>NC_070610.1:1430833-2854166 GCF_027172205.1 Podarcis raffonei
GGGGGGGGGTGCAAAATGGAGCCACAAACTCCAGGGTGCACGTGTTCCCTTGGGGAGCCTCCACTGTGGGTGGGGAGGTTGCAGCGCTGTGCAAGCTCAGAAGCGCGCTGCCACGTTGGTGGGCCGCCGAGAGTTCCGAGCGGCCGCCTTCCTCCTGCTGCTGCTGCTGCTGCTGCGAGGTTGAGGCCAGGGTCACTGGGAGCGGAATCAGGAGTGGAGTGGAGGCTTTGCGCTCCCCAGTTGAGCTGCTCGATCCCACTCCTACTTGCGTGCAAGCAGGAGCGGGAGCGGGCAGCTCAGCTGGGGAGCGCAAAGCCTCCACTCCACTTCTGAGAGATCCCTGCCTCCACTCCTGCTTGCACGCAAGTAGGAGAGGGATCAGGCAGCTCAGCTGAGGAGCGCCTGGCTGCCTTCAGGTGGCGCAGGGGCCCTCAGATGCAGCTTCCCCAACCTCAGCAACTATTCAGCCTGGCTGCCTTCGTGGGGTTGCAGGGGGTCTGATGCGGAAGTGGGGGCTGCTTTAAACTTCTCCCTTGAGGGGAGTGCAGCCGCGTACCCCTCAATGGAAAGTGTGAGGGAGCCTGCACCTCCCCAGCTGAACAGCCCCGATCCAGCTCCTGTCCCCTTGCAAGCAGCAAAGCTGCCTAGCAGAGCAGCCCGATCCTACACCTACTTGCCTGCAAGCAGGAGCAGGCGGGGGTGGGGGGTGGAGGCGACACCCCTTGCCTGCCTGCTTGCTGCCCCAGCCCAGCCTTTCCTCACGCAGCGCCTCCAGAGATGGCGGAGGGGGTGGTTGCTGTTGTGGCTGCGGTGGCAGAGGGACCCAGCGCGGGAGGGGGGCAGGGGCCTGCTCGCTTGCCGCCCAGCCGGCCTTCCCTCACTCTGAAAACAGAAGTGTGGCAATCAAAACGGAAGTTCTACTCAGAACCGAGCACGTTCCGCTTCCGAAAAAAGTTCGAAAACCAGAACACTCATTTCCGAGTTTGAAATGTTCAGGTTTCAAGTAGTTTGAGAACTAAGCTGTTCGAAAACCGAGGTACCACTGTATTTGCTCCACTCTCTCTCCACATGGATGCGCCAACCTCCCCTTCCAAACTAAAACCTCAGCATTCAGGTTCAATTGCCCTGTTGGCACTTGGCGATAAATAAGCGGGTCTTGGGTTGCCGTTTGGGCGCTTGCTCTCGAAAAGGGTCGCCATCCCTGCCATAAAGGAAGGAAGCAGGAGAGGAGCCGGGGGGCAGCAAAGGCGTGCTGTGTCCCGCGAGGTCTTAGCGAGCCTTTCCTCTCTTGGCTTCCGTGATGCAAGTGGCCTGGAGCTCCCCAGCTTCCTCGCCCCTCGCCCGCCGCAGGGACCTCCTCCTGGCACTGCCTTCCACTGCCTCTTGCATTTCATCCAGATATTTCCAGTAAATAAACATTGACGCTTTCGATATCATGTTAATTTCACAGGCTGCTGCTCCGCTGACAGTTTTCACACTCCGCCGCCGTGTCTTGTCAGTTTTATGCTCTCAGGCCAACGCCAGCTCACCAACTACGATGTATAGACATAAAAATAAATGACTCAGAAACCCCCATAAAGTGACAGATAACATAATGGGACCTGGCTGCTGGAAATAAGCGTGTTTATGGAGATTTGGGGCTCCGGAAAGGTGAGTTATGTAGAATAGGATGTTGTTTTGATTGGGGGGGGGTGTCTGTTTTGTAGGGAAGTTTGGTGGACTGCGAGAAAGAAATGGTTTCGATAATTAAATACTGGAGTGAGCTCTTCATCTCGGAGGAGGAGACTATGGCTTGTATTGGACACATCAAGGATGGGGGGCCGTATTCCCATTTGCACAAGCATTTGGGGGCCATATTCCAGTGGCAGGTGGGGGGGCAGAGGCAAAAATGGATGGAGCAATGCATGAAAATTTATACTTTGTACAGTCACCTAGTGTGTCCCCCCCCCACACCTCTGTGTCCTGAATCTATCTAAGCAAGAGGCTTTATGGGAGTTCAAGGGAGGGCTCTGACAATTCCATCTTAACCTGATGAATTAGTACAATTTGTGATCGTTAATTTCCTTTCCCTTCCTCTTTCCATGCCTTCCCCACCTCCATAACTTGCCCCAAAGTTGCTTCTAGAGCCCCAGTCTTTGTTTATGAATTTATGCCCTGCCTTCTTTTTTTCTTGTTTCAAACCAGCTTACAAAAATTCAGTAAGATCATTTTAGAGCAACATAATAAAAAGCAGCCGCCCAAACCCAGATCACAAAGGCAGGGGGATGGAATCAGGGGTGTGTTTGTCTCAAGCAGCACTCTTTCTTTCCTCCAGAGGTCCACCCGACAACTTTGATCCAGGGGTCATTAGGCTGACCCATCCTGAGTTGACCTGGGGACCCCACTCCCCCCAGACCTGCTCCCAAAAGTTTTCAGAGGTGAGGCTAATGTTTAGGGGACCATCCTGATGTTTGGAAGCATCCAGCAGGCTACCTCTCCTTCTTGTTGAATGCCTCCCCACCCCCAGGGTCTAGGCCACCCAACCCACCCTTGGTAGCGATCCATGGCCATCCGAGCTGGACTCATCTGGTGCCTGAGCCCTCCAAAGAGGCCCAATTTTACCCAGTACCTGGCCACACCTAATGCACAGAACGAGTTCAAGAACACCTTCCTATCAGAAAGCAGCACCCGAGGAGAGTGCACAGCAGGAACAGCCAGAGATGGAGATGATGATGACGTTTAACTGATTATGTATACCCCGCCCATCTGGCCGGGACTCCCCAGCCACTCTGGGCAGCTTCCAACAGGATATTAAGAACACAATAAGACATCAAGCATTAAAAACTTCCCTAAACAGGACTGCCTTCAGGTGTCTTCTAAAAGTCAGATACTTGTTTATTTCCTTGACGTCTGATGGGAGGGCATTCCACAGGGCAGGTGCCACTACCCAGAAGGCCCTCTGCCTGGTTCCCTGTAACCTCACTTCTTGCAGTGAGGGAACCGCCAGAAGGCCTTCAGAGCTGGACCTCAGTGTTCGGGCTGAATGATGGGGGTAGAGACGCCTTCAGGTATACCGGGCCGAGGCCGTTTAGGGCTTTAAAGGTCAGCACCAACACTTTGAATTGTGCTCGGATTCGTACTGGGAGCCAATGAAGGTCTTTCAGGACCAGTGTTATATGGTCTCGGCAGCCACCCCCAGTCACCACTCTAGCTGCTGCATTCTGGATTAGTTGTAGTTACCTTCAAAAGTAGCCCCACGTACAGTGCATTGCACTAGAGCATGCGCCACTCTGGCAAGACAGTCTGTGGGCAGGTAGGGTCTCAGCCTGTGTACCAGATGGAACTGATAGACAGCTGCTCTGGACACAGAATTGACCTGCACTTTGACATCTGTGAGTCCAAAATGATTCCCAGGCTGTGCACCTGGTCCTTCAGGGGCACAGTTACCCCATTCAGGACCAGGGAGTCCCCCACATTCACCCACCCCTTGTCCCCCCCAAACAGTACTTCTGTCTTGTCGGGATTCAACTCAATCTGTTAGTCACCATCCATCCTCCAGCCACCTTCAGGCATTCACACAGGACCTTTACCGTCTTCACTGGTTCTGATTTAAAAGAGAGGTAGAGCTGGGTATCATCCGCATACTGATGAACACCCAGCCCAAACCCCCTGATAATCTCTCCCAGCGGCTTCATATAGATGTTAATGAGCATGGGGGAGAGGATAGAACCCTGAGGCACCCCACAAGTGAGAGCCCAGGGGTCTGAACACTAATCCACCACCACCACTTTCTGAACACGGCCCAGGAGGAAGGAGCGGAACCACTGTATAACAGTGTCCCCAGCTCCCAGCTCCTCTAGACGGTCTAGAAAGATGTTATGATTGATGGTATCAAAGGCCACTGAGAGATCCAGCAGAACTAGGAAACAGCTTTCACCTTTGTCCCTAGCCTGCTGGAGATCATCAGCCAGTGCAACCAAGGCAGTTTCAGTCCCATGGTGAGGCCTGAATCCCGAAGGTTTGCATCCTCCAGGCGTGCTTGCAGTTGTTCAGCAACCACCCATTCAGTCAGCTTGCCTAAAAATGGAAGATTTGAGACTGGGAGGTAGTTGACCATATTGGCCGGGTCTAAAGATGTTGTATTAAGAAGCAGTTTAATGACCGCCTCTTTCAGCGGGCCTGGGAAGGCTCCCTCACAGAGGGAATCATTCGCCACCCCACAGAGCCCATTGCCCAGCCCTTCCCAGCTCGCTTTTATTAACCAGGATGGGCAAGGATCAAGGAGACAGGTGGTTGGTTTCACTCACCCAAGCAGCCTGTCCACATCTTCAGAGGTAACAGATTGGAATTGATCCCACGCAACTCGACTAGACAGGCTGCTCTCCCACCCCCGCCCTGCTCCCACAGGGGACTCTACCTCTTTCCGAATCTGAGTTACTTTATCTGCAAAAAAACTTTGCAAAATCATTGCAGGAGATCTTGTGATCCTTACCAGGCCCCAATGGCGAAGGTGGTTCTGTTAGATTGCCACCCACTTGAAAGAGTCTCCTGCTGCTGTTTTCTGCAGATGCAATAGAGGCGGTGAAGAAGGTCCTCTTCACCGTCGCTATTGCCACTTGGTAGGCTCAACGCTGAGCTCTAATCAGTGTCTGGTCCGAATCAGAATGAGTTGTACACCACCGGTGCTCTAGCCATCTCAAATATTGTTTCATTGTCCTCAGCTCCAGGGAGAACCATAGGGGCTGTCCGGGCTCCATGCAATCAGAGAGGGCACTTTGGAGCCAGAGATAGCCCTGGTTAACTCCGTATTCCAACGGGCCACCAGGGAATAAGCTGAAAGGCCATCAACATGGGATAAAACATCCCCTACCACTCTCTGGAAACCATTTGGATCCATTAAGTGGCAGGGGCGGACTATCCGACCTCCCTGCAGAGGGGAAGGGTCGCGGAGAAGTCCAGTTGCACCAAGAAGTGATCTGACCATGGCACTTCTTTTGATTCACTTTACTTAGTGTCAGATCACCCACATCCATAGAGGTGAATACCAGGTCTAAGGCATGTCCATGACGATGAGTTGGGCCCTTGTAAGGGGTCCATGACGATGAGCGGTCCCTTGTAAGGTTGTGTCAGCAAGGATGTTAAAATCCCCTAGGTGTGGCTTCGGGAGAGGGTGTGCGTCTGGAAGAGGCCTGAGGCAAGTCCCTGGAGGTTCCTCATCCCTGTGGTGCTTGTCCTGATTGGGTCAAAATTCAACAGAATCAAATTGATGGATGGACTTTAGCTCTGAAGCTTTTCTTTCCTGGGGCCTCCCAGGCTGGCTTTCTGCTGCAAGTACAGTGATCTTGCACTGACAAAATTTCCAACATTTGCTAGAAAATGCAAATGTAATGTCTACTTTGTATGGGTTTCTCTTCTACGATGTTTCTGCCTTGATCATGCACAAAAGAAAATGCAACACTTCTCAGCTTCTGGAAATGGGGAGCATTCAGAGGATATTAAAAGAGTAACCACATTTCCCAAAGTCTACTTGAATCTGTATTTATATTTCAATGTGTTTAACTTTCTTCTGCCTTGAACAAAGACCGTGTAGTTGAAACAAGGGAGGAAGAAAGTCAATCTCTCAAGTGACGCTTTCTTGCCCAAACTCTGGTCTTTGTCACACCAACTTATAAACTTACCCTCAAACAAACATCCTTTTGTAAGTTTAAGGCTTTGAAATGGAAATGTACTCATTATTGAGTACAATCCAGCTTTCCACTCATCTACACACCTCCCTTCTGCTTCTGAGTGTCAAAATTTGTTGGCGTGTACAAAAAAAGAGAAGGCTTTGTGTTTTACAATTATTTAAGTGCTGCTTGTATATTTGTACTATCGGTTTTCTTCATCAATGTTTTGAGTCTTGGTGGGGAAGCGACACAGAAATCAATGGATCAATCAAACTTGCTCTGACAATTCCATCTTAACCTGATGAATTATTACAATTTGTGATCGTTAATTTTCTTTCCCTTCCTCTTTCCATGCCTTCCCCACCTCCATAACTTGCTCCAAAGTTGCTTCTAGAGCCCCAGTCTTTGTTTATGAATTTATGCCCTGCCTTCTTTTTTTCTTGTTTCAAGCCAGATAACAAAAATTCAGTAACATCATTTGAGAGCAACATAATAAAAAGCAGCCGCCCAAACCCAGATCACAAAGGCAGGGGGATGGAATCAGAGATGTGTTTGTCTCAAGCAGCACTGTTTCGTTTCCTCCAGGGTTCAGTTTCTGCTAAAACCTACAATGTTTGTTCCATCTGGAGATTTCTCTCTCTTTCTGGATAGTATTAACAAAACTACACAAAGCTCTCCTACATAGATTTATTGAAGATAACCAAGGCGCATGTAGAACTATTACTCACATTCCAATAGGCTCAGAGTATAGATGGCTAGAAGCTTTTTATGAAGTTCTCTGTGGAGCTCTGTAAGGACGAAGCGAGTTCACCCTTCTTCTTGGGGTTCCATAACTAGACTGCCACTAGATTACAAGGGAGGGAGGGAGGGAGGGAGGGAGGCCAGAGCCAATGGAAAGTAGAATATTGCTGTGCTACATTTCCCAACCTGCCTTGGGGTCTAAAAAGGAGGAAAGGCACTAGGGGTAGCATTGTTATTCCTTCTACCTAATACTGATACATAGATTTTCTATCACTAAATAACTGAAGCTTGTGGGGGCATAACAGTGTTTCCCATGCCATCTGCTACAGCCAACGCTAACATGACTTAATATGCAATCAGTTCTGGTGCACCTCAGTGTTATTGTATTTTTAATATTTTGTTGGAAGCTGCCCAGAATTGCTGGGGAAACCCAGCCAGATGGGCGGGGTATAAATAATAATAATATATTATTATTATTATTATTATTATTATTATTATTATTATTATTATTATTGAAATGTCAAAGCAAGGCAGAAAAGGAAGCAAGGGATGCAACGCAGAGCTAAGGAGGTCACTCCATCCATGAAAGCTGATAAAGGGTCTGGAAGACAAGTCTTATGAGGAGCAATTGAAGACGTTCAGGTGCTTAGGTTGGAGGAGAGAAGACTGAGAGGTGATGTGATAGCCACCTTCAAATATCTTAAGGACTGTCACATGGAACATGGAGCATGCTTGTTTTCTCCTGCTCTGTAGGGACTCTGTAGGACTCGAACCCATGGCTTCAACTTAAAAGAAAAAAAGATTCCAACTAAACATAGGAAGAACTTTCTGACGATAAGAGCTGTCTCCTTCCTTGGTGGTTTTTAAGCAGAGTTTGGCTGGCCATCTGTCATGGATGCTTTAGCTGAGATTCCTGCATTGCAGGGGGTTGGACTATTATTCTATGAGTCTAAGGCTGTGTTTCTCATCTACTACATCCAGGCTCCAGAACTGGCAGCTTATCCCTTGTTAAGGGGGCTCCTCCCCACTTTATGCCCACATTTATGCACTCCTCTGCGACATAGTCATCTTTGTGACTGCAAATTACTCACACCATAAATATTGACCTATAAAAGTTGAGGTTACAGACATTATTTATGTGATGGAAAATTGATTTCACATCATTTGAATCTTCTTCCAATGTTACTGATTTCGAAGGGCAATCCTTGGCAGAAGGTTGCTGCTGGCTTGGCATTGTTGGGTGGTGAAGTGGGCAGAGGGCTGGAGGACATCTGCTTTAACTTGAATTGCCATGGGATTTTTTATTTTTTTTACCAAAAATAAAATTCAAAGTGAATTTAGAGAATCTTAGTTAAATCAGCAGTAGGCATTTCAAAGACAGCAAAAGGAATTGTAACAAGCATGATGAGCATTTATAAAGAGGGTTTGAAAACATGCTGTATGCATAGAATCATAGAATCATAGGGTTGGAGGGGATCTCCAATGGTCATCTATCCCAACCTCCTGAAATGCAGGAATCACAGCTGAAGCATCCCTGACAGATGGCCACCCAACCTTTGTTTAAAAGCCTTCAGTGAAGGAGAGTCTACCCCCTTCCGTGGTCATTCAATATACTCTTTGAACAACTCTTCCTCTCAGAAAGTTTGCTTATTTAATTTATTTATTACGTTCATATACCCCACTTCATATGAAGATCTCAGGGTGGTTCACAACATAAAAATACAAAACAAGAACACAAAATACATAATAAAAACAAAAACGCTTGGTGTTTCAGCAGCGGTTGGCTAGCCATCTGTCAGGGATTCTTGCCTTGCCTAGATGGCCCTTGAGGTCCCTTCCAGCTCTTCAGCTCTATGATTCTACGATACCTAAGGTTGCTCTGGGAAGGGTGAACCACAAACATTCCTCGGAATTCAGAGAGAAATATATTTTATACTGGAAGCATAAACTAAAGTGGCAAAAGGTGTGGAGGTAGTTCTTGTGGTAATTTGAGGTTTTCATTTCCTTTTTCATGTACCGGTAATTGGGTCACGGTGGCAATGAGGGGTGCAATGCAAACCTTTGAGAGGCGGCCGTAGGCCTTCCTGAAGCACAGAAGACCCCACACCTAGAACTTGGCTTCTAATGCTGGCCAAGGCAAAGTGTGTGTGGGGGAGAGCAATTACTGTCTCTGGGATGGCTGTCAGAGAAAGTGGGATCAGACCCGTTGCCCCAGTCTTTTGGCAGCTGGACTTGCTTAGCACACTCAGTTCTGCCCTACCCCCGTCCCGTGAGATCTTGCGAGAGCATCCCGGGGCACACCTTGGTGTGCAGAGAGGGCCTTTTCTCTCTGTACCCATCCCTATATAGAAAGATTAAAAGAGATTTTTGTGCTGGGAAAAGCCAGTGCAAAAAGAACTTTAAGACAATAAAGTTCACTGTCTTGCTTGGGGACTTTGCACCAGCCCTGGAAGCCCACTAATACTCATTCAGCGCCATTTCCAAGGGTTTGAATATATGTGGTTTTGTGTCTATGTGGAACTCTTGGAACTAAACCCCTGTGTAAGATGCAACTGCAGTGCAATTGTCTCTGCCTGTCCTTGGTCCTGGAGCCCCCTATGGTTGCCGCTGGTCGCCACTGGTTCATCCCTCCCAGGGAGAGCGGAAAATCCTTCCCGTAAGAGAGTTTCCTCGTTCAGTCAGCCTTAAAGATCTCTCCAGCCGTGCTTTCTTTCTAAACACAAATGCCACCTGAGAAATCAATAGAGACCTTGGAGGGATCCTGTAAATACTTTACTATAAGAAATGGGGACAAAGCATGGAAGAAATGAGAGGCTTTGATATTATAATCCTGTCCCAGAGACAGTCCCTTAAAACAGTAAATGCATACCTTTCTGGAGACATTTAAGACACAGGAAGACCCCTGCTGGATCAGGCCAGCACTATGTTCTCACCGTGGCCAAGCAGATGCCTCTGGGTGGGAAACCCACAAGCAAGACCTGAATGCAACCCAGGATTCCACCCATGGGCATTCAGAGCCATACTGCGTAGTATGGTGGGGGGAGAGAAGAGAGGAGGTGGCGGGGGAAGAAACCAAGCATAAAGTATAAATTGCTAACATACACTAAGGAAAGAGATGGCTTCTTCCTGCCAGATCTGAGATTATATTACGAGGCGTCCTGCCTATGCTGGCTGCGGAAGTGGATTGATTTAAAGAATGTGGATATTCTGGACTTAGAAGGCTATGATAATAAATTTGGTTGGCATGCATATTTATGGTATGAAAAGACAAAAGTTCATAAAGGTTTCCTAAACCACTTAGTAAGAAAATCAATTTCCTTGGGCATTCAGAGTCATACTGTGCCTGGCGGTACGAGGGGGAATAGAAGGGAGGAGGTGTGGATTCTGAAGGAAGTCTACAGTTAAGAACATAAGAAGAGCCCTGCTAGATCAGGCCAATGTTGGATCAGTCTATTATTATTAGTATTATTATTACCCTTAATGTATATGCCACACTTCATCAAGAGACTAGGGGGTTGCTAAAACGACTGTTCACTCATGTAAAAAGGAAGAGCAGCAGCATTTATCTGGCAGAGAAGGAGCTAAATGGCTCCACGTCCTTTTCCCTACTCAAGGGGATTGGCTGAAGCCACTCCCTTTGCAAACAAGGAGTTGTCACTCATACAATATGAAAAGACCTTGGCACAATGAAAGCTAAGGCCAGGAGGCAAAAATGGATGGATTATCCCATAAATCAAACACTTGGTGCTGTTGGAAAAAGCCTAAGGGGATGGTAGGAAGTGGGAGCAGGTTTTTTACTGCATCACTCAGCCATGAGGGATTGGCTTTCTTCTCTCCATCTTAAAGAGAGAGAGAGGTGCTTCTGCTATTCTTTTCCATTCTTTTCCTTTTACTATTCATATATATGCCCTCCCCTGAAAGTTCTCTCTGTAAGATGCTCACAGGTTAAAACAAAATAAGAAATCTCTCCCTTATGTCTGCTCAGTCAAGAGGAACAAGGAGCTCCTCTGCTGCACTGTGATCCTGATGCCCATCTGATGTTGCCGGAACACCCCAAAATTATTCAGGACTCTTCCTTAGAAGAAGGAATTGAGGCTCCAGATTAGCTGCTCCCTTGAGGCTCTCCTCATCTCCATCTGCCAGGTGCACTTGCCAGCGTCGTGCAACGGTCACAGCAGGCTCTACAGGAGGCCCCTGGATGTGAGCACAGCCAAGGGAGCGCTGCTCAGAAAAGCTGCTGTGCAATTAATTGAGGACGCCTTGCTTTGTGCTGCGGGGACATTCGGCAGAGTAAAGGCAGAAGCACTGAGGAACAATAGGAGGTATTTGTGTGGATTCCAGCCTGCTGTGAAACAGGATTGTTTCCTCTTAAACTCCTGCCTTTGCTGTAGGCTCTTTTTCTCTCTTCCTTGTCTTCATCCGGCATAGATCTTTTGTACTGTCGATGCACAGGTAGTTTTCTGGCTGATTCTGTCACTTCAAGTTTACTCTAGGCTTTCAACAAGCACTAATGCACAGACACCCAATCCTCCTTCCCTAGAAGTAGCTGTGCTCCAGTCTGCGCAGAGGTTGCAACCTCTGCCACAGAGACATATTTCTGGCTCAATTTACCCATCGTTTAATGATCCAGAACACCGTGATCTCCAATAGAAGGTCACAGCCCTGCCTCTTCATTAATTTTAGTGGAAAATCCTCTTCATCATTCAAGCATTATTTGGCAGCTCCACACAGACGTCGGGTTAAGAGAGAGGAAACTGATATTTGCTGATATTTGGAGAGCTAATTTTATTGTGAACTATTATATTCTAATAGAATATTGAATATTGCTTTATTTGGTTCAAGTTTGTTTTAAAGTCGTATTTTTATTATGATGTATTTGCATTGGATCGGATTGGTACAGGTTTACAGTTGGGCTGAGTGAAACAAGGTGCTCACTTGCTCTTCTTTAAAAAGAAAAATCTTTATTGGCATTATTAACAACCTAAAAGTGCAGTAGCAGCGGATTGCATCATACCACATACAAAGCAAAGAAGTGATAAATAATAAGAGAAGGAAATGATAAGGCATCAATATACATGAAGGCGTTCATATTTCCTGAGCTGGTATGGATGGTGAAGTCTGAAGCATAGGAAGTAAAATCCTGCCAGCATTCTGGATGGCCCACTGCCCCAAAAACTCACAGATTATGTGTACCCCCCCCCAATAGCCAAAGTCCACAAGTCTTTATACCATACAGTCAACTGCAGATTTTTCAAGTCTTTCCATGGCTGGGCTATTGAAATCCTAGCAGCAGCTCACATCTGTGTCCAAAGCTCCTTAGAGCGACAGGCTTCATGTTGTCTGTCCACATGCATAGCAGTGACAAGTGTGGGGAAGCCTGAGCAGGTGATTTAATTATTTTAGATATTTCTTGGTATACTTGGAACCAAAATAATGAAACCAAGGATGAAAGGATGTCCCTCAGAGCCCAAAAGCCCCTTCATCAACCCTTTGTTTTGTTTATATAATTTTTGTTAAAGATTTTCATTGGTTACAAAAGTATGTGCTTTGTCTCTTCAGGTTGTAGAGTCTTTTCTACAGATCAGTTACATTCGATGTGAGACATTAGTGTTGGACACAGGATAAGGCTGGGGGAGAAGAGGGGAGAGGGGGAGGATGTTAAAACCAGCATTTTTTACTTAGTGAATGTGTGGGGTTTTGGCGTCACTCGGGTAAGTTCTCTTTCTATTCAGTCATTGTTTTTCCTTGGCCGTGAGAGAGGTGGGGCGGGGTGGGTCTTGGTTGGTTTTCTTTATTTGACTGCATTGAGAGTTGTTTGCGGTGGGGGAGATTGCTAGGCATATGGATTCATATGCCATCAATCCTGTCTCGACTGCCCTGTAATAGGAGACCTCTGCACAGGTGTGCGATGCCATCTGGGCAGGTTCCACCTGTGCTGGGGAAGCAGGGTGCTCCCTTGTTCTTCAGGTTTATTCTTTAATCCTAAAGTGCTCAGGTAAACTCAGACTTGAGCAGCATTATTTAAGTATAGTAGACAGCAAACCTGCTTCTTCCTCAGCCCCCTGGCCCAGCACATATTGAGGGCAGCACATTAGGAAAGGCTGTATTGGTGTCCGAGGACAGATGTGGTTTAACATGCTCATGGTGTGGAAGAAGAGCTTGGCATTATCCATGAAGTACTGTCCATTGGGACCCCTGAACTTAAAACTGCAGGAGTCAAAGAGATGATGGGTTATTTGATTATATTTTTATTTTCTGTGTTCTTGTCCTTGAAGCCCAAGGAGGAGGAAATGGCCAGGGAACAGAAATCTCAAGCCAGTAAACTCTGGTGAACCTCTTCCTCCTCTGCTCCCAAAAGACACTCCATTAGATGGTACATTTGGAGCATGTACTTGCAAGATCCGAATCCTTTCAAGTGTACGTTCCGCAATAAAGTCTGCAGTTCAAGCAGCAATTGGCATTATTTCAGCTATTTGTCTGAAAGCTCTTTTCATCTCTGTTGACAAGATTTGATACCTTCCTGTTTTGTTTTAGGCTTGAGTGCAACAACATCAGCTTTTATTTTGCGTTTCATTTCGTTTCTCCTTCGAAATGATTTTAGGCTGGCTGTGTTATCTGCAATGATGGGAGAAGCCTGATAAAAGGTCATAGGTTCATTTTGAGGACCAGGCGAGGCAGCTGTCTTAATCTCACAAGGCGCTATCTGCATGTGCAAACTGGGTTTTCAGAGAATCTTATCATTTTCAACATTCATTTCAAAGGTTAACTGAAAAGATTACAAAGAAGGATTGACCTCGCTGACTTTTCTTCTGTTGCAATGCTGTGTGGAGCAGTTCTTCCTTCGTTTGCTTATGGAAAACTCTTAGATTCTGCCTCTCTCTCTCTTTTACGTTTTCAAGGTGGTTAGCAAAAATTAAACAAACAAGAAAACATTCTCCTGCTCACAGAGGCCATGGAAAATTAAAATCCAAAGGCCTGGAGGGAAAGGAATGTTTTTCACTTGGTGCCACAGATATGCAACGACGGGGTTCCAGAAGCAGACCTCTGGTTTATCGCTATGGTGGAAGGGCACAGGTTCACTCCTCAGCAATGAACCTGATCGTGGAAAGGGGTCTAAGGGGGGAGTGAAGGCAACGCAAATCCCTAAAAAACTTAAGAGGGGTTCTTGAGTTTTGAAAGAATCCAGCAGCGCAGAAAAGGAGTTTCCCAGATGCCCTGTCACCCCGCGAGGAGCAACCAGGGTGAGGGGGTGAGGAAGAAAGGAGGACAACCTCAGCATGGTTTGATTGACATTGCAAGATGACAGGTCTCTCAGGGGGAGGGAAAAGGTGAGGAAGAGAAGATTGACAGTCTGTCTTCGTAGGAAGAAGTTGGAGGGGATCCAATGAGCCCATGGAGTCGCCGCTGGGGGAGGGTGTGTGATAGGAGGCAGAAGCAGAAATGCAAGGGGCAGAAATCCTATTTAAGTTGGAGGAAGGAGAGGGACTGGGCAGAAGAGTCATCGTAATTCATTAGGGCGGCAGCTGGGCTAATGCAGTCCGCCATTATCCGTGTACTTGGTCAATAAATCATTCTCTCTACTTAACTACACTCCCTGTGTTGTTGAGCTGGAGGCTGGATTCCTGACATCTGCTTTCTTCTCTCTCCTCAACCTCCAGACTTCTCTCTGCTGTGCTTCGAATTTACCTTCTGGGAGGGATATTGATGAACAGCTGGGGAGGGTGAAGGAGGAGAAGGGGGAGTGGGGAGGAGAAGGAATAGGGGGGAGGGGAAAGGGAAAATAAAAAAGTGAGGGAGACTACATAGGAAATAACTAGATGAACATAAGAAATAACTATAGAAAGAAATAGTGAGCTGGGGAAAAGAAAAAGGAAAGGAAATATCTGTTCTTAGGGATAGGATAGGAGAGAGAGAGAAATTAGACTTTTGAGACAATATTCTTGACGGAAGACAATCAGAAAAATGACAACCAAAAAACACAAACTTTGACAAGCTTAACTACCTCTTCTTCATTACAAGCAAGAAGAGGTTCAGTGTTAGAAATTGACCCAAATGCAGATATTAAAGAACTGATACTGGGAATGAGAAAAGATAGGAATGACAATGCAAGAGCCCTAGATGAAAAATTAGATGCAAAGGGGACTAAAATTGAACAAAATGCAAAGTTAATTGTAGAACTGACAGGACAAATTAAGGACCTTTCGGTCAAAAATAAAGAATTGGACAAATCAATGTTAGAAATTAAAAACAAATCACATAAACAAGAAGTAGTTTTAAAAAGTGCAGAATGAATGCAAAGATATGGAGAAAAATCAGGAAAAAGTGAAAGAGGAAATTAAATAATTGAAAGAGACACAAGAGGCAACTTGGGATGTGGCTGCCATGCTAGAGATGATGCAACGGGAGATGACCTTGCGCTTTCAGGGATGCCCAGAATAACTAGGGGAGAAAATAATAAAAGAACTGGCCAACGGGTTGGAAGTACAAGAGGAAGAAATCTCTGGGTGCAAAGAGAAAGCATTTAGAGTGAAATCGATACGTGCCAAAACCAATAAATGGCCAGGAGATTGTCTTGTAACATTCAACTCAAGAGTACTAAAAGACAAAATTCTACAAAATATTTTTTAAAAAGGCTTAGAATAGATGAAAAGAATATTATTATACTCAGGGAGATCCCAGTCCAATGGTTGAAGAAAAGAAACAACTATAAATTCCTAGCCGAAGCTTTAAAAAATAACTCCATCTCGAATAGATGGGAATACCCAGAGGGGATATCATTTACCTACAAGGGGGGGGGGAGAGAAATGCAAAACAATGGAAGAGGCAGATAAGTTTTGGAGAAGATATAGGAAAGAGTTAGGAGGGGAGACTTCACAGGAGGAGGGGGAAGAAAGGGAAGAACTAAATGTACTACCGAAAATGCTCTTTCATCTGGCAAGGGAAAAGATCAAAAATCAGCTTTTAATTGATATAAAAGAAGGGGGGGTTTCGCTACCAGATTTAAAACTATATGACGAAGCCGCATGCCTAACCTGGATAAAGGAGGGTGCATTTTACAGGACTCAGACCTACTAGACTTAGAAGGCCATGATAAAGCCATGATAAGGCCATGATAAGAAGACCCCTTTATATGGTCTGCGCAAAATATAAAGATCTTTTAGAACCAAAAACACCATGGTAGATTTCCCCCCTGGTGTGATGGCCTGGGACTCGGGGTCGGACTTGGAGCCAGAGGAGTCTCAGTCCGCACCGAATCCTTTGTCTCAGGTGGCAGCTGAACCTAGTCTTGGGCATGATTCTGAAGGTTCCCCTGCAACAAGCACCAGCTGGGCTGAGTCAGGAGCCTAAGCCTGCTCTGGCTCCAGATGCGGGGATTACCTCGTTGCCTCCAGCTGGGCCATCACTTACAGCTGCTCCACTACTGGTTGGGTCAGGGGAGGCTGAGGCGACCTCTAGGTCTAGTAACCCACCGACATCTCCTGTGCTGCAGAGACTGAGGTCTGAGAGAAGGAGAGACCTGAGTACTTGCAGGAGGAGTGCTCGCCTTCGGGCGAGACAGGGAGGTGAGTCGCCAGGGGATCAGGACTGGTCATTATCCCGACAGAGATAAAAGGCTGCTGGACCCCACCCCAGGTTGCGCGAGCAACATTGCTGTTTGCCAGAACCTGCCTGTGATCCTGTGCCTAACCTTGCCTGGTTTCCTGCCTCGTGTCCTGCCTTGGCCCTGTCGGACTGACTCTTCGCAGAACCCTTGGATTCGGGACCGGACCTGGACCGTGTTACTCGGGTTACCCCAGGCCCAGCACACCTGGAAGCCTTCTCCGTAAAAAAGAAAAATATGAAAGAAAATTGGCCGGCATATAAAATATTAGTAAAGAAAGAAGATAATCAATTGAAACTCAAAAATTTTGAGGAAATAAGAATACATGTCAAATTGGCTCCAATATCAACAATTGTATGAAACATTTAAAGTGGATATAAGAAAAGGATTTGCAACAGAAACATCTATATTAGAAAATAATTTGATTATCTCAAAAACCAAAACGCTTTCCAAAATGTACCAACTCCTCCCTGACTAGGAAGTCGAGGAGAAGGAGGAGGCAAAATCTGTCATGATAAAGTGGGTACAGGACTTTGGTGACAACATATTAATGAAAGATTGGGGAAACCTCTGGAGGAATAACAAGAAATTTACTGCTTGTTATACACTGAGAGAAAACTTTCTGAAAATGCAGCACCGTTGGTACATCACCCCATGAAACTATCAAAAATGTATAAGAATGTGTCAAATAAATTTTGGAGATGCGGTGATGCAGTGGGATCTATGATACATATGTGGTGGACTTGCAGAAAAATTAAGGAATTCTGAGACAAAATATATACAGAACTAAAAAAAAATGCTTAAGATTGTGTTTATTAAAAAACCAGAAGCCTTCCTTCTTGGGATATTAGGCTCTGATATCCCAATAAGTGTAAGGGAATTATTTCTATATGTGACGGTGGCCGCGAGAATTCTAATACAGTGGTACCTCTGGTTACGTACTTAATTTGTTCCAGAGATCCATTCTTAACCTGAAGCACCACTTTAGCTAATGGGGCCTCCCGCTGCTGCCGCGCGATTTCTCTTCTCATCCTGAAGCAAAGTTCTTAACCTGAGGTACTACTTCTGGGTTAGCAGAGTTTGTAACCTGAAGCGTATGTAACCTGAAGCGTATGTAACCCGAGGTACCACTGTAGCATCAAATTGGAAAAGAATATCATCAAAATGGGAACAGAATTTTTTTTTTTTTAAAAAAAAATTTATTAACAGGCCAATCACACCACATTATTCAAATCACATTAGTTCCGAATTATACAGCCAAATTTTAAATTTTTGAGGGTACCCATATATCAAGCTCCGCATGTCTCCAAAATTCCGGATAAGTCCAGACATCACTCATTTTACTGCATTAATTAGTCAGTTCTATCCAGTTCAATCCGGATAGTCCTTTATTACTTTCTTTCTCATCTTGTTGTAGTCATATATTCCTGATGATTCTCACAAGCAGACTGAAAGCTGGCGTCTCTGTGTGGGTTTTGTACTCTTCAAAAGCTATATGAGTCCAGGACAGCCTCTGTTTAACGCTTCCATAAACAAGGTTAATCTTTGGTCTGTCCTTTATTTTTCCAGGCTAGCCAAATAAATCAAATAGGTCAGAGGGCTCTGTCAGGTCAAACTTTCAATTCCGAAACTCCTTCTCTTTCCAACATTCCTGATTCTCCTCCCCCGTCCTTCTTTCTCCGGCAAGCCTGTCTTGGCGAGACGCCATTTTTTAACTGCGTCATAAAATTTTTCCACTTTCTCAGAGTTCAAATCTTCTCTCCTGTTGTAATCCATCCCCACACAGTTCTTAAAATCCCGCAACAATCTTATTTCTTTCTGGGGTGGAGGGTTATTTTATCACATCATATAAAAGGAAAAAAAGGGTTTTTCCTCCACCCCCCCTTCGTTCCAAACATACAGTCTCTTAGTGGTAACACATCAAAAGATTTACTTATCCATCTGTCGCTCCCGGTCACAGAGATCCATTACTCAGCAGCCTTATCATGGAGCTTTACTTGATACATGTGTCAGCATCGCCCTTGAGCCAGTACCACCAACTGGACTCATGCACTTCAGCCCCGACTGGGCTAGGCGAGCTGGGTAGCACTTCCAGAGACCACCTTCTGGACAGGAACAGGTCAAAGTGCTGTGGACTCACAGCTTAGAGTTGTGAGCACCGGATTCACTTCCACAAGAAGACAGTCGTCGCACAGCAGAGTATAGCAGAGTATATAGACGACTCGGAGAGCAGCTCTGTAGAATATCTTCTTTATTCTGTCTACAACTATAATACAACTATATACAGAGCTAAATGAGGTCTAAGCATAAAGAATGCTAAACTGCACTGAGTGTCTGCAGCTGCTCTTAGCAGCAACCTTATCTATACACACGATCTCTAACACTCAGTCTCTCTCTCTCCGACACACTGACTGACTGACTGACTCTTTGATGTGGTGCTGGAGCAGAATAAGTAGAGAGCAGAACACTGCTCCTCCTCTCTGGAGAATTAGCAGAGATCATCAGGAGATTCTTGGATATGGGAGGGGTGAAATCTCCTCATCCTCCCCCATTTCATCCAACCATTTCAAGAATCTTTAACATAACTGCAATTTACACACACACTCCAAAAGTTGTTCTCTGCTTACAACCTTGGTTTACATATGCAGGTATCTCTCTCCCCCTTTATCTAAGACACTTTAACACATCATTAAACAGTCACTGCAACCACTCTGTGTCTATCAGGAAAGAGTTAAACCATAAACCTCAACCTGTAACTCACACAAAATACACATTGTGACAATACAAATGAATAAGCAGCTTCTAGAAAAATCTTCATACACGTTTTTTCCTCTCAGATGCAAATTGACATTACTAAATTAGGCGGATTTGAACAAACCACTTTCAGTACTCAAACACACACTTTCCTTCAAATATCATGTAAGGAAATAAATAAAGCGTTTTGTGCTATTACTCTCAGCACACTTCATGCCTGGTTTAAAAACCCCACCAGAGTTGCTCGTGACCGCAGCCTTAGGAAACTCTTCAGAAAACCTTTTCAGTGGTGCACCCTTGGTTGTTCTCTCGGATCTGCGCAAAACTCTCTGATCCTCTTGTTCTGGTGCTTCCTCCTCTTTGGGAGAGTGGGGAGCTAAAGTATATGAAGCTGCTAAGTCTGAGTCAGCGTCAGACTCTTCTGAGGCTTTTGGGCTCTGATAATCTGTGCCACCATCTGGATCTACACCGGCATCAGGATTATCAATCACATCAGAACTTGCCTCCCTCTTAACTTTCTTTGCCCCTTTTGCACCATCATCACAAATGGGATAATACTGAAAAACGCTAACTCTGTCCCATTGTGGATTGTCATCTATATTCCTGGTCAGCCTTATTGTTTTCGTGTCTGTAATCAGGACACGATAAGACCCTTTCTCGTACCCTAGGAAAACACCATGTTCTACACGCTTGCTCAGTTTGTCACCCTGCGAGGTGTGCACCCAAACCTCCGAACCAAAAATTTTAAAGTGCTTGACACATGGCTTTCTTTTGTGAAGCATCTCGTATGGGGTGCGATTTACAGCAGACTGGTACCTCCTGTTATACACGTGACACAAAAACGAAAGAGCTTCGGCCCAATAGGGATTGGGCAGCCCCGAATCATGTAACAGTGTTCTGATTCCTTCCTTATTCTCTCACATAAACCATTCTGCCAGGGTGATCTGGGCGTGGCCGTCCTATGCTCAATGCCCTGTTCAGAAAGAAAACTCTCAAACTCCTCTGAACAAAACTCTCCACCCCTGTCTGTGAAAATACAACGTACATTCTCATTATGTACATTTCTGAGCCATTTACAAAACTGGCGAAACTTGGTAAAGGCTTCAGACTTTTTCTGCAGCATATGGACCCATACATATCTAGAATAGGCATCTATCAAAACCATGAAAAACCTTGAATTGCCTCTAGAGAGCGCTAGAGGCCCCACTAGGTCTGCATGAATGACTTCGTAAGGTTTCTTGGCTTCTCTCCCAGACTCTGTACCTTTGGGAGCTTGCCTTGCCTTACTCTCAGCACAAGAAACACATTTCATGTGGTAGGGACATTCCTTCAACTTCATTCCCTCAACCATATCAGGCATTTTTGCCACAGCCTGGAAATTCAAATGACCATAAACACGGTGGTAATAATGGATACATTGGTCATGTAACTTCTCATTCTTATCAACAGACAAATTGCAACACTCTTTCTCAGTTGCTTCTGCAGTACCTGAAACAAAAGGCAATTGGTACAATCCATTAACACATTTTGCATATAGAATGAGCTTGTCATCTCGACGAATTTCACAGCGAGATTTAGCAAAAACCACCTTAAAACCCTGACGATCAAGCTGGGAAACACTCAACAAATTGTCCTGAATATCAGGCGCATACAGGACATTCTTAATTGTTGCATTCAGGCTCTTTAAGAACACAGTTCCCTTAGCCAAACTAGTGAGAACAGTCCCATCTGCTTGATTAATTGCTTTCTCTTGCTTCTCAAGCTGAACAAAGAGATCCTTATCATTGGTCATGTGATTGGTACAGCCAGAGTCGATCACAAAGAAACTCCGCCCACATTGATTGGAGCAGCGAGAGATCAAAGCCTTTGAAGTAGCAGGTGCTTGGGGATTTTGTCCTCCTCCCCCTCTGCCTCTGAAGCTTCCCTTCTTCTTTGAAGATTTCTTGCAGTGGAAACTCAAATGGCCTTGTGCTCCACACGAAAAGCACCGCCTCAACTTTAGTGCTTTAACAGCAGCAGTTTCACTTTCACTTTCCCCTGCTGAAGACTCAAGCACATTTTTAACAGCACCATTGTCCTGGCTTTCTCTAGCAGCCTGTCTGCAATCCCACTCATTCAAGAGCACGCTAGACACATAATCTTCTGTTAGCTGGTCAGAAGGCATCGTGGAAATCTGGGCAGCTACTCCATCATAAGAATCGTCTAGGCTATTTATCATCAGCATTGCAAACACAGCCTCTGAAATAGCCAGATCTCGCTGAACAAGGTCCTGTCTGAGACGCTTTAACTGAGATAGATGGCTAGGCAAATCACCACCTTTCTCCAACTGCAGCCTGCACAGCTTCTTGAAGAAAATCACACTGGAACCAGCATTTTGCCTCAAATGCATATCTCTCAGCTTATGCCAAACAGCTCGTGCAGTCTCTTGACCCTCTAAGTTTACCAGCAAGTGGTCTGAAACACTCAAAACAATTGTCCCTCGGGCTCTCATGTCTGCAGCATGCCACTCAGGCCAATCATCATCATCCTCATCAGGAGGGTCATCTTCTATAGTGTGAAATAGCTTTTCCCTCTATAAAAGCACTTTCAGCTTGACCTGCCAAACTGCATAGGTCTCAGGCGTGAGGAGAGGAAAGGACAGAGCCATCTGGCCAGAATGTGCACAGGCCATGTCTGCTATTACTTAGAGCAAGACACTTCCCTCGTGCAACACAGATAGAGCCTTGACTCCTTCAGCCACTCTCTCTCCCACTCAGAGCACAATTAACAGGCAAACAGGGATGCTATCTTCTTTCTTTGGCAGTCAGCAACATACCTCCATAAATCAAGCAGCAGCAACAGCAACAGCGGCAGCTTGAACTCTCTGCTCCAAAACAGCTCTGCTTCTGGGCACCACAAATCAGTCCAGCATGCAGCCTCCGTTCCGCTATCCAGCAATCAGCAACAGAAACCTCTGGCGACTGGGACGACTGGTAGGACTGGAACAACGACTGGTCAGACGACTGGGCCCATAACCGATGTCAGCATCGCCCTTGAGCCAGTACCACCAACTGGACTCATGCACTTCAGCCCCGACTGGGCTAGGCGAGCTGGGTAGCACTTCCAGAGACCACCTTCTGGACAGGAACAGGTCAAAGTGCTGGGGAGTTTGCTTGTTTTTCAGACCCTCCTCTGGCGTCTGGGCAGGGGGGAGAACTCTGCATCTTTCTGTAGTCCATTTGGCTCAGAATGTAAGTCAAACTATTTTGAGAGGAAGAGCTTAACATATTTTCTGAACCCATCTGATGCAAAGTGGGGCCAGTTGCCTGTCTCCATTTATTTCTTGGCTTCTGCACATTGACTGGAATAAGGCAAAATGAGCCTCCATGAGCAGACAGTTCCATAAACTGGGTCCCACAACCAAAAAGGCCCCGCCCCAAATACCCACCCAATGATAGCTTACCATAAGTGGAACTTCCACGCTCAGAGTCTGTCTGATCCAGAAGGGCTCTGATGTTCTCACCTCAGATTTCTGCCCACAGCCCAGCCCTGGCACACAACTATGGATCTCTCACGTCTTGCCTGGTTTTGCCTGAGGGAACTCACGTGCAACAGGAATACTGCCTCAAAGGCGCATTTTCCTGAGTGCCTGTGTCTCCATGCATGGTGTGGATTTTTTCCTTGTTGTTCTGACTCTCATCTTTTACATTTTTCTGCATAAAGGAAGATCCATCACTTTCCTTCAAAGTAACGATGCTGACCTGATTTAAAAAATTATTGGATTTTACAAAATAATTTCATACCTGAACATTCCCTGGAGCCCTGGCAAGGAAGTGGGTGGGAAGGTGTGGGAAGCTGCGAGGAGAGTCTATTAAGGAGGAGGTGGAGAAGTGAAATATTTTATTCCATTCAAAAGTTATTGGGCTAGATGAATAATATATCGAAGGCCGTGCCATTTTCAAAATTGCATTCTCATGCCAACTTGTGAAACTTTGCATGCATGAGATGCGCTGTGTTTTCCTTTGATGGGAGTTTCTCCGGGGGTTGGCTGCCCCTGCCGTAAATTGAGCAAAGCAGAAGCCCCTCCATCCTCAGGAGATTGCAGGGGAGCTTTCCTTTTCCCCTCTCTTTTTTTGAGGGAGGGGGGCTTCTCCCACCTGAGAAGCCCAGCACAGCATGTTCCAGCCCTATGCAGTCAATCTGTGGGAGAGGCCAGGTTTGCAGCTGGGACTCCGCCCACTGGCCACACCCAGACTCTACATATTGGAGGGCTCATCTCAATAGGGCTGGCATGCATAGCTCCCAATGTGCCATAAGCCTAGTGGTGGAGAGACCCTGCTTTGCACACAGCAGGTCCTCATTCCAACCCCAGCTCCCCAGTTAAAAGGAGCAGCTTTTCTGGAGGCCCAGCCCCACCACACCTCCTGCCCCTGACCTGGGCCAGCCGGTCATTAGAGGAACATCTGCTTATAAATTGGTGCCCGAGTTGGGAGCCTGATTTCCCTCTTGCCTCCCTGTCACTTTTTCTTTGGTGTGATAGTTTGCTTATTTATTTATTTAGGTTGCCTCATTTTGAGTGTCTGTAAGCTGCCCTGGGAGCCTTTTGGGCTGAAGACCAGAGTGCAAATGCGCTAAATAAATAGAAATGAATAAATCAACTGGCAATGTGTGGCTGGGGAAATCCCTGCTTGCAGCCCTAGAGAGCGGCTGGGCTTGGTGGGCAAACCACCTGACCCAGTCCCAGGGGCTTTCCTATTTTCATGTGTGGGCCACTTGAGCATGGTTGGCGGCATGGAGTGTGAAGAGAAGATGTGGAACAAGTGCAGCATCTCTTGACTGCTGTCAGAATGATTATTTGTTGGGACTGAGAATGAGAACACCACCCATGAGAGAATGGATAACTAAATTCTGGGGATATAGGAGGCTTGGTTAAGCTTACAAAATGGTGAGAACCAGAGAGGGTAGACAACAAGATAATTTCTTCATCGAAAAATGGAGCCATCTTTCAACAATATACTGGAGTGATAAGGTTCTGGAGAACACTCAACCATTTGTGTTACTTGGAACTTCATGATATTAATTATTAGTTTTCAATTCTGGTATGGAATTCTGTTTCTATAGGCATGGCTCTAGATATTTCATTTTACGCTATTATTTCATTTCATTTGGCATCTGTTATTGTATTCTGTGGGGTTTTATTACAAATATATATTCTTTTTTCTTTTTAAGCTTTGCAACATGAACTTCATGACCCCCCCAATGCCCTCGGTGGGGCTTCTGGCAGCAATCCCCCCAGACCCTGAATGCGTGGCAGGAGGTGTCTAGCTGAGGATCTGTAGATCAACACAGGGCCTCCACCAAATTCTCACTTGGGGACGGCAGACAGCTGGCTGATCATGTGATCTCAATGCCACCTCCTGGCTTCCATTTGATTATCTCTAATAATAGACAGATATAAATGCATCAAATACTTCCCAAGCACTGCATCTCCGTGCAAGCTGCTGGCACAGCTGCTGCAGGGAGACTTTGAGGCAGCAAACAGGAGGGGGATGCCCAGGGGGGAAAGTGGCTGTTCATGCATGTGTCTTCCATGCTCTGCTGGTGGGAAGGTCCGGGAGGGAGAGTTGGAAGGTGGAGCATGCAGCATCTAGGCAGAGCTGCACTTACAAACCCAAAGGCAACCTGAGAGTCCCCAGCTTTGAGCCTCCTCTGAAAGGTGAAGCTCTGGGAGTATCTTGGGAGCTACTAGGAGCAAGAAGCAATGGCTCTGTGCACCACTGTCATGTGGTGAGCCATGAGGGCTACTGGCAGAGGTAGATGGTGCCCAATAGGACTCACAGAGCAGAGAGAGCCAGAGCCAATGCTAGGCAGAACCAACCCATTCCATCTTCAGCCCCATCTTCCTCCCTGCTGAATTATACCAGAGCAACATGGAGATGGAGGATGAGGAGGCTGACAGCCTGGAGGAAGGTAGGCAGATGAGGGTCTGGCTGAGGGGCAGACTGACGTTGGTGGGGCAGAGCCCCATTTTCCTTAATGAACCAACCTCCACTGGCTACTGGTTGGTGCCTGACACTAAGCCATGGGTAGCCAGTGTCCTCCAGATGCTCCTAGTCTGCAACTCCCCTTGTGCCTGGCATTGGTTAATGGCCACACTGGTTTGGGCTGCGGGGAGCTGGAGTCCCACAAGCATTTGTGGGGGCACAGGTCATAGGCACATAAGGATTCCTGGGTATTGGAGGGACTCGGACTATGCAAGATGGCAATTGGCTCACCTGGTCAGAAAAAGATATTAACATTTCCTGTTGTAGCTGGAACCTTGCCTAGACAATGGTAGTCTTTTCTGATTATGGGTGAACCTTGGAAGCTGCCTTATCCAGAGCCAAACTATTGATCCATCTAGCTTGGTGTTGGAAATCTGTTTTGGCCCCAGGGCCACGCTCCTTTCTGGACAATCTTCTGGGAGCCACATGCCAGAGGCAAATGTGGGCAGAGCCACAAATGTAATTCTTACTTTTGATGCAACAAGAGCAGCAAGAATACTCATTGCGAAGTATTGGAAGACACAAGATTTACCCACCCGGGAAGAATGGCAGATGAAGTTGATGGACTATATGGAACTGGCGGAAATGACTGGCAGAATCCGAGACCAGGGAGAAGAGTCGGTGGAAGAAGACTGGAAAAAATTTAAAGATTATTTACAGAAATACTGTAAAATTAATGAATGCTAGAAAAATGTTGGAATGAAGTTATATGGCTTTAGCAGAAAGGTTATAAGGAATTAAGTATAAATAGATTTATAATGTATTAAAGGGGGAAAAATAAGGTTAAAATAAGTTAAGATAAAATACAGGACAGAAAACTGAGGATGATGGAAAGGATTTGCTGAAACAATTAATTGAAGTGGAATACAAAAGGAGGTGTGAGGAAGTCGTGGAAATAAGTGAATGAAAGATAAGATACTGAAATTTTGGATGTGTTTTAAATTGTGTTTGTTGTATTTTGTTAATTTAATGTTTTTAGTGTCAGTGTTATGTTGTGTTTTTGTTTTTGTATTGTATTGTGCTGTTTTGTTGAATTATTTTTCTTTCTTTTATACTCTTTAAACTGTTAATAAATATTATTTTTTTAAAAAAATATCTTACTTTTGAAAAGTAGACTAGTTTCTACTTTTAGCAGGGGGGAGCCTGCTAGATCAAGCCAATGTTCTCATAGTGGCAGAGCAGGTGACTGCGGGAAGGCTACAGGCAGGATCAGAGTACCAGAGCCCTCTCACCTGTTGTGGTTTCCAGCAACGGGTATTCAGAACCATGGAGGCAGCACATAACCGTTGTTGCTAGTAGCCATCGTTAGCCCTCTCCTCCATGAATCTGCTAATTCTCTTTTCACAGACACACTCACAATTCTCTGTCTTCCATCCAGGCAAGCAAGGAGCATTACCAGAGATGAAGAACACTTTGCAGCCCAGTCTGGGGAGAGGGGATGGGACTGGGGATGGGGAGCCGGCTGGGTAGAGGACCTGATCCAGGGCCCTAGGGGGTCACTTCTGGCCCCGGAGATTCCCCATCCTTGGTCTGCCCCGATTCTTCAGGGTTTCAGGCCGTGGGCTTTCCCAGCCTGGAGGCACTGGAGGTTGAACTCAGGACTTTCTGCATGCCAGGCACATACACACCAACATTTCTGTGATGGAAATAGGAATGTCCTAAGGAAAAGTGGGACATTCCAGGATCAAATCAGAAACCAGGATGGCTTCTGTAAATCTGGAACTGTCCCTGGAAAATAGGGCACTTGGGGAGGGGGGGCTGCAAGCACACACTATTTCTGGCCCCTTGTCACTTCCCCATATACTCCCTAGCCGGCCTAGCCTTCTCCCTTCTGTTTCCATATCAACCTGTGATTATAAAAATACATCAGCACAAGGGGGGGGGGGATCGCTTTCCCCCTCTCAAAATAAATAAGTGGTTTCTCTTAAGATATTCAGTTCTAAACATGATTTGCCTCAAAATATCTGCTTCCAAATGCATTTTGACGCATTTTTGGAGCTGTGACGTGCCACAGCGTGAGGGGGAGCATGAGTTCCAAGGGGCGGCAGCCTCCAGTTAACCTGGGAAGTGTTAACCTGGGAAGTGAGGGCCAAAGCAGCTTCTTCCACCAGCTTTCCTGTTCCTGACTCCTGCCATGCCCAGCTGGCCTCCAACAGCTCAGGACACCCAGGGTGAATGTGTTGCTTCAGCAAACTTCAAGCCTTCCTGTGCTGTGGGAAAGTGGAGCTGGGAAAATGCAGGGAGTGTTTCTAGGGGGACCCTGTGGGCAGGAGGAACAGCCTTGACCCTTCCTCTTCCCATTCTCCCTTCCCCCGGCTTTTAACTGTAATTGCTTTCAGAATGTTTTTTACTGAAACTGCTTTTAGATGTTTAAAATTGTGGTTGTTGTTTTAGAAAGTTAAAAGTTAGAATGTTTTTTGCTTGGTTTTTGTTTTTCAATTGTGTATCTGTTTTCTGTTGAATAAAGGTGGGGGGGGGGTGTCAGGACCCATAACAGGAAGTACGTACTTCTTTCCGCAGTTCATAACTAATCTATGAAACTCTCTCCCGCAATGATGGCCACCAACTTGGAAGGTTTTGGAAGAGGATTAGGCAAGCTGCATGGAGGATAAGACTCTCCCTGGCTTCTAGCTATGATCTGCCTGCACTGTTTGAACAGCAATGCTTCTGAATCCCAGTTGCTGGAAACCACAGGAGAGGAGAGGGTTCTTATGCCCGGATCCTGCTTGTGGGTTTCCCATGGAGGCATCACTGAAACCTGGTGGGATAAGTCCCACGATTGGAATGTAATAATGGAGGGATACAATCTATTTCAGAGAAACAGACCAGACAAGAAAGGAGGAGGAGTGGCGTTATATGTCAGGGATGTGTATACCTGTGAAGAGATCCAAGATTTAGAACCTCAAAGCCAAAGTGAGAGCATTTGGGTCAAAATTAAGGGAGAGAAGAATAACAGTGACCTCATTGTGGGAGTTTACTATAGATCCCCAAGCCAAACGGAGGACATAGATGATGCCTTCCTGGAACAGATGGCCAAGCATGCAAAAGGAAGGGAGATAGTAGTAATGGGGGACTTCAATTACCCGGATATTTGTTGGATGTCAAACTCAGCCAAGAGCATAAGGTCAAACAGATTCCTCACTGGCCTTGCAGACAACTTCATTGTCCAGAAAGTGGGAGAAGCAACAAGAGGAACAGCCATTTTAGATCTGGTCCTAACCAATGTTGATGACCTGGTTAGTGGGGTAGAAGTGGAAGGATCATTAGGCGCGAGTGATCATGCTCTTCTGAAGTTTACTATACAGCGGAAAGGAGCAGCCAAGCATACTAGGACTCAATTTCTTGACTTTAAGAAAGCCGACTTCATAAAACTTAGGGAAGTGCTGGGTGAGATCCCATGGACAGTAATACTAAAAGGAAAGGGAGTTCATGATGGCTGGGAGTTTGTTAAGAGGGAGATAGTAAAAGCACAACTTCAGGCAATACCAATGAGGCGGAAACATGGAAGGTGCCTAAAGAAGCCAGGGTGGCTATCTAAAGAACTTTTAACTGAGTTAAGATTAAAAAAGGATGTGTACAAAAAATGGAAAGGGGGGGAAACCACCAAAGAGGAATTCAAACAAATAGCCAGCACGTGTAGACACAAAGTCAGAAAAGCTAAAGCACAGAATGAACTCAGGCTTGCTAGAGAGGTTAAAGGCAACAAAAAAGGCTTTTATGGGTATGTTCGTAGCAAAAGGAAGAACAAAGAAACAGTGGGGTCACTCAGAGGAGAAGATGGTGAAATGCAAACAGGGGACACAGAAAGGGCTGAACTCCTCAATGCCTTCTTTGCCTCAGTCTTCTCCGATAAAGAAAACAATGCCCGACCTGAAGAATTTGGAGCAAATGATTCAACAGAGGAAACACAGCCCAGAATAACTAAGGAGATAGTACAAGAATACTTGGCTAGTTTAGATGTATTCAAGTCTCCAGGGCCAGATGAACTGCATCCAAGAGTATTAAAAGAACTGGCAGATGTGATTTCAGAACCACTGGGAGTCATCTTTGAGAATTCCTGGAAAACAGGTGAAGTCCCGGCAGACTGGAGGAGGGCAAATGTCCCTATTTTCAAAAAGGGGAAAAGAGAGGACCCAAATAATTACCGCCCAGTCAGTCTGACATCAATACCAGGGAAGATTCTGGAGCAGATCATTAAGCAAACAGTCTGTGAGCACCTAGAAAGGAATGCTGTGATCACCAATAGTCAGCATGGATTTCTGAAAAGTAAGTCATGTCAGACTAACCTGATCTCGTTTTTTGACAGAATTACAAGCCTGGTAGATGAAGGGAACACAGTGGATGTAGCCTACCTTGATTTCAGCAAGGCATTTGACAAGGTGCCCCATGATATTCTTGTAAAGAAGCTGGTAAAATGCGGTCTTGACTTTGCTACCACTCAGTGGATTTGTAACTGGCTGACTGACTGAACCCAAAGGGTGCTCATCAATGGTTCCTCTTCATCCTGGAGAAGAGTGACTAGTGGGGAGCCACAGGGTTCTGTCTTGGGCCCGGTCTTATTCAACATCTTTATCAACGACTTGGATGATGGACTCAAGGGCATCCTGATCAAATTTGCAGATGACACCAAACTGGGAGGGGTGGCTAACACCCCAGAGATGGCCAAGCATGCCATCAAAACGACCTTGACAGATTAGAGAACTGGGCCAAAACAAACAAGATGAATTTTAACAGGGAGAAATGTAAAGTATTGCACTTGGGCAAAAAAAATGAGAGGCACAAATACAAGATGGGTGACACCTGGCTTGAGAGCAGTACATGTGAAAAGGATCTAGGAGTCTTGGTTGACCACAAACTTGACATGAGCCAACAGTGTGACGCGGCAGCTAAAAAAGCCAATGCAATTCTGGGCTGCATCAATAGGAGTATAGCATCTAGATCAAGGGAAGTAATAGTGCCACTGTATTCTGCTCTGGTCAGACCTCACCTGGAGTACTGTGTCCAGTTCTGGGCACCACAGTTCAAGAAGGACACTGACAAACTGGAACGTGTCCAGAGGAGGGCAACCAAAATGGTCAAAGGCCTGGAAGCGATGTCTTATGAGGAACGGCTAAGGGAGCTGGGCATGTTTAGCCTGGAGAAGAGGAGGTTAAGGGGTGATATGATAGCCATGTTCAAATATATAAAAGGATGTCACATAGAGGAGGGAGAAAGGTTGTTTTCTGCTGCTCCAGAGAAGCGGACACGGAGCAATGGATCCAAACTGCAGGAAAGAAGATTCCACCTAAACATTAGGAAGAACTTCCTGACAGTAAGAGCTGTTCGACAGTGGAATTTGCTGCCAAGGAGTGTGGTGGAGTCTCCTTCTTCGGAGGTCTTTAAGCAGAGGCTTGACAACCACATGTCAGGAGTGCTCTGATGGTGTTTCCTGCTTGGCAGGGGGTTGGACTCAATGGCCCTTGTGGTCTCTTCCAACTCTATGATTCTATGATTCTATGATCTGGTTGACCACTGCGAGTACAGGATGCTGGACTAGATGGGTCCTTGGCCTGATCCAGCAGGGAGCTTCTTATGTTCTTAATCAAAAAACAAACCAATGCCCCTACTCCAGCTCTCCCTTGTTCCCCCAGAGAGGCTTTCCTTCATTCTCAGACCTGCTTCCACCTGCAGGGAAGAACTGGCAACAGAGCGAGTTGTTCCTTTCAGGGTTGAGCCCAGCTCACCTGTGGAATCCAAGGTCTCCTCGGGAGAAGAAGCAGCACTCATGGTAACCATGTTGGCTACAAACTGCCTCAGCTGGTAGAGGCTTATGATGCTGATGATGGCTCCCCTTTTACATATATGTCTCAAGGCAATTTGCAGATATCTCCTAAAAACAGCTAGAACACTCATAAAAGCAATACAACACCCCCCATGCTGGAAATCAGTTTTAAAAATAATGCAAAATGAGCACCTAAGGCAGTGAGAGCTTTTCATCCAGCTGGAAAAGCTTGTTGAAACAAACATGCCTTCCATTATTTCCAGGAAGTACAAATGACGAGTGTCTGTCATATCTCAGCAGGAATTATATGCCTCTGAAAACCAGTTGCTGGGCATTGCAGAGTGGCCTTCTCGTGAGGATCTGGCTGGCCACTGAGAGAACAAAGTGCTGGATCCAACAGGGTTTTCTGGTGTTCTTAAATCTTCACACTTCCAGCGATCCACAAAGAGCTGCTGGATCCATTCGCTGGATCATCACCTTGTTTTGGTGTGTGGGCTTGCGCATTCCTATGACCCTTGTGAGAGAAGCCGTCGGGAGTCTCGTACTCCCACAGGCAACATGTCAAGAGAGATTGGTTGATTGGTTGATTGATTGATTGATTGATTGATTGCATTTATATCCCATCTTTCCTGCAAGGCGCTCAAGGTGGCACACCTCCTCCTCATTTTATCCTCACAACAACCCTGATTGGTAGATTAGGCTGAGAGGCAGTGGCTTGCCCAAGGTCACACCCCGTGAGCTCCACAGCCGAGGGGGATCTGAACACCCGTCTCCCAGATCGTAATCTAACAATCTGACCATCATGCCATGCTGGCTCTCTAGTGGAGAGAGGGGGTGGGAGACATCAGGCCGGGGGGGGGCCTTTCAGGTGCCCCCTTCCTCAGCAAAAGGGGTGGGAGAGATCATCAGGTCCGAAGAGAATCTAAGGGCTCAATTAGAACCTGTGAGTCATCAGAACAAATGGGCTGTCCCAGGGGGCTGCCCAGAGTCCTGGAGGCCCTGCCACACTGACCTCCAACCCTTTTCCTCCTGATTCTTGAGAGATGCCCCCACCTCTCGTTGCCCCCTCCTCTTGGCCCTGCCAACCCATATCCCTCCAAGCTCCTCTATGAGCTTATTTATTTAGAGTCTATGTACCACTGTGCAATAGTGTGGCAGGAAGGCGCTTTGAATGTGCGTTTGTGCCAAGGGCTCTAGAGCAGAGTTTCCCAATCTTGGGTCTCCAGCTGTTTTTGGACTGCAATTCCCATCTTCCCTGACCTCTGGCTGTACTACAACCCACATCATTCCTGACCATCGGCCAGACTGGCTGGGGCTGATGGGAGTCCAGCAGTGTCTGAAGACCAACAGGTTGGCCATCTTTGTCCTTGAGTCACTTTTATTTATTCATTGGAGACTCTGGCACTAACCACCATCTTTAGTTCTGCTTCCATTGGATTCCATTGGCCAGATGCCATGGATGCTGAAAGGTCACTTCTGTGGATCAATTCGTTACCCCAAAGCAATGGCCAACTACCCAGTTGTTGCTATCTGCCAAGGACAGATCCTGTTTTCTAATGCTGTGTCCATATTTTGTCTCTTATTCACCTTTGGGCAATTGTTGCAGGCATGAATGGAGGAGAAAATAGATTCTGTTTGCATTTCAAACCAAATCTATCCAATTTTCAATTTCCAAAACATTACGCAAACCAAAACAGCTATTTTAAAATTCACACTTCTCTGAACAGGCCCCTAAAAGAACAAAAACAAACAAGGAATTTACAGTTTGGGGAACTTAATACCATATTGGCCTGAATATAAGCCTCACCTTTTCCCCAAATTCTGACCATGAAAAGTTAAAGTGCGGCTTATATTCGCAATCTTACGGTATGCAGACAGACAAACAGCGCCAGGAGCCTGGCGAAGCGGTGCCCGCCCTGTGTGTAGTTCCCCGTCCTGCCAGCCAGCCAGGCAGACAGCCAGGAAGGCGAAAGGCCGCAGGCAACGCAGCGCAGCCCCCCCCCCCAGCACACAGCAGGAGCAGCGAGGAATGGTGCGGCTTATATTCAGGTTTTTTTTCTTTTTTTCTCCCCCCCTCCAATTTTAAAGGTGCAGCTTATATTCGAGTGTGGCTTATATTCGGGTGCAACTTGTATTCGGGCCAATACGGTAACTCATTTTAAATTTTCAAAGGAAAGCCTGTTCTTAAGTATTCAGGACCTTTCTTTTTTTAAAAAAAAAAGATATTTATTAAAGTTTTTAAGGTATAACAAAAAAAATGAAAAATAAAAAGAAACATACAAAATAAAAACAATTAAAAACACATTAATTTTCATAACATATCTTCCTTACGCTTATTTCCCCAGACCTCCTCATACCTCCCTTTTTTGTATTTCAGTTCAGTTTGTTAGTTCAGCAAATCCTTACCATTAAACTTTTACCCGTTTGTAAACCTTTTTTTCATATCTCTTAAAGCATTACAGCTGGAAACCACTTATTTTCTATCCAACATCCTTCTAACATTCATTAATTTTACAATATTTCTGTAAATAGTCTTTAAATTTCTTCCAATCTTCTTTCACCGACTCTTCTCCCTGGTCTTGGATTCTGCCAGTCATTTCCGCCAATTCCATGTAGTCAATCACCTTCATCTGCCATTCTTCCAGAGTGGGTAAATCTTGTGTCTTCCAATATTTTGCAATGAGTATTCTTGCTGCTGTTGTAGCATACATTAAAAAAGTTCTATCTTTCTTTGGCACCAATTGGCCGACTATGCCCAGAAGAAAGGCCTCTGGTTTCTTCAGAAAGGTATATTTAAATACCTTTTTCACTTCATTATATATCATTTCCCAGAAAGCCTTAATCCTAGGGCACGTCCACCAAAGGTGAAAGAATGTACCTTCAGTTTCCTTGCATTTCCAACATTTATTGTCGGGCAAATGATAGATTTTTGCAAGCTTGACTGGGGTCATGTACCACCTGTATATCATCTTCATAATATTCTCTCTTAAGGCATTGCATGCCGTAAACTTCATACCTGTGGTCCATAACTGTTTCCAGTCAGCAAACATAATGTTATGTCCAACATCTTGTGCCCATTTAATCATAGCAAGTATTCAGGACCTTTCAGAGAACAAACAGCGAAGCATCATCCTAACTACAGATGGAGAAGAAATTAGATTCAGGACACATTTGAAATGGAATCTATCAAATTTTCAGTTTCTGAAACAATATGTGAACCAAAACAGCTATCCTTTGAAATTCACTCATCTGAATTTTGCGAAGCAGTTCTCCAAACAATATTTACAAAAAAAGGATCTACTGTGGGGAAGTGTCCCTAGAAATGAAGATATTGGTGAAAATAACATATAAAATTCATTATATTAGGGGGAAATGCTTGCAAAAATGTGTACATGAGTCAAAACCAAATACACAGCTGTGTTCATTAGGATAACTTCACATCAAATGCTGATGAATTTTCATGAGGATTTTTTAATTGCTGCAAAATATGAATTAAAGACTAAGAAATCAAACCAGAGAAGTGAAATGGACAGGTGCTTCCCCACCTGCTTGTGCTTTTTTGTTTTTTTGTTTTTAAGTGTGTCCACAAATACATGAAATACACATGCACCTGAAGGATATATTATCTATACGAATGCATTGTTTGCTGATAGAGCGCCACCAGTTTGCCTGGTGCATTCCAGCCTTGAAGGAACAGAAAGCAAATTTGGGCCATCATCTGTTGATGCCTGTTCCCCTGGGCTCCTTTGGCAGGAATGGCAGGTCTATGTGGGCTTCCTTCCAGGGCCCATTGGCAAGAGCCCTCTGGACTTCTCCTAATCAACGTTACCAAGTCCTTGCTTGCTCACCCACCTCTTGCGCTGGCAAAACATGAGAAGAAGAGCCCTGCAAAACCTGGAGCCTGCACTCCCAGTACCCTCCTGGACAGCCCCTTCCCCTTGCCTAGACCCCTCTGCTATTCTTGGCCTGCTTCTCTTCTCAGGTCACCTTTTCCTGCCTTCCTAGTCCTGCAAGTCCAGCTCTACCATTAGGTATAGAAAGGCTGCCTGCTTCAGGTGTCTGGTTTTGGATGTCATGAAAAGACAGGAAATTGTTGCTTTTTAATGTGTTATGGCTGTATTTTTACTTTGGGGGGTGGAGGTGCCTGTGGGATTTTCTTTCCTCAGTTGCCAAGGCTGGCACACTGCCTTCTCCAGCACCGCCTCTTCCTCTGCCCAGGGAATTTTCTACTACTTCAGCCTCCTCTGCCTCAAACCCTAGGAACTGACCCATGTCCCGCTGACATGGACTCAGAACCCTCATGACTTGAGCAAGTCAGCCAATGGTAGCCAGTCCTGCCTGCCTGGGCTCTCCATGATGCTGGAGCGGCTCAACCAATCACCAGCAGAAGCTCACCACCACCCACCAATCCCTTTTCTAGCATGGATTCCATTCTTGCCTATTCTGGTCTAATACATTCGCTTCTTGTTTCTGGGTGAGCTTGGCTGCACTGAGAGCAATCCCTGGAATAGCTCAGTCCGTAGAGCAGGAGATTCTTCATCTCAGGGTTGTGGGTTCGAGCCCCATGTTGGGCAAAATATTCCTTCATTGCAGGGGGTTGGACTAGATGACCCTTGGGGTCCCTTCCAACTCTACAATTCTATGATTCTATGACAGCAGTGATTTCCCAATTTCAAATCCTGCTGTAGGAGAAAAAAGAATGTTGCTCTCTCATAGCAAGGGACTCCTTGCATAAACTCCTGTTCTTTGTAAACTCTTATGACATCAACTATGTAGGGCAGGAGGAGAACTTACCTTGTGATTCATTCGGAAATTATTGTGTGGGTTTCTGGGGGCGAAAATACTGTTCTTAGATAAAAATAAATGAATTGGGAAAACACAGTTTATAAAAGAAATTTTAAAAAAAATAGGCATGCTAAGATGACTGTAATGATACGATACGATACAATACAATAATATTTATTATCATTGTCCCATACAGAACAACGAAATTGGGGGGGGGGGGAATCTACATAAGACATTCCAAACCAAGAAGCCTGCTTGTAAATAACTGAAGTTGAACCAAATGTTTGTTGCATTGCTGAGGAACTCTGCTAAAATGTTGCTTTGCAACTGAAATCTCTGGACATTAAAAGGAGACAGGAATTTTAAACAAACATGGTCTTCCTCTTGTTTTAAGAATTCAGGCTGGATGTGAGTTACAAGAAATGTTATTCTTTCTCAGGACTTAGATCATTCAGCTATTTTGTCCAAGAAATGTTTGCAAACAAAATACTAGGAAGTCAACAGGCACCTTGTTGTCTCTGTCCAGACATTTGGACAGCTCTGTCGGAGATAGACAAAGGCCTCACTTAACCAAATTCTGAGTGTAGGGTGGACAGCATCCAACTAGTCACCATGACCCAATTAGGCACTGACCTGTGTGGGACTTAAATCTCCTGTTTTGCTAACACCAGAGGCAGACTTAGGGGAGTGCAGCTGGTTCTGTCGCACTGAGAGCGGAGTCACAGGGGTGCTGCCAGGGACGCTGCAACTACAAGTTACAGTGGAGTGTGGGAGGTAGAAAGGCACCAAATTTTAGTGAAGCCCTGGGCACCTCTGAAATCTGAGACCCCAAGACCCACCATTGCCAACTTAAGGACCACATTCACCATGCTTGACTTTTGATCTCTGCCTTACAAGGGATGGATGGCAAGGTCCAATTGGGGTTCACAGGAAGCTTCATGTAACTTCTATGTCTTGTATTTTACTGTTCCAGCATGTTTGATCAGAGATCCATTGCACAAGTCTTTGTTATGCTCCTTGGAAGAAGGGGCCTGGTTATTTTTTAGCTATGAAATGTTGTTACTCTACCACAGTTACACCCCTCCTCTCTTTTTACCCCTTTTTGGCAACCTGCCCGGGCTCTGAGATATTCGGGGGAAGCCCTTCTCTTGGCCCCACCACTCTCCCAGGCATGGAGACACAGGAGAAAGCCTTCTCCCTCGGTGCTCCCAGACAACCTTGGGACTCCCTCCCGGGAGAAGTGGGACAGGCTCCCTCCTCATTGTCCCAGAAGATGAAGATCTTCATGTTCCAACAGGCTGTTAATGAAAGGGCTGGTCTTGTGTTGTTTTTATTGTAATTATCTTTATGTTGTTAATAGATATATTTATAAATAATTTTAATTCTATGAATGTTTAATTTTTTATTATAAGGGTTTCTTTTTTAGCTGGTCCTATTTTATCTGCAAGCTGCCTTGGGTCCCTGTCAGGGGAAAAGGCAAGGTATAAATAAATATATAATAATAATCCATTTTTTTGTAAATGTGTATCTCTTCTTCCAACCTGAAAGCTTGCACGCACCTTAGGAATATTAGTTGGTCCTCTTAACAAAAGGTCTGAGTTTCCACATTCTTGTTGCAATATGACTATAGATCAGTGTAGATACTAATGTGTCACTGGGGGGCGGAGGGAGATGACACAGATTTGCATATATTTCCATATGTTCTTTTCATGCATATGGACATACATCTCAAGACAATGACCATAATTTAAATAAAACTGTGTCTTCCCACAGTGGAGAAGACTGTGAGCCTGTGAAGACTATTTTATTTGTTGATCGACAACCTCTAGGTTCCTGCTGGTCTCCATTCTTAGGGTCCTTGATCTTTGAGCCCTGGGACTGAACAGACCTTTAAAAAGAGGAAACCTTCAAATAATAAAGGACTATAAATTAGGACACCTTACTGTGGGTGCCAATTCAGCATGGGCACGATGGCTCTTTCAGCAAAGTAACTCTTCCTCCTAAAGGGTCTGGCAACCCAGCCTGATCATAGAATCATAGAATCATAGAGTTGGAAGAGACCACAAGGGCCATCGAGTCCAACCCCCTGCCAAGCAGGAAACACCATCAGAGCACTCCTGACATATGGTTGTCAAGCCTCTGCTTAAAGACCTCCAAAGAAGGAGACTCCACCACACTCCTTGGCAGCAAATTCCACTGTCGAACAGCTCTTACTGTCAGGAAGTTCTTCCTAATGTTTAGGTGGAATCTTCTTTCTTGTAGTTTGGATCCATTGCTCCGTGTCCGCTTCTCTGGAGCAGCAGAAAACAACCTTTCTCCCTCCTCTATGTGACATCCTTTTATATATTTGAACATGGCTATCATATCACCCCTTAACCTCCTCTTCTCCAGGCTAAACATGCCCAGCTCCCTTAGCCGTTCCTCATAAGGCATCGTTTCCAGGCCTTTGACCATTTTGGTTGCCCTCCTCTGGACACGTTCCAGTTTGTCAATGTCCTTCTTGAACTGTGGTGCCCAGTTGGTGATGAGGAATGCTTGGGTGTGTTTAGCCTGGAAGAGAAGAGACTGAGAGGCGATATTATAGCCAACTTCATATTGCTGAAGGGATGTCACATGAATGATGCAACAAGCTTGTTTTCTCCTGTTCCGGGGGGGACGGGCCCCGAACCGATGGATTCCAAGGACAAGAAAGGAGCTTTTCGATTAAACTTTAGGAAGAACTTTCTGAGGGTAAGAGCTGTTTGACAATGGAACAGACTACCTTGGAAGGTGGTGGACTCTCCTTCACTGGAGGGTTTTAAGCAGAGATTGGATCATGGTTGCTTGAATTGAGATTCCTGAATTGCAGGAGGCTGGACTAGATGACCCTTGGGCTCCCTCTTGACTCTACAATTCTAGGATTCTAAATATAGGTGGGAGAGAATACAGTGATGAAAATGCAGCCTGAAATTCACAGAGGGAGCAATCAGGACTGACTAGCAGTGATTCCAGAATGAATATGACAGACAGGCCCTGAAATGTGTTAAGTGACCTCATAAGTCCCAGGGACTTCCACAAGAGACAAAGATGTTCGCTGAAGTGAAGGATTATGCTCATTCATGCCTCTGTGCCTTTTCAAAGGCCCCTTTACTAAAAAAAATATATTTAAAAAATTGTGGGTCCTTCCTTCCTTGCTTGCTTCCTTTCTTTCCAGTTCCAACAAAGTACATTTTTTGAAGGATTCCATGGACCAGTCCAAGTGCACTCCCATCTCACATGACCTTCAAATTCCTCATCACAACCTACATTTTCTATGAAGGTCCTGGCATACTTCTCTAATTCAGGGATGGGGAACCTTTTCTTTCCTCCCTGAGGACCTGCATTCTCTTGTGAACAATCCTTGAGACTTGAGGTGAGTTAAGTTTTCAATGGGATTCCCATTAATCACGGCTAAGTCCCATGGATTTCAGTGGGTGTACCTGAAAGACAACCAAGTTTGGATCCATCCCTTTGCATTTAGACTGCCAGGGAGGAACGGGGACGAACATGTGATTTTCTGCCTCCAATGCTGGAATACCTTGAGTGGCCTTGACAGACCCTCCAAGTGCCCATATTTTCCAGGGACAGCCCAGATTTACAGAAGCCACCCCTGTTTCTGATTTGATAGTGGAATGTCCCACTTTTCCTTAGGATGTCTCTATTTTCATTGGAGAAATGTTGGCGGGTAGGGAGTTATCCAACCCCAAGCCAAGGAGACAAGTAACTATACAACCTTTAGACATATATATGGACATCTGGAGGCTGCCCTGTATAGGGAAATTGTTTAATGTTTAGTGCTTTATTACGTTGGAAGCTGTCCAGAGTTGCTGGGGCAACCCAATCAGATGGGTGGGGTATAATAACAAAACTATTATTATTATTATTATCATCAGCATCAACATCAGCTTCATTATTATATTGAATAGGATGTCCCTGTTTCTATCAGAAAAATGTTGGAGGGTATGTCTTGAATGTTTTGCATCTTGACTTGGGCTGCGTCACCCTCTTGGGCAGCCACATGCCTGGGGAGGAGGGAGAGAGCTGTCTGGAAGTTGTTGCCCCAAACACAAGACCAGGAGGACCCAAGGAGGATTTTGCTGCTGCTGGGGTGACAAATCTGTAGAATTCTAGCCTTTTAAAACTCAGGTTTGATTCAGGGCATAAATGTTTGCCCAACCAAGTTGATGCAATCAAAGGTTTGATTCAGAAGGATTGGCTACAACAGATGGGACAATGGTCTCTCAGCCTAGCCGACTTCACAGGGTTGTTGGGATAATGACATAGGGAAGGGAAGACTGTCCCCTGAGCTCCTCCGAGAAAAGTGGGGCTATAAATGCAAGAATGGAATGGGATATGGATGGACACCTTCTGAAACACCCTTTTGCTACTTCCACACATCACATGTTCGCAGGGACTTTTAAACTGGACTTAATGGACACAGTTCTGTCAAAGCTGAACACTTTTACACCCCACTGAATTCAGTGGGAAAGTCAAGTGCATACTTGAACCTCTGAGCCAGTGTGGTGTAGTGGTTAAGAGCGGTAGTCACGTAATCTGGGGAACCGGGTTCGCGTCTCCGCTCCTCCACATGCAGCTGCTGGGTGACCTTGGGCCAGTCACACTTCTTTGAAGTCTCTCAGCCCCACTCACCTCACAGAGTGTTTGTTGTGGGGGAGGAAGGGAAAGGAGATTGTTAGCCGCTTTGAGACTCCTGAAGGGGAGTGAAAGGCGGGATATCAAATCCAAACTCTTCTTCTCTGCCCTTGAAATCAGTGGGGCTGGATGCTGTTCAATGGGTGTCCATGCAAAGCCAGACTGGAAGCTCCCCAGTCTCCTCATCTTTTCCCCACCAACACGTCTCAGTTTGGAGAAAGCCTCTTTGCTCCCCTTCCCACAGCCATTCCTCATTTCAAGGTTGGTGCTGTCTTCTCATTTGTTAAATGGGGATTGAGGAAGAAAGGCAGTGGCCAAACAGTGAAAACAGAAAGCACCAACATTTTCCCTTGAGGCATCTGCAATGTGATCCAGAAACACCTCAGAGCTCAGTGAGGATCCGGCAGGGAAGGGTCCCAAGGGAAAGGTCTTTGTCCAGTTTGCACTGAACTTTGCCCAAAGGTTTTGGTTCCCATTTTAATCTGGAGCAGGAAACTCATTCCTGGCAGTGGCCTCAATCACAGAGCGAATCAATTCCACGACCTCCCCATTGCACGTGTCAATCACTTGCAGGGCGTTTGTTCCCATCAACACCAAAAACTATAAATGTGGATTCCAGCAGAGTGACATTATAATTCACAGAAGCCACTGTAGCAGTGGGGAGGCAGGGCCACATTCCCTTCTGGGCAGCCTTCCAGGGGCCACATGCCAGGGATGGGAGGGGTCAGAGGGGAAAGTGGGATGGGCAATGCATATAAATTGTGCCTTTGTACAGGAGGCAAGTTTCCACAGAGACGGGCGCTGCTCTCTGTTCTCTGGGCCAGCAACTTATCAGAGTTCATGGACACATCCCAGCCACCATAAATGTTCAAGGAGGGTGGGCAGCAGGATCAGTGGGGCATGTAGGGCTGTGCAGTAGGTGTGGCCTAGGGAAGTCCCAGAACAGAGAGGCTGTGAGGCCCACATTTGGCCCGAGTCTCCCTACCCACACAATCCCAGGAACAATGTGAGCAGACCTGCACATAACAGCGAAGGGGGTGCTGGGATTTGGGAGTGCCACGCTCTTAAACAACAAAAAGAGGTGCCCGTACTGAGTACCCCTGGAAAAAGGCACTGGCTAGAGCATCTGCTTTGCATGCCGAAGGCCCCAGGGTCTGTCTCCAGGTTGGGGCTGGGAGAGCCTCCTCTCTGAATACCTGAGAACTGCTTCCCGTCAGAGTAGACGATCCTGAGCAAGATCTGACTCGATCTAAGGCAGCTTCCTCTGTCCCCACCTGGAGCCTAGAAGACCACCATATAGGCATCAGATAAGAATATAGGTAAGTGCATGGGAAGCAGCTGCTGGATCAGGCCAGCAGCCCATCCAGTCTGTTTTCATAGTAGCCAACCAAATGCCTGTGGGAAACCCACAAGCAAGACCCCAAAACAAGAGACCTCTCCCCTCCTGTGGTTCCCAGCAGCTAGGATGCAGAAACATTGCTGCCTTCAACTGTGGAGGGTGGCGCTGAGCCATCATGACCAGTCGTCATCAACAGCCCCCTCATCCATGCATTGGTCTCATCCTGCATTTTACCTAATGCACCAGGTAAGCATTTCAGGGGAGGGCTGTTCATAAACTGGGAGCCACCCCTGAAAAGGCCCTCCACCTAACAGCTGCCTGCATTGCTCAATGATGTGGGGAAACCTGAGGAAGCCCCCCCCCCCGAAGATCTCAAGCTCCAGGCAGCACATTTGGAGCAGGCCTCATTTCACAGTTTGGGTCTAAGCAGCTGTTCTGCACAAGGAGCGTTCACCTTTCCTGGGCTTTCCTGAGTGGAGATTCAGAGCTGGCTTCTTCGTGCTGCATCTGCTGCAGCAAAGCCTCACACTCCCCCCCCCCCATTCACAAAGGCTAATACATCACAGCAAATGGGCTAATCTCTCCAGCAAAGCCTATCTCAGCTGTAACCTAATCTAAAGCTCCAGCAGAAGCTTTCACAGACAGCTTGAGTCAAACCAAGAAACTGGCAATCACGGAGAGCGGGGGGAAGCATTGGGCTGGGATGAGCAAGTGCAATAGGTGCTAACGGGCCGATGATGTGAACAGCGACAGCAATGGCACAGCAAAGGTAGCGGTGCAAGACATTAATTGCTTTTTAATTGCGGAGGAGTGTACACCTCCCTCCCTTCCAGGTTTCTGTTGATGAAATCCCTGTTTCTATTATTCTAATAGAAAGAGAACCCTACTCCATTGCTCCAGTGCCATGCAAACGTCTGTTCACGGGGCCTTGGTAAACGATGCACTTAACAGTGCAGAAAGCAGCACAATGAAACAAGCAAACACAAACGCTCTCCTACCTTTGGAGGCAGCCAATGATGCTCCATAATTTACTAAGGAGTAATGGAGAGAAGGATTGGTTTGCTGCAGTTCTCAGACGCTGTAGATCTAAGTCTACTAAGGTCTACATAACAGGGAACTGATCCTGCTTTAAGCCACAATTGCCCACAACTTCAGGCGAGATAAACCAGCCTCACTGTCTTCTTCTCCAGTCAACTCATCAGGTGATACATGCATGGCTCTCCAGCACAGTCTGTCTGAAGAAGACACCCAGGAGCTTGGCTGTAGCAACAGCACCCTCTGGTGGAGCTTTGTCCACCGAGTGGGGGATATTTTTCCTGTGGAAGTTCCCTAAAGTGTAATCAGTTCTGGGGGGTGGGGGCTATGCTAGTGGTGGGCGGAGCTAGAGCCGGCAAGGGTGGGGCAGCTCCTCTTCTCTGCCGGATTAGGGTCAGGTTGCTGTTGCCAGAGAGTTGTGTTGATCACTTGCAGAGGAGCTTCAGCAGAGGAGCTTCCACATTCAGGGTGAATGTTAAATCTCAGGCGGGAGCTGCCTCCATATTCTTTTCTGAACATGGTGAAGACTTAGCACTTTCAAGAAGCTTTCGGGGTGGAGATTTATATCCTGGGTGTTTTAATTAGTTTGTATTTACTTTTATTGCTATTTATCTTTCAAACAAATTTTTATTAATGTTATATTATTGTACCTTGGAGCCAAGACTGTTATACATCAAAGAGCCTTGCTTGACAAGTATAAAGAAAACAAGTGAAAACAAAAATGGAGAAGAGAGAGAGAGAGAGAAAAGAGAGAAATGAAAAAGGGGAAAGAAAGACTTTCCTGCTTTACATGTCATTTTTCTTTTTCTTTTAAAAATTGTTTTAAATTATTTTTTTACATGTAATTGTTTTAGTTGTTTATATATATATAATTATTATTATTTGGTTTTTTTATATATACATGTGGTTTCAAATATTAAACACCTGCTGAAAAGTTTTCTATTTCACCAGGCCAACGCAGGCAGTTAAGAATACATCTTTTCAGAATAGTTAACTGATGTCTGTTTTTAACTTTTTTATATATGGTTTTTACTGCATGGTTTTACGTTGTGTTGCTTTTTTATAAACCACTTTTTACATAGTTGTATTTATTTTTTATATAAATAAATCCATTAAATGAAATAAACCAGTTTTATATCTGCATTTGTTTAATACATTTTTACTGCATTGCATTTCACATAGGAAGCAATTCATGAATGAGATCAATGCATGGCAAGAGTAGCATCCTGCTTAATTTGTTGCTTCGCTGTTAGGCTACCTCTTTCCCCCTATGTGCCTCTGTCCCCTTTCCTGTTTAGTTATTCACTGGTCATCTCTTTGCTAAGACACTGATTTTTTTGGTCCGCATCTCAGAAGTGAGTCCCATCAGACAGCCCAGGGTTTCAAACCAGGAAGATCCGGGTGGGCTCTTTGCTGCTTCTGACTGAAGTTGCATGTTTGTTTGTCAGGCTTATATTCCCTCCATGGAGCAGAAAGAGGTGTGCATGGTTCTCTCCCCGTTTTAGCCTCACTATGAGCCTGCAAGGTAGGTTAGGCTCAGAGGTGATGATCGGGATTGCCCAATGACCCTCATAGCTGGCTGGGGATTTGAACCTGGGACTCCATGGTCCTGAGCCTCTGTGCCACACAGGCCGACTCTGCTCTCTGCTCTCTGCTGTCTTGCAGTGCCGCCATTGCAGGTGGCCACAGGGCGTCAGTGCAGCTACTCCTTCCGGGGGGAGGGACACGTGACAAAGAGCCAATGAGGAAGCTTAAAGCTGCTGACTTTGGCCCCACCTCCTTACTAAGGATGGGGAAGAAATTAAATTCAATTCAAATCTGAAAGTAAACTTTGCCATGTGCATTTTCCAAATTAATAGGGCAACTGAAACACAGTTGTTCTTTGAAATTCATGCTTCTCCACATTTTGCAGTGAAGTTCTGCAGCCAAGTACTGCATATGCCAGGACAAAGGGTGCCTATAAATGCAATATATTATTGAAAATAACATATAAAACTGCCTTGCATTGTGGGAGCATTGCCTTGAAAAAAATGTGCATATTAGGAAAAATCTGTGGTAAACCACTGATTACTTTTCATAAGGACTTTAAATATATGTATATCACAAACTGCTCTTGCAATGTGGACTTCAGATTGGGGAAATAATAAAGAGAAACTGACACCCATTCCTGTTCCTCAATCTCAGCAATTAAATGCCTAGTCAAATTGCATGGGATCAATTCCAATCTGTTACCTGAACAGGCTGCTTGGACAATCAGATTGATGAAACAATCACTGAGACAGCTAGAATGCCGGTGGCAGAAAATTCATTCTGAATCGGACCAGACACGGGTTAGAGCTCAACCTCAAGCCTACCAGATGGCAATAGTGACAGCAAAGAGGACCTTCTTTGCCGCCTCTATTGCATCTGCAGAAAACAGCAGCAGGAGACTCTTTCAGGTGGTTGGCAGATTTAACGGAACCACCTGCGTCATCGGGCCCCCAAGATCTCCTGTAATGAGTTTGCTAAGTTTTTTGCAGATAAAGTAACTCAGATTCGGAAAGTGGTAGACTCCACTATGGGAGAAGGGCTGGGGCAGGAGAGTGCTGGAGTCCTGTCTAGTCAAGTTGCATGAAATCAATTCCAATCTGTTACCTCCGAGGATGTGAACAGACTGCTTGGACAAGTGAAACCAACCACCTGTCTCCTTGATCCCTGCCCATACTGACTAATAAAAGCGAGCCGGGAAGGGCTGGGCAATGGGCTCTGTGGGGTGGAGAATGCTTCCCTCTGTGAGGGAGCCTTCCCAGGCCCACTGAAAGAGGCGGTCATTAAACTGCTTCTTAAAAAACCATTTGGCCAACTATCGCCCAGTCTCAAATCTTCCATTCTTGGGCAAGGTGATTGAGCGAGTGGTTGCTGAACAACTCCAGGCATGCCTGGAGGATGCGGACCACTTGGATCCCTTCCAATCAGGATTCAGGCCTCATCATGGGACTGAAACTGCGTTGGTCGTGCTGGTTGATGATCTCAACCAGCTAGGGACAAAGGTGAGAGCTGTTTCCTAGTTCTGCTGGATCTCTCAGCGGCCTTTAATACAATCGACCATAACATCCTTCTGGATCGTCTAGAGAAGTTGGGAGCTGGGGGCACTGTCATACAGTGGTTCCGCTCCTTCCTCCTGGGCCGTGTCCAGAAAGTGGTGTTGGGGGATGAGTGTTCAGACCCCTGGGCTCTCACTTGTGGGGTGCCTCAGGATTCTGTTCTCTCCCCCATGCTTTTCAACATTTACATGCAGCTGCTGGGAGAGATCATCAGGGGGTTTGGGCTGGGTGTTCATCAATATGTGGATGATACCCAGCTCTACCTCTCTTTTAAATCAGAACTAGTGAAGGCGGTGAAGGTCCTGTGTGAGTATCTGGAGGCGGTTGGAGGAGGGATGGCAGCTAACAGATTGAGGTTAAATCTTGACAAGACAGAAGTACTGTTTTTGGGGGACAGGGGGCAGGCGGGTGTGGGGTGACTCCCTAGTCCTGAATGGGGTAACTGTGCCCATGATGCAGCCTGGGAGTCATTTTGGACTCACAGTTGTCCATGGAGGTGCAAGTCAATTCTGTGTCCAGGGCAGCTGTCTACCAGCTCCATCTGGTACGTAGGCTGAGACCCTCCCTGCCCATAGACTGTCTTGCCAGAGTGGTGCATGCTCTGGTTATCTTCTGCTTGGACTACTGCAAGGCGCTCTATGTGGGGCTACCTTTGAAGGTGACCCAGAATCTACAACTAATCCAGAATGCGGCCGCTAGACTGGTGACTGGGAGTGGTTGTCGAGACCACATAACACCGGTCTTGAAAGGCCTACATTGGCTCCCAGTACGTTTCCGAGCACAATTCAAAGTGTTGGTGCTGACCTTTAAAGCACTAAACGGCCTTGGGCCAGTATACCTGAAGGAGCGTCTCCACCCCCATCGTTCGGCCCAGACACTGAGGTCCAGCTCCGAGGGCCTTCTGGCAGTTCCCTTACTGTGTGAAGTGAGGTTACAGGAAACCAGGCAGAGGGCCTCCAGTTCAGCTCTGTCAATACTGGCCAGCCACAGCTCTCCAGGATTTCAGGCAGGAGTCTTCCTCAGGCCTGCCTGAGACAGGGATGGAATAAGTCCATTTCATTTTGATGGACAAACAGGCCTGGGATATGAAGCAGCTTCTGATGTCTAAGCAGAGCTTGGCCCAAGCTCAGTGACAGCCCTCTGGGCAGCAAATTGCGCCAAAGATGTCCTCAGAACCAAAACATGGTTTACATGCATGTGTGCATCTATTTATTTATTTACAGCATTTTTTCCTTGCCCTTTAGTAATGAAAAAGGGCTCTCAGAAAAGCGGTTCTATGAAGGTGCCTGCTCTTAAGATGGTAATCTAAAATTACGCAGCACACAACGAAAAAGAAATAGGAGGGAGAAAGGTAAAGCAGGCTCACTTTCTCCAAGTTGCAGCCAGAGGCTGTCTAGCCCTCGATGGGGAAGCAGTCCTTTCCCGGAAACTTTCTTCTCTCCCAGACGAGGACAGAGCAGCTCTGCCGCACAAATGTGGGATGGGGAACCAGACTCCCATCAGCCCCAGCAAGCCTGGCCAATGATCAGGGACAATGGAAGTCATCGTCCAACCATGTATGGAGGACCACAGCTTCCTCATCCCCAGTTTAAATGCCTGAAGAGTCCTTCTCCCCACTCTTCCTCGCAGACAGGCTTTTGCACTCAGCGCTCTCTCGCTCTCCTCTCCAGCTCCGCAGAATTTCTCCTATATGCGTACCTGCATGAAGACAGAAAAGCAATGAAGCATTGTGGTCTATAAATAAACTAGCCATGAAATTAATGACCAGCACATTTTAGAGATGGGGCTGGTTGGGGGGGGGGGGGTGAAGGAGAGAGAGAGAGAGAGAGAGAGAGAGAGATGTGTGTATTTGTATGCAGCCAGGGAGCAGGTGATGAAATTCGGTGCCATGAAAGAGATGCACAGGAAAATATTGGCAGGATTTAAGAGAGGACAGACGATTCAGAGATCAATGATAAGGGCTGTTACACATATTAAGATCTGAGATAATTGAAGATTGTGCTCGGTGCAGCCGGCTTGGAGGGGACAGGAAATCAGATACCATTTTCTGCATCTCCCCCCAGTTTGGCGCAAGGAGGGGAGGGAGGCAGGTGTCTCTTCAATCTTCCCAGGGCAGCATCTGGATAGGAGGTAGAGCGGAAATTCTCCTAATTGTGGTGAAGAGGCCTGGAGTGGGTAAGCAGGATTCTGCTCTCCCTCCCTGCAGCCTCAGCCATAAAAAATATCATGTGTTATATATTTCTATATTTATTTATTTTCTATCCACTCCCACCCTTCCTCCTGAGGAGCCCACGGTGGCCAGGAATAGTTCCAGCTTCCACCAGCTTCATCTGGTTTGCCAGTTACAGCCCTTCCAGAACAGGGTGAGCCTGACCAATGTAGTCCATGTGGCTAGATTACTGTAAAGCACCCTATGTGGGGCTCCCCTTGGAAGCTCCAGCTGGTGTGGACGGATGTGGCCAGACTGCTGGTTGAGAACAGGTGGCAACGCCATGGTCAAAGCAGCTGCACTGGCTGACTACCTACCACCAAGCCCAGTTCAAGGCTCCTGGGTTAATTTAGACAACCCTGAACAACTTAGGTTCAGGGGGCCTCAGGGACTGCCTGAAGCCTTCTGTCCCAGCCCAGTCACTGAGATCATCTGCAGGAGCATTGTAGGTCATTCCCCGAGTTGGTGAGGCTCATTTGACAGCAACAAGAAATGGCACCTTTTGTGTCATTGGCCAAGTCCTGTGGAACACGCTGCCACTAGACACCCAGGGGGCATCGTTTGTGCCAACTTTTAAATGCCTGTGGTAAACTTTTCTATTCTGCCAGGTCTGTGCAGACAATGAAGAACACATCTTTCCACAATGGTTAATTGATGCCTGTTTTTAACTTTTTATATATGGCTTCATGCATTTTAGTTGTAAACCACATTGATATTTTTAATGCAATAGCGGTCTATAAATATTTTTACAAATATTAATAAAAATGTCCCTGAACAGACAGGGAATGGGATGCAAATGGTAGAGAAAGAGGGATTTTGGAAAAAGCTACCCCCGCCCTGGAAGACCTCCTTCCATGCTAAATATGTACACAGTGAGAAGCAAAGCACTTGGTCCAAAATTTTGGAAACAGCAAAATGGGATGATGGAGAATTCCAGATGCAGCGGTTCCGTTTCAAAAATGATGCCTGGTCATTTGGAAATGTGAAAACCCAGAGAGAAACTCTCAGGAACAGGGATTCAGAAGCATCCTAAATGAAATATCCCAACAGAACATGGTCCACGTATTGCCTTGGATATGTGGATTCCATGTTGCATCGGCTGCCTCACTGACCGTCCTTTTGGGATCTGGTGACTCGGGCGCCATCATGTCCTGCTCCAACCCAGACCATGACTGCAGCTGTCCTTTGGGTCAAAACATTTCCCTTTGCTGCCTTTAATCCCCAAAGCAGAGGCTATAGAACTCACTTCTCACAGTTCAGGTGACTCGTTCAGGCCCCGTGAGGACAGAGAAGAGGGTGTTTTTGAAGCCAGAACCTGCTAATGTTCCTCCTCTCCACACACTCTAATTTTAAAAAAGATTTTCCCAGAATAAACTACAGAAGATACAAATGGAATAAGTAAAACACAAAGTCCTCTCTTAAAAGTAATTCTTGGCCTTTACCACCCACAGAAAACAGCAGCTCCTCCCAGCTCTCACCCTGGGGGACAAAACAGGGTTCTCCTTCAGCCAGATCTCAAGCCAAGAGCCCTGCGGTGTAGACATGGGCATCTTGCACCACAGGACTGCTGGTTGCCATCTTCTGGAGATCACAGCCCACCATCCTCTTGGCTGGGTAAGGAGCATACAGGCTGTCAGGATGCTGTCAGCGGCTCCCAGCTGGTTTACCAGGAAAGTATCTTACCATCCTTCTTTATTTCAATCTTTACAGAGGGAGGCTATAGAACCCAGCCTATAGAACCCTCTTGGATCATGTCGTTGTTCCGAGTGAATCTCCACCTCCGTCCCTCCCACTTCCTCATTCGTCATTCTTATTGTCTCCTCTATGGCTGCTGCTACCTGCCTTCTGTCTTTGAGCTCTTTGCTCTCCACTTTTAAGGCTCACCAGGTTCTGGGAGATGGAGGGTCTGGGATGCTTTCTAATGACCACATGTCAGTCAGGTGTTGTTCTGGCTATCCCATGATTTCCCAACTTTCCCTCTCATCTGCCTCTGAGCTGCGACCTCCCTCAAACACCTGTTGTAAATCTATACTGTCTTCCTCTTCCTCGTCCCTGGAAGGATCAGGATGAGGAGGCAGTCTCCACCATCCACAGTTTGTGGATTTCTGTGTGCAGGAGCTGCCAACTCCTTGTTGGAATTTAAAGCAAGCCAAAACTCACCAGCAATGAATGGGTGCTGAAAAAATCCCTGAGAAATCTCAATGACCGTATTGAAAACCTGTTCATGCTCTTCTTCATTCCTTTGAAGTTTAGCTTCCACATTCGCCTCATGGTTGCTGTTGTTTATAGAGCTGCCATGTTGAATCCAGGGACAGGAGAACTCTCAATTTGGAGGCTGCCTTCCCTCATAGGGCCGCATGCCTGTTGCGGGGGGGGGGGGCAAAAGCAAAAGTGTTCAGGGCTACAGGTGTGACTTACCTAGGTACAGTTTGCTCCATTCCTGCAAAAGTCAGAGGTTTCTTCCCAATCTCTTCAACCCCCATTTCTCCAGCCTCTGCCCAGGCAAGCAAGAGGCATCACTGCAACTCAAGGAAGCATTCCTGCCAGGCTACAGCCCTCGAGGAGGTTGTGGGGCAGGGCTGAGGAAGGGCATGGTCTGGGGAGAAGGGCTGCAACCTAGAGAGAGTCCCAATGGCTAGACAAAGAGGCCTCAAGGATCACATTGGGCCCCAGACCTGAGGTCCCTGTGATGCAGTCAATTCATTAGTTCAATGAGGAGGAGGACATTGCAAAAAGATACGCTTTGATCAGCTAAAACGATGCCCCAATTTATTGAACAGCACACATTTGGGAGGGGGGATTTAAAAATGCAAGTACTTACAGACATTCCAGTTGGTGCCTTTTTAATAAAGGTGTTACCTGCTGTGTGAGAGAGGACAGGGAATGCCTCTTCCGAAGCTACAAGAGAGGGATGCATCATCCCCCACAACTGCATGGATGCAGAATGGGGGCAGACTTAATCAATCCGTCAACTATAATGCATGTGATCAGGCAAGACCTCTCTGTGGTTCAAACATATGCACTAGTGCAAAAAAGAGCCTAAGCAGTACTAGTGGGACCGAAATTGACTAGACCAGAAGCTGCTTGACATGGTCTAATCAAGCAAATAACCCACTTTGAATACTGTGAGGAAGAAGCCATTTTCTTCAGTAGCATTAAGGGCAAAGTCAGTTCTTCTTGACACAAAGAAACAATCACACAAACAGGCTTGCTTTTTGCTTTTTGCTTGTTGATTTGTCATCTTTCTTTTCTTACATGCTTAGAGGCTGTTAATTTAGATTTTCATAAAGTTTCACGAGCCATTTGTTTTTATCTTCCTTGTCCACCCCCTACCATAAAAAATCTGTCACTGTTTATGGAACAAGGAAAACAGGGCCAACCTTCAGTGGCATAGCTAGCCACTCAGGTGCCCAGGGCGGCACACGCGCCCTGCAGTCGGGGCAGAGCAAGCCAAGGCAGGGCGAGCTGCGTGGAGCCTCTCCGCAGCCTCCCCCTCAGCTGTAGGGGGGCTGAGGCGGTGGGCAGACACAAGCCCCGCGCTCCCCCTCAGGAGAGACTCATGGCTCAGGCATGCTGCAGGCCCCAGTGTGGCACCCAGTGCCCCCCGCCTCACCCAGCTACACCTCTGGATTAGGCAGATTCATGGAGGAAAGGGCTGTCAAAGCCATAAAGGCTGTGCTCTGCCTGCAAAGTTGGAAGCAGAAATGCTTCTGGTTTCTGGAAATCATGAAAGGGGAGAGGGCTCCTGCAGTGGTGTAGGAAGGGGCGTGCGGTGGGTGCGGTTTTGTCACCCCCTCAATGATGACACCCGGGGCAGCCCCCACCCACTCCACCCCACTGCCAACCTTTGCCATACACATCCCAGGTGTCTGCCAAAAGCTAGATCCTCCTTTGCTTCTGTGTCATTCCCCCGCCCCTCCTGCCCCGATCATCGCTGCTGTATCCCAGCTCCTCCTGAGTAATATCCTAAGCAACTAACATCCAAACCGGTCAAAGAGCTGTCAGCCCTGTGATGCTGAAGCCTAACTTGAAATGAAAACAACCCTGAGACGGCGCAGTGGAAATATTGACTTTCCAGCTAATAAAACCGAATTCCATGAAAGCTACAGCTTCAAACTTAGAAAATCCATCAGTGTTTCATAAATATTTGAAAGTGGGGAATTGATTGTGGCTGAGCCTTGGAGCTGGAGTGCAGGCCTGTGGCTTGGCAGAGAAGCAGAGGGGGCAGGAGGCGTTGGGGCCCCTGGGGTCAGAAGGATTCCAGAGCATCGCTAGCAGAGAAGGGGAGCTGCACGATTGCAATGCTAGACCGCATGCAGGAAACCCAGCACAGTTTGTCACTGATACAATCTGGAGGAAGCACTGGCTTGTCTGTTGCAGAGAGCTTGCGTCCTCAGCTGGCATAACTCTGAGAGCTTCCTCTGTAAGGGGTTGGACCAATTTGTGGGAGAGAAGCTGAACGGTGGGAGTGGGCACTGGAACCTCTCCATTCAGAAGCAGCAATGCATGGACTACCAAGGAGTCAGAATGGGAGCTATGTGTTGCCACCCTGTCCTGCTGGGGGTTTCCTGGCAGCTGGAAGTGCAGACAATTGGCAGCTTCAAAATGGACAATTGTTCCATTTCTATTTCCCTCAATTTCTCATTTTCCCAGTTCACCACATTTCTACAACCATCTGTGGAGTATGGAGGGGAATTAAAGTTCCTTGCATCAACATTTGGTGCACATTTCTCCTTACACACATCTTGTTGTATGCAATCTTGTCTAAAATACATATTTTTGCAAGCAATTTCCCCCTAATAGATAATGCATTTTTAATATAATTTTATGTATCTGTGTCCCACCCTCTATATCCCACCCTTCCTCCCAAAGGAGCCCAGGACAGCAGTCACACAAATAATAAATCATCTTAAAAAACTATTCCAGTGCAGATACACAAGGGAAAATCTCTCTACTTAAAAGGCTTGTTGGAAGGAGAAGTCTTCAATAGGTGCCCAAAAGACAGCAGCCTGTCTCATATTTAAGGGAGGGGGGTTCCAAAGTGGGGGTGCCACCACACCAAAGGCCCAGTTCCAATGATGCATGGAGCAGACCTCCTGATAAGATGGCATTAAATGGAAGTCCTTCTTCATGCAACACATAGTTAAACTATAGAACTTGTTCCTGCAGGAGGGAGGGGTGGCCACCAACACAGATGCCTTTCAAACCTGCTTACAGGTTTCCCACAATGGGCATCTGTCTAGCTTCTGTGAGAACACAGTGCTGGACAAGACAGGCCACTGGCAGAGGCGCCAGGTTGCCCCCAAGAGTGAAGGGGGTGGTGTCACACGCATGATGCATGGGTGATGTCACATTGTTTGGAGGAGCCAGCCGCTGAGGCTGTGATGTGCAATATTGAGGGGGCCCAGCCTCTTTCCAACAAATATTGATGCTCCCCTAGAGCTGACTCACCTGGCCACTGGCCTGATCCATCAGCGCTCTTCTTATGGACTTCTAGGAGGAGGAGGAGCAGGTGATGATGGCAGGAGCAAGATTCACTGTGGAAGCAGAGCCAGACCCACACGCAGCATTCACTCGGATCCTTACAAGAATAAGGGAAGGGAACCTTTGCAAAAACAGCACTAAGAAAGTGTTTGCCAGACCATGTTTTTAAGTTAAAAGGAGAGGGGAGCTCTGAGAGGTGCCTTAAACCTTGACCAGGCAGATTTCGAGACAAGACACTCATTTTGAAGAGGCCAATGTGTTTCTTATTGAGATGTACAATATTTGTCCTTTCCTTCAGAGCTCTTTCTGCCTTGTGTTCCTCGGCTGCTCTGTTCCTTTCCTTCCCAAAGCAGAAGGCAACCTGGGGGAAAATAATAATCAAAAGGGATACAAAAATACAATCCTGCTCATAGATCTATTAATTCCTGTACATTAGAAATTATTAAGCGCCAGTTGTTCTCAGTCACAACACTGAGAACAAAACAAGAAAGATGGTGCCCTCTTTCTAAAATCCTTGGCCACCCCAATGACACAGCTCTTGAAGGAGTATCTTCCATGGGTCAACAGCTGATTGCAGAGAACTTTTCAATGTTAACTCAGCCACAACTGAGCTTAATTGGTTTAAAAAAAATGAACTGGCAACAATGCCATGGTTACATATTGCAAAGTGTACCCCTTTCTTGAAGATTTAAAACTGAATGCCTTAACCTGCCACCAAACAGGACAGAGAGCTTCTGCTTCCCCAGGAAATACAATGGAGCATTAGTATGGAAGCCCCATCAAACACCTGACCATATGATTTTAAAGTTAGAAGGGATCTTGGAAGTAATCCAGTCCACCCCCGACTCAGTGCAGGAATCTCACAGCTACAGCACCCCTAACAAGGACCATCCAACCTCTGCTTAAATACTTCTGGTGAAGGATGGTCCCCCACCTTCCAAGGCAGTTGATGCTCACTGCCAAACAGCTCTTACCACCAGGAGGTTTTGCTTACTGTTGAGCCAAAATCCACTTCCTTGCCATTTCTACCCATTAGATCAGGATGGAAGCCGTCTTTAGGAATTCCTTGTTGGTAGTCAGGAGGTAGACTCTCCAAGGAAGGGTGCCCGCAGTGGGTGATGGGGTGAGTCAGAGACGCTTTGCTGACCTCCTGGTGGGTGAGTGGCTGTTGCTGCTTACTGGGAGGGAAAAGGGAGAGCAGTCAGGGTGCATGCCATGGGGGAGGGCATTAGATGGGCCTCTCTGCTATACTGGCACCACACCAATCTCACGGCCTCCTCACCCTTCCTCAACCTCAGGAGGTCAGGGGAGTGCCTCTCTGCAACTCTGCTGTCTACTACTGCTAAGGAAGCTGTGTTGCTCAAGGGCTCTCCAACATTTATTTTCTTTCTTTGTTTCATAAAATTTACGCACCGCTTGATTGTAACAATCCTCAAAGTGGTTTACATGCTCAAACAATAAAATTATCTTTTTTTAAAAAAAATATTTTTATTAAACAATTTTTTATAATCGTACAAACAATACACACTTAAACAAACAAAAGACAACAGAACAAAAAACAAGTACCATTTCATATCCTAATTTCTTAAACCTTTCTTCTTCGACTTCCTCATGCCTCCCGTTTCTGTATTCCAAATTCTAATCAATTGCTCAGCAAATCTTCCCTTATTTTACTATAAATTTAAGCTAATCATCCTTATTCTCCTTGTCTTAACCATTGCTAATAGCAACCATTTACTTTCCAGTCCAACATCATTCTAACTGTCGTTAATTTTATAGTATTTCTTTAGATAGTCCTTGAACTTTTTCCATTCTTCTTCCGCCGCTTCTCTTCCCTGGTTTCGGATTCTGCTCGTCATCTCTGCCAGGCTCATGTAGTCAATCACCTTCATCTGCCATTCTTCCAGAGTGGGTAGATCTTGTGTCTTCCAGTACTTTGCAATGAGTATTCTTGCTGCTGTTGTAGCATACATAAAAAAGGTTATGTCCTTCTTTAACACCCCTTGGCCGACAATACCCAAGAGAAAGGCCTCTGGTTTCTTAGGGAAGGTATATTTAAATACCTTTTTCAGTTCATTATAGATCATTTCCCAGAATGCCTTAATCTTCGGGCACGTCCACCAGAGGTGAAAGAATGTGCCTTCCTTTTCCTTACATTTCCAACATTTATTGTCAGGCAAATGGTAGATCTTTGCAAGCTTGACTGGGGTTATGTACCACCTATAGATCATTTTCATAATATTTTCTCTTAAGGCATTACATGCCGTAAATTTCATCCCGGTGGTCCACAACTTTTCCCAGTCAGCAAACAAGATATTATGACCAATGTCCTGAGCCCATTTAATCATAGTTGATTTAACCGTTTCATCTTGTGTATTCCATTTCAGCAGCAAGTTGTACATTTTTGACAAATTCTTAGTACTGGATTCTAACAATTCAGTCTCTAGTTTTGATTTCTCCACCTGGAAGCCAATCTTACTGTCCAATTTAAACACTTCGTTTATTTGATGATAATGCAACCAGTCTCTCACCTTCCCTTTTAATTTCTCAAAACTCTGCAATCTCAGTTTGTCCCCTTCCTTTTCCAGAATTTCCCAATATCTTGGCCACTTCGACTCCATATTTAACTTTTTAACTGCCTTAGCTTCTATTGGCGACAACCACCTTGGGGTTTTATTTTCCAGCAAATCTTTATATCTGACCCAAACATTTAATAGTGCTTTTCTGACAATATGGTTTTTAAAACTTTTATGCGCTTTAACCTTGTCATACCACAGATATGCATGCCACCCAAAAATATTGTTAAAACCTTCCAAGTCCAAAATGTCTGTGTTTTCAAGAAGCAACCAATCTTTTAGCCAGCAGAAAGCTGCCGCTTCATAGTACAATTTAAAGTCTGGCAGGGCAAACCCCCCTCTTTCCTTTGAATCTGTTAATATCTTAAATTTTATTCTGGGCTTCTTGCCCTGCCAGACAAATTTAGATATGTCTTTCTGCCACTTCTTGAAACAGTCCATTTTATCCATTATTTGTAATGCTTGAAACAAAAACAACATTCTTGGCAATACATTCATTTTTATAGCTGCAATTCGACCTAACAAGGAAAGCTTCAAGTTTGACCAAATCTCCAGATCTTTTTTCACCTCTGTCCAAGTTTTTTCATAGTTATCTTTAAATAGATTCACATTCTTAGCTGTCATATTTACACCCAAATATTTCACTTTTTTAACCACAGTCAACCCCGTCTCATTCTGAAACCTTTCTTTTTCAATCTGTGTTAAATTTTTCTCCAATACCTTAGTCTTTAACTTATTCAATTTAAATCCTGCCATTTGACCAAACTCTTGAATTATTTCCAAAACTCTTTTCGTGCTAGCTTCTGGCTCTTGTAAAGTAAGTACTAGGTCATCTGCAAATGCTCTCAATTTATATTGTTTAACTCCGACCTGAACCCCTTTGACCAACTGGTCCTTCCTAATCATATTAAGCAAAACCTCCAGGACCGATATAAAAAGTAATGGGGAGATAGGGCACCCCTGACGTGTCCCTTTTTCAATCTTGAACTCTTCTGTTACCACATTATTTACAATTAGTTTTGCTTTCTGTTCAGAGTATATTGCACCTATACCATTTTCAAACCCTTGGCCTACCCCCATCCCCTGGAGGTTCTTCAACATGAAACTCCAAGATATATTGTCAAAGGCTTTCTCGGCGTCCACAAATATCAAAACAGCCTTAGTGTTTATATTCACTTCCAACTTCTCCAAAATGTCAATTATATTCCTTACATTGTCCGACAAATGCCTCTTCGGGAGAAAGCCCGCTTGGTCCCCATGAATCTCCTCCATCAAAACTCTTTTCAGTCTCTTTGCTAAAACATCAGCAAAGATTTTGTAATCCACATTTAGTAACGAGATGGGACGGTAGTTCTTAAGTTGGGTCTTTTCAGTCTCTGTCTTTGGTATAAGTGTAATGTAGGCCTCCTTCCACGTGTCGGGTGCCCTCCTCCCCTCGATGATCTCGTTGCAGACTTCCTTCAAAGGTTGTATAAGCCCTTCCTTCAAGACTTTGTAATATTTGGAAGTCAGTCCATCCGGTCCAGGTGATTTGCCCAACGTCATGTTCTGAATGGCATCTTCTATTTCCTGTGCTGATATCTCCTGGTTCAAAATTGTCTTGCTTTCCTGCGAAATCTTTTTCAGCCCATTTTTCTCGAGGAATTGTTGTATGTCTATTTCTTTCTGCGGCCCTTGTGTATACAATTGTCTAAAGTAGCTCTGAAAACAGTTCCTAATTTCCACTGGGTTGCATATATTCTTTCCCTCCACTTCTAGGTTTGTTACCGTGTTGAGTTTTTGTCTCTTCTTTATTTGCCAAGCCAATAACTTGTCACATTTATCTGCAGATTCAAAAGTCTTTTGTCTCATTTGTTTAATTTTCCATTCTATTTCTTGATTCATCAGTTCCATATATTGTGTTTGGTACAATTTAATTTCTCTTAAAATCTCTTGCGATTTTGGCTTCAGTCTTAATTTCCTTTCCCCTTCTTTTATCTTTTCCAAGATTTTCTCTTTCCTCTCGTTTTGCTTTCTTTTCTTTAATGTGTTTTGTTGTATCAAGAACCCTCTCATCACGGCTTTGCTTGCGTCCCATACTATTCTTTTTTCTACTTTAGTCCTTAAGTTGATTTCAAAATAATCTTTCAAGGTTTTTTGGGCCTTTTTACAAATCTCCTCGTCTCTAAATAAGGTGTCATTCATTCTCCATCTGAAGGAACCAGTTGTTGTTTGCTTCATCACCATCTTTACTGCGTTATGGTCGGAGAAGGTTTTTGGGCAGATTTCCACTTTCCTTATGTTCGACGCCATACTGCTAGTCACCCAAATTTGGTCAATCCGAGTCCATGTCATTTTGGCTTCAGAAAAGAAGGTTCCCTCTCTCTCTAATGGGTGTTTTGTTCTCCAAATGTCAATCAAGTCCATATTGTCAGTCATTTCAAAAAAAGTTTTTGGTAGTCTTCCATCTTTTGTAACTACCTGTCTTTGTGCTTTGTCCATATTTGTCGAAACTACTCCATTCATGTCCCCCATCATGATTAATTTGTAATCCATATGGTCCATCAAAGTCTCATGCAACTTCTTAAAAAATTCTGCTTTCCCTTCATTTGGTGCATATATTCCCACTATCAAAAATTTTTCTCCTTGGAATTGAATTTCAATTGCCAAATATCTTCCTTGGTCATCTTTAAAGATTTGTTTCGGTTGCAAATTTTCCTTTGCATAGATCACCACTCCTCTCTTTTTTACTCTGTCTGAAGATATAAATTCTTGTCCCAATCTCTTATTTATTAATAATTTTCTATGTGCTCTTGTCACATGAGTCTCTTGTAAACAAATCAAGTCCAGTTGGTCTTTCTTTAAGGCATGAAATATATTTTTCCTTTTTCTAGGATTGTTTAAGCCGTTACAATTCCAGGTTAGAAGTTGCAAAGCCATGATGGGGTTATTTGCTTCCTCCTACAGCTCCCAGTTGTTGTTCGTCTTTTGTCGGTGGTTCTATGTCCGTATCTAATGGTTCCTTACTTGAAGGATGTCCTTGTCCTGGAAACGTCTCTTTCTGTAGGTCTTCTTCGTGTTCTCCCAAGAACTTGTCTTTATCACTCACTGTCCTTATTCTTCTTTTCTTCCCCTTGTATTTGAAAGACAAGCCTTGGGGAAACTCCCACCTGAATAGTATGTAGTTCCTTTTCAGCAGTGTCACCAAATCCTTGTAGGGACCTCTTGCATCCAAAATACTTTTGGGAATGTCTTTAAAAATCTCAATGTGAAAATCTTCAATTCGAAGGGTTGTTTGATAATGCAGGTTCAATATTTTGTCTCTCTCCTCCTTGGATCTTAAAGTTATCAGACAATCTCTGGGTCTATTCTTCCTCTGCCTTATTCCCAGCCTAAATGCACTCTCTATCTTAAATTCTTCCTTTTTCAGCTCCTGCTTCCAAAAATCAGAAAATTCTTTTGTCAAATAATCCACCAAGTTATCTCCTTCCTTTTCCGGCACAAGTCTGATCCTTAGGTTTTTCTCCTTGCGTTGCATATCCTGCATAGAGAGTGCCAGCTCATATTCATCTAGTTTCCTGTACACCGGTGGAAATTTTTCCTCAGCAGCAGTAGCAATTTCCTTAGCTTCCTCAGCTATCTTTCTTGTTGTAGATGAATCTTCCAATAATTTCCCAATTGCTTCTGCATTGGAGTTCACTTTATTCCCGAGGTCAGTTATACTTTTAGTATTTAAATCAATTTTCCCAGAGATTTCTTCAATCTTCTTATTTGTTTCAGCGCCTTGCTTCTTTAGTTCCTCCAATGAATCATTTATTTTCCCCAATGCCTTTGCAAATGCCTCTTCTGAAGACATTATTTTCACTTTTGCCTTTGTGACAGCTGCAGTTCCAGAGGCCCCTGATACAGAGGCCCTTCTTTGCATAGAAAGATCGACTTTGTATTGTCTACCAGATCTCAAAGTTGTTTCTTGTGAGTCTTCTTTCTGTTTACCATCTGCCATAACAAAGTCTTTCACTCAAGGTCATTCCCACACTCTTAAGCTGTCAGAGAAAAGAGTTCTCAGGTTTTAAGCTCCACTTGTTGCTGAAACTATTCACAAGTCCTCTAGAGGGCGTAAAATCAGTTCTTTAATTTCAAAATGTTCCCACACCTTCCAAGAGACAAAAGCCCTCCTTGTCCCTTTCTTTGTAAAAGATCCAAATCAATAGTATCCTGCAGATAACTTACTATATAGCAAAATAGAATGTTTCAAGTAGAGAGTAGTCAAAGTCAATATTAGAGTTACTTTCTGACCTTTTTGTAGCGGCAGTCCTTAGCCGGTTCCTTTTCTCCGGCAGTCCGACCCCCAGGTAGAGGAGCAGCGGTAAATAGTTCAATTTCTTTTGAAACAGGCAGGGAATCACTTTAAAATCTTCTTTCCCCCCCCTCCTGCCTTCGGGGGAGGGAGTTCTTTACTTGGTGGAGGATTTCTTAGCTCGTAAACTCTCCTGTCAAAAGTTACAGCTTGAATGCCTTTCGCTTTGATCTTGCTACAGAACGGAAAGCAGACTTCCTTTTTGATGCTTATCCGTCTCGGTGCCCAATTTCTTTAATTTTAGCGTCCAATTATGTTTTAAAGCTCAATCCTACTCACGGAAAGTTGCTCTTTTTAATCCAAATTCACCGGAAGAAGTCAGCGCTCCCCGCTAATGGCGACGCGGCTTCGCTTCGCAGGCTGGGTGAAGACGACTCTCAGCACCGCTCCACACACCCTCCGCTGGTCCACAGCCTTTAAAAAGGCTATTTCACAGCTTCGGGGGGGGCGCAAAGGTGCCCGCCGAGTCTCCGGTTCACAGGCTACACGCCTGTGATTTTTGAGGGTCCCCGCTCCGCCGTAGCTGACAGGACCCGAACCCACGAAGCAGATCTCTCCCGGAGCTCCGGGAGAAATCCGCCATTAAGCGCTGGCGCTAACCGGAAGTCCAAACAATAAAATTATCACTAAGAAGAATTAACAACAGTGATTTAAGACTTTTGAAAAGTTAAAATAACAATAGACTCATAGCAGATTAAGACTCGCACCAGCTTGTTAAACATCTGGGTAGGTTTGTATGAATAAAAAACATTTTGACAGGTACCAAAAATAGTACAGTGAAGCTGTCTGCCTGAGATCAATAGGTGGGGGGGGGATCTTGAGCCAGCCCTGACCACTACCTGCTGTCTCCTTCTGGAACCCGCAGCACCGGCCATTCTGTGTACTTAGCAGGTCTCCGCCTACTCGGCATCCAGATGGGATCCAGTTGTCCACAGCTCTAGAAAAGAAAAGCAGGAGAAACCGAGCAGTCCAGCAAAAACGAGTCCCAATGACGTTCCATTGAAAGCAGCCTCATAGAATGTGGAGGTCTCCATGAGTCTGACTGAATTCAGTGGGGCTTCGTTGCAAATAATTTTTGACACACAGTAACTGGATGAGTAGAAGAACTGCTGGATCTGATCCAATGTCCATCTAGCCCACTGCTCTTTTCCAAAAGCCCCAGCCAGGTGCCCCTGGGAGCTTGTGAGAATGGCATAAATGCAGAAGCCTGCTCCTAGGAGTCCACACTCTAGCACCTGCTACTCCGCAGGTCTAATGGAGGCACCATTGATCAAGGCCGTCTCAGAGACAGAAGACTGGGCTTCCTTTAGCCCTCGGCCAAGTAAAATGTGGGCTTGTGCATCTTTTCCTTACATGCACAGCACAGCACGATGCCATCTAGTGGGCATTGCAGGAAATCCATCAGCAATTAGGTAGATCCATAGGGAACGCTTCTTGTGGCATGTGTTTAGAGAAGGCGGAAGTGTCATGGGGAAGGATCAGGCCAAAGGTCCAGGTAGTGTAGAAGCCAGCTTCCTCCAGTAAAAACCAGATGCTCCCAGAAAGCCATAAGCAAGGCCGTGGCTGCCCTCATTCATCAACCATGACACAGTCCTGCCTCGTGCCCCTGAACAGAAGGGCTCCCTCCGTTGTCTAAACTTGGCATATTGGAATTGCAATGAAGAGGTCACGGGCGTGGAACCTTACTGCAGCCCAAAGGCTGTGTTTCCTCCAGGCAGCCTTCCAGGGGCCACATGCTGGCAGCGGGCAGGACCAGAGAGAAGCAGCAGGTGGGGCTGCAGGAAAAAGAGGAAGGGCCAGAGATTGTGACTCTTATCTTCATACTGCAGGCAACATCCCAGCTGTGCAAAAGTGCAGCCTTCTCCTCCCTCCCTGCAGGCAAGTGATATAAGTAAAAAAAAAAACCTGCTCCTTTTCGTTTATGGGGTTCCCAATAGCGTTTTATAAGTTGTCTATCAGTAGGAGAAAATAACAGAGACCAACCAGAGAATACTGAGAAGCAAAGCAGCTAGTAAGCCTGATCTTTATTAACTGTTGCAACAGGGTGCCCCCTTCACATGCAGGAGAGAGGAGGAGGACCCCGACCCATGCGTGCAGGCCTTATATAGACATTTTAAATTGCCCGCCCTGGAGTCCAAGACCACCCCCAGAAACATCATACATACATCACAGAAGGGGTGTAGCCCAAGACCACCCCCCAGATACGTCATACTTTCATCACAGAAAAGGCGGTCTACAACAGAAATCTGAGTGCGTTGTTTTTACTCTGTCTGCCAGGTTACCTGTTAATGGTCACCTGACTGGATTACCTGGGGAGCCTGGCCATTCTTTTGTAATGATAATACTTAATTCCCGAGCCAGGTCACAGACTCACCCTATTCACACCTTAAATGTGCCCTTAAGGCAAGATTTGGATTTGTGAGGACAGAGACAATGGGGAGGTTTCTGCATTTTCTTCGACCTTGTAGAGAAATATTTGAGGTGACTGAAAGAGTCAAAATGGCTTTAGGACTTTTCCTATGGGTTTCAGACATGTGGCTTATATATATATTTATGTATGTATGTATGTATGTATGTATGTGTTTGCTTGGTACATTTATGAACATTTATTTATTTTTTAAAGAATATTTATTAGATTTTCCAATTTTTTAAACAAACAAACAAAAACAGAACAAACAAAAACATTAAAAAAGACATAAAGTTCATAAATCATACTTTTAAATAACAAATTTCTCAGACCTCCTCATACTTCTCCTCCTTGTATCCCTATTAAGGTTATTTGTTCAGCAAATCTTTCATTTAAGCATTACAGCTTATAACATTACCTTATTTTTCAAACCCTTTTTTTCCATCTATGTTCCTTTATATCATTACAGCTAGAAACCACTCAATTTCAATCCAACACCATTTAACTTTCCTTAATTTTACAGTATTTCTGTAAATAGTCCTTAAATTTTTTCCAGTCTTCTTCAGCCGACTCTTCTCCCTGGTCACGGATTCTGCTCGTCAATTCTGCCAGTCCCATACAGTCAATCAGTTTCATCTGCCATTCTTCCAGAGTGGGTAGATCTTGCGTCTTCCAATACTTTGCGATAAGTATTCTTGCTGCTGTTGTAGCATACATAAAAAAAGTTCTGTCCTTCTTTGGCACCACTTGGCCTGACATACCCAAGAGAAAGGCCTCTGGTTTCTTCAAGAAAGTATATTTAAATACCTTTTTCAATTCATTATATATCATTTCCCAGAAAGCCTTAATCCTGGGGCACGTCCACCAAAGGTGAAAGAATGTACCTTCATTTTCCTTACATTTCCAACATTTGTTGTCGGGCAAATGATAGATTTTTGCAAGCTTGACTGGGGTCATGTACCACCTATATATCATTTTCATAATATTCTCTCTTAAGGCATTACATGCCGTGAATTTAATCCCGGTGGTCCATAACTGTTCCCAGTCAGCAAACATGATATTATGTCCAACGTCTTGTGCCCATTTAATCATTACAGATTTAACCGTCTCATCCTGAGTATTCCATTTCAGCAGCAAGTTATACATTTTTGACAAAGTCTTAGTTTTGGATTCTAACAGTTCTGTTTCCAATTTAGATTTTTCCACCTGGAAACCAACCTTCTTGTCCAAATTATAAACCTCCCTTATCTGGAAATAATGAAGCCAATCTCGCACTTTATCTTTCAGTTTCTCAAAACTCTGCAATTTCAGTCTGTCCCCTTCTTGTTCCAAAATTTCCCAGTATTTTGGCCATTTGGCCTCCATGTTAAGTTTTCTCTGAGCCTTAGCCTCCATTGGTGACAACCACCTTGGAGTTTTATTTTCCAATAGATCTTTATATCTAGTCCAAACATTAAACAGTGCTCTCCTGACAATGTGATTTTTAAAAGCTTTGTGTGCTTTCACCTTGTCATACCACAAATATGCATGCCACCCAAAAACATTGTTAAAACCTTCAAGATCCAAAATGTCTGTGTTCTCAAGAAGCAGCCAGTCTTTCAACCAGCAAAATGCTGCTGATTCATAGTAGAGTTTGAAGTCTGGCAGGGCAAATCCACCTCTTTCCTTTACATCAGTTAATATCTTAAATTTTATTCTAGGCTTCTTGCCCTGCCAGACAAATTTTGAAATGTCCTTCTGCCACTTCTTGAAACAATCCATTTTGTCCAAAATTTGCAAAGTTTGAAACAAAAACAACATTTTAGGCAATACATTCATCTTTATAGCTGCAATTCGACCCAACAAGGAAAGCTTCAAATTCGACCAAATTTCTAAATCTTTTTTCACTTCAGCCCAACATTTTTCATAATTGTCTTTAAACAAATTCCCATTTTAAGCTGTCATATTAATCCCCAAATATTTCACTTTCTTAAACACAGTCAGGCCTGTTTCATTCTGGAACTTTTCTCTCTCTATCGGTGTTAAGTTTTTCTCAAGAACTTTGGTTTTTAACTTATTCAATTTGAATCCTGCAATCTGAACAAATTCTTGAATTAATTCTAAAACTCTTATAGTACTAGATTCTGGCTCCTGTAATGTCAAAACTAGATCATCTGCAAACGCTCTTAATTTAAACTGTTTGGCTCCGACCTGTATACCTTTAACCATCCGGTCCCTTCTAATCATGTTCAGCAAAACCTCCAGGACCGAAATAAAAAGCAGAGGGGAAATTGGGCATCCCTGTCGTGTCCCTTTTTCTATCTTGAACTGTTCTGTAACCACATTATTTACAATTAGTTTAGCCGTTTGTTCTGAATATATTGCACCAATACCATTCTCAAAACCATGGCCTACCCCCATACCCTGTAGGTTCTTTTTCATAAAGCTCCAAGAAATGTTGTCAAAGGCTTTCTCCGCGTCCACAAATATCAGGACTGCCTTAGTGTTTATGTTCACTTCTAGCTTCTCCAAAATGTCAATTATATTCCTTAGATTGTCCGAAAGATGTCTACCCGGAAGAAAGCCCGCCTGGTCCTTATGAATCTCCTCAATCAGTACTTTTTTCAATCTCTTAGCTAAAATGTCAGCAAAGATTTTGTAATCCACATTTAATAGGGATATGGGACGGTAGTTCCTAAGTTGAGTCTTTTCAGTCTCTGTTTTTGGTATTAGTGTAATGTAGGCCTCTTTCCACGATTCTGGTGCCCTTTTCCCCTCCAAAATTTCATTACAAACTTCCTTCAAAGGTTGCAATAGCCACTCTTTCAAAAGTCTGTAGTAGCAGGAAGACAACCCATCCGGTCCCGGAGACTTGCCTACTTGCATATTCTGAATGGCACCTTCTATCTCCTGGTCAGATATTTTACAGTTCAACATAAGTTTACTTTCTTGTGAGATTTTTTGTAGTCCATTTATCTTCAAGAATCGATCTATGTCCATTTCGTTCTGTGGCCCTTGTGCATATAGTTGTTTAAAATACTTCTGGAAGCAGTTTCTAATCTCAATTGGATTATGTATATCTTTTCCTTCCACTTCCAGATTTGTAATTGTATTTAATTTTTGTCTTTTTTTCAGCTGCCATGCTAGTAATTTCCCACATTTGTTTGCTGATTCAAATGTCTTCTGTCTCATTTGTTTAATTTTCCATTCTATTTCCTGATTCATCAATTCCATGTATTGTACCTGAAGTAACTTTATTTCTTTCAAGATCTCCTGTGACTTTGGCTTTACTCTCAGTTTTTTCTCTCCTTCTTTTATTTTCTCCAGAATTTTATCCTTTTTCTCATTTCGACTTCTCTTCTTTATTGCATTCTGTTGAATCAGAAACCCTCTCATCCCGGCTTTACTGGCATCCCAAATTACTCTTTTTTCAACATTAGTAGTCATATTTATTTCAAAATAGTCTCTCAAAGTTTTTTGGGCCTTTTTGTATACTTCTTCATCTCTAAATAGGGTGTCATTCATCCTCCATCTAAAGGAACCGGGTGTTGTTTGTTTCATCTCCATCTTTACAGCGTTATGGTCGGAGCAAGTTTTTGGGCAGATTTCTACCTTCTTTATCTTTGGTGCCATTCCTCTAGTAATCCAAATTTGGTCGATTCTAGTCCAGGTCATTTTAGCTTCAGAGAAAAAAGTTCCCTCTCTCCCTAGAGGGTTCTTAGTTCTCCAAATGTCAATCAGGTCCATGTTGTCAGTCAGTTCAAAAAAAGTCTTTGGTAATCTCCCATCTTTGGTGATTACCTGTCTTTGTGCCTTGTCCATATTTGTAGAAACAACTCCATTCATATCTCCCATTAAGATTATATTATACTCCATATAGTCCAAAAGAACCTCATGCAACTTCTTAAAGAATTCAGATTTCCCCTCCATTTATGAACATTTATGAAAACGCCCAAAATAAGTGATTTCTCAGTTTACTTCGGTTTACTCCCTGCAAGGCCCTCTCCGCCTGGCCTGGGGGGCGGGGACCAGACTCACCCTGCTCTGCTTTAGCCTCCTGGGAGGCTGGAGGGACCAAAGAGCCCAGACTCACTGGAACAAACGTCAAAAATGCTTCCAAATGTTTTTAAATGTTTTCAAATAGTTTTTAATCTGTGTTGTTTTAAATTTTGTGGGGGTTTCTTGCTCTGTTGGGGGTGGGATAAACATTTAGTTGGGGCTGGCGATTAGTTTAATTTTAGTATAACTGTAAATTATTATTATTATTCAGTTTCTACTGTTTCTACTGTTTTATTGGTTTATTGTATAGTTTTATTGTATTGTATAGTTTTATTGTATAGTTTCTATTCTGTTCTGAAGGGGAGAGGGTCAGGACTGCCTGGGAGTGGGCCCCAGCCATCAGAATGGCTGGGGCAGGTTCCGGGGGGGGGGGTGTACTGGGACACCCGATCTCAGTGATCATGGGGAGGAGGAGGAGGAGACCAGACCATGTCATTGCTGAGGAGGCAGGTTTAGTCGTTGTCTGAGGACTATCCCTACCTCCGGGTCTGGTCCTGACCAGAAGGATACTGGAATCAACAAGGGAGACCCACATGACCTGAAGGTGCTGCTGTGCAATGCCAGGTCAATGATTCACAAGTCGGCTGCCATCCATGACTTGTTCATGATGGGGGCCTTGACCTGGCATGTGTGACAGAGACTTGGATGGATGAAGCAGATGGGCCTGTCCTTGCTGCTGCTTGTTCACCAGGTTTTTCTTACGCACAGCAACCCAAGTCATATGGGTGGGGAGGAGGTTGCAGTGACTTTTAGGAAGTCATTAGCTTGCACCAGGTGTCCTATTGGGCAGCGGCGTAGCGTGGGTTGTCAGCACCTGGGGCAAGGCAAGTAAATTGCGCCCCCTAACCCGGTGCAAGGCAAGTAATTTGCGCCCCCTAACCCCTAACCTGCCGCCGCTGCCAGCTTCTTGTTGCTGCTGCCTGGTCTGGTCTGGTGTGGTTCTCTCCCGCGCTCAGCGCTGTGCTGGGCGGCCGCTGCACTGTCCCTCCCCCAGATAGTCCCTCGCTCTCTCTCCGCACCGCACACCTGGCACCCACCCCCTCCACAGTTGGTGGCGACCCGGCAGCTCGGATCGGATTCGCACAGCCAGCACTGCAGTGAGAGAGAGTGAGCCAGGTAGGGGCAGAGAGCTGCGAGTGCGAGCGAGCGCCCCCCCCAGATGTTGCGCCCGGTGCGGCCGGCCCCCCTTGCACCCCCCACGCCACACCACTGCTATTGGGAAGACCCAGTTCTCTGAGTGCATGTTCTGGAAGTTGGGCAATAGGGGCAGTACAGGATTCCTTTTGGTGTACCGACCTCCCATCTGCACTAGGGATTCCCTGCCCGAGCTGCTTCAGGTCTTGGCGGATGTTCTCCTGGAGGCACCTAGCTTGGTTGTCCTAGGGGATTTTAACATCCATGCCGACACAACCTTACAAGGGGCTGCTCTGGACTTCATGGAAAACATGGCCTCCATGGGGCTGTCCCTGAATAAGTTTGGCCCAACTCATAGTCATGGACATGCCTTAGTCCTGGTGTTCACCTCTATGGATGTGGGTGATCTGACATTAAGTAAAAGTGAAATAAATGAAGTGATCAGATCACTTCCTGGTGCAACTGGACTTCTCCGCGACCCTTCCCCTCTGCAGAGAGGTGGGACCAATTCGGATGGTCTGCCCCTGCCACTTAATGGATCCAAATGGTTTCACTGCCTCTATTGCATCTGCAGAAAACAGCAGCAGGAGACTCTTTCAGGTGGTTTGCAAACTAACAGAACCACCTTCGCCATTGGGGCCTGGTAAGGATCCCAAGATCTCCTGCAATGATTTTGCAAAGTTTTGGGGGTTTTTTGTTTGTTTCTTTTGCAGATAACCTTTCCTCATCAGGCTTGGTTTCCAAACCCTTGATCAGCTTGGTCACCCTCCTCTACCCACCTTCCAGCTTGTCAACATCCTTCTTAAATTGTGGTGCCCAGAATTGGACACAGGACTCCAGGCGTGTTCTGACCAAGGCAGAATAGAGCAGGATTATTACTTCTCTTGCGCTGGGCACTAGACTTCTGTGAATGCAGCCTAGAAGAGCATTGGCTTTTTTGTTGCTATTGACTCATGTTAAGCTTGTGGTCCTGTAGGACCCCTAGATCCTTTTCACACGTACTGCTGGTAAGCCAGGTGTCCCCCTTCTTATATTTGTGCATCTGGTTCTTCCTGCCTAAGTTCAGAACCTGACATTTGTCCTATCTGAAATTAATTTTCAGTCAGTCTGACATCAATACCAGGGAAGATTCTGGAGCAGATCATTAAGCAAACAGTCTGTGAGCACCTAGAAAGGAATGCTGTGATCACCAATAGTCAGCATGGATTTCTGAAAAATAAGTCATGTCAGACTAACCTGATCTCATTTTTTGACAGAATTACAAGCCTGGTAGATGAAGGGAACGCAGTGGATGTAGCCTACCTTGATTTCAGCAAGGCATTTGACAAGGTGCCCCATGATATTCTTGTAAAGAAGCTGGTAAAATGCGGTCTTGACTATGCTACCACTCAGTGGATTTGTAACTGGCTGACTGACCAAACTCAAAGGGTGCTCATCAATGGTTCCTCTTCATCCTGGAGAAGAGTGACTAGTGGGGTGCCACAGGGTTCTGTCTCGGGCCCGGTCTTATTCAACATCTTTATCATCGACTTGGATGATGAACTCAAGGGCATCCTGATCAAATTTGCAGATGACACCTGTCAGCGCTGCCCAAGGTCCCAGCTCACACAAGACCAACGCTGCTTCTTCCTCAAGTAAAAAAGTCTTTATTGAAGTTCAGTTTCATTTCCAGACGCGCAGCGCGCAACGCTACGTCTATACCTTAGACCGTCGGCGTTGCGCGCTGTGCGTCTGGAAATGAAACTGAACTTCAATAAAGACTTTTTTACTTGAGGAAGAAGCAGCGTTGGTCTTGTGTGAGCTGGGACCTTGGGCAGCGCTGACAACACCAAACTGGGAGGGGTGGCTAACACCCCTGAGGACAGGATCACACTTCAAAACGACCTTGACAGATTAGAGAACTGGGCCAAAACAAACAAGATGAATTTTAACAGGGAGAAATGTAAAGCATTGCACTTGGGCAAAAAAAATGAGAGGCACAAATACAAGATGGGTGACACCTGGCTTGAGAGCACTACATGTGAAAAGGATCTAGGAGTCTTGGTTGACCACAATCTTTGCGGGAAAATAAATCCTGCGTCCAGTCAGGCTTCCCTGCGTGGCTCTGCTTGGGAGCTGACCTGGCAGGAGAGCAGAGTAGCAGCGGTCCTGCGTCCGTGTGAGATGAGGGATAAATCAAGTCCAGAGACAGTTCGGTTCTTATCTCTAGAAGCGTTTATTTACAAAGCAATAAAACCATCAGAAACTTCCGAAATCTCTCCGTGCTCCAAAAGCACACACGCAGCCTCTGAGGCTTGAGCTGTGTCTCAGTCAGAATCGAAAGCAAGTCTGAAAGCAGACACACACTGTGACGCACTTCTCTGCGTCAAGCTCCTCCCAGATACAGGACACCACGGAGTTTTAACCCTGCCAGTTCCAAACTCCACACCCCCTCTTGTCCTGCATCTGGGGACAATAGCCAACAATGCTTTCCCCATACACAGACCCTCACAGAACTCCTCGTGCTTCTGGAAGGTTAATGGTTTTGTGAAACCATCAGCGAGGTTCTTGGTTGAGGGACAGTATTTCAGAGCAACTAGCCCCTCATGAACGCTCTGACATACATTCCGGAACCGTATGACCAAATGTTTGGTCCTCGCCTTGAATTGCCCCGTCTCGGCCAATTTAAGGCATGGTTGATTGTCTTCATGCACCACAACGGGCAGACAATTCTCTCCACAGATTTCCTCGACCAAACACACATAGAACTCCAGCTCTCTGCAAACCTCTGATAGCGCACTGAACTCAGCTTCAGTAGATGAAAGCGCTATGAGACTTTGCTTCCGGGACCTCCACCCAACTACTGAGTCCCCAAACTTCACCACTAGGCCTGACACTGATTTGCAGTCCTCAAGGTTAGCCCAATCCGAATCCACCCAGGCGGTCAGCTTGACATCGCCCTCAGCTGACATCTTGAGGCAAAAGTCTTTGGTATCTTGCAGGTAACGTAGCACCCGCTTAATACCATTCCAGGCCTGCACACTAGGACTTGAAGCCTCTCTACTGAGCAGATTGACAGCAAACGCTATGTCTGGTCTGCTCCACTGTGACAGATACAACAGACTACCCAGAGCTGACTGAAAGAGTTCAGTATTTTCGAACACCACGCGTTCTACTTGCTGACACTCCTTCACGTATCCAGCCTCCATGGGTGATCTGGCACCTGCACAATCAGACATCCTGAACTTCTCAAGCAACTGTTCAATCTTACCTTTCTGACGAAGCAAAAAACTTCCATCACTTGCTCTTGTGACCTCCACGCCCAAATAGGATTTGACATCTCCAAGCTGCTTCAGCTTGAACCGCTTTCCAAGCTCCTTAGCAAACTTCTCCACCTGTTCACCTGTCTGTGCCATGATCAAGATATCATCAACAAACACCTGAACCACTTGCTGTTGCAAGCCTGAATCTCTAATGTAAAGACAACTGTCTGCAAGAGATCTCTTAAAACCTAGCTCTTCTAAGGCTTCATGTAGGCACATATTCCAATTCCTGGCAGATTGGCGTAATCCATAGATGGATTTGTGCAATCGCCACACGACGCCTGGCTCACTGACTTCAAACCCTGGAGGAGGAAGCATGTACAACTCGTCCTGGAGATCTGAGTTCAGGTAGGCGACATCTACATCAAAATGGTTCACCTTCCAACCTCTCTGTGCTGCTATCGCCAAAAGCGTTCTCAAAGTCTCCACTCTCGAGGTCGGCGCATAGACCTCTGTGAAGTGGACACCCTTCCTCTGTGTGAATCCTCGGGCCACTAACCTTGCTTTATACTGTGGTTCTCCTGCTTCTGTGGGTTTAAGTCGGTAAACCCATCTGCAGCTAACAGCTTGCTTATTGGCCGGCAGCTGTGTGAGTGAGAACACACCAAGAGACTCCATTGAGTTCATCTCCTTCTGCATCGCCTCATGCCATTTGCTGGCTTCTTCCCGAGGCAACTTCTGAACATCCTCAAAGGATTCAGGTTCACATCTAGCCACACCAACCCAGACACTCGTGGCTTCATACCTTTCAGGTGGCTTCCCTTTGGTTGATCTTGCTGACCTCCTCAGCGTGAATTCTGGAACTGCGCCTGAATCACCTGGATCAACCCTACTATCCTCTGTGGCAGAAACATCCCCCTCTGACCTGCTGCGCCGTTTAGGGCGAACAGCTGGTTCTGCTGGCGAGGATGGTTCACTCCTTAGCTCAGACTTGACAGAGACCTGTGGAGGGGTCCTGGGACTCCCTTTTGGAGAGATACGGAGCCTCTCCCTTGGAGATCCCTGCTCTGGACTCTGTGGCTGTGGACTGTGCACCTCAGCAACAGGTTCAGCCTCGTCCTCCTCCTCTTCCTCCTCTGAGTCTAACAGAACATCCGGATTCCCGTGAAGACGCTTCCACCCACTCTGCTCACAAAACTCAGCACTGCCGCTAATAAGCAGCTTGGACTGGTTGCCAGTAGGGTATGCGAAACGCCACGCCTTTGAACCCGGCTCATAGCCTACAAAGATCATCTTCCTAGACCTTGGCTCACCCTTTCTGCGCATGGCCTTTGGAATGAGAACCCAAGCCGTAGACCCAAAAGTGCGCAGAAAACCCACTTTCGGTTGCTTCCCATGAAGCAGAAAGTACGGTGTGTCTCCCACACTTGAATTGAACACCCTGTTCTGCAGAAAACATGCTGTCTTATAACTCTCAGCCCAAAAGCGCTGTGGCAAACCCGAGTCTGCCAACATAGCATTCGCTGATTCCTGTAGTGTGCGAAATTTTCTCTCTGCGACCCCATTCTGTTGCGGAGAGTGGGGGACCGTCAGTCGATGACTGATACCCTTCTGCCTGAAAAACGATTGCAGCGCAGAACCTGTGAACTCCGCCCCGCGATCAGATTGAAAGGAAATCACCCTGGTAGAGAACCGCAGCTCTACCGCTGTGATCCAATCCCTGATCAGTGCAGCTGCCTCTGATTTCTGTCTAAGCGAGAAAACCCAAGCATGTTTCGAAAAATTGTCAACCAGAACCAGAACCCATTTAGATCCTGCTAAAGAAGGTGTCGGCATGGGGCCTGACAAATCTGCATGCACAATTTCAAAGGGTTTACTGGTTCTCCTCTCTGACCTGGGGTATGTGCATGTTGTGACAGGCTTGACAATCTAGGTATCTGTCACATGCCTTGAACCTACATCCAATTGTGTTGCCCGTGGCTTTCCTCACATATGACCACCCAACATGCCCAAATCTCCTGTGCCATAAGTGTATACAATCATGGTGTGGTGGGACATTAGCACACTGCCCTTGGGCGTCTTCAATGGACTCTCCACTAGCCCCATTTTCCACCAGCCCCATTTTCCCACCAGTCCCATTTTAAATGGGCATCTCCACCAGAAAGAGCCTGTCTTTTCTCTCGACACTGTAGATCTTCTTCCCATCCCTGTAGAAGGAACACAAATTGTTAGAGAACAGAACATCGAACCCAGCAGCCATGAGAGCTGGCACACTTAAAAGAGAGTGGGCAAGCTCGGGGACCACATAAGCTTGCACCCAATGATCTATAAAAGAACAATAAAGAAACCCAGATTCAGTCAGTGGTCTTTGAGACCCATCTGCTAAGGTGACATAACGTTCAGTTTCAACTGTCTTGCAGTTCCGCAGGAGCCCTCTAGAGGTCACAAGGCAATGCGACGCTCCCGAGTCAATAATAAGAGATAAAGAGTGTCTCTGGCTGTTTTCCAAAGATGCCATGGCGTTGCTCGCACTCCCATCGGTTGCCATGGCCACAGCCTCCCCCTGACTGAGGCTTTTGCCTTTTATCAGAGACACCATCGCAGCTGTGAGGTGATAAGACGCCTTGTCTTTGTTTTTCTCCTGGCCTGCTGCTTTCCCACGTCTTTGCTGGGAACTGGCCTTGGGAACCTGCTTTGTTGACATTCCACGCCGGCCGGTCTCCTTGCCGCCACCCTGCGCCTCTAGCGGACAATTGCGGACCAGATGTGTGTTGCTACCACACCGATAGCAGCTCTTGGAAACAAAGGCTCTTACACAGTCCTCGCCACTCCTGGCTGCTGCCCCCCCCACTCCTTCTTGGGGTACAGCCTGTGCCCTCTTTCACAGCCCTCTGCCGCTTTGATTCTTCGTCAATCAAGCGTCCGCTAATATATTCGATCGTAAGATCCTGCGGTGGCATCGTTTCCTTTTTTTTTTTTTAATAAATTTTATTGGTTTTCATCAAATTGTACATTTCATCCCGAATACGACAAATCATAACTGTTTTGGACTTCCTTCAGCGTCTCTGACAATCATCCATATTTATACCTTTAATACACATTCCCTTTTTTCGTATTGCGGTGGCATCGTTTCCATCGTGAGAACCAAGTTCTCATAACTCCTGTCCAAAGAGCTTAAAAGCGTATAAGCCTTAAGTTCGTCTGGGAAGGGCACATTGAGCTGACGCAGCTTACTGAAGATAGTCAGCACCTGAGCAATGTGATCCCTTATCGGTTCCCCTGGGGACAGCCTCTTCTCAAACAGAGAACGTATCACATGGATCTTTGCCCCAGCTGTGGTCCTCTGATGTACTCTAGTCAGAGCGGACCAAATCTGATGACAGGTACGTAAGCCATCAATATGAGGGAGCTGTGACGCTTCGATCGCCATCACCACATGGGACATTGCTTTCTTGTCTTTCTTTGCCGCCGCTGAGGCCCTCTCCGCCTCTGTGGGTGTTGCATTGGGCTGGGCCTGGACTGGATCGGCCTGCGTGCATTCCCACAGCTGCTTTCCCTCCAGCCAATAAAACATGCGCTTACTCCAGTCCTCCCAATTGGCCCCATTCAGTCTTTCGAAGGGGATATTGAAGCTCTCATGGCCCTGCTGTGCAGCAGCCATCTTCCTCCCCCCGGGGCTTCAGCGTACTCACAAGTTTGCCAACAAGCTGGACCTCTGAAGCAGCCGCCCCTCTTGGCCTTTGGCTCCTCTCTCCAGCATCTCCCACTGCCCTTCCTGGCAGGAGATCACAGCAACTCAACACTGGCAGCCTTCTCCCTTCTCACACTTGTCAGGAAACGCGAAATTTCCATAACCTTTGCGGGAAAATAAATCCTGCGTCCAGTCAGGCTTCCCTGCGTGGCTCTGCTTGGGAGCTGACCTGGCAGGAGAGCAGAGTAGCAGCGGTCCTGCGTCCGTGTGAGATGAGGGATAAATCAAGTCCAGAGACAGTTCGGTTCTTATCTCTAGAAGTGTTTATTTACAAAGCAATAAAACCATCAGAAACTTCCGACATCTCTCCGTGCTCCAAAAGCACACACGCAGCCTCTGAGGCTTGAGCTGTGTCTCAGTCAGAATCGAAAGCAAGTCTGAAAGCAGACACACACTGTGACGCACTTCTCTGCGTCAAGCTCCTCCCAGATACAGGACACCACGGAGTTTTAACCCTACCAGTTCCAAACTCCACACAAACTTGACATGAGCCAACAGTGTGACGCGGCAGCTAAAAAAGCAAATGCAATTCTGGGCTGCATCAATAGGAATATAGCATCTAGATCAAGGGAAGTAATAGTGCCACTGTATTCTGCTCTGGTCAGACCTCACCTGGAGTACTGTGTCCAGTTCTGGGCGCCACAGTTCAAGAAGGACACTGACAAACTGGAACGTGTCCAGAGGAGGGCAACCAAAATGGTCAAAGGCCTGGAAACGATGCCTTATGAGGAACGGCTAAGGGAGCTGGGCATGTTTAGCCTGGAGAAGAGGAGGTTAAGGGGTGATATGATAGCCATGTTCAAATATATAAAAGGATGTCACATAGAGGAGGGAGAAAGGTTGTTTTCTGCTGCTCCAGAGAAGCGGACACGGAGCAATGGATCCAGACTACAAGAAAGAAGATTCCACCTAAACATTAGGAAGAACTTCCTGACAGTAAGAGCTGTTCGACAGTGGAATTTGCTGCCAAGGAGTGTGGTGGAGTCTCCTTCTTTGGAGGTCTTTAAGCAGAGGCTTGACAACCATATGTCAGGAGTGCTCTGATGGTGTTTCCTGCTTGGCAGGGGGTTGGACTCGATGGCCCTTGTGGTCTCTTCCAACTCTATGATTCTATGATTCTATGATTTTGAATCCTGATTATGTCTTCTGCAGCATTAGGTACCCTTCCCAGTTTGGTGTCATCTGCAAATCAGATGAGCATCCCCTCAATTCCTTCATCCAAGTCGTTTATAAAGAACTAATCAGGACCTTCCCAGAAAAACCCTACTCAGCCCGTAAGAAGGAGACCAGCCCAAGGCCCTCCTGTGAAAGGTGGGAGGGTGGTTGCCAAAAGAAGAAGAGGGGGAAGTGTGGGTCAGAGCGGTTGAAGGAGCCTGTTCCCCACCTCCCTGCATTGGGCAAAATGCCCCACACAGCCCTCAAGGTCCCTCCCTATGGAAGAAACCACCTCTCTTCTCCATGCTGGGGCATGGCAAACTTGCTGTTCCTGTAAAAGGGGGGACACCCTTATCATCATTATCAGTGGTGAGATGTGGCCTAGATAGAGTCCTGAGGGCCACATAGAGAGGCCTTGAGGGCCACATTATCCTCTGAAAGAGGGGGTGTAGAATTCTGCTCTCAGCAGCTGTACTGGCCCCCTCCTTCTCTCTCAGAGGCAGCCAGTTCCACCAGCCCCTTGAGAAAGAACCCAAGGACCAACAATTTCAGAGGTGACAATATGCACTGGGCCTCTGCGAGGCTACCTGTCACAATCAGTCACAAGAAGCTGGTAGAGTCCAGCTGGACCCCATTAAGGCTGAGGCCCCACCCTGTACCTCAACAACATCAGGCTGCCTGAGAGCCACCTGCAGGAAGGTTGGTTCACCAGGGACTACCTAGACCTGCTTTTCACAGGCCACCAAGGCTTCTTTTTTGCCATTTCCATCCAAGAACTTTGTAACCCTAAGGATTTGATGCCTGGAGTCCACCCCCACCCCCATCTTCCCTCCCCATCCACTTTTCCTTTTGTGCTGTGCTGTTTATCTGTAAGCCGCTCTGGGAGCTTTGCCAGCTAAAGAGCAACATACAAATGCTTCAGATAAATAAATACTGAAGAAATGTTAACCCTACACAAGCTTTATTTTAGATTTGGTATAACAGGCAAACAATAAAAGAAATTAAAATCATTAGCACAAAATAAACAACTCATTGGGCATGAGAAACAATCCAGAAGGTGCTCTCTGGAGTTGAATGCCCACAATCAGGCAAGCCACATATAACACAATAAAGTCGGAATGATTTCAATTAAGTGGGATAAACTTTCTTTGGACTGCAGCCAAACACACTGAAATCAAATTGAAAAGGAGTAAAATAATATGAGCAACAGCAACAGCAAAGAGAAAACTCACACATCCAGAAGGAGAGCTGCTGCCTTGTTTATTGGGTGCAGGTTGCCAGGAACACTGTGCTTCTTTTGCAGTGAATGTGGTTTGTGAACTGAGGCAACTTTTCATATTAGCAGCTGGGGCAGGAGAAAAAGAGGTGCCCACCCACTAATGGATCTGGCTGCATCCTCCCCTGGCTCCACCCCCCCCATCACCAGTTTGCGTCCCCTTAAAGATTGTTCTCAAGGAAAAATGCAAGCCTGTTGGGTTTTCTCCATCATACAATGAGGTCTGGTGGAAGCTCCTGTCCATCTAAGTAAACAGGAATGGCTTAAACAATTGTGCCAGCTGAGCAGCCCCTGGGGATGTTGGCATTTTAAATCCAGGAGCCACCTCTGAAAAGGCTCTGTCTCTAATCACTAATTGCCTAATATTTGATGTGTGTGTGTGTGTGTGTGTGTACAAAACAGGGGCTCAGGTTACAGGGAGCAGATGGCTCCCTTGGTACAGCAGCTCCATTGGGTTCCAGTCTGTTTCCAGGCACAATAAACCAAGTGCTGGTTATGCCCTATAAAGTCCAGCAGAGGTAACTGCTGCCTCCTGCATTGTTTTAGCTGTGTTGGCAGCACCAAAGTAACCTCTCCTGGGTGCAAGCCTGGGCAGTGTGGCTGGCGGTCATGGGCTGCCCAGAAGACAAGACCTTCCTCTCAGTCTTGCTGATGGGGTCCAAAGGAAAGCAGAGCAAAACGTTGGGCTTGCTTGGCTGCAGGAGTTGCCAGAAGGAGGCGTACAAGGCGATTTGTGTAGGGTTTACTCCTTAGCCTTTTCTTCTCCTGAAGATGTCTCACAAGGTTTACTCCTGAAGCCTTTCTCATGAATGAGCATAGCAGCAAGGTTTGGGGAGAAAATCAGTTTGCTGCCCATTCCAAGGAGAAATGTAGCTGTCCTTACACTTTTATGAATTCTGGAGTGCAGCTCTCCTACCAATTAATATGTGCAAAAAGTGGCATGTTAGGGAAAAGTGTGGCTAAGAATGCACCTCTTAGTGAGAACAGTGGAATGCATTGTGTTAGGGGAAATTCTACAGAAATGTATATGACAGGAGAAATTTGCACTGAAATGCTGATGGATTGTCATGAGAACTTTTTTTAAAATGCAGACTGAGGGCTTATGTTCTTTCCAGACACAGTCCACGCTTTAAAGCTCTGGGTTCAAGCATGGGCATAGCCAGGGAGGGCAGGGAGGGGCAGCTGCCCCCCCCTCCAGATCAAGTAAAACAATAGAAAAACTTAACTAACTGACCAATCACGTCAGTTCTGCCCCCCCCCAACAAAAATCCTGCACCCCCCACAAAAATCCTGGTTAATCACATGTAGTCCAAGCACCTTTTTTTTCTCTGCTCTGGAGCTTTCCCCACAAAAGCCTGCTATTTAAAGCTCAATCAGAGCAAATGGCCATCCACAGAAACCCCAAATTGATGTTTGCTTTGACTGAGCACTAAAGAGTGGGTTTTCAGGGGGGGACCCCAAGACTGCTTGGTCACAGAGCTTTTAAGTGTGGACCTGTGCCTGGAAAGAACAGGTTGAAAAATAAGTGTGAATAAGTCCTGAGACAGAAATGTGGTGAACTTGAGATTGGAAAGATCAGAAACTGAGATAAGATTAAAATGAACCAAGATACGTTTCAAGCACATCCCATGCACATTTCCCCCCTCAAAGAATTCTGGGCTCTGTAGTCTCCTAAGGTTTGCTGGGCATTGTAATGCTGTAAGAGTGCTCAGAATTCTTTGAGGAGGGAAAATGTGCTTGGGATGTGCTTCTAGGCTGTCATGTGCATGCAGTCTTTAAAGAAAAAGAAAGCATCCTTTTCTCCCCATACCTTTTTATTTTATTTTTTGCAGAGCAAAACCCTGCAAGAGTGTCCATAAGGAAAAACTGTTGGTAAATTGAGTGGAGATCAGTGTAGCAAGGAAAAAACAGCTCCAGCAATCAGACTGTCACAAGTTTCTAAAAAGCGATTCTCTGTAAAGCAGAACTCCGAGGGAAAACGTACACACACACACACACACACACACACACACGGGAAGATTAAATGCAGCAAATGTGGAAAGGCTTGCTCAGAGAAATCTGAAAATTGACAGAGATGTTCTGTGTTCGTGACTGAAAGCAAATGGGATGGGGGAGCATGCTGACAAACCATTCTATATATAAAAATGGGTAATGGGGGGGGATATTATTTGCTTGCAGAGTCACTGGACCAAATCCAGACCTTCTTTGCTCCAACTTGAGTGTGATGCAGCCCTGGAATTTGAAGGCCTTAATAGTGATGCATCCACATGAATGCAAATTAATCCCTGGTCCTGGGGATCTGCCTCCTGCAACAAGAACACCCTCTGAATGGTGGTGGTCTTGCTCAACTAGTTACCCGCTGCTTCAGTTCAATTCAGTTCACAAGGACTTGGACTGAGCCCTGCATTAAACAACCTGGCAAGCTTGGACTCCCCTCCCCACCCCTTTTAAAAGAAACACACCATGTAGGCACGAACCTATGGAAGTGGGGAACTACTTTAAGCCGCATCAGATTATTTGCCCATTGAAAAAAAAAATTTTTTTCCTTCCAGTAGCACCTTAAAGACCAACTAAGTTAGTTCTTGGTATGAGCTTTCGTGTGTGCATGCACACGAAAGCTCATACCAAGAACTAACTTAGTTGGTCTTTAAGGTGCTACTGGAAGGAAAAAATTTTTTTTGTTTTGACTATGGCAGACCAACACGGCTACCTTTCTGTAACTTGCCCATTGAAGCCACTCATGTCCATTTTGATGGGCAGTTGCCCTTGCAGGGGGGAGGCATGTCAGAGTCCTTTCACGTCATCTGGTTCTTTTAATTGATGGCACTGAGGAGAGACCAGAATTCCCGGCATCCTCAGCCTGAACTACCCCACAGGGTTGCTGTGTGGACAGAATGGGATGGCTGTGCTGTGTTCCTTTGCAGAAAGATGGAATACAAATGTCAATTGGAATATGGAAAATACAGCAAGCTTGTTTTATCTGGCTCCAGAGGCTAGGACCTGCACCAATGGAATCACATTACAAGACAGGAGATTTTGACTAAGCATCAGGAAGAACTTTCTGTCAATAAGAGCTGTTTGGCAGAGGAAGAGACTCCCTCACTCGGGAGGTGGTGGACTCTCCTTCCTTGGAGGTTTTTAAGCAGAGGCCACCAGTCATGGATGCTTGAGATCAGATTCCTGCATTACAGGGGGTTGGACTACATGTCCCTTGGGGTCCTTCCAACTCTACAATTCTATGATTCTATGCATTGAAACATACGTATCACAAAGCAAGGCCACCCTAGTCTGATTTACCTTACAGGAGACCAACAGAGGACGGGGGTGGGCGGAGGGGAGATTTGTAAACCTACCCATGATGGATTGGCTGCTTCACCAAATGCCAAGTCTAAATGTCCTCAGCTCAGAGCACTTAGAGATGCTAAATAAACTAGTGATAGGCCAACAGGCTCTGTGGGTGGAGACGGAAGTTAATTTTAAACTAATTGACCTTAACACTCTGTTTCAAACTGCCTAGAGAGGAGTGGGGGGGGGTTGCCCTGTCATGCTTTATCCAAAACGCATGCTGTCTCTTCTCTCTCTTTTTAACTCCCAGCACTGATTTCACATTATTAATGTCAGGGTTTTTAACAAAATTTGTCTTGGTCAATTAACTCAGACAGGGTTGTTTGTAATGTTCCTGCAACTTGAACTCAGCAAGATTGGAAAGGGGGGGAGACAGAGGGGAGCACAGAATGTAAAACTAACAGGACAGAACAATGTCTGGGGCACAGATCACAACCCCATGTTAAGGGCAGGGCGGGGTGGGGAGAAATTCTGTTAGTTTATGGTTTAATGAAGATGTAACTAACTTGCACATCCTGGACCAACATGCAGACCCAAATGGCGCCAGATCCCCTCCCCCGTCCTGTGCCACATTGGCTGGCAGCAAAGAGGGGCAGAGGACAGTTGGGGGATTCCCAGACTGGCATCGTTGAACGTGTGCAATTCAGCCACATACTAGCAAATTCAGGGAGGATTTAGCAGACTCACTGAAATTAATGAACCTGATGCAGTCTCACTGGGAGTAGGGTTAGCTTTGGATGCCACTCTTGAGCAACAGCCCTGTTTCAAAAATAAAAAGGGGGAATGTTTCCAGTGGAAAAATGCACTGTGAAGTGTGGGATAACATTGGATCCATGCAAACAAATCAAAATAAATGCTCAATAAACAGCTCTGTGCAAATGAATCAGGAGGAAGGCTCGATCCGCAAGACCTGGAATGAAACGTTGCTGTGGGGAGTGTGGCTGCTCAGGATACCAGTGATACATGCTGAGGCCTCCTAGGCTGGTGTGGTTCTGTGGCAGCATTCGACAACAAAAAGGAGCAGTTTTTTTCTTATAACTGTTCTCCTGCAGAACTCTTGCCCCATCGTGGGACAAAAGTGGAACTCCCACCTCCAGAACATTTCTGGCATGAAAAGTTACAGGATTCCAGCAAGAAGTTATGGGACATGCCCTGATTGTCAACAAAGGAGTATGTCCTCCCCAAAATGTTTGCGGACACACATGGTATAGGAAGCAGGATCTCGCATAACTGCCTCAATACCATCAAGAACACAAATTATTATGAATGTGCAGTATAAAGGGATGTTGGGAGGGTCTTTGTTCCATTCCCTTTCTCACACTCCATGGGTTTTCTGGACCCCTTCCCCACAAAGAGATGGCCAGCATTTTGCACCCACTGAGCACAAACAACCCCCACTGGGCTGCTGGCGAGTCCCCTCAAATAAATAAATAAACAAATAAATAATCCTAAATAATCCCAAAGCCTGCTGATCCCTCCCTCCATGGAATATGGGCAGTTGCCTTGTACCGAGGCCAATTCTTGGCCCGCCTGGCTCAGACAGGCAGTAGCTCTCCAGCGTTTCAGACAGGGGTCTCTCCCAGGCCTACCTGGAGACGCTGGGGACTGAACCTGGGATAATTTGCAGGCAAACAGAGGCTCTGCCACTGAGCTAGAGTCCTTCTCTGCATCTGTGTAGGCATAGGCATTTGGGTGAATAATGGCACCCACAGAGGGAATGATAGTCAGTTTGCCAACTAGGTGTGAGGAGGTTGGTTTGCCAAACTAAAACTGTTTGGCTTTTGCACCAAAACTACGCAGAGGTCACCTAGGCCCCAGGGCACTGGGGGAGCTGCCCCACAATGCTCTTGAGAGATTTCTCCAGTTGCAAAGCATCCAGGGACGAAATTGAAATCTGCAAGGTAATGATTAGAAGCTGCTTCCTGCTAAACGCATTTGCTTTCTCCAGCAAAGGTTTATTTATGTAGCAATTTCAGACCTGCCAAAGCCTCACTTGGTTTCCAAGGGTTGCGCATGATAACGGCAGCTGGTTGTGCTCGCTCAAACACACACGCACTAGAAGCAAGGCTGGGAAATGCTCCAAGAGAAAAACTAGACCACGTTGCAGAAAGGCAGGTTGGAGAGCCTGTTTGGTGCAGTGAGATGTGGTGTGGCTAGTCTTGAATTGGAGAGAAGGATTCAAATCCCAGCTTAGCTGTGATGTTTCCTGGGCAATCTTGGGATAGTCATTGTCTCTGAGCTTGACCTACCTTATAGGGTTGTTGTTGAAATAAAGGAGGGGGGAACTAAGCAAGCTGTTCTGAGCCTAAAGGTGAGGGGGGCGTGCCTTTCAAAAAAGGGGAGGTTGTGGTGAGAAGGAAAGAGTACAACCTGACTTCCTTTGTGGTGCTGGGGGAGAGACAAAGGTGAAAGAGAGGAGGGAGGAAGCAGACAGACAAAGATGCAGGCAGAACGAAAAGGCTGGAATGGATTAGGCAGAAGTTGCAGATCTGTTCCAGTCCTTTTCTTCTGCCTGTCTCTCTCTCTATGCCATGGCACTGTGTTCGCCCCTGTTCTGCTCAACGCCTTTTGTGGCAAGAGATCTGTAGGCAAGCAGGGTTGCTTTTGGGACACACAAGCAAGGAGGAGGAGGAGCACGTTTGTATTTTTAAATTAAGTTCATTTGTTAATTTGAAACATTAAGTTCCCTTAAGTTTTAGTTTCTTTGGTTTGTTTGATGAATGAAAGGAATATAATTTCTGACTGAGTATGAGAAGGGATCCAATAAACGTTCACCTTGAAAACAAGAATTCCCTGGGTGTAGACCCTCACGAAAGGTGCTAGGCACCCCTTGCCGCCACTCTTTGAGAAGACTGCAAGAAGCAGTCAAGAGGTTAGGAAACAGCAGGAGAGCAGGCAGGCAGCCAGCAGCAGCCAGGGGTGGGACAACAGCCTCTGAGGCAGCTCAGTCTTTACTAGGTACAGGAGAAATGCATTTTGGTTTCTCAGTTTCTCCAGCGATTGCTTATTTATTTATTATATCTCTATTCCACCTTATTCTTCCAGGAGCTCAGGGTGGCATACATAGTTTTCCCACTCCTCATTTCATGCCTACAACAAGCCTGCGAGGTAGGGTAGGCTGAGAGGGAGTGACTGGCCCAAGAGAGCTTTGTAGCTTAGCAGAAATTTGAACCCTGGTCTCCTAGGTCCTGAGCCTAACTGCTCTAACCACTATACCACACTGTCTCTCCTGAATCTTAAGTTCCGTTCTTCACATTTTCTGCTTTGTAACTATTGTTGGTGCATTTTAGAGCCAGTTACCTGTCTAAACTCTGGCTAGCTTCATTAAGATCTGCCTTTACTGAGCCGTGTCTCCAAGCAATGCCCTCTGCTGTGCTGGACGGGCATTATAATAGGGTTTCGTATGCAGATATATTTGTATTTGTGGGCAACCACAGGTGAAGGACATCCAGCATGATTTATAACAGTGCCCACTATACACAGAACCTAGGAGACGCTTTCTTAATCCCTTGTTTGTCCAGGAAAGCAGTCTCTCCCTGGCGGAGAGGGGTCTCTGGCTACTCAGGAATGTGAAGCCCCAGTGATCTGTAATGTGACCCTCTTTGCGCTGATGGCAAGGAAGATCAGGAAGAAGAATCTGGATAAAATTGAGTAAACTGTAAGGGAGATTCAGAGGCCTAAATAGAAAACTACTGTATGCTGCATGGAGGACCCCTAATTTATGTGTGGGCTTGCATTTTATGATTCTGATGCATTTAGGCAGAAGTACTGTTTTTATATATCAATATACAGATTTATGTTTATAGATAATGTTTAATGTCTAATGTTTTACAATTTTTTTATTTGTTGTAAGTCACCCAGAGTGGCTGGGAAAACCCATCCAGATGGGCAGGGCATAATTCTTCTTCTTCTTCTTCTTCTTCTTCTTCTTCTTCTTCTTCTTCTTCTTCTTCCCTCTTTGGCGATCACTCGTAGCCAAGTAAGATTGTCTTCCATAAACACGGTTTTAACAATGAGTCCGTAAGTGACTGTGGAGGCCAATTCTGGATCCACACATCCTTCCACAGTGGGGAAATTGGTTTCTGGGCGGGAGTTGATCACGGTGTGGATTATTATTATTACCCACTGCTACTACTGATTATTGTTTTTTAAAGTCCTCACAAAAGCCTATGAACATTTTAGGGTGCCTTTCTCCTAAAATACATCTTTTTGCAAGCAATTCCCCCTAATATATGCATTTTTGTATGCATTTTGGGGTTGGAGAACTGAATTACTAAATTCGGAAGAACACAAATTTTGAAGGATAGTTGCCCTCCAGTTTGCACATCATTTGAGGAAGGTATGTTCACTTTCACAGGTGAAGAAGCCCAATTTCTCCACCACCCATCCTTAGTCTCCACTTGCCACCTAAAGGCCTACAGTGAAGGGCAGGAATGTAATTTCTCCTGGAATAAAGTCCCAAAACCTTGGGTTTGATGTTTTGGAGAACCAAGTAGAACTAAGGTCAAAGGATTTCTACATTTTCTAACTTTACACTATCTGCCTGAAGTCCCCTGGAAGGAAGCTTGAAGATCTGCAGCAGCAGAATGACATTTTCTTTTTCTGATGAAGAGCCATAGACTCTGCTAATGAGCTGGGATCATAACCTCTCTGTGTAATTACTTCAAAAGCATGGCGCCCAGTGGATGGTCTCTCCACACACCACAGGCTACCTTCTTCACTTTTGAGCCAACTGACCAAGGACGGAATGAGAGTCCCCACCATGCAACATGCAAGACAGCTTGGCCTCCATTGAGAGGGAGAAATGGATTGCTATTCAGGTCATTGGGACAACTCCCCTTTCCCAGCAACCAAGACCTGCTGCTGCTTTCTTTCCTTTTTTCTCTCAGCATGCTGTCCATTTCTTCTCCTTTTCTTTTGACAAAACAGATCAAGTGGAGCTTGTCTCTGTTAAAACAGAATGGTGGACACAGGGAGTGGATGGGTGGAAGAATGAGAAGATGAATGAGCAGATGGGTGCAAATGGGGCATTGATTGATGGGTAGTGGTGTGCGTGCAAATGGGATATGACTATTGGGTTGGCCCTGTCCACTGCTGGCCTGCGATCTTCAGAACGTTCCCCGGGAGCAAACTGGGCTGGAAAAAAAGGTGGAGCAGGGAGAGTTCTTTGCCACCATCACCACCCCAGAGGAGGTCCTTCAGATGAACTCTGCCCTGCAGTTCAGTCATCTTCAAGAGTTTGTGGCCCTCCCCTAGGAAGGACATCACAATAACAGACTCCCAAGAAGTGTGCATAGAAGGCCAAGAGGTCCTAAAGAGATCAACCGCTCTCTTATCAAGACTTTTCAAGTTCTCATTTCTTTTATCCTGTGTTCACAGATAAAATCACTGCCTCAGACATGGGCAAGGAGAAGGAGATAGAATTTTATTACATTAAGAGAGAAAAAGAAAACCCAAAATGTATGAAACCAAAGGACTTACTATCCAGCTTCATCTGTGTACCTTTCCTCCTTCCCTGCCTCTCTCTCTCTCTTTAATACATTCTCTCTCCCTCCCCCCCTCCCTCTCTCATTCCCCAATTCAGAACAACAAGGAAAAAACTAATTATGTGATATTTCAGTTCCATGTCGTGTTAATGGCACCAGATCGTGGGTGACATTTCCAACTTGTTACCCTATTTTTCTCACATATTGTTATCTTTGCAACTCTGAAAGTGGTCTGGAGGCTTTTATATCCCCACCCTTCCTCTTAATCCTGGCTCTCTCCCCCCCCCCCTCTGCACTGCCAAAGTTCTCTTTCATATATCAATTGGAGAGAATCAGCAGAATATAGAAATGCAACATGGTGCATGGCTTGGTTTGCTGGGATAGGGAATTATGAGCATCATAGAGGAGAAGGTGAATGACCCCGTGGGGAGGGGGCAGAGGGGCTGCCATGTCTGGCATGTCTGGCATGTCAACACTACCTTGAACTGTTTAAACATGAATTTATTCACCCCAGGGGATCTTGGGAACTGTAGACCTGTGAGCTGGAACTCAGGATTTCCAATAGAGGGGATGTGAACCAGTCCTTTATATTATACATGCGGGGGGTGGACTAGATGGGGTCCCATCTAATGCTACAATTCTATGATTCTATGACTAGTGTCATGGGGGGAAACTGAGTCCAGAGTCATTTTTTTGTGTGTAGGCAATGCAAACATTTTTTTTTATAAAATATTAAAGTTTTACAAAAAACAGAGATTTACAGAATAAAAAGAAAGCATAAGAAAAGAAAGAAATAAGAAAAAATACAAAAAATACAAAAATACATAAAAAAGAAAAAAGAAAGAAAATACAAGATACAAAAAGCGAATAGGTAAGAAAAAATTAAAAACAAATCCATTTTTTGATATCTTTAAGCTCATTTGCTTGTTTCCTTGACCTCCTCACACCTCCCCTTTTTGTATTCCCATTTACATAATCAAATCAGCAAATCCTTACCCTCTTTCATTTATCTTAACTCTATATCTTAACATATTATAGCTCTATATTTTCATCCATTATCTATCCATTTTTGCATATTCTTACTAACTTTGTTGCTAATGCCACTTATTTTCAATCCAGCATCATTTTAACATTCATTAATTTTACAATATTTCTGCAAATAGTCTTTAAATTTCTTCCAATCTTCTTCCACCAACTCTTCTCCCTGGTCTCGGATTCTGCCAGTCGTTTCCGCCAATTCCATATAGTCCATCACCTTCATCTGCCACTCTTCCAGGGTGGGTAAATCTTGTGTCTTCCAATACTTTGCAATAAGTATTCTTGCTGCTGTTGTTGCATACATAAAGAAAGTTCTATCCTTCTTTGGTACCAATTGGCCGACTATGCCCAGGAGAAAGGCCTCTGGTTTCTTCAGGAAGGTATATTTAAATACCTTTTTCATTTCATTATAGATCATTTCCCAGAAAGCCTTAATCTTTGGGCATGTCCACCAAAGGTGAAAGAATGTACCTTCATTTTCTTTACATTTCCAACATTTATTATCGGGCAGATGATATATTTTTGCAAGCTTGACTGGTGTCATGTACCACCTTGTATATCATTTTCATAATATTCTCTCTTAAGGCATTACATGCCGTAAATTTCATACCAGTGGTCCACAACTGTTCCCAGTCAGCAAACATAATGTTATGTCCAACATCCTGTGCCCATTTAATCATAGCAGATTTAACCGTTTCATCCTGCGTATTCCATTTTAACAGCAAGTTATACATTCTTGAAAGTATCTTAGTTTTGGGATCTAACAGTTCTGTTTCCAATTTTGATTTTTCCACCTGGAAGCCAATTTTTTTGTCCAAATTATAGGCCTCTCTTATTTGATAATAATGAAGCCAGTCTCGCACTTTATCTTTTAATTTCTCAAAACTCTGCAATTTCAATTTGTCTCCTTCTTGCTTCAAAATTTCCCAATATTTCGGCCACTTGGCCTCCATATTGAGCTTTTTCTGAGCCTTTGCTTCCATTGGTGATAGCCACCTTGGGGTTTTATTTTCAAGTAAGTCTTTATATCTTATCCAGACATTAAACTATGCTTTCCTGACAATATGGTTTTTAAATGCTTTATGTGCTTTAACCTTGTCGTACCACAAATATGCATGCCACCCAAAAACGTTATTAAAACCTTCTAAATCCAAAATGTCTGTGTTCTCAAGAAGCAGCCATTCTTTCAACCAGCAGAATGCTGCTGATTCATAGTAAAGTTTAAGGTCTGGCAGGGCAAATCCACCTCTTTCCTTTGCATCAGTTAATATTTTAAATTTTATTCTGGGCTTCTTGCCCTGCCAGACAAATCTAGAAATGTCTCTCTGCCACTTCTTGAAACAATCCATTTTGTCCAAAATTTGCAATGATTGAAACAAAAATAACATTCTTAGCAATACATTCATCTTTATAACAGCAATTCGACCCAACAAGGAAAGCTTCAAATTTGACCAAATTTCTAAATCCTTTTTCACTTCTGACCAACATTTCTCATAGTTATCTTTAAATAAGTTTAAGTTCTTAGCAGTCATATTAACCCCCAGGTATTTTACTTTCTTAACCAATGTTAAACCTGTCTCTTTCTGAAACCTCTCTTTCTCAATCGGTGTTAAATTTTTCTCAAGAACTTTAGTTTTTAACTCGTTCAACTTAAATCCTGCCACCTGACCAAATTCTTGAATTAGTTCTAATACTCTTTTAGTACTAGATTCTGGCTCCTGTAACGTCAATACTAAGTCATCTGCGAAAGCTTTCAGTTTGTATTGTTTGGCTCCGACCTGTATACCTTTAATCAGACGGTCCCTTCTAATCATATTTAGCAGAACCTCCAGCACCGAAATAAAAAGCAATGGGGAAATTGGGCAGCCTTGTCGTGTCCCTTTCTCTATCTTAAATTCCTCTGTCACCACATTGTTAACTATTAGTTTAGCCTTTTGTTCTGAGTAAATTGCACTTATACCATTTTCAAACCCTTGACCAACCCCCATCCCCTGGAGATTTTTCTTCATAAAATTCCAAGAAATATTATCAAAGGCTTTCTCCGCATCTACAAAAATTAAAACTGCTTTAGTATTGATGTTCACTTGCAACTTCTCCAAAATGTTAATTATATTCCTCGTGTTGTCAGACAAGTGTCTACCTGGGAGAAAACCGGCTTGGTCCTTATGTATCTCTTCCACTAATACTTTTTTTAATCTATTGGCCAAAATATCAGCAAATATTTTATAATCCACACTGAGCAGGGATATGGGGCGGTAGTTCTTAAGTTGTGTCTTTTCAGACTCAGTTTTCGGTATAAGCGTAATATAAGCTTCTTTCCACGACTCTGGCGCTTTTTCCCCCTCCAAAATTTCATTACAGACCTCCTTTAGTGGTTGAATTATCCAATCTTTCAAAGATCTATAATATTTTGAGGTTAGGCCATCCGGCCCTGGAGATTTGCCCAACTGCATATTCTGAATGGCACCTTCTACCTCCTGTTCTGTAATTTTATGGTTCAGCATTATCTTGTTTTCTTGAGAGATTTTTTGTAATCCATTTGTTTTTAAAAATTGGTCTATATCAAACTCTTTCTGTGGCCCTTGTGTATATAACTGTTTAAAATACCTCTGGAAGCATTTTCTAATTTCCACTGGATTCTGAATGTTCTTTCCTTCCACTTCCAAGTTAGAAATAGTATTAAGCTTTTGTCTTTTTTTCATTTGCCAAGCTAGCAGTTTTCCACATTTATTAGCCGATTCAAATGTCCTTTGTCTCATTTGTTTGATTTTCCATTCAATTTCCTGATTCGTCATCTTCATATATTACACTTGATATAACTTTATATCTCTCAGAATCTCTTGTGACTTTGGTTTCGCTCAGTTTTTTCTCACCCTCTTTTATTTTTTCCAAAATTTTATCTTTTTTCTCATTTTGGGCTCTCTTCTTTATTGCATTCTGTTGAATCAGAAACCCCCTCATAACTGCTTTGCTTGCGTCCCAGATTATTCTTTTTTCAGTAATGGTGTTCAAATTTATCTCAAAGTAGTCTCTCAAGGTTTTCTGGGCCTTCTTGATAACCTCTTGATCTCTAAACAAGGTGTCATTCATCCTCCATCTGAGGGAACCAATTGGTGTTAGTTTCATCTCCATTTTCACAGCATTATGGTCAGAGCAAGTTTTTGGGCAAATTTCCACTTTTCGAGTCTTAGGTGCCAGTCCTCTAGTTATCCATATTTGGTCAATTCTTGTCCATGTCATTTTGGCTTCAGAAAAGAAGATTCCCTCTCTACCCAAGGGGTTCTTAGTTCTCCAAATGTCAATCAAGTCCATATTGTCAGTCAATTCAAAAAAGGTTTTTGGTAGTCTGCCATCTTTGGTTACAACCTGTCTCTGCGACTTGTCCATGTTTGTAGATACCACTCCATTCATATCTCCCATCATAATAATGTTGTAATCCATATAGTCTAACAATGTCTCATGCAACTTCTTAAAAAATTCAGATTTCCCCTCATTTGGTGCATAAACTCCTACTATTAAAAATTTTCCTCCTTGTGATTGAATTTCGATTGCCACAAATCTTCCTTGATCATCTTTAAAAACAAATTTCGGTGATAGGCTCTCTTTTGCATAAATAACTACTCCTCTCTTTTAACCTTGTCCGATGAAATAAACTCTTGACCCAATCTTTTATTAATCAGTACTTTCCTGTGTAGCCTTATCACATGTGTTTCCTGTAAACAAATCAAGTCCAATTGTTCCTTTTTCAATAAATGAAAGACTTTCCTCCTTTTCTCCGGGGAGTTAAATCCATGAATGTTCCAACTTAATAGTTGCAGAGACATGGTGTATTTATTTTGCTTTTCCTCCAACTGCTCCCAATAATTCCTCTTGTTCTGACGGTGGTATCACTTTCTCTAGCTTGTCCAATCCCAAAGGTGGTGGTACTATGTCTAGTACTCCTGGTTTTAAAGCTCTTAGCTCTTCTACAGCTTCTTTTTGCAGGTCTTCTCCGTATTCTCTCAAAAAAATTTCTTTGTCTTCCACTGATCTTATTTTAAACTTTTTCCCTTTAAAGGTAAAAGATAGGCCTTGGGGGAATTCCCACCTAAAAATGGTTCTATTTCCTCTCAACAGGGCCACCAAATCTCCGTAATTAGACCTAAGGTCCAAAAGATGTTTCGGAATGTCCTTAAATATCTCCACTCTTGATTCGTTTATTTCCAAGGTCTTCTGGAAGTGCAGACTCAGTATTTTGTCTCTCTCCTCTTTTGATCGGAGGGTCATCAAACAGTCTCTCGACCTGTTCTTTCTCCCTCCTCTTCCAAGTCTAAAAGCACTTACTATCTTAAAGTCTTGCTTATCATCCAAGTTCCAAAAGTCTAGTATGCAACAACAGCAGCAAGAATACTTATTGCAAAGTATTGGAAGACACAAGAGTTACTCACCCTGGAAGAGTGGCAGATGAAGGTGATGGATTATATGGAATTGGCGGAAATGACTGGCAGAATCCGAGACCTGGGAGAAGAGTTGGTGGAAGAAGACTGGAAGAAATTTAAAGACTATCTTCAGAAACACTGTAAAATTAATGAATGTTAAAATGATGTTGGATTGAAAATAAGTGGCATTAGCAACAAAGTTAATAAAAATATGCAAAAATGAATTGATAAATGGATGAAAATATAGAGTTATAATATGTTAAGATATAGAGTTAAGATAAACGAAAGAGGGCAAGGATTTGCTGATTTGATTATTTAAATGGGAATACAAAAAGGGGAGGTGTGAGGAGGTCAAGGAAACAAGCTAATGAGTTTAAAGTTACTAAAAACGGATTTGTTTTTAATTCTTTTTTATCTATTTGTTTTTTGTATTTTGTATTTTTATTCTTCTTTTTTCTTTTTTATGTATTTTTCTATGTCTTCTTTTTTGTATCTTTTTTTTCCTATGTGACTTTTTTCTATTTTGTAAACTTATGTTTTGGTAAAATCTTAATAAATATCTTTTAAAAAACAACAACAAAAGTCTGCAAATTCCTGTGTAAGAAAATCACTTAGGCTGTCTTTTTCAAGTTCAGGTACCGCCCTGATCCTCAGATTGGTCTGTTTCTCCTTCAGTTCAATCATAGACAAAAGCGACTGATGGTCCCCAAGCTGTTTGCATATCGGTGTTATCTTTTCCTCTACAGCCGCTGCTTTTTCCCTCGCTTCCTCAGCTGTCTTTCGATTAGAAGTAGATTCTTGCAGCAGTTTTTCAATGGATTCTGTATTTGAATTCACCTTCTGCCCCAGGTTGTTAATGCTAGTAGTATTTTGGTCAATTTTAGTTGTTGCTTCAGTAACTTGTTTGCTTAGTTTTTCCAATGTTTCATAAATTTTACTTAATACTGAAGTAAATCCCTCTTCAGAGGCCATTCCTTTTGACCCAGCTTGTACAGGATCTTCCCCCTGTGGTGCAGGAGGGCCGGATGCAGACGCTCTACGCTGCTGCGATGCTGCACTGGTCTGCTGCAATCTAACCTTGCCCGATCTTGTTATTTTTTCATCCATCACACTTTGTCTGAGAATCAAGGTCAGTCCCACGGCCAAAGCTTGTTTTGCAGTCGAAATTCCCAAGCTAGTTGAGAATGGAAAATTCCCCAACTAGTTGTAACAATTTCAGTGTTCCTCTAGGGGGACACAGTAGCAGTCAATAGTATTGCAATAGAGTATCTTTTCCAACTTTTCCAAAGTCCCCCTTCAACAAAATAGGCAAGTTTCAAGTCCAAAGAAGCCCTTCAAAAAGTATCTCCCTTGCAGAGTTAACTGTCAAAAAGTTACATTGTCCATAAATAGTGCGACTCTCAGTACAGCAGTTCTAATAATCCTGGCAATCCGCTCCCAAGGATTAAGTGGTGGTCTTTATTCCCTTTTCTCTCCTTCTTTTCTTTTTTTTGCAGGCAAAAAAAATACTTTCCCCTCTTCCCTCCCCTCTCCTGCAATTCAGGGAGGGAATTCTTTTGCTTTGACGTTAGGATTTGATTTTTTTTATAAAAAAAAATTTATTGATTTTCCAACATAAATTAAGACACATTACAACTTACAATACATAGACAAACAAACATATAAACACGTATAATTTCATAACCTCTTTTTCTTAAACCCAATTTCAACGACTTCCCCATGCTTCCCTTTTCTGCATCCCTGTTTTAAACTTTTTCAGCAACCCCTAATCTCAATTACTTGTGATTCACTTTCTTTAGTCCTTTTTCTCTTACCCAATCATTTACCGCTGCAAATCTGTTTTACCTTACCCATGACATTTTAGCACTCATTAATTTTACAACAATTCTTAAGATAAAGTTTAAATTTCTTCCAGTCTTCTTCCACCGTCTCTTTTCCTTGGTCACGGATTCTGCCCGTCATCTCAGCCAGTCCCATATAGTCAATCACCTTCGTCTGCCACTCTTCCAGCGTGGGTAGTTCTTGTGTCTTTCAATACTTTGCTAAAAGAACTCTTGCTGCTGTTGTAGCATACATAAAGAACGTCCTATCTTTCTTTGACACCAATTGGCCTGCCATGCCCAGAAGAAAAGCCTCTGGTTTCTTATGAAAGGTACACTTAAGAACCTTCTTAATTTCATTATAGATCATTTCCCAGAAGACCTTAATCCTTGGGCACGTCCACCAAAGGTGATAGAAAGTACCTTCAGTTTCATTACATTTCCAGCATTTATTATTGGGCAAATGATAGATTTTTGCTAGCTTGACTGGGGTCATGTGCCACCTATAAATCATTTTCATAATATTCTCTCTTAAGGCATTACATGCCGTAAACTTTATACCGGTGGTCCATAACTGTTCCCAGTCAGCAAACATAATGTCATGACCAATATCTTGTGCCCATTTAATCATAGCTGATTTAACCGTTTCATCCTGTGTATTCCATTTCAACAGCAAGTTGTACATTCTTGACAAGTTCTTAGTATTGGGTTCTAACAATTCTGTTTCTAATTTTGATCTTTCCACCTGGAAGCCAATTTTCCTGTCCTGTTTGAATACTTCATTTATCTGGTAATAGTGAAGCCAGTCTCTTACTTTAGACTTCAATTTCTCGTAACTCTGTAATTTCACTTTTCCCCCCTCTTGTTCTATAATTTCCCAATATTTTAGCCATTTGGATTCCATATTAAGTTTTTTCACTTCCTTTGCTTCCATTGGTGACAACCACCTGGGGGTTTTATTTTCCAACAAGTCTTTATACCGAATCCAGACATTATATAGTGCTTTCCTAACAATATGGTTCTTAAAACCTTTATGAGTCTTTACCTTGTCATACCATATATATGCATGCCAACCAAACCTGTTATTGAACCCTTCCAAGTCCAAAATGTCTGTGTTCTCAAGAAGTAGCCAGTCTTTCGGCCAGCAAAAAGCCGCTGATTCACAATACAGTTTTAAGTCTGGCAGGGCAAACCCCCCTCTTTCTTTTGCATCAGTTAATATCTTAAATTTTATTCTGGGCTTTTTGCCCTGCCAGACAAATCTAGATATATCTTTCTGCCACCTCTTGAAACAGTCCACTTTGTCCACAATCTGCAATGTTTGAAACAAAAATAACATTCTCGGCAAGACATTCATCTTAATAACAGCAATTCGACCTAACAAGGAAAGTCTCAAACTTGACCATATTTCTAAGTCTTTCTTAATTTCTGTCCAACATTTCTCATAATTATCTTTAAATAAGGTTACATTTTTAGATGTTAAATTGATCCCCAAATATTTCACTTTTTTTGCTACCATTAATCCAGTTTCCCTGTGAAACCTCTCTCTTTCCGCTGCTGTTAGATTTTTTCCAATACCTTCGTTTTTTGTTTATTCAGCTTAAAACCTGCTACTTGACCAAATACTTGTATTAACTCTAAAACTCTTTTTGTACTAGTGTCTGGCTCTTGTAAAGTTAATACTCCGAGGATGTGGACAGGCTGCTTGGACGAGTGAGACCAACCACCTGTCTCCTGGATCCTTGCCCATCCTGGCTTATAAAAGCTAGCCGGGAAGGACTGGGCGACGGGCTTCGTGGGGTGGTGAATGCTTCCCTCCGTGAGGGAGCCTTCCCAGACCCGCTGAAAGAGGCGGTTATTAAACCGCTTCTTAAAAAACCATCTTTAGATGCGGCCACGATGGCCAACTATCGCCCAGTCTCAAATCTTCCATTCTTGGGCAAGGTGATTGAGCGAGCGGTTGCCGAACAACTCCAGGCACGCCTGGAAGAAGCGGACCATTTGGATCCCTTCCAGTCGGGATTCAGGCCTCATCATGGGACTGAAACTGCCTTGGTCGCACTGGTTGATGATCTCCGGCGGGCTAGAGACAAAGGTGAGAGCTGTTTCCTAGTTCTGCTGGATCTCTCAGCGGCGTTTGATACCATCGACCATAACATCCTTCTGGACCGTCTTGAGGGGCTGGGAGCTGGGGGCACTGTCATACAGTGGTTCCGCTCCTTCCTCCTGGGCCGTGTTCAGAAAGTGGTGGGGGGGGATGAGTGTTCAGACCCCTGGGCTCTCACTTGTGGGGTGCCTCAGGGTTCTGTCCTCTCCCCCATGCTTTTCAACATTTACATGCAGCCGCTGGGAGAGATCATCAGGAGGTTTGGGCTGGGTGTTCATCAGTATGCGGATGATACCCAGCTCTACCTCTCTTTTAAATCAGAACCAGTGAGGGCGGTGAAGGTCCTGTGTGAGTGTCTGGAGGCGGTTGGAGGATGGATGGCGGCTAACAGATTGAGGTTGAATCCTGACAAGACAGAAGTACTGTTTTTGGGGGACAGGAGGCGGGCAGGTGTGGAGGATTCCCTGGTCCTGAATGGGGTAACTGTGCCCCTGAAGGACCAGGTGCGCAGCCTGGGAGTCATTTTGGACTCACAGCTGTCCATGGAGGCACAGGTCAAATCTGTGTCCAGGGCAGCTGTTTACCAGCTCCATCTGGTACGTAGGCTGAGACCCTATCTGCCTGCGGACTGTCTCGCCAGAGTGGTGCATGCTCTGGTTATCTCCTGCTTGGATTACTGCAATGCGCTCTACGTGGGGCTACCTTTGAAGGTGACTCGGAAACTACAACTAATCCAGAATGCAGCAGCTAGACTGGTGACTGGGGGCGGCCGCCGAGACCATATAACACCGGTCTTGAAAGACCTACATTGGCTCCCAGTACGTTTCCGAGCACAATTCAAAGTGTTGGTGCTGACCTTTAAAGCCCTAAACGGCCTCGGTCCAGTATACCTGAAGGAGCATCTCCACCCCCATCATTCTGCCCGGACGCTGAGGTCTAGCGCCGAGGGCCTTCTGGCGGTTCCCTCATTGCGAGAAGCAAAGCTACAGGGAACCAGGCAGAGGGCCTTCTCGGTAGTGGCGCCCGCCCTGTGGAACGCCCTTCCAGCAGATGTCAAAGAGATAAACAACTACCTGACATTCAGAAGACATCTTAAGGCAGCCCTGTTCAGGGAAGTTTTTAACGTGTGATATTTTACTGTATTTTTGGTTTTTATGGAAGCCGCCCAGAGTGGCTGGGGAGGCCCAGCCAGATGGGCGGGGTATAAATAATAAATAATAATAATAATAATTATTATTATTATTATTATTATTATTATTATTATTATTATTATTATTATACTAGATCATCTGCAAACGCTCTCAATTTATATTGTTTAGCTCCGACCTGGATCCCTTTGACCAGCTGGTCCCCTCTAATCATGTTTAGTAAAACCTCCAAGACAGATATAAAAAGTAATGGGGATATTGGGCACCCCTGTCGTGTCCCTTTTTCAATAGCAAATTCTTCAGTAACCACATTATTTACAATTAATTTTGCTTTTTGTTCAGAATAAATTGCACCTATACCATTCTCAAAACCTTGGCCTACCCCCATCCCTTTCAGATTCTTTTTCATAAAGCTCCAAGAGATATTGTCAAAGGCTTTCTCCGCATCCACAAATATCAATACTGCCTTAGTATTGATATTAGCTTCTAATAATTCCATAATATCTATTATGTTTCTTACATTGTCAGATAAATGTCTTCCTGGGAGAAAGCCGGCCTGGTCTTTATGAATCTCACCCACCAAAACCTTCTTCAATCTTTTTGCCAAAATGTCTGCAAAAATTTTGTAATCCACATTAAGTAACGATATAGGGCGGTAGTTCTTAATCAAGTTCTTCTCAGTCTCAGATTTTGGTATAAGTGTAATATACGCTTCTTTCCATGATTCGGGTGCCTTCTTCCCCTCCAAAATTTCATTACAGACTTCCTTCAACGGTTGTACCAACCATTCTTTCAGAGCTTTGTAATATCTGGAAGTCAATCCATCTGGTCCTGGAGATTTTCCCAATTGCATATTTTGAATGGCTCCCTCTAATTCTTGTTCGGTTATTTTCTGGTTCAGGATCACTTTACTTTGTTCAGATATTTTTTGTAATCCATATTTTTTGAGAAATTCTTCCATCTCTTTTTCATCCACCGGCCCTTGTGCATAAAGTCTTCTGAAATAACTCTGAAAACAATTTCTAATCTCATTTGGTCTATAAATGTTCTTTCCTTCAACCTCTAAGCTTGTAACCATATTCAATTTTTGTCTTTTCTTCAATTGCCATGCCAGAAGTTTCCCACATTTATCAGCCAATTCAAATGTCTTTTGTCTCATTTGCTTTATTTTCCATTCTATCTCCTGGTTCATCAGTTCCATATACTGCCTCTGATGAAACTTAATTTCTCTCAAAATTTCATGAGACTTTGGCTTTGATCTCAATTTTTTTTCACCTTCTTTTATTCTTTCCAGAATCTTATCTTTCTTCTCATTCTGTCTCTTCCTTTTTAAAGTGTTCTGCTGTATCAAGAATCCTTGCATAACGGCTTTACTTGCGTCCCAAATTATTCTTTTTTCCACCTCTGTTCTCAGATTTATCTCAAAATAGTCTTTCACAGTTTTCTGGGCCTTTTTGTACACCTCTTCATCTCTAAATAGGGAGTCATTCATCCTCCATCTGAAGGAACCAGCTGTTGTTATGTTCATTTCCATCCTTACGGCGTTATGGTCGGAGCAAGTCTTTGGGCAGATTTCCACTTTCTTTATCTTTGGTGCCATCCCACTAGTTACCCAAATTTGGTCAATTCTAGTCCAGGTCATTTTTGCTTCAGAAAAGAAAGTTCCCTCTCTCTCAAGAGGGTTCCTTGTTCTCCAAATGTCAATCAAATCCATGTTATCTGTCATTTCAAAGAAAGTCTTTGGTAGTCTTCCATCCTTGGAAACCACCTGTCTTTGTGCTTTATCCATATTTGTAGAGACCACTCCATTCATGTCTCCCATCATAATTACATTGTAATCCAGATAGTCCAGACGTTAGGATTTGAGACTTCTAAACACAACTCTCCAGGTCTTAGCTTAAACAGTCTTTGCTTTGATCTGTATACAGAAAGCGGAAGGCGGACTTCCTGTTTACGCCTTCCCGCTTCAGTGCCAAATTAGTCCCTTTTTTTCTTTGATCCCCAATCTTTAAGCTTCACCTACTCACGGGCAGTTGTTTAGTAGCCGAATTGTCACAGGAAAAAGGTCAGCGCTCTCCGGCAACAGCTGCACGGCTTCACTCTACGGAAGAACCAATTGACTCTCAGCACCGCGCCAAACTCCCCGTTATGCTCCGGAGCCCCTCGCAGGGTTCCCTCGCCAATTGGGGGGGCACTAAAGGTGCCCGCCGAGTCCCACGGTCACAGGCTTCACCCGCCTGTGATTTTCAAAAGGGTCCTCGCTTCGCCGTAGTGGCAAGACCTGATTTCCGCGGAGCTACTCCCTCCAGACTAGAGGGAATCCGCCATTGCCGATGGCGCCACCTCCGGAAGCCCCGCAATGCAAACATTTAAAATAATAATATGAATGACAACAGCAACTCCACAACCGTAGAGCCTCTGCTTGTCGGGCAGAACATCCTGGGTTCAGTCCCTGCATCTCCTGCTCAGAGCGGGAGACGGCCCTGTCTGAAACCCTGCCGAGCCGCTGCTGCCCGTCAGTGTAGACAGTCCAGAGCCAGATGGACCAATGGGCCTGACTCAGTATAAGGCAGCTTCCTAGGTTCGTCTGCTCCTGCAGCTCAGCGGTAGGGCCTGTGCTCTGACTTGGTATTAGGTGGCTTCCTGCGTTCCCAACATTAAGTCAAGGGTCGTGTTCCTTCCTCTCCTCCACTCACATAATCTGGGACCATTATAGTAATTTGTATGTAACCACAGTAATTTGAGGTGTTAAATGCTAGGCCATTGGGGAGAGATTAATCTTAGAATATTCATGTTTCTAACCACCTTACAAATTGTTTTATATCTAGAATCATAGAATTGTGGAGATGGAAGGGAACCCAGGGGTCATCTAGCTCAAACCCTGCAATGCAGGATTCATAGCTAAAGCATCCCTGACAGATGGCCATCCAACCTCTGCTTAAAAGCCTCCAAGGAAGGAGAGTTTGCTGCCTTCCAAGGTTGTCCATTCCACTGTCAAACAGTTCTTACCATCAGAAAGTTCTTTCTGAGTTGGAATCTTCTTTCTTGTAACTTGAAGCCATTGGTTTGAGTCCTCCAGAGCAGCAGAAAACAAACTTGCTCCATCTTCCATGTGACAGCCCTTAAGGTATTTGAAGATGGCTATCACATCACCTCTCAGTTTTCTCTTTTCCAGGATAAACATACCCAGCTCCTTCAACCATTCCTCATCAGACTTGGTTTCCAGACACTTGAACATTTTGGTTGCCCTCCTCTGCACACCTTCCAGCTTGTTTATATCTTTATAATAATTTATTATTATTATTTATACCCCGCCCATCTGGCTGGGTTTCCCCAGCCACTCTGGGCGGCTTCCAAAAGAATATTAAAATACAATAGTCTATTAAACATTAAAAGCTTCCCTAAGCAGAGTCTTCTAAAAGTCGCCGCAACCCTAAAGTCGGTCACGACTGGACCTAATGGTCAGGGGTCCCTTTACCTTTAAGCAGAGAGGGACGCGGGTGGCACTGTGGGTTAAACCACAGAGCCTAGGACTTGCTGATCAGAAGGTTGGTGGTTCGAATCCCTGTGACAGGGTGAGCTCCTGTTTCTCAGTCCCTGCTCCTGCCAACCTAGCAGTTCGAAAGCACATCAAAGTGCAAGTAAATACCGTATTTTTCGTACCATAGGGCGCACCGGCCCATAGGACGCACCTAGTTTTTTGGGGGGGGAAATAAAGGGGAAAAAATATTTCCCCCCCAGGTGCGGGGCTGGGTCAGGGGAAGCCCGAGCTTCCCCCGACCCCAGCCCCCAGAACAGGCTGCTATCCGCAAGCTGTGGGTGAGCTGCGCGAAGCCCGAAGCCTGGGGCGTGCTGAGCTCAGCGCACCCAGGCGTCAGGGTGCAGGCAGCTCTCTGCAAGCCATGGGAGAGCTGCACGAAGTTGTGCAGCTCTCCCACGGCTTGTGGATAGCTTCCTGAAGCCTGGAGAGTGAGAGGGGTCGGTGCGCACCGATCCCTCTCGCTCTCCAGGCTTCAGCGAAAGCCTGCATTCGCCCCATAGGACGCACACACATTTCCCCTTCATTTTTGGAGGGGGAAAATTGCGTCCTATAGGGCGAAAAATACGGTAAATAGGTACTGCTCCAGTGGGAAGGTAAACGGCATTTCCGTGCGCTGCTCTGGTTCGCCAGAAGTGGCTTAGTCATGCTGGCCACATGACCCGGAAGCTGTACGTCGGCTCCCTCTTTATTAAGCGAGATGAGCGCCGCAACCCCAGAGTTGGTCACGACTGGACCTAAAAGGGTCAGGGGTCCCTTTACCTTTAAGCAGAGTCTTCCTAAGTCTGGTAGTTGCTTTTCTCTTTGACATCTGGTGGGAGGGCGTTCAGCAGGGCGGGTGCAACTACCGAGAAGGCCCTCTGCCTGGTTCCCTTTAACTTGGCTTCTTGCAGTGAGGGAACCGCCAGAAGGCCCTCGGCGTTGGACCTCAGTGTCCGGGTAGAACAACACTTAAATTGTGGTGCCCAGAACTTTACAACACCATGCCTGTGGCATGCCACACAGTCACATAATTAAAAAGGAAGGTCCTTGCCCCAAGCAGATTGCAGACTATTATTATCAGGGCTTTTTTTCAGGTGAAACTCGCCAGAACTCAGTTCCGGCACCTCTCAAGCGGGCCCCATTGCCATTCTAAGAGAATAAGGGAGGTGTTCATGGTGAGTTCCACCACCTCTTTTTGTGGAAAAATAGCCATTATTACTATTATTATTATTATTATTATTATTATTATTATTATTATTATTCTCTACCTTTTCCGCTAAGAGGGACTCAAGCTGGCTTACAGATAAAAACAGTCTTACTACATCCCTCAGCTGTTCCTCATAAGGCTTGGTTTCCATGGGTGACCTTGGGCCAGGCACTCACTCTCAGCCTATCCTACCTCACAGGGCTGTTGTGAGGATAAACTGGGGAGGAGGAGAGCTGCATGCACCACCTTGATCACCTTGGGGAAAGGTGAGATATAAATGCAATAAGTAGCAAGTGTTCTCTTCTTATCCCCGCACGGTTAAAGGTCCTGTGCCTTTCCAAACGGCACCAACCCACTCACAGCATCTCCAATTCCATTAAGGCCGTTGCAGCTGCTATAGCTCGATACGCTCCCAACCTATCTCAGAGCTGGAAGGAGGAAGGCTGTGATCGGAATAAATAAAATAATAATAATAGTGGCCTTAATCCTTTTATCACTTTATTTCTTCCAGTCGTTTGCAGAGATAAAAATCTGCTGTTGTCTGCAGGAGGGAAGCAAGGGAAAGAATATTTCAGGGATTGAGATTCCTCGGTTGTCTCAGATCTGAAGCCATCGGGTGGCTCAGTGGGGTAAGAAAGTGCAAAGTGGAGCAGGTCACATGGGAAAGCAGAGACTGATATTGCAAGAAGAGGGGGACCAGAGAGAGAGAGAGAGAGAGAGAGAGAGAGAGAGAGAGAGAGAGAGAGAGTTGGCTCTGCAGATAGCAGAACAAGTCAAAAGAAGGCATGAGGGTGGGGAGGTGTTTTTTTGTTTTGTTTTTTAAAGGACAATGTCAAGGAGACAAAGGGCATCTCCCAACTATCATGATTTACAGATGGGATTCAATCACAAACTTTTGATGTGGCATCACCTACCCGTTGGAACTTGCTGGATCTCTATTGCTCTAGAACAGCCACTCTAAGGTCACTTAGAGGGTGGTGGTGAGTCTGGTACAGAATGGTTGAAATATTCCTCTATATTGCCATTTCGGTGCCAAAGCTGTGTCCATTCATTGTATGGCATGCATATGTTTAAATAAAGTCAGAGAATGAGGCTAATGGTTGGGCCAGAACCAGACACTTCACACTGGCCCTTTCAGTGATAAAACAGCTCTTTGCAAGATGCTTTGCCTTTCTTTCTCATTTCTTTTCAAATTTTATTAATTACATTTATATCTCCACTTTCTTCTGTTGTGGAGACCAAAGTCTGCTTAGACCTTGAAGCAAGAAGATGGCCATTCCCTGGGACCTGATTATAAATGAAAGGTTTCATTTTAGGCAGCATGCGATCTTTTGGTAAAGCTGGATTTGTTTTAGAAGCTGATCAGTGAGCCCACTATGGAGAATTTACTCCCAGGAAACACAGCATAGGACTGCAACTGGTCTCATCCTGTTGAATTGGATATTATGCTGTGTACTGGTGCTGGTGGGGGCTGCAATAATAGATCAGGAGAGATGCTGCATTTTTGTCGCTTCCTTGGGCGTATGGTAATGGGAACTGTCATTATGAGCTCTTGCTCTTGAAAATTTACCCCTAGACCAGGGACATAGGAACCAACTCCTAGGGGCCAAGGGGTCTTTGGTCCCCCCCATAAAATATTTGAGTGGGCCAGCCCCCCCCCAAAAAAAGTTGATGGGCATTGCCATTCGAATGGTGTGCATGCGCTGCATCATGTGATCAATTATGCAGGACAGGGCTTACCTGGCCCCCCCAATATTTTATTCAAGTTGTCACCCCTGACCAGGAATATAGAACCTCAGGCCCAGGGGACAAATGCGGACCTCCAGGCCTCTCTGTCTGGCCCTTGGGACAGAGCCATAGCCCTCAATGGCTCAGCTTGGCACCTCCTTGAGTCTGCCAGGCATGTGTCCCTGACATCTGATAATGCCCCTTACCTGCCAGGATGGAGAGAGGTGAGCACAGAAACTAGCCTGTTCTCTAAAGATAAAATTCATATATCTTGTCGCACCCACTTCTGCCTCTGGCCCGGCCCCCCACTGGCCGAGAGGGGAAGGCAGCCCTTCAGCTGAAATAGATTCGCCTTCACTGTCCTGCACCACTGATTGATATGAAACAAGCAAAGCATCCTGGTCTGGCTTCAGCAAGTCACATTAACGCATGCGTGCACACAAATTAAAGCAGGTCCCAAATTGGGGGCCCTGGTTTAGGCCTTTTTGGTGACTGCTCCCTCCCAGACAGCTTTGGAGCTCCCTCCCATGGGAAATTAGACTGGCTCCCTCCTTGCTGTTCTTCTGTCAGCAGGCGAAGATCTTCTTCTTCAAACCAGCTTTGGAGAACTGACTGCTTATAATGAAGGGGGTGGTGCCCTGCTGTTTTTATTGTAATTATCTGTATGCATTTAATAAATTGTATATTTATATATAGTTTAAATTCTATTAATATTAATATCATTGTTTTGATGGTCCTCCCCCCAGCCCCTGATGTTTTAGCTGTTCCTATTTTAACTCTAAGCCACACTGAGTCCAAGATCTAGAAAGTAGGATAAAGCAGAGCAGTAGGAGAATATTGAAACCCTTTGAAAGAGAATGGAGCAGAAACAAAATCCAGGCTCAAGGAGGTGGTTTTCCAAAGGACATAGGCGGCCATGCTGTGTTGTTTAACGCTGTATTGTGTTTTTAATATTTGATTGGGAGCCACCCAGAGTGGATGGGAAAACCCAGCCAGATGGGTGGGATATAAATAATAAATACATTATTATTATTATTATTATTATTATTATTATTATTATTATTATTAAACCAGCCCAGAGAGTGTTGCTTTACCTCCCACAGAGAGCAGATGGACCACTCTGCTGAGAGCGACAGGCTGGAGCCCCTTGTAAAGTCTGACCTTCCAGCTGTTAAGGCCGTCATTTCACCCCCAGTGATTTAGCACGGGCTGCAGAGATGCAGCCTGGGCAGGAATGAAAATGCTCTTGCTGTAAGTGTTTTCCTCACACCATTTCTTACCAGTCCCTACATGTCCCTGCTGTTCTCCCAGCTGCCCAGGAGCAGGATCTTTACAGGGGATAATGAGTGACGGTGGGTGCATTGCCGAGAGAGTGCTGCTCTGCGTCTTCCCTTGTTCTCCTGACGCTTGCAAGGGCCCCTCTGCTGTCACAGGGATGCTGTCTGTCCTTGCCACTGCTGGTCTCTTTCAGACATGGTTTGGCCCTTTCACACACACACTGGTTTCTTTTTCTCCACCCCAGCCCATCCCCCACCTGCCTCTGAAAACCCTTTTACAAAGATGCACCAGACCCGTTTGGCCTAAAACCACAGAGACTTCAGCACTCCAAGCACAACACAGGGACAGATAAAGCTGAGTGAAAATTGCCCTTAAGTAGCAGGGGATGTGGAGCAGAAGAGGGAGGGAAGGAGCAATGGTGCCATTTAACAGAGCAAACCGGTGTTTAAAAGGCAGGATGTAAGGTTGATGGTCTCACCGGACTCTTCTCCAGGCAGGCACTTAAGAGATCGGTGGGGTTGAGGGGGTTGAGAGTGAAGAAAACATTGCTAAGCTGAATGATTCACTTTATCTTGCAGTTCCAGTTCTTCGAGATAGAAGGAGTCAGGAGGAACAGAAGGTTAATTTGGTTACAGTGCAGCCTTATGAGGCTTTGCCCTCGGGTGGGAAAAATATTGCGCCTGGGAAAGGGAAGTGGGAGTCAACAGACACTCAAGGAAAAGTTTTGGAGAAAAGGCTTTTATTTCTACCATCCATGAACTGGTAGAAGGAGCAAGTGTGATAAGTCACAAAAAGCATGCACGAAATTCACAGTCATGTGCACAAGCATATATACCCCTTTCCAGTTCCCTCCTCCTTTCTCCTCCCTCAGGAGTCCTCTGAGCATGAACAGAAAGCTGTCTTGGGACTATTGGGACTCTTGGCGCCCTTCCCAGGAAAGGGGTTTCAGAGTGTTCAGATATGTTTCAATCTCTTGTTCTGGCATGGTTCCCGGACAGAAAGTAAGTTGCAATGTGGTTCTTTAGCAAGGCCAGAAGGCATCAGAAAGGCCTGAGAAACAATGGACTGTGTTCCCTACCTTTGTTGCAATCTTTTTAGTTACAGCAAGCGGAATGTTTCTGATGCTTAGCTAATGCCTTTTAGCTGCTGAGAAAAATGATTTTGAAAAGCTCTGAGAAGCGTTGAGCCTGCTTTGGTGGGGGGTGACTTCAGGCCTAGGTGAGGTCACCTGTCCTCACCTTCCTTCAACAGCCAGTGCTGTATTTTATTATCATGCAGAAGTGGGTACTGGGCACAGTATCTAAAGTATCTGGGCTTCCATTTCTTTTCTTTAAAAACACCAATTTTCTAGTCTCTCTGAACTCTCCTGAACCTGCATCTGATGAGCTCTCAGTAGTTGGCCACTGCCTGTTTGTGACTGTATGTAATGAGGGTGACTTCTGCTGGTCAGTAAATAAGACTTTTCCCTAGAAGGTTGCAGGCAGAAGGTCCCAGGTTCCGCCCCCTATAGCATATCCAGGTGGGGCTGGGAATGTCCCTCACTTGAAACCCTGGAGAGCTGCTGCCAGTCAGTGCAGACAGGGCTGAGCTAGATGGCAGCTTTCTATGTTGCTAACCCCAAACGAGCGAAGCACCAGTTCAGGCTGGCAGATGCTGGACACTGAGAAAGAGAAGCAAATAGCAAACTGTCAGCCACCACATGACACCTGGCAATTTATTTGCAGAATGCCATTCACTCCTGATTAATACATTTTAATTTATTTCTGCCTTCCTCCGAGTGCGCCCTTTTGTCCAGCGGCAACAGCCACCTTGTCTTGCTGCTCGTTGCATGCCCAAGTGAAATACGGGACAGTATTTTCTAATATTATGTTAAAATGCACAATAGATCACCCTGATGCGGTCTCCGTGTGTATGTCATTAAAATGACTTATGGGCCCTGGCCAAAAATTTAAATGTATTCATCCCGCATTAGTGTAAAATGAATATTAATGTCATGGGGAAAGACTCAAGCGATGAGGTTTCATTGGCGTGTTTCAGAAGGTGTTTTGTGCCAGGTTTGTCTGCCAGGTGGCTGAGCACTCAGACATAGGCTGAAGTCTCAGTTATTGTTGTTGTTTTTTAAAAAAAGAATTCATTGCAACCCCACGTTTCCTCCAGGAAGGCATGCAGGAGCCACCCGCTTCTGACAGCCTCACCTTTGACTGACACATTGGGTGTGTCAATGTCCTGTAAGGTCCTAACTAGGCCAGGATTCTCTCCTGCATGGAGAACTCAGTGTGCAGGTGGTTGAAGTGGGATGGTGCCATCTGCCTCTGGGAAAAGGTGGCCTCAGGACCCCTCACGTCTTCTTTCTACATGGGGGGGGGGTCCTCCAAATCCCCTCTTAGGTATGCTGCCCTGGAAATCCAGATGTTGTGGAAATGCAGCTTCCATCCGTCCTAGACAGCACAGGTGACAGAATCATCCAGTTGTGGAGCTGGGAGGGACCCTGAGGCTCATCTTGCCCAACTCCCTGTGATGCATCTGCCCTTGGTCTGTGTTCTCCACAAGGGGCGATGGTGCCACCACTTGGCATTTGTCTGGGGGTTGTTTGTGATTTAGATGACCAAACGATCTCATGGGGCAACACTTCTACTAAATATGATTGTATTTGGCAACATTCATGAATACTTGATATGTTTTGTATCCCAGCATGGAAGATATTTTACACAATTCATTCTTTTTAAAGCTTTTTGATTATCTTGTATTTTTGCTCCTCTTGCCTTTGTGATTGTTTTTATGATACATTTTAGGTTGGATATCTTGTTTGTTGTATTTGCAAATCTTATTATTAAAATTATTATTATTATTATTATTATTAATAATAATAATAATAATAATAATAATAATACTATATTCTCCACAAACTTTTGTCAAGCTGTCTGCCTGACTGTCTGGATTCCTTAAGTGAAAGTGGGAGAGGGAGGGAGAGCTCAAGCAACAGATATTATCCTTACATCATTCCAGATGACCTTTCAGAGGTCTTCAACGGAGAAGGCAGAGGAGGAAAAGTTTCAAAACCTAACATTCACTTATTGGCATTTGCAGCAGCAGTGGCAGCTGCCATTGGGGTAGAAAAATACAAATGAAAAGACATTCGACATTTCATTTCTCCCAATAAAATATTATATTCAATCATCATCATCGTCATCATCATCATCATCATCACCCAGAGTTAATGTATGTTGAGAATTGGAGAGAAAGAGAAAAGAAATAAATAGAAGCCAGAGGAATTTAGAGGGAGGGGGGAGAGAGACAGAGAAAGAGAGAGAGGGGATGAAAAGGTTATTATAAATGTGTCAGGCTTGTTTATGGCCCTTTATCAGTAAGCAGGGAGAAAAGAGAAGAGGCCCCGTTAGCACATTTTTAAAAAAACAGTTTGGCAGCTTGGCCCAGGAATGTAGATAATATTTATATTCTTGAGCGTTTGTGTTTCTAGGCAGAGAGAGAGAGAGAGAGAGAGAGAGAGAGAGAGAGAGCGAGCTGGGGATGCAAATGCACCTCCTAATCTCTGTGAGAAGCCTTTGAAGGACCAGAGGAAGCGTCTTCCCATTTCCACACCCGTATCTGGGTCATGGATGCTGTTGATGACTGATGTGCTGCCAAAAGCAACCCAGTTTGGGGCTGAGTGTTGCAATTCCAAAGCCTGCACTTTAAACAACAACAACTACTACTACAAAAAAAAAACAACCCAGCAACAATTCTGGTGGTGACAATTTGACTCCAGTTTGGCTGCTGGTGGGGGGTATTTATTTGCAGGCTCTTCCATCAGCAGCGGGTCACTACTGTGAGTCCCAAAGGGAAGGTGTGATGTCATTGTCACAAGTGATTGGCTGTGGATAGGCTTGCTCCCAAAAGAGAGATTGGAGCAGTTTGGGGGGTTATTTGGTGATTGTGCTATTTTATATTGTTTTGATTGATTCATTGTGCTGTTATTGCATCTTTGTTTGGGATTAATAGTTATTCCCTGCTTTGGGAGCCTTTGGCCAAAAAGCGGTATATGAATAAATCACAACATGACACAACATCTCAGAATCAGCTCTGATTTCGAAGCACTTTGGTGTATTCTCACTACACCTGTGTCTTGTCAGCACTGTTCAACTTTTTAGCACCAAAGGTATCTACTCCCTTTCACCTTTTTTGCAAAACCATCAAAATCCTTGCTATGCTTTAATGCAGACAGACAAACCATCTAGTCTGAATTGTGTCAAACCAGAGCGTTGCTGGATCAGGCCAAAGGATCCCATCTGGCATCCTGCTTCTGTGCCTTCAGAGCACTGGGCAATGTCACTCTCACAATATTGCACCCAGCAGTTGGCATTCAGTGTCACAGTGCTTCTAAAGATGGAGCCTCTCTTTAGGCCTCCATGACTTTGCCTAATACAGTGGTACCTCGGGTTAAGTACTTAATTCGTTCTGGAGGTCCGTTCTTAACCTGAAACTGTTCTTAACCTGAAGCACCACTTTAGCTAATGGGGCCTCCTGCTGCTGCCGCGCCGCTGCTGCACAATTTCTGTTCTCACCCTGAAGCAAAGTTCTTAACCCGAGGTACTATTTCTGGGTTAGCGGAGTCTGTAACCTGAAGCGTATGTAACCTGAAGCGTATGTAACCCGAGGTATCACTGTATTGATTTAAAGCTATCTAACATTCCTGGAGACTAGAGGTGTGAGAAAGCTTCCCCCCCCCCCATTCCTCCCTGTATCCACCCCATGCAGCACTACTTCTCTTCTGCTGCTGTTTGTCTTCTGCCAAAAACAACCTGACTCATTTCTTTGTCAGCTGTAGTGTACGGTAATTATGTAGTTTAATAACACACCTAATTCTTACTTCCTGAAACAGCATGAGAACAGAAACACCAGTGTTTGCCCAAAAAAATGCATATATATGGGGAAAGTGTACATACAGTGTGTGAGAGAGAGAGAAAGAGAGGGAGGGAGGGAGGGGGAGAGAGAAATGGATTGTGTTAGGGAAAATCTCTTGCACAAATGTGCAAAACTCTATAGAAAAATGAGGTTATGCAAGATAATTTTGCATTACAAACTGATGAATGTTCCTGAGGGTTTTGGAGGGTTTTTAAAATGCAAATTGCTGCAGAAATGGGGAGAACTGGATTTAAGACTGCAAAAATGAAAAATGGGGTGAACCATAAACGACAGATCTGTCTGTCCCTACATATAGCCTAGGGATGAAAATAGCTAGGCGTTCTAAACCGCTGTTGAACAGTTAATAAGAAAGAAAGAGGCGGGCAGTGCAGATTTTTGAAATGCACCATGCAGGGTCAGAGAGAGAGAGAGAGAGAGGACTGCAAGATGGAATTCCCCCTGCGGATTTTTCACGCACCTCCTGGGTGGCACATTCATAACTCTCACCGTCAAATGTGACCCCACTTTTGTCCACGCCAGTTAACTGTTCTCACGCGGCCTCTAGGAGCACATGGGTCACGCCAGCCTGGATCATCCTTCATCTTTGTGATTATTGACCATTTCAAAGCAGCAGAAGTCATTCAAATGACGTTTTTTATAAGGCTTTCCTGTCACTGTTAGTGTGGCAGATCCTTTTCTGTGTAAAGGAATACCTTAAATTGCTCCGCTGCTCATTTTCAGTAGAGCTGATCTCTTATTTTTAACCCAACCCCCCCGCCCCCGCCCCCGGCCGCCTCCAGCATTGAATGGAGATGCAAACCAGGACAGTACCTGAGATAAAATGAAGCACCACTGCCTGCAGGTTGGGGGTGGCAGGTAACAAAGGCGTTGAGACCCACACCCACACCCAAAGAGAGAGAAATCCACTCTCTTTGAGGATTAATTTGTTTTCAAAGCCTCTTTCCTTCAGGGAGCCAAGCATTCTACTCTGTGCTTCAATGAGATGCTGAGCATCGCTCCGTCTCTCTGCCATTCTTGGAAATTGCACTTAATTTGAATTGTCACCACTCAAATGCTGAAAATCAAATCCAGGCACCCTTTGAACGATAGGAAGCTATTTAGGGCTATGCTGTTTGGTTGTCCCAATAGACCAGCTACTTGTAGGTTCCTGGCTGCATGACACAAATATGGCAGTTAGGGATGGCAGGATCAGAAGATTTCTGTTCCATGACAGGTTCTCATTCTTATAGGTATGTTCTGCCCCATTTTGGCAGGAGATGTGTGTGTTTGTGTTAAAAATGCATGGGATTTTCACATTTAGATTGTACGTGCTTTCCCCTAAAGTACATGTTTGGAAGAGTTATTGTCTTCAAATATGCCTCTTTGCATACCTTTCAGTGCATCTTTCCCCTATGGATTTTTGCATACATTTCCCCCTTAAAATAGACCATTTTGTGTGCATTTAACAAACCTGAATCCGCACCACTGTATTCAGCGAAGTTCATAATCTGATTGAAAGCTGTGTTGAAGTCTGAGACTGGCCAATAAGATCAGTTCTCTATCAAATGTGAACCAAATTTCTCCTCCATCCCGGAGACTTCCGGGTTAGCGCCAGCGGCTAATGGCGGATTCCCTCCGAGCTCCGGAGGAAATCGGCTCCACAGGATCAGGGTCGTACCACTGCAGCGACGCGGGGACCCCTAAAAATCACAGGCAGTGAAGCCTGTGAACCTGGTGACTCGGCGGGCACCATTTGTGCCCCCCCCGACCTGCGAAGGAGCCTTTTTAAAGGCTTCGGAACGGGGAACGGGGAACGGGGTGAGCGGCGCGGTGCTGAGAGTCGACTGCTTCTCCTGTGGAGTGAAGCCGCGCTGCCATGGCCAGAGAGTGCTGGCTTCTTCTTGTGATTTGGACTTCAAAATAACAACCCGTGAGTAGTACGGAAATTGGATTTTTAAAGAATTTTTTTGTGTGAATTAGGTACGATCGGGGAAGGCGCAAACAGGAAGTCCGCCCCCCCCCGTCTTGTAAACAACCTAAAGCAAGGACCTGCTAACTAAGGTCGAGATAATTTTTTCTTTTATTATTGGGTAAAAGACATTAATTTCACGATTTGGCACTAGAAGAAACCTTACTGGAGGATAAGAGCTAATTTTGGGAGCTGAAGTGCCACCCCCCCGGACCCGGGAGTGATCCGCGAGAGAGCCTGTTGAAGGTATTGAAGAGTTTGACAGCTGTCAAATTAGCTGTCAAGAAGGAAAAAGAGAACTTTGTTTCTGCTGCTTCTGCTGGCTATATTTGTTACAATTTGACTATACTTTGTTGAAAACAAGGAAGAACTGATACAAACTAATTTGATTTTTGGATTTGAGCTGGAAAGAATACTAAGTAACCAAAATCCCTCTAGAGGGGGTTTTGGGACATTACAAGAATGGCTGAAGGAGGGAAAATTCAAGCTAAATTGGACAGAGTCTTTGTTCTCTTGGGAAAGCTACAAGGCCAAATTGATGTTTTGGCTACAAATGTTGCAACTCTGGACTTAACAGTAAACAAACTCATTGAATCTGATAAGGAATTGACTCAGGAAGCCCATGCAGCTGGACAAGAAGAGAAACTTGAGAGCTTTGAGAGTGTGAAGAAAGAGATATATGTTGTTCCTGAGGAAAAGGAAGGAGGAGCTGTAATTTTACAGATGATAAAGGAGAGCCAGAGGCCTGACATGATGGCTACAAAGGAAAATAAGAACTTGATGGTGAAAATTTGGTCTGAATTGGAGACTGAAGAATGGAGAGATCTCCTTATGTGGAGATCTGAAGACCCAAGGATTACAAATTTGATTAAGGTGGAAGTTGGAGCTTTGGAGACATTTGGATTTGAAAGGAGTAAGAAACAAGATTCAGGCTCCACTTTTAAGTATGGAGGTCTGGCTGGAAGAAACATGGACTCTATTGGACTAGAGCTTCTCCGAGATTTGGTGCTTAATACCAAGGACTATCAAAAAAACCGGCAGAGAGGAATTGAGAGAGAATTAAGAGCCTCGGACGTGAGGTCTCCAGGCTGATAGTAGATTGACTGATGGACGCTTATTGGGGATTGGAACCGGGATGGGGGGGTGGAGTTTGGGAATCCAAAGGGTGTATAATTATAATCTGTTTTGCTTTTATTTTGTTTTGTTATTTGTATGAGAATTGAGGAAATCGTGGAAGGGAATTTAGGCCGACTTTAGAAAAAGGTTTTAAGAATAAGCATTGATGTATAATCATTGATGTTTACAAGGCAAAATTGGTTTTTCAAAATGAACTAAATATAAAATATAGAAAGGTTAAAAATTAGAGACAAGAACTTGTTGAACCAACAATTTGAATTGGAATACAAGAGGGGGAGGTGTGGGGAAGTCAGGGAATTATGTTATTGAAAATAAGGATTCTGAATTCTATGTGTTTTTAAACTTTTTTGTTTCTTCTTTTTTGATTTTTTAATGTATTATAATGGAAAATTTTAATAAATATCTTTTTTTAAAAAAGAGAGATGTTGACATGGGGGGAAAAAACAAATTTCTCCTCCATCCCTAGTGACATGCAGCATGGCTCGCTTTCTTAGGAGAGAAGTCCAGACTTGCCTTGAAGTCCATCCCTTTGGTCCAGACTTGCCTTGAAGTCCATCCCTCTGGTCTCCACAGTCACAGCAAGATGGAAGGGATGCCTGCCTTGGCTGTGAGTCCTGGAAGAGCTGCTTCTGCCTTGCAGGTCTTCTCCACCTGGCCTGGGAGGGCACGGCCTGGACTGACTCCAGCTACAAAAGATGAGGTTGCTGAACAGACTCTTGGGACTCAGCTATATAAAGGTAAAGGTAAAGGGACCCCTGACCATTAGGTACAGTCGTGGCCGACTCTGGGGTTGTGGCTCTCATCTCGCTTTATTGGCCGAGGGAGCCGGCGTACAGCTTCCAGGTCATGTGACCACCCGCGTCCACTCAGCTATATAGCTGCAAATAAAATGTTTTAAGTGTGTTTTAATTGCAATATGCAATGTGACACTAGATGGCGGTAGTGAGCCTTATAGGAAATTCAATGCATTTTTTTTTGTAAATAAATTTTTATTGGTTTTACAATTTCAAATTCAACAATTATTTTCCATCAAAAAAAAAGAAAAATGAGAAATACAAAATATCCAACATGGAATATAAGAGCGCAAATTCCAATTAACATTTTTTCACCTTCCAGAATGATCTGTACTGCTATCACTCTTCCTTGTTCGTCTTTAAATAATTGTTTGGGCTCAAATTTTGAATTGACATACAGCACAACTCTCTTTTTTTCTTTTTATCTGCTGTTACAAATTCCTTTCCAATCTTTTTATTAATCAGGACTTTCTTATTTTTTTGCCACATTGTCTCCTGTAAACATATTATATCTGCCTTTTGTTTTAAAATTACATGTTCAACAAGGACCAGGCAGGCTTTCTTCCAGGCAGACACTTATCTGACAACACAAGGAACATAATTGACATTTTGGAGTTGTTGCAAACAAATATCAATACGAAAGCTGTGTTAGTTTTTATTGATGCCGAGAAAGCCTTTGATAATATCTCTTGGAGTTTTATGAAGAAAAATTTGAAAGGGATGGGAGTGGGACAGGGGTTCGAAAATGGTATAGGAGCAATCTATTCAGAACAAAAAGCTAAATTGATTGTAAACAATGTGGTGACTGAAGATTTTATGATAGAAAAAGGAACACGTCAGGGTTGCCCTATCTCTCCATTATTATTTATCTCGGTCCTGGAGGTGCTGCTGAACATGATTAGAGGGGACCGGTCTATTAAAGGAATACAGGTCGGAGCCAAACAATATAAATTGAAAGCCTTTGCAGATGATTTGGTTTTGACTCTACAGGAGCCGGAATCTAGTATGAAAAGAGCTTTGGAATTGATTAAAGAATTTGGTCAAGTGGCAGGATTTAGATTAAACAAGTTAAAAACTAAAGTATTAGAGAAGAATTTAACTCCAATGGAAAAGGACAGGTTTCAGAATGAAACAGGTTTAATTGTGGTTAAGAAAGTGAAATATCTAGGGATAAATATGACTGCGAAAAATTTGAACTTATTTAAAGATAATTATGAGAAATGTTGGTCAGAAGTTAAAAAAGACTTAGAAATTTGGTCTAATTTGAAGCTTTCCTTGTTGGGTCGAATAGCAGCTATAAAGATGAATGTTTTGCCAAAAATGTTATTTTTGTTTCAATCTTTGCAAATTTTGGACAAGATGGATTGTTTCAAGAAGTGGCAGAGAGATATTTCTAGATTTGTCTGGCAGGGCAAGAAACCCAGAATAAAGTTTAAAATTTTAACTGATGTAAAAGAAAGAGGTGGATTTGCCCTGCCAGACCTTAAATTGTACTATGAATCAGCAGCATTCTGCTGGTTAAAAGACTGGCTGCTTCTTGAGAACACGGACATTTTGGATTTAGAAGGTTTCAATAATGTGTTTGGGTGGCATGCATATCTGTGGTACGACAAGGTTAAAGCTCATAAGGCATTTAAAAACCATATTGTCAGGAAATCTCTGTTTAATGTCTGGACAAGATATAAAGACTTGTTGGAAAGCAAAACCCCAAGGTGGCTGTCACCTATGGAAGCTAAGTCTCAGAAAAAACTCAATATGGAGGCCAAATGGCCAAAATATTGGGAAATTTTGGAACAAGAAGGTGACAGATTGAAACTGCAGAGTTTTGAGAAATTAAAAGACAAAGTGCGAGATTGGCTTCATTATTATCAAATAAGAGAGGCCTACAATTTGGACAAAAAAATTGGTTTCCAGGTGGAGAAATCAAAATTGGAAACAGAACTGTTAGAACCAAAAACTAAGATTTTGTCAAAGATGTATAACTTGCTGTTGAAATGGAATACGCAGGATGAAACGGTTAAATCAGCAATGATTAAATGGGCGCAGGATATAGGTCATAACATTATGTTTGCTGACTGGGAGCAGTTGTGGACCACCGGCATGAAGTTTACGGCATGCATTGCCTTAAAGGAGAATATTATGAAAATGATTTACAGGTGGTACATGACCCCAGTTAAGCTTGCAAAAATTTATCACCTGCCTGACAACAAGTGTTGGAAATGTAAAGAAGCTGAGGGAACATTCTTTCACCTTTGGTGGACATGCCCAAGGGTCAAGGCTTACTGGGAAATGATATATAATGAACTGAAGAAGGTATTTAAACTTACCTTTCCTAAGAAACCAGAGGCCTTTCTTTTGGGCATAGTTGGCCAATGGGTGCCAAAGAAAGATAGAACATTTTTTATGTATGCAACAACAGCAGCAAGAATACTTCTAGCCAAGTATTGGAAGACACAAGATCTACCCACCGTGGAGGAATGGCAGACGCAAGTGATCGACTACATGGAGATGGCTGAAATGACTGGCAGAATCCGTGATCAGGGAGAAGATTTGATTGAACAGGATTGGAAAAAGTTTAAAGATTATTTACAAAAATACTGTAAAATTGTTGAGTGTTAATATGATGTGGGAAGTGAAGGTAACAGGGTTTGTGTGATTTGGTTAAATGTGAATGAAAAGAAGAATGTTAAAAAGGATAGGGGGCTATGAACAGAACATTATTATTATGGAGTGAGGCTCAGAACTCACAGGGTTAAGAGTTCTGAGTGACGTCTCACATTTTGAGGCGGGGCTTTAGAACACTGAAGGGAGTGGTTTCCTGTGTTCTCTCAGTCAGTGTGTGTGTTTGCTCCGAGGAGAGAGCAGCAAGATGTGCGCTCTGTCGCCAGGAAATTTATAGCTGTTGTGTTTTGCTAAGGAATAAAGACTTTAAAGATAAGGAGACTGCTGCGTTTCAGCCTGAATTATTACCACACGACAGAACGTTCCTGCTTCTGTTCCGCTGTGTTTACTTGCTGCTGGAGTCAAAGGTCTTTGGGGAAGGTCAGAGTCGCGCAGAGAAGTGTGCCGGACCCCCGGACGTCATTAGGCTCCATAGGTTATGGACCATCAGCAATTAAGATAAGCAACGTTCGTGCGTGTGAGAGACTGCAGCCAGAGGCCAGCCGATGAGACGCTGGGAAGGGTGACTGCAGGCAAAGTCGGCTGAGGAGCAGCCAAAGGCCAGCTAAGGAGTAGCTGGAGCCAGCCGGGAGTTCGCTGGGAGGAGCTGGGATCTGCCGGACCGGGAGGTGCTACCGCTACCTGTAAGTAGGCTGGGCCCCGGGGCAAGATGGCAGACAGCCAGAAGTCGTCAATCCCTTTTGATAAGGTGGACGGGAGCAAGCCCTGGGTCAGGAGGCAGGCACTGAAGAAGACAGTGGGAGCCAGGCCAGAGGGGGCTGAGAATTGCTCTGAGGAAGCACCAAGCCCAGGAGGGGCTGAGAGCTACTCAAAGGAGGCACCAAGCCCAGGAGGGGCTGAGGGACGCCCAAGAAGCCCAGAGGGGGCTGGAAGTCCAAGAGGGGCTGAGGGACGCCCAGAAGGCCCAGAGGGGGCTGGGACTGTGTTGGAGGGCTGCCGAAATGCCCCTACATATGAGCTGCGTGCTGGAGAGCAGCTGAGAGAAGAGAAGAACTTTGCACCTGAGGTTGGGGGTGCACGCCATTCCAAGGGTCTTGAGAGTGCCCAGGCTGTTTGGCAGGAGCTGGAGGGGGTTTGCAGAGAAACCACAGCAGAAGCCAAAAGCCATTTTCCCAACAGCAGAAAAGCTTCAAGGAGTGCTGCTGGAAAGGTTGGGGGGGCAGAGAAGACCAAAGGCAAGTTTGCAAAGTTTTCCACTCGGCGATGTTTTGTTTGTGCTTCTTCTGAACACCTGCGTCGGAGCTGCCCACAGAGAGCAAGGGAGACAGGGCAGGATGTTTCCAAGGTTGCTTCCCATGGGAACCAGCCGGGTTTCCATGGCAACAGAGCAGGCAGGCATGGGAAAGCGCTTACGCTACGAGCTCCAGAGAGGGGAGGAAATGCTTATCAGCTGACTGCGTCAATGGCAGTTTTGGAGAACACCTGCAGCGAAGGCCCCAAGGTCGGGGGCAGCAGGAAGTCGGTTGCTAAGGCAACAAAGAAGGACAACTCCAGAGTGCTACGTTGGGTTGTGGACTCGGCTGCTAATGGCCATCTGGTAACTGCGCCACCTGATGGACAAATGTGGAACTGCAAGGCTGTTTCAACTGGGAAAACAGTTAAATTTGCTACAGGTTCACAGGGACATGTGACCCATTTTGCTAACCTGTTTGTCTCTTTCTTGCAGGCTGAGCTGAAGGTCTATGTTATCCCTGAGATAAAACATTGCCTGTTATCTGTACCTTGCCTTTTACAGGAGGGATATTCAGTGAGTTTTGAGAAAAATGTATGTACAATTTCCAGAGGTGGGAAGAAACTAATAAGTGTTGAAAAGGATCAGAACAACCTCTTTGTTCTGGAAACACCTCTGGAGGATGAGGGGAATACTGGGAAAGCCACTGATCACACTCATGTGTCGTGTGCTTGCGTGTGGCACAAGAGAATGTCACATGGGTCCTGTGAGGACGTTCAGATGTTATCAGAGTGCACCAAAGGGTGCCGGGTAAAAGAATGTGGTCAACCTTTGAATTGCAGAGCTTGCAGGAAAGCCAGAAACAAGGGATTTAATCATCCCAGGGTGGAGAGAGTAACCACAAAGCCTTTTGAGCTTGTGCATGCAGACCTTTTTGGTATGCCACAGCCAAGTCTGGGCAAGGCCAAGTGGCTGATGGTGCTGACAGATGATTATACGCAGAACGCATGGGCGTACACGCTGAAAACTAAGGAGGAGGCAACACAACTTATCAAAGATTGGGTTGCAGAGGTGGAACTAAGGTTCTCCACCAAGGTGCAGGGGTTCAAGTGTGACCGAGGTTCAGAGGTCACTGGGTCTGCTCTAAAGGGTTTCTTTCGCCAGAGGGGGATACGTCACAAGGTGACTTCTCCTCAGGACAGTGGCGTGGCAGAGCTTAGGAGTAAAGCTCTGGTTGAAGCATCAGAGATTCTACTGGATGACTCTGGTTTGCCTCAAAGTTTTTGGGGGGAGGCGGTAAAGACAGCCAATTTCACGATGAACAGGTGCTACAATTCAGTGGTAGGCGACACCCCGTATTTCCTGCTTCATCAGCAGAAGCCGCTTGTGCATTTCTTTCGCACTTTTGATAGCAGAGCCATGGTGCCTGTACCAAAGTTTCTGCAGCAGGAGGGTGGCCCAAGGTACCAGGAAATGATCTTCTGTGGATATGAGCCTGCGACAAAAGGGTGGAGATTCGCATACCCAGAAGGTGATCAGACCAAGCTTCTGGTCATTAAACAGGCTGAGTTCTTTGAGCAGGATGGTTGGGCAAGGCGCAAAGTGCGCTCTGACGTTCACTCAGATTGTCTGTCTGACTCTGAGGAGGAAGGAGAGCCAGAGCCTGAACCTGCTGGTGGAGACCAGGACCCTGAACAGAGTAGGGCGTCTCCACAGGTTGTTAAGAGAGTGTCCAAAAGTGAGCCCTCATCTCCTGTGCGCATAATGGAGAAAGCTCACAGACGTGTCAAGTCAGAGGGGGAGTCTTCTGATGAGGAAGACGCACATGCTGGCCCCAGTGGGTCAAAAGAAGCACCCCAGTTTGTGCCCAGGCGGTCATCGCGGGCTACAAAGGGAATTCCACCTGAGAGGTTTCAGGTCACAAATGCGTGGGTTGGTTTCGCACAGTGCGAACCTAAGGTTTGTGAGGTTCAACAGGTGCCTAACAACGATGCCAGGAAGGGGCGGAAGGCAATGGGAAAGGTGTTGAACACTCAGAAGTCCTCTCAAAATATGATTCGAGAGGGGGTATGGAGTGAGGCTCAGAACTCACAGGGTTAAGAGTTCTGAGTGACGTCTCACATTTTGAGACGGGGCTTTAGAACACTGAAGGGAGTGGTTTCCTGTGTTCTCTCAGTCAGTGTGTGTGTTTGCTCCGAGGAGAGAGCAGCAAGATGTGCGCTCTGTCGCCAGGAAATTTATAGCTGTTGTGTTTTGCTAAGGAATAAAGACTTTAAAGATAAGGAGACTGCTGCGTTTCAGCCTGAATTATTACCACACGACAGAACGTTCCTGCTTCTGTTCCGCTGTGTTTACTTGCTGCTGGAGTCAAAGGTCTTTGGGGAAGGTCAGAGTCGCGCAGAGAAGTGTGCCGGACCCCCGGACGTCATTAGGCTCCATAATTATGTCACAGCATATAAGATGAGGTATGGATTAAAATAATGAAAAATTGGGACATAATAACTAGAAGAATATAAAATTAAGTTGGTTAAAATAAGGTTTTGAACTTGCTGAATTTGATTGGAATAAAGAGGAACACAAAAAAGGGGGATGTGAGGAGGTCAAGACAGAGGGGCATGGAACTTCATAAATTTAAGAAAGTGGGTTTTTTTTCCTTTCTTTTTTCTTATTTTTCTTCTTTTTTTCTTTTTGCTATATATTTTTGTTTTTTTGTTGTATGTGTTTTCTATATGAGCTTTATGTATGGAAACGATACATTTTGAAATGATGAATCTTTTGTTTTGTAAAACCTTAATAAATATTTATTTAAAAAATAAAAATAAAATTACATGTTCAATTTTATTTTTTTTAACTTTATTTTTCAGACTGTTTACATTCCAACTCATTATTCTTAAATCTGCCATTTTTTCTTTTACTGTTCAAAGTCTTGTCTTTTCTCTTTCTTCTTTCTTCTTTAAATTATCTGTCTCCCCTCTTCCACCTCAGCAGTTACTCTCTCTAAGTCTGTTGGTGTCTGTGTTAAGAGCGCTCTCTCATATTTTGACCAAAATATCTCCATATCTCCATATTGGTGAATCTGCATTTCTGCCTTCTGTATGTAAATGAAATTCCTTCAGAGAATTCCCATCTGTATGAAATATTTGCCTTCCTTAACGCATCTGCCAAAAATTTATATTGGACTCTCTTCTGAAGAAGGCGGGGAGGAATGTCTTTTAACATCACAATCGGGTGTCCTTTAATTTTGAGTCTGTTTGTATAGTTTGTTTGCATAATCGTATCCTTAAGAATCGTAGAATTGAATGTTACCAAACAGTCTTCCACCAGTTTCCTAGCTTTAATATATCTTGTAACCACCCGATAGCAGCTATCAAAGCTATATACTCCTGTTCCCCACCTAACCACTCAGCTAGTGCCTTTGTTAAGAAAATTTTAGGGTCCCTCACCTTCTGAAGGAATATCCCTCATCCTGATCACCTGAGATTTCTGTCTCATTTCCAGCACAGCTAGAGCATCTGCAAATGCATCTTGTCTACCACACAGACCTGCCATGTCACCTCTAATAACTTCCTGCTCCTTTTTCAGTTCTACATTTTCATTTTCTATTTTTTGTGACTCTGCTTCTAGACCCTTCAATGAAAGGTCTAGTGCATCTGTTTTCTTAGTCAGTGTCTCTATTTTATTACCCAGACCTGCAATTTGGGCTGCCAGCGTGTCAGAGTTTTGTTTCATTGCCTGCATCATATCTTGTCTTCAATTCTGAAAAAAGTGTTGCCGTCTCAGAAGGGGTGGTGGTTATCCGGCGTCTCTTGGATGTTACCCACAGATGGCCTTCTCGAGGCCAAAGCTGCCTCCTTCCTAGTCCTTATTCCCCTGTTCTCAAAACAAAGTCGCCCCCCCCCATATGCTTTGTTGGTACTTCAAGGTCACTTCTGTTTCCCTCATAGCTTCAGTACTTTTCCAACCCACAACTCCCCTCACAATAATTATTTCTTAATTTTAACACAAATTACAGTTATTACTAACTTGATAATAAATGATCTGGACAGGGGAGGGAGCACGCTAAGTTGTCAATTATTGTATCAATTCCACAGATTAGTTAATATTTTAGACAAAGTTAAATGAAAAAGAAATAGACATAGGACTAGAAATACAGCCATACCTCGGGTTGAAATTGCTTCAGGTTGAGCGTTTTCGGGTTGCATTCCGCAAAAATGACGTCATGCGCAGAAGCGGTGAATCGCGACCCGCGCAGACGCAGGTTGCATTCTGCTCTGGATGCGAACAGGGCTCCAGAACAGATCCCATTCGCATCCAGACGTACCACTGTAGAAGTAAAATGCAAATAAAATAAAATAAAACAGTCAAGAGGTCAAGACAAGACTTTGAGATTTTGGCTTCTTCCTTTCTTCACAACTCTTAGTCCTTTTATATGTTGTTAATATTTTCCATGTAGCCACATATAGGACATGCCAAACGGCTCTTATTCAGCCTCAAGGTATTTCCAGGCACTCAGTTTGTAAGTGTTCTCCTGCGTATCACTGGGCTTTAAAGTTCCAAAGTAAATAATCACACCTTGTGGACTTTATGTCTCACACACATATCTCTTGGAGGTCAGTCAGCTCAAATTCACTGCTGCTTGAATAGCATTCTTAGAGAAATTAATCCTTTCAGATTTATATTTCCAAACCAACAGAATGGTTTCAGGTTTTCTCCAAAACTCAGACTTCCCATCAGCAGAGCTATTCCAAAGGGTTAATTCCCCTAGTCTCTCACATGCATTTTCCCCCCATGCAGTGAGTGGTAGCCAGAAAATGGAAATGGACTTTTTACTTTCCGTTTTGCCGAATTTCAATAACAAAGCTAGGAATGTTTTACCTTTCCTCAGCTTAAATCCTCGTTTCGGAAGATCATTGCCAATGACATGAGCTTGAGGCTTTGCTTTTCCGTGGTGTTGCGTTGCAGCTAGGAGCACATTTGATCCCGCTTTCCCCCTCCCCCCCCTCAAAATTCGGCAGGGTTTTTCGGGACTTGTGGGAGAGATCTTGTCCTCAGCTGGACCCTCAATGATCCCCCGACCCTGGTGGATCTTTGGGGGGAGGCGCTTTCCCCCTCAATCACCACAGTGCTCAGGCCTGTAGCCATTAGCAAAAACTGGAAGTGCCAATGTATTTTTAAAAACACTTTTTAAAAAGCATTTTCAAAACAGTTTTTATATGCTTGTAGATTCCACCTTGGACTGGGGTGTGTTGAGGCAGACATTGTTGCTGTGGCTTTTGTGTATCTTTATTTTAGATCTTGCTGTGATTTATGTGGAAATTGTTCACTATGGTTGTGTATTTTATAATGTTTTATTTATTGCTTATTACTACTTTTATTATGCTGCAGTTATGTATTTTTTTATGTTGTAAGCCGCCTTGAGCATAGTTTGAACTGTGGAAAGGTGGCAAACAAAAAAAATTATTTATGCATGTAAGTTAAAAGGTAAAGAACCCCTGGACAGTTAAGTCCAGACAAAGGCGACTATGGGGTTGCAGCGCTCATCTCGCTTCAGGCCGAGGGAGCCAGTGTTTGTCCACAGACAGCTTTCCGGGTCAAGTGGCCAGCAGGACTAAACTGCTTCTGGTGGAACGGAACATCGTGACGGAAACCAGAGCACACAGAAACGCTGTTTACCTTCCCACCACAGTGGTACCTATTTATCTACTTGCACTTTTGGGCTTGCTTTCGAACTGCTAGATTGGCAGGAGTAGGGACCGAGCAACGGGAGCTCACCCTGTCACAGGAATTCGAACCGCCGACCTTCCGATCGGCAAGCCCAAGGCTCAGTGGTTTAGACCACAGCGCCACCCACGTCCCATGCATTTAAGTATATAAAAAACCAAATGAAGTATATCTATAGCCCATGTAAGTATATACAACCAAATGAAGCCTCCAAAAATGGCATGAAGCTGATTAATACAACTAAAACTTCACACATTTTGTGGCCTTCCCTCTTAAGGACCTCCTTCCACCCCTGGTCATTTTGATTGCCCTGCACCCTTTTTGAGGTGCAGCAGCCAGGCCACCAATTTCCAAGTGTGACCTCAACATACCTTCATATGAAGACATTGCAACAGTGTTTCCTAACAATCCCCTAGACAGCATCTTAAAAAGCGGAGACATCACCTTGCCGACAAAGGTTCGTATAGTTAAAGCTATGGTTTTCCCAGTAGTGATGTATGGAAGTGAGAGCTGGACCATAAAGAAGGCTGATCGCCGAAGAATTGATGCTTTTGAATTATGGTGCTGGAGGAGACTCCTGAGAGTCCCATGGACTGCAAGAAGATAAAACCTATCCATTCTGAAGGAAATCAGCCCTGAGTGCTCACTGGAAGGACAGATCCTGAAGCTGAGGTTTCAATACTTTGGCCACCTCATGAGAAGAGAAGATTCCCTGGAAAAGACCCTGATGTTGGGAAAGATTGAGGGCACAAGGAGAAGGGGATGACAGAGGACCAGATGGTTGGATAGTGTTCTCGAAACTACCAGCATGAGCTTGACTAAACTGCGGGAGGCAGTGGAAGACAGAAGTGCCTGGCGTGCTCTGGTCCATGGGGTCACAAAGAGGTGGACACGACTAAACAACAACAACAACAATCCCCAACGTGAAATGTGCCTTTTCACAGCAGCCACACATGGGGTTGACATTTTCAATGATCTGTTCACCACGACCACAATATCTATTTCCTGACGAGTAACAACCAGCTCAGATCACATCAGTGCATTGGTGTGTAGATGAGCAACCAATTGGCATTAGTGCTGACCTGTAGAAGTTTACAATGGCCACGTAATGTTCATTCCATGCTTGTAAGGAATCCTTCTTCTTCATCATCTTCATCTTCTTCTTTACTTTACTTTTCATTTGCTTTTTAAAAATATTTTATTTTTCCAATTTTTCATTTACAATGCTTCTACAATGAAAAAATTATCTAAACAAAAATCAATATTTTATTTGACTTCCCTCCCCCTCTCTGCAGTTCCTTATTTTATATCACAATCTTACTGCATAACCAATTCCATGGTATTTATAAATTTAATCTTTTTACTCTCTGAAAGTTATTTTTTACTACTTGTGTTTATGTCAATCCTTCCAACATTTTTAATAGGAATGTATTTTTTAGCCTGATGGCACCCTCACTGTGGAACTCCCTGCTCATTGATGTTAGACAGAGGCCTTCACAGTGCTGCTATAAAAAAACTCATTTTTTGTTTAAGCAAGCCTACCTACAAATATGTAAAGTTGCAATACATTTTAGTATGTAATTTTATTTTATAATGAATATTTTAAAACAGCTATTTTTATTCATATATTGATTTTTTTTGTTAATTTGTTTTTTACTATTTTATCAATAACTGTGTGTGTGTAAACTGCTTAGAGGTTTCTGCAATTAAATGATATACGAGAGTCTTTAAGCAAATCAATAAATTAAAATGGTGAGTGAAAGACTCATCACTACTGTCCAAGCTAATGCAACATTTGAACAGTTGAGGGTGTTGGGCATATTTAGCCTGAAGAAGAGAAGACTGAGAGGTGACAGGATAGCCACCTTCAAATGCCTGAAGGGCTGCCATGTGGAAGATGGAGCAAGCTTGTTTTCTCCTGCTCTGGAGGGCAGGATCCAAACCAATGAATTCAAACAACAAAAAAGGAAGTTCTGACTATACCTTAGGAAGAACTTTAGACAGTAAGAGCTGTTCAGCAGGGGAACAGTCTCCCTCGGAAGGTTGTAGACTCTCCTTCCTTGGAGGTTTATAAGCAGAGGTTGTATGGCCATCTGCTGGACATTCTTCAACTGACATTCCTGCATTACAGGGGGTTGGACTAGATGTGCTCCCTTCCAACTTTGCAATTCTGTGATTCTGCATGTGGGAGTAATCCTGCTCTGCCAGAATGTCATGAATCAGGGTCACCAACCTGATGCTTCTGGAGCACCCACAGGCAAAGCACATGGTCACAGCCTTCACTGCTGTTGACCACCTGGCAGCTGGTATTCAGAGGCATCTTGGCACCACACCTGGAGGTTCCCTTCATAGCCAAAATAGTTAAGAGCTGTCAGCAAGTGTATCTTTCATCGATTTGACTACTTTGCTTGCCTAGTATTATCGCCATTTCATGGATCCATGGGTCATTTCTCACATAAGTCTCAAGGTTATTTACATGAATACAACAAAAACTAAAAATAGATGGATGGCCATCTGACAAGGATTCTTAGCTGTGATTCCTGCATTGTGGAGTTGGAGTAGATGACTCTTGGGGGTCCCTTCCAACTCTGCAGCGCTAGGATTCCCTAAACATTTGGGTGTGACTGCAACAGTAGCAGAATGATCCCAAGCCAAACAGCTGACAAGAGAGAGGGATAAAAAAAAGAAGGAAAGAAAGAAAGTGAATAATTAAAAACAAAGCCAACGGCAATCAATGTTATCTCTTACAGCAGAGCAGGTGCAATGAACAATCCTAGAGAGCAACACAAAAGCAATTGAGGTGGGATGAGATTTAGGACGGGGTCAGCAAAAAGTCATGATAGCAGCACAACTCAAGCAACACATTGTGTTAATCATATGTAGTTTTACAATCAGTGTGGAGGAAATGGATTGGGAGACTTTTTCTCTCTCCCTCTCAAATAATACTCGATCTCAAGGGACCTCCAATGATGCCAAATGCTGGAAGATTCACGAGAGAGAAAGGAAGGACTTTTTCAGGCAGTGCCTTGTTATACTGTGGGGTTTGCTCCCAGAAGATGCCATGCTGGTCATCAACTTTGGTGGCTTCAAAAGAGGAGCACACAGATTCATGCAGAATGAGGCTCTCCATGGCTGTTGCCGAAATGGCTGTGTCAGAAACTCTGCTGTCAGAAAGCAACATACCTTTGAATATCAGCTGCTGAGAATCGCTTGTGGGGAGGGTGCTCTTGCACCCAGGCTCTGGTAGCCTCAGTGAAAACAGGATGGTACACGGGAAATGGGCCTCTGGCCTGATCTAGCAGGGCTCTTCTGCTCTTTTTTTCCTGGCAACCCTGCAAACTCCAACAGGAGATTGGATCAACACAGGAAGATGCATCTTTTATTCCAGGTCAAATTCCCACCTGCAAAATCATCCTCCCTCTAGATAGGAGAAAAGGATACATGGGTACATTTCTGTTCTCCTGCATGAGACCCAGTGAAGCTTGGATGAAGCAATTTGTGGTAGGAGATTGGCAGAAAAGAAAAAATTTAGTTGGACTTTGTCATTAATTTACTATTCATTTATTGAATTTAATTCATTTATTAAATTTATCACAGTGCCAGGAGACAATCAGTCAGGTCATGTATCCACAGCAATGGCCAGAGGAGGAATGACTTCTGGGAGGAGCTCAGGGAGAAGAAACGCCATGGTCCATCTGCAGCAGCACAACTGGATGCCTTCATCAGCCCCAGCTGCAACAAAACATGTCCCTCCTGAGACAGACGGATGCCAACACACACTAAGTTTATATCACACCCTTCTTCCCAATGGATCCCAAGGCAACATAAAAATGATTTGGAAAAAATATATACTCAAAACATTTCTAGTAAAGATGCAGCCTGGGAAATATCTCAACTTTAAAAGACTGTTGGAAGAGGAAGGTCTCAGCATTTCTGGAAAAGACAACTGAGATTGTGCCTGATAATTTTTTAATGGGAGAGAAATCCAAAGGTGGGGGCCTCCTGATAAGACGGCGTCTGAGTATATAAGGGAAGAGACAATCGCTTGTTTGGAATCAGGTATCCTGATTCCAAGCTGTTTAGGGCTTCATAAAAAGGTAAAGGGACCCCTGACCATTAGGTCCAGTCGTGACCGACTCTGGGGTTGCGGCGCTCATCTCACTTTATTGGCCGAGGGAGCCGGTGTACAGCTCCCGGGTCATGTGGCCAGCATGACCAAGCTGCTTCTGGCGAACCAGAGCAGCGCACGGAAACGCCGTTTCCCTTCCCGCCGGAGCGGTACCTATTTATCTACTTGCACTTTGACGTGCTTTCGAACTGCTAGGTTGGCAGGAGCAGGGACCGAGCAACGGGAGCTCACCCCGTTGCAGGGATTCGAACCGCCGAGCTTCTGATCGGCAAGTCCTAGTCTCTGCGGTTTAACCCACAGCGCCACCCGCGTCATACACCAGATCTAATACTTGCTAATCGGTCTTTTCCCCGTGCACTTATGAGAAAGCATAAGGAAACCTCCTGGTTCTGACTCAGGCCACAGCAACATCAGTTTAGCCACCAATCTCTCTTCGCAGGGAACTCTGACGTAGCTCCCTGTGGGGAATGGGGCCTCCCATGAGGTTTGGCATCGCACAACACAGACCACCAGCTGACTCAGGTCTTTTACCTGCTGCACACCTGATTTGTGGCTTGGAGAAACCATTCTGGGCCAAATTAGGCCAAGGGGCTACAGGTTCATCACTGCAGCTCTACGCCAATTGGCAGAGGCTCTTCAGTCAGCACGGCAAGTAGCCAAGGATTATGGGACCTGTAGCCCAGCGACATCTGGAGGGCCCCAGATATAAAATAAGTGTGTGGATAGGACTCTGGGGAAGGGCCAGAGCTCTGTGGTAGAGCAACTGTATTGCATGCAGAGGATTGCAGGTTCAATTCTCGGCATCCGCCGGAAACCCCAGAGAGCCAACTCCATCCACTGTAGACAAAGTTGAACCAGATGGACCAATGGCCTGGCTCTGCAAATGGCAGCTTTTTATGTTCCTGATACCAGGAATATATCAGTTGACTAGCATGCTGAGATACTAATGTTGCATTCTGACATTACCAAGTTTCCTACACTGAGATAGCTCTCCAGGGGGGAAATAAATGCCTGGAGCAACCTTGAGCTTTGGCCTAGAATCCTCTGCCGGATCTCAACTTGGATGCTGAAAGAAATAGGAAATTAAGCAGAATCTATTCTGTTGAGCCCATCATTCACAATGGCCCATGAAACATTTAAATGATGCCATCATTTTGATGCATTCTTCACCCAGAGTCACAAATTCCTAGTCCAAGGTGCCAGGCTACCGAAAGAAGGCTACATTGAGATGCAGATTGCTCATATTTACGACAAAGAACACAGGCGCTGTCCCCGGGCAAAGCGGCGACAGCATGCTCAAGGAGGAGGAGCAAAGTGGCAATTGCAGTCAGCAAAAACCCAGCACAATTCATGCATCATGTAAATGGTTATGTATATTAAAGCAATGAGGACAAGGCATATTGATTTAGCACAAACACCGAGTGTCCCAGGTGCTGAAACCTGGGGAAATAGAAACCACAGCGGGCGGAATAACAACACGACGAAAATGATAAAAGGATATGAGTGTTGGAAAAGACACACAGGACGCACCATAAATTCTAATAATCCATATTTCTCGAAAGCCGCAGTATTGACTCCAAAACAAAAGAGCAAGCATTGTAATGTAACAAATGTCAAATGGGATAGCAACAGGAATTCAATTTGCTCCAGCCGTATATCAACTTGAAACTTAATGTAATGGCACATAGTTAAGGTTGCCCCTCACTTAATAGCTATTACCAGGCTCTGGGTGGGTGGGCTCCCCCCCCCCCAGCCACACACACACACACACACAAGCATAAAGCAGTGAGCATTTGGCATCTTGATGTGGAGGGAGGGGAAGCCCACTCACCTCGGAGGAGAAGGAAGTGAGGAGAGTCAGGCAGGAAGAGGACAGCAGGCAGGTGGAGATTCAAGATTCTTTAGCTCAGGAGTGACCAGCCAAATGAGACCACAAAATAGCCAGGCAGCAAAACCTTCATGAACTGCCCCCAAGACTGCTCCCCCTCCATTTCCCACATGCAGGGGTCATGCACTAGGACTGCGCAGGGTCTCCCCAATCTGATCCAGGGCTCAGTCTGGTGCTTTGGAGCAACCTTGACTGACAAGGGACAATCCAGACTGACCTGATGCTGAGCTCACCTCCAGGAAGCTCTGTACCATTGGAATAGGGAACCATTTCTAGGCCAAGGGCCACATTTCTCCACTGGCAACCTTCCAGGGGCCACATGCCCATGGTAGGCAAATGTGAGCAGGAACAGCAGGTGTCATTCTCTCTGTAGTCCAGCAGCCCACATTTCCATGCTGCAAAGTCTGAAGTTTCTAGACATGAGGACAATACCCACCCCTCTCCCTCCTCCATCCCTGGCAAGCAAGAGGCATCATCGCGATCCCTTGACACATCATGGCCAGGCAAAAGTGCTTGAGATGGCACGGGACAAAGCCAGGAGGAGCTGGAAAGGGGCGTGACCTGGCAAGACTCGAGGGCCCAAAAGAGAGGCTTGGAGTGCACCAATTGACCCCTCTGTCAGGCGGTTCCTCACCCCTGCTGTACAGGATGGCAGCCTTCTCCCTACTGTGCCACAAGATTCCACCGTGCTTTTTGTATAGCCAGCTTATCTGCTCTATGTGACCTTGGACTGATAGGCTGGACACTTTCCAGCGAGAGAGAGTCTGTTAGCTCTCTCTCTTCCAGTTCTTCTTCACCTTGCTGTTCACCCCCCAGTTTGTCCCAGCTTTTGTCTTCAGAACTATGCCCTTCTGCAAACCACTGTTCCAAATCTATACTGCTCCACTGCTCCTGGGCAGCTTCAGGATCCTGGTCAGGAGCAGGGGGAGGGGGAGGCTCCCGCCATTCCTCATCAGAACTGTACTCCTCAGCCTGGTCTCTGACACCTGCCTGCTTGGCTTCCTCTTGAGGGCCTGGCTCCTGCACTTCAAAACTGAACATGGCATCACTGGTGCCGAACAAACTTTCAATGTAAACAGGAGCTAGAACAACCAGCTTCTCCTTTGCTGGAGAAGACATTTCTTAATTTCACTTTCTGATCCCAGGAAACGTTTATTAAGGGTCACTCCTAGAAATGCACTGCGTGAACATACTCTGAGGCAACAGCAATTGTATAATGCTTCAGAAAGTAGGGGGGATCTTAGGTTTCCCATTGGGTTACTTTCTGAGCTCCCTCCCCCAGCAAGAGCCAGTGAGGTGTAGTGGTTAGAGTGCCAGGCTAGGACCTAGGAGATCAGAGTTCAAGTCTCCACTGGGCCAAGTCTCAAGTGCGTCGTCTGCATTCCCAAATGGACAGTAGCAGTGCAGTGGACCAATTCAGCTCCTCACTGCAACTAACTCCAGCAAATAGCTATGCTAACAACAGCTTTCTTGTTCAACCCTCACTATGACTGTTGACAAGAAGGACTAGAAAGGACTGCGTTATGGAGACAAGCCTTTCACCGTATTCTAGAAGAGACAAAGACTTGTGGAACAGTGGGGATCACAGCCTCTGGGCTCCAGTGCCATGGGAAGGTTAGCAGTGCAGCTAACATTGGAAGGGGCATGTTGGAAGGGGTGTTGTGCTTATGCCACCCCCCGACTGACTGATAAAAGGAAGGATCTAGTTATGCATCACATTGATAAACTACCTGCTGGAGGCAGTGATGGCCACTGACCTAGAAGGCCTTAAAAGAGGATCAGATAAATGCCGGGAGCAGGAGAGGGCTGCTAATGGTCACCATGTGCAGCTGCTCTGCTCTGCCTTCGGGGTCAAAGGCAGCACATGTCTCTGAGGACCAGCAGCTGGAAAGCGCAGGCGGGAAGAGGGTGCTCTTGGGAACGGATCCTCCTGGCAAGTTTCCCATTCAGGCATCTGGTCGGCCCCTGTGAGAACAAGATGCTGTACTGAATGGGGCCCCTTTGGCCGGATCCAACAGACCTCTTCTTAGGTTCTAGTGATCCTACATAGGGAGGGGGGAATCTGTCAGCTCCAGTTTCTCTCAGTTTCTCATTTTTCTTAAGTTCAGTCCCCCACAGTAGCACATCAGCTTGCAATTCTTCTATTATTATTATTATTATTATTATTATTATTATTATTATTATTTTCCTCTTGAAAATTCATCAGCATTTGAGCAGCAAATCTCTCCTAATAAACAGTTTTTTGGTGCAATTCTGCCTACAATACACCATTTTGCCTAGCAATTCTCCCTCATATAATGCACTTTTGAACATTACATTCTCTAATACTGTAAATGACAGGGGTCAGCAAACTTTTTCAGCAGGGGGCTGGTCCACTGTCCCTCAGACCTTGGGGGGGGCGACTATATTTTGAAGGGAAAAAATGAACGAATTCCTATGTCCCCCAAATAACCCAGAGATGCATTTTAAATAAAAGCACACATTCTACTCACGTAAAAACATGCTGATTCCCAGACCATCCGCAGGCCGGATTGAGAAAGCAATTGGCCAGATCCGGCCCCTGGGCCTTAGTTTGCTTACCCATGGTATATGCATTCTTATCTGCACTTCAGGCTTTTTTATGCGCATTACTTGGCTGAAAAACGGCACTGCAAAATTCAGAGGAGTGTGACTTTCGAAGGAGGACTGCATTTCAGTCTGCATATTGTTTCCAAAATTGTAAATCCTGTAGGTTTGTCTTTAAATGTTGATTGAATCAAATTTATACTCCGATCCTCGCCCTGTGTACTTTAGATGAATATCAGTTGCTTGGGTGCTGCTTCTGGGTTACTTGTCAGCCCCTGTGGCAAAAGGGTGCTTGACCAGATGGGCCAGGGGCCAGATCCGGGGCTCTTCTGATGTTCTTACACTCTGATATACCTTTTCAGTGCCTGAGCAGGACTCACACGGTTAACTTTTCAATAGCTGCTTGTGCTCCTTTCTGTTACCAGCAGTGTCTTCATCCCATTTTTGCCAAACACCCAAGGACACCCACAAGGATTCTGTCCAGCTTGGGAGAGACCTGGATTGATGGCGGGCTGAGAAAGGTTTTGAGTGTCTGTTTATGGTGCCATAAAGACTTTTATGTGTTGCATTTAGCCTCATGTCTCTGCATTCGCTGCGTTAAATATATAACATTTTACTTTCAGTGCCACGGTGGCTGCGAGCAGGAATATTTAAGACTAATAAATAATAAGTAATAATGCTTTCCACTGAGATGGATTTAAAATGGCCACAGAGAGCAGCTGCCTTTCAGAGTCCAAGAAGGCAGGCTGTTTGCGAGCTCTGCCCCTGCGGCTGGACCAGGGCGCACTCCCCATCACCATTTCTCTGGAAAGACAGCATGTCCCATTTGTTGCAGAAAGAGTGCACCTTTGCTAATTGGAGAATTAGTTGGTACCCAGGGCACAAGATGCTTGTGCAACATCCCTAGAAGCCAACATTAAAAATTGAAATTTAAGGAAATGTAGAGGAGGAGGGGCAGAAATAGATGTGAGTGTTAGCATTATGCTAATAACTCCAATGCCGCGCACAGGACCTTGAGTCCTGACCAGAAAGCAAAGCAAATGCAATGGAGAGAAACCAGTTGGCTCCATCTGACCTTGCTCTCAATTACAATAATGCTTAATATTTGAATAGCACTTTCATAGGATAATAGGAAGCTGCCTTAGAATCATAGAAATTTAGAATTGTAAAGTTGGAAGGGACCACGAGGGTCACCGAGTGCAGCCCCCTGCAATGCAGGAATCCTCTGCCAAGTCGGGTCACAAGGTCCAAGTAGCTCTCCATTGTCTACACTGACTGGCAGTGGCTCTCCTGGGTTTCTGATAGGATCCTTTTCCATCCCTGCCTGGAGGTGCAGGGGCTGAGTTTAGGACCTGGGTTTGACACCATAAAGTCTCAATTTATATTTTTCATTGACAATAGTACAATGATCCTCCCTTCCATCTCAGTCATGGCGGCCACCATGAAGAAATTATCCTAATGCTCTAGATTCAAGTATTCCCTGTGGATCTGAGCTGAATTTGTAATGTAAAAGATTTTCCAAGTTTGTTTTGGTGCCAGGTGGATGACTGCACACAAGACTTAACATATGTACATGCATTTGTCTTGGAAGACAACACTTTATGTTGGGGGGGTTCCCCCCAAAATTTTCAACAAAGTTTGTAAAAGAACAAGAGAGAGATTGAGTGGTGGCCCTTCCTCTTGTTCAGCCCATTTTGCCTGCGTTGTTTTGCAATCCTTACAAGAGGGGGGTGAGGGATACAGGAGGGATTCATTCCCTTGGGTGTGATCTGCCATGCTAGCAGTGGGAGGGGCTGCAGCCGGGGGGGGGCTTCCTTGTCTGCTGCTCTTCACCCTTTCCCTTTTGGGGGTGTTCCTGGGCACCCCCTGCACATGCCTATGCACTTCAACCTCAGATTTTATTTTATTGCACTGGTTTAGATTAACTCTTGGAATGATAACTATCAAAAAGTAGTGGAGAAGCTGGTTACCAACAATCTAGATTCACAATGATAGGCATCCAACACCAAGAACTTTAAAAGAACCAAGTAAAAAGGGGAGAGAAGTCAGAGGGAATCAAAACATCAATAAGTCGATTGACAAAGAATATATTTTTGTTTTTTCTTTATTATGATTTGGAAACATTCGTATACCAACAAGAAGCTGAAACTTCATATTGTGATTCATATTGTTAAGTAAGCATTTTTGTTTTTTTTTTTAAAAAACCAATAAAAATGGGGGGGAGGTTTTATTTTATTACCTTTGCATGCCACCTTTTCTTCCAGGGAGCTCAGGGGAGCACGCATGGCTCTCCCCTCCCTCACTGAATCCCCGCAACAACCTTCTGAGGTAGATTAGACTGAGAGACAATGACTGGGCTATGCAAGCTTCAAGGCTGAGCAGGGATTTTAATCTGACACTCGAACCACTCCTCCACCCCCGGCTGCCACGTAAGGCCAGCACTGTCGGGGGCACTTCAGTGTCGCTTTATGATGCAACGTCCTTGGCATACCAAGAGAGCAACATGGAGAAACCTCAAAGAAAACACGATTGGAATAGAACCAGGTGAAGAAGACTCCTCCATCTTGTTTCAGCCAGCAGCCATATAGCTGCCTACAGGGTATGCTTTAACATTCCTCAGATGTTAACAGTCTCACTCCCCACCAAATGAGCCTCCTTGAGCCCCCATTTTTGGTCCCCACCCCACTCCATGGAGCATTTCCTATCAGCAGAAGGAAGAGTGCCACCACAACTACTCGAACGGGACACAGCACCCTCCACCATTGAACACATTAATCCTGTAGAGTTGGATTTGACCCCAAGGGTCATCTAGTCCAGCCCCCTACAATCACATGGCAGGTGTCCATCCAACCTCTGCTTAAAAACCTCCAAGGTAGGAGAGTCCACAGCCTCCAAAGGGAGACCGTTCCACTGTCAAACAGCTCTTAGTGTCAGAAACTTCTTCCTGATGTTGAGTTGGAAGCTCTGTTCTTGTACCTCGAAGCCATTGCTTCAAGTCCTACCCTTCAAAGCAGGAGAAAACAAGTTTGCTCCATTTCCATCTAGCCTTTTTTCCAGACTAAACATGCCCAGCTCCTTCAACCATTCTTCATAAGGCTTGGTTTACAGACCCTCAGTCATCTTGGTCACCTTCCTCCATACACATTCCCGCTTGTCAATGTCCTTCCTAAATTGTGGCGCCTCCTCCCCTAGCTCAGCAGTGACAGCACTAGTGGGGGAATAGGGACATTCCAGGATCAAATCAGAAGCCAGAATGGCTTTCGTAATTCCGGGGCTGTCCCTGGAAAATCGGGGCACTTGGAGGATACACTACAGTAATTTGCCTCGTCTTTCCCAGAACCCCTTGCCTTTCTTTTCTCTCTCCCCACCCCCAGCTGTGATGTGATTGTCACAAACACAGAGGCTGTGGCTGCACCTCAGTTCACCCAAGAACACCTTGTGTGAAGAGCAGGGAGAGTAAATACATCAGTGTTCACCATATTAAAGCAAGCCACACTGGTTATATGTCCTGACATTTTGATAATAACATTTCCACCATTCTCCCCTCCTCCTTTCTTAATTTATTATCCTACACTAAGCTCGGTTTTTGCACTGGCTGCCTTACATCTCTTTCTGCGCTGCCCTCCCCCCAGCCCAAATACTCTTTAAGATGGCCAAAGGGGAGAGAGCGTCAAAACGCAAACCTCCGCTTCTCCAGCACCTCGCTCTTGCTTCCTCCCCATCCCCTCCCACCCCCCTCTAGTTAGAATCTCTTAATCAAAGTGACAATCTGTCTTTTCCCAGAAAAGGGAAAGGGAGCCTTTGAACAGCACTGCTGCTTGGCTCTTCCCTTTGATGTGGGATTTAAACTTGCGCCTTCAGCAATCTCCAGAGTCTGTCTGCACATGCGTGTACATGAAGTGTTTATCCTTGTTCTGTTACATGCGCACACACGGGATGGGGGGGTAAGGAGGAGGAGGAGGCAAGAGACTGGTGCTTTGCTCTACCAGTTCCATTTCCACAACCAGTCGAAGGACAGGCCTGCAGAGACACACACTTTCTCTGCCTCTGGCGCAAGTCACATTCGACAGCTGGATGTTAATTCTCCCAGCCCTCAAGATTCTTTCTGGTAAACTGCCGGCGATGTCAGCTCATCCCCTTCCAGCATATAGTCATTAATTTATTTGGACTGATAGCCCACAATACCCAGAGGGCTTGGAGCACATAGCAGGACTCCGGCCACATCCAGATGGCAGGCTTGTGCACTCTCCCAGTGGTGCACTGAGGGCAGCATCCTCTCCCATGTCTTACAGCTGAAAAGAAGGGTGCTCCCAGAGCCAGACAGAACATGAGGGAGCAGCCATGTCTGTTGCTCACATTATCTATGTTTTTGTAATGAAGCTGAACGCTGGGAGAGTCAGGACCGGACCAAAGGAAGTCCTTCTTCACACAGTGTAAGGTTAAACTATGGAATTTGCTCCCAGCAAAGGCCACAAAGGCTATCAACTTGGACGGCTTCAAAAGAGGATTAGATAATTTGAGGGAGGATAAAGCTAGAGATGGCTCCCTCCCAACCCCAAAATTGCATGATTCTATGATTCTGTAACCTAGATGGCTTTGTTCTGCCTCCCCTGCTGGAGGCAGAAATGCTTCAGAATACTGGTTGCTGCAAACCGCAGTGACGGGAGCAGCGTTGGAGTCCTGCTTGGGAGCTTCTCAGAGGCATTTGGTTGACCACGGTGGGACCAGCAGGCTGCACAAGGCGGAGCTTTGGCTGGATCCAGCAGATGCTCTTATTATATTCTATCTCTCCTATCATGAAGAAAAGAAACAGTGATCTGAGCAAATATTTCTGATGTGACACATGAAAATAATGCTTTCGTGACATTTCTCCACCTCCATTTTGTTTCTCCAAATTATCCTGTTAAGGATAATTGAAGCCAGTGGGCTTATCTTCTGATAAGTCACTGCACTTTTAATCTCTTATTTACAGCCCCCAAGACCCCCAGCATGGGACACCTTTTGAACCTTTTGATCTGTTTTTAGATAAAACATATTTGGAAGGCATTCTGGGGGTTTTTTTATTTGAAAAATGCAAATATGAAAAATGCTTTTTCTAATAGTTAAGATTTGAAAACAGGGTTGCAAGGAATGGTACTCCATGACTTAATTTCTTAGCAAGCTTGCTTCAGTCGCATCCTTTTTTTCTCTTTTTCTTTTTGCTTTATTGCCACAACAGTTGAGCTTTGAAGTGCCATGTCAGCTAATGTCCCTATGATATTGGATGAATGGCAGGTGAGTGGCCCTGCCCATCTGTCAAATTCAGCCGTTTGCATGGGACAGGAGGGAGATAAGGCTCTGGCCAAAAAAGGTTCCCCATCCCTGCTGTGGATATTCAGCCATAGGACGGTACAAGGGCAGCTCCTCCGAGGAACCCATTTTTTAAATGGTGACCACCATTTTGAATGTCTCAGCTTTCAGAACGTTTCATCTCAATCTTTCAAAAAGAAAACAGCCAGGGAGAGGAAGGGGCAGGGAATTTTGAAGTGGGTGAAGTGGCTGAAAATGGTCTGACTGCATGTGCCCCAGTGCTTCCCCTAACCCTTATAATATCTTGTGACATTTCTTGCCAGTGAGTCACAAACAGGTAAATGTCATTTTATTATCCCCAGGCTCACTCCCTTCATGAAGTCGTTCCCCACCCCCAGCTCACGATGACACAGAATTGTCTGTTTTACAGTCATACAGTTTTGGTAACCAACATAAATGAAAATGCATCAAAAGTGAGCACAGACAGTGGAACAATCCCACAGGCAATGTAGATTAAAGCTGTAGACACAGGAAGCATTAGAAATTAAATGCCATGGTTAAACATGTGGAATGTAATCCACTGGGAACAGTCAAATACAACATTTCCTAGAGTGGACATGCAAGGGAACGCTTGGTCCAGCCGAAACATCCTGTTCCTCCTGGCCTGGAGCATGGGACTTCCTTGCATGTTACTAGTGGGTGGGCGTGACCTTGCCAGACCTGATAAAAGGCCAAGGCATGCTGCCTCTCTCTCTTTTCCATCTTCCTTTCGTCCTGCGAACTTCCTGGACTGAACTGCTGCCTGCCAGCCAAGCAGTCCCCCAGGTCGTCTCCCTTATGGGGTGAACCTGTCTGTACAGTGGTACCTTACAGACACTTCAGATTACAGACTTCGCTAACCCACAAATAGTACCTCAGGTTAAGAACTTTGCTTCAGGGTGAGAACGGAAATCGCACGACGGCAGCAGGAGGCCCCATTAGCTAAAGTGGTGCTTCAGGTAAAGAATAGTTTCAGCTTAAGAACAGACCTCCAGAACGAATTATGTTCTTAACCCGAGGTACCACTGCACATGTTTGTAACTTCCAGCCTAAAGCCTGCCTTCAGGGATCAATCACACTGTGCTCTGCCTGATTGTGAGTAAACTTTCTTTTTATTGCTTATGAACGAGACTGTGGTGCCTTTATTCTTTTAGGAGGGATTTAAAAGGGGATCTTACTAGGAAGATACAATTCAATCTGAGGGAGATTGAACTGCATAATACTAAGAGGTTCTAATGAGCCTGCAACCAGATTTCTGCTGTGCGTGAGAAGGGGAATGTAAACTCTGCTGCTTAAGAAACTTGCTAATGCAAGTTAGGAAGGATATTAATAAACAATATATCCTCTCCTGCCACCCTGAACATTCCCACAAAACAGGGAACAGAATGCATATTTCCACAGTCCAAAAAGTACAGTAAAAAAGAGTAAGAACATAACAAGCATCTGCTGGATCCGGCCAGTGGCCCATCTGGTCCAGCCTCCTGTTCTCACAGTGGGCAGCCAGATGCCTGTGGGAAACTTGCAAGAAGGATTTCCCCTCCTGTGGCTCCCAGTGAGCGTGTGCAGGAGCCCTGCTGCCTCCGACTGCGGAGGAAGAGCCCGGCCATCATGGCTCAGAGCCTTCAAAAGTCCCTCCTTCATTAATCCAAGTTGGTGGTCACCCCTGCCTCCTGTGGGAGGGAGTTCCATAGTACAACTCTGCCCTGTGCGGAGAATCCCTTCTCTCGTCTGTCCCGCGTCTTCCAACATTCAGCTTCCTTGGATGTCCCTTGCATTCTAGCGTTATGAGAGAGGGAGATAAACTGCTCTGTGTCCACCTTCTCTATGCCAGGCATAATTCTTAGATCACGAGTGAGGAAGGAATAGTTGTAAGAATGGGGTATAAGAAAAGTCCTGCTGGATTGGACAAAGGCAAATCCAGCCCCGTATCCTGTTCCTATAGCGGCCAACCAGCAAAGTACAGTGGAAAGAATTCACTTAAGGCAGCTTCTGAATTAAGTTCACACACGCACACGCACCCCACACACCCCTGCGTCCCAGTAGAAGGACCTCCTCTGGTGCGCTAAGAACCAGAGCACACATTGTGCAAGCTGGTACTAGCCCAGCAGTGGGGGCCCCAGGGCCCCAGGTGTCATTAGGTCTGGGGGGTCATCACCTCACCCCTGAGGCTTTCCCCTAGCCACGTCCCTCTGTCCTGCACATCAGATCATGGAACAATCCCTGCCTGATCAGAAGCACCTGTTCAAACCCCTGAGCCAATCATGGAATCATAGAGTTGGAAGGGACCTCAATGGTCATCTAATCCAACCCCCTGAAGTCCTTTGCTCACATCCAAAGTAAAACACACTACCTGACCTCATGGCGATGTCAGGTGATTGGCAAGTGGGTGGCCCTGCCCACCTGTCAAAATGGCCCATGGGGATGGGTGCAGATCCCATTCCCCGGTGTTGCACTGGACCACTGATAGGTGCATTTATTGCTGTTCATGTGAACTGTTTTGGATGCATTATTATTATGACTATGCTATAATTAAATTAAATTAAATTAAATTAAATTAAATTAAATTAAATTTGTATGACATCAGGCTGGGGAAATGTTCTCCTGCTTAGACTTTCCCTGCCCATCTGCACTCAGCTGCTGCCACTCGGTGCAGACCATCCATGGCTAGGTAGACCACTGACCCTACTCAAGAAGCACAGCTCCCTTTGTTCCAGGAACTGGCTGTGCTTCAGGAACTGGTCACTCAGGTGTAGCCTGCTGAGCTTTTGGGAAGAACAGCAGGATATAAGTGTGGCAAACCAATGGGTAAGTCAGATGTAGCCCAGGGTGTCCTTTGGCACCCATCTTGAATCAGCCCAAAGGCTTCACATGTTCAGAGGGGAGCATACTGGCCATGCTCTCCTTTAAAAGCCTGGCAGCCTCTCTCCAGACCGTCCTGGCTGGACTCTGCTCTCGTAAGCCTGCAGAGCAGCTATTCTCAAAGGGGGCTAGCTCTTACCTTTAGCAAAAGGCCTCAGCCTGAGTAGGGCAGCCATGTTTCAAAAAGTAAAATTGTTGAGCTTTATTTAGGAAACCCACCAAAACCTGTTGAGCTTTCTTTGGGAACAAACCAAAATTATTGAACTTTTTGGGGGAATCTCCAAAATAGTGATCTGGAGCTTTTGGAGCTATTTCTGCTGCTTTTTCTATCACATTGCCATCAGGGTTTTCCCTGACACTTTGCCAGTTCGACAAAATTTTCCCCCCCACATCATTTGTGCACCCAAAAACCAGGATGTGTCAAGAATTTTCCTGGTGTATGGCAAGCCTAAGCCTGAGGGGAGCGCTCTCTCTCTCTCTCTCTCTCTCTCATGCATCAAGAATTTCAGTCAAGCACTTCTGCTGAAGCGCAGCCTCCCCCTTGGCTCCTTTGAGCTGCAAACCAAGCGTGCAAACGTTGTACAAAACATAGAACAACTTGAAAGCTGGAACAACCAATCTCCAAAATCTCTTTCGGCAAATGGTTTGTGGGGGGAGGGGGTAAAGTGAATCTTCTGGAAAAGCAGGCTCAAAATGCAGTGCCACCACTCTGGGTGGAGCAAAACCAGAAGCTACAAGGAGCAGAGGTGGAGGAAGGGGGTGCGGTGAGGGTGGGCCACCCCAGGTGTCACCACTGAGGGGGGTGACAAAATGCCGGGCAGCACTCACCGCAGGGCCTGCAGCCGCCCAAGCCACACATCTCTCCTGGGAGTGACGCAGTGGCTTGGGTGCCCACAGGCTCTGCGCTGCCCCAAACAGTCCACCGGCCGCCTCCCCCCCCCCAGCTGTAGTGCGGCTGAGTGGGAGGAGGCAGGCAGACTCCTCGGAGGCCCCATGGAGGGCCCACCCTGCAGGCAGCTGGCCCGCCCCTGGGCACAGGGCACACCCACCGCACCCCAGGCACCTGATTGGCTTGCTTTGCTGCTGAGCAGGAGCCACACAGGCAGCCAATGGTCTCTCAACAAGTGTCCATCACTGTCCATGGTGCTGGAATCATTCAACCGTCTAGAAGCCGAGAGTAATCATGTCAACCCAGTAATCAACACTGAAACCGAGCAGAGGGAGCCAGCTTGTTTTCTGCTGCTCCAGAGGGTAGGACCCAAACAACAGATTCAAATCGCAAGAAAGGAGATTCCCACTAAACATTATGAAGAATTGTCTGACAGTGGAGCAGACTCCCTCGAGAGGAATTGGACTCTCCTTCCTTGGAGGTTCCTAAGCAGAACTTGGATGGTGATCTATGAGGGATTCTTTAGCTGAGATTCCTGCATTGCAGGGGACTGAACTAGATGGGCCTCTATAATTCTATGATTCCAAGCCCATCCAGCGTTGCTTGAGAGGGAGAGCAACACTGCAGCACTGGACTGGGAAACCAGTGACCCTCTAGATGTTGTTGGACTCCAGTTAGCATGGCTAGTGATTATGGATGATGGGAAATGGAGTCTATCCTTATCTGGGTGGAACTTGGGGTGCCTGAGTCTGGGGCCAAACAAGACTGGTCACCCATCAACATTGTGCTCTAAGAATCCAGTTTTGTGTGCATGTCTTTCTAGCACACCACTCTGTCTCTGAAATGGCCCAAACCTGCTCCCGGAGGCGTGGCCAGCACTGTGAAGATGGCAAGGATGTGCAAGCAGGTCTGCTCCACTTCCTCATTTTCCCAGTGTTAAGTTTGGTTCTTCACATTTCCACATCAGTTTGTGATTTTCTTTTTAAGTCCTCATGAAAACTCATTAGCATTTTACTGCACATTTCTCCTAATAGACACATGTTCATTTGTCATTTTACCTCATATTTCTGCAGGTACAATGCCTCTCTTGTATCTTGTTTTCACTGGTGGATGCTTTCTTGTGCATACTTTACCCACTATAAATGCATTTTAGTACACATTGCGTGGCTGGACAATTGCATTGCAAAATTCAGGGGAATGAGAATTTCTAAGGGCAGCAGCATTTCAGTTCACAAATTTCTTTGGAAAGTGCAAATTAGAATAGTTCCCCTTTAAATGCAAACTGAATCAAATTTTCCCCCTTCCCTTGCAGAAGGGCAGGTGGATATTTGGTGCACCTTTCACTCAGGGCTCATATTGTGACACACTCCCCTCCCCTCTTCTGAGATCTAGAACACTTTGAGAGACTGTTCTTGAAGAAGAAGAAGAAGAAGAAGAAGAAGAAGAAGAAGAAGAAGAAGAAGAAGTTGTTGTTTGGAGAAACTCGTTGATTATTATTTTTTAAGCAGAGAGGTCGCTTGTTTGGCACATGAAAGGATGTCTCTATATACACATGAGTGCATATGGCCCTTGGAAAAGAAAAGGAGAAACATCAGAACAGGCCTGCTAAGGATAATGATGTGGCCCTCAGAAGATCAAAGACATTAGAATCTGGCCCTTGAGCCAAAAGGAATTCCCCACTGTAGGAAGAAGGGCTTGAGGCCTGAATGATCCATAGAATCATAGAATTGTAGAGTTGGAAGGGACCCCAAGAGTCATCTAGCCCAACCCCTGCAACCCAAGAGAGGAGAGTGTGAGTGACTGTACTCATCCAGCCTTCCCCCGCCAGGCCTGCACGTTAACAGGCTGCTTCCTCTCTCCTGAGATTCCGTCCAGGTTTTGCAGCACCTCTGCTGTGTCTGAGAGTCTTCCCTGCCTCTCTCCATCCCAGCCTCATGCATACCCAAACAGGTCTTTTGAATATGCAGATTAAACACAATAACATGGCCCTCCCTGCACTTGAAAACAACCCCCCATCCCAGATGGGAGCAGGCGGGGGAGGTGGGAGAAAAGTAAAAAGGAACAATCCCGCCACTCATAACCAGAAGCATTAATTATGTGTAATGACGGACATTCAACTCCCTGAAGCGTTTGCATAATTACTAATGCTAATGGCTTTATGGCGCCTCTCTCCCTCTCCGCCCCTCCCCCTCTGGTGGAGGAAATTTAATTGGAAAAATGCAGGGAAATGCAAAAGGGGTCCTGGAGCGCTGGCTGCGCCTGGAGCCTCCGGCTGGCTTCTGGTTGAGTGAGTGTGTGGCCATCAGCCCAGCCTCCCCCTTGCCCCCTCCCCACGGCTCCAGGGGGGAAGCTGACTTTCAAAGGCATCCATGCAACTGCTGCTATCCAGAAGGGATTATTATCACAGTGTAATGAGGTTTAATGGAACAATGAAGTGTTTGAGTGCGTAAGCCTCAAGGGTGGGCAGGGAGGGTGAACTGGGGACCTCCTTCCTGCAGACCTCACTCTGCTGCACAGCCCCTTGCAGCAGCACATCCTGTATGTTGCATGCTAAAAGGTCTGATCCTTGGCATCTCCAAGGAAAAGCACCTCAGGTGGCATCTTTGGGAATAATGCAATGGCAGCGCTGCCAACTTGAACACAGAGCACAATCTGATCCTACACAAGCATTGCACCCAGGTGCTAGAGAGGAACAGGCCATCATTTCATTTAGCCCACATTTTAAAGCAAACTGGCTTCATTTGCATTTCCCAAATTAATATACAAACTGGAACATAATTATCCTTTATATTTTACACTTCTCTGAATTTTGCAAAACAATTCTCAGCTGAAATAACATGCCAATATACTTTTTTATTTATTTAAAAAAGTATGTCTGTGTGTGTGTGTGTGTGTGTGTTTATATGATAAAATACATTTATGAATGTGTACATTGTACATTGAGAGAAAATAAGTATTTAAATACATATTCTATGATTTTTAAAAGTATTTAGAAACATGCTTAAATAAGCATTATATGGATTAAAAAAACAGAAGGAAGGAAGGAAGATTACAGATTGATTTCAGTAGCGAGATGGAATGGAGTTGTAAATGGATGCATGTGAAATTGACATGGAATGGAAACAGACTGAACTGTCTATCCGTGGTGTTTATAGAATCATGGAATTGTTGAGCTGGAAGGCACAGAGTTGAAAGAACACTTAAGGCATGCAGAGTCAAAGCTTGGCAGGAGGATTGGAGTGATCATTCTCTATATTAAGGCAGTGGACATAGCTGCATTGTAACTTCTGAATAAATGTGGTTTTTTATTTTTAAAAAAACTTGATAGGACTCCTAAGGAAGGATATTTTAGAGAGATGTCTCCACTATCATCTATGGTCAATAGCCTCCCCTATTTTACTCACAAGTGAATCCTGTCCAACGAAAGTATCCCACAACATTAATTAAAAATTTCTTGGCTTTTTTATTTTTTAAACAGTAGAAATAGCACTCACTCTCCATCCTTAAAAATAATAAAGGGGGAGGAATTATGTTGAGAAGAAATAAATAAAATAGCCTCCCTCCCCCTGCAGGAACAGAAACTGACATTAGGGGAATGGAGAGCACCTATTGCAAGGGCCAGCAGTAGATGATTCATAACTAAACTTCCACCCGCAGTAGATCAAGCTGAAGCTGTGCACACGAAGTGTCTCATTAAAGGACTAAAAAGCCCAGAAAGGCCTCAGAAGCATTTTGCTGTCCACATTTGACAGGGCGGTGCTGCAGTTGCAGTTTATTTTATTGTTGTTGTTTTAAATGCCATAAATTAAGTCTGAAGAAACACAGGTTAACACAGAAAACACTGGCATGCTGAAGATCGACAAGAGCATCGTCTAGGCTCTTGGTAAGCAACCCCAATCTATAAAAGGGTATTTCCTATTAAACATCCCAAGCAGTTTTCTATTCAGTTTGCCCAGGCAGCTGAGTTTACTCCAGCCGTCCTGCCAGTTCCCCTTGACCCCCAAATGATCATCTCTTAACTGGGGAAACAAACAGAATGACCATTTTTACTTTGATAGTATTTAAGCCTTCTGTGCTGCGCTGTTTTGACAATGGCCCCTTTTTGCAATCTTGCCATCCTCTGGTGCTGGATTTAGCCAGATTTAACTGCACCATCCTGGCACCCTGGGCTCAATCCTGCAGAAAGGAAGCGAGGGCTTTACACGTTTCCTTGCTGCAGGGGCCCATATTGCAGTACCGGATTGGATTGTTTATTGATATTGTTCCCTCAGCTCCAAAGCCAGAAGCTTTGGCAAAGGAGTGGCTTGACAGGGAACATAGGAAGCCGCCTTATACATCCAGCTATACAGCTATACAGCTGCGAGTATAGTGTTTTAGGTGCATTATAAAAATGTGACACTAGATGGCAATGCTGAGCTTATGGTAAATTTAATATATTTTTCAAAATGCTTTTTAAAAAAGCATTTTCACAGCATCTGGATTCCATGAGAGTCACACCATAGATCTAATAGCTCAGTATTTCTCTATTGAATGGCAGCAGTTCTCTGGGGTTTCAGGCAAGGAGTCTCTCTGCCTGGAGATGCCCTTGGGGACTGGACCTTGGACCTTCTGCATGCCAAGCAGAGGCTCTGCCCTTCCCATCATTTCCAGGGAACTTTCAGGGAAGAACTGGAAGGCAAAAGAAGACTTGGTAGCCACTGGTCCTCTTTCACTGCTGGCTCACTGCAATAGCGTTGCAAAGGAACGAGACTCTTTGCTCATTACGCATCGTTCTGCTATGAGTTCCTAAGGCTGAAACGCTGAGCTAGAGAAAATGAGAATTATTGCACAAAGACATAGCAAGCAACCTGAACCCTTAACATCTGTTCTGAGAGCTCTCTCTTCATGGGGGGGGGGGCTGATGGTCATTCCACAGTGAAACTGGGCATTAAAGCAACTTCCATTTTTAACAGAGACTCTGTTTTTATATTGTTAATGCAGAAATCCCCCTCCCCTTTGAAATAATTTTCTAGAGGGATGTTTAGGAGTGCAAAGAATGACTGGTGTTTTTCTCAGCTTGATAACTTGACATCTTGTCGGATTTAAACTGACACTGTGAAATCTTCTGCGGTTGCAATAGAGAAATACTTTTGTATCCAGCGGTCATTGTTCACCAGGCGCTCCAGAGAGTTATGTAACACACACATACAGAATCTTTTAGAATCTGCACCGATACGGCGTCGTGTAAACCATCTAATTACAGGTCAGTGATAGTGAATATTCAATATATTGGAATCAGGTGACAATATATTGGAATCATGATAATGGCACTGAATGGAGTGCAATGATTAAAATGGTGAAATCTATAAGTGGTGTCACATCCATGAATTTTGCAGGTGTGGTATCTGCCCCCCCCCTTTTAAAAAAATAATAGATTCTATATATCCATCAATGTTACAGCTTTCTTGGTTACTTAAAGGAGCAAAATATAAAGGAGCAGATTGTGCACTGGAGGGGGTTGGACTAGAGGAAGCTTTAGGTCCCTTCCAACTATAATCCTATGAGTCTGAAAAAAATAGAAATAGATATTTACTTTAAATAAATAAATATTAGCTATATTTTGTTATTTTTTAAAATCATAGGTAAAAGTAAAGGTAAAGGGACCCCTGACAGTTAAGTCCAGTCATGAACAACTCTGAGGTTGCGGCGCTCATCTCACTTTCAAGGTCGAGGGAGCTGGCGTTTGTCCACTTCCATAGACAGTTTTTCCAGGTCATGTGGTCAGCATGGCTGAGCCGCTTCTGGCGAAACCAAAGCAGCGCTCGGAAAATCATAACTTTATGACAAATTCCAATGTCTCAATTCCATCTTATCATCTTCCACAGATCTTCCTATATAAGGTAATGTGTCACCTTGAACCTTATTGTCCCTGAACCATGTGAAGAATGACGGCTTTCTCATAAAAGTGTTACTTATTTCCCTGCCTGCTCATCCTAAATCCATCACAACATTCCAGCATGATAGCACCAGTGTTCATGTTCCTAGCATATTAATACTTTCCGCTGTGAATTTCTCTCTCTGTCTCTCACACAGAGAGATGGGGGGGGGGGAGTTCTATATTGGAAACACAATTTGCATTTGTTCTATGCTTCCATTTATGGCTTTCCTCCCTAATTTCATTTCGAGCCATTGGGTCCTCAAGATGCAATTCAGCATTGTGTTCTTGTAATTGCTTAGAAGTAGTCACCAGTCCCCTCCATCCTTCTTGCTTTCTCAATCACTCTCATCTGGGTTTCATATAATTAAATAATTGTCACAGGGGGTCATGTAAATCTCTCCTGATTGTGACACCCCGTCAGCTCCCCCTTGCTTGCATGCCCCAATTTCACCAGTGGGAAACGCATTGGCTCCTATTGGGACTGGGGATGGGCCCACAAGGAGCCCTTGCCCCCTTTCCAGACTTATTTGCATGTCTATAGGTTTCTGTGTGTCCCCAAGCAGAGCCAAAAGAAAACAGGCCTAAGAGGAGTGTGCTCCTCTTTGCATTTAGGGAGAACTAATTCTGTCACTCCAGATGCCATTTCTTTGCCCAAAGATGGTGTTTGCCTATTTCGAAGCTCCAAAGTGTGGAGAGAAGATATGTACCCAGTACAGGCAGCATGCAGACTTGGAGAAATCCAGTTATTACTGGATTCACTCATTATTACATTAATACCCCACCTCTTCTGCCAAGGAGCTCAAGGTGCCACACATGGTTCTGCCCCTCCCCATTTTATACCCACAAGAATGAATGAATGAATGAATGAATGAATGAAACTTTATTTGCGTCAGCTGTCAGCCATAGCAACAAAAGAAGATTGTGATATACACAGAACAAAATAAAAAGTTGATTATATGAAACACAGTTTAGGGTCCTGAATCAGCAGTCAAATACAGTGGTAACTCGGGTTAAATACGCTTCAGGTTACAGACGCTTCAGGTTACAGACTCCGCTAACCCAGAAATAGTACCTCGGGTTAAGAACTTTGCTTCAGGATGAGAACAGAAATCACACTGTGGTGGCACAGCAGCAGCGTGAGGCCCCATTAGCTAAAGTGGTGCTTCAGGTTAAGAACAGTTTCAGGTTAAGAACGGACCTCCAGAACGAATTAATTTCTTAACCCGAGGTGCCACTGTAGTGGACCTTATTCTGATTGCCCCAGCTAGAAACCTTGCCACATCTGCTCCTCTTGATCTGCCAGGAGTAGCGACGCTGTGGCAGTGGTTGGGCAACCCTGAATGGTCAATAAAAGAGGCGTGATAATCTCGTTCCTCAGGTCTTTGTAAAGAGTGCACACCAGGAGGGCATGCGCCACCGATTTGGTGCTGCCATCTCCGCAGGGACATAAGCCTTTTTTGTATGGAATCTGTTGGAATCGTGCCTCAAGTACATCCGAGGGCAGTACATTCAGTCTTGCGAGGGTGAAGGCAGGTCTATATTTTGGGATTGCTAGATTAGACAGATAGGATGCCAGAGAGTCAAAGTGGGAGGGAGGTGGGAAATGGTCATACCGTGGGCAAAATTTTCTTATTGTGGCCAAGTTGTTCTGACGCTCAATATCATTTAGGCATTGGCAAATTAGACTGTTTGCTTTGTTATAACCCACAATGAGTAGCTGTTGTGGGGTTAAACCACAAGAGCGAAGTTTTTGATTGACAGTTTTAGACCAGGCACTCTTGTGGCAGTCTTGTTGCACTAGGGCTATTGGACCAGGGGGGTTGAGTTTAGGCGAAGCCAGAAGTTGAATGTCCTGTGTCAGATCCGTATTTCTACTGAGGGGAGATTGGCCTCTAGGCGCAATGATGTGTTTGGGACACAGGTGGGAGAGAAAAAATTTGCCTTAAGAACTTTGATTGGACAGCTTCCATGGATCCATGGTGTGTGCCATCCAAATCTGTGCTGGGGTTTAGCTTGGAACACTTCCAGAACTGAGAGTATATGTATGCCAGCTTTGGTGTAGAAAAAGCCTGTCAGAATTTTGGTGCTTTGAGATGCTTTTTCTTTTGCACATTTCTGGTGTGCTCCCCATGACCCTGTGGACTGGGAAATAAGGCCAAGATATTTGAAAACTTTGACCTGTTCGATTGGCTGGTTGTCCATACGCCATCTGTGTGCCCTATAGTTTCTTGAGAAAACCATGGTTTTGGTTTTCTTGTAGTTCACGGCCAGCTGTTCTCTCTGGCAATAGCCTGAAAATGCTCTGATCAATCTTCTTAGGCCTACTTTTGTTTGAGACAGGAGAACCGCATCATCTGCATATTGTAGAATTGAGATGGGTTTTGTGGCCAGTTTAGGGGCATGATACACGGGAGATGCTATGCACTGGACAATGTCATTTATATATAAGGCTAGGATACACCCTTGCTTGACTCCCTTTGTGGCTGGTGCAGATCCAGATATCCCACCACTGAAACACTTGATTTGTCCCCTCAATTTTAAAAGTAAAATGTCCATCAACAATTTTGGGGAAGTGTACATATTTGCAGTGTTGGAGTTGTGGAAGGTTGAGCTTTTTCAGCTTAAACCACAATCCATCCTCTCCACTTCCTGAAGCAATCCAACAATGTATATCCTTTGTTGAACTGATCCAATAAATTGTCATTTTCATGTACTAAAAACAAGATTTTCCCAGTGTTACTTACAAGCTCTGCTCCAACACTACAAGGACATAAGCAGAGCCTGGGGGATGAGGCCAATGGCCCACCTAGTCCATCCTGCTGCTCTCACAGTGGCCAACCAGATGCCCCCGTGGGAAGCTCCCAAGCAGGATCTGAGCACAAGGGCAGCATTCTCCCCTCCCATGGTTTCCAGTCTCCATTGCCATCTCTAACTGTGCAGGCAGAGAGCAGAGCCCTCCTGGCTGTAGCCTTCGATAGCCCTCTCTTCCTCCATGAATGTGTCCAAACGTCTTTTAAAGCCACCTGGTTTCACTGAAACCCATAAGGAGGTCACAGTGCTGGGTGGGTTGCAGCACTGCCTGCTTATTTTCTTGGACTGTGAAAGAATCCAGTGTGCTCTTTCTACATTTTGAGCCTACTCTCCAAATAACCCGATCAGGTAATTGCTGTTCCACCTTTTCTATTTGTCTCTACTTTTCTCTTTTCCTTAGTCTCACAACAATCTGGCTCTCATGAGATGAGAAACATATTGTTTCTCGTGTGATTTTTCTCCCTTCCTGGTTTTCTTGCATTTTCTCTAGCAATCAGGGTCTTTAAGACCTCATAATCGCCTAGCAGTGACTCCCCACTTTTCTCCTAGTAACAAAGTACATGGTCCAGGCATGCAAAAGTAGGTTTGTCAGTTTAAAAATTAGCAACCTTTTTATTATCAGGCATTGTTCCAGCACTAGTGCATAATAATCTTATTAAATTCCCTCTTTAAAAAATACCCCAGAGGCAGACCTGAGTCTCTCCAGGTGTTGTTTGTCACGGGGTGATGGGAGTTGTAGTCCATCAACATCTGGCAGATCACAGGTTCCCTATCTCTGGTTTAAGAAATCATAGGTGTCACCTACTGAAGCCCCTTTGAAGTGATGCAATGAGTTATTTGATGAGCACCACTCTTGTAGTTTTGTGGTGCAAATTAAATGAATCTCTGGCTGACATTTCTTGTTCATTTGTTTTTAAATTCTACTCTTTGTTAAGGCTTCCTTCAGCAACCTGGTGCCCTCCAGATGTTTTGGACTATGACTCCCATCAGCCTCCGCCAGCCGAAGGTTGATCTGGAAGGCAACCAACTTGGTTGCATTAAAGACTTGTTTCATTAAGGCACATTGCACCTTTTGCAATGCTGATTGCAATGCTGAGATATGATTAGCCTGACAACAATTTACTGTGGGAATTCTGTTTCATTTCATTTTCTATCTAACTAATTTATACTAGCTGCTATTCAGATTTTTCAAGCTAAAGTGTCTTCCCAGCTAATTTTTGGGATCCCAATATGGATACAAGCATATAATAGTAATTTAGATAAGATACCCTCAAGTTTCTTGAGACGTATCCTGGGGCTCCCATTCAATCAAGTAGGAGACAATGTGTGCAGAACTAGGTATACACACGATGGAATGTTGAGTCTGGGCTAGCGCTATAAAATACTGGTTGCGTTGCCATTTCCATTACCAACCTTCGAGTTTCCTTTCTGACTTGCTTAAGGACTCTTAGAAATCCAGATGGTGCCAACTCTCACATAGAAAAATCAGGTCTATTGGTATTAACTTGGAACCCTTGTATAATTCAAGTGAACAATATATTTATCGCAATAGTCAATCCAGATTAAGGGACATTAAAAAACCAAACATCGAGTCAGGTGTAAATAAATTTTTCTCCCCCAAGTTTTATGGTTTAAATACAACAGAAAAGGGTCACTTATATTTCAAAATTAATAATTCCAGACCAACGGAAGGCCTTTATGTTAGCCCAACTGAATATTTTCCCCTCAGCTTTTGTCAAGGGCAGATATTTAAACATCTCTAGAACATCTCTAGAACATCTCTAGAACATTGCAGATGTTCTTTGAATGTTCTGGATACCATAGAACATATTCTTTTCTACTGTCCATTGTACAACCTGTGGGAGTCATAAAGCCATGGCAGAGGCTTGTAATACTGCAGGGTGCCTCCTGACCTAGATGACGATGTATAGAATGTATTGACCTTATATGGAGTTGTGTTTCCTCTGGGCAGTGATTACCTTATATGGTGATGGGTGTAGTAAAAGCCATGACCGGATGATGTAACGTGAGACATTGGCAGACCGGCCATGCAGGCAGGGGGAACAAAGGATAATAAAATCGGAGGAGAGTAAGAAGAAGGAGCTGCTCCATCCTGAGAAATACTTCTGGCTCTCTGTGTCTTTTTTCTATGCTGTGCACCATTTGTGACGGCTGGATTCCATCAACAACCAGCTATGCAAATGTGTGCTATCCCCTTTTCTGGGTAGTCATAGCACAAGGAAAATATCAGATTCTATCTGTCTGACATTAACCTGAAAGTAACCACAAGGGTGACTGAGTTTTGGTCAATAGTATCTCTTAGAGTGCTGAATGACACTATTTAGTAGGAATACACTCCGATGAAAATCCTTGTTATTACATATTTTTACATGGCTGTTTATTTGAATATATTTTAAAATTTTAAATATGGCTATTTTATATGGCCTATATTTGTAATGCCTAATAAAGGTTTGGCAAAGTAAGACTGTGTGTGTTCCATACAATCTGCTTTAATGCTTAATTTTATAGGGTGACATTTGATTGATGGCATTTATTTATTTTTTCAGTGCCTGTGAGACGTTTCTACCAAAACCTGTGTTTCAGCATCATTCTTAAGGCTTGTCTCCTTCCTTGCTATACTGGTTCCAGATATGTTTTGGAGCTGCTGACTTCTTTCTTTTGTATCCTTTTGTAAAAAGCCATTTTGGATCTTGCATCTCCCCTTTTACTCATGAAATGTTGAGATTTCGCTGTCTGTTCTTGCCTCCATCACATGAAATTCATTTCCTCATTCCAATTTGCCAGCCTCCAAATGCTAGTAGAGTGCAAACTGTCTGAGAATCCCCAAGCTCTGGAATCCCACATTCTTCTCTCTCTCCTCATCTGGGCAAATAAGTACAGTGGTACCTTGGGTTACACACGCTTCAGGTTGCATACGCTTCAGGTTACAGACTCCACTAACCCAGAAATAGTGCTTCAGGTTAAGAATTTTGCTTCAGGATGAGAACAGAAATCGTGCTCCAGTGGCGCGGCAGCAGCAGGAGGCCCCATTAGCTAAAGTGGTGCTTCAGGTTAAGAACAGTTTCAGGTTAAGTACGGACCTCCGGAACAAATTAAGTACTTAACCCGAGGTACCACTGTATCTATCTCTCTCTCTCAAAAAAAAATTCCATATACTCCATTTTCATACCTCAGAGTCAACATTTCTTACGCAAATCCAATTTCATGCTTCCCTCTGTCTGTATTAAGGTCTTTATCCTGCAAACAGCAACATCTACATTAGTCTATCAATGCTGAGAGTCTATCCTGGCAGGGCTATCCTGATCTACAGAGCCCAGGAAAGCAGGAATATTTGTAGCATCTGTGGCTAAATATATTCATACCCACCAACTGTCCCGATTTGAAAACTCACAAGCCATCACGGCTTCTCATGTTGTCACAGAGAGTCCCGAAAATTCCCAACAATTCCCTGGAGCAGACAAGAGGCTCCTGCCACTCAGCTCCACAATGGCTAACTGCCATTCATTGAGTGCAAAGAAGGCTGTTGAGAGAGGAGCTTCCGTTTCACCCTGGACACGTGCCTTTGCCAACTCCAGCTGGCCCAGGCTCCCTTCCCTTTCCCTGGCTGTTGGCTGCCACAGCGAATGTGGTGGGGCTCCTGAGGGAGCAGAGGGCGGGAAATGGCAGCTGCGGTGGTAGAGGGAGGTGGAGGAGCAGCAGGAGGAAACAGCTGCCCTGGTGGTAGCAGTGGCGCAGCCTCTTCAATGGGCCCATTGTCATGGATGCGATCCTGGGAGTGGGCACAGGAGGAGGAGACCAGCGGTGCCCTCAGCCTGAGTGACAGGAAGTTGAGGCAACCTCAATGACACCACATGGACCGTTGAGCCACAGGGAAGGAGGGGAAGAGGGAAGTCAGTTACCTCCAACATTCCTCAGATGAAAATGCCCCTAATGTTGGAGGGTATGAATATATCCTACCCAGAAATCTGGACCTGGGTGTTTGCTTCCTTGGTCAGTTTGTTGTATATTTGTCAATATCAGGGCAAAAGAATAGCTCCTTCTTTTGGCTGACCACCAGCTCAGCTCTGAGTCCACCTGCAGCTCAGGACTGAGACTCAGGGCTTATCCACATGGAGCTTTGAAGCTGCTTGTGTTTCTATTATTCAGTCATTCGTTTTACAGGGCCCACAGCATTCCAATAGCATGCAACCCAAAGCAACATAAGCGTGTGGGGATTCCTTTATCCTGAGAGTAGCAATCACAAATGGAATCCACTTGTCCAATTATGAAATTTTACTAGAAATAAAAGATAGAGGGAAAGCAGGCAACAGGTCAAACCAAATACACAATAAACCAGAATGTGGTAACTAGACTAATCCTGGTTTATCCAGCACAGTATGGTATTCCTAGTTTTTTTAGGAGTAGTCCAGTCCGGCAGAAGCTGAGGAGGATCACACTTCCTGGTGACCTGGCCTGGGTTCTGGTGGTGAAATGTTTGGGGGATACAAGGGCAGCTGAGCAGTCTTTCCCCTGTCATGGGAAGGTGTGTCCTCTTCCTGACCAAGGAGAGCCAGAATCAGTCAGGTAGGCCACATCCCCCAGGAGGGCTCCTGGAGAGAGATGCATCATGACAGAGAAATGGTGGGGCCAGGAGACGAGGCTCCTATGTGGCATAAGGTAACCTATGCTGCTATGTTCCTACACTGGCTTCCTATGCAAATCACAAGTTATAGATTTGATAAAGCATCTCTCATTTTATACCGTACCTCGTGCCTTGCCTCTCTTTATCTTCAGCCCTTCATGCAATGGAACCTCCAGTGATATGGGAGTGGGGGAAAGGGAGCAAGATATCAAGGCTATGAGAAAGGAGAGAGTTTGTCCTTCTACTGCCTCTAAATGGGAAGAAGGAGAGGGGGAGGAGGGGGAGGGGGAGATCCCATTGGCAGCTGGAGTACTATGGCTCTAGGTGAAGCCCTTGGAACACCCCATCCTGTTATGAAACGGCCCTGCATTCCCCACCCTTAATATGAAGCATTAGAGTGCAAGTTGAGATAGTGAGGGGCAGAGATTGACTATGCACTTTGTACACAGTCAGAAAGCCTTGCCACAGGCTCAGAGGAGCTGTGTTCAGAGAGCACCTTCTTGGGATCACAACGCTGGTACAGCAAAGGAAAGCCAAACAGAGTAGAAATATTATCAAACGTGAAACACTTTTTGCAGTTCCCTGAGCCAGTTGGGAGATATGATTGGTATGGCTAAGGCAGCAAAAGAAGACACTTTCTTCCCAGCCTGCGATGAAACCTGGAAACAAAATGCAAGACACCCGTTCATTTTATGTTTTAGTATTGTTTCTCCATGGTGTTGCCTTCACACATCTTGTCTCCATTTTTGTGGAACCAGTCACCCCACACAAGCCTCTTCTCACTGCAAGTCCATTTTTGGCCATCATCTCCAAAACATACCAGGTGCAGACTGAACCCATTCACAGGAGGACTATAGAGGCCCAGTGATAGCAAGAGGTCATCCTGTACAGGGTCTGTCTGCATCCTTAAGAAGCATCCTGCTTCCAGCACTGACCCTTCAGAAGCCTCCAGAAAACAGAAAGAGGGCATGAGGGCAACAGCTCTCCCTTTGTGTTTATCCTTAGTGAACAATGTTCAAAACTTTGGCTGCTCAGTGATGTATAGTGGTACCTCGGGTTAAGTACTTAATTTGTTCCGGAGGTCTGTACTTAACCTGAAACTGTTCTTAACCTGAAGCACCACTTTAGCTAATGGGGCCTCCTGCTGCTGCCACGCCGCCGGAGCACGATTTCTGTTCTCATCCTGAAGCAAAGTTCTTAACCCGAGGTACTATTTCTGTGTTAGCGGAGTCTGTAACCTGAAGCGTATTTAACCTGAAGCGTATGTAATCCAAGGTACCACTGTACTGTGACTGTCTATTCCTAACTATCATGGTTAATAAAATCATAAAAGATCTCTTTTGGATCAAACAAAGGTTCATCTAATTCAATATCCTCTTTTCAACTTTGGGCAATCAGATTTCACCAGGAAGTCCATAAGCACAACAACTAGACAGTCTACGTTTATACCGTGCAGCAAGTATGGAAGGTAACAAGATGCCAAATCATAACACGAGCCCTGCTGGATCAGGCCCAAGACCTAGTCCAGCCTGCTGCTTTCACAGTTACCAACCAGATGCTTACGGGAAACCTGCAAGCAGGATCTGAGCACAGGAGCATTCTCCCCTCCTGTGGTTTCCAGCAACTGGCGTTCAGAAGCATTGCTGCTTCCAGCTGAGCAGGTAGAGAGCAGAGCCACCATGGCCAGTAGCCACTGGGAGCCCCTCTTCCTCCATGAATGTGTCCAATCTTCTTTTGCAGTCATTCAAGCTGGAGGCCATCCCTCCCTCCTGCAGGAGTGACTTCCGTAGTTTAACTTTGTTCTGTGTAAAGATGTGCTTTCTTTTATCTATCCTAAATCTCTCAGCATTCGGTTTCATGGGATGTCCTGGTGTTGTGAGAACGGTAGATAAACTTTTCTCTCTACACTTTCTAAATCAAAAGGAAAACAAATGGCCTGTGATTCCTTCTGGTAGATTTACTTTCAGTTTAACTGCAGGTGGTTCCCTGACTTCCCTCCCCTGGTCTTACGTCTCAGATTTAACCACTCTTGTCAGCGGCAAAGCTATCCGCTCGGGTGCCAGCTGCGGCACGCGGATCCTGCAGCCAGGGGTGGGGTGAGCCGCCCATGTGCGTGGAGCGCGCTGCGTGGAGCCTCTCCGCCACCTCCCCCTCAACTGTAGGGCAGTGGAGGGAGAGCCAGTGGGCAGATGCAAGCCCCACGCTGCCGTTTCAGGCAGCATGGAGCCTGCAGGCACCCAAGCCACCACATCATGCCCAGGATAGATGCGTGGCTTGGGCACGCGATAGGGCCCTCAGTAAGTGCCAGCCCCCACGGTGTGGTGCCCAGTGCCAGCTGTGTTTCGTTACATTTGTTGACTGAACTAAAAAGTTTCGTGAGCCCAATTATTATTTTTTTAACTCAGATTTTTGTCATTTTGTCACACACACCCCTTAGTGATGACACCCGGGGTGGCCCACACACCCCGCATCCCCTTCCTCCGCCACTGACTCTGGTCTCATTTCTTCTCCTTCACTTTTAAGCCTGGGAGCCATGGAAGGATCTTGTGCAAGCAGACTGTGTAGTAATGAAGTGACATTCACTTCTGCTGCTTCTCCTCTACCTTTATGCTAAAAACGTGAGCTTCTGCTAATGCAGTAAACAGATTGAAGATCTGAATGTAAATTCTTTTCTCCCAGATGTACCACAAATGGCCATAGAAGACCTAACACGGATCTCCCCACGCAATTTTCTTCTTTTAAAAGCAACCAAAGGAGCATGAGAGTTGAGCTTTGGGAAAGGATGGTCCTCTATTATCACATCTCAATGTTTTACTTTCATCTCCAGTTGATATCTGTACTTCAAAAGTAGCCTTGGAAGATGCTACAGTTCTGCCTCCAGCCCTGATTTGACCTAGATTTGGGACATTGCCTGGAGGCACATGAGACAGCCAACTTGCTGAAGCTAAACAGGATTGGATTGGTTCCTGGATGGGAAGCCGCTTGGGAATCCCATGTATGCCACCTTGGTCTCCATGACGGAAATACAGTGGGATATAAATGTAATAAATGCATAATGGACTGTGGCATGAGTTGGCTAACCATTGCCCCTTCAAATGTTGTGGGACTACAACTCCCATCACCTCTCACCACTTGCCATGCTGGCTGGTACTGATTGGAGTTGGATCCAATAACATCAAGAGGGCCACAGGTGAGCCACCTCAGCCCATGGAAAGTCCAGATGTCCTAAGTAGCTCTGAGGAATGAAATAGAGAATACTCCCCAAGGTCAGCATCAGACATCAGCTTGAGCGTCTACCCAGAACCTGATGTGAAACATATTAGCTCAGTGGTAGAAGACATGTTTTGTGTCCAGGAGGCCCTTGGTTCAATCCTCAGCATCTCCAGTTGAAAGGCTCTCTGGTAAAGGTGCTGCAAGGCATCTCCTGGGATCTTGGAAAGAGACCTTCAGAGGAAGACCATAGAGGGATTTTTTTTTTTTTTTTTACTGTGACGTGGATGCTTGTAAGTCAACTTCCTATGTAGAAACATTGGAGTGACGGAGCTGCTGAGGAAGCTGAAACAGATCACACAGAATGGAAAATGGCAAGACTTGGGTTAAGTTCTTGATGGTGCATGGACACAAAAGTGCCCACCACGTGCTTGGGGAAGGGGACAACTCCCTGGCAAGGAGAAAGTGACCCAGAAGTTGGGACACTTAACATCTGCCAAGCTCCCCACCCCCCACCCCCACACTGCATGGCATCTAGCTAAAGAGCCTAGCTCAAGCTGTTGCCCATTTGTCAACATGACATTGAATGACAGATTGGAACAGACGCATGGATGACAAGCCCAGGACATCTTGAAGGCCTTTTCCAAACTGCCTGCTGGTTCCTCGTTGCAGCATTAATCTCCCATGACAGAGAGATCCAGTGTGAATAAGCCAGCTGTGCAGTGTGAGCTTAAATAGGACAATGTGTCATATGTTCTACAGAGAACGTTAAGTTCAGAGTGGGGGGAGAACACCCAGGACCGCTCAAAAGCACAGAGCAGAAAGTGTCCCCAAAAGATGTTCAAGTGATGATGATGGAGAGCCAGTGTGGTGTGGTGGAATAGGACCTGGGAGATCAGGGTTCAAATTCCCCACTCAACCATGAAGCTCACTGGGTGATCTTGGGCCAGTCACTTATTCTCAAGTCACAAAATGGCTGCCATGGGTGTGTGGCATAACACAAAATGGTTGCCAAATCTCAAAAAGCAAAAGTAGAGACAGGACCACAGAATGGTACAGGCATGACCCCCTGCCCCCATCAGCCCTCCCGTCATCAGAAAAAAAGAGCACCTACATTGGGCCTTGCTGCGCTTGCTCACCGAGAGAAGTTCTGAGCACCTCTCCTCTGCTGAGAGCAGAAGGCATGGGCATCTGCTCACAGCCCCCAGTGAAATGTTGGCTTTAGAGATGTCACCCTTCACCCAAGGCTCCTTCTTTCCTAGGCAGAAGCAAAACAAAAAAAATGGAAAATGGACTTTGCCAGCTACTTCCCAAGAAAGATAAGCACCATTCATATGTGCTTATTTAAGCAAGCCCTTAATGCACATTGGGAAGCACTACAACTATTAACCTCAAGGAGAGGTCATCCTCCTACTCGGTGTCTAGAACAATACAGATTTGGCTCACACAGAGACAACACCTGCAAAACTGACGTGCTTTTAAGAACATAGGAGCATAGGGTGCTGCTGGCTTATACCTTGCCCTGGTACTGCCTACCAAGGGACGGAGGAGCCCGTCCATTGCAGTTCCTTGCCCTGCCTCTCTCCCCCACCCCCGTCTTAAGTTCAGTTCACATGACTCTGTCAGGGATTCTTTAGCTGCGACTCCTGCTTTGCAGAGGGTTGGACTAGATGACTTTTGGGGTTATTTTGGCTAAGGTGTGCATTGTATTATTCCCCCTGTGTTCTCTTCTTCTTCTTCTTGCATGTTCTTTGGTTGTAGATCTCCATCACAACATTGGAAGACGTGTGAATTTCAAATGTGGGCTGCCTTTCAGTTTGCATATTGCTTCAGGAAGTGCAAATGACCTTAGTTTGCATTAACATGTGAACTGGACCAAATTGCTTTGCCTGCCTAGCCTACACTGACGGAATGTGTCTCTCTGTGGTTTCAGGAAGATGCCTTTCCCAGCCCTACTTAGAGACAGCAGGGAGGGAACCAGGGAGCTTTTGCTGCAGAGAAAGGGCTCTACCAACCAGCCGCAGCCCTTTCCCCTAACGTAAATCTCAGGGGCTGCATGCTCCGATGTAAGAGAGGGGCAAAGCCAGTCACACGATTGTACAAAATCCCTGTTCGCTCCTCACAGGTCACCCAGTGCCAAGGCATGATTGCATTGTCCAAAGGTGCCACAATTATCCGCCAGCTGTTTCCCTCATTCTCTCTCTGAGGATTGACAACATGCATTCATGTCTGGCCCAGTGACTCCCTTTGATTTACACTTCAAATATTTTTGCAGGCATTCTGTTCCTCCATCTCCCCTTGTGGCACAGACACCCCCTGCTCTCTCCCTCTCTGCACATCCATGAATCACAGCAGAATAATAAGCTCATTTATGAGCAGCAGACAAACTTGGAGGACCAAAGAGCAGACTAAATCACCACAAAGCTCTGCAAAGCCGATTTAGGGCTTCAGCAGGGCTTCCCGTTATGATTCCCCCCCCCCCACTGCTTCCGTGCTAGAGCACTCAATGCCTAGGGATATAAACCAAGGGAAATAGGTATGTCCTTAACAAAAGGATTTCCAAAGGACCTTCCCAAGGCTGGTGCCAAGGTTCGGCGCAGTTGGGCATCTGCCAGGGCCCCATGCCCAAGAGGCCCCTGGAGCTGCTCCTTCTCTTCATCATTGCAGCCGCCTTGCTTGCTCCCCAGCCTCTCACTCTGCCCCAGACAATGACTGCCTGCTTGCTCTTTGGCTCCAGGGTTGGGCGAATCTGTCAATTTCAGTCTGCTAATCTGAAATTTGGTTCTCCACAGTTCCAGATCAATTTGCAAATTTTTTTTTAAAAAAGAAAGAAATCCTCATGAAAATTTGTCAGCATTTAGTGCAAATTTATCCCAATATTGTATACATATTTTTGTATGCACTTTTTTGCAAGCAACTTTCTCTAATATAATGCAGTTTTCTGGGTTATTTTAACCAATACATATATTATTATTTTTTGCACATGCTACACAGTGCATGAATTTTTGTACACACTACTTGGTTGGAGACTTGCACTGCAGAATCTGGAGAAGTGCAAATTTTGAAGGAATGTGGGCATTTGGAAGTGGAAATCAGGCAGATTTGCCTTTTAATTCCAAACTGAACTGTATTTGTCCCCCATCACTAATTAGCTGACAGACTGGCAAAGGAAGCAGGTGTCGGAGGAAAAGGAGGAGCAGCAGCAGCTTGTGATAATGGCGTTGAGGAAGTAGACAAAGGGAGGGAGGTGGGCCGCATGGAGGGCTTCTTGCCAAGGAGTTCTCTAAAACCCAGACCTGTCACAGGGCTTGGCAACATCAAGTGAGGCCTATAAAGGGGCCACACTCCCAAGCAGGGCACTGGATTTAGGGTCATAAAAAAGACACGCCAACAACAGTTAGAATGCAGTCATTATGGGCCACCCCATGAGGATGAAGGAACATGGAAGAGAAACACCACATCTAAAGAAGCAGTAATCTAACTAACAATTTCATTCCCAAGTGAAATTAACCATGATAATAATACCCTACTCTTTTGTTCACAGAGTACCTTAGCATATAACAAAGAAAAAAAGAAAATTCAAAATGACATCGTAATAGATTATTGTATAACCATTTAAGAACAGCAACCCATTGAAAATCAAGCTTAAAAACAACAGCAGCCAGCAGCAAGCCAAGAAGCAAACTGGCAGATTTCCGCTGGTTGAAAAGCTGGGCTTTGAAAAGCTCAATTTTTAAACAAGAAGGAAAGAGAATTCTGTCATTTGCACAATTAAGCTACAGGGTCCATTCAGAAGCCCGACTGGGGTGGGGTGGGGGTGCTCTGCTGCTAGGAGGCAAAGGGGCCCAAACTTGTGGTGTTGGGGAAAGAATTGCAGGTAATGTAGACACCGTGAAAATCAGCTTTGCTTTTACTTCTGCAATAGACTGTTGCTATTCCTGTGAGGGACATTAAATTAACACAATTTTTAAAAGCATGTTTTCATGCAACCGTTTTGAAATTTCCATTGGCTTCCAATTCACTGCAGCAATGAAAGGCACAAGCAAATCAAGCTCCAGGTTTTGGAAGGTTCTTGGACTCCATGCCTCCTGTCAGTCAGTCTCCCTCCTGTTCTGCACCACAGCAGCCAGCCAAATCCCTATGGGAAGCTTGCAAGGAGGACATGGGCACAAAAGCACTCTCCCCACCTTGGGATTGCCAGAAACTGGTATTCATACTGCCTCGGATCTTCAATAAAGCCACCACAGACCCTCCAAGGGTCCCTATTTTCCAGGGGCAGTCCCAGATTCACAGAAGCGGTCGCAGTTTCTGATTTGATTCCCGAATGCCCTGCTTTTCCTTAGTACATGCCTATTTTCATCACAGAAATGTTGGAGGGTATGGAGTTATCCAACCCCCAAGCCACCTGTATAAGGAAGTGGTTTTTTAAATGTTTTATTATGTTTTTATATATGTTGGAATCCGCCCAGAGTGGCTAGAGCAACCCAGTCAGAGGAGTGGGGTATAGTTAGTAAAATTATTATTCTAGAATAGGATGTCCCTATTTTCATCATAGAAATGTTGGAGGGGGTGCCATCATGGCTAGTAGCCAATGTCCTTCCTCCATAAGATTTCTCCACTCCTCTTTCAGGGCAGTCAAAGTTGGTAGCCGCCCCACCTATGGTGCTAGCAAGTGCCATTATTTAACTATTTATTTATTTATTTATTTATTTATTTATTTAACATTTAACATTATTTAACACCACTTCCTGTGGTGGCCACCAACTTGGATGGCTTTAAAAGAGGAGGAAAGGGCTCCCAACCCTGATCAAGACGCTCTACCTGTTGGAGGCAGCGGTGTTTCTGAAAGCCGGTTGCTGGGATGACAAGCGGAGAAAGAAAGCTCTTGCGCTTAGGTCCTGCTTGCTGGTTTCCCAGAAGAGGCCCCTGGTTGGCCACTGTGAGAACAGGAGGGTGGGCTAGGTGGACCCTTGATGTGGTCTAGCAGCCTCTTCTTATGTTCTTTTGTCTGTCCTGAGGGTCCCACAATTCAGCTTCTTCTGCTTCCTAGCTGCTTTCTCCACAAGCATAATTCCATATACCTCCCATAATAGCTTGCCACAATAGCTATTTTCTACTTGATCATCAGAAGTGGAGAATATTCCCCTCCTGACATGTAAAAGGCCCAGCCATCTGTAGTCTCAGGAAATTTGTAACCTTTCATGCCAAACAATCTTCATTTCATGCGAGCCAAATGCAGGTGGGTGAAAACAACCCTTTCATCAAGCGGCATCTCGAGATGAAACAATAACCCTGTGCTAATAATGACCATTTGTAATGAAAGGGAAGAGCCAACAGTTACCCAGGGTGTTTTTGGCCTCCGTATGCCTTTTATTTATTTTTGAGCAAGCAGGAGCAGAAGAAAGACAAAAAAGAAATAGCCCCCTTTTTAGCTAGGTTTCAATCAATAAAATGTTCAAGACAATGCAAAGGAGAAGGAGAAGGAGGCGGAGCTGGATGGCAGATAAATGAAATTAAAAGGTTTCTGAATGGATGATTCAGACACCAGGCGAGGTGTCAGGCTCGCAATTAGGCCGCTCCACATTCTGCAGGGTCGCACTTGACAGACAAATCAATCCTCAGCCCTGTTCTAAACAGCCGCCTAATGAATAAATCAGCAAGGTCGCCCGTGTCATTGCCTCCAACAGCCAGCCGGGGCTGGACTCGCTCACCAAGATGGTGACAGCCACGCAAGCAGAGCTGCGCCATTGCACAGCAGGGGCCAAGCTGCTTGAGTCAAGATCAGGTGCAAGGAAGGATCTGCTGCTGTACTGATCTGGCAGGTTAAAACAGCACACATTTGTTAATTTGTTAAATTCTGAAAACTGGTGTGGTGCAGTGTCGAGCATCCGACTAGCCCCTGGAAGGCCTGGGGTCAAATCCCTACCCAGCAGTGCAGCTCATGACCTTGGGCCAATTTCCATCGCTCAGTCTAACCTGCCTTTTAGGGTCACTGTGAGGATAAAACAGGGGCTGGGGTGTAGGGGACAATCTCGTAAGAGTGTAAGGAGCGCCGTGCTGGGTCAGAACAAAATCTGCTCTGTTTCCACCATGGCCAGCTAGACACCCAGGCCAAGTCTGCCATCCTGCTCCAAGGCGCCTAGAGCAGGGTGAATCTTCCCAGGACAATTGGGTGACTTTTATGCTCTTCAAATTCCTTTCAGATCAGAATTAGCCCATTTCTTCCAGGGTGGCTAAATACTGTGCTGCAGCAGAGATTAATATTAGCAGGCTTATAACTTTTGCCATCTAAGCCTGGTGTTTTATAGTGTGATACAGTTATTTGTAATTTTATTAGTATGGTTTTCTATTTTGTTTTGTCTGGTATATTTGTAAAGGTTTATTTCTGAATATTGATCACTGACTGTGATAAAAGCGACTGACTGGCTGATTGACTGAGCAGAGTGGAGGGACTTCAAAGCTTGAAGGGTCTACTTTGTCTTTTTAATAGATTTGTGAGGTCACCAACTGAAACCAATTGTAATCAGGGGCTTAGAAACAGAGGTAGAGAGAGAATGAGGGTTGTAGGCTCCAGGAGACATCCCTCCATCTGTGGTGGGAATGCCCTCAGGTTTCATTATTCTGGTCTCAAGTATATCAAGAAATGGCTAAATTGATTAAATCACCTATTCAGGCTTCCCTACAACTTTTTCCCCTACAAAAGTGGGTGGAGAAATTAATGTGAATTTTATCTTTGTACAGTAGGTTGATTTCTGCACACACTCACACACCTCTCTTTGTCCTGCATCCATTCTGGATGAGGCCAATGGCCCACCTAGCCCAGCCATCCTGTTATCAGGGTGGCTGAGCACCCTGCAAGCAGAACCTGGAGCCCGAGAGCCCCCTCCCCTCCAACTTCATTGGCACGCTCTGAAACAATAGGCAAACCAAAACACAGTCATCTTTCAAAATTCACGTTTCCTCAAATTTTGCAATGCAATGGACCGAAAATGCAAGCACCAGGGTAAAATGTGCCCCCGAAATGTGCACATTGGTGAAAGGAAGATGTAAAGATGTATTATATTAGGAGAAAGTGCAATGCAAAAAAATGTGTCTTTTAGGAGACAATTGTACTTAAAAGCTGGTGAATTTTCATGAGGACTTTTTTTTAAGTTGCAAATTGATTTGGAAGTGCAGAGAACTGAACAGAAGTCTGGGACAATGAGAAATGGAGAGAAACTGAAAATGACAACAAAATTCAACATAACTGCTTTTTTGCCATCATGGTAATTAGCTGCTGAGCACATCTGGCGGAGGGTTTGTGTTATGTACTGAGTTGAATAGGATCCAAACTGCAGCAGTCTGATTGGTCCTAGAACAATAGGATCCAAAAGGCAGCAGTCTGATTGGTCCTAGAACAATGCAGCAGTATGATTGGTTGGCAGGAACTACCCAATCATGCTCCAGATAGAAGTGAATCCACAACCTGATTGGCTTACAGTAGAATTCCGGAATTAGCCAATCATGTGTACATAATGTATATAAAGCAGATACTTTGAGGGGACTTTCATTCATTCCTCCTCACCACTATGAGCTGAATAAAGAGCATGAAATCACTTTGCGACTCTGAGTATATTTCACTGGCAATGAGGATGAGATCCCGCTGAGCTGACTGCCACACACAGCACCGCAGCACCGCCACCTGCTGCACCGCTGCCTCGCACCGTGTATCCAGGCTTCAGCTCCGGGACACAAGGAACTCAGAATGGCAACCGACAACAGCTTCTCGCCATTCAACCCAGCATCGGGAGACTGGGAAGCGTACGCCTCCCGTTTCACCTTCCTCCTAGAAGCCAAAGGGGACACCGACGAAGAAGACGCCAAGAAGAGGGCGATATTCTTCAGTGTCTGCGGAGAGGAGACGTTTGAAATCGCCCGGGCTCTCCTTGCGCCTGAAGACGTCGCTACTGTTCCATACAAAACAATCATGGAACAGCTGAAGGGGCACTTTTCGCCACAGCCGTCAGTGGTGGCTCGTCGAAATGCCTTCTACACAAAGCGGCAAGCCCCTGGGGAAACCATAACTGGGTTTGTGACCTCTCTCCGCCAAGCTGCCTGGTTCTGCAACTTCTCAGAGCTGGAGAACATGCTTCGTGACCGCATCGTTGGTGGCCTGAAGGATGAGAAGCTGCAACGACGCCTATACGCTAAGAAGGACCTAACGTTCCAGGTCGCTCTGGAGGAGGCCCTGGCAACGGAAGCTGCCGAGAGGTTGACGCAAGAGGCATGGCCGAGCCAGCCGTTCCAACCGAGGGTCCACCACAAAGACCTCACCGACGACTCAGGATCCAACAGGGAGGAGGTGCACCGAGTACAGCAGTGCACTCAAGCAGCCCACACACCACAGCTGCCTCGACGAGAAGGAGGGAACTGTGCAAGCTGTGGAGAAAGTCACGAGAGGAGGACCTGCCGTTTCCGCAACGCAGAGTGCAGGCAGTGCAGAAAATCGGGACACATCGCCCGGGTGTGTCGGGCTCGGCCCACCCGACGCCAGGCATCAGATGACCAATCCAAGAGCCCCAGGTCCCGGGGCCCAATGCACCAAGGCAACTCGACAGAGCTCATGGACTTCCAGGTATACCAGTTGCCCCACCCCAACATAGAGAAAATTTATGTTGATGTACAGATAGAGGGGGCCCCATGCCGCATGGAGCTTGACACGGGTTCAACTCTATCCATAATCTCGGCAAGGACCTTAAGGAAACTGTGTCCTACTGGGGGTCCCAAACTCAGGCCGGCCCCATTCACCCTCCAGGACTTCCAGAAACGTAAGGTCCCCACAATGGGGGTGGGGACCTTCAGGGTGCAATACCGAGGGCGGACGCGGCAACTGGACTTGCTGGTGGTCAAGGGCCCCTACATTAGCTTACTGGGATTGGCATGGTTTGGACCACTGGGGCTAGCCGTCACCGGGGTGAACCACACTAGCTTACAAGTGGACGTGGACGCCATATGCAAGGAATTTCTGGGGGTTTTCGATGGGAAATTGGGACAGTATATGGGCCCCCCCATTGCTCTACAGCTTGACCCCGCAGTGAATCCACAACCTGATTGGCTTACAGTAGAATTCCGGAATTAGCCAATCATGTGCAGCCCATTGTGTAAATAATGTATATAAAGCAGATACTTTGAGGGGACTTTCATTCATTCCTCCTCACCACTATGAGCTGAATAAAGAGCATGAAATCACTTTGCGACTCTGAGTATATTTCAGTTTGTGTGTGTTCCTTGTTTGGTGCTCACTGAGAGGGCAGCACGTTCCTGCTTACAGGAGCTTTCCCTAGCTGTTAATGTCCTTGCCGCCTTTTTTTCTAAGTGGAGTTTTATTGTTTTTGAATAGAGTGCTGTGCTGCTCACTCTTTTAGCCATTTTCACAAAGTTATTGATTTTTATGGTAAGTTCCTTTGTAAGGGTTTGTGTCACTGGTTCATAAATTTTTCAAATAAATAAAATGAAGCAGTGCCTGGGTGCCATCCTGTCACGGCTGATGTCAGGGAGGGTAACCCTTACCTGGCCTTTCAGAATAGTTCAAGGAAAGCAATAGCACAATGGGGGAGAGACGTAAGTCGTGTGTCCCCCACACACACACACACCTCCCAGCAACAGGAGAGACAAAATCAAGGAGCAGGATGAATGGGGTATGCAAGTTGTGCCGGATGAGGCCAGGCCCCTCGCCATGGTGACTATGTTCTCCCTCCAAGGCTGGAGGCAAGGGAGGGCTCCTGTGCTCCAGTCCTGCCTGTGGTCTTCCCAGTGGGGCAGAGAGGATGGTGGACTTGATGGGCTACTGTCCTGATCCAGCAGACCTTTTCTTGTGTTTTAAAGTCCTTCTTCACACAACGTATGATTCAGCTACAGAATCCACTGCCCCAAGATTTAATGGTGGCCAAGGAAAACAAGCGAGGTCCTGGCAACTTAAACTGATGGAATATGCGCAGCTTGAGGACCTAACATATAGAGAACAAGAAGAACATACATTTAAAGAAGATTGGGAAATGTTTATTGAATATATGGGGGGGAGTGTACACTTGAAAATGTTGGCAGCATTAATATAAATTAAGATAAATTCAACAGTGCAAGTAAGTTTGGATGGATGTAATAATGTAATACTGAATGGTTTAGTTTATGTAAAATGTGCAGGGATTTATGTTATGCAAAACGAATCATGGGAAGAGAAGAAGGGAAGTCACTGATATTTTAAGGTTGTCTAAATGAATATTCTAAATTGTAAAACAGACAATTTAATGAATTATATATATTATTAAATTTAATGCCCAGAAGTGGAGAAGTCTCTTGGGGACAGTATTTATGACGGATACACAGGCGACCTCCAGATTCAGAAGGCATTCCGTGGGGAGGGCTGTTGCTTTCATGTTCTACTTGTGGGCTTCCCGAGCACATCTGGTTGCCCTCTGACCCATAGGAAACAGGATCCTGGCTGAGATGGGGCTCTTCTGTGCCATTGGATCCCCCAGCAGTGACTGGTTAGTGGGGATCCAAGGGAACAATGTGCTCTGCAAGAAAGGGTCCCTTTCAGACACGATGTCATCAGGAGGTCCATTCTGAACGATGTAGGAAACAATAGTTTTGCAGAGGTGCTACGTCTGTTGTCTTTTCAGTGCCTACCTATTGCCCACCTTCCATTTTCAGAAAGACTTTTAGGTGGGGCGAGGGGCTGAGCCATGGAGCCATTGATCTCCTGACATCCATGCTGTTACAGCTTCCCTGGATGGGACAGGGTGGCAGCACGGTTGGGGCAGGTGCTGTCACACATGGGTGGGAGTGCATAACTGGCTCCCCCAATAGGTCTGCACAGCCCTGATCTTGCCCCAGGTAAGCTGCTGGGATGCTGGCATTGGAAGGGGGTGCCCTGCCTTACCACCCAGCCACTACCGACCCCTCTGCACAATGCTGTTGTGGCTGCATTGCCAGGAGACCAACTAGATGACCCTTGGGATGCCTTCCAACCCTGCCATCCCGTTGTTCTATGATGCAGCTGAATATACAGGCCCAATATACAATGTGAAGACATCTCAGACATAGGTTTCTGCAAGATGTAGCCAGTGGGGTTGGGGTAGATTTCTCCCCCTGCCTCTTCTTTCTCCCTAGACCCATTCTGCATCTTTCTTCAGCTGGGGGCATGTAGTCAGCCTGGCTTCCTCACTCGCTGCACTTGCCTGGTGAGCATGAGAGTTGTGGAGAGGTGGCAATAGGAAGCCGACCGCAGCCGTCTCCTGTTCACAGCCTGCAGCATGCTGGTGGCACTCGCCAGCAGCCGTAAATCCTGCCTCACTCATATCTGCAAAAGCTGATGCAGTCAAATAAAGCTGTTCTGACAGCAGCATTTAATAGCCTGGCTGTCTGCAAGAACCCTGGGTTCACATCCTCCCTGACAATGGATGTGCATTTTTACAAAGCAAGAATTTACTGTCTTAGTGCCAGATTTACAATCTGAGCAACCACTCAATACCCCCACATACCAAAAAAACAAAACCCCAAAAAACCTATAAAGGGAAATGGGGGGGGAGGGAAATGTTCTCTTTCTTTTTCTATATAAAAAATTGTCCTTTGTGCATCGGTGCCTGCTGAAGTCAGCGGAATAGTAACATGTTTGATTCTGGGCTTCGGTGATACAGAATCGCACACAAACTCAGGAAAAGCAAACAAAGGAGACAAACCATTTTGCTTCCATTTTACTGAGAGAGAGAGAGAATGAATGAATGAATGAATGAATGAATGAATGAATGAATGAATGGTGATTTCAACAAGGTGCCATCCATTAACCAGCCTTCCATAAATTAAAGGAGCGCATGCACACACCTACAGCCCTAATATCCAAACCCACTATTTTGCTAAAGTAGGTGTTTTTGTATTGTGAACCTGAATTGTTCAGCACAAGTGACTGTTCAAGGTTGCTCTCAAGGCAAGTGGGAACTGCAATAAAATGTTGCTGTGTTCAGGATTCCATCCTGCCGGCCACAGCCTTTTCTGGGGTATTCAGTTCCCCCCTCCTCTGGTTTTTCATCTCCCACCCCCCAAAAGGAGTGCCTGGGTCCAAGGGTAGAATATCTGCCTAGCCTGCAGAAAGTCCCAGATTTAACCCCCAGCATGTCCCGGCAAGGTGGGCAAGGAGCCCGGAGAACTGCTGCCACTCGGGGCAGGCAGAAGGGAGCTGGCTGGACCCATGGCTCTACAGGTGAGCTTCCTGAATTCCTTTGGGGAAAATGAGCGGCTGAAGTACCATCACGCTCAACATGGGGAAGGTATGGGATTGAGCTGGCAGGACAACATTAATTGGCGCATTGGCAGCATGGGTCTTGGCATGTATCACTTCCTCCATGCAGAGTCTGAAACCAGGAGTTTTGCCTATTCCTGAAAGAGGACTGGTTGCTGGGAAACAAGCTCGCTTTTATGTCTGTGTATATGGCCAGGTGGAGCTATCCTTTGGCTGCATCCACAGCTGTCTAATGTCCAGATCAAGGCAAGTAATAGTCCCACGCTATTTGCCTTGGTCAGACCACACCTGGAATACTGTGTCCAATTCTGGGCACCACAATTTAGGAAGGGTGCTGACATGCTGGAATGTACGCAAAGAAGGGCAACCAAGAGGATCTGGAAACCAAGCCTTACGAGGAGCAGTTGAAGGAGCTGGGTAAGATTAGCCTGGAAAAGAGGAGACTGAGAGGAGATACAATAGTCATCTTCAAATATCTGAAGGGCTGTCACATGGAAGAGGGAGCTCTGGAGGGCAGGACTCAAACCAATGGCTTCAAGTTACAAGAAAGGAGATTCTGACTAAACACCAGGAAGAACTTTCTGATAGTATGAGCTGTTTGCCAGTGGAATGGTCTCCCTCGGGGGATGGGGGTGGACTCTCCTTCCTTGGAGGTTTTTACGCAGAGGTTGGGTAGCCTGTCACGGATGCTGGAGATGAGATTCCTGCATTGCAGGGAGTCAGACTAGATGACTCTCGGGGTCCCATCCAGCTCCACAATTCTATGATTCTATGGTTTTATGAACATTACTGTTCAATGGTAGCACAACACTGAATACCAGTCACTGGGGACCAAAAGCTAAAGAGCATGATTACCTTCACATCTTGCTAGTGGGTAGGGATGGGGGAGCAATTCAATTTAGTTCCCATTTAAAGGTGGCCCTCCCTAATCCACGCTTTCTGAAACAAGTCAAGAGCCAAGCCCCAGACATCTTTCAAAATTCAGCCTTCTCTAAATTTTGCAATGCAGTTCTCCAGCCAATTTACCTATACCAAGATGCATATACTGGGGCAAAGCATCCATTAACAAATGCATAAATTGTTGAAAATTTCATACAAAAATGCTTTCTCTTACAGGAAAATTCCTTTGCAAAGGTGCGTGTATAGGGGGGAATTGCATACAAATTGGACATATTAGGAGAAATTTGCACTTAAGGGTTTTTTTCTTCTTCTTTTTTTGGAAATGTAGAGAATGGAAGTAAAGACTGGAAAAATGGGAAACTGAGAGAAACCAAAACTGACAAATTCACCCCTCCCTTCTAGTGGGCTTTCCAGAGGGCACAAGCTGCCATCAGGGTCATGTTGCGGCTTTCAGTGTAAGTCTGCAGCTATTAACACTCAAGAGTATCCCTATTTTTATTTGTGAAATTATGGAGAAGACGCTACCCACCGTGCCTGGGAGAGCATCTCCTGATCTGGGCCACCATCACCAGAATTCAGACCCACATTGCATCCGTTCCTTACCAAAATTCAGAGCATTTTGTTCCCATCCCACTTATACAAGCTTTGTGCTCTCCCCCTTTTGCTTTCTGGCAAATTTCCTCACTCCTCCTCTGGGTCCTCTTAGTTAAGCATTCCTTGTTCTTACACTGTGAAATATACTCAGAGTCGCAAAGTGATTTCATGCTCTTTATTCAGCTCATAGTGGTGAGGAGGAATGAATGAATTCTTTGCATCCCCTCCACACCCAGTCCAGGACCCGGGAGATGACCCTATCTTTCTTGGAATGGTGTGCAACTTCTTGTGCCTGAATGGGGCGGTCAGGAAGCAGCTCCAGGCTCATAACCTCCTGTGCAGGTGCTGGGTCGCGGCCTGTTTCCGGTAGTGGTAGCCTGCTGAGGGCGTCCACATGGCCCATCGCCTTCCCCAGACGGTGAATCAGTGAATACTGGTAGCTGGCAAGGAAAATTGACCACCTGAGGACGCGAGGAGACAGCACTTGGGGGGTCTGCTTTTCAGGGGCAAATAAGCCAAGCAACGGCTTGTGCTCAGTCACCACGGTGAAAGGGCGCCCGTACAAGAAATCATGGAATTTTTTTACTCCCTTCACGATTGCCAGACCCTCCTTGTCGATTTGCGAGTAGTTCCGCTCGGTTGCGTTGAGTGTCTGGGAAAACTATGCCACTGGTACATCTCTTCCATCCGGGAGTTGCTGTCCCAGGACAGCGCCAATGCCATAGGGTGAGGCGTCGCATGCTAGCACCACCGGCAGCCTCTCGTCGAAGTGTGCCAAGACCAAGTTTGAGACAAGCAAGTCCTTGACTGCCTGGAATGCGGCCTCCTGGCGCTGGCCCCACACCCAAGGGGCCCGCTTGTCCAGGAGTCTGTGTAGGGGCTCCGCTACCGCCGCCTTGTGGGGAAGGAAGGAATGGTAAAAGTTCAATAGTCCCAAGAAGGCCTGAAGTTCAGTCTTGTTCTTGGGCGCTGGGGCATCACAAATGGCCCGTACCTTGTCCCCAGTCGGGTGGACCCCTTCTGCGTCCACCATAAATCCCAGAAAGTCCACCTGAGGCACTCCTAGTAGACATTTTTCCCGCTTCACCTTGAGACATGCCGTCTGGAAACGGTGCAGAACGGTGCGGAGGCGGTCCTCAAACTCCTCAAACTCCTCTGGTGTGGGCCCGGCAATCAACACATCATCGAAGAAGGGGGTGACGCCAGGAATCCCTTTAAGTAGAGAGTCCATTAGATTCTGGAATATGCCTGGTGCCACGCTGACACCGAATTGCAGCCGCTTTACCCTGAATGCTCCTCTGTGCGTCACAATCGTCTGTGCCTCTGCTGTGGCCTCATCTACTGGCAGCTGTTGATATGCTTGGGCCAAGTCCAGCTTGCCAAAAATTTTCGACCCAGCCAGGGTGGCAAGAACATGGCTGACCACTGGCACTGGGTATGCATGGGCCGTGAGGGCCTTGTTTATGGTACATTTGTAGTCTGCACAGATGCGGACCGAACCATTAGGCTTGACGGGTGTGACGATTGGGGTTTCCCAGGGGGCATTAGGCACCGGCTCCAGCACTCCTTGCTCCACGAGCCGGTCCAATTCCTCGTCTATACGGGGTTTCAGGGAGAACGGGACCCGGCGGGCCTTGAGCCTGACCGGTCGTACTGCGGGGTCAAGCTGTAGAGCAATGGGGGGGCGTATACTGTCCCAATTTCCCATCGAAAACCCCCGGAAATTCCTTGCATATGGCGTCCACGTCCACTTGTAAGCTAGTGTGGTTCACCCCGGTGACGGCTAGCCCCAGTGGTCCAAACCATGCCAATCCCAGTAAGCTAATGTAGGGGCCCTTGACCACCAGCAAGTCCAGTTGCCGCGTCCGCCCTCGGTATTGCACCCTGAAGGTCCCCACCCCCATTGTGGGGACCTTACGTTTCTGGAAGTCCCGGAGGGTTAATGGGGCCGGCCTGAGTTTGGGACCCCCAGTAGGACACAGTTTCCTTAAGGTCCTTGCCGAGATTATAGATAGAGTTGAACCCGTGTCAAGCTCCATGCGGCATGGGGCCCCCTCTATCTGTACCTCTACATAAATTTTCTCTACGTTGGGGTGGGGCAACTGTTATACCTGGAAGTCCGTGAGCTCCGTCGAGTTGCCTTGGTGCATTGGGCCCCGGGACCTGGAGCTCTTGGATTGGTCATCTGATGCCTGGCGTCGGGTGGGCCGAGCCTGACACACCCGGGCGATGTGTCCCGATTTTCTGCACTGCCTGCACTCTGCATTGTGGAAACGGCAGGTCCTCCTCTCGTGACTTTCTCCACAGCTTGCGCAGTTCCCTGCTTCTCGCCGAGGCAGCTGTGGTATGTGGGCTGCTTGAGTGCGCTGCTGTACTCGGTGCACCTCCTCCCTGTTGGATCCTGAGTCGTCGGTGAGGCATTCGTGGTGGACCCTCGGTTGGGACGGCTGGCTCGGCCGTGCCTCTTGCGTCAACCTCTCGGCAGCTTCCGTTGCCAGGGCCTCCTCCAGAGCGACCTGGAACGTTAGGTCCTTCTTAGCGTAGAGGCGTCGTTGCAGCTTCTCATCCTTCAGGCCACCGACGAGGCGGTCACGAAGCATGTTCTCCAGCTCTGAGAAGTTGCAGAACCGGGCAGCTTGGCGGAGAGAGGTCACAAACCCAGTTATGGTTTCCCCAGGGGCTTGCCGCTTTGTGTAGAAGGCATTTCGACAAGCCACCACTGAGGGCTGTGGCGAAAAGTGCCCCTTCAGCTGTTCCATGATTGTTTTGTATGGAACAGTAGCGACGTCTTCAGGTGCAAGGAGAGCCCGGGCGATTTCAAACGTCTCCTCTCCGCAGACGCTAAAGAATATTGCCCTCTTCTTGGCGTCTTCTTCATCGGTGACCCCTTTGGCTTCTAGGAGGAAGGTGAAACGGGAGGCGTACGCTTCCCAGTCTCCAGATGCTGGGTTGAAAGGCGAGAAGCTGCTGTCGGTTGCCATTCTGAGTTCCTTGTGTCCCGGAGCTGAAGCCTGGATACACAGTGCGAGGCAGCGGTGCGGCAGGTGGCGGTGCTGCGGTGCTGTGTGTGGCACTCAGCTCAGCGGGTTCCCATCCTCATCACCAGTGAAATATACTCAGAGTCGCAAAGTGATTTCATGCTCTTTATTCAGCTCATAGTGGTGAGGAGGAATGAATGAAAGTCCCCTCAAAGTATCTGCTTTATACACATTATTTACACAATGGGCTGCACATGATTGGCTAATTCCGGAATTCTACTGTAAGCCAATCAGGTTGTGGATTCACTTCTATCTGGAGCATGATTGGGTAGTTCCTGCCAACCAATCATACTGCTGCATTGTTCTAGGACCAATCAGACTGCTGCATTCTGAATCCTATTGTTCTAGGACCAATCAGACTGTTGCCTTTTGGATCCTATTGTTCTAGGACCAATCAGACTGCTGCAGTTTGGATCCTATTCAACTCAGTACATAACACACTGTTTCCTCTGAAAGCTTTGCTCTCTTTAAATTCCCGCTGTTTTCTCAGGCGCTCTCCGCTGAACGCTTTCCAGCTTCTCAATCTCATTTTAAGTAGGTGCCCGGGTGCCCCAGCCAACATCAAACTCGAAACACTTAACATTGCAGAACTGAATGGCCAATTCACGCTGGAGGTGTCTTCCTTTCATGGAAAGCAGGTGTGTGCAGCCCCTGGACTCAAGCTGGAAGCTTGTCTTCTTCCTTCTGAGAAGTTAGTGGCAATGAACTGGGATTTGGGGCATTTGCCCCAACTGCCCCCACAAAACAGCCCCTGCTTACTTGAGCCTGTCCTTGCACCTCCAGATGATGCAGGACAACATCATCCCTGACCCATGGCTCCAAGTTACAAGAAAGGAGATTCCAACTCAACATCAGGAACAGCATTGTGACACTAAGAGCTGTTCGACAGTGGACCCGTCTCCCTCGGGAGGCTGTGCACTCTCCTTCCTTGGAGGTTTTTAAGCAGGGGTTGATGACCACCTGTCATTGATGCATTGTAGGGGGTTGGACTAGATGATCCTTGGTGTCCCTTCTAACTATGATTCTATGTTCTCCTCTCAATCTCATCTTCTCCAAGCTAAGCTCACCCAACTCTCTCATAACAGGGGCAGGTGTCTGTCTTTCAAATTTCAGAGGCGCCCTGTGTGAGGCCAAAATTCAGCACCCCCCGCCTCTCGCCTTCTGTTCACTACGTCATAGATGTGAGGCCCGGCAGCGTCCCCTAGGCTTGGCACCCAGTGTGGAAGAACCAGTCGCGCTGGCTGCCCCAAATCTGCCTCTGTTCATGGGGCTTGCTTTCCAAACCCTCCACCCCCTTGGTCTCTCTCCTCTGCCCTTCTCACAAGTGGCAAGGAAGTGCGGTAAAAAGGGTGGCATGAGGAACGGGTGAAAGGGGAGTGGCGAAGACACTCCGCAATCAGGTCGCAGCAAATGCTGGCCTGGTTTGGAGGAGCCTGATCCTGGGGACCGTGATGGGGAGGCTCCATGCCTGGGTGCTGCTGACATTTCCGCTGCTGTTGCACCACTGAGGGGGGGAGTGGATTGCTCAATGCATTTTTCAAATGCCCTGCATGCGCAATCTTGTTTTTGTGCCAATGTGTCTGTATTGTATACGCCAGCCTTACTTATGCTTACATTTTTAATATGTTGTAAGTCTTCCTAATACCTTTGTGTCTAACAAGCATTTAAATAATAACTGGATAATAATGTAACAACCACAATCTATCTGGATATCACTTCAGGTGCAGCTGTGTTATACTCTGCACAAGCAGGTGCATTGTAGGACTAAAGTTCTATCAGTCACTCTTATTTTAAGAAAGGATCCCAGGCCGTTCCCTATTGCAGCGTCAAGGATGGAGGAGGCTGCTCCGATGGGACTCCTTCCCTCAGGCCCCACAACTGGCAGTCCATGGGGTGGCCCTGCTTGACAGCTTCCTCCTCCTTGCTCTCAGGGTTGCCTCCAATTAGAATTCAGCAGGGAGGAAGAGGAGAGGACAAAATTAGAGTGAGCTGGCTCTGCCCGCATCCCCTCCAGCATTTCTCAGATGAAAATAGGGACGTCCCATTCCATAATGACAATTTTACTATTCATACCAACCCACACACACACACCTTACTGGGTTATCCCAGCCACTCTGGGCAGCTTACAACATATACAGGATTGACTTCAGGTGGCTCAGGGTTCAGATAACTCCATACCCTCCAGCATTCCTCCAATGGAAATAGACATCCTAAGGAAAAGTGGGACATTCTGAGATAAAATCAGAAACAGGGGTGGCTTCTGTATTTCTGGGACTGTCCCTGGGAAATCGGGGCACTTGGAGGTTCTGGTGGATCCCTTTTCTCCCTCCAGGCCTCTGTTCCTTATCACTCACCCTGCACACAAGTTTCTCCCCTCCCCACCCGACACAGACATCACCTTCCTGCCTCCCTACCCCCCTGCAGTCTTTAATTTTTTTTTAAACAAAATCCAAATTGTACAAAATAAACCCCTAATTTTGCAATCAGAGCAAGCTATGCAAATTAAGTGAGTTTATGCCATTCTGTACAATTTGCATAATTTGCTCTTATGACAGAAATTGCTTTTATTTATTTTTAGTGTGTGTGTCATTCCAGATCTGTTTAGTCTGAAACATTAGCATGGAGGTGTTGTCCTCTAGTTACCTGAGGCTTCTTCCTGGAGCCTCCATGCAAGTCCCAAGGATGCCACCCTAGGCCATCCAATTGGTCTAGCTAGGGGGTTAGACTAGATGTCCTTTGGCGCCCCTTCCAACGCTACAATTCCATGACTCTACAAAATACTTTTTGAAATATAAATAAATAAATTTTGCCGGGTTATCATGGACTTTTCCACATCTATGCATATTTAAGATTCTTACTCATCCCTGGAGTACAAATCAGGAAGAGCAATCCAAGCTGCAGGAAGCCAACATAATTCATGCCAGGGGAAATTATGCTGGTGCAAATTACCCCTACTCCAAAACTGCTATTCCAGAAGGAAGGTGACCGCTGGCCAAGTCGGGCCAAGTCTAGCAGAAGGGAAACAAGACATCAAGACAGAGTCTGACTTTGGCCGCCATTTCTGCTGGCCACTGTTAACTTCCACAGTGCTGCTAAGTCATGCGACTGAGCTGAGCAGAGTTTGCAATGAGGGTGAGTCTCCTCCTGCCCTGCTGCACCCCTGGGCCTTACCCCACCCTGGCTCAGCCAGTTTGGGCTGGGGTGAGGCTGACACAGCGGGGTCCCTGACTAAGGGGGGGATGTGGGGCTTCAGCTGAACTACCCCATTCTCCCATAGCCTGGGCTCTGAGAGCTTCATGGGAGGCCCCTCTCTCAGTCCCACCACCCTCACAGGAATGCTTGCGGGGGACACGAGGGGGGCCTCCTCAGCGCTGACTGTTTCCAGACTCTGGAGCTCCCTCCCTAGAGAAGCTAGACTGTCCTTTCTTCTTCCCAATGGCTTTGGGGAACTGGCTGTTTTGAAGGAAAGGAGCAGTGCTGTGAAATCTTTGTAAGGATATGTATTTGTGATATAGATAGATAGACAGACAGACAGACAGACAGACAGACAGATATTTGCATGCTACCACAGGGGGTTCCAGGTGCTTACTGAGGGTTCGGTTTCCTTGAGATGAGGGAGACTGGTGTCTTTAGGGTACATTGTTTATTCATACCTATATATAACCTGAGCCTACGGTGGAGGGTCTCACGCCTTCACACCCCATAAGGGGTCTGCCCTCTGGCACAGAGCCACTTCCTTTTTCCAACTAAAGGCCAGCCTTAGGTGCGGCTGCCCCCTTGTCAGATCCAGAAATTAGAAGGGACTCAGGAATTGGACAGCCTAACCCCAAAAAACCTCACAGGTTTTCCCCTGTGTTTTTTGCTGTTTCTGTTTTATCATCCTGGTGGATCTTAGGTTTGGAGCAGCCCCTTGTCACTTGCTGGGTGGAAGGAAGCCACTGCCCGATCGGCAGGCAGGTCACGGCTCTTGGGGGGCCCCTTTCTCTCTTAAAAAAAAAAAAGGTTGGATCTATTTTTATAAACTGCTTTGAGAGTTTTTTTCTACAATCAAGCAGTATATAATTTTTATGAAATAAATAATGTGTGTATGTGTTCTCAATTATTTTACCTAGCTATATGGTTTCTTATTCTGCATTCAGTTCTATTGGTCAATGAATATAATAGATAATTAATTCATAAGATAATGCATTCATTTAAGTTAATATATGTACGCAGGGGACGTGGGTGGCGCTGTGGTCCAACCACTGAGCCTCTTGGGCTTGCCGATCAGAAGGCTGGCAATTCGAATCCCCGTGACGGGGTGAGCTCCCGTTGCTCTGTCCCAGCTCCTGCCAACCTAGCAGTTCGAAAGCACGCCAAAAAGTGCAAGTAGATTAATAGGTACCGCTCTGGCAAGAAGATAAACGGCATTTCCATGCACTGCTCTGGTGTCGGTGTTCCATTGCACCAGAAGCGGCTTAGTCATGCTGGCCACATGACCCGGAAAAACTGTCTGCAGAGCAGACAAATGCCAGCTCCCTTGGCCTGTAAAGCGAGATGAGCGCCACAACCCCAGAGTCATTCGCAACTGGACTTAACTGTCAGGGGTCCCTTTACCTTTACGCAACAGTTCTTGCCAATAGGTTGTTGGGGAGGCAGGTGCATCAAGTGGACCTGGCCCAGGAAATCCTGTTGGCCTCCCTGGTCCTGCATTGAATAGATATTATTTCCAGTAAGTAGGAAGGTAGGTAGGTAACCTAAAATTGGGAAGTGCATTTTGCCAGCTGAAGAGAGCCATCGGTGGTTGCTCGGGACTTTTAAAATCACAACTGCTGCACATCAATTTTGCAGCAGGACAGCACTTCTCGCAACAGATTCCCTTCTCCTTCCCAGGACGGCAAAAGGGGCGAGGAGGCCACAGCGCCAAGCAGCAGAATGGAAAGGATTCCCTCTGCGGAAATCGCCTTCCACCCACCGCACATCACAAACTTGTCCTGAGGTTGGTTGCTGTGTTTTTCTCATCTTGGTGCGTGTGCATGTTCAGGCATTTTCCCGTTAGCTCTCAGAGGCTCCCAAAAAGGTGGGGGCTGGGTGGGATTTATTGTTGATATTGTGGCCTTGCCTTATGGCACCCAACAGTACCCTCTGCTGGACGCTCTGAGCCTCGGCCCGGCAAAGGTTGCCGTTTGAAAATGGGTGTGCTATCTCAGCAGGGAGGCTTGGAGAAGAGGAGGGAGAGATCTGTCAAAATAAAACACCACCTATAAATAGCCTGGGAAAGGAGGAGTTTGTTCTGTCGGCAGACGGTCGGCAGGTAGTAGAAGCGAGGGGAAAGCAGAGGTGAAACCCAGCCAGCTGCCCACGAAGGGATGGAAAGCGGCAGCTGCCTCCAAGTACTTGTGCCTCCAACCAGGTGCTGCGTTGAACCCTGACTGCTCCACCAGCACAAGAACGTAGAGACAGGCTGAGGCTGGGGTGACCTCAGCTAGGACTCCATTGAACTGAATGGGACAGTTTTGAGTAGACAGGCACAGGATTGCACTGCTAGGCATTACAGCCTATTTTTCACCAAGCTGGATGGTTTTTGTATCTCTGGGGTGTAGTGCTCCACCAGGGGCAGATTTGGGGCTGTGTGAGTGGTGCACACCCCTTGGGCCTTGAGCCGAGGGAGTGCCATCTCAGCAAGCAAGGCGCTGGCCTTCGACAGGGCCCAAGAGTCCTCTCACCTCTTTCCCAAAGCCTAGTTAGCGCTTTCCCAGCCTTGGGAAGGCAGTAGGAGGACTCTAGGACCCATCAGAGCCCTCGTACCTCCTTTCCAAAGCCAGATGCCTCCTTACCCGCCTGGGAGGGGTGCGGAATTTTGGCCTCGCACAGGGCACTGCAGCACCCAAGCCTGCCACTGGCTCCACACTGCAGACTAAGGAACACATGACCTGCCTGCCACCCCATCCATGCGCCTGGAAAACTAGCTTATCAGCAGGGAGAATTCCAAACTGCCTTTTCTCTTTACAGGCTAGCTTTTTATAGGCAGGGATTTTATTAGTATGATCCTGGTATCCAATCTTAGTATAACTACTTGAACTCTCAGGGGCATCAGCTGGTCTCAAATAGGAATGGACAAATCTCTCAGGGTCTGCAGTCATTTCTACGTCTTAAATTCAGTTTTCCACATTTCTGCATCAGCTCATGAAAATTCACCAGCATTTTAGTGATGAGCAGGGGAATTAAAAGCTTTTCCGCTTGACGGCATGAACTACTTCCCTGCATGGAGCTGGAGTGCACATTCAAAAACTGAGCAGAATTTGGCACCACCCTCATAGGCGAGTGGTTAAATCCTGCTCAGTTTGGCAGGATTCAGTTTGGCAGATTTTTTAAGCAAGGTGCCTTGAATTCCCAGCTTTGGGACTTCAAGGCATCAAATCACTTGGCACCATTGTGACATCTGGTGATTGACAGGTTGGCAGCCCTGCCCACCTGATAAATTTAGTCCACAAGGCCAATTCTAATAAGTACCTGGCCTGTGGAACCAAAAAGCCCCCCTGCCCCGTCTGTTCAATACATAGGAACATTAGAAGAGCCTGCAGGATCAGGGCCACCTAGTCCAGCCTCCTGTTCCCACTGTGGCCACCCAGATGCCTCTTGGGGGAAGAAGCCACCCGCAAGCCGGACCTGAGCACAGGACCCCCGTCTCCCTCCTGCCCTTTCCAGCCACTGCCATTCAGAAGCCTTGCTTCCTCCAGTTGTGGAAGCAGAGCAGAGCCCTCCTGGCTTGGAGCCAGGGACAGCCCTTTCTTCTCCATGAAGTTGCCTCATCTTCTTTAAAAGCCATCCAGGTTTATGACCATCGCTGCCTCCTGTGGGAGGGAGTTCCATAGTTGACCTGCATGCTGCATTTTTAAATGAAGTTCCAAATCCCGACATCCTCAATCAGCCCCTCACCCGAAGAAATCCAAATCTGCAGAAGGGGGAAAAAACACAAGCCTCCTTTATTCAGCTGCTTACAATTTCCGGCCATTTAACCAATACTGTAAATGCTGGAGCAATTGGGGAAAATTGATACTTGAAATTTTTCAATAAAGTAGCAAACAGCCCCCTCTTGTACCATCAGAATAGTGTGAGCATTTACAGTATAAGGACCTGGGGTGTTGATCCCCTTCAAAGGAGAGACAAAATGGTTACCATGAGCCTTAAAGGCAGTGTAAGCCAGCAGGTGGTACAATAGCTGCAGAGCAATTTCACATGGAAAAACAAAAGGAGGAGAGTAAAAGACTGCAAATAGCCATCCCTGGCTGGAACTTAACTCATTCAGAGTTTAGTTTATCTGGAATGAAGGTCATCCATCCTCCCTAGTACTCAGGGAGCTAAGGGAAGTAAGCCCAGAACTTGGGGTTGCCATATTTTGAAGAGCAAAAGAGAGGACACTATGACGACTCGCGTTTTAAATACCCCTACTCTATGTAGGCTATAGAAGCTGTGCTATATTGCTGGGGGGGGGCAGGAGATGAGAAGAGGAAAGCAAGTCTTCAGCCGCCAGTTAGGTCTATGTCTCATCCAGAAAGTAGAGCCAGAGACATTTTGGCTAATTTTAAAAATCCACCCAGAGAGAAATGTTACCCCTGGAAAAAGGGGACACATGGCAACCCCACCAGAACTCTCTTTTTAGTCAAAGATGGTATTATTATTCCCTGTTTATTTTTCCTATCCATCACAGACTCAATTTTAACCACTTCAAATTACCAGCTTCCCTTCACCAATTCTGACAATAATTCAAAGAAGGTATCATAAAACCTACTTGAACTGGGAGATTATCTATTAGTGTTGACATATTTCTTCTGCTTCACATATATATACTGCTAGGCTGCATCAACCGAAGTGTAGTGTCCAAATCAAGGGATGTAATAGGCCCACTCTATTCTGCCTTGGTCAGACCATGCCTGGAGCCCTGTGTCCAGTTCTGGGGAGCAGTTTAAAAAGGATGTTGAGAAGCTGGAAGGGGGCAGAGGTGGACAACCAAGATGATCAAGGGTCTGGAAAATAAGACTTATGAATGTTTAGCCTGGAAAAGAGAAAACTGAGAGGAGATATCATAGCCATCTTCAAATATCTGAAGGGCTGTCACAAGGAAGAAGGAGCAAGTTTGTCTGTTGCTGCTCCAGAGGGCAGGACCTGAACTAAGGGATTCAAATGACAAGAAAGGAAATTCCAGCTAAACATTAGGAAGAACTTTCTCATGGTGAGAGCTGTTCAACAGTGGAATGAACTTCTTTGGAAAGCAGTAGACTCTCCTTCCTTGGAGGTTTGGAGGTTTTCAGAGAGAAGATGGCCATCTGTTAGGGATTCTTTAGTAGTGAATTGTGCATTGCAAATGGTGGACTATATGACGGTTCTATCACTCTGTGATTTACTGTCACTGACTGGTTGGATGCAGAGGAATGGTGAGAGAAACCAGCTGAGGATCCCCCAAGAGAAGAAGGCTCAGAGCCCAGGGAGGGGTGGTGGGACGACAATAAGTGGTCAGAGGAAGGAGACTGGGAGGAGAAAGTGTCAGAAGCTGAAGAGCTAATAGTGAACTGGGAGAGGCAGTGGCAGAGAGAAGTCCAGAATCAGAGGGAGAAGCTAAAGCAGGAGAGCTAAATCTGAGGGAGGCCAAGAGGCAGAGATGAGTCAGGCTGGTGCAGAGTCACGAGTGTCTCCCCCTCCTGCTGCAACAAGTTCCCCTCCCCCCTTGTCTCAAAGAACCAGAAGAGGCATGAAAAGGGTGAAGGAGAGGTAGGCTTCACGCAGGAATAGTCTCTGATTGCTTGGAGAAACCCCTGGAGAGAAGGGGACTTAGACAGCTGTGGGAGGTGGGGACTTTTAGTCTCAGCAACTAATCAATAGGGCAGGACCTACCGGGGATTCAGCTGCTGTGCCCGTTAGGCCTGACACTCCGCCAAGTCTGTGCAGATTGTGTTCTTGCTAATAAAGAGTTAACTTCAACATTCACAGTGTAATTTATTGCTGATTATTCCTGACATTTACCAAAGATTCCTTGAAAATTATGTTTGGCACCAACATTGTACAACTTCCATCAGCAGGTCAAGGCACAGCTTTTTGACAAGATTTTTGGAAGGACGGAGCGGTGTGGGGTGATGTGTTACCTGATGCCACCCATTCTACTGTCTTGGTCTACTGCATTCATATCATGCTGCTTTTACTTTGATATTTATTGTGATTTTAGTTTTTAACTTGATATCTTTATCTCAGTGGCCCACTGAAGGTCAGGTAATAAAGGGAATAAATGACCCTACACAAAATGCCCATCATTGTTGTTAAGTTGTGGGCGAACATGTCAGACGACACAGCGATTCTTTAAACAGCTCTTCTTTATTCAGATGCCAGAACAGAACTAGGCTGAGGAGCTCAGTCAGCCTGCTTATACAGAGCTCCAGAACAATGCAACTGTTGCCATTTTCTAAAACTATCCAATCACTGAACGTCACTTTTCGATCCTTCATTTGCATAACTATCTACAGTATCCCCCTGCTGGCCCAGGGTGAGAACTTCAGTACATAACAGTTGTCTTCAAACAATTAGCAGGCCCTTTCTCGCTCTCTCTTTGATTTTGCACAAGACACATAAACGTTTTCTGCTGTGAGGGACATTTTATCTCCTTGCTTCCTTCTCAGAATCTGTGGAACCATTTTCATGATAGGCAGAGGACACTCATTCTAGTTTTGTGCTTAGAAGGGCAACACTGAGATTCAGGAGGAAACTTTGTGGGTCCAGGGGCATGTTTGGAAACCTAAGAAAACCCCCATGGATATCTGCTTCTCCAGGGGAGTGGAGCTGCATCCAGAACAGGCCATCTTCCCACCTGTCAGACACAAGAACTGAGTCCTGTCTTACCAGGATTCACTTTCAGTTTATTGGTCCACAGGCAGTCCATCTCTGCTTCTGAGCACCAGTCCCATTCCCAAAGCACCTCTCCATCTGCAGATGGAATGGAGGTCCAGAGCTGGTGTCATCTGCATAATGACAGCACCTCACTCCAAATCTCCTGATGACAGTTCTGGGTGAGTTTTTAAGTTTTTGAATGCCGAAAAAGCAAGGCTCTTTAGAATAGATCTATATTATATAAGCTATACCCAGACATCACAGCTCAGGTCTGCAGCTTGCCACAGATGAACTCCCTGTCGAAGCACACGCACTTTAGTAAATTGGAAGAAAATTGGTTTTGATTTAACAAAAGTTATGAGCATATGAAAACTGCTTGCTTTGCATGCAGAGGCGTTAGCTGTCTTTGTGAAGACTTACCGTTGCATTAGCATATTCTTCTTCCATTTAATTAAGTAAGTGTTGCAAATTGTTTTTCTGTTAATTATTTCAGCTATGGACATTATTATTTTCCCATTCCGGGAAGCAGACTCTATTTCAGAGGGTTAATAGTCCTGCTAACTCAACTTCCCCCCCATAACTGTTTGCTGCTGTTGATAAGGTTTCCATCTGCCTTTGTTATGGCAAAAGCATCTTGGCTGTTTATAATTGGAAACATCCTGTAGCAAACAATCTCCAGAAGCACCAATATGATATCCCAGGCTGCCATATTCTCTCTTCCCTCTGTGGCTAATTTCACAAAGAGCTGCTGACAGCCAGTGTCTAACAAAAAACCCAACCCATCTAGAGACAAGTGGTGACAGAATCAGTCTGTTTTCTGCAGGTGAACGTGTGGCATTAAAGACATGACCGGAAGTAAAATACGTGTGGAAATGGGTGCTGGTAATTTCTCCCATCGTGTTCCAACAATTAACAATTTTTAATATTTTAGTGTATTCTTGGTTTCTATGGAAGCCGCCCAGAGTGGCTGGGGAAACCCAGCCAGATGGGCGGGGTACAAATAAATTATTATTATTATTATTATTAACAAGAAATGAATCTGTGCTGGAAATTGTCAAAAGGGAGATAAAGTTGCCATGAAATTCTCACGAGGAAGGGCTTGTGCTGATTCCGCCCTACGTTTGAGGGAGCTGAGGGGTGTTTCTGAGTCTCCTTCCTTTAAGAAGATAAGAAGAGCATCTTCTGGACAGGGGCAAACGAAGGCATCGTGACACCCGGGGAGGGGCGTTGCTACGGTTTGCCAGTGGCGGCGCTCCGGTGCCAGGATCCTCTGCTCGCTGCTGCAGCCACAAACAAAGGATCCTCCATTCACAGCTGTAGTGGCGATGGAGGGATCCCACCGCCATCTGTACGGTGCTCGAGCGGCACCGGCAGCAAACTGCTAAGGTACAGCATATGTGTGGCGTCATTACGTACAGGGCATGCATGCGACGCCGCACATGCACTGTACATAGCGGTTTGCCGCTGGGGCTGGGATCCTCCGCTCGCGGCTGCAGCCACGAACGGAGGGTCCTCCACATGTGGCAGCGCGATGGCTGCTTGCACCACCGCACCCAGGGTGGGGCAGCAGGACAAGCACCCCATGGGGTGCCGCCTTGTCACCCTCCCAGATGTGGAACCCGGGGCGCACCGCCCCCCTGCCCCCCCTGTTGTGGCGCCACTGCTTCTGGATCAGACAATGGCCACATCTAGTTCAGCACCCTCTTGAAGCACACAAGCAGGACCCAAGCCCACAATCATGTCAGAAGAGCCCCAGTGGACCCGGCCAAGGGTGCTGCAAAGGCAGTGCAGGAGCAGCCCAGCAGAGGGTGCCGTTGAATGACAGGGCTGGTGGTAGTGTGGGGGCAGCAGGGGGGCAGGGGAAAAGGAGGGCAAAATGTCTTGGGCTGCTCCTGCCTCCAACAGCCACCAAGCTGACACTGTCCTCCTTGATATATTTTCCTTCCATTGAGCAAATGCAGGCATTCCCAGACCCTGCTGAGACCTCCCTCTAAGGCACAGATGGTGCCCTTTTTGGCTTCAGAGGAAACCAAGTTTGCTATTGGTATTTCTGCCAGGGTGGGAACACTTGTGGTGGGCAAGGCAAGAGGCAACACGCTATATGTGGGGCTGCCTCTCAAGATAGTTCAGAAACGTCAGCTGGGGCCGAATTCAGCGGCCAGCTTACTCACTGGGCCAAGACGGTTTGAGCATCTTACACCGATCCTGGTCCAAGTGCACTGGCTGCCAACTTGTTTCTGGACCCAATTCAAAATGCTGGTTTTGACCAGTATAAAGCCTTAAATGACTCAGGACCACAATACCTCAAGGACCACCTTTCCCCATATGAACCTGCCCAGACTCTGCGTTCATCTTCTAAGGCCCTTCTTTATGTGCCTCCTCCATGAGAGGTCTGGAGGGTGGCAACATGAGAACGGGGCCTTTTCTGCAGTGCCCCCCCCCCCCCGGTTTGTGGAATGCTCTCTCCGGGAGGGGGGGTTGCCTGGTGCCTTCATTATACACCTTTAGGCACCAGGCAAAAACATTCCTCTTCAACCAGGTGTTGGACTGATTAGCATTCTATGGCCTTTAAATATTTTGGGGGAAGGGGTTATGTCACAGGAGTACTGACACATAGCACAGTTTGGTGCAGATCAGAGAGAGACAAGGTCACACCAGCGATCTTGCAGTTAGTAGTTTTAAAAAGGAAACAGAACAGGAAACATATGGGGACACATGAGATATGCTCCCTTATAGCAAGCCGTTGCTCAGACTGTCTTGCACCTCCCACCTCACCCCCTTCCCTCTGAGTCAGACCCCTCCCTCTCTCTATGGCGACTCCCAAGGGATCCTCTCCTTCTCTGCTTCGCTCTCTGCTCTGTTAGGTAAAGTAAATGCCATGTTCTGGGGGTGGGAGGAGGAGCTGGCAGGCTGTCCAGGGGGCTTGGGGTGAAGCTGCTAAGTCTGACTCCTGTCTGTTCCCCCCTTTCCCTCAACCTCCAAGCTCCCAGCTCTTCCCCTCCCCTGGGGTGTGTCTGGCCGTGCACCACCAGGATCCCAGATCTAAAGCCTCTTCCTCTGCGCTTTCCCTGGAGGGAGCTTGGTCAGGTGCAGGGGTCAGCAACCTTTCTCAGCTGTGGGGCGGTCCACCGTCCCTCAGACCTTGTGGGGGGCTGGACTATATTGGGGGGATGAATGAATTCCTATGCCCCACAAACAACCCAGAGATGCATTTTAAATAAAAGGACACATTCTACTCATGTGAAAACACGCTAATTCCTGGATCGTCCGCAGGCCAGATTTAGAAGGCAATTGGGCCGAATCTGGCCCCCGGGCCTTAGTTTGCCTACCCCTGGTCAGGTGGCTTCCACAACTCCTGGCATCTGGTTGACCACAGGGAGAGCAGGATGCTGGACTAGATGGGCCTCCTTCTGGGCCTGATCCAGAAGGCTCTTCTCCTGTTCTTATAGAGACTAGAATTTTTCTTTTTTAAAAAAAACTGCCTCTGATAAAGCATAAAAGGGGCGGCATCAAATGCTGATCCAGAGAGATGTATTCTGCCTGCACAGTGAGTGAGTGCGCAGGAGTCTTCGGGTCCCTTTGCCTCCTGGCTTTCATCCATCTCCGCTGCAGCATCAGCGTTTTCACAGCGCAGCCGCCTCTCCCGCCTTCCTCCCAACAAGCTCCTCCATCTCTGAACGCAGCCAAAGGGTTTCCTTCCCCAGTCCCCTCCCACCACCCCTGGGAGCCTTTCCCAAGTCCTAATAAAGATCTCCGAAACAAGATGCTAATGCTGGATTATTCAGGTAATCTCCCTGAGACACTTCCCTTGCAGGGGCTGCGGATAAATAATGAATTAGGCCTCTACTTATTATTTCTCTTGCCCTTTTGGTTCACCTCAAGTCGCAGGAAGGAATACAGATTTAAAGACAATGAGGTCCATTTATTAATATATCCGCCTCTGCCAATCCCACACTGGGGACCCAGGGAAAGTAGCTGGGACATCCAACGCTCATTCCCCTCTATCTGTATTTTATTTGGAAGAGATTTTAAGTGGATGGACTCCCTCAAAAGGTAGTGGATTCTCCTTCCGTGGAGGTTTTTAAGCAAAGGTTGGGTGGCCGTCCGCCACGGATGCTTTAGTTGAGATTCCAGCATTGCAGGGGTTGGACTAGATGACCCTCAGGGTCCCTCCCAATTCTATAATTCTATGATTTATTATTGTGTGTGTGAACACCATCTCATAAAACATTAGGTCCTAGAATTTTTGCTCTCAAACTGCCTTCCATGCTCCAGGGCATGGATCTCACATGCTATGAGCTCTTCCATCTTATGCTCAGGTTGTATATATGTGTGAATAAGATGACAGGTCTATCCTAAAGGCACCACAATCTCCGCAGGCCTTGATTGCAGGGAAACTGAACTGTGGGTAAGTGCTTGGAACCACTGCAGTCTCTCACCACTTGGAGATTGGGGGGGTAACAATATGTACACAATGAAACATCATTAGAAAAACAATCATTTTGCAAAATAATCATGAAAACATCCCCAGTTTAATAACTAAGTACCAATCTGGGTCTCTCATCCAAATCTTATGCCAGCACTTTTTGTTTTCCTGAGCACTTGCAAAACAACAGACTCCTGTTTTTTCTGCAGAAACCTTTCGCCGCAGGGCAGCCTCGCCTGGGACAGCCCCTTACAGCCATCCCAGGGCTACTCTTGGCGCGCTCACTGCTGCATCGTGAGAGGCAAAAGAGGCTGCAGGTAGATATATAGTATATAAAGTAGCAGAAGAGTTGCTACTTTATATGTGTGGGCACACCTTTAAAAATGATGATTGTAATTTAAATTGAGATGCAAATCCATCTTGCCAAAGTGGGGAGGACTGTGACCAGGCAAGCTGCCTGCCTCCCTGCCTGTTCAAGGGCTCCTTGTGGACGAGCAACTTCAAGAGCCCTCCTGTTCCCCCTTCTTAGAATCATAGAATCATAGAATCATAGAGTTGGAAGAGACCACAAGGGCCATCGAGTCCAACCCCCTGCCAAGCAGGAAACACCATCAGAGCACTCCTGACATATGGTTGTCAAGCCTCTGCTTAAAGACCTCCAAAGAAGGAGACTCCACCACACTCCTTGGCAGCAAAGTCCACTGTCGAACAGCTCTTACTGTCAGGAAGTTCTTCCTAATGTTTAGGTGGAATCTTCTTTCTTGTACTTTGGATCCATTGCTCCGTGTCCGCTTCTCTGGAGCAGCAGAAAACAACCTTTCTCCCTCCTCTATGTGACATCCTTTTATATATTTGAACATGGCTATCATATCACCCCTTAACCTCCTCTTCTCCAGGCTAAACATGCCCGGCTCCCTTAGCTGTTCTTCATAAGGCATTGTTTCCAGGCCTTTGACCATTTTGGTTGCCCTCCTCTGGACACGTTCCAGTTTGTCAGTGTCCTTCTTGAACTGTGGTGCCCAGAACTGGACACAGTACTCCAGGTGAGGTCTGACCAGAGCAGAATACAGTGGCACTATTACTTCCCTTGATCTAGATGCTATACTCCTATTGATGCAGCCCAGAATTGCATTGGCTTTTTTAGCTGCCGCATCACACTGTTGGCTCATGTCAAGTTTGTGGTCAACCAAGACTCCTAGATCCTTTTCACATGTACTGCTCTCAAGTCAGGTGTCACCCATCTTGTATTTGTGCCTCTCATTTTTTTTTGCCCAAGTGCAATACTTTACATTTCTCCCTGTTAAAATTCATCTTGTTTGTTTTGGCCCAGTTCTCTAATCTGTCAAGGTCGTTTTGAAGTGTGATCCTGTCCTCTGGGGTGTTAGCCACCCCTCCCAGTTTGGTGTCATCTGCAAATTTGATCAGGATGCCCTTGAGTCCATCATCCAAGTCGTTGATAAAGATGTTGAATAAGACCAGGCCCAAGACAGAACCCTGTGGCACCCCACTAGTCACTCTTCTCCAGGATGAAGAGGAACCATTGATGAGCACCCTTTGGGTTCGGTCAGTCAGCCAGTTACAAATCCACTGAGTGGTAGCATAGTCAAGACCGCATTTTACCAGCTTCTTTACAAGAATATCATGGGGCACCTTGTCAAATGCCTTGCTGAAATCAAGGTAGGCTACATCCACTGCGTTCCCTTCATCTACCAGGCTTGTAATTCTGTCAAAAAACGAGATCAGGTTAGTCTGACATGACTTATTTTTCAGAAATCCATGCTGACTATTGTTGACTATTGGTGACTATTGGTGATCACAGCATTCCTTTCTAGGTGCTCACAGACTGTTTGCTTAATGATCTGCTCCAGAATCTTCCCTGGTATTGATGTCAGACTTCTTGGGCTCTTCAGCTGGACAGCCTTTCAGACAGAGGACTGCTCAGAGAGATGAGTGTCCTCTGGGAGTGCTTGAAACAGAGAGCTGCCCTCTATAAAGGAGGCCACATGGCCAAAGTTTCCTCACTGTTTAAGGGTCTGGAAGCCTTATGAGGAACGGTTGAAGGAGCTGGGCATGTTTAGTCTGGAAAAGAGAAGACTGGGAGGATATCTCAAGGGCTGTCACATGGAGGATGGAGCAAGCTTGTTTTCTCCTGCTCCAGAAGTTAGGACCCAAACCAATGGGCTCACGCTGCAAGAAAGGAGATTCCATTTAACCATCAGGAAGACTTTTCTGACAGCAAGAGCTGTTTGACAGTTGGCCAGCCTTCCTTGGAGTCATGGACTCTCCTTCTTGGAGGTTTTTAAGCAGCGGTTGGGTGGCCATCTGTCCTGGATGCATTAGTTGAGATTCCTGCATTGCAAGGGGTTTGGATAGATGACCTTTGGGTCCCTTCCAACTCTGCAATTCTATATGTGTCAGAGGCTCAGGAGCAGAAGAGCAGGGGAGAGAGCAAATAGAGAGCGGAGGAGAGGAATCAGAGGGGAGCGTAGGGGAATATGACAGTGGCCCGAGAGATTCCATGAGCTTCTCCAGCGAATCAGAAGATTCCCAGGAGGGGGCGCCTATGGTAAGGGCGAGGCGAGTCCCAGGGGGGACGATCCATAAACAAGGAACCAGAGGGGAGTCCCAAAGGAGTAGCGGAGGATTAGGACCAGTTCCCCCACCAGAGCACAGTGGGGGGGAAGAGTCACATGAGTCAGGACCAGCTTCTCCTCCATCGGGGAGTGGGGAAACGGAGGGAAGGCCAGGTCCAGCTAGCCTCCCCGAAAGAGGGAGCAGTGACACAAGTGTAATGGTCAGAAGGAAAGTGGGAGGCTGCACGCGCGCGCCAAGTTCAAATGTGGAGGGGCGCGGGACAGCAGAAAACCCGGATTGGGAGCCAGGTCCTAAGGCCCGAAGGAGGGGGGGAGAAGAGTCGGCAGACTCAGCGTCAGAAGAATCGAGGAGGGCTGAGACTCCGACTAGCAGGAGGACCCAGAGAAAGAAGGAACAGAGGAAGAGGTGGAGTAAGGCTAGAATCTTAAGCTGGTGTCAGGGGGGAGGAGATTCAGATGGGACTTCTACGGTCTGAGGCATAGACGTAGCGTTGCGCGCTGCACGTCTGGAAATGAAACTGAACTTCAATAAAGACTTTTTAACTTGAGGAAGAAGCAGCGTTGGTCTTGTGTGAGCTGGGACCTTGGGCAGCGCTGACAGTAAGTCCCATCTCTCAAAAAAAACTCTGCAAGCTCACGAAGATAGGCAAAGATGACTACAGAGGAGAAAGTCAAGCAACTCCAGGAGGCGGTCTCAACGCTCTACGCAGAATTGGCTGCGTCTAAGAAAAAGGAAGGAGAAACAGCTGCGCTCTGCCAGGATCTGCAAGCCAGGTGGGACAGATGGGGAAAGGAGGGGCAGCTGGGAGCCAAGCCGGAGGGAGTTGGCCTCGGGAAAAGGGGGGCGAGTATTGTGACCCATTTTGACGGGAACCTGCAGCAGTACCCTAACTTCAGAGCAGAAGTAGTTTTCGCGCTCAAATTGCTTCGGAAAGACTTTAGGGATGAGGAGGAGAAAGTGGGTTTCATAATCACTCATCTGCATGGGGAAGCTAAGTCGTGGCTGCGAACCTTGTTACGCGAAAATGACCCCGCCCTCAAAGATTCAAGCACCTTTATTGAAGCCATGGACGCTTGCTTTAAATCAACGGTGGATGTGGATGTCGCTAGAAGGGAAATGCATGGATTGCGGCAAGGAAAAGCGACGGTGCGCCAGTATCATGCCCGCTTTTTTGGGTTAGTAAATGTGCTGGGCTGGCAGAAGGACTCAGCTGCCGTCAGGGATCTGTTCTGGGAGGGGCTGAATGGAGCCGTGAAAGATGAGCTGGCGAGGGGGGAGAGACCCCAAAATACCACAGAAGTAGTCCAAAGGGCGCTCGCAATTGGGGTGCGCCTGGAAGAACGCCCGTGGAGCAGGGAGGAGGGACGAAGAGCACACACGTCAGTTAGAACAACTCCCTTCCTACCCAGAGAGACAGAGCGCGCTCAATCAACGCTTCCGCTGGGGAGGGGAGAGGAGCCCATGGAGATTGGAGGTGCAAGGGCTCAGACAGCAAGCAGAGCCCAAACACCAGGAGCAGTCAAGGCGAAGGCTCCTAGAGGGAGCAGGAAGTGTTACATCTGCGACAGTGCACTGCACATGGCCAAAGAGTGTCCCCAGAGGCTCCAGAAGCACACTGCAGCCTCAGCAACTGTAAAAGGAGCAATTCAGCAGGGGGAACAGCAGCAGGGAAACGACGAAGCCTGGTTGGAGACGGAGGCACTGGGGCTCAACCAGGCGAGTCAGTGAAGCAGTCCCCAGAGATTTTGCAGCCCACAGACCCCCTCCCACCCAAACCAGTGGTGCAACTCACTGCATCGCTCCAGCTGCCCGATGGGCTCACCCTGGAGGTCCCTATTACCATTGACTCTGGTAGCAACGCAGACTTTGTAGGGTTGGACTTCGTCAAGCAGCATCGCATAGCACTCCTGCCAGCCACGACGCCCCTAAATGTTGTCACGGTAGATGGCAGGAAGATACTGGGAGGAGAGGTGGTACAGCAGACACCGCCTCTGGTGATGCAAATTGGGAACCACCGTGAAGTCATCAGTTTCAACGTCACCCACCTGTCGGACACGCCCATAGTGTTGGGCATGAGTTGGCTGGATAGGCACAGCCCGGCATTAGCGTGGTACCAGCGGCAATTGACCTTCTGCTCTTCCTACTGCGCAGCGCACTGCATCCAGACCTGCCAGGAAGAAGAGGGGCAAGAGGATGCACCGCAGCTACACCTAGGCATGGTGCAAGCGGTGCCCGACAAGTACAAGGCCTTTTTGGAAGTCTTCTGTGAGAAGGAAGCAGACAAGCTGCCTCCCCACAGACCCTATGACTGCAAGATTGACCTCCTGCCGGGGGCGACGCTGCCGACTGGGAGACTGTACTCCATGTCTGAAGACGAAATGCAAGAACTCAGGGAGTTCATAGATCGCAATTTGAAGCGGGGATTCATCCGGGAATCCAAAGCAGTGGGGGGCAGTCCCGTGTTTTTCGTGAAGAAGAGAGACACGCCCGAACGGAGGCTCATAGTGGATTATAGAATCATCAATTCCAGGACAAAGCCCACAGCATTCCCCATGCCCAAAATTGACGACCTGCTCGCGACGGTGAGGAAGGGACGGATCTTCACCAAGTTGGATCTACGAGGGGCCTACAACCTTATACGCATGCGGGAGGGAGACGAGTGGAAGACAGCCATGTTTACGCCTTTAGGAACCTATGAATACAGAGTCATGCCGTTTGGTCTCCAAAATGGCTCCCATTGTTTCCAAGCTTTCATGCACCACGTGCTAGCGGGATTCCTCTACAAGAAGTGCGTCTGCTTCTTAGATGACATCCTGATCTTTTCGGAATCGCAGGAGGCGCACGAGGAGGACGTCAAGGAGGTCCTGCAGAGACTACGGGAGCACAGACTTTACGCCAAACTGGAGAAGTGCCAGTTCGACACGACAGAGGTGGATTTCCTGGGCTACAAGCTGTCCGACAAGGGACTTGCCATGGACAGCGCCAAGGTCCGCTCCGTGTTGGACTGGAAGAGCCCGCGCAACCGGAAGGAGGTCCAGAAGTTCGTCGGTTTCGCCAACTTTTATCGCAAGTTCATCAAGGGGTTCGCGAAGGAGACGGCGGCCATCACGGACACCCTCAGCTCCAAGAAGAAGAAGTTCACCTGGACGGACCAGGCGGAGCAGTCCTTTCGGAGGCTCAAGCGTCTCTTCACGTCCGAAGAACAGCTGCTACACGTAAACCCCAGCAAACCGATGAGGGTTGAAACGGACGCCTCGGACAGAGCGGTGGGGGCGGTCCTGTTGCAGCAAGATCCGCAAGGGGACTGGAGACCGTGCGCATTCTACTCCAGGAAGCTCAGCACGTCGGAGCAGAACTACACCATCTGGGACAGGGAGTTGCTGGCCATTCATGCAGCCTTAAAGGCGTGGCGGCACTTCCTCGTCGGAGCCAGACACACAGTGCAGGTTCGCACGGACCATAAGAACCTGGAGTACTGGCGCACGGCGAAGTTTCTGAACCAGAGACACATCCGCTGGGCGGAGTTCTTTGCAGATTTTGATTTCCGGATAGAATACATCCCGGGAGACAACAACGTCATGGCGGATGCGCTATCCAGGAAGCCGCAGTATCTCGAGGAAGCGGCACCGGCAGCGGCCAAACACATTTTCGCACCAGAGGTGTGGGTGTGCGCTTCAGCCGCAGTGGACCTGGACGCAGTCCGTCGCGCGCTACAGGCGGATTCGTTTGCGCAATCCAAGATGGAGGAGGTGCGAAACGGCACAGCGAGGGACGACGAGTTCCAGATACGCGACGGACTACTCCTCCGTAAAGGGGCTCTCTACGTACCGGGAGACGACCTTCGCGCGAGAGTCTTGCAGCAGCTGCACGACGCGCCCAGCGCTGGGCACTTCAGCAAGGACAAGACGGCGGAATTAGTCACCAGGGACTTTTGGTGGCCCAAGGTGCGGGGAGAAGTTGCGGATTACGTTTCCAGGTGTGACACCTGCCAAAGGGCCAAGCCAGTACACAGGAAGCCGGCGGGCCTGCTGGAACCGCTGCAGACGCCGCTCGAACCATGGGAGAAAGTGGCCCTGGACTTTGTTACAGATCTGCCCAGTTCGCGCGGCAAAACAGCGGTACTCGTGGTCGTAGACCTCTTCACCAAGATGGCGCATTTCATTCCGTGCGCGAAGGTGGCCACAGCGGAACAGACCGCCAAGCTGTTCATAGACCACGTGTTCAAAGCTCACGGCTTGCCGCGGTCCATCCTGTCCGACCGGGGCCGCCAATTCATCTCGAACTTCTGGCAGAAGCTGCTGGGCATCCTGAACGTCAAGATCAACTTAGCGTCGGCACGACACCCGCAGACCAATGGACAAGCGGAGAGGGTCAACGCCATCATGCAGCAGTACCTGCAATGCTATGCCAATCAACAGCCCTCGACCTGGGTGGACTACCTACCGCTAGCCGAGTTTGCCTACAACAACACGAAGCACGGGTCTACAGGGGTGACACCGTTCTTCGCCAACAATGGGCGCCACCCCAGAACCTTCCCGGGGTTGGAGACCGAGGGGGAGGGGGAGCCACGGGGGGCAGAGCACTTAGCCGCAGAGTTACAGGAAGTCCATGAGCAACTCCGAAGGCACTTGGAACTCGCGAAACACGCTTACAAGGTGCAGGCAGACAGGCACAGGAGGGTTGGGGAAGACATACAGGTAGGGGACTGGGTCTGGTTAGCAGCTCAGGCAGTGCCGGCCAGAACGCTAGCTAAGAAGAAGCTCGGGCACAAGCAGCTGGGACCTTACCAGGTCGCGGCACAAATCAATCCAGTGGCCTACCGGTTGACACTCCCGGAGGGCTCCAGAATGCACCCAGTCTTTCACAGGTCAGTGCTCACACCTTACAAGGCACCCCACAGGTTTCAGGCGCCAGGGACCGCACCAGCCCCACGTAGCCCATCGCCAACAGGGGAGGGACCACAGAGGGCGACCCCACTCAACGAGGTCACGGAGATTTTGGACTCCAGATGGGGGGAAGAGGGAGTTGAATATCTCCTCGCCAGGGAGGGTACTCCGGCCAGCGCCAACGAGTGGGTGCCGTGCTATGCCGTAGAGGAGCACTACCTCAAAGACGAGTTCCATTCGATCTTCCCACACAGACCCATGCCGGCGGAGTATTTCGACGACTGGCTTTTCACACCCACACTGTCAGCCAGCACGTTCCAGGGTTTCTCCTCAGATGAGGAGCCGACGCCTGGGATGAGCTCCCAGGAGGAGTCTCTCTCGGGGTTTGTCACGGACCGCTCCTATTGGTGGGACACTCAACCAGAAGTGGGGTGGAGCAGGGAACTGCTGAGGGGGCCCTTGCACACAGCCTCACCCGAGGGACCGGGTGGAGAGGAGGACATGGACGTGTGGGGGGAGGATCTTGGTTTTGAGCACGACAGCAGAGAAATGGAAGCAGAGGAAGTTGACGTCGACGAACCCATCGTGGGGGGGCCTGATCCCGCTGGCCGGTTGCACACCAGGGGGAGAGAACGGAAGCCAGCACTCACACCCCCAGCGCTGGAGCACCTGGAACCCACACCCAAAGAGGGGGAGGGGGGAAGGGGGGACTTCGAGGGGGGGATGGATGTCAGAGGCTCAGGAGCAGAAGAGCAGGGGAGAGAGCAAATAGAGAGCGGAGGAGAGGAATCAGAGGGGAGCGTAGGGGAATATGACAGTGGCCCGAGAGATTCCATGAGCTTCTCCAGCGAATCAGAAGATTCCCAGGAGGGGGCGCCTATGGTAAGGGCGAGGCGAGTCCCAGGGGGGACGATCCATAAACAAGGAACCAGAGGGGAGTCCCAAAGGAGTAGCGGAGGATTAGGACCAGTTCCCCCACCAGAGCACAGTGGGGGGGAAGAGTCACATGAGTCAGGACCAGCTTCTCCTCCATCGGGGAGTGGGGAAACGGAGGGAAGGCCAGGTCCAGCTAGCCTCCCCGAAAGAGGGAGCAGTGACACAAGTGTAACGGTCAGAAGGAAAGTGGGAGGCTGCACGCGCGCGCCAAGTTCAAATGTGGAGGGGCGCGGGACAGCAGAAAACCCGGATTGGGAGCCAGGTCCTAAGGCCCGAAGGAGGGGGGGAGAAGAGTCGGCAGACTCAGCGTCAGAAGAATCGAGGAGGGCTGAGACTCCGACTAGCAGGAGGACCCAGAGAAAGAAGGAACAGAGGAAGAGGTGGAGTAAGGCTAGAATCTTAAGCTGGTGTCAGGGGGGAGGAGATTCAGATGGGACTTCTACGGTCTGAGGCATAGACGTAGCGTTGCGCGCTGCACGTCTGGAAATGAAACTGAACTTCAATAAAGACTTTTTAACTTGAGGAAGAAGCAGCGTTGGTCTTGTGTGAGCTGGGACCTTGGGCAGCGCTGACAATATGTCTATGATTCTACAAGAAGAACCTAAAGGATTAGGCCAGTAGCCCTTCTATTCCAGCCTCCTGCCCAACCACATGCCTTTGGGAAAGATTCCTGGGAACTTTATTGTTATTATTATTATTATTATTATTATTATTATTATTAATTCAACTTATACTCCGACCTATACCCAGAGGTCTCAGGGCAGTTCACAACAAGACCACAACATATAAAATCAAACCAAAAGCAATAAACCCCCCCAAAAAGAACCACATTCTAAAAGGGTGTTGGATGTCAGTAAGATCAACCAAAGGCCTGGTTAAAAAGATCAACGTTTTTGCCTGGCGCCCAAATGTATATAATGAAGGCACCAGACGAACTTCCCTGGGGAGAGCATTCCATAGATGGAGAGCCACTGCAGGGAATGCCCATTCTCGTGTTGCCACCTCTGGACCTCTCGAGGAGGAGGCACACGAAGGAGGACCTCAGAAGATGATCTCAGCGCCTGGATAGGTTCATATGGAAAGAAGCAGTCCTGGAGGTATTACGGTCCTGAGCCATTTATTGGTCAAAACCAGCACTTTGAATTGGGCCCAGAAAATAATTGGTAGCCAGTGCAGTTGGACATGGATCAGTATAATATGTTCTAACAGTAGTGCTCTGGTGAGCAACATGGCTGCTGAGTTCTGCACTAGCTGTAGTTTCCGAACCATCTTCAGAGACAGCCCTACGTATAACGCATTGCAGTAATCTAACCTTGAGGTTAGATTATATCAGAGCATTGACAACAGTAGTTAGGCTATCTCTGCATAGCTGGTCTACCATCTGAAGGTGATGGAAGGCACTCCGGGCCACTGAGGCCACCTGAGCCTCGAGCAACAGCAGAGGATCCAGGAGGACCCCCAGGTGACGAACCTGCTCCTTCAGAGGAAGCGTAACCCCATCAAGAGCAAATGACCTCCCACCCATCTGGTCTGAGGAACCACCCACTAGCAGTGCCTCAGTCTTATCTGGACTGAGCTTCAGTCTGTTGGCTCTGATCCAGTCCATTACTGAGGCAAGACTTCCAGCACTTCCACTGCCTCACCTGCAGATGTAAAGGAGAAATAGAGCATACTGCTGACAAGGTACTCCAAACCTGTGGATAACCCCACCCAGCAGTTTCATGTAGATGCTAAACAACATGGGGGATAGGATTGAGCCCTGCGAAACCCCACATTGAAGGTTCCACAGGGCTGAAAAGCATTCCCCTTGGGGAACGACCATCCAAGTAGGACTGGAACCACTGCAAAGCTGTGCCACCCAGCCCTAGTTCGGAGTGTCACTCCAGAAGGATATCATGGTCAATGGTATTGAAAGCCACTGAGAGGTCAAGAAAAATTAACAGGGACATGTTTCCCTTTTCTCTCGCTCAACAGAGGTCATCATACAGGGCGACCAAAGCAGTTTCTGTGCCGAAACCAGGCCATAACCCCGATTGAAATGAATCCAGGAAATCAGTTTCTTCCAAAAGCGGCTGGATCTGGTCCGCAACCACTCGCTCCAGAACTTTACCCAGAAAAGGGAAATTAGCAACTGGCTAGTAGTTAGTTAGGTTTTCCAAATCCAAGGAAGGTTTCTTAAGGAGTGGTTTTACCACTGCCTTCTTCAAACAGGCAGGGAGCACCCCTCTCGTAAAGAGGCATTGATCACCTCCCTGGCCCAGCCAGCTGTTCCCTCCCTGCTGGTTTTTATCAGCCAAGAGGGGCAAGGGTCTATAGCGCAACTGGTTGCTCTAACTGATCCGAGCACCTTGTCCACACCCTTGAGCCTTACCAACTGAAACTCAGCCAACACAACAGGACTAGACTGTACTCTGGAAACCCCATGAGTTTCATCTGCTATAACAGCAGAGTCAAGGTCTTGGTGGATGCAAGCAATTTTATTCTCAAAATGCTTTGCAAACAAGTCACAGTGAGCTACCGATGGTTCTGTCACCTCCTTTGGGTCAGCCTGTAAAAGCCCTGTACAAACTGGAAAAGCTCTGCCAGACAACATAAGGAGGATGCGATGGAGGCAGCAAAGTATGCCTTCTTTGCTGCCTTCATTGCCACTAGGTAGGCTCGATAATGAGCAGTGTTCGGTTGCATTCATTTGGATCTTTCTCCCCTTGCGTTCAAGCTGTCTCCCAGCTTGTTTCTTCGCCCTAAGCTCTGGAGTGCACCAGGGGGCCAATCAGGCTCCACAAGGTGGGAGAGAATGCTCAGGGGCGATCGTGTCAATAGCCTGAGCTATTTGGGTGTTCCAGAGATCGGCCAGGGCTTTGAGACGAGCACCAATCATATCAGCCGGAAGAAACCCCAGAGCCGTTTGGAATCCCACTGCATCCGTCAGCCTCCAAGGGCAGACCTTCCTAATAGGTCTCCACCTTGGCACAGGGGAAAAGGTGCTGACATCCTAGATCTCAACAGGAAGGGATCTGACCATGACAAGGGACTGATGTCAATGTCCCCCACCTTCAAATCACTCTCCTCTTGCCCAGTCGAGAAGACAAGGTCCAGAGTGTGGCCTGCCTTGTGGTTATTACAACCTCTGAAGGAAGTCTGCAATGAAATTTTGGAAGGGAAAAGGGCACCAGAATCGTGGAAAGAGGCTTATATTACACTTATACCGAAAATGGAAACTGAAAAGACTCAACTTAAGAACTACCGTCCCATATCCTTATTAAATGTGGATTATAAAATTTTTGCTGATATTTTGGCTAAGAGACTGAAAAAAGTATTGATTGAAGAGATTCATAAGGACCAAGCGGGCTTTCTACCGGGAAGACATCTATCTGACAATTTGAGGAATATAATTGACATTTTGGAAAAGCTAGAAGTGAATATAACACTAAAGCAGTTCTGATATTTGTGGATGCGGAGAAAGCTTTTGACAATATTTCTTGGAGTTTTATGAAAAAGAACTTACAGGGTATGGGGGTAGGCCAAGGTTTTGAGAATGGTATAGGTGCAATACATTCTGAACAAAAGGCTAAACTAATTGTAAATAATGTGGTTATGGAACAATTTGAGATAGAAAAAGGGACACAACAGGGGTGCCCAATTTCCCCATTGCTTTTTAAATCGGTCCTGGAGGTCCTGCTGAACATGATTAGAAGGGACCAGTTGGTTAAAGGTATACAGGTCGGAGCTAAACAATATAAACTGAGAGCATTTGCAGATGACCTAGTTTTGATGTTACAGGAGCCAGAATCTAGTACTAAAAGAGTTTTAGAACTAATTCAAGAATTTGGTCAGGTGGCAGGATTTAAATTGAATAAGTCAAAAACTAAGGTTTTAGAGAAAAATCTAACATTGACTGAAAGAGAGAAGTTTCAGAATGAAACAGGTTTGACTGTGGTTAAGAAAGTGAAATACCTGGGGATTAATATGACAGCTAAAAATGGGAATTTGTTTAAAGATAACTATGAAAAATGTTGGACAGAAGTGAAAAAAGATTTAGAAATTTGGTCAAATTTGAAGCTTTCTTTGTTGGGTCGAATTGCAGTTATAAAGATGAATGTATTGCCTAGAATGTTGTTTTTGTTTCAAACATTGCAAATCGTGGACAAGATGGATTGTTTTAAGAAGTGGCAGAAAGATATTTCTAGATTTGTCTGGCAGGGCAAGAAGCCCAGAATAAAATTTAAGATATTAACTGATGCAAAGGAAAAGGGTGGATTTGCCCTGCCAGACTTTAAACTTTATTATGAATCAGCAGCGTTCTGCTGGCCGAAAGACTGGCTGCTTCTTGAGAACACAGACATTCTGGATTTAGAAGGTTTTAACAACGTTTTTGGGTGGCATGCATATTTGTGGTATGACAAAGTTAAAGTACATAAAGCATTCAAAAACCATATTGTCAGGAAAGCATTGTTTAATGTGTGGATTAGATATAAGGACTTATTGGAGAATAAAACCCCAAGGTGGTTGTCACCAATGGAAGCAAAAGCTCAGAAAAAGCTCAATATGGAGGCCAAATGGCCGAAATATTGGGAAATTTTGGAACAAGAAGGAGATAGGCTGAAACTGCAGAGTTTTGAGAAATTAAAAGATAAAGTGCGAGATTGGCTTCATTATTATCAGATAATGGAGGCTTACAATTTAGATAAGAAAGTCGGCTTCCAGGTGGAAAAATCTAAATTGGAAACAGAACTGTTAGAATCCAAAACTAAGATTTTGTCAAAAATGTATAACTTGCTGTTGAAATGGAACACTCAGGATGAGACGGTCAAATCTGCAATGATTAAATGGGCACAAGATGTTGGACATAACATTATGTTTGCGGACTGGGAACAGTTGTGGACCACCGGTATGAAATTTACAGCATGTAATGCCTTAAGAGAAAATATTATGAAAATGATATATAGGTGGTACATGACCCCAGTCAAGCTCGCAAAAATTTACCATTTGCCCGATAATAAATGTTGGAAATGCAAAGAAAATGAAGGTACATTCTTTCACCTTTGGTGGACATGCCCTAGGATTAAGGCTTTCTGGGAAATGATCTATAATGAATTGAAAAAGGTATTTAAATATACCTTTCTGAAGAAACCAGAGGCCTTTCTCCTGGGCATGGTCGGCCAATTGGTGCCAAAGAAGGATAGAACTTTCTTTATGTATGCTACAACAGCAGCAAGAATACTCATCGCAAAGTATTGGAAGACACAAGATTTACCCACTCTGGAAGAATAGCAGATGAAGATGATTGACTGCATGGGATTGGCAGAAATGACTGGCAGAATCCGTGACCAGGGAGAAGAGTTGGCGGAAGAAGATTGGAAGAAATTCAAGGACTATTTACAGAAATATTGTAAAATTAATGAATGTTGAATGATGTCGGATAGAAATTAAGAGGTTTTTAGCTGTAATGTTGTGAGTGATATGGGGGGGGAAGGGTATAGAAATAGGTTAAAAATTATTGATAAGGATTTGCTGAACTAACAATTTGAATTGGAATACAAGAAGGGGAGGTATGAGGAGGTCAGGGAAATATGTTATTGAAAAATAAGCATTGTGAACTTGATGTTTTTTGCTTTTTTCTTTTTTATTCTTTTTTATTGTATTAAATTGGAAATCTTTAATAAATATCTTGTGGCCTGCCTTGTGCCAGTGACATGTTGGGACAGACCCATGGTTGTCATGGTGCCATGAAGTCCTGACCCACCCCAAAGCCAGCTGCCTCGGCATGGATGCTGAAGTCTCCCAGAACCAGCAGTCTGTGAGTCCTCAACACAGCCTCCGAGACCAGCTCTGTCAGTTCAGGCAGGGACACTGTTGGGCAGGAAGGTGAGCGGTAAACCAGCAGAATCCCTAATCTGTTCCGGCCGCCCAACACCAAGAACACACACTCTAGACAACTGGACAGAGAGTCTGGAGATGAGAGAGAATCACTATAAACCACAGCAACTCCCCATCCCCGATCCTCAAATCTGGCCTGATGCTGCACTGAGTAACCAGATAGGCATAGTTGGGTGAGACCAACTCCATCCTGTTCACCCACCCTGGTTACATGCCAGATTAGCCTCCTCATCCATAATCAGACCATGGATGAGGGAGATTTCATTCTGGGCTGACCTGGCACTCAACAGCAGCTGGCTGATAGGACAACCGCAATTCCCCAGGTTGAAGGAGGGGCTGGCACACAGCACAGTCACTAACTGCCTGGGCCATGTGCCCCTCCTCCGGCCTGCCCCTCCCCCCAAGCCATGCCTCCCCCTACCCAGAACCGCTGCAATGGGGGCTCCCCCGGCTCTCCCCCCTCCTCTCCTCCCAGGCACATCCCACCCAATATCCTTACAACTCGATTAAAAAACAATAAAAACACTAAAAGAAAAAAGAAAAACAGTTTTAAAACAGTTGTTGTTTTTTAAAAAAACAGACCCTCTCTGCTGAGCAGCAGTCCTTATGAGGCCTGTCAGGTGGGCCAGGGGGAGAGAGGCAGGCACAGGGCCCTCAGGCTCTCAGCAGAGGAGCTTATGCCTCACAGAGCTCCTATTCCCATCGCCCTTAGCAAAGTACGGTTCCCATGATTCTTTGCAGGGGGTGGAAATGCACCTTAAATGTACTGTGTGCTCACAGCATGTGTTGTTTGCTACCCTTGGCTTTTCAGGGAAACAAGGCAGGATGGAACATAAAGAATGGGCCAGTCTAGATTTCTACAGCCTCTTTGTGCACCATATTTAGAATGACTTTTATCCTGCCGCTGTTCTGTATGTCGCAATCAAAGCTCATGGTTTGGGGGTGAAACTGGCCTCGACTGAGACTCAGGGACAGTTGCGCTGAACAGATGCAGCCTGTAAAACACTTTGCAAATTAATCGGACCACCTCATAATCACAGCTCAGAAAGCACCTTAGTTTCCAGGTGGCAGCAAGGAGCAAAAGGCAGCCGGTGCACAGAGCAGGTTTCTCTTTTTAATCTCTAATAGGTTCGGCGTTTGTGCAACACAATTAAGCATCTTTAATGCGGCTTCCCAAGAATGTTGCCTTTTGTGCTGAGATCATCGCCCAAAGCCATTTCACCTGCACTTAGTGTCCATCCAGCCCATCTGCACAAACACACACACACAGCACTACCAGGAGACTTGTGTCTGAAAGGAACATCTTTCCTATTACCTCCAACATTAACCTTGCTGATGGAAAATCCCACACCTGGAGTACAAAAGCCAATGTCAGTAAGTAGCTCACCAAAAGCCCATAGAGAGGAAGGACTGGCAAGGGAAGAAGATGGACTGTGATGGACGAAGCACAATCTTTAATGTAATCATGGAATGGTAGAGTCGGAAGGGGTCCTAGGGGTCATCTAGTCCAACCCCTTGCCCTGCCCGCTGCATGGCCCTGGGCATGTCGCTATCTCTCAGCCAGCCTACCTCACAGGGGCGTTGTGCAGCATTAATGGATAAGAGATGGGAAGTGTATGCCGCTTTGAGCTCCTTGGAGTGAAGGTGGGCTATTAACCTGGGGGAGGAGAAAGAGAGTTCGCCTCTTCTGCACAGTGGTGTCGTGGTAAACCTTGAAGGGGCAGGAGCTCATCATGGCAGCCCCAAGAGACATGCCTCCCAGCCCCAGGAGAGTCCAAGAATGCAGACAGGGAAGTACAAGAGCAGCAGGGCATAGCATAATGTCCCATTTGTTAAGATTGGTATGACTCAGGAACGCCATCAAAGAAAGGGAAAGAAGTATCTTTCTGTGACAAGGGAGAAGAAGCGAGAAGGAAGAGGTCCTCTCCAGAATATTCTCCCTACGGAGGCCCACCTGACGCCATCATTGATGACTAACCTGATTTCATTGTGGCCCATTGCTCCATATCTGTTTCTTAATATTGAGGATGGATAAGATGATTTATGCAACACCTGTACCTTGGATCCCAAACGCCCTGGAACTCAGACGTTTTGGCTACCAAACACCGGAAGTGATTGTTCCGGTTTGCAAATGTTCTTTTGGAACCCAAACGTCCAATGGGGCTTCCACGGCTTCTGATTGGCTGCAGGAAGCAGCCATTAAGAAGCTGCGATTTGATTTTCAAATGTTTTGGAAGTCAAACGGACTTCCGGAACAGATTCTGTTCTATTTCCAAGGTACGACTGTAGTTAACTCAGTAATTGTTATGGTTACAGTGTTTCTTCTTCTTCTTCTTCTTCTTCTTCTTCTTCTTCTTCTTCTTCTTCTTCTTCTTCTGATTCATTTGCACACCTTGTTGACTTTATACAGCTGTATGCTAAAAAATCAATAAACATGTTTTTTAAAAAAAAAATCTTCCCAGCACCAGGTGAATCTTCTCCCAGGCATTGGGCACATTATGTTAACAGTTCTGTGTTCTATTAATGAAATGTTTGCTGCTGCAGAAGTCCTCTGCTGGGATTGTTTCATAGTTGTGTAATTTTTCTATTGTAACATATTGTTGTCTGTTTTTATGCCTTTGGCTCTTTTTTCAGTAAGTTGCTTAGAGACTGTTTTTCTTTTGTATTACGTGGCTAACAAGTTAAATACATAAATAAACTGACTTGCTCTGGGCTTGGGGGTGGCAGCAGCCAAGCTTTCCCATTTGGCCTGCGAGGCCCCTTAGTGGCAAGACACGCCCTGGCCCTGAGGCGGTCCTTGCCCCCAAGCCCCCTGCCTTCTTGGGAGCTTCTGAAGTGCTGCACAAGGGGGGGCGTTGTGCTCTCTTCCTAGCAGCCAGTGCAGAGGGGTAGTGATCCTGCTGATTTTGGATTCAGGAGGGAACCCCTGCAGGAGGAGAGGGCCAGGGGGCTTCTGGCCAGGATGAAGGCTCTGCTCTGCCTCCACAGCTGGAGGCAGCAATGCTCCTGATAACCAGCTTCTGGGATGCACAGGGGGAGGGGAGGGGTCTTGTGCTCGGATCCTGCTTGCTGGTTTCCCATTCAAGCATCTGCTTGGCCACTCTGAGAACAGGATGTCGAACAAGATGGCCCCCAACCCTTTGGCTGGATCCAGCAGGCGGCTCTTATGTCCTTAGGTCCTTAGGAGCTCTCTGGCAGCTTCACTGCACCCGTCCTTTGAACTTCACTCCAGCAAGGGATTTTGACAGGTGAGCAAGTCCCATCACATGTCAATCATGTGATGTCATAATGTTGTGACATGATTGACAGTTGGGTTTAACTCCACCCACCCAATTGGGCTCCTAAGGCTGGTCCTGAAGAGGAACTGGCCTGTGGAGATAAAAAGGTCCGTCCGTCCCATCTCGTCCCCCCCGGGCTAATCAGTCGTAAATTAACTTGAAAGCTTCATTATCCTTCATCCGCTTGCTAAATCAAAAAGGGACCGTCCATTTCCCTGGCAGGTGAGCAGATGGCATCATCATTCTGGCAGCCAGGCACCCTGCGTTCCCTCGAAGGCACAGGAACCACGTCCTGTTTTGCATCTGGCCACCTAGCTGAGGATTTCCAGCACTTAGCTGAGTTTGGTTTCCTTTGGGGGAGAGATCACAACCTCCCCACCCCCACCACGGACATGTTGAAATTCCCGTTTTGAACTTTGAACAAAGAAGGCAAGGAAGAGGCACCAGGATTTGTTCCGCTTTGTGGGGAAGAGAGAGGAAATAGAAGCAGGATGCTGACTCTGGAGCGATCCTTCCTAATAGATTCAACTCCTAACATGTTTTTGTGACCTTTTGTAGAAGGCAATTTAAATTCTAATTGTCCGATGTGCACCAGCAGAATCAATTAGTGAGGGAAAAGTGCTAATTGTTCAGAGTGGGTGGAGACACAGCCCATGGGAGCCACAGGCCTGCGGAGGGGGCTGGATCAGGACTCCTGCTCAAATAGCCTCTGTGCTGCACTTGTCAAGGTCCATTAGACTTCTGGAGCGCTGGATGTGACCAGGGTGCCTTTCTGCCTGGCCCTTCTCAAAGAAGACACATGCCCAGAATAAAGGGTCTTTGAATCTGATTGTTTGCCGGGGGCGGGGGCGAGTTTGGTGTTCTTTTAAGTAAGAAACGTAATTTGCCAGTGGCTTCACGGTAAATGTGGACGGTGCCTGTGCCCTTCATAAGCGGGGCCAGCCCTGCTGTTGGGAGAGTGAGACGGTTGCCTCAGGTGGCTGAGGGCAAGAATGCGCACCCCACCCAGAGCGAGGTATGGTAGGGGAGGTAGCTGCAAAGGGCACCTGCCCCACGGCGAGGTCACCGCAGGGGCAGCAAACCCTACTTCAAGCTTAAGAGCCGCAGACTGCTTTGCGCACAGAAGGTGCCCCGTGAGGACGCAGCCCTAGCACAGCGCCCTCCTTTCGGAGCAGGCCATCTGGCCCCTGCAATTCACAGGACCCAAGAAAAAGTTCTTCCCACCCAAGCAAGTGTGTCTCAGCCTCGCAAAACGAAGCCAGCTCCACTCCCAACTTGGTCAAGCGGAATTAGCCATTTCCATGCTCATTCTCTGCCTGATGTAGCTGCAAAAGCCCCTTTTTGAATTTCCATTAAAAATAATAATACATTCCGTTCTGCTTCAGGAGGCGCATTGCTCCTCTGCCCGTTTTTCCCCATTCAGACTCAACAAGGCTCCCTACTTTATTTCTTTTTTTTCCTTCTTCCCAGCACCATAATCATTTTAAAGCTCACTTCTTCTCTGTTCCATTATTTGGGCAATTGTGGGTGGTTTTTATTGCCGGGATTTACAAAGCAATTCAGTTAAACTTCAGACAGCAAGCCAGAGATGGTTTGGAAAATGGAGCGGTTTTGCCACGCAGTGAGAGTCTGTAAGCGGCTTCTGTCTGAAGAAGAGTGGCTGAAATTGGTTGTGGAAGGGGGTCGAGGGATTCTGAGGTTTGATGCTCGTGCTTCAGGGGCTCAGCCTTTTTTCTTTTTTAATTGCATGATTTCTATCCCATGTCCCGTCCCCCTCTCAAGGAGCTCAAGGTGGCATACGTAGTTCTCTCCCTCGACAACAGCCCTGTAAGGCAGGTGAGGCTAAGAGGCAGTAACTGGCTTCCAAGGTCACACCCCTAGTGGGGATTTGAACCCTGGTCTCTCCCAGGTCCTAGTCCAACACTCTAACCACTACACCACATGGTCTTGTGTTATCGTCCGTACTAAACATTGACGTGATGTGCTCCTTACCAGAGCTATGACAAGTGCCGACAACTGCTGGACAGATCACTGACTAATACTCTCCACGATGGCTATCAAGATTATACCTCAACGCAGGCTTCAAGGAAGGAAACCAAGGAGCAAAATGAACACTCAAGCCCTTCAAGATCCCATTAAGCGGGATTGCTTCCAAACGGCTCTTAAGGACCATCTGCTTTCAGAATTCCCTGATAACATCGAGGAACACTGGACCAAGCTAAAAGCATCCATTATTGCATCCTGTGAACAAACTATTGGATATCAAACCAAGAAACACCAGGACTGGTTTGATGAGAATGACAGTGAGATTGAACGCATGATTGACAAGAAAAGGAAGACCTTTCAGATCTGGCAAAGAGATAGAAGCTGTGCCACTAAGAAAAAAAACCTTTACACCTGGCGGATAAAAAAAGCTCAAGAGATCCAGCACTTAGCCAACACTCATGATACACACAGTTTCTTTAAAGCCACAAAGACCATCTATGGGCCAATAAATCATGACATATGGCCCCTATGCTCAGCAGATGGTACCACACTTCTAAAAGATAAGAAAGCTATTGAACTGCGCTGGAATCTCCAGCATCTCCTTAACTGCAACTCTCCCATAGCTGCTGAGGTCCTCTCACCAATTCCGCAAAAACAAGTTAGAGATGGGCTTGCAGTATCTCCAAATCTGGGAGAGTTGTGTACAGCCATTAACCAAATAAAAAACAACAAAGCCAGTGGACGTGATGGGATACCTGCTGAAATCTTCAAAGTGGGTGGAATTGAACTTACACAACAACTTCAAAGCTCATCAAAAAAATCTGGGATAGAGAAGCAATCCCAGCAGACTTTAGGAATGCCAAAATTATCAATCTCTTTTAAAAAGGTGACAGAACTGATTGCAGAAATTATCAAGACATCTCTCTATTAGCTGCGGCCGGCAAAATCCTTGCAAGGATATCAGTGTCTTAACAATATCCGAGGTGACCCTTCCTGAATCCCAAAATGGTTTTCGGCATTCTAGGGGGACAGTGGACATGATTTTCACCACTCAACAAAAGAAAATTTTCTCAAGAATATTTTCTCAAGAAAAATGCAGAGAGCAAAACCAACCTCTGTATATGGCATTTATCGACCTGACTAAGGCTTTTGACACTGTAAATGCCCTGTGGACTGTCCTTCTGAAAATTGGCTGCCCAGATAAATTTGTAAACATCATTCGGCTCCTCCACGATAATATGACAGCAACAATCACAGATAACAATGGCTCTCAAAGTGAACCATTCACAGTGGGATCAGGTATTAAACAGGGTTGTGTTATCACCCCAACTTCATTATTTTCATTGCTATGATCCTACACTTTGTCGAAGGGAAACTCCCCACTGGGGTAGAAATCATATATCGAACAGATGGAAAACTCTTCAATCCGAGCAGGCTGAAAGCAAAGAGTAAGGTTACCATAACTTCCATCATAGAGCTTCAGTATGCTGATGACAACGTAGTGTGTGCACGCTCAGAGGATGACCTCCAAACCATCCTAAATATCTTTGCAGAAGCTTACAAAAATCTTGGCCTGTCAATCAACATCCAAAAAACCAAATTGCTGCACCAACAAGTACAAAATAACCCCTCTGCAGCGCCACAAATCCAACTCAATGGTGTAATGTTGGAAAATGTTGATCACTTCTCCTACCTAGGCAGTTATCTTTCCACAAGGGTCAACATTGATGCCAAAATCAAGCATCTCTTAAGCTCTGCGAGTGTGGCTTTCTCCCAATTGAAGTGCAGAGTGTTTGAGGACTGGGACATTTGCAGGGAAACCAAAATGCTTGTTTACAAAGCTATTGTACTGCCAACCTTACTATATGCCTGTGAAACATGGACCACTTACAAATGCCATCTCCAACTTCTTGAAAGATTCCATCAACGGTGTCTCCAAAAAATCTTACACATCACTTGGGAAGACAGGCGAACTAATATCAGTGTACTGGAAGAAGCAAAGATCACCAGTGTTGAAGCAATGATTCTTCAACATCAACTTCATTGGACTGGTCATGTTGTGTGGATGCCTGATGATCGTCTTCCAAAGCAACTCCTCGATTCCGAACTTAAAAATGGAAAGTGTAATGCTGGTGGTCAACAAAAGAGGTTTAAAGACTGTCTCAAGGCAAATCTTTAAAAATGTAGTATAAACACCAACAACTGGGAAACACTGGCCTAAGAGCGCTCCAGCTGGAGAACAGCCTTCACCAAAGGTGTCATGGACTTTGAAGACACTCCAACTCAGAGCGCAAGGGAGAAATGTGCTAAGAGGAAGGCACACTTGGCAAATCCACACCATGATCAATTCCCGCCCAGGAACCAATGTCCCCACTGTGGAAGGACGAGTAGGTCCAGAATTGGCCTCCACAGTGGACTTCCGGGTTAGCGCCATCGGCAATGGCGGAGTTCCTCTGACCGAGAGGAACCCGCTCCGCGAAAATCGGATCTTGCCGCCGCGGCGAAGGCAGAGACCCTTCAAAAATCCCAGGCGGAGGAAGCCTGGGAACATGGGATTTGGCTGACACCAGGAGTGCCTCCCCTACTCACAGGGAAACCCTTTTTCAGGGATCCGAAGCGACATGGGGTGAGTGGCCCGGTGTTTTGAATCGACCGCTACTTTTACGGAGTGAAGCCACACAGCCGTTGCCGGAGAGCGCTGACTTTTTCCTGTGGACAATTGGGCTCTAAACAAGTACCCGTGAGTAGAACGGAAAATTGGATTAAGAAACATTTTAATTTGGCACTGAAGCGGGAAGGTTCTAAACAGGAAGTCCGCCTTCCGCTTTTGTAAATAGACTGAAGCAAAAATTGTGCAAGCTAAAGTCTGGAAAGTCGTATATAAAGGTTTAAATTTCCTTCAGTTTTAACCACCAAAACCCCTCCTGGAAGCAGGAGAAAAGAGGGGGAATTTTGATTGTTCAAGCCTGCAGGAGAGAGAGTAAAGAAAGATAAATTTCCACCGTCTCAAACCTGGGAACGGGGTGTCAGAGACAGAAAATTTTGGGGAAGTTCATTGAATGTGAATGGAACGTTTTTTGACAGATAGTTAAAGAAGAGAAACAAATTGATTCCAATGTTGCCTTTTGCATTTAAAAGAAACAAAAAAATTGAAAAATGAAAGTAATTTTCTTTTCTTGGACCTGCTTTCAAAAGATGGATACAAATAGAAATTGTCTCCTCTAGAGGGAGCTTGTTAAATTGTTGCTGGAGTCGATCTGGGGATTTCACAGCTGTGGAGATTAGGATCGTGGGACCAGACTCTGATCTTGAATAAAAATGTGTTTAGAAGAAGTTTTGGTGCTTGCTTTTTGCAAGACAAGCGCTTTGTTGGACCAGATGCATGAGAAGATGGATTTGATGACTGTTGCAGTCAAAAACTTTGGACAAACAGCGAATACTTATATAGAAACCATTCAGGAACCAACCCAGGAACCTGTTTTGACAGGGCAAGTGCAAATGCAGAAGACAATGGAGGAGGTTGCTGTTGAACCTCAAGTAACACAAATGGAGAGACCCGAGGCCCTGCAGGAGCATAAGCCGCTGTTCTTGAAGATTGAATCTGGAGTGGGCCAGGGGGGGTCTGGAGTTGTGGGGGCTCTTAATTTTGGAGGAACTTTGAAACATGCTTTTAAATACTCTCTGGACTACACTGCTGACTGTGGGGAATGGGACTGTGGGGAATGGGCTGATCTGCTGAGGGGAGATGGAGATATTTTTGGGTTGGAGTCTCCCCGAGACCTACTCCTCAATGAGAAAGGAAAGAAACTAAGAAAGAGATCAACAAAAGACAAGGTAAAGTGCAGGTACAAACAAGAAGAAGATCTGCAGAAGGGACATGGAAAAGACTTAAGAGCCTCGGACATAAGATTACCAGGTTGATGGACTAGATGGAATGGACAGTAAGGACTGACATAACCCGAGAGCAGGAAGAAGAGACATTGGATGAAGATTGGAAGAAAGTTTTTAAAAATTTATTTTGGGAATTAGTGTAAAATTAACGAGTATTAGGAAAAATGTTGGAATGAAACTATTTGGCTTTAGTAGAAATGATATAAGGAGTTATGTATAAATAAGCATTAAGTTTTAAGCTTTAAGGTATTTTATGGTAAGATAAGGTTAAAATAAATTAAGGTAAATTGAACGACAGAATATAGTGAAAGATGGAAAGGATTTGCTGAGTTAATTAATAGGTTAGACTGTTAAGATAAATTACCCAACAAAAATTAAGAAAGATGGAATGAATTTGCTGAAACAAATAACTAAACTAGAATACAAAAAGGGAGGTGTGAGGAGGTCGATGAAACAAGTAAATGAAAGACAAAGATATGGAATATTGGATGTGTGTGTTTTATTGTTATTGTTGTATTGGTTTTTATGTTTTTTTTCCTTTTGTTTTTTATGTATTGTAATGTATGTTTTGTTAAATTTTTTGTTGTTTTCTTTTCTTCTTTTCTCTGTAATTTTTAAACTTCTAATAAATATCATTATTTTTTAAAAAAACAGAATTGGCCTCCACAGTCACTTAAGGACTCATTGTTCAAACTGTGTTTATGGAAGACAATCTTACTTGGCTACGAGTAATTGCCAAAGAAGAAGAAGATAGGAATTGACCATTCATGACTGCTGGATGAGCTGGTTTCATTCACCCTGAAAAGCTCAGGAGTTAGGGATGGCAGAAGAACTTGGTTCAGCTTGCATTTAACAGCAGTCCTACTTTGATTTGCCTTACCCTGTAGAATAAACAGACTGAAAGACAGCCATTCTTTAAAATGTGCATTTTTCCAAATTTCGCAATGCACTTCTCCAACCCATCTCCAACATGTGGCACGTATATGAGGGTCAAGCATTGTGCATTAAAACCTGTGAATTAGTGAGAGTAACATACCAAAAGGCATTGTGTTTGGGGGATATTGTTCACAAAACTCTACATTGAGCAAAAGGGCATTTTGGGAGAAATCCCCCTGGGAGGCCTGAGTCCAGCAGTCTAGTCAGGATTCTCTTGGGATCTGCAGGCTCTGATATAGGAGGAGGAGGAGGAGGAAGAAGAAGAAGAAACTTGGGTGGGACTGAAGGCTGGTGTCCTGGTTCCCCCTCTCAGAAACAAGTCTTCAGGAATTCTCAAGCCAAGAGTCCAAGTACTTATTATTAATAATAATATTAATTTGATTTCATTTATTACCTGCTATTCACTCTAAGGGTCCAGGGCAGGTTACAACATTGCAACATAATATTCTTCTAAAATAAAAACAACAACTTACAGTCCTAAAAATACACGCCTCAGGCATCCAAAGTCAGGGGAAGAGGTGCATCTTCAGCCTCCTCCAGAAGCTGTGCAGTGAAGGTGCCAGGCGCGCCTCGGTGGGGAAGGAGCTCACAGCTGAGAATGCTGAGCACTCCCAGGCCTCTCTCCCCAGCCCCACACCCCACCAGTCCCACGTCAAACCCTCCTTGTTTTTGCCTGGCTGCCCCATGTCCTTGACCACTTCAGCTGGGCCTCTGGGTGGAGAGCGAGGGCTCAGAAACTGGGGGAACCAGCTGACATTCAGTGGCTGTGCCCCAGTTTGCCCCCCATCCTACCCACTGCTGCCCTGTGGCCCCCAGAAGGTGGCCCAGAGGGGAATATGGCTCCTGCCTGAAAAAGGTGTCCCACTGCTGCCATAAAGGCCTCAAAGAGTGTCATCAGGGCCCCCAGTGTGAGGGCCTCCCGAGTGTGTGCAGTCAGATGCCCTTACAAGACCCTTCAGACCAGAACTCTTCAGACTTTTCATGTTGACACACTTTTTAGACATGCATCATTTCACGACACAGTAATTCAGTTTTGCATCATTTTGTGACACAGTAATTCTGTTTTAGTAGCAAACCGGAGGTTAAAATAACCCCTTTCCAGCCTCAGGAGGAGGGCAGGGAGTGTTTGCACAACACACCTACACAATGAAGCTGACACACTAACGTGCTGCGACACACAGCTTGCAAAGCTCTGCTTTAGATCTTCCCATGGGACGGAGCACCAGTGTGTCGTACTTTTTGCTGTCATGCACTTAGGCCACCTGCCCGAAGAACGCTTGTCTTTCTTTTTTTTATATAATAATTTTTATTAAAGATTTTACATTACAAAAAAGAAAAAAAGAAAAAAACAGAAAAAAGAAAAAAATATCCAACAAAAATTATTAAAAACAATCAATCTTTCCATCTCCTTATTTTTCATTTACTTGTTTCTCGGACCTACTCATACCACCCTTTTTTGTATTCCAAATCGAATTATTAATTCAACAATTTCTCTCCCTCTTTTTGTTACCCAGATCTTATTCTTAAATTATTACAATCTTAGATTATTACTTATATAAACCCCTTTTTTCATATTCTTTTAACCCATCACAGCTAGAAACCACTTAATTCCAATCCAACATTATTCTAAAGTTCCTTATTTTTACAATATCTCTGTAAATAATCTTTAAATTTCTTCCAATCTTCCTCCACCGACTCTTCTCCCTGGTCTTGGATTCTGCCAGTCATTTCCGCCAGTTCCATGTAGTCCATCACCTTCATCTGCCATTCTTCCAAAGTGGGCAGATCTTGTGTCTTCCAATATTTTGCAATAAGTATTCTTGCTGCTGTTGTGGCATACATAAAAAAAGTTCTATCCTTCTTTGGCACCAATTGGCCGACCATGCCCAGGAGAAAGGCCTCTGGTTTCTTCAAAAGGGTATATTTAAATACCTTTTTCAGTTCATTATATATCATCTCCCAGAAAGCCTTAATCCTTGGGCACGTCCACCAAAGGTGGAAGAATGTGCCTTCATTTTCCTTACATTTCCGAAGAACGCTTGTCTTTCAGACCCCAATGCTCCTGCCGCTCTCACCAAGACTGACACTTCCCCTGGGGCCTCCGTCTCAGACAGCCAAGAGCCGCCATTTTAAATTCCCCACGCACTTCCAGACCCTGTGCTGGGCACTCTGCAGCATTGTTAGCATTTAAAACAGCATGTCGCAGCCACCTACCTTTTTGGGCAGGTGATCCTTGAACCAGAAGAGGGGCCACAAATGGCCCTTTTTGCAGGATCCTTTGGAACCTGGAGCCTGAAGTGTTCCATCTCTGGGCATACCCCAACCATACATTTAAAGCACAATGCTTCCCCCGAAGAATCATGGAGGCTGCAATTCCAGCCCTCTTAACAAACTGTGGTCCCCAGGATTCCATACCCTCCAATATGCCACTGATTAAAATCAAATGCCTGACTTTTGGTGCCACATCCCCAGTGAGCCCGCTGGGGCTTCCCGCCCTAGTCCCCTGTCTCCGTTACCAGCAGCAGCTCCCTCTGCAAGGGCCACACCAGCACCTCCAGCTCCTCCTCCTGTTCCCCATCCCCGTCCTCGTCCTTGCTGGCTTCTCCTCCTCCGCCCGTGGGGGCAGCATCAGCCAGAGGCCGCGCAGCGCCTGGGCCCAGCAGGGGCAGCCCAGCCTGCACCACCTGCAGCTCCCCCTCCTCCTACTTTTGCGCAAAAGGACTGTGGGTGTCCCAGCTCTCGCAGGAGCTCAGCACAGAAAATGAGACACGCAGTCAGAAGCCAGGATGGTTTCTGTAATTCCGGGGTGCCCTGGTCAAATCGGGACTGCGGACAGGTGTGGGAGAAAGTGGTGTGCTTTAAATGTGGGGTGCAGAGTGTCCCATATCACACACTTGCGGTTTCAGGCACCTCTTGCTCTAGTTCCCTTTCAGGAATGGGGAGGGAAACACAGCTTCAGTCCTGGCAGGGGCAGGGATCTGGCAAGGCTCCTTTGAGACACCTTCACAGCTCCTCTGTGTTTACCTGGGAGCAGGTGTTTACAGGCATCCTGTGATTGACGGATGAAAACAGAGTCACCAAGTTTCCCCAAGATTGAGGGGGCCTGGCATCTATCACACATATGTGATGTCATGCATGCAACACACGATGCACAATACGATGTATGACATCACACGCCGCATGTTATGGGCTCGCAACGTTGCATTGTCTGGAGGGGCTGGCCCCTGCCCCCTCAACATTGGGGGGACAGCCCCCTTCCAACAAATATTGAGGGGGCCAAAGACACCTCGACCCCTTAGAGTTGCTGCACCTGGCTGAAAGTCAGCTAAACGAAGGAGATCCAAGATGCTGACAGTGAACATCGGAGAAAGTGTTTCTTTTGCCAAGTCAGACACTAAACTGATCATACTTGGGCTATCAAAAAAGGATGTGTCAACACCAATTCAACTTAAGAGCCACCGTCATGCTGCAAAGCCCATTTTCTCAGGCTGCCAGGAATCCAAGCCGCATTTTGTAAATAGTGGGCTGTGGCCTATGAGCCAGGGCAGTTTTTGCTGGCAGATTTAGGCCCCAACTATGCATGATCGCATGTGATTTCCGTGATCTCCTGGATGTTCACACTGACAGGGCGATATCAAATCATCCATCCCCTTTTGCATCTGGCCACATCTGCAACTGGTATTCGGTCCCCTGGAAGGCTGCCCGTGAGGGGACACAGCCCCTGGGCTTTTAAAAAGGTTCCCCATTCCTGATGTATGGGCCCCACAGAAGGGGAATTGTTATGATGTTGTGCAGGGTCAAAGCTATATGTCTTTTGCAGGCAGTCCCAGCTCTCCCTCTCTCTCCTTCTCCTTCTTCTTTTAAAGAAATTTATTTGGGATCCTCCTTAATCAGCTCAGGATTTTGCAAACTGAATTTGAAAATTTTATTTTTTGAAACAAAAAAAAAAGGAATTAAAATAAGCCTATTATATAGGAAAAGAAACAGGGGAGGATGGGGTATTCCTCACTTACAAACTGGCTATAAAGCTAAGCAATTATTTCACTTAATATCCTTAAGTCAGGACAGCTCTACTAAAAGATGGGTACAAATTGAAAGTGTAGGTGGGTTCCCATGAGGCAACACACAGTGATAACAGCAAGAACTTTTATTGAACCACATAACTGGAAAACAGGGGGAAAGCAACTGCTTATATACACTCCTAAAAGCCAGGGCCACTCCCGACGTGATTGGCTGTCTAAACTTCCAAGCTGCGAATCACGACTCAAGTATCAAGGACCAATGGCAGAGGGTCCAAATCCTGAAATGTTCTGTGATTGAACATCATGCATCGAATCAGAACACAGGAGCTCAGAATCCTTAGTCCAGGCCAACACAGATCACTGAATACATAAGTCTTTCCTCATGCAGTGCAACCTATGGAACTCCCTCTCACAGGAGGCATTGAGGGACACCAACCTCAGCAGCTTTAAAAGAGGATTGGACAAATTCCTGGAGGAGGGGAGGCCTATCAGTGGCTCCCAGCCAGGATGGCAGAGGCAGTGATGCTCCTGAATACCAAGTGCTGGCAGGCACAGGAGCAGAGGGGGCTCTTGTACTCGGGCAGGATTCCTATGGAGCATCTGGGTGGCCACTGGGAGAAGAGGATGCTGAACTAGATGGGCCATGGGCCTGATCCAGCAGGCCTCTTCTTACGTCCTAAGAATTTATATCTGCATGCGTAATATGCTTGCACTTGCAAAGTGTGACTCACTCTGGTAAACAAAAACAAGCTGTTTTGGGTAGATTCCCTCCTGCTGCTGCTGCTGCTCATCCCCCTTCCTCCTGTTTCCTCATTTCTTGAGTTCAAATGGGCCTCAATATCATGCCCAAACTCCTTGCACACTCGCCTCCCACAACAGGGTGGAAATGAGAAAGGAATATTTTGCAAAACAGGAGTTATAGATGTTAGGATATTTCCGTTCCACCTTAAAAGGGAGCAGGATGTTTGTATAACAGCCTGCGTAAGTTCCTGTCTCACAGGATGTTTATGTTGTAAGTTCGTTTCGTTTTTGGCTGTCTTGCCTGAGCAGTCGGAGCAGACGGTCATGTCTCCTTTGTTCTGACCAACGCCTAATAAACTGTAAATATGCATGTCCTGCTCTCATGCTTGTGCAACTTTTTGCTGTGTGAATTCTGCTGTTATAGTGTGCACTAAGCCTGAGGCTTAGTGTCGCTGAATTGCTGATATTGCCTGACTACGGGAGGTTGATGGATCGTCCGGCACCGAGGTTGGGCACATCAGATGGACTTTATCTCCCTGGCAGTATCCCAACAACAGGTTTCGGGCCCAGATTCACGGCACTTGCAGAAGAGTAAGACAGCGACAGACTGCAAAAAGGTATGTGCTGGAAAGTGAAAGCAGAGGCTTTTCTGCCGCGGAAGAAGTCTTTGATGTCCGGCAAAACTAATTGGCCTGGGAGCCGAGCCAGAGGCATCGTGATTTATGGGCTGCCGAGATAAGAAGTCTTAGAACGCATAAAGGCTCACGGCTAAAGTAAAAAGCTGGAATGGAGTTTTTCCAAGCCTCTGAAGCTGCTGAGTGTCCTAAATTAAATCGGGACAATTATGAGACCTGGGCAAGATGGTGTGAGAGTTTGCTGCGTCAGTTTGGAGTCTGGCATACTGTATTTGAGGCCACTCCAGTTCCTCGGACAGAGAAATGGCAGGGCCAGGATTCGAAGGCCATAGATATTATTGTCTTATCCGTCTCTCTGGAGGAAATAAAGACGCTTGCTGGAAATCTCACGGCACGTGACATGTGGGATGCTTTGAAAAAGGCCCACCAGCCAATAATCCCAGCCCAGTGTTTGAATGCATCGGAGGTCCTGGCTGTTTCCCAGAATGCGAGTGAATGCAGAGATGCCGAGGGCACCGGTTGCAAGCTGCAGGGGGAGCTGACTGTGATGTCATCCCAGGCAGCATTCCAGCCTCCAGGGGGAGCCAAGGAGTCGGCAGCTGAGAGCTCTGTTTCCCGTGAGAACCAAGGTCAGAGCCTTTGCAGAGGCCGGAAGACCAGATGTAAACAGAGCAAGATGCTTGCAGGTGGCCAGGAGCGGGGGGGCAAGTTGCAAAAGCCCACGCCAGTGGAAAACAAGGCTATGTTAGCTGGCACAGCTCCACCAAAGGCTAAAGGCACGTCTGATGGCCAGGAGCAGGGGGGCAAGTTGCAAAAGCCCTCGCCAGTGGAAAACAAGGCTATGTTTGCTGGCACAGCTTCACCAAAGGCTAAAGGCAAGCTGCAAAAGCCCACGCTGGTGGAAAACAAGGTTTTGTTTGCCAGCAAATCTGCTTCGAAGGGGAAGGCCAGGTTTATTGTTGACTCAGGTTGCACGCGCCATCTCAGCAAAGACCGCCATCTGTTTATCTCCTTCACACCTCAAGATGGAGAGGTCCAGCTGGCTGATGGAAGGACTTTGCAAGCTACAGGAGTTGGAACTGTGAAACTTGCAAGTCTGAATACGACCATTAGCAATGTACTTTTTGTTCCAGGAGCTGCGGACAATTTGCTTAGTGTACCACAGCTAAATCGGCGTGGTTTTGAAATTACCTTCAAGAGGACTGTCTGTGTCATCAGAAAAGGCAAAGAGGACATTTTGCATGCAAAGTTGATGGATGGTTTGTTCTGTCTAACTTATGATGACAATGGTGTTGCTATGTCTAATGCTGATACTTGTTGTGTTGCACAAACTAACAAGGTTCTTCATGCAGGATGCATTCACGATGCACATCGCAGATTTTGTCACCTCTCTTGGCAAGCGCTAGCCAAGATGCCTGAGTTGGTTGAAGGTTTGGACATCAAACCTTGTAAATATCACATGAAATGTGTATCTTGTGCAGAGAACAAGGTGAAGGTTGCTCCAAAAGGCAAGGAGTCTAGCAGGCAGGCTTCCAAACCCTACCAGCTAGTTCACGCAGACCTGGTAGGTCCTCTAGCGCCCTCTTTGGGAGGAGCAAGGTACTTCATGGTTCTAATTGATTCTTTTACCAGGTACATTCATGTGTTTATGCTCGAGCAGAAATCGCAAGCATTTCCTAAGTTCAAGGCATTCTGTGCTTGGTTGGAGAATGCTCACGGTAAACGTATTGGCTGTCTGTTTACTGATCGGGGCGGGGAGTTCACTTCTCAGCAGTTTGAAGCTTTCCTGACTGAGAAGGGAATCCAGCATGACTTGTCAACGCCCAGATCGCCATGGATGAATGGGCTTGCGGAGAGAGCAAATCAAACGTTGCTGCAAGGGATAAAAACCTTGTTGCATGATGCCAATCTCCCTGAGAAGTTTTGGGGGGAGGCTCTGGCGAATTTTGTTTATTCTTTTAACAGGAGACTGTCATCACCTATTGGTTGTACTCCCTATGAGAAGATGTATGGGAGGAAACCTAATGTCAAGCACTTGAGAATCTTTGGTTCTGACATGTGGGTACACACCCCACAAAGCAACAAGCTTGGGAAGCGTGGGGCACATGGTTTGTTCATGGGGTACGAAAAAGGTGCATACAGGGTATGGATGACTAACTCTAAATCCATAAAGTTCACGAGGAGTGTTGAGTACAATCCTAAGTGGGGGGAAAATGTGGGAATTTTCCAGAGTTACCCAGAGGAGGATGAAGGTGATGTGAAGAAAGCAGATCATGCTGAGAAAGCTGAGGAAACTGATGATGATGATGATGATGATGATGATGATGATGATGATCAGAGTTCGGATTCCAGTTCAGTGGGCGGCGCTGCTGCTGCTGTCAGTGACAGTGATGACACAGCAGACTACAAGAGCGCAAAGGCCTCAGTCAGACCATCTGATGAGTCTGACAATGAACTGGAAGAACCACTGTTCACCATTGGTCACTATTCTCCTAAGAAGGAGGAGATGAGTCCAGAAGACTTGCGTCTGGTTCGCAGGTCTGAAAGGGCGACCAAAGGCAAACCTCCAAAGAGATTTGCTGATGAGTTTGCTAAGATGGCAACTGCTGTTCTTAGTAGCTCAGAGAAGGTGTGGGAACCTTCAAGCTTCAAAGAGGTCCAGGAGTTAACCTCTAAAGATGCTGAGCCTTGGCTTAATGCCATGAAGGCTGAAGTTGATTCCTTGAACAGGAACCAAACTTGGGAGCTGGTACCGGTAGTCCCAGGGATGAGACTGGTTGGCAGCAAATGGGTCTTCAAGGCCAAGACAGACCAGAATGGCAAGGTTGTCAGACACAAAGCCAGATTGGTTGCCAGAGGTTTTTCACAGGTACCAGGGCAGGATTACCACGAGACCTACTCACCCACGGTCAAATATGAGAGCATTCGGCTGATGCTCAAGATCGCTGCGGAGGAGAAACTGCATGTTTCCCATCATGACATTAATACAGCTTTTTTGTACGGGATTTTGAACGAGGAGCTGTACATGCTTCCACCTGACGGGATGCAAATACAGAAGGGAATGGTCTGTAAACTGCGGAAATCCTTATATGGTCTCAAGCAGAGTGCCAGGTGTTGGAACACAAAACTCACTGAAACGTTGCTTTCTCTAGGTTTTCACCAGGGCAAAGCTGATCCATGTGTGTTTGTCAAGGAGGAGGGGCAAAACAAACTGTATTGTTTATGTTTTGTTGATGATCTTCTGATGTTTTGGAAGAATCAGGCTTTTTACCAAAGCACCCTAGCTCAGCTGAAGGAGCACTTTGACATGAAGGATCTTGGTGAGGTATCCAACTATCTTTCTCTGCAGGTGGAGAGGGACCAAGCAGGTAATTTTCTGGTACACCAAACACAGAAAATTGCTGATGTATTAACCAGGTTGAATTTGGTTGATGCAAACCCAGCAGACACACCGATGGTGACAGGTTACCAGGTAGACAGTACTGCTGAAGCGTTTTCTGACACAACGCTATACAGATGCATTCTAGGCAAGTTGAATTTCATTGCTAGATGTTCAAGACCTGACATTGCTGTAAGCACTAACCTGCTTAGCAGACATGCTAACAATCCTACTGTTCAGGATTGGAAAGCTCTGAAGCGCATAGCCCGCTATTTGAAAGGGACTATGCACTACAGGCTGAGGTTCACCAGTCAGAAGACTGGAGGTCTTGAAATCTTTGCAGATGCAAGTTTTGGAAGTGACACCACGGATGGTACAAGCACTTCTGGAGTATGCTACATGTACAACCACTGCCTGTTTGACTGGTTGTGCAAAAAGCAGACGACAGTTAGCCTAAGTTCCTGTGAAGCAGAACTCAATGCTCTGTCATTTTCACTCATGGATTGTGAATGGTTGATGCAACTGTTTAAGGACATTGGGGTTTCTGTGAAATGTCCTATACATGTGTATCAAGACAATAGATCTTGTTTGGCTTTGCTGAACTCAGAGAGTTGCAAGCAAAGGACCAAGTACTTGCAGATTAAGCTACATCGTGCAAGAGAGTGTATTCAGAAAGGACTCATTCAGGTGTCCTACATGCCAGGAAATGAAATTCCTGCTGATCTGTTGTCTAAGGTTGTTAACAGAGAACAACTGAAGGTTTACGCACAAAGGTTGCAATTGGGTTGAACCACAGGTACTACAGGTTACACGGAAAGGGGGAGGATGTTAGGATATTTCCGTTCCACCTTAAAAGGGAGCAGGATGTTTGTATAACAGCCTGCGTAAGTTCCTGTCTCACAGGATGTTTATGTTGTAAGTTCGTTTCGTTTTTGGCTGTCTTGCCTGAGCAGTCGGAGCAGACGGTCATGTCTCCTTTGTTCTGACCAACGCCTAATAAACTGTAAATATGCATGTCCTGCTCTCACGCTTGTGCAACTTTTTGCTGTGTGAATTCTGCTGTTATAGTGTGCACTAAGCCTGAGGCTTAGTGTCGCTGAATTGCTGATATTGCCTGACTACGGGAGGTTGATGGATCGTCCGGCACCGAGGTTGGGCACATCAGATGGACTTTATCTCCCTGGCAGTATCCCAACAACAAACACACACTTACATACAACAATTTCCTATTATTATTATTATTATTATTATTATTATTAGTCAAAAGTTTGATGTTTCTGATTGTTCCTCTTGTTTCATGGCACTCTTTTATCTTGAGCTGCCCAGAAAAGTAGATTCAGGCAATGGACACTGTAAGTCACCTCTTAGTGATTTCTGCCCTCTTGGGAGGTGGCAGCCCAGGGAATTCCCCCCCCCCACACACACACACACAGAGGTTCCTCTGGCACCATCACTAGATCACTTTCATCCTATGCTGAAGATATCCCTCCACCCCAAACTTTGACCCCTAGATTTACAATTTGTTTTATTATCCTGCACTCACCCTGATTTACTTGATAATGATAATTAAATATTATAAAAGCAAATCTATTAAAATACAGATGGTAAAATGCATTATTTTTTAATGTAACTGCTTAGAGATTAATAATCCCCTTAGGACACTTTGCAGCCCCTCTTGCATTTTCACTTTCCTCAGCACCTCAGGCTCATCCGCAGACTTGGCTGCCTGGCTGTTGACATAAATGCCTGGTGCATGGTGCGCAAAAGGGCTCCACATGGCTTCCTTCTCTCCACCTTCCAAATGGCTCCTACCCTCTGCTCCAGGGGTAGCTAACGTGGTGCCCTGCAGATGTGCTGGACTCCAACTCCCATCGTCCCTGGTCCACCCCCCTCCCCTCGAGTGATGCAATCCAGCAGTGTCTGGAGCCCCCCACATTGACCACCTGTGCTCTCCTTCTGTTTCCTATCCCGTTCCCATCAGAGGACATGTCTTCTTTCTCCATAAATGCTGTTTACTCAAGAGGCCTTTGGTGAGGACATTTATTAAGAGCTTTCTGGAATTCAAATATGCAATCTGTGCCAGATCCATCCTATTTATTGACCCTCTCAGAGAACTACTTTTGCAGAAGACCTGCTGGTTCTGCCTCAGCTAGGCTTGCTCTTCTGCACACCCAGTAATGCTACACTTGCAATAATGCTTGCCACCTACTTACCAGGAACAGATATTATGCTAACTGGCCAATAATTTCCTGGCTCCCTCAAATCACGTTTTTAAGAGCAGCATTATATGGCGTATTTTCCAATCCTCTGGAAAGGAGGTAAATTTTAGAGACACTGCAATTTTATTTTATTTTATGTGTTCATTCACAAGACGAGCAGGATTCTCACAGATTTGTAGGACAAAGTTGACATAAAGCAAACCCTGTCAAGAATCGAGGTCTTGCCAATCCTGAAGCATCCAAACAGCTAATGTGCCTCTGTCCCTGTATATTGTTCAAAACAGACAACTTCCTCACAGCTGCCATGTCAAACATGTTGGCAAGGAGACATGGCCCATTTTTATTTAAATTACTCCATTTATTTTGCACTATGCAGTTGTCAGAGAAATGCCTTTCTCTCTATATCCGTTGAATAAGAGGGAAAGCATTGTTTTGTCACATGTACACTGGAATGCATTTATTTTTCTCAATTGTTTTTTTTAAAAAATAATAATCTTTGTTTGGAAGGGATTTCTGGTTCTTTGAATGGACTCATACGGCTGAGGGAAATTGCTGTATGGGGTTCTATTCATGCAGCATAATGATCCCACTAAAAGATCATAATTCCTGGTAACAGTAACAGCACCATTCAGGATGGCTCAGCAGCTGCACGCCTGCACTGTGTGGTCTTTAGAATGTGCGGCTTCCATTTGACAGCTCCATTCCACACAGTACATGAGATTTGCCATCCGCAAACCCACAAAGTTAATCCTACAAACTCCTCTTAAGTGCCGCCTGATGTTTGAATTGTCCGAGTTACATCACTTCCGCGCCAATTTCACTCCTAACAAGCGTTCAGGTAACTTCAGTGCAAATTCTCCTGGGGTCTTATTTCACAGGGGGCTGCTGGCTCTTATCTGCCTGCCCAGGAGTCGGACTGAGGCAGCCGCCTCAGGAGGCAGAATCCACGGGCAGACAAAGAATTAATACAAAATAGGAAAGGGTAATATCTAGAATGTACAAGCTTCTTTTAGAATGGGAGGTGAAAGAAGTAGTGATTAAGTGGGCAAAAGATTTTGGTAAAAATATCCAACTATTGGCATGGGAAAGATTATGGAATAAAGAATGGAAATTTACGGCCTGTTATACACTAAAGGAAAATCTTTTGAAGATGTTCTACAGGTGGTATATAACTCCCAGCAAACTATCCAAAATGTATAAAATGAGATCTAATACTTGCTGGAAGTTTAAACAGGCAGAAGGGACACTGTTTCTTGTGTGGTGGGGTTTTATATGAGGAATTGAAAAAAATAAATGTTTATGTAAACTTTCATAAAGAAACCAGAAGCTTTCCTCTTGGGCATTTTAGACCCAGATATTCCAAATGGGGAAAAAAGAGAATATTCTTCTATGCCACAACAGCAGTAAGAATATTAATTGCCAGAAATTGGAAAGGAGAGTTAGTGCCAACAAAAGACGAATGGCAGGATAAATTATTTGAATATCCTGAAGTGGCAAAAATGATGGAGATAATTAGGAGACAGCCAAACCAAAAGTTCAAAAAGGTGAGGGAAATTTATAAAGAATATTTTTTTAAAAAACCAGTGCCCTCAAGTTAAAACCTGGACATGCTTTGATTAATTTTCGCAAACTACATTTTGGATTATAAGTATAGTATTCAGATAACAGAAGAAATGGCGAAATGGTTAAAGAAGCAGTTTAACAAATAGATAAGACAGACCCACTTTGAGGAAGACGGAAGTCTATGGGGAAGATAAGGAACTGGGAATTAAGAACATGGTGGCATAAGTTCTTTTGTAAGAACTTATGGAGTTATGGACGTATGTAATTTTTTTGGTTTTGTTGTTATTATTTTATTATTTTGGTTAATTTCTTGTGTATGTTTGTTTGTTAAGTAAGAAAACTAATAAAAAGCATTTTTTATTTTTTTAAAGGATCCACGGGTGCCAACCCCACGGGGAGAAGGGGCTGCGCTGGCAGTCGCCAGATTTTGTTGAGATCTCACAGGGAACTTGGAAGCCGTAGCAGTGCGGGGGGGGGGGACTGCCAGATGCTTCAAACTGTGGAACTGGCTCTATTACAGATGTCACATAATCCCATTTCTCCATTTGTGAAACTTGGCTTTTTAGTGAAAGAGCACCTGCACTTTGGAGCTCCTTGCCTATTGAGGTCAGGCAGGGATCTTCACTCTTTCCTGTGCCTGATGAAAACATGCTTGTTTGGACCACCCAGACTGTTGTGTTTTCTCCCTCTCTGGGTCAAAACAAATTGGTTTGTGTCAGGGAACTGACATCGGAGCCAGAAGTGGAGGCAAGGCTCCCAAGCGATGCCGGAGAAGGGCCCAGCAGGGAGAGAGGGGACTCATCAGCTGGGGAAGGAAATCAGCGTAACACCAGGGATAAAGGGGGGCGGATGGGGGAATCGGAGAGGGGGCTCCAGGACTCCTCACCGGAGACCAGCGGGGAGAGCACAGGTCCTCCGCTACCCACACCCACCCTGCGCAGAAGACTTCCGCGCAGGGAAAGTAGGCGTAGACTTGGCGTCAAAGAACTTCTTTGCTGGAAGAAGTTCAAGAAACGCCCACTGACGGATTCTGCTAGCGACGGAAACAGCCACAAAGTGAAGGGCTGTCCAGCCAGGAAAAGGTTTAACCAGGCAACCTAGCCAGGAGTGGCGACAACTTACACACAAGCAACCCCATATAACCATTACAGTTTGCTTTGCCAGATCCAAACTGATCTCTGATTCCCAAAGTTCCCCCCCCCAACTCCAACCTTCAGCCACAAATTTATGGCTGGAGCATCTTGATAGGTTTTAGCTGCCACTACTCTGTGGCAGAATGATGTCAGTGTTCACAGAGGCAGGCTAGGGAGGCAATAAATCATTGAATCATCGAATTGGAAGAAATGAGGGTCCCTGAGGGTCATCTAGTCCAACCCCCTGCAATGCAGGAATTGCAATTAAAGCCATCCAACCTCGGCTTGTGAACTGGCCTGAGATCATTTGATGAAGGGTCTTATAGACTGTCAATCTTCAGTGAAGAGTGAATTACATTGTATTTCCCTTGAAGTTCCATCATACATAACAGACCTTGCACATCGTTCTCTTGGAACTGAAGCACCTTCTTCCTCAATGCTTAGCTTTGGAGCAGACACAACAACTCCTCTGTGATGTTCTTCCCATGCACCTTCCGCAGAGCCAATGGCGGAGCTGGGTGCTCCAGCACAAGGAGGGGCACACAGGCTGTGCACCCGGGGGTGGGGACAGTCCGCCCATGGGGAGGATTGGCACGGCTGCGCGATCCTCCCCAGGGGCCGATCTCAGCGAAGGGGGTGACATTCGGTGGGGGGGTCCCCGCGACTCCCAAGCCTACAGCGAGCCAGGGAAGGGGGAGAGCCGCAGCAGCTGTTTCGCCGCTTTGCTGCTCGCTGGGCTTGGGGGAGTCGCGGGCAGGGGGGCACCAAATGTCACCCCAATCAGGATGACACCCAGGGCGGCCTGCACCCCCGTTCCTATGCCCCTGTGCAGAGCGACCCTAGGAGTCCATCCTCAGGGGCTGTCTGACCTCCTTTCACTCTGATTGGCTTTAGTCACCACCAAGGATAAGAAGACTTCTTTCCAGGGCCTCAAAAGTTGCCCTTTCATGCTGACTGGGTGGCTCTTGGCTGCTGGCAAGAGGGTCCTACACTACCACGCCTTCCTCCAAAAGTCTGGGCCAGTACACCTCTGGTCATGGAGCTAGCAAGAATATAGTGGTCTGCCAGGAGCACACAAGTCAAAGATGGGGAGCCTGGGGCCCTCCAGACATCACTGGACTTCAGCTCGCATCATCCCTGACCATTGGCCACACTGGCTGTGGTTGATGGGAACTGGAGTCCAACATCACCCAGAAAGCTGCACTCAGACTCTCCTATATATATATATATATATATATATATATATATATATATAAAATATTGTCCAGTAGCACCTTAGAGACCAACTAAGTTTGTTCTGGGTATAAGCTTTCGTGTGCATGCACACTTCTTCAGATACACTGAAACAGAAGTCACCAGTGGGAGGGTGGGATGGGGTTTTTCTCAGGAGGGTAGTAGGAGATGGGTGATTGACTCAATGGGTATGGTAAACCTCTTGACTACTGTTAACAACTGCAATTAGTCCTACAGGAAAAAGCAAGGGATAGTATGTTCCGGTGACTTCTGTTTCAGTGTATCTGAAGAAGTGTGCATGCACACGAAAGCTTATACCAAGAACAAACTTATTTGGTCTCTAAGGTGCTACTGGACAATTTTTTTATTTTTTTATATATTTTGACTGCGTCAGACCAACACGGCTATCTACCTGAATTTAGATGCTCCTGGTTTCAGTGAATGAACATCACCTGAGCTGAAACAAGTCTGTTTTTCCCAAGTTGCTTATTTCCACAAACCGCACAAAAGACAGATGCCCCTTTCTGAGGGACATCAAGCATCCATCTCTTTCCTGGACAAAAGGTTCTCCTTTCCATCACAGTAACTATGCATCCTTTTCAGAGGCAGCAGAATTGGACTCTGGAATTAATGGTTTCATAGCAAGGATGGGGAGCCTTTGGCCGTCCAGATGTCGCTGGATGGCATCTCCCATCATGCCTCCCCCTTGGCAATGCTGGCAGGGGCTGATGGGAACTGGAATCCCACAGGATCCCATCCCTGACATAAGCTAGCCAGGAAGCATTGCTGGTGGTGGTCATGGGACAAGCCTGCCTAGTGCCTGCATGGAATAAGGGAGGGAGGGGTCCTGTAGATTATTATTACATTTTCTGCAATCCCTCCTCCCTCAAATTCCTTAATAACCTCAATCTCAGAAGCAAAATAAAAAAAGGGAGAGACACAGTTCAAACTGCATAATTTATTCCAGGGACAAACTCTGCAGAACCTCAAAGAGGGCCATTTTCTTACTTAATTTTTTTAAAAAAATTAATTTTAAGCACACTTAGCATTTTAAAAAATTGCCTATAACGGCAGCAATATTAAATATTAAAAGCGCTGTGAATATTAAAAGGTTTTCATTCACCATTAACAGGCCAGGCTGAGAAAAAGCTGCAAACAGCTGGTGCCATCAGAGCCTAATGATGCCAGAACAAAGTTCTGAGCTGCTGAGGCAAAACGTCTTTGCGCGTGACTGATCTGCGTCCCCCGATGGTCAGACAAATTCTTTTGAAGTTGCTGCATGCAGTCTTGCCTTCTGAAAAGCACTGCAGGTATTTGAGCATAGAATACTTTTTTGCCGTTCCATTGGGATTGAAGAACAAGCAGCATGGCACATGAGATATAATAAACGGGATGGAGAACATTTTCCATTCTGAGGGCCACATGCCCTATTGGATAAGCTTACAGGGGCCACATTCCAGTGGCAAGCGGAGCAATGGATGTCACTGCTATTGCTCATTCCTACTTGCTCTGCCCATCCATAGGATTCGTGAGCACATGCAATGTTCTGTTTATGTCAACCATTTTCATATATTAATAGGACTTCTTTGTCTGATGAACATGCCACATCCCTCTCTGGTGGTTCATTGAATGGGATCCTCTTCCAGAAGAGAAAATGAAGTGTGTGTGTCTTCCCCCGTTCCAAACGGTGCAGGATTTGAAAACAAAAGTGAAATATACTCGGAGTCCTGTAGTGATTTCATGCTCTTTATTGCAGCTTGTAAAACAGTGATTGATTTCCCCCCAAACCTCAGGCTTTTATATAGGTACATTATTTACACAATGAGTCCCATCTGATTGGCTGATTCTGCTTCTGGAGCCTGATTGGTCTTTTCCTGCAGGCCAATCAGTTGTTGCATTCTACGATCCTACCAGCCTAATAGGCTGATTAACTCCTGGAGCCTGATTGGTCTTTTCCTGCAAGCCAATCAGTTGTTGCATTCTAGGATTCTACTTGCCTATTGTTCTAGGATGCAAGCTTAGTACATAACAAAAAGTAAAACAGCACAAGAATGTAAGAAGGTGGGAAGGGCCTGAGGAATCAGGCCAGTGGCCCATCAAGTCCAGCATCCTTTCTCACAATGTGCAGCTTGGTGCCTCCGTAGGAAACCCACAAGCGGGACCTGCGCCCAAGAGCCCCCTCCCCTCCTGTGGTTCCCAACTACTGCTGTTCATTTTTTTTTTTTAAAATAATATTTATTAAGATTTTCAGAGATACAGAAAGAAAAAGAATAGAATACATTCAAAGCCTTCTTTTCAAACACCCTCTTTCCGGGACTCCCTCCTTCCCCCACCCCTACCATATTCCCCTATCATATTGTTGGCTCCACAAGTTCTCAGTTCTAATTAAAACTTAATTTGTTTAAACCATTATTCAAATTTAAATTTAAAATTATTCAGTCCTCACCAGTACCCTTAATAAAAGACAAGAGTTCTCTCCCCAGGGCCCACCCCCTTTCCATTCCACAATTTCCCCTTTTTTTTAGTGATAAAGACACCTCACACAATAAAGAAATAAGAAACAAGAAATAAAAAGTATAGTAAATGAAAAAAAGCCAATTCAAAAAATAGTTGACAAGCCTTTGGATTCTAGTTCTCCCCCCCCCCGTCCCCGGTTTAATTTCCCCCTGACCACTAATCCATATTGTCTGCCTGGAATTCTTAAAGTCCATAAATCACATTTTCCCCCCGATTCCTTGCTGGCTTTTTTCTTTTTATAATTATTTTTAAAGTTATTTTTAAACCATTTAATTTCCAATCTTTAATAAAGCTCCCCCCATTGTTCTTTCCAAGTTGTAGTCCAGTTTCCTCTTGTTCCGCTGCCAAAACGTTCTAATTCAGAAGTTTAGTAGGTCTGCAGGGATTATTGTTATTCAGGAACAAAAACATACGTTCAGTCCCTTCCTTTCTTCAATAGAAAATTCTATTGTTTAGCTAAACACCCTGTAGACACAATATTGTTTCCGTTTCGCAGCTTTCCCAGAAGATAACCAGTCCTGTAGAATTCCAATGGTATTTTTCCACTTACGACCTTCTTTGTAATGTCCCGAAACTCCTCTAGGGGGATTGTTGTAACTTTGTTTTCTCTAGTCCAAAAGTCCGATTGTTATCCATGTTTTCGCCATTTTATATCCAAGTTTTGACAAATTGTAACAAATTGTAGCAAAATTAACCAGCAAAGTCCTCATAATCAAGTCCTCTTTAAATTTCGGACTTTGACAGCTACTTTGACAGCTGTCAAAATCTCCTTCGCTTTTCGCCAGGCTCTCTCCTCAATCACCCCGGTTCCCAGGGGGGGGGGGTTACGTTTTCCTTCTCCCTCAATTCTTCCTCCAGCACAGTTCTTGTAGTTTCCCATCGTGGAATTCTTAGTTCTTATCAGCAATTCAATTCTTTTTGGACCTTGGTTTCCCAGTCCTTGTTTTGGAAGGTTTACAGTAGGGAGGGGGACTGACTTCCTTTTTGGATCCCCCCCCCGCTCGTATCAAATCCGAAAAAAAAATTCTTTTTTTCTCCTTTTAAACCCGGTTTCCAAATTACTCACGGGTTGTTGTTACAAATCCGAATTCTCAATGGAAGAAGTCAGCGCTCTCCGCCGGATGGCATGCGGCTTCGCTCGGCAGGGATAGCAGAGGACTCAAAGCACCACGCTTCTCCCCGGCACCCGATCCGTAGCCTTTAAAAAGGCTCCTTCACGAGTCGGGAGGGCGCTAGCAGTGCCAGCCGAGTCTCCATGTCCACGGCCTCCGTGGCCGTGGTTTTTAAGGGTCCCCGCGTCGCCGATGCGGTAGGACCCAGCCCCTGCCGAGCAGGCTCCCTCCGGAGCTCGGAGGGAGTCCGCCATTCGGCGATGGCGCCAACCCGGAAGTCCCCAACTACTGCTGTTCAGAAGCACCGCTGTCTCCAAAACTGGAGGCAGAGCAGAGCTCTCATTAAGACCCGGGGAGGGCTATCATTCGAGAAACACGCTCATGGCTTCTTGGTCTGCAGTTTTGCCCACCCCATCCCTAATTCTGGAAATCTCTAACGTGGGAAAGTGTTGAAAATTTAAATCACCCCTCGGCCTAACCTCAGCTGGCAGCCTGCTGATGCAATAATCTCTGTCCAGCTCTCTTCTCTCAGAAGGGAGAAAGCCCAACACATCAGTGAAGGGAAAGTGATAAATTTTCAATTTTATTTTAAAATATACCAGATGGGAGATTTCATAGGAGTCATAAATATGCCAAGAGCAATGTTGGTGTATGATTGGAGATCGCCCTCACCAAGGGAGATGCTCTCCCTGTTTAGAAATTCCATCAGATTCTTAATAAGAGGCTCCATTTAAGTTGGCAGTAAAATAGTTCCCATATTAAACCAATTGAATTTCCATTTGCCAGACACCTTCTTTTTCTCCTCACCTCAGCTTCCAAAATAGAAGGATCTTTTATTTCAGCAAGGAAGCTGGCAGTAAATTGATGTTTCAGCCTCTCTGGATTGCATTGGGCAACTGAAACACGCAGGAGCTGTGAGGAAAGAGTGTCAGAAACTAAGAAGAGCTGGCTGCAGGATCAGGCCAGTGACCCACCTAGTCCAGCATCCTGCTCTCACAGGGGCCATCAGGAGGCCTCCATGGGAAGCAACAGAGATTCAGGATCAGTGCTGCCTTAAACAGTTAAGGCAGATCATGGCCACTAAAGCTAGAAGCCATCGATAGACTTATCCACCGTGAATTTGTCCAACCATGTTTTAGAGCCATCTAAGCTGGTGGCCATCCTGTGGGAGCGAGTTCCATAGTCTAACTCCATGCACTGCATGAAGAAGGAGTTGACGGTGGCGACCACTGACTTAAACAGCATGAAAGGGCTTTAAAGGCAGGTGTGGCCGATTTACAGAGAAGGAGGCGTCTGTCAGCAGGTATTGGCCATGATGGCTTCGGGGTCAATGCACAGTGAAATTAGGATGGCCACATGCCACCCAAACAGAGAAAATGTGTTGCTGGGGGTGGGGGTAGTAATTTGCATAAAAGTTGCATTTCCTAATTTATATTTCCAGGCCCCTCCTGCTCCCCCCTCTTAGGGTTTAACCAGACATGGAGTTTAAACCAGACGCGGACCCAACAGCCTTTCAAATGCCAGGTGGTCCTTCATTAGGCAGGACACGGGTCTTCAGCTGCATTCAGCATGAGGAAGGATGGGAGAGCTCTTGTTTTCATGCACTGCTTGTGGCTTCTGGTAAAAGGGAACACTTGGCCAGACCCAGCAAGGCAGTTCGTACTTGGATTAGTTGTAATAGTTTGGAAAGGAATCTCCATGTGAGAGGCAGCACAGCACTGAAACTTAACATACAGTCCTCCATTATAGTCCATAACAGAGGACTATCATCACAGAACTAACTAAAGCAGGATAAATCCATCCCAAGTGCACTCTTATTGTGTCCAGAGCATCTTGCAGAAGACACCTGCAATCAAACTGGAGGGGTCCAGAGATGGACGCTCTTACTGTATTTTGTACTACAACCTTTAGATATAATTTCCCTAACTTAATCATCAGCTGTCCCAATTTAAATACATATAGAACCTGTGCACATTATTAGCAGAATCTACCCTAGTATGTCAACTGAAAATGTATAAATTTGGATGAGGAGGGAGGAATCATTTTAATATAATGGCTTACAGATGCAATCAAACACTGCAGAATTATACAGCAGAGTTTCAGAATTAATAACAGATATAATATCCAATGTGATTACAGAATGATGTTTTACAGTTATAGCCAATCAATAATGCAACTATGAAGTGCTGGAAAGGAACAAAATCAGTGACATGAGCATAGGACAGCAGGGCACAAATTTGCACGACCCTCTCAGCCTCTGCTCCTTCCTCTGCACCACAATGCTGTGTAGACAACAATCCAGCAAGTCACTTGGATCCACCTCCACATTTCACAGTGGGCGCAGGAAGTGCCCTGAGCCCTGACCCTGCCTGCCTCCGAGCCACTTGCACACCTGTAGGGCTTCCAATGTGTGAAAAGTGGATTTGTGCACATTTTATTTTAAAAAGCCAACCCTCTGCATAGCTGCTTTGGAGGCAATTTGGTGCAGGCTAGGTGCTGCCTCTTACCCTTGTCTGCTCCCATCAACCCCAGGAAATGCGGCTTTTCCTGATTGAATTGGGCCATCAGGCGACTGTTACACACACTTGCAGGTAATGTACAATTTAGGCCTAATGTACAGTTTAGGCCTTCTGTTCACATCTGTGCAGAGCCTACAAATGTTCCCTCTTCACTTCTTAATGGCTCTCTCTCTCACTTTTTTTTAATAATTTTCATTAATGGGCCAATCAAATCACATTATTTCCAAATCACATTAGTTCCAAATTATACAGCCAGATTTTTAAATTTTGTTGGGGGTACCCATACATCAAGCTCCGAACAGGGGTCCAAGCATCACTTATATTGCTGCTTTAGTTAAACAGTTCTAGCCAGTTCTAGCCAGATAGTCTCTTTATTACTTTCTTCATCTTCTTGTTGTTATCATATATTCCTTTCTTTGCGATCTCTGATAATCTTCACAAGCGGGTTGGAAACAGACATCCTCTGTGTGGGTTTTACACTCTCCAAAGATCATATCACTTAGGGACAGCCATTCCACACTTCCATTCCACACTTCCTTTAATTTTCTCAGGCTTGCCAAGTATATCAGGAGGGCTCTGTCAAGTTAAGATCACATTCCAATCATCATTCACATTCCGATGATCCTGATCCTCCTCCCCCCGTCTTTCTCAGACAAGCCTGTCTTAGCGAGACACCATTTAAAGCTGCGTCACAAAAATTTCCTCCGTTCTCCGTTGTTTACCAGTCATCTCCTTAATCTATAATCCACTCCACACAGTTCTTGAATTCCTGCTTGTGATTAATAAAATGCAACGATCTTCTTTCTTCGGGGTGGAGGGTTAATAATATTCACATAAGGCAAAGAAAAGAAAAGTTTTTCCTCCACCCCCCTTCTATTTCACTCCAAACATACCAGTCTCTTAATGGTGGTTCATCACTTGATTTATTTGTCCCATCCGTCGCTCCGGTCACAGAGATCCATTAATCAGCAGTCTTATCTCCTGAACTTTGCTTGATGTATGTGCTTTAGCTTCTTTCCAATTATATGTTTCCAATTATATTTTCAAGCTAAAGTGAACCAGCACGCGCTGATTGGAGACAGCGTCAGGAAGCGCTGACCTCATCGAGGGCTTGTGCCAAGTGACCGGCACCCCCTTCTTTCGAATCCGGGGGTGCGTTATGGACACCGCTGGCAAGGCAGTCCCCCCCATCTCCTTGGGGGGGCGGGAAGGCTGCATACTTCCCATAGCAGCCACTTAATTACCTCGTATGGGTCGGAGAGATGTTATTGTCGGCCATCTTCCAATGCGCCACCTGGTGGCCCCCTCTTAATGGCTCTCACACATTTTTTTTCCTTCCAGCAAAATCAGAGGGGGATATCTCCTTCTGATTCCTATAATGTGGACTCACAGTCATGCGGGTCAAATAGGAGAGCAAACAGGCCCATGGATAAAGCGAGCTTTGAGATAGTTTCACCAAGTAAAAACCAAAGAAACTGCATAGGAAAGTGCCTTGTAGTAGGCATGGCATTCCCCACAATCTTCAGTGGCATTGGCCCCCTCCTGCACCCATAGGACACAGCAGAACCTGACATTTGTCCATATTGAAATTCATTTTGTTAGCTTGCACCCAGTTCTCCAATCTGTTAAGGTCATTTCAAATTCTGATTCTGTCTTCTCCAGCATTAGCTACCACCCCCAGTTTGCTGTCATCTGCAGATTGGATGAGCATTCCCTCAATTCTTTCATCCAAGTTGAAAAGACGTTGAACAACAACAGGCCCAGGTCACAACCTTTCGACACCCCACTTGTCACTTTTTTCCAGGATGACGAGGAACCATTCATGAGTCCTCTTTGGGTTCGGTCAGTCCACCAACTACAAATCCACCTAACAGTTACCTCATTCAACCCACATTTTACCCGCTTCCCTGCAAGAATACTATGGGGGACTTTGTCAAAAGCCTTACTTAAAATCAAGATACAGTATGTCCACAGCATTTCTCTGATCCACCAAACTCCATAATATAAGAAAAGAAATGAGATTTGTTTTTTAAAAATAAACGTCCAACTTCAAAAAACAAAAGGCAGTGGTCCAACTCTTATTTGAGAGCATAATTAAATTAGCAGGGAGTACTCAGCACTATCTGAGAAATTTAAGAAACCAACAAATATTGTGATTTTTACATGGATCATATAATTTGTGAGTTTTGACCTGTGATGCCAAAAATCAAATGATTTCACACTCAAGTCACATTTTGGTCTGCAATCTTGATTTAAAATGGTGCTTGGTATCTGAACACCAATGAAGACTGCCACCCCCAGCTTGGAAACCCTTGTGCCCAGTTTGGCCATGAAGTTTTGAGAGGTAACCAAACCTATGCCAAAAATAATGGTGAAGTCACATTTTCGTTTGCCATGTTGAATCAAAATGGCGCCTGGTGTCCAAACTTTGATGATGACCTCGACCCACTTCTCAGGAAACTTCATGCAGAGTTTGGCAATGATATCTCAAGAGGTGTCTGAACATATAGAGAGCAGACAAACCACTTTCCAAAATGTATAGTAAATGCGGTTTGTTCAGAAGATACAAATATATCCAGGTATTTGTACTTCCTTTTTAAAAACTACTATTTTGAAAGATTACCTTAAAACACTGCCCCAAAAATCCAACTTTAAACTATAATTTTAGAAAGTTATTTTAAAAATTGAACATCCCCCTCCCCTAGTGGACAGAGAAGATCTTTGCACAGGGTAACTGAGTGGAGAAAATCCAGTCAGCCAGCCTCCTCCAAGGAGTCTTGAAAATTACAAATTAAAATAACTATTGCCGCGCTTACACCGTGTTTATAGGTTAATAAATTGTGCTTTGTGAATGACGAGATGCTGACTCGGGAAGTGAGTTCTAACCAAGCGTCATTCATCACTGGGTGCATTGGCTTGAAAAGCGTTGTCATGGCTCTCGCTGTGGGATGCAGCTAAAGGAGCCTTTTTCATTTTCATTGCCTGATTGGAAATGCAAGTCTGGAGGTGGGGAGGCGAAGGCTTCCTCTCCCCTCCCTGCATTAGCACAGCCCTGGGAGGTTATTTAAAACGGCAACTTCAAAGCAGGTATGTGATCTTTCTGTTTATTGCTGCAGGAGCTTCATTTCACTCACTAATGTAGAAAAGCACTATGAGTCAGAAGGGAACATGACAGATAAGAGCGTCGGCAGAGATCCAGCCAGCTCAAGGTTGCTTCATAAACTATGATTAACTGGCCCGCTGCTGTTGCAAATGAGCCCACATGTGCCTGTAGACGCTGGAGCAAGTCCCTCCCTACATTAGGGATGTTGCTGGTTTGGCATGCAAATTTGTCAAGCTTGTAATGGCCGGCTGTGTGACAAGGCAAGCGCCATTTCCTCGTGAAGCCCTTTCGCTGACTCAGAAGTTCTGAGGAGGTTCTGATCCTGCCTGGTCAGCAGGGCAGGCACCCAAAGCTCTCTGTCCCTTCCGTCTCCACACAGCTCTTGCTGGCATGAAAGTAGGTTTGGGTCCTCCAGACCCTTGGGACTCTGATGAGGCCACATGCAAGGCACACCCTCCTCCCGTGCTTTGGCCAGCTGGACTGCCTCCTTGGGCAGTGACAATGCTTGGGATCCGAGTCTCTCTGTGTGTAGAAAGTTCTGGCATGGACCACAGGGATGAGCAGCATCCGTTGCTCCTCCCACTTGCTTCGAGGAAATGCAGCCCTTAGGTAAGGTTGTAAAAAAGTTCTTTTTCACAGGGTAGCCAGCTGTTCTGTGGGTGGGTGCAGAAGTTCTGTAAATGAAATCACCCTCTGCAGAATGATGGTGGATCACTGTGAGATGCACAGCAGCCCAAGCAGATTTGGGTTTGATAAATATATTCTCTTTGTTGTACAATAACGCAAGAGAACAAATACAGAGTTGTAGTCAGTGTAAACCTTACCCGTAAGTTAGGACTATCAATTTCAGTGTTCCTTCTCCAAGTGAAACTGAATACAATCCATAGCTTTTAGGAGTTCCTCTGTTTGGCTGGCTAGAACAAGCCCAGAGGTATCATTCCATCTTCCTTCTCCATCTGAAGGGGATCAACAAATCAGTCTGTTTTCCTCACAGGCAAAGGAAATTTACTCCCCCTGTTGAGGGTTTTGATTTATTCGAAGGAAACTCTCGCTTTAATTAGACTCCACTGTCTCAAAACCTTTCTGCAGCAAGTGCGTCAACTCTCTTCCATTAACTGCCACGTGATGTTGGGTCAGGGAACTGCAAAAGAAACTGACAAGACAGGATATTAGAGAGAAGAGAGCCTACCACCCAGAATCAACTTGACATCAAAGACTCTGTGAAAAGCTCCTCCTGCCATTGATGGAATCATGTTTCATTCAGTTTGAGTAATCTTTTCCCAGTTAGCAACAGAAAATCAGGTATTTTGTAGTTTATCATAATCATGCTATCTTCTAATATACAATATTTTCGTGCGCCAGGCAAAAACATTCATTTTTAACCAGGCCTTTGGCTTCTACTGATCCAGGGCCTTTTAGTGTGGGTGAGATGTTTTAATGTATTTTTCTCCTGGTTTTAAAATATATGTATTTTCTTTTTCTTTTTATAAGTTGCTTTGAGTTGCCTGTGGGGAAAAACAACGTGACTAGTAAATTTAATAGTATTCACATTGCCTGTCTCTACCACTGCCTTCAACATGCAAGGGGGATGTTCTGCCAATGAGCCTTACTAAGAATTCCCAGGCAGGCAGCCTTATCCACAGTTAAGTCCAAGGACATCTGGGAACCAACCGGTCAGGGATAGGCTGCTCTAACTACATTAGCTCTTGACCTGGATTAAAGTCTGCAAATTAAAAGGTGAGTCCCAAGGTGGGATTCAGCTCTGGAGAAATGTCTTGGAAGAATTATGAGGTGGAAAGAAACTCTGAAATGTTTCCCATTTTGCTTGCTGGCTGTGGGATTCTGTTTGCTGCCATTGCTGGGCTGTCTTTGAAGCTGCCTCCTGGAAAAATTCCCAAAAGATGGGCGTCCGCATCAGGAAACAATGAGGGGCTGCTTTGCTCCAAACCTATCCATCCATCCATTTTAAAGTTTGATCAGACAGCTGGGAAGGGTGTTCTAAGCCTGCAACAAGCAGTGTTCTAATAGCTGGTGGAGATGAAAAACAAAATGCAAATTCAACAAGTGAATATTCATAAGCTGGAACTTCACAAGACCACTTTATATTTAGAATTCTATGCTCCAAGGTGCACCTCAAAAATATTGGTGAGGGTTTCCACTTTTGTTTTTAAGGCAATATTTCCAGACAGAGATAAGCAAGGAAAGCCACTTCATTTCAGAGATGGGAGAAAAACAGCAAGGCCAGAGAGGCTTCTAGTTGCTTTGGACTTGCTTGTACTGATAGGCCAACCGGGATCGTTTCCTCCACCCACAGCATAGCCTTGCAGCAAATGAAGTGGGATATTATCAATGCTGACACTTGATTCTATGGTTGTGCATCTGTATTTTGGCCACTGAGAAATCACTGTATCTTGGGGACAGGGTTCAGCTTTCACTGTTGTACATGTATCTTAATTACGCATGGAAATTTCATCAAGGGCGCATTGCAGCATGGTTTTGTAGTGTTTACTTCCAGCAATGTAGGAGTAGAATATAGGGTTGTATGCATTGTTAATCATACTCAGAGCAGACTCACCGAAATTAAAAAGACACAACTACGAGAGGTCCATTAATTTCAATGGGTCCACTCTGAGTAGAGTTTACTTGGATACAACCCATACCTAAAAAAAAATTTTTTTAAGAATATCACACCCCCAAAAAAATAATAATATTAAATGTATTTTCAACATATATACTTGGAACGGATTCACTGGTTCTACATGAGTAAATGCAGCATAGCCCACACCGCAATGTAACTTCAATTTAATGAGTTCATCTAAAAGTGTCCATTCCACAATAATTATTTTGAAAACCACATTACTGTAGAATGGAAACATCCTGGATGAACATGGAACAGGACTGCGATAAGACAGTCAGGATTGTCAAGGTCGTGCCTGGGACACAACACAATCAAAACTCAGTTGTTATTATTGGTGGCAGATGCTCTGCCTTTTCTCACTCTGTGTATCTGTTCCTATTGTCCAAGTGGATTAGGGAACAAGATCTACTTTATCCTGCAGCTCAGTTCCATCGGTGATGTGCATCATGTATCTTACAAACAAAATTTATGTTACGACTTTCTCCGGTATTGAAGCAACTTGGTCAATTTGATGGCTATAAAGTAAAATTGACTGCCTCAAAATAAGGGTCTGTGTGGGAAGGGGGTTTCTCTCTGTGGGCAATGCATCCATCTCTAGTAAGAATGACTCAAAGCAAACAAAGGTGCCATTTGCACACATCTGCTTGGGAGTTGCTTTTCAGTGAGATCTTGCAGGTGGGAGCTGCATTGAAACCTTTCCACGTGGCGCCCCTTGCTCAGGGGGCCAGACAACCAACCATGCCCTCTCCCATGATACTCCATTCCATTTCCCCTCCCATTTTTCATGCTGCTTTTGGATTTCTACCTTTGATAGTATTTTTAATGTGAGCTTTTGCTCTCTCTTCTTGACATCTATTTTCTCTTTTGTGTTTCTCATTCTAAAACTGCTCTGAGCACTCTTCTGGTCAGAAGAGCCTGGTGTAGACGTTTATTTGCTTACTTCCCATCCACCTAGTTCACTGTTGGAGATGGTGGATTCATTCACGTGCAGCCCCTGGTATAGTGAATCACTGAACTGCAGGTGGAAGCCTTCTTAGTCAACTACCTTCAGGACCTGGGCTGGTTCCACCCACTCAGGCTGGCCATTGGATGCTCCTGAGCAGGAAATAGTACATAAGAGGACTTCCTGGTCCAGCTGAGCTTTGCTGGTGCAACAAAGGCTTCTTGAGATCTCTCCTGTATCATTGGTTGTTCTTTGGTCCTTCCTCTTGGCTTATTCTTCATCCCTGACTTTGTATATAGCCAACATGCTTAACTCAAATTAATGCATGAAGGGGTTAAGACCACAGTGTAAGCTGTCCTGCCAGTCTTACCTAGGTCACCATCCCTCACCTTGCGAGGAAGAGCTACCAAACTCTTTGTTCTCCCACTTTCCACCTTACTTCCTCCATATGTACTTCCACCCTAGAAAGGATGTCATAGCTGGATGTTCCAAAACCATGTGTCTTCGGCAAGCCATCTTTGTGTTTCTATACAAATAATTTAGAAACTCTTACCATTTTTGAAACTAAGTTGCACTGTCTGTCTTTTCTTGCTGCTGTATGGAAAAGCACATGAATCTGACCTTGGAAGAGTTTGTAAGTAAACTGTTTTTAACTTGCTAAACACGTGGTCTCTTTCTATGCTAAAGGAAGTGGGAAACTTTGGAAAAGACTTAGAAGGGCATATTTTAAAGGTGTAACAGGCTATTTCCATGCTTTAATTTGCTGCATGTTTTATGATTTTAAATCTCTGTTAGGGCTCTCTTACCAAAGAGTACGTTTCTGAGCACAATTAAAGGCTGACCTTTAAAGCCCTAAACAGCCTCGCCCCAGTATACTTGAAGGAGTGTCTCCACCCCCATCGTTCTACCTGGACACTGAGGTCCAGCGCCAAGGGCCTTCTGGCGGTTCCCTCACTGCAAGAAGCCAAGTTACAGGGAACCAGGCAAAGGGCCTTCTCAGTAGTGGGACCCACCCTGTGGAACACCCTCCCACCAGATGTCAAAGAGAACAAAAACTACCAGACTTTCAGAAGACATCTGAAGGCAGCCCTGTTTAGGGAAGCTTTTGATGTTTGATGCATTACTGTATTTTAATATTTTGCTGGAAGCCGCCCAGAGTGGCTGGGGAAGTCCAGCCAGATGGGTGGGGTATAATAATAATAATAATAATAATAATAATAATAATAATAATAATAATACTTGTCCCCAGTGTGGATCTAGGCACCTAGAGAACGGTCCTCTTATTCTTTAACCAGGTTACAGGAAAAACCCCAAAGGACTTCTGGTCTACTCTTTGTCTCTTTTCTCCTTGTTGGTCTAGCCTAAAGTTACTCTTCAGTCCTGATTTTGGCTTGTTGCTTGATCCTGCATTACCGTTTATCCATGGAGTTGGACTTCCCCTTCAGTGCTTGCCCCTGGACACTGGCTGGCCCCTTGGCTCATGGGTTGTGCTGTTTCTGCCCTGAAAAGTGTGAGGCAGGCACACTTGCCTGGGCAAAGAGCCTTCCTTGCGGCTTCTGCTGAAAGCAGGCAGGATGGAGTGGACCAGTGGGAGTGATGCTACTCTTCCTCCTCCATCAGCTGGCCCTGGTCCCTCTGCAGCATCTAAAAAAGAAGGATGGTGTGCATAGCACATGTTCCTCTGTGATCAAAAAGCCACCACCAGAGCTTTGCCCAGTATTTCTGCAAAACGGCAGCCAGAGCATTTGGGAAAGGCAGAGGCTCCTTCTCCCTGCAGAGTGCTGAGCAGCAGTTGAAGGGCAGCATCACCCTGTCCCTAGGCTAGGCCTGCTCAATCAGGGATGCACCAAGTGAAAGGCGGCCCCCACCTCTTTACTGGGATCTGCTTGATAAACACACAGGATATTAACACAAGCATTTATTAAATACTCTCACCTGTCCAGATGCAATGCCAATAAAGCCAAATTCTAAAACACCACGGCACAGTGAGGGAACTGCCAGAAGGCCCTCGGCGCTGGACCCCCCCAAAACAGTACTTCTGTCTTGTCAGGATTCAACCTCAATCTGTTAGCCGCCATCCATCCTCCAACTGCCTCCAGACACTCACACAGGACCTTCACCATCTTCACTAGTTATGATTTAAAAGAGAGGTACAGCTGGGTATCATCCACATACTGATGAACAACCAGCCCAAACCCCCTGATGATCTTTCCCAGCAGCTTCATATAGATGTTAAAAAGCATGGGGGAGAGGACAGAACCTTGAGGCATCCCACAAGTGAGAACTCTGGGGTCTGAACACTCATCCCCCAACACCACTTTCTGGACATGGCCAGGAGGAAAGAGCGGAACCACTGTGTAACCGTGTCCCCAGCTCCCAGCTCCTCTCGACGGCCCAGAAGGATGTCATGGTTAATGGTATCAAAGGCTGCTGAGAAATCCAGCAGAACTAGGAAACAGCTTTCACCTTTGCCCCTAGCCCGCCGGAGATCATCGACCAGTGCAACCAAGGCAGTTTCAGTCCCATGATGAGACCTGAATCCCGACTGGAAGGGATCCAAATGGTCCGCTTCTTCCAGGCGTGCCTGGAGTTATTCAGCAACCACTCACTCAATCACCTTGCCCAGGAATGGAAGATTTGAGACTGGGAGATAGTTGACCATATTGGCCGGGTCCAAAGATTTTTTTTTTAAAGAAGTGGTTTAACAACCACCTCTTTCAGCGGGTCTAGGAAGGCTCCCTTGCAGAGGGAAGCATTCACCACCCCACGAAGCCCATCACCCTTTTATGAGCCAGGCAAGAATCAAGGCGAGAGGTAGTTAGTTTCACTCATCCAAGCAACCTGTCTACATCCTCGGAGGTAACAGATCAGAATTGATCCCATGCAACTTGACTAGACAGGACTCTAGCACTCTCCCACCCCGGCCTTGCTCCCATGGTGGACTCTACCTCTTTCCGAATCTGAGCAACTTTATCAGCAAAAAAACTTTGCGAAATCATTGCAGGAGATCTTGGGGGCCTTATCAGGCCCCAATGGCGCAGGTGGTTCTGTTAAATTATGAACCATCCGAAAGAGTCTCCTGCTGCTGTTTTCTGCAGATGCAATAGAGGCAGTGAAGAAGGTCCTCTTCACCGTCGCTATTGCCACTTGGTAGGCTCAGCGTTGAGCTCTAACCTGTATCTGGTCTGATTCAGAATGAGTTTTCTGCCACCAGCGCTCTAGCCATCTCAAAGATTGTTTCATTGCCCTTAGCTCCACAGGGCTGTCTGGACTCCATGCAATTGGAGAGGGTGCTTTGGAGCCAGACAGTCGATAGCCTGGTTAACTCCGCATTCCAGCGGGCCACCAGGAAATCAGCTGAAAGGCCATCAACATGGGATAAAGCATCCCCTACCTCTCTCTGGAAACCATTTGGATCCATTAAGTGACGGGAGCAGACCATCCAAATTGGTCCTACCTCCCTGCAGAGGGGAAGGGTTGCGAAGAAGTCCAGTTGTACCAGGAAGTGATCCACCATGGCACTTCTTTTGTTTCACTTTGACTTAGTGTCAGATCACCCACATCCATAGAGGTGAACACCAGGCCTATGGCATGTCCATGACTATGAGTTGGGCCAAACTTATTCAGGGACAGCCCCATGGAGGCCATGCTTTCCATGAAGTCCCAAGCAGCCCCTTGTAAGGTTGTGTTGGCATGGATGTTAAAATCTCCTAGGACAACCAAACTAGGTGTCTCCAGGAGAACATCTGCCATGACCTGAAGCAGCTCGGGCAGGGAATCCCTAGTGCAGATGGGAGGTTGGAATCCTGTACTGCCCCTATTGCCCAACTTCCAGAACATGCACTCAGAGAACTGGGTCTTCCCAAGAGGACGCCTGGTGCAAGCTAATGACTTCCTAAAAATCACTGCAACCCCCCCCTCCCCGCCCACATGACCTGGGTTGCTGTGTGTAAGAGAAGCCTGGTGGACAAGCAGCGGCAAGGACAGGCCCATCTGCTTCATCCAACCAAGTCTCTGTCACACATGCCAGGTCAAGTCCCCCATCCATGAATAAGTTGTGGAAGGCAGTAGTCTTACGAATCATTGACCTGGCATTGCACAGCAGCACCTTCAGGTCATGTGGGTCTCCCTTGCTGATTCCAGTATCCTTCCAGTCAAGACCAGACCTGGAGGCAGGGATAGTCTTCAAACAATGACTAAACCTGCCTCCTCGGTAATGACATGGTCTGGTCTCCTCCTCCTCCTCCTGCCCGTGATCACTGAGATTGGGCATCTCTGAAGTCTCCCATCCCACACAGTTTTTGGGGAGGGGGGGTTGTTGAAGTTTATGTCTAAGGAGAGGGAAGGGAAGGGTCTCATTTGAAATACACTTAAGCAGCAGATCTATTTCTGCCGTGTGCACGCACACCTTGGGCAGCTGCCACAGGCCCTCCAGGGAACTGGCAAAGAATTTCTAAGTTATTTATTGTCTTTCCCTCTTATCAGTAAACTTATTTCCCTATTTCCTGCACAGATAAAGATCTTGGCTGACAGTGTAGGTTTGCTAACCTCCTTGGGACTTTTTGCCTCACATAGAAATTGGTCCCAGAGAGAGGAGAAAACATTGCTACAGGGAAGTTGAGGGCCTTTGTTTGGGGTCCCCCCTTTCCTTTTTTTTTTCATTTCATAGAAGGGATAATAATTTGAGTTACATTTTTCCCCTCCCCCCAGTGTTTTGTCTTGATTCCACGCATCTCAGTCTGTAGTGGCTAAATTTTAATCTCTGTTTGTTTGCTAATAATAGCTTTTTAAAAAAGATATCCAAAGGAGAAACCAACAAAACAAGATGACACACAAGTTTGTCAAAACCAACTGCATTAAAATTAATACAATGGATGAAGCATTTTATTTTATTTTAAAATGGCTCAATAGAATAAAATGTCCTTGTTAATCCATAGAAATGATGCACCAAATAAAAACAAAATTGCCCTCAATTAATCCATTGCTCCCTCTGGGGCCAAACTAGATAATGGCCTGTTTCATGCATCATGCCAAACCATGGTTTAGCGTGAACCTGCAAGCATGCAAACTCTGGGAAAAGATTTTGTGGTTGCTTTCCTCCTTTCTTCCCATTCTGCTGCTGTTCCATGCTGAGCCAAGCAAAGCATGTTGTCTGAACTCATGATTCAGCTCAAGCCATAATCATAGAATCATAGAGTTGGAAGAGACCACAAGGGCCATCGAGTCCAACCCCCTGCCAAGCAGGAAACACCATCAGAGCACTCCTGACATATGGTTGTCAAGCCTCTGCTTAAAGACCTCCAAAGAAGGAGACTCCACCACACTCCTTGGCAGCAAATTCCACTGTCGAACAGCTCTTACTGTCAGGAAGTTCTTCCTAATGTTTAGGTGGAATCTTCTTTCTTGTAGTTTGGATCCATTGAATCAAGGTTTCTTGCATGGTTTTCATCTGATGGTTTGTCTGTGAGAGCTAAGTCCTCCTCTCTAAACAATACGCTAAGCCTAACCATCCTTTTACCCAGCACAGCACCAACATGATCGAGGATCAAAGCAACTGCAACTCAGGAGCCCGCAAACTCATGGGTTCACGCTAAGCCAGGGTTAGCCACCCAAGTGGCTGAGGCAACCCAGGCAGATGGGCGGGGTGCAAGTAATACATGGTTATAGTTGTTATTAGAATTAGGCTTAGCATGATGTGCAAAACAGGCCAGTGTCTGAGCATAAATGTGGGCCAAACCTTTACTTATATAGACATGAACGCATTCCTTGGCCCAACTGTCCCCTTGAGTGCTTCAGGGGATTTGAATCTGCGACTTCCCCATCCTAGTTCAGCATTCTAGCCAAGGGCTCCCAGGGCCCTGAGGGCTTTGGAGGCCTCCAGCTCCCGCCAGCCCAGCTGCATGGCCAACAGACAGGGATGAGGGAGCTCTAGTCCAGCGGCTGGGAGACCACAGTTTCCCTGTTGCTGCTGTTCTTAAAATTCAGGTGGGTTTTTTAAAAGAAACATTCCCATTGAGCTGGGTGTCAGCCTTGAAATTATTACTTGTTTAGGGTATGTGGCAGTTTTTAGATATCCTTCATGTTTTCCAATGATTTTAATTGTTTTAAATATGCTTGCAATTTATTTTCATGGTTGTGTTATTACCTTTTTCTTGTTTGCAGCCATGGGCTCCCTTGGGGGGGGGGGCAGAAAAACCACTTTCTCTTCCTCCTCCTCCCCTTCCTTTTTAGGATATATTCTTCAAGTTCTCTTTGCCTCTTGCATGCACACAAGCTCTCCTGTTAAGTTTAGATCACCCATTTTGAAATGTTAGGGTCTGCATATTAACTCTGCTTTATTCCATTGGCCTGAAATAAAAATCTAAGAAAAGAATAAATGTAAAAGGTTCCAGGAAGGCATAAACACAAGACCCGCACACCGGTTTCCCTTCCCTGTCCTCACTTCAGTTTCAGAAAGGGCCCACTCCCCAAGAACTCCAGGCTGCTCCTTAGACTCCCAGCTTGGGGAATGCCGCCTGAAAGCTTGATGAAAGGGAAGCGTAGCTGGCAGACAGAAGCCTTTCTCCCCCCCCCCTTTTTTTCTTTTCTTTTCTTTTCTTTTCTTTCTTTCTTTCTTTTTTTTTCTTTTTTTTTTTTTTTTTTTTTTTGGAATGAAAGCTCTTACACCAGATCCTAAAATTGCTTTCTGAATGCAGAAGAGCTGAAAGAACAGGCTGAGGGCTTGGGAGGAAACAATTTCAAGGAAACTCAAATGGTGGGGGAGAGAATTCTGGTGAGCATAGCCTTCCCCTCAACCCCCAACTGCAATGCTATTACAGCTTGCAGAGGAATGATATTTCCTCAATTTAATGCTAGTCATAATCCTTACTGAAATTTTCAGTACAAAGATTGCTTTCAAATATCTTTTTATCATTGCAGCAACTGTAGATGGAAAATTAGGCAACCACAGCATGGGCCCTACTGTTATGCCGAGTGAGGTGGCTGCCTCAGGCAGCAGTTTTGGGAAGGCAGGGAGTCACAATGAAGAATGGGAAAACAGAGGTTGTGTGTGTCATACAACCAAGGACATAAGAAGGCAGAGATTCCCTCCTGGGCCTCAATGCATCACAATCAGCGTCATTTCCATTCTACTGCAGTTCAGGTTTTGTCAAATTCTACATTATTCATGCTGTCCACTATTTAAGATAAGCTACATAATTTAAATTACTACATAACATACATGATTTCCTTTACATTGAAATGAATGTAAATGTCAAAACAGTGTTTTTAAAAAAGGTCATTAATTACATATTGTTTCTTGATTTGTAAAAGACAGCAAAGATCTGAGGATCTTAAAGAGCTTCTTCATTCATTTCAGATCTGCAACCCACCTCTGAAGCCAGCATGCAAGATGGCCCTCACTTTAACCTTTTCTTATTTCATTGTAGAACTGGAAGCGGCCTTTGAGGTGGTTATCCAGTCCAACTCCCAGCTCAACACAAGAGTCTTGCAACTACAGCAAGGAGTGGGGACCCTTCTGAGCAACCTCAAAGGGACATATACTGGGGTAAAGTGTGTGTGTAAATGCATTTATTAGCGAAAATAACATATTATATTATGGGAAATTGCTTTGCAAAAATGGGTGTCTTCAGAAAAATCAGTGGTCCAGGCAGAGATGTACACTGTGCTCCTGGGAAACAGTGAATTAACTGAAAGAGGACACGGGTGAAATCAGTCCAAAATTTTACTGACTGCAGCAAGAAGCAGAGTTTGCATGGCAATAGGGCAAGGATCAGTTTCTCACTCCACTCAGCCATTGCGAGTGAAATGGCACGCCATCAGGGTTGGAGAATGTTGAAAAGCAAATACATTTCCTTTCTCCTAAACTTCTAGCTAATGCACATGCTACTTTAAACCATGTGAAGGCACTCTTTCTCTAGCAATTTAGCTAGCATTTTTTTGTAGTTTCTTCGTCAAAGATAACTCCACCCCTAAAAGCTGAGCCATTTTTGTTTTTTTCTCTCTGTAGGAAAGCTCTGTTTCTGCACATGACTGTGACATGTTGGGAAAGTCTTGCTTCTAAGTTTCGTCTCTGTACATGCTGCATAAATCGTTCTGCATAAATCGTTCTAATATTAAGACGTTCCCTCATCACCTTAGAATGTTCAGTTCACATTGAGTTCAGGAAAACATCATACTTTGACCCTGTTCTTAATGCATAGTTGACCACATCTATTGGAACGTAATTGTTTAAGTCTTGCATTATCAATCATTAGTTATATTTTAATTAGGAGGTTTTCATGCCTGTCTAGTTCTGTGCTCCCTTTCCCAGCCTTTAATCTATCGGTCATTAATGCCTATATGCAACCTTTTGCTTTGTACTTGTGTTAACCAATCAGCAATAAGCACATGTGTGGTAATGCTGTAATATTCAATAAAAGGGACTCCCCGAGACTTGCTCGAGAGATGCCTCCCATATGACACTCGCTACTTGTCTGTCGTTATTTCAACCCAACATCTCTCCCAAAGTGTTAAGACAATAGGTGTGCTATTTTCTTTCTTTTATTTCTACTCATCCTGTAAATAGTTCCTGCCAAGATAAATCTGCTCCTGCATGAATAAAGCCTTTGAACTCCAGAAACTCTAAGTGATTGTTTCAATATAACTCACCCAAGCTGCAAGCTCTCCTAACAGGAAGCACCCCAAAGCCCCTCCATGGCAGTTGCCCAGTGTTGAACCCAGATGCAGTGAAAACCAAGCATCTAGGATCTCACTGGGTTACCAGGATGAAAGATTCCATCCAGGCCAAGACTTTACCCTGAGCTTAGGGTGTCTCTTATCCAATCCTCCCCTAAGGCCCCTTAGGGAAGCCGCCTATACTATGGTGTTACTGCCCAGTGCCATTTCCACCAAGAATAATAACAACACGTATTTCACTGAGGGAGGTCAAAAAACCTCCAACTGAGGACCAATTGAGGTTGAGAGAAAAAAATTATTTCTGGCCCGTTCAATGGTAAACGGGGGGGAGCGGAGCTCAACAGCAAAATGGCCCCCAATCCCTGGGCGAGGCCTTTTAAATGCCTCAGCCCCACCTTCTTAGTGCAAGAAGGTGCAACCAAAATGGTCAAAGGCCTGGAAACGATGCCTTATAAGGAACGGCTAAGGGAGCTGGGCATGTTTAGCCTGGAGAAGAGGAGGTTAAGGGGTGATATGATAGCCATGTTCAAATATATAAAAGGATGTCACATAGAGGAGGGAGAAAGGTTGTTTTCTGCTGCTCCAGAGAAGCGGACACGGAGCAATGGATCCAAACTACAAGAAAGAAGATTCCACCTAAACATTAGGAAGAACTTCCTGACAGTAAGAGCTGTTTGACAGTGGAATTTGCTGCCAAGGAGTGTGGTGGAGTCTCCTTCTTTGGAGGTCTTTAAGCAGAGGCTTGACAACCATATGTCAGGAGTGCTCTGATGGTGTTTCCTGCTTGGCAGGGGGTTGGACTCGATGGCCCTTGTGGTCTCTTCCAACTCTATGATTCTATGATTCTAAGAGCCCATGAGATTATCACTATTCTGTGAGAGAGACGGTTCCACCTCCCCCATGACTTTCTGGGCCACACCCTGCTGGGCAAACCTGCCCCCCCCCCCATAAAATAGTACTCCAGAATAAATCTTACAAAAATGTGTATATTAGGGAAGTTTCACATAGAAATGCTGATGAATCTTCATGAGGAAGAAAGAAAGAAAGAGAGAGAGAGAGAGAGAGAGAGAGAGAGGGGGAGAGAGAAATTGCAAACTGATCTGGAAATGTGGAGATCTGAACTCAAGACTGTTGGGAAATGAGAAATGTAGAGAAACCAAAACTGAGATATTCACCCATCCCTAGTCCTGACTCACCCCTTAACAACTGGTGAGGAGGGTGCTGACATAATAAATGCCAAGTTATAAATGTCAAGACAGCTGAATATTGTTGTTGGCATCTGTCTGTCCCAAGAGTGTGTCGCTGGGGGTGAAGTCAAACCTCTGTGTTAGCAGCACCCAAGTAACCTCCCCAGGGCTCAAGCCTGGGCAGTGTGTCTGGAGGTCCTGGGCTGCCCAGACGACAAGACTCCCCTCTCAGCCTCACTGATGGGGTCCAAAAGGAAGCACCAGCTGGGCTGCAGGAGTTACAGGAAGGAGGCAGACAAGGTGCCATCCAATTGCTTTAGGGACCACTTGCTCCTGAGCCTTTTCTTCTCCTAGATGGGCTCCCTTCCCAAGTTGATGAGCCTCAACTGCTCCTCACTTTCCTCTACAGCATTTGCACAAACTGCCTTCTTTACTGTTTGACCCACTCTTGGTCACGTTCGGCCAATCTACCAGATCCTGTCTTTGCATGCAGGGAGAAGATCCCTTTGATTATGTGCAAATGATGGGGGGGGCACTGACTCCTCATTCACAGGAAGTATTTTCACAGCTGCGTTTCCATTGCTGGCAAGATGTCAGCTCTCACAAAGACTTTTGCTCAATGTGCCACTTTTGGACTGTTGTAGCAAAATGTCTTCCCAGCATCTTGATTGGCTCTGAAAGCTCCAGGTGGTCTTTGAATAGAGTTGCCATCTAAGAAGGAAGGAAAGGCAAAAGCTGTGGATTGGTTTGCGTCCGGGAGAACAGAGAAGCTCTGACGTCTGATGGATTGCAATTACTTGCTCTCACCGGTACTGCAAAAAGGAAAAGGAAAAAAATGTGTCTTCCATCTCAGTTTCACGCAGCTGCAAAACCAAGTGTTGCCATCAGAGGGCACTGTCTCTCCCTGCTGGGACCAGCTCTCTCAATTCCAGACATCTGGAAATATGCATTTGCCACATTGTTGTGAAATCCTTTGGATCATCGGGCACACAGCACAAAGCTCGCCTTTGCATTTGCTACATTTCTCCCCCCCCTCCTAAAAAAAAGCACTCTTGGAATGTGTGGAATGTACAGGACTCAGCCCAGATATATACACACATGGAGTAAACAAAGCTTCCTCTGGAAACTCTTCCAGTCCATCAGCAAAGAAAGAAAAAGGAACTTTGTGGGCTGCCTCCAGCTCAAAATATTTTCTGCTGCTTGCCAAGACACCCTTTGTTTGGAGGTGGGGGCAGAGAGCGAGAGAAAGAGATCAGCCAAAATAAAACACAGCACAAGATAAGCAGAGCCCTGCAGGAGCAGATGACGGTCTCTTTCATTAGCAAGGTCACAGAAATAATGCAAAATACAGTTCCCAGGATGTTTGGGGGGAAGCCATGGTGGTTAAATAGGGACAATGCTGCTTGAAAACGTAAGGTTTGGATGTGAGCTTGGTTGCCTCTGCCTGGCATTGCTCTGGTGCCACCTCCTGTCAGTCTCCCTGCCTCCCTCCCGACCCAACAGTCTCAGCAGCTGCACACGCAAGCCGCCCGTCTCCAGCACCGTCTGTTTCCAAGTAACACAACCATGCAGAACACTGACCCCACTGACTGTGGAAGCAAGCAGTCCGCAAGGCTGCTCTTTTGTTTCTCCCGCAGCAGTCTTGGCCCACTGGGGCATCTGCCACATGCTTTAGACTACAGCTGGTGGGGCTGATGGGACCAGAGGGCGACAGGTTGGCCAAGACAAGGTGCCCCATGATATTCTTGTAACAAAGCTGGTAAAATGCGGTCTTGACTATGCTACCACTCAGTGGATTTGTAACTGGCTGACTGACCGAACCCAAAGGGTGCTCATCAATGGTTCCTCTTCATCCTGGAGAAGAGTGACTAGTGGGGTGCCACAGGGTTCTGTCTTGGGCCTGGTCTTATTCAACATCTTTATCAACGACTTGGATGATGGACTCAAGGGCATCCTGATCAAATTTGCAGATGACACCAAACTGGGAGGGGTGGCTAACACCCCAGAGGACAGGATCACACTTCAAAACGACCTTGACAGATTAGAGAACTGGGCCAAAACAAACAAGATGAATTTTAACAGGGAGAAATGTAAAGTATTGCACTTGGGCAAAAAAAATGAGAGGCACAAATACAAGATGGGTGACACCTGGCTTGAGAGCACTACATGTGAAAAGGATCTAGGAGTCTTGGTTGACCACAAACTTGACATGAGCCAACAGTGTGACACGGCAGCTAAAAAAGCCAATGCAATTCTGGGCTGCATCAATAGGAGTATAGCATCTAGATCAAGGGAAGTAATAGTGCCACTGTATTCTGCTCTGGTCAGACCTCACCTGGAGTACTGTGTCCAGTTCTGGGCACCACAGTTCAAGAAGGACCCTGACAAACTGGAACGTGTCCAGAGGAGGGCAACCAAAATGGTCAAAGGCCTGGAAACGATGCCTTATGAGGAACGGCTAAGGGAGCTGGGCATGTTTAGCCTGGAGAAGAGGAGGTTAAGGGGTGATATGATAGCCATGTTCAAATATATAAAAGGATGTCACATAGAGGAGGGAGAAAGGTTGTTTTCTGCTGCTCCAGAGAAGCGGACACGGAGCAATGGATCCAAACTACAAGAAAGAAGATTCCACCTAAACATTAGGAAGAACTTCCTGACAGTAAGAGCTGTTTGACAGTGGAATTTGCTGCCAAGGAGTGTGGTGGAGTCTCCTTCTTTGGAGGTCTTTAAGCAGAGGCTTGACAACCATATGTCAGGAGTGCTCTGATGGTGTTTCCTGCTTGGCAGGGGGTTGGACTCGATGGCCCTTGTGGTCTCTTCCAACTCTATGATTCTATGATTCTATGACTGTTTTACAGAGTGTTGCAGAGTCCAAGCGCTCAGGGATAGGCAGTGGTGGACCTACATTTTGGGGCCCTGAAGCCTGAGCTGCCATGGGAGCCCCTTCGCAACCCATGGTCTGGGTAACCATGGTTTTCTTCTTCAGTGGGGTCGTTTCTCTTTGGAACATCTCTGCTGCTGACTTTCAAACTTTGAGGTTTTTGAAAAATCAATCCATCTGAGTAACGCAACTCATATTGGGCCTACTAGACCGATTTTTTTTTAAAAAAGCAATGTGAACTAAAGTCACTTTTGGGGTCCTTCTGGGATTAGGAGCCCTGGAGCTTAAGCTTCATTAGTTTTATAGCAGATCCATCCTTGACAGGAGCGCCAACAAATAAAATGATGGTAATATAAGCAAGCCCCATCCTGCGTAATCGATCCCAAGACATGGTGCGCACACACACCATTTAAATGGTCGTGCTCTTCAACTTGGGAGGGGGGCAGGTCCTTGGCCCCTGGGAGTTGGTCCCATGGCCTCTGGTGGTGGACACAACCTTCCCTCCTGCTCCGTACCACTGATCCTATCTAGGCAAACACACCTGGCCCAGAACAATGGATAAATGAGTGTCTGGCTGTGTCTCTGAGCATGTGGGTCGCATTTTGTGCTGAACAAGCAGGCTTCTTCTTCCCCTGCTCTTGCAAAAGCAGACTGGAGGGCCCAGCAAAGCCGTCAGATTCTCTCCCCCCCCCCCCCGCCTTCCAAGGCAATGTCCCCCTGCTGACTGCATTTGCACTCTGGATGCACTCTGGGGAGGAAAAAGCAGCAGAGATTTCATGTGTCACACAGGAGCACCGCGAACTTCCTGTGGCTGGATCAGCAGAGCCAGCAAAGCGGTGGAATCGCATCGAGAAAAGTGGGGGCGGGGACCTGGAAGGCAATTCCTGAAACTCAAGCCTTAAGAGCCTTCACTAATTATCAGAGTTCAAGGACACATTTTTGCCACACACAAATAGTCAAGGATGGTACAGTACAGGACCAGGGATGGGGATGGCCTGGGGAGAATCCAGAGGGCCAAATGGAAAACTTTGGAGGGCCACTTAACAGCTAGTGCATTACTATGCCAAGAATGCTGCTCTTGCAGAGTTCAATGGGATGGATTTCCTAAGAGTGGTGGGATATATACCGTTCCATTTGCACATGTGTGTTTTAAAATTCAGCACAAATTATTTGCATTCAAGGTGGTGATCCAAAAGCTACATTTTAATTCTCCCCCTCCCTTTTTCCCTTATGCAGGTTATAGATGCTTGGAGTGGTACTAGGCACAGCTGCTGCTGTTGCAACACCTCTTGGAAATGGGGTTCCAAAAAGAGCAACAGGGTGTGATCATGCCTCATCCTTCCTGGGGACATTCTAGCAGGGGGGAAACAAGAGAGCTGCATCGTTCCCACCAGAGTGTGCAACTCAAGGGCCGGCTGATAGCAAACATGCTCTTCTGTCAATCTGCAAAAACAATATTAACAGCATTTTAAAACAACTTACAACCATAAAAATAAGCATGCAGCTCAAGTGTGAAATGCCAGCATTAAAAGGTGAATTCCACAGAATTCAGACTGAAGCACATTCAGACATTGGCAGGCATCTTCACTGTATTCCTTCCAGTGCCTGCTACAAACATTCTAGTTTAGGTGAGCCTACCAAGATACAAAGACTGTTGGTATATATTTTAAGGTAATTGTTTATTTTATCTTTTGAATGTTTTTTAAAGAGTTGCTTTGACTGACAATTGCTTTATTCTCTTTGTAAACCATTTTGAGGTTTTCTAATGATCATGGGGTATATAGGTAAAGGGACCCCTGACCGTTAGGTCCAGTCATGACCGACTCTGGGGTTGCGGCGCTCATCTCGCTTTACTGGCCGAGGGAGCCGGCGTACAGCTTCCGGGTCATGTGGCCAGCATGACTAAGCCGCTTCTGGTGAACCAGAGCAGCGCACGGAAACGCCGTTTACCTTCCCGCCAGAGCGGTACCTATGTATCTGCTTGCACTTTGATGTGCTTTTGAACTGCTAGGTTGGCAGGAGCAGGGCCCGAGCAACGGGAGCTCACCCCGTCGCGGGGATTCGAACCGCCGACCTTCTGATCGGCAAATCCTAGGCTCTGTGGTTTAACCCACAGCGCCACCCGCGTCCCTCATTGGGTATATAAATTTTATTAAATAACTGATGCTAGCTTAGGTGGCCAGATGCAGTATTGGGCTGCCTGACTGCCGAATTTTGAACTGCTTTAAAATGTCCAGACTGCCCAACGTTGGGCAAAAGATCCCTGCATTGCAGGGGGTTGGACTGGCTGACCCCTGTGGTCCCTTCCAACTCTACAATCCTAGCATTCTCTGCACAGAGTGCATTACAGTAATCTAACTGGTTATCCCAATGACTGAAGCGGGGTGGGGAGTAGGGACTTTCAAGGCAAGCAACTGATGTTGTGTCACAAAATGAGAGGCCCCTTGCATGCACACAGCCCTAATTTAAGATCCAAAATAACCATGTGACGGGGTAGCAGCCAAATCACAACTGAAGTGTGTGTGTGTGTGATTGTGAGATCTGTGGATGAAGGGCAGTAGACAAATTTAATATATAACAAAATAAAACAATAAAATGATGCACAATACTTCAGGCCAGGACCGTGTCTGAACAACCACCATGACACGCTTTGTATTTGAAGTGGTAAGAAAGATCTCAGTGGCGTTTGAACTGTAGTTTTCCTTCCACAACGCCATCACTGGCTCCCTTAGCCCTCACACGACGAATCGTAGGCCTCACACAGTGAATAAACACTGAAACGACCCTAAAGGCCACCCTCTTAAGTGAGCTCCATTCTGAGTGAACCCAACTCCCACCAACAGATAGAATGCCTGTTTGGAACATTGAAAGACCTTTCATTTCAAATACTCCCGTTTTTGTTTGCCTTGGAAAGATTATGGCCCATATTAAGTACAAACGTCTGGCTTTCCACTTTAAAAAGAGAGGAGAGAAAATTCTGGCAGAGCTAGATTTGGGGGTGGGGAGAAACAGAGAGAGATTACACAGATTTTTCTGTGGCATTTTCAAACTCTTGCTGCCTGAGATATTAACCCCCAAAGCATATGGGCGATTGCATTAACCCCAGGGGTGGACCTGGGTGTCTCAAATTCCAGGGGCGTCCAGTGCAACGCTTCTCGTGCTGCATTCCAAAGCAGAGTTGCAGCGCCCCTAAAGCTCAGCACCCAATACGAGGGACCCAGCTATACTCCCCTAACTCTGCCTCTGTTAGCACAGATGTAAGCGCTTCCAGGCATTTAGGAGCATATCACTCTCCCTCATTCTGCCCTAGTCCTCACAAAGACCCATGTTCACGCACATCTAAGAATGAGTGATTCAGCTCACTGCCCCATGCAGCACCACGTGCCAGGACCTCGGGTCTTGAGGCAGGAATGTCTGGGTCCAACACCCTCAGGGTTACTGGCACTGTGAAGACCCATCTGAGGAGACTTCAGCTATAAGGTCTGGGCAGGGCTGACCATTGACATCTACACACTCGCATTAAAATCTGAGCACCAGCTGCACAGTCCTCAGTCGCAGAAGGTGGGGCAGGGAGGGGCCTGGGGCAGTCCCTTTGCCACAGTGGCGCAGCTAGCAAAGGTTCTATGGTTAGGCTTGCTCCTTTTACTAAATGGCAACTTTTATTGCTACACTACATAGAATAATAATAATAAAAAAAATTATTTATATCCCGCCCTCCCCAGCCGAAGCGGGGCTCAGGGCGGCTAACAACAATAAAATAATACAACATTCATCAGCTTGGATGCGTTCGTTCCAGGGTCTAGAGGATGAATCAGAGAACTTTAGGGGTAGGAAGGGTCTCCCAAGGGTCATCTGGCCCACCCCCTGCAATGCAGCTACCATGTTTCTAGTTGTTAGTAACCACCTTGGTTGGGGGATTCCAGTGAGGGAAATCCCAACAGAGGAAGCTCCCTTGTGAAATGGACGCTTCCAAGTGTCTTTTGCAAATCACAAAGGCATCCAGTCCAGAAATCCAAAGGCATTTATAAGGGGATAAAAATGTCCACAAAGAGGAAGGGAAGGATGGATTGCCTACCTTTTGCTAAGAGAGAGTAGATCTGGAGTGGGGGGAGATATAAGCCTTTACTGAGGCTCCCACTGAGCTTGGATGTGCTCGTTCCAGGGTCTAGAGCAGGGGTGTCAAACTCAAATTCATCGTGGGCCGCATCAGCAGTTTGGTCACCCTCAAAGGGCCGGTTGTATCTATAGGACTCAACATGCGCTCAATATAAAAACAAGTGGAGGTTTCCTGAATGCATGTAAAGTGGAGGTTTCCTGTGTAGAACGGCCGGCGCCGCTAGAGGGCAGACGTTCTCTGGCTTGTAGGCTGCCGCGCATGCGCTGAAGAGGCGGCTTTCTTGTGTCAAAAAAAAAGAAGAAGCGAGAATAAAAGGTGAATGCTGGCGGCCGGCGGCGGCTACACGGGCCACATGACGAGGTCTGGCGGGCCAGATTTGGCCCACGGGCCTTGTGTTTGACACCCGTGGTCTAGAGGATGCAGCTAAACTCAAAGGTATCCCCCACCCCAATCCCACATAAGTTACAGAAGGGAAACTGCCTGCAGAAGAGGAAGGGGCTGTGACCTTGCGTAAGCATTGATTCCTAAATGATTTTTAAGGAGAAAACCACTACAGCAGCTGCCGAGTAGAGAGGGAGGGAGAGAACTTGCAGAGATACTTTGGCCCCTTTGCTTTTCCTCGCTATGACAATGCCAGCATGATGGAAGCAAGGCTAGCAACTCTGGCTGAACTGGAAACCAGACCCCTGCCTCTGGGGCAGAGAGGCTGCCTCAGAGCTACTGCCTCCCTTGTCCTGGAATCACACAAGTCAGAACGTAATTACTCTTGTAAGATTCAGAGAAGTGCAAAGCCTGAAGAGTAATTACATTCTGACCCACGTGTGATTCTAGAACAGGGGTCAGCAACCTTTTCACCTGTGGCCAGTCCACCGTCCCTCAGACCATGTGGTGGGCCGGACTATTTTTTTGGGGGGGTGGGGGGAATGAATGAATTCCTATGCCCCACAAATAAGCCAGAGATGCATTTTAAACAAAAGGACACATTCTACTCAAGTAAAAACACGCTGATTCGCGGACCGTCCGCAGGGCGGATTGAGAAGGTGATTGGGCTGCACCCGGCCCACGGGCCTTAGGTTGCCTACCGCTGTTCTAGAAGGTGCAAAGTTAAGCCAGTCTGCTTAAAATGTGGACCAAACAAAAGGGTTAGCACCACAAGGCGACTTCATATAACCCCACAGCCTTCAATTGAAGGGCTGCAGCCAACTTTCCTTGCTCAAATGCTGGCACAGGGAGCCAGTGGTACACCAAGACAAGCGGTGGATGGCTCCGAAGCATTAATCTCTGAAGTTTAAAAAAACAGATGAACATGAGAAATTGACATGAACCAGAAGCAGGCTGTTCTGTCCATCCCTAGTTTGGCTGATGGGAACCCAGGAATGGGTCTATCCCCAAAGTTGCAATCTGATGGTTTCAGGTTCCCCCCAGAAGATCATCTGAGGCTCTGGTCCTTGACCACAATGACACTCACAAGATTTTTCTCCCCTGCCTTGCCTCTAACAACCCCCCCACCACCACCACCACCAATGAATTAATACTTCATATTGCAACTGAAAATTCAATCTTGCCATTTAAAAAAACAAACCACAAAAGCACATTGAACTCTCAAACTGGCAACACGCTATTCAAAACACGGTCAAGGAAATGAGCGTATTACCAATTTGTAGCATCTAGGAATAAGCACTGGTGATGAATGTGAACTTGACGGAATCTTTCAAGAACAGAAGGCAACACTAGTAAAAATTCACTCATTAAAACACAGTTGAAATCTAAATCAGAACAGATTTAGCATTAAGCAGATTTAAAGAAGCAAATGTTAGAAGAGCACATTGACTCACTTTCAAACAGATCTTAGAAATTAAATTACAAAAAAAAAAACTTCTGCAGGAAACTTGAAGAGCAAAGACTTATCTAGTCCAGCCTCCTTTCCCTCAGAAGCAGCTTGCCAGCAGGATCTGACAGCAGCAGCAGCCCTCTGCTGCTCTTGGTGCTCAGCAACTGGCAGGCCTGATCCTGGATCCAGCGCATAGCCGTAATGATTAGTAGATATGGATAGACCTATCCTCCACAAGCTTGTCTAACCACCTTTTAAAATTTCATAGATCAGCTATTCTCTGAGTAAAGGGACCAGGATCCCAAAAAGCCCCCCTGCACCAGAGCCAATAACAAGATGTGGCACTGTCCCTAGGCAGTTGAGATTTGATCCTTATGAATTCTAATGATTTGACCTAATCTGACTAATTGGTGGATCAGAAAAATTGAATCAATTAAAAAAAAACTAATCCTGCAGATTAATGGAATGGAACAGACTAATGAGTGAATATATGTAAAAGTGACACAGACTTGAAATAACAATCCACCAGTTCCTAGTTGTGACTTTGCAAGACATCGTGCTGGTCATATACTGTGATTGGGTTTGGGCTGGGTGTTCATCAGTATGCGGATGATACCCAGCTCTACCTCTCTTTTAAATCAGAACCAGTGAAGGTCCTGTGTCTGCAGTGTCTGGAGGCGGTTGGAGGATGGGTGGCAGCTAACAGATTGAGGTTGAGTCCTGAGAAGACAGAAGTACTGTTTTTGGGGGACAGGGGGTGGGCAGGTGTGGAGGACTCCCTGGTCCTGAATGGGGTAACCTGAAGGACCAGGTGCGCAGCCTGGGAGTCATTTTGGACTCACAGCTGTCCATGGAGGCGCAGGTCAGGGCAGCTGTCTCCCAGCTCCATCTGGTACGCCGGCTGAGACCCTACCTGCCCGCAAAATGTCTCGCCAGAGAGTTGTATGCTCTGGTTATCTCCTGCTTGGACTACTGCAATGAGCTCTATGTGGGGCTACCTTTGAAGGTGACCTGAAAACTGCAACTAATCCAGAACGTGGCAGCTAAACTGATGACTGGGAGTGGGCGCCAAGACCATATAGCACCTGTCTTGAAAGACCTACATTGGCTCCCAGTACGTTTCCAAGCACAATTCAAAGTGTTGGTGCTGACCTTTAAAGCTCTAAATGGCCTTGGCCCAGGAAACCTGAAGGAGCATCTCCACCCCCATCGTTCAGCCCAGAAACTGAGGTCCAACTCCAAGGGCTTTTTGGCGGTTCCCTCACTGTGAGAAGTGAGGTTACAGGGAAGCAGGCAGAGGGCCTTCTCTTTAGTGGCACCCACCCTGTGGAACGTCCTCCCACCAGATGTCAAAGGGAAGAACAAACTACCAGACTTTTAGAAGACACCTGAAGGCAGCCCTGTTTAGAGAAGTTTTTATGTTTGAAGTTGTATTCTGTTTTTAATGTTCTGTTGAAAACTGCCCAGAGTGGCTAGGGAAACCCAGCCAGATGGGCAGGGTATAAATAATAAATTTGTTGTTGTTGTTGTCCCCCTCTACTAAACCATAGGGCTGAAAGTGTCAGCAGCAGTATCCCTCAAACCTTCCTCTGCAATTTTCCACTGCAGCAAACCTTCCTACTGTACTGTTGCATCTGGGCAGCAATTACTTGTTTTGACCTTTGCTCTTTTAATATGATCCTGTTTTACTGGTCCACTTCTGCCAGGACATTCCCATCGCAAAAGTTATCTCTATTCAAATGCTCACAGATGCCAATTGTGCTCAAAGTACAATTTGAAAGGTTTTATTACCCAATGGAAAACTTGGACACACCTCTTAGAAACAGGACTTTTATTCTGCCTGCCAGCTCCCTCATACAAGACCAAGGCCTTCCTTCCTTGCTATTATCTCTAGAGGAGAGAGGAAGGAAAGGGTCAAGTGTTGCTAACCCTGCTGCTGTTGTTGCTTCCTGTCAATGGGAGTTTTCCACACATTGCTGCCAGGAGAATTGTCCTGCATTGTGTTGCAATCTGTGTGTAGCTGCACAGTTGCTAGGGACTCTCTGGGAGGGGCTGCCACTGTTCCTGCACTCTTTGCACACCGTCGGTGCAAGAAAATACAGCTGCTGTGTGAACAAGGGGTACCAACTCAGACTGTACAGTTGCTATCAATAGCATTGTAGCAGCCCTTCTGCTGAAGCCACAAGATCAGATTGATGTCAGGAGGTACCAGGTTTACACGAAACTCAGATAAACATTCAAAAGGCAGTATTTTATCAGAGTTAAACATATGCCAACAGTACACTTTTGTGATGTTACACCAGTGTTTGCAGAAACCAATAGAAGGCATTAAATTGGGGGGGGGGTCACATTTGAGGAAGAAAAGGATTCATTTGTCAGCCCTGCAATCACTGTTTTTCCTCATCTATTGGCTGAAAGTACTGTAGGACCTTGCATCCACAATACATGTCTTTGTAATGAATCCCTGGCTAGCGACACACCAATGTCCTTAAGCTCGTTCCTCCAAATGTGATCTATCCAGAAATTCAGCAGCTCACAGGATTATCTGTAAATAAGGTAATAGGACAGCAAACTCAGGTGAAACTTATTTCATGGGTGGTCTACACTGGTTTCACACAAGGTGTTAGAATCTGGGCCAAACATACTCATGTTCTTGCTTGATTGATTCTGCAGCATTTCACATTTGTAGAGACATAAATGTAGAAGAAGAGTTTGGATCTCATATCCCGCTTTATCACTACCCGAAGGAGTCTCAAAGCAGCTAACATTCTCCTTTCCCTTCCTCCCCCACAACAAACACTCTGTGAGGTGAGTGGGGCTGAGAGACTTCAAAGAAGTGTTACTAGCCCAAGGTCACCCAGCAGCTGCATGTGGAGGAGCGGAGACGCAGTCTCATGTGTGCAGACTCAATGGAACACAGTGAGATTCTAGGTTAGGGTGACCCACATAATTCACTCTGGCCTCTACCACTGGCTGAAGCATGTACTGCAGCTCTTCAAAGGGGCAACTAGGGGTTTGCTACAAAGGAAGATCCCTGCCCCAAAGTAGGGCTTGCAGTCAGCGCTGATCAGCTGAGTGGCACCAGCTTCAAGCCCTGCTTTTGGCAGGGATCAGCTGGATTACTGAGCAGGAACTCCTGAGTGCAGCAGATCCCAGTGGAGCTCGCTATCAGCCCTGCCAAAGAACACTCAGAAGTGCACTTCAGGGCTCCCCAATGCTCCTTCGCAGTCATGTCTTTAGCTGCCCCACTCTCGACAGTGTAGGATGTCAGGTGTATGGCAGAGAAAATGCCTCTGCAGGGCAAATTATGAGCCCTACTAAGACTAATTTAGTCTGTGGGTCGGAGGTTATCCATGCCTGCTTTATGGTAGCCTCCAGATCCCCATTTTATTTACTTTGTTTTTGCTAGATCTCTGTAAAAATCCATAGCAAGAGACCTGTTTACATAGTTTATTTCTTTGGGATGGCCACACATTACCAGAAGGGGAAGGGCATGTGATTTCTCCTTCAGGCCCATTTCCTGTTGCTCAGAAGAGATATTTGAATCACAAGACTACCATGTAACAACTAGGTAACAAACTACAAAGAAGGTTTCAGTCCAACATGAAGGTTTTGAACTTACAATGCCGGGAGAAAAAAGAAAGCTGATGGTCCTTTTTCTTTTCTTTTTTTACTGAATTATCACAGAGGGTTGTTTTTTAGCAATTAACAGACGTCTGCAGACATTTTCACCAAATGGAAGAGAGGCTTTGATGGCCAGCAGAGCACACAGTGCATGCAACAGAGGTGCAGGGAAACAGGGTGGGACTGCGCTGGGGGGAGAGAGAGACTCTGTCAGAGCCTGGGCAACAGAAATTCCAGAGCTTTGTATTACCAAAGACAGACAACTTTGACCTGACAGAGAAGGAAGCATCACCATGGCATCTTCTAGTCCAGAGTGTGCCCACAGCCAGGTGATAAATAACAGGAAATGGCACACAGCAGTGCAAGCTTGCTCCGGAAGTTGGATAGAGGAGATGTCATCTTCTCTTGGGCTGCTCCTGGGTCCTCACAGAAGATGCTCGTCCAGTAAGCAAGAACCAGTGTCTTCGGCTTATTCCCAGCATGTCCCTCGTTCCTCACATTTGTTTCATCCCTTTAAGAAAAACATCCAGGGCCTAAGAAACTGCAAATAAAACAAAGGGGACGACGATGAGAAGATTTAGAAAAATGGGCATGAGCCGCGTTGCTGCAATTAGCCACTGTCATACTCAGTTCCCCCCCCCCCCCAGCTTCCCTAAAGACAACTTGATCAGGAATTTGCATACTGGGGCTATGCCCAAGAGGAAAGGATTTCAATGGGAATGCCCAACATGGTTGCCAGGCTCAATTGCCCTGCCATCATCAACTCAAGACAAGTTGGATACGAAAACTGTATGGAAGAGGTTTATTCAAAGTCACAACATCCTGTTAAACCATCCTTGAAGATGTAGAACTTCTATTTAAACACATTGTGAAGTGTTGGCTGAAACAGCTTAGGGTAAGTACCCACCCCAAAACTCTACAGATGCAGATGTGATAAAATACACATTTAAAATTCGAAAACACAACACCATAGATAAAATTGTCAATATGCAGCTCCCATCATCAAAAGAAGCAAGAAGAAGCAAAAAGCAGCAGTTTCAACTGCACAGACATGATGTAACTTAAAATTGAAGTGTGTATAAAAGAAATCCAATGTTACTAGCCCCGGTAGTGAATTAATTTTTTGTACCTCTGTAGAATATACACATTTTGAAGTGACATTAAGATCAGTTCTGTTAAACTTAAAACGATTTCTGGTGTTTATAATATGAATCAAAACATTAGGGTGACAGTTTGAGGTGAGTGCTGTAAGGGAAAGCAGGAGTGAAATAGTATCCAAGTGACCAGGTCCCACTGAGATGCGAAACAAGGACCCCATTACTTTCAAGTGATCTATAAGCTCCTTAACAGCCTTTCCCATCTAAAGTTACAGTGTTTTCAGTTAGCCTAACAAAAACGGGTGGAGCATCTTTTGCCAGAGATGTCAGAGTTTTGGCAATGGTCTCTGATCTCATACACCAGGAATCATTAGGTGATAACTGATTTTGTTCCCAGCATTTCTGCGTTTTTCTTAAAGGTAAAGGTAAAGGTACCCCTGCCTGTACGAGCCAGTCGTGACCGACTCTGGGGTTGCATGCTCATCTCGCTTAAGAGGCCGGGAGCCAGCGCTGTCCGAAGACACTTCCGGGTCACGTGGCCAGCGTGACGAAGCTGCTCTGGCGAGCCAGCACCAGCGCAGCGCATGGAAACGCCGTTACCTTCCTGCTATAAAACGGTACCTATTTATCTACTTGCACTTAGGGGTTTTTCTTACCTGCAGGTTAAAAGCCGTGCCAAAACTACATTTGACAGGGAAAAAGTTTTTCTAGTTAATGCAACCTGACACACAGCAAGAGCATTAAAAGCTACGTGGACTTATTGCTTTTCAGTGGTGGCCCCACCCTGACAGTTCCTATCCTTTGCCTTCAAAGCCTCCTCGTGTTCGATGAATATTTTGCCAAGTGAATGTCTAATTACAAACCGTGGTTGGAACATCAACAGCAGTTAAGTGTTCATATTTGTATAACTAACTCAGTCTGACATTAACATTTTAATTGCCTTATCTATGTTGTTTTTAGGGAGCGAGAACATGAGAACATGCCTTCTTAACCAGAACAGTGAGGAAAGAGGAGAAGCGTGGTAGTTGGTTTTTTGTGGCTGTTGCTTCAAATGATTCAAATTTGAATGCAATTTTTTCCAGAAGCAGAACACATTTCCATTTTGATGCCACAAATAATGTTGATAAGTCTCCTAGGGTCACTCACAACAGCAGAGACAACTGCATACAGCTAACTGTCTTAACATCTGAAGCTTCGAGTCAGGCTCTGCTGCAAGGTGTGTTGAATGGGAAACATCTGGTTCTGGGCCTGAGGTGCCCTTCCAATATCTGCCTAAAGGGAGACCTCTTCACTGACTGCCACATTCTGTCGCAGACAAACAGCCTCCCACCTGTCAATTCCCCAAGCCTCTCCTTTCCAGCTTACAGGCATCCTAACAGAAAATGCCCTGTTAAAACAAGAAGGCTGATGAACCGCAGAAAAATCCCAGACTTGTGTCCGCAAGCTGTTCCCTTTCATAAAACAGCGGCAAAAGTGCTGCTTCTAAATCCTGCAGGGAGCAGACATGACTTGGAATGCTCGTCTGTTCCATCTGGCTGCTTGAGGGAAGGGCAATGGCCTTTTTACTTAAGCTAAGCTGAAACGGGAATCACGCAATTAACTGCACTACGCAATTATCACAAAAGGTCAGGACCAGAAAGGTTGAGGACCTCTGGCTTCCCATGGCACAGATGGACCTCCGCTCAGAATCCACTGAATCAAAATGCCATTTGGTTTCATGCTGGCAATTCAGAATAATGGCTCAGGAACTTAGCCTTGCAGGTTTAAAACAAAAAGGTCAAGCTAGTGCTTCTGCTTCTTTTCTTCAAGTACAGCTGCATACAAGAGTTGATAAACACTGCTAACAGGAAATATACCATGGTGGGGAGACTTGATTTGTCTCTTTAGCAACCCTATTAAATATGCCCTTCTATATGGAAGTGTAACTGTGAAAAATGTAAGATATCAGAATATCAGAAACAGTGATTGTGGTGAATGTGGCATTTGTGCTGGACAACTAAATACTATTGGAGTTTGATTTCACCAAATACAGTCTATGGGATCTGAAATCTAACTTGGAAGCCAGCCATTTCAGAAGCCAGCGGCATTTCACTTAAGACTGAAGGAAGAGCAAAGAGTCCTGGCAAGGCAGCGGCTCACCCAGGCACTAGCGTTCAAGGCGGTTTACAACTTCTCGGACAGTGGCTATAAGATTCTCATTATCCTGCGGGTTTGACAGGATGATGTTGTGCAGCCGATTCATGTATGAATCAATGGTGTCCATTGTGGGGATCTCTCCACTTCCTGCAAGGTGTAGATGAGGAAAGGGAAAAAGAAAACAGCGTGTTAACTGCAATAGCTACAGCAGGGACTGGAGCTTCACTCTTATGCCAAATTGCAGGCGAGACTTGAATTCTCAAATGCTCCGTCAGTGCAAGGCACATGGGATGAAGGTGGTTTGCTTGCATGGATACAGCATTTGGCCAACAGTAGGACAAAAGGGACTGCTTCACCACACTGTATCACAGGAGGGACTAACCCGTGCCAACAAGTCAAATCAGGACCTCACAAGAGATTTCTGTGCCTCCCACCTATCACTTCTCAGATGTTTTCATTTTTTTTAAAAAAATAGTTTTAAAATGATCACTGACTGCTCCCATGGCTCCCTTGATGTGATATTTGGAGTGCCAAAAGGTTTTTGTGGGTCTCTGAGGCCTCCCCAAATTTGTCCTTAAAAATAAAAAAGGAAAAAGGTCACGTCTCACTTTTTGTGCTTTGGCAAATCCCCCTTTTATATGCAGCCCCCAGCCTGAATGAAGGCAACTGCCCCTGCTGTGCTGCATTCCTATGACTGTTGACAGGCCTTCAAGGTCCAACAGGCACCTCCATTCAGCTGGCATAGAGTGAAGGCCTCTCTTCTGAAGTACTCATAGGCAACAGAATGGCACAGCTAATTCAAACTTCAAACTTCCTCTCTCACACACATGCTCACACCATACACACGAGAGCAGGGGCAGCTCTCCACATTTAGAACATCCGAAAGCGCCCTAGCCAGACATATAGCATGCAATCCCTGAAGCAAACCAAGGGCTACAAACTCCCTGCCCCCCCCCCCCAATGAGGCTTCCGAGGTGAGCAGGCTCTGGAAAGGGTTTTCACCTGGCAGAGGGACTCCAGCAAAGCTGCTGCTGAGGGCCTGCCGCAAGGTCTCCAGGTGCTGTTGCAGGACTGTGTTGCGGCTGCGCTCCTGCACCACATCCACCTCCAGCTTCTCCACCGCTGTGCGCATGCTCTCCACGTGCTTCTGCAGGGCAGCATTCCTCTCCTCAAACTCCATGTTGGACTTGCGCAGCTGGCGCAGCTCGGCTTCCCGTGCTGTCAACCCCCCACCGGAGAAACAGATGACAAGGGGAGGGGAGATCATAAGCAAGCCCTTTTGTCCAACAGTTGGCTATGGAGAATATTTGGTAATATCCAATAAGGGAAGCGAAATAAACAACAAGCAGGTATATAAGGATTAAACTGAAGGGGGCAAGGGAAAGGGGGAGAAAATCAAGGCCTGGAACGTATTTGATGGCAAAGTAAGTCAGCCACAGCCACTGTTCCAACAGGCATATGCCAAGGTACTTTAGAGACCTCTTTTGACAAAGAGCACAGATAACTCAAATCCTCTTTGCCACTCAATTTCAGAAGAAAAGCCCCTAGCATCTGCTTGATTAATAAAATTCTTCCCATTCTCTGAAAATTATTTTCACCTTGATATAACTAAAAGGATAGGCTGCCCAGGGAATATCTCCAGATCTTGCTAGTACAAGTGTCTGCTGCCACTGCATCAAATGGAATGACATTCCAAGCCAGGCATTGCTGCAAAATCCAAGGGGAAACTCTCTCGCTGCAGATTTTGGTTAGCACCAGAAGTTCACAGCTGCTTTCATGGAGGAGAAGAAGGGGGTGAAAGGGGCTCCGAAGACTGGCTGATCTGGTAAAAGAACCAGTAAGTCTAATACGGGAACAACAAAGGGGTGATCTCTTTTTGAACAGGACTGGGACATACAAAAAATCAGAACAAACTCTACACCTTGAGCACAAGAGAGGGTTAGTATAGAAGAAGTTATATTTTTTTCAGTCTTGAAGCTGAATGGTAGCTAACCAATTTTAGACTTCATGAAAATTTGCTTCTTTAATTAAAATACTTCTATCCCTCCTCTTTGTCCCACAACTGTCCCGCCTCAAAGTGACTAAGGCCGAAATTCTATATGCACTTAACATGGGAGAAAGCCCCAATAAACTCAAGGGGACTTACTTGAGTAGATGTGCATAATGTTGTCACAAAACAAAACACTGCACAGAGCAATGTTTGCTCAACCCTTTGCTCAACTCTGCCAGTTATTGGGTGGGTGGAATGGGGACACATGTCTTGCATTCTGCTCACCTTTACTGTGGTTCAGGAACTCCTCCGTGAAGATTGGAATATCAAAAACGGACCTCTCCTTTGTATCAGCTTCCTTCTGCATACAGACAAGAATGGTACACACATCTTGAAGATTTCTCAGCATAACAACAGACAGATATGCTGAAGGTAATAGCACGTGAGGATTTCAATAAGCACCTCTCCCTTAACAAGTTTTAGGACATTCTCAAGATAGGATGAGATACTAAGATCTATAATAAGAGACAATGCCTCAGGGTGCAGTCTTAAGGAACAGAAAAAAACACGGATTCAAGTGAATTTCCTAGTGAAATTGGCTATTGCATGGAGCTTCAAAAACCTTAAAGCTTCCCTAGAGGAACAAGGAATGGCTTTTTAGCAGCTAACATTAAGTGAAGGCAATGGGCATTTTTGCAGTGGTTTCTTCATTTTGTCTATCAAGGGCCTCAGAGGTTAACACTCAGCTGAAAAGTTGAAGCCTCCTGAACCCAGGAATAAGCCCCCTTTCACAAAATGGGGATGCTTCAAAGTGAACATGCTAAGGATTGTGCTGCACATTTGTGAAACACTCATCTCCACCAAAGGAAGCACTAAAGAGACCATTTTCAGTTATGGATATTAATGGGGGCATGCAAATGATACAGAACTTAGGATGGCACAGCACTCACTCTTGACCCACTTCCTACTTCACATTTCCCATGTTCACTTGATGAAAGTTACTTAAGGATGAGACTCAGCCAGATTTCCTTATGCCACTGTAACCCATAGGCTCAGTTCAACGGCGCCACAAGGGGAGGGCATTTGCTCCTACATCACATCTCTGGCAGGTGAAGAGCAAAGCAAAATGTTGGCTCCAAAGTGTTGCTCAGAATTATATGCTGGCAAGAGCTATTAAGGTGGCTTTATTGTCCCAGCTGAGTCTAGAAGCAATCTGGGTATGTGCATGTGTGAGAAGAATGCAAGCCAGGAAGGGGAGTGAGGCAATCCTCTGCATCAGAGGCCCTTCTTCCAAGGAAAGCTCTTGTATTTACTCATGGTAACATCCTCTGTGTCAGTTCATCACTCACAAGCAACAAAAAAATGGGAGCCTACAGAACAGTGATCAAATCTCTTTTTTTTTTTAAATATATTTTTATTCATTTTCCAAAACAATAATACAAATTGTACAAATTTCCATACATTTGATTCCTTTTTTGACTTCCTTCAACTTCTCTGATAATCATCCGTGTTTACATCTCAGATACGCATTTCTCTATTTATATTGCCAGTAGTCTTCCCTCCCACCTCTATTGCTTTTTAACAATATATCTCAACTTTTACGGTGCTTCTTGAAACCCCGCCAGCGTTGTTTGCACATCACATATTCTTTTCAGATATTCAACAAATTTCCCCCAATCCTCGATAAATTTTTGGTCTTTAAAGTATCTAATTTTTCCAGTTAGTCTGTCCAATTCTGAATAATCTGTCAACTTCAGTCTCCATTCTTCTAACGTCGGAATTTCTTCTTGTTTCCATTTCTGGGCCAGTAGGGTTCTTGCTGCTGTGACCGCATATTGAAAAAGTTTACAGTCTTTCCTTCTTATTTCATTTCCTGTAATTCCTAAAAGGAAGGTCTCTGGTTTTTTCACAAATGTATATTTTAACATCTTTTTCATTTCGTTGTAAATCCTCTCCCAAAAACCCTTCACTTTCCTACATTCCCACCACATGTGATAGAACGTGCCTTCTTTTTCTTTGCACTTCCAACACTTATTGCACGTCTTGTACATTTTTGCAAGTTTTACCGGAGTGATGTACCATCTGTAAAACATTTTCATTACATTTTCTTTTAGTACTGTACATGCGGTAAATTTTAAGCTCTGATTCCACAATTTTTCCCAATCTTCAAACTGTATATTATACCCAAAGTCCCTGGCCCATTGTATCATCACTGATTTAACTTCTTCGTCTTTCAAATTCCATTCTAACAAAATTTTATACATTTTCGATAAAATTTTGCACTCATTATTTATCACCTCTATTTGAAACCTTGAATCTTTTTCTGCATAGCCCCTTTCTTTGACATCTTTTTTAAACATCTCATTAACTTGAAAATAGTGCAACCAATCATAAACATGTTCTTTAACTTGTTCATATGGCCTTAATTTCCATTTTCCTCCTTCCTTAATTATCAATTCACCATATGTAATCCAATTACCTCTCATATTTATTTTCTTTACAGTCATTACCTCTAGTGGTGACAACCAATGTGGAACTTTTGGCTCTAACAGATTTTTGTACCTGTCCCATATTTCCAATAATGAACCCCTAAATATATGATTCCCAAAACCTTTATGAATTTTCCTCTTTTCACACCATAAGTACGCGTGCCACCCGAATCTGTTGTCAAAACCTTCTAAATCTAATAGCTGACTATTCTCTAATTTTATCCATTCTCTCAACCAGCAAAGACCTGCTGCTTCGTAATACAATTTCAGATCCGGCAGGGCAAAGCCGCCTCTCTCCTTTGCATCCGTTAACAACTTATATTTAATCCTCGGCTTCTTGCCCTGCCAGATATATCTTGAAAGCACTCTTTGCCACTCACTAAAGATTGTTACCCCCTTTAATATGGGGATAGTTTGGAACAAAAACAACATCTTCGGGAGAACACTCATCTTTATCGTGGAAATTCTTCCCCAAAAAGATAATTTCATTCTCCTCCACACGTCAAGATCTTTCCTTATTCCATTCCAAACAGGTATGTAGTTATTCTGATATAAATCAATATTTTTAGGGGTTAGCCAAATTCCTAAATATTTAACCTTTTTTGTCACCTCTATCTCTGTACTTTGTTGCATTATTTCTATCATACTTTGATCCATATTTTTTGTAATTATTTTTGTTTTCTTCTTATTTAGTCTAAACCCTGCCAAATTGCCAAACTTCTCAATCTCATTCAAAACCTCTTTCACGCTTTCTAATGGTTCTTCAATTGTAATTACCAGATCATCTGCAAAGGCCTTGACTTTGTATTCATTCTGACCAACTGTTATCCCTTTTATTAATTTATTTTGTCTTATTGAACTCAGGAAAACCTCCAGGACCATTATAAATAGTAGTGGAGAGAGTGGACATCCCTGTCTAGTACCTTTTGTTATTTTTATATCTTCTGTGGTTACATTATTTATGATTAACTTTGCTTTCTGCTCTGTATAGATTGCCTTTATCCCATTACAGAACTCAATTCCCGCATCCATAAACTCTAAGTTTTTCAACATAAAGTCCCAAGCGATATTATCGAAGGCCTTTTCTGCATCGACGAACATTAACATAGCTTGTTTTTCATTCCTGGCAGACAGATATTCCAAAATATTTATTACATTCCTTATATTATCTTTCAACTGCCTGCCTGGAAGAAAACCCACTTGATCTTTATGGATAATTTCTTGCAGTATTTTTTTCAGTCTATTCGCTAAAATCCCTGCGAATATTTTATAATCTACGTTAAGTAGAGAGATAGGCCTGTAATTTTTAACTTGTGATAGGTCTGAGTCCTGTTTGGGAATCAACGTAATATATGCTTCTTTCCAAGTCTCTGGGATGTCTCTTTCCTTTAAGATATTATTCATAACTTCTTTCAATGGCGACATTAAAACCTCTCTCATTTCTTTATAATAACCTGCTGTAAATCCATCTGGACCTGGGGCTTTCCCTCTCTTCAATTCCTTTATGACTTCTTTTATCTCCTCCTCTCCTATTGGGGCGTTCAGTTGGTCTTTCTTTTCTGTCGGGATCTTTTGCACCTTTTTTTCTTTCAAAAAACGCTCTATTTTCCTCATATTGTTTCTTTCTCTGTTTTTATATAATTGTCTATAATAGTCCGTGAATCCTTTCCTGATTTCCTTCGGATTGTCCACTTCTTCTCCATTTATCACGATTTTATTAATCGTATTTTGCTCTTTCCTTTTTTTGATTTGCCACGCAAGCCACTTGCCAGATTTATTTGCATATTCAAAGTTCTTTTGTCTTAGTCTTTTAATATTCAGTTCTATTTCTTTGTTTATAATCATTGCAAACTGTGATTGTAGAACCTTAATCTCCTGTCTTGTTTTTATGTTGTTTGGTTTTTTAATAAGTTTTTGTTCATTGTCCATTATTTGATTTAAGATTTCTTTTTTCCTTTTTTCTCTGTTCTTATTCTTCAATGCATTCTGTTGGATGAAAAAACCTCTTAGCACTGCCTTGCTTGCGTCCCAGACTATGCTCATCTTCGTTCCTTTGTTGCAATTGTCCACAAAATAATCCATTAACTTCTTTCGTGCTTTTTCAACAATTTTTTGATCATCTAAAAGATAGTCATTAATTCTCCATCTAAAAGTTCTTTCCTCAAATCCTTTCAATTCCATTTTTATTGGATTGTGGTCCGAAATTACTCTTGGTTGTATCTCAATTTGTAGAATTCTTGGAGTCAAGTCGTTCGAGACCCATATTTGATCTATTCTTGACAACGACTGATTTGGTTCCGAAAAATAAGTGAACTGTTTATCCAATGGGTGTCTAAGTCTCCAAATGTCTATCAGATTGCAGTTTTTAACCATTGAGAAAAAAGTTTTTGGTAATTTTCCTTCTTTACTCATACCATCTCTGAGCCTATCCATCTCCAATGAAACCACCGCATTCATATCTCCCATTACAATAATTTTCTGATCCATATATTCAAATAACATTTCTTCCAATTTCTTATAAAAATCAGTCTTATTTCCATTAGGTGCATAGATCCCGACTATTATCAAATTTTCGCCTTGCCATTTGATCCTAACTGCTATAATTCTACCTTCTTCGTCTTTAAAGATTTGCTGCGCTTCAATTTTGTTTTGGATGTATAAAACTACTCCTCTTTTTTTCTCTTTATCTGATGATATGAATTCGTTTCCTAATCTCTTATTGATCAAAATTTTCCTGTGTTTCTTCGCAACGTGTGTCTCTTGTAAACATATAATGTCCAATTTTTTCTTTTTTAAGATTTGTTCAATTTTATTCCGTTTTTTTCTCATTTATCCCATTAATATTCCAACTCCACAACTTTAGTGCCATTTTGATTTTTGATTAAATAAAATTTATTTGTCTTTCAAGTCTTTTATAATTCCGCCAATTCTTCTTCATCCTCTCGTTCTTCCTCCTCTTCCTCTTCCGTCTTGTCTTCTTTCTCTTCTTCCAATTCATCCTTAGCACTTGCACCTCTTCCTGCGCCTTTAACTTCTTCTAATGCCTCTTCCTCTGTTTTAAGTTCTTTGTACCTCCTCAGAAATTTCCCTGTTTCTTCTGGACTCGTCAATCTTCGTTTTTTGGTTTTATAGAAAAAGGAGATTCCCTCCGGAAATTCCCACCTAAATTCAATATTATTCTTCTTCAGAATCTGTACCAATGATTTATATGGGTCTCTTCGTTTCAATATTCTTATTGGTATATCTTTAAAAATGATGATGTAGCTTCCATCTATATACAGTCTTTTCTCTCTGTTCTTCTGTAAGACCATATTCCTCATCTCTCTATCCTTAAAGGTAATTAGACAATCCCCTGGAAATTTCTTTGTTTTAAGTGTTTTTACCCTCATTCTGAAGGCATTTTGGACTGTCTTAGCTACCTCTTCTATTAGTAGCTCCAACCATTGGGCTAACTCAGAGACCAATCTTTCTTTAATATTCTCATTCTGTATCTCCGGAACTGCTCTTAACCTCAAATTAACTTCCCGTTGTCTAAGTTCATTCATCGCGATCAAATCTTTAATTTCTTCTTGGGATTTGTTTAATTCCATCACCTCCACTCTAATTCTTTCTTCTTCCCGCTTCACTTCCTTCATTTCTTGTTTCGTCTTCTTAAATCCTTCCTCCAATGTATGTGTTCTCTTAGAAACTTCTTTTATTTGCCCTTTCAGTTCATTAACTGTCTCATCAATTTTTTTATCCATTTTTCCAATCTTGTTATCCACAGATTCTAATTTTGATTCTAAATTTTTTTCACTTTGTTTTATTTCCGCAAACATCTTTAAGATTTCTGCTTTGAACTCTGTTTCTTGTTTAGACCCTTTCCTCTCTGCTGGCGTCCCCCCATCTCCTCCCTTCTTTACTGCATGTGACATTTTCACTTATATATTTCACTCACTTAGTACACCTTAAATCAGATATCAACCTTAACAATCCAAACTTCAATAAGCTAAATGTACCAGGTATACCAAGTAGAGAACAAATTAGTAAACAAATAGTGAACAAGTAGTGAACAAATTAGTAAAGGAAAAAAATCCTACAAAACCCAAATTAAACTTCTTGCCACCAATTAGGCTATTCCACCAAGGGGGGGAAGGGTTACGTCCATTATATTACAAACAGAGTTCTCTGATGAGCTTTTAATCTTCTTGCCACCAATTAGGCTAATTCCAGATTGTGTTTATGCGTTTGAAGGAAAAGGAAAGGAAAGTAACAAAAGTCACATCCAGACCTCCCAGAAAGAACAGGAGTACCAAAGGGGAGTGGATTTTAATCCAGCTTCGAAAATTTCCAGGGGTTAGCTCCAATTAATAATTAAAGTTTTCCATCAAATATAAATCAAAATTGTCACACAAAATAGGAGATAAAAGTTTTTAGTTATATGAAAAGCATAGGCACAGTTATTTGCGCTTCAGAGGCACTTAACCCTTTCAAATATTCCTCATAAAAAAGGAAGAAAGAAAAAAAGACTTGAAAAACAATGTGTAATATCTCCTTCCCGCCACTAGAGTTTATGTGGTTTGTCGTCTCCAAGAGTCCAATTTATAAAAAAGAGAATAAAAAGAGGGGAGGAAAATCCAATATGATATAACTTAGGTGACAGGTTAACTAAGTTCCTTTTTGATAATAAAAGGGGTCAGCAAAAAAGTTTTCAGTCTCTTTGCCCCCCTCAATATTCTGCTGCTGCGTAGTCAGAAACTAACAATGGCGTCTGAAGTTCCCTTTTGTCTTTTGTCTCCAAAGCCTTTGTTCTTTGCTCTTGGAAAGTGAAAGTATCAAATCTCTCCTTCCCTCTGTTTACTTTTCGATGTTATCGAGGTCTAGAAAAGTTCAAATCATCACCATCTGCTCTCCCTTTTTTAACTCTACAAGCATGTAACACTTGTAGCTTCCAAGAAAGTTACTTTTTTAAAAAAACTTTGGGAGAGAAGGGAAACAGTAACCGCAAGCGGCAACTCACTTTCTCTTTCCAGCTCTGCACGCTGCGCTGCGTCCGTATTGATTCCAGATGACAGCTGAACTCCGCAGTTTTTTATTTAATCTCCGATACCTTCCTTAGCCAAATTATACCAACTTTATAGTCCAATTGGGCTCGGAGTCCTTATATTTTGAGAATGTAGCGCTCCTCTTGCAAGCTCGGGGCTTCGCTATTTGGATATAGAAAATGGCTTCCCTTAGCCCGCTGCCCGCTCCGCCGTTCTCTTCGCCCCTTTTGGAGTTACCTGACGGCCGTGCGAGTTGCTCCTGGCTTCGCTGGGAACCTGACCCTCTGGTATCCCTCAGAGGTTAATATTGGGGGCCACTGCGCCCTGTAGCACCCCTTTTTATCCAAAATAGCTCGGGATTCACCTCGCGGTAAAATCCCCGCTTGCGGAGAGAGTCGCGCTGCACCGGAAGTCCACAGTGATCAAATCTCTTAATGCGCTTTCCTCCCAGCTAAATCTACAGCACCAAGGCCTAGGGCTTCCCATTTGATTGGAGCAGAGTTTCCATTTTACACCTGCCACATTTCTTCCCAAACCAAACTGTCTATTGAAGCCGCTATTAGCTCTGCTTTTTGCAGCGGCTGGGGGATGTGGTTAACTACATCGTGACCTTGCCCACATATGCCAAGTAGAAAATGCCGCTCTCCTGTTTTCACCAACACCGTGGCCTTTTGTTTTTGAACACCTTAGGCTTTAAATGATGTGTCAAACATGATTTGGGGCCAAGCAAGAAAGCTAAGTGGTTAAGAGCCTACAAGGGAATTCTGGCAGTTAAAGCTCAGTACTTCACATCAGTGTATGCCTCATAAAAGGGGGCTTGGCAGAGTTAACGGAGAGCCATTTGGCAGACAGCCAAGATAGACAACGGCTCGGTGGAACTTCAGAAAACTCTTTGTGTGTTTGCCTGAGCAAACTCCAAGACAGCTGCTGTATCTTCTAATAAAGAAAGCTGGCAGTTGGGAATGCAGACACAGGCAGACATATGAGGGGGAGAAGGAGAAAAGGAAATCAGGAGGAAGCAACAGGATGTCAAAAATGTTTCCGGTATCACTCCCACCATCTGCCAAATCCAGACATTTCTAGCAGCAAGAAGCTCTTAAAAAATAATAATCAAAAAATCCTTGTGTGTTAACTGTACATAACAACTGCACAAGGCAGTTACATATGCTCATCAGCATTCAAGAGGATACTTTGGGAAACCCTCATTGAGTGCGCAGGGGACAGCATCTCCCCTCAAATCGGGAAGGTCCCAACCACAATTTGACAGCCTCTTTTCCCCGCTTGGATTCAATACTGGAGCAGGGGAAAGGACAACCCTTTGGGAGGGGCCACTAAGTCACAGTCATTTGGACTGCGCTAGATCCATCACAGCAAACTGTAGCCCTTCAGATGTGGCAGGACTGTAACTCCCACCAACGCTGACCATTGACCATGATGGCTGGGACTGATGGCAGCTGCAAGTCCAAGAATATACTGGGAACCACAAGCCTCCCTGCCTCCCTGCTTAACCACAACTTGCTGTGTCGGCCAAATCCAACAAACCGCAACTAACCTTGTCTATAGTGTGAAACAACTCCATTTCAAACTGAGTTAATAAGCTACTGTCAGGATAAACCATAGTTTATGGTTTCAATGTAATACTAAGCTATGGTTATCTGAAACTGTCATCAAAAGTCATGCTGCAATAGAAGAGGGAAGTGGGTGGTGGTTGTGAGCCCTAGACTCACCTATCCTCATTCCCACTGTTTATTGTGACATCTGACTGCAGCCTTTGTATACTGCTTTTCTGGATATATTACGCTCAAAGCAATTCATAGTATAGCATGACAAAAGCAACCAAATATATCAACATGTCAACAACACATCACTGTATATAATGATCTCCATATAAATAATTCAAACAGACTGATTGTAAAAAACAAAACACCATAATAAAATAGCATAAGCCTCTCAACATGCTGCACAAATGACATTAAGAAGGAGAATGCAAAATGAGTATTAGCCTAAAGGAGAAATATGATGAAAGTCAGTCCTGAGGAACTCCCAAGGAAATCTGGCACTAAACCTTGGGAATGAATCACAAATAACTCCTCCTTCAGACTGGAGGCTGATGGAAGAAGACACTCTGGGCATTATAATTGCTGTCCCCAGGGTAGAGATTCTCTAAGTACAATCTCCCAACCCCCAAGCATTTAAGCAATTAAGCAAAATTGCTCAGTCTCTAAAAGGCAGAAAAATTCTGCTTAACGGAAGAGTGGTAATGAAAACCATCAGCACTCTTCCCCTATCAAGTGCATTACCCCAGCATGTAAAGGATCCTCTTGGGGGCTCCTATGTACTTAAACCACTCTAAGGCTCACTCCTGGGATTAAAATCATACGGATTTGATTACCACTTCATTGCAAAGGACTAATTTGTTCAGGCTTAGTGTCATTTATCATAAATTAGAAGAGAAATACAAAACCAATGCTTCTTTCATTATCCTTAAAATGAGACAGAGGGACGTTTGTACCAAGTGTCAGTCTGGAAAATAATTCTCTGAACTGCTAGAATACGCCCTAGTGTTCAGGTTCCACAAATTATCCCAAACCTGATGACACTAGCAGAGAAATAATTGGGAGGTGGGGTGGAGTGGGCAGGGAGGAGTAACAAACACAGAAAATGTCCGCAAAGCCTATCTTGAAATTTTCATTATCATTTCCGATTTTGTATTACTCCCAGTCAGATAACAATTTTTAAATCAACACCAGTGCTCTTTCAAGCCACTTACCTACCCATTACAAAATATGTGACTGAAAATTGTCAGCCTGCCCTAAACAATCCAAGTGCTTGCCTGGGACAATACCATTAAGATCAATAGGAACAGGATTTTTTATTTTATTTTATGTATGCATGAAAAAGCTACACCTTATTAACATCTCTGCTAGAAGTGAACTCAGGCTGCTGAAATTGGTTGAGAGCTTTACCTACATAGGCCAATGAAATGGAGCAAGTTGGCTTTGGGAGACTGCATACAGGAGCACCTTGGGCTAGAAAACAGTCTACCTAGCTTGTTGGTAAGAGTACTGTGATAAGAACAGCATTCCAGAAAAAGTACTAAATGGAGCTCCATTTAAAGCCAAGGAAACAAAGAAATCACGTATGCCGAGATCATGGTTTTATTTCCCTTTGTTCCTTGATCAGCATCACACAATTCACACTTGGATCATGTCACCCCCCACTTCTCCCCCACCCCACCCCTGGCCAAACTTAAACTACTGTATTATTTAAAAGTCAGGCTTGGCTGTATGAGCAAATTTACCTCATGGTCATGGGCAGCCTGTCGTGCTCCTTCTGGAAAAAACAAAACAAAAAGGGAAACAAAATGAATTTTGAAAGAGGGAAACAATTTCTTGAGTAACTTTGAGACACATCCCTTAATTCCTTTCCTAGTTACACTATATATCCCTATGAGAATGGTTATTCCATGTTATTTGTAACTTTTTAAAAAATGACCATTGCTGTGATAGGCAGAGACAAAGTTTTGTTTTAAACTGTTTTAAAAATTGTGTTTACATATTGTGAAGCCCACCCTGGGACCTTGGGGTGAAGAGAGCAGGTAATAAACAGTAGTAATACTAATACTAATGCTAACACTAATACTATTGCTAATACTAATAATAAACCAACAACAGGTCTATATATTGTCCAGCCCCCTGAGGATGCAATGCATTCAAACATACATTTGTGCCTCTATATCATGGGAACTGGGACACCCAATGTCAGGGCCAACAAAAGATTCCAGAAGCAACCAGTCTTTAAGTGACTAAGAGGAGCAGAGTGGCTACACCTGAGTTTTTGTGGATTTGGAGCTGTCTATCACCTTCAGAGTAAAATTAGTCTATAGGACAGGGGTCAGCAATCTTTTTCAGCCGTGGGCCAGTCCACCATCCCTCAGACCATGTGGTGGGCCGGACTATATTTTGAAAAAAATAAAAAATGAATGAATTCCTATGCCCCACAAATAAGCCAGAGATGCATTTTAAATAAAAGCACCCATTCTACTCATGTAAAAACACACCGATTCCCGGACTGTCCGCGGGCCGGAGTGAGAAGGCGATTGGGTCGCATCTGGCCCCCAAGCCTTAGGTTGCCTACCCCTGCTATAGGAGTTCATCTGTTTATATTTATTCTACCTGCTACAGGTCAGGGAAACTCTTTCCTCCCTTGCTTTTAGAAGGGAGTTGGAGTACCTGTGCAATGTTTAAGGAATTCCAGTCTCCCCCTGCACACCTGCTGCTAGCAAGACATGCAGGGCATGAGAAGTTGGTTTGGGAGATGGCGGGGAGAAAGAGGGTACAAGTGACATATAAAATGATTTCCAAAGTGGTGCCCATGTTAATCTGTTGCACAAGACTCTTCGTTATAGATAAGTACCATATTGGCCCGAATATAAGCCGTACCCGAATATAAGCAGCACCTTTAAAATTCGGGGGGGGGGGAGAGAATACCCAAATACAGTGGTACCTCGGGTTACAGACGTTTCAGGTTACAGGCTCCGCTAACCCAGAATAGTACCTCAGGTTAAGAGCTTTGCTTCAGGATGAGAACAGAAATCGTGCAGCAGCGGCACGGCAGCAGCAGTAGGTCCCATTACCTAAAGTGGTGCTTCAGGTTAAGAACAGTTTCAGTTTAAGAACGGACCTCCAGAACGAATTAAGTTCTTAACCCGAGGTACCACTGCAAATGTGTCCCTAAGCCAATCCTGGGAAATGCAGTTTCTCCCAAGGGGTATTTCAATAGTTTCCCTGTGGGCTTCTTGGATGTGGCACCAGAAGGAGGTGGTACTTCCCTGTTCCTGCCCCCCCCCCAAATTAAGAGTGTCAGCAGCAGCCAGGCATGTGGGGCAGGAAAAAGGGGTGGGTGGGAGGGAGGGAAGGAAGGAAGGAAGGAAGGAAGGAAGGGGAGTATTTGGAGGAACAGGGGGCAGGCAAGGAGGCTTATGGGGAGATAAGGGAGGGAAGCTTGGAGTTTAGGGCTGCTGCTGCTGCTGCTGCTGCTGGCCTCCAGTCCAAATTCAGATTGGCTCAAAAACAAGCCAAGTTATTTTTCACTTTTACAGACGGGATGGGGAATAGCATGGCTTATTTCTGATCCAACCCTGTTTGAGGAGGTGGGGGTCACCCATCACTGCTTCGCAACCTATGGTCAGGCCATAACATTAGGGCTACATTCACAGTGAACAACAGAGATATCTGTGCCTTCAAAACACAAAAAAATGTTGTGCTTAAAATACTTGTGTTGGCTTCAGGGCAAGTCCCATGCTCTGCAACTGACCTGTGCTTGGGGGCAAACTTGGGAGCGGTGGGTGGGCGTCGCACTGTTGCCCCACGCTCCCAGGCTGCTCTCTGGGGAGAGGGAGCCGCGCCCGCTTTGCCGGAGGCCTCCCCACCTTTGTCCCAGCAGTTCAGGGGAGGCTTGGGGGCCACGGTCAGGATGGGCGCCATTGTCCCGCACCCCCGACGGCCCTCCGGGGCAGCTGTTTCAGCAGTGATATCGTAAGGTCGCAAACACAAGCCGCACTTTAATTTTTCATGGTCGGAATTTGGGAAAAAAGTGCAGCTTATATTTGGACCAATACAGTATCCACATTGCAGGTACATCCTGTGCTCAAAGCAAGGAAGGGAGAACAAGTTAAATGGAGTGGCCGTGACCTACTGCAAACCATTATTCAATACCTGTTAAATGAGAACAAAATAGACAGACTAGTCAACAGTTCTAGGAGTTACTTTTAAGGACTCCTATGCCATAGTTCAGTACCTTGTCGATGCGATTTGCCTTTCTGCCTGTCCTGTGCTTTCCTGCTGAAAACTTTGTACGCCTCCGTCTTCTGGTACTGCTCCAGCTCCCGCATGTAACGTTCCTTATCCCTATCTGCTTCATCAAGGTAGCGCTGCAATAAGAGAAGAGATCATTCGTCCCCTGCTTCAGTGCACCAAGCAAGTCAACCAGGCAGGTCAACTTCTGCTGCAATCTTTGAATAAGCAGAACGGAGAAGTGTAAATGGAGAAACTGAATGCCAAAGGTTAAGGTCAGCTGAGGCTTCCTTCTTCTGTATGCCAAAGTCAAGGATACACAGAAAGACATCTCTGTGGCTGCTCCTCATCTGTGTAACATCCATCCTCTGGATATGTCCACTTTATGCTTTTCTGAATACATAAAACCATCCAATCTGAAGTGGCACTTACTTGCCAGAGTTAAGCCAAGACAAACCAATGTGAGTACACCTATATTGTAATGGGTCCCTGCCTTGAACTCTTGCAATGGGGTGGGCTATAAATGGAAAAGACAAAGAGATTGCATCTCAAGTTTAACTTCACATGCACAAATCACATCACCCTTGTATCCGTATGGGATGAATCAAATCCAGAGTTTTAGCTTTCATAACAGTGATGAGCTTGAATATAGTTCTAAAGAAATCATATCAAATGTTGCCTGGAGCATTCTGTCACATTTGCTTAATGAACGGAGCTTGGTTGCAGAAGACTTCAAAGGGAGCTGTCAATGTGTAAAGAACTTAAACAGTAGACACAAGCTAGCATGGAGATGATTGTGCCCTTTTCCATAAAGGCTTCTCTTCCCTCCTTTTCCATTTGGTTTTAAATTTGCTCCAGGCCTCTCCTCTTATTCTACTTTATAGCCTTATCTAGAAACTGGTGGTGAATGAAAAGAGTATGGGCAGTTTTACTTATTCTAGAGAGGCAAATAATTGTGGAGGGCCAGAGTGACTGCACGTATCTGTATACAAGATGCAATACAAGAGATTCTGGTGCTGGAGGCCCTGGGGTAACCCTCATACACATACGGCAATATCGTAATGCTTTTATGTAAGCCTACAGGATACCCCCATTTTGAATAAGCAATCAGTGGCTAATTACCATGGCTATCACTATCTTCAGAACCAGAGGCAGGATGCCTAAGAGTACTGGTTGCTGGGGAATGACGACAGGTGGCTCTTCCAGTCATGTAAACCACTCTAAGGTTGTTTTTAATAATTGGGTGGTGTATAAATTTTATGAAACAAAATAAATTTCTGCATAGCTGGGGGTTGGACTAAATGAACCTCCGGGTCCCTTTTAACTCTTCAATTTGTGATCCTATGAAATAAATGCCATGCTTGTGAGCTTTCCATGGGCATGTGGGTGGCCACTGAAGCAGAATTGTGGCTTTGGTCTGCTCCAGCACGGCTGCTCTTATATTAACTATGTAGGGAGCAGGGGTTTATCTCAGTCAGCTCTTTGCTATTCTTCCTCTTTACTCCTTCAGAGTTACCCTCTTCCCAAAGAGAAATCCTGGGCATATTTGCTTAAAAACAAATTCCACTCTTTTCAATAGGGCTTGCTCCTAACATAAGCGTGCTCGTAACTGCAGCCAAAATTTCCCTCCCCACCTTGCTGCAAGTCCTCCACAACTGGGCACAGGAGCAATTCTCAAGGGTCCAGGTCGCCCTGCATCACAGGTAGAGCTGAGGTGGTGGCATCCTGGCTTCCTCGCCCCCATCCAGCAATTCCATTGCAAGGTCTCTGATGACAGACTATATCCCAGCTTCTCCCTAACCAGGCCTGGGGTGCCCCACTTTCCGCTGCTGGTTCCCTAGGTTCTCTTGCTTGATGCAGAGAAAATGTGTGGCCACAGCTGATGTCAATTCTAAGCATTTACAGGCTGTGGCCAAGACGGGCAAACACCAAGGGGGAGAACAGGATGAGGCATGGTGGGAATGAAGATCCACCTATCTCCTGGGTAACTCACACTGCAGCACCTCTTAGAACACATGCAAGAAGCACCATTTTTTGGATGTTTTTGTGGACAGGTTATTAATGATGTGGTATATGCTTACAATGGCATTCTTTATTCGGCCTCCTATTCCCCAAACCATTCCATTTCTGCAGATTGCAAGTCCCTTGGGCACAAAACTATTATCACTAATGCTTCAATCCTACACCCACTTACCCAGGAAAGAACCCCATTGCTCTTCAGTGGCATTTGCTTCTGAGTAGGCAGCATGTGTAGGATTGCACTGTTAGAAAAACTGCTGTAAGCCACTCCGGGCCCATCAGCCCCCTCTTCACAATCCCCATTCTGGGATGGATCTTTTGATTAAAAATAGACTAATGAAGCAAATCTTCCTACCCAAAACCCTAGTGAGTTTAGCTTTCTCTGCATCACTAGCAGCCCTTCTAAGTGGAAGGATAAATCGTCAACAGCACCCCCATTTTCAATATGCATCCTGTCTTTTCCAAGACACCAGCTGTGCTGATGAATGTACAGCATGAAGCAATTCTACCTCTTAGCAATCCGGCTTGCCATTTCCCCATTCCCATTACGGGCAAAGGCAAACTCTTGTCCTGACATACTTTGTGATTCTCTCCTGAAGACTCACAGGGCTATGTTACATTGCAGAGAAAATTTAGGCCCTACCTATCTAAAATGAGCACGTAATTTTCTAGAATCCCTCTTTAGTTACCTGAATAGACTTTCTGTTAGCACCTGGGAAATCTTTGAAATAAAGCACCAAATTCCAGAATAAAGGAAAGTAATGTAATAGTACCCGTTTCTCTTCAGGAGGGAGTTTGCTCCACTCATTGCCCAGCATCCTGGTGATTTCTGGGAATGGAACTTCTGGCCTCTTCGCTCGAAGTTGCTCCCTCCGCTCATTCATGAACCGCACATAACCTGTTAGGGGAGATTTAGGAGCATTGCTATCCCTTAAGGGTTTCTTCCTCTTTCGCCCTTTGGACCAGCCTCCTCTCTTAGTTCTTTGCTACAAAGACAGGGAGAGGAAAGTTCAGTGTGAGACATCAGTTCCTTTAAAGCTGGAGGGAAGAACAACAACAGGTGGCCTCTGAGATGTTGTCACACTCCCATCACCCATAAGCCCCAGGCAGCAGAGCCAGTGGTCAGGGGTGTTAGAATCTGGGAGTCCAGCAACATCTGGAGGGCCATGGATCCCTGCTCCAGGTTTAAACCTACATTAGCATCTCAAATGCTTTTATCATTCACACACAGCTTCAGTAAACATCCCTGGTACAGTGGTACCTAGGGTTACATTCGCTTCAGGTTACATGCGCTTCAGGTTACAGACTCCGCTAACCCAGAAATAGTACCTCAGGTTAAGAACATTGCTTCAGGATGAGAACAGAAATCGTGCGGCGGCAGCGGGAGGCCCCATTAGCTAAAGTGGTGCTTCAGGTTAAGAACAGTTTCAGATTAAGAACGGACCTCCAGAACGAACTAAGTACTTAACCCGAGGTACCACTGTACTCTTTTTCAACAATCAAATTATGGTTCAGCCAAGCAGGCATGATCAAATACATCAAAAAATAAGCTGTGTTCAACAAGCAAAGTTGTTAAGTAATGGAGAAGGGGGCATGGTGAGGATCAGATAAGAGTGTAAGGGTTAAATTTGGGCAGAATCGGCTTTCACTGGTAAAGCCAAAATCAGAAATTCTTAAGAATTGTAGATAATTTTATTGTGGATTTAAATACACAACCCAAAAAAATGTTTTCAAAAATTTCCTACATGATAGCCATGTTGGTCTCCTGCAGCCAAAACAAAAAAAACTTGTGGCACCTTAAAGACTAAAAAATGTCAAAATAAATAAACCAAGACTGATATGGTTTGAAAGGCCCGATGAAAAGTTAGGAAGAGTTAAAACAGAAGATTTGGGGATAAGCCACACTCAAAGTACGTACAAAATGTACTAAGGTTTTAAAGATAGACAAAGCTGCCAGAAAATCAACCGCAATTTTAATAAATTTAAAACTGTTTGGGAATCCACAGCAATATTTCTCAAACAGTAGGCTGGGATGTGCCCATGGGTCGTGAGCCACTTTCAGGTGGGCCCCTGGGCCCCACCCACTAGCCGTGCCAAAGCCTTTGGGATGGGCAAGCGTCCGCACCAGGAACTCCTTGCATGCTGAGTAGAGGAGGCCAGGATACAGAAGTGGGGGTGGGGGGAACGTCTCCCACCTCTGAGGGGAAAGGGCACAGGAGGTGTTGAAGGTAATTAGAAACTGAGATAAAAGTCTAATATTTATTATTGTTATTATTATTAAAGAAATAAACAGAAAATAAAAAGAAATCCCTTATAGTAAGAGAAGAAGAAAATGTAAAAGGACCAGGAAGGAAGGATGAAAGAAACTGGAGTGGGGGTTGGCAGGGGGGTGGGGTAAAGTACATGTTGGCTGTAAGAAGAGAATGGGGCAAGACATTACAGGAGATGAGTAAAAATGCTTTGTGGGAAGTAATAATAATAATAATAATAATAATAATTTTTTATTTATACCCCGCCCTCCCCAGCCAAGGCCGGGCTTAGAGCGGCTTACAAGCAATAATAAAAACAAGATGAATGATTACAACTTAAAAACAAAAATAAAATACAACATTAAAATAACGGAAGTAGGGGAGGAGGGACTAAAAGAAAAGTGCCTTCTGCACCTAAAGCCTCTGGATCCACAAATTATGGCTAAAATGGGGAGGATGCCACAATATCCCCAGAGTCAATGACTGCACTTAGTTTGAGGAAAGTTGGGTAATGGGAACTCCTTGCCACAAAGCAAATGTTGTAGCAAAGAATTTAGCAAGTTCAGAAAAAAATGATGTCGGGAATTACCAGCTGATATTTGAGCAGCTTCTCATGGGTTATCTCTGTGTGACCTCACAGTTTGTACCTACCTGGGAACTATCCCCTGCATGTCAACAGGTGGGTGCAGCTCCCATCGCCTTGTTGACCGGGGGGGGGGGTGGCCTCTCTGTATTTCAGTGGCTTATTTCCACCACACCAGGCTAGGACCACCTCAGCCGTGTTTGCCCCCCGCCCCGGGCTTCCTGAGCTTTACTTAAGCTGGTGTAACTTATGCCAGCTTCCTAGGATTGCTGTAGTTCTACTGTCAGTCACTCATTCAAGGAAGGATTAGGAATGACAGCATAACCTGTTTCACTGCAGGTGTTATCCATTTACAGAGGAGAGGAATGCTAATCAAATTCCAAATAATCAACTCTCTTGTTTTATTTTTTGAAGATATGAATGGATAGAGAATTTAGGTGGAGGAAGACGACTTCTTCTAATTTCTGCTTACCTCCTCCTCAGGCCTTGGCTCGCTATTTTCAGCTTTATTAGATGACTCATTTCGCAACAGTTGACTGTGCAGCAAGTCCTCTGCAAAATCTGGATTGTTGGCGGACTGGGAGGCACTGCCAATGCACGATCCTTCTGAATGATTTAGCCTGGGGGGGAAATAGGTAATTATGCAATATAGTCCCACAATTGTTAGGAAAAGGTACTTCCTATTTTACTCCCTGGGATATTGTGTGATATTGCAAATATCAAAAGTAGTTGGAAAGAAACACGTGCCAAAGAATGACCGTCAGAACACGGCATGTTGCACCTGCCAGAACAATTTCTCTTACAGTCTATCCCAGTTATCATGTATTCCAACAGAATGATGTTCTAAAGCCCAAGGAAGTCTAAACAGTCATCATGCTGGAGCTTGGGATGAAAGACTGAGCTTTAACCACTAGCTCTATCCCATTCCTTGGAGCGTTTACAAGAGGGGTTCTACCAAAAAACTACCAAAAAGGGCACCGTCAAAGGCAAAGCATCCCCTCAGGAAGCGGCCAGTGGCCATGGCTCATATACTCCATCGTCTTAAAAACTATGCAGGTCTATCACATCACCAATACTAAGGAAATCTACCTCAGCTGATCAACACCACCCCTTTGGGTGCAGTTTATTTCAGGTATGAATAAGCACCACATGAAAACCACCTCTCCAACATACAAAGGGAAATGCTAAGTGTTTTTCTAAACAAGTATCAATAAGTCACTGAAGACAGAGTTTAGAAGTGGGTGTTTTAAACCAAAGCAAAGGAAAAATATTCAGCAAATCACCATTGTAGGTCCTATAGTGGACTATGTATGCATGAGCCAAAACTAGAGGAGCAGTTGCTTACCCTGATGGAACAACGTCATTACTCTCTTTTGAGCCATCATCTTCTGGAAAATGTGACAAGGGAGATGAAGTGGTCATTGGGTTCTCCATTACTGTTGCAACAGAAAACTGTAGAAGAATATTTCACATTACTATTACTTTAATATACCAGTTTGTCATCTGGCAAGCAGACTTGCAGTGTAATCTTAAATGTTTCTTCCCAAGTACTGTCCAGCAACTTGAGCAACATTTGCTTCTAAGGACAATTGTTAAGCTGCAGAACCCCAATTCAATCCAATCTCCCAAGTGGGATATTACTAGATCATGGACAACTGAGGCCAAGTTATCCCCATCCAGGAATGGCAGTAGCTGAGGGGTTCATCCATAACTGGAAAGAGGCCCTCTGTTTTACTGAGGCCACTTGGACCTCAAGTGACAGAGCATGGGAGAATTCTATGCACATGGTCCTTTAAGGAGAGTGCGACCCTATCTTCAGCAAGTCACCTTACTATTTCCCAGATTTGGGAACCACCAAGCCTCAAAACTTTCATCTTCTCAAGATTCAGTTTCAGTTTACTGGCAGTCACTCGACTCTCACTACCTCAAGATCCTGATCCAACACCTGCACAGCATCCCCTGATGCAGGCGGCAAGGAGAAACAGAGCTGCAGTGCCATCTTCGTAGTGATGGAACCTCACCCTGAGCTTCCAGTTGAGAGCTCCTAAGAACTTTGTACAGATGTTAGAAAGCACAGGAAACTAGATCAGTGTGTGACTGTGCAGCATAATTGCCATGCTGTGGTCGAAACCACTGAGCCTCTTGGGCTTGCCAATCGGAAGATCTGCCATTTGAATCCCCGAGACGAGATGAGTTCGAAAGCACATGCACTCTGGTTTTCATTGTGGTATTCCGTTGCACCAGTAGCGGTTTAGTCCTGCTGGCTACATAACATGGAAAGCTGTCTGTGGACAAATGCCGGCTTCCTCGGCCTGAAAGCGAGATGTGCACCACAGTCGCCTTTGACTGGACTTAACTGTCCAGGGGTCCTTTACCTTTACCTAATGACCATGCAACTGAGCAAGTGCCCTGCCCCTGCTAGAAATGAAATACATTTCCAATTCAAAAGTCATTTATTTTATCCCTCATCCACCAAACTCTATAGAGCAACAAGCTTGTAAATACAAATCTGAATCCTGCTTCTACCTTGCAGTCAGATAAACACTCCCCCCCCTTTAAATTCTGCATCAGCTTAGAGCCACTGCCATCTCTGCCAGCACTCAAGCCACACTCAGAGTTGGACCTTCTGGCTACTTGGAAACATTTTGAGGATATAAAATGACAGCAAAAAAAGAAAAGAGGAAATGGCTAATAAAACAATTCACACCTGTTTTACAGCAATTCTTTTAAAGAAAAATGTATCTACAGCAACTGCAGTCTGTGAAGAAGTGTTAGGCAGAATATGAGTGCCACAATGACATTTACAGATAGCCTTCTGCTCTGTTCATTTCAGGCACAATCTAAGGGCAATGACACCTACCCAAGCCTGAGAGAGATGAAGGGGATGCCTTGCAAGCACATGCTGATGTATCTGCCTTCCATGCTGACTTTGAAGATTTATTTCTATGCTGCAAGAAAATGCACTTTGTTGCTTTCAAATTGTTCAAATTTTGCTATATTATTACAATATATGTATGTAAGAGGCAGACAGGTTAGGCTGTAGTTTATGATGAATGCATCTCTTTGGATGCACAACCAAGGTATTCTTTGAAATAAGCCTTCCATTAATGCCCAGACGAGCAGATCAATGGAAGGTCTAGGTGGAACAGAGGATCCACATCAATCTTGCTGCCTCCAGGGAGAGATGCTATACTAGCCATTTGCATTTTAGAGAAGAGTGATGTAAGGGGTGTCAGTTCTACTAACCAAGGACATAATTTGCAATGGATGTAAGGAAGCAACCTGTTTCCTAAGGGAGGCAACACAAACACTTATAAAGCTATCTGTAGATGTGATTCATAGTTTGAGAGCAAAAATGGTGGACACTACCAGGGGTGTTGTCATGCTTTTCAAGGATAGGGAATCTATTGGACTACAACTCCCATTATCCCTGACCACTGGCCATGCTGGCTGGGGCTGATAGGAGTTGGAGGGCCACAGGTTTCCCATCCCAACTATGCACCACACTGCCATTAGACATAGGAGCAAAGCCTGTATTCATTGCAGACATTGTCAAATACAGGAGAAGAACTTAAGCTCTTAAATGCAATTCCTCAACTTACACAATTTATTAATATTTTGGTTGAAACATGGATCATTACACTAAAAATTGAAACTTTGATTTGTGTAACATGGAGAGTTTGGGCTTGTTTTCGTACAATCCAATTTGCCCATCTATGGGGGAAGATCTTCACTGTTCTGAGGAGCAAAGCTTTATACTCTCCTGTGCAAAGGTACCATAAAGTAGACTTTTGTAGAAGAGGCTTCAAAACGCATCTTTAAAATGCTATCCTTCACAATAGGAAGATATTTATTTATCTCACACAAATACAGTTTAGCTGAACATGGCACAAGGGCTTGGTATTCTGCCCCTTATGTTCCACAATGGCACACCTCTTTTGTTTTACATCTGGGGCCAGTCAGTGTCAAAGTTCCAACCTGGCTTTCAGTCTTGTAGAGGAAGCAGCTGGACATCAGCTTTAACACCACCCAAAACAGACCATATAAACACAGGAAGCTAGAAGAACACAAACTTCTTTCTTGTTTTAAAGCTTTGTTTTATTCAGTCCATATGGCTGGGCACTGAGAGTCAAGTCTCAGAAGTAGAGGTCAAATATTTGTGAGCATGCAGAGGTTATTAAACTATCCCAACAGGCAAGAAGGGAGAGGAGGAAGCAAGTTCCCACTGGAACTGAAATGGATAAAAACGTGCACAGGATGCTGTGTCAGGGGCTGATCTGCTAGCCTTGGGACCTCCAAATCCCATAGCTGTGCTGACAATAATCCTTTTTTCCATCACTGCCAGGTAGACTTCAGAGTTCCAAAACTGTAAGATGGCTCACAGAAACTCAAACATAGGTAGGATATATTTATGCTTTGGTAGGACATTTATGCATATTCTTCTGGTTGGAAAGTCTTGTTAATGGGTTAGTCCCAGCCAGATCCTTCCTTCCTTCCTGTATACTTTTGTCAGGATGAGAAAAATATTGAGCTGGATTCCAAAAGGAAGTAGCACCTTTGCCCTTCCAACCTCTGGTACAGCAGGAAGCCGCAGGTGCAAATAGAAACTTGAACATTTATAGAAACCACAGTGTTAATAAATGGGGATTTAAAATAAAAGGTTACTTGGTGATCCCCAACTTTTAAATCAATATTAGCATGTGCCACCCCAAATGGACAATATCATAATTCAAAGTATTTAAAGAATTCATAGGGAGTCTGCTGCAGAGTCAGCACTAGCTGATAAAATGCAGCATTTGACTCTTGGCTTTTCAATAGATATTGCTGTGACATGAAGCTAAAAAACCAAGCAACTTATGGAAAGCAGCATATGAGCCAAAGCTCTGGACTCAGTGTCATAACCACAATTTAGCAAATCAGCATCAGTGTATATGTGCGCACCGTTCCCAAGACAGTTCACAACAAAGAAGCAGTAAATACAAATTAAAGCTCAGAACTTTAAAAGGGCTGGAAGAACAAAAATAGAGCTGATTGGCAGGGAAAGGATAAAAAGTAGGCCTCTCTGGGGTAAGTTCCATAAATGGAGCACCATCAAATCCCTCTCTTATGTCAGATGGCAGAGGCACCTAGAAGGGAGCTATAAATTTGCTGACATCACTGCAGGTTGATGTGGGAGACTCTTAATCCCAGGGTCATGGCTTCAAGCCCCATGTTTGGCAAAGAATTTCTGCACTGCAAGGGGTTGGACTAGATGGCCCTTGGGGTTCCTTCCAACTCTACAATTCTATGATTCAGGTATTCCTTCAGATACTCAGTCAAAAGTGTAGACAACAAGATTTGAATCAGGCCACAATTTCATGGTTTGGGAAACACCAGCCTTAGTCCCAGGTGCTGTTGTAGGCTCTCCAATTCATGTTCAGGGTCTGTCTAAGTCCAATTCCTTCCTTCCACCACCCACAATTCACTACCGGGAATTCTGATTTCCTTTTGACAGAAATGGATGAAATTTAAAGGCTATTACCTCCATACTGGATTAAATTGGCCAAATTACAGGAAAATGGGTTCAGGGGGTTTGCCTGTTGTTGTTTTTAGGAAGCATCTCTATCTTCTTTACTTTGGGACAGAGTACAAGCAAGGATGTCCATTTTGGGAATTCCATCTCCCCCCACCTGCTGGACCTGCGGCCACTTGTGGGACTTCCAGACCAGGACCTGCCTGCAGCTGAACAAGTAGGGCAGGGACCAGGACCCTGGGCAAGCAGGAAGCACTGGAAGCACGCCAGCTAGGTGTGCTGGGGCAGCTCTATAAAGCCTGCCTGCCCTGGAGGCAGGGTGCCCCAGCAGTGCCACCACTGAAGCGGTGAAACAAGGCGTGGGCCAACCCCCTTGTGCTACAATTATGGTTTTGACAGGAATGAGTTTTTAACTTGGATGGGTGTTTTATTTGGTGGGGGGTTGTTTTAAAGTGTTTTAAAATGTTATAAGTTAATTTGGATTTTGTATCTTTGTGGGCCAGGGTATCGTTTACAGGCTTTTGTTGGGAAATGTTATTGGTTTGTACACATTAGTATTGTTAAGTGTTTTAATTATTTTTATTATGTTTTACTACTTTTTACATTGTACTTTGTCCTAAAAGTATAGGGCAGCATTATTATTATTATTATTATTATTATTATTATTATTATTATTATTATTATTTCCTGCCATTTCCAAAGTGCCACAAAATGTTGCTTGGATTCCTGGATGTGATCTCTACATTCCTAGTAACACTAGGAATTCCTAGTAACATTCCTAGTCCTTGGCTACTGACCTATTTTTGTTCATAAGAGTTTCAGTAACGTTTGATTACCTGGTTCTGATCCTTTTTGCAGATTGAGACAAATGGCAGCCACCAATCCTAGCCTTAGGCCTCAATTCAAGCCCTGACAAAGTCCCAAACCATGCAATAAATGTCTACAATTCCGCATCTAGAAAGAAAATGCTTTGCAGAAAAAATATGTGCACCATACCTATTTTTAAAAACCTGAAGATGCCATATAAATTCATGAGCCTGGAAATATTAAAATTGGAAGATTTTTAAAGTAAGACTTCTATATTACCAATGGATTAAGCTGAGTGGAGATCAGTAAAGCCATATATCAGGATGAGGAAAGGAAGGGAGAAATGCAAAAAGCTGCCACTAAATAAAAATTTAAAAATTAAAATAATAATAATAATAATAATCTGTAAATCATTAGTAGCGGCCACCCTCAAATTGCTCTGTGTAACTTAACATCTTCCCCCCAAAAAATTCTTTAAATACAATAAAGCCCCACCAGACATATTCTATTGTGGCTATAATGGTATTCCCAGCTATGGCTGTAAAAAGAAGATGGCAAACCTATGCACACAAAATCACCAGAGAGGTTACAGTTCAACATGGGATGCGATTTTATAATGATACTTCACACTTTGCATCCTATTATCGTTGCTTAGCAGCCACTCAACACATTCTCCAGTTCTCTCCTTCCTTTTCCCTGGAACAAAATCTGGCCAACTATGGAGTGGCAGCAGCCCTGGTATGAAGATGGGAAATATACTTCCATGCAGAAGCACATACATATATACAGCACCTAGAAAGTACAGAACTGGAAATTTGCCTGCTCATTTCCAAAATGTGGCAAGTCTAGTCAGAACCAATTAAACTCATGCTTGATTTACCAAAAAAGCAAAAAAGCTTGAAATGGGGCATAGCTCAGCACACCCTTTGAAAATAAGAAAAATATGTACATACCGTATTTTTCGCGCTCTAGGACACACTTTTTTCCCCTCCAAAAATTAAGAGGAAATGTGTGTGCATCCTATGGAGCGAATGCAGGCTCCTTGGCTTCAGCAATAGCAACACGAAGCCTACGAAGCGCAGAGGGAGCGCTCCCTCCATGCTCCGGAGGCTACGCGTTGCTTTCGCTGAAGCCTGGAGTGCGAGAGGGGTTGGCGCACACCGACGCCTCTCGCTCTCCAGGCTTCAGGGATAGCCGCCTGAAGCCTTTGGAGCGCAGCGGGACCTCACGCTGTGCTCCAAAGGCTTTGGGTTCCTTTTGCTGAAGCCGGGAGAGCAAGACTCTCCTGGCTTCAGCAGAGAGGGAGAGCTGCGCAGCGCCCCTTCAGCGAAGTGGGAGGAGAAATGGAAGGAGCTCCGTTTCTCCTGCCGCTTCGTTGAAGGGGCGCTGAGCAGAGAGGGAGAGTTTTTTTTTCTTGTTCTCCCCCTCTAAAACAAGGTGCATCCTATGGTCGGGTGCGTCTTATAGAGCAAAAAATACGGTAATTTGTTCTTTAAAGAGGCTGTGTGAGTGCTTGGCCCACAAACCGCAGGCATGAGAACAAATTAATGGGCACTTTGCAATTTTTTTGTATGAAATTTATGTATTAAATCAAGATTTTAAGTAAGCCCAGAAGTGTTTACCTGTTTGCTGCAGAAGAGGGATTTCCTAACACACATCTGTGACCACCATAGAAATGAAAGATGCTTGCCTCTTAGAAGGCTAGTAGGGGAAGGGCAGCTGAGGGATGGGCCAGCAATGAAACCAAGTAGACAGAGAAGGAATTGAGCAATTCTTCCTCCTTTGCCAGCTCACTCACTTCTCTACATGGAATACCTGGTCACTTAGGGCTATTGGATGAGTTTCAATACAAGGCTGTATTAAATCACTAAAATGCCCAACTATTTATTTTTAGATTTGGGCTATTTTGCATTGTCATAATGGCATGCTCCTTCTACCATTAAACTCAAAGACAACAAGCTTTCTGGCTCTGTGCCTGGTGGGAAATGGAAGTTGGTTCTGCTTAAAAGAGAAATAAAATTGGGGGAGAAATGTTTTCATTACTTCTCCTGGTATCCACAACAGTACTAAGGTTAAACATGCAAAAAGCATCTCTCCTAGGGAGCACATCTAGCTAGCAACCATTTATGGCCATTTATGGAAACAGTTCAGCAGCTGGAGATCGAAATGATAGTTGTGCCTCTACTTTCAGTAGCAAAAAGGTACCTAGGTACAGAGCTCAGATATACATATTTCATAAAAATCTGGAGGCATTGTTATCAACCGGTTTGGCTATATGCCAGGCACGCCAGCCTAGCTGCCAGCTTCCATAGCTGCCAGCAACATAAGCCAACATGCCTGCCTTCCCAAAGCCAGTGTAACATCTTGTGCAAACAGAGCATCCCTTTATCTGCCCATGAGCACACGATTTAGCAAGTCTTCTTTCCAAGTCTCTCTGTACATGGAAGATTACAAGGCATCTTAACATTCTACGCAGGCAGCATTTTAAATACGCAATCTATGGACACTCCACCTACAGGGGAAGGGAGGCAGCACAATGGCCCCTTCGGTTCCCAACAAAGTGTGGTGCCATATGTTAAACTGGGCACACAAGACAGCCATAGTACATCCACCTCATACTTGCAGCAAAAATCAGCCATACGTACAGGATGGAGCAGGCTTCAAACGCACAGATCCTGATAATGCTGACAAGCCACACAGTTAGGACTGACTTTATGTACTGGGATTAACACAAAAACAGGGTCTGGCAGGAAAATCTTTTTTGCTTTGCAAAGATACACAAGGTAGCTCTACACAAGCAGCTCTACCTCACATCACTGGAGAGATTTCTGTTTGCAGGCAGAGATGTGATATCCTTGTAGGTTCCCATATTTAATTCTGCTCTTCCTTGGGGCTTTTGGCTTTAAATCTTTAGAAGGATTTCTGCAGCCACTTACCATCTGACATACATGCATCACCTTCAAAGATGTTACAGAAGCACTGTGCGATTTTAATTAAGGCCAGAAAAATATCTAAAGCAAGTGTTCTTCCTTTCTTCATTTCACTGATCAAAACCACTACAGCCCATTTTGATATTTGTTCAAAGAGCCTGAATTTGCCTGCCAGTGCAATATATGCCCAAATGATTTGGCTGGGCTCTATGCCTTAAGTGTTTTTCACAATTCAAAACAAGGTCTCCAAAGCATTTCCGGTGGCCCATTTTCACAAACTGTCAGCACTACTCTCACCAAACAGAGAAGTTTTCCCCCATCCCGCTTCATAATCCTCACTCAGGAATAAAGCGGTAGGATTTGGTATTTGGTATTATTAATATATTGTCATCAATGGGCATCTACATTTTCAATTGTGATTTGATTATGTTTTCAGTTTAACTAACCCACCCCCACCCACCCACCCCCCTCTTTCCTTCCCAGCCTGCAACAAATGAAACTGATCTGTAGAATGTCTCACAACAAATGAAACTGATCTGTGGAAAACACAACTTGAAAAAAGACAATGCACATGCTTTTGTAAACTAGGAAATCTTTAATAAAAATTATTTGGGGGGGCATCCCACTTGCATACTCATCATACATCCATAATTCAAAATGTTTCTACTCCTTGTGACTTGAAAATGACCAAACACAGAAATCCATTATTTTTCACATTGCTTAAAGGTGTCTACAGCTGCGTTTGAGCATCATGCCAAACCCCAGTTCAGTGTAAATTGCATGAATTACAATGAGCTGCGGCAAGCATCAGGTTCATGAGCTACTTTTTCCTCTCTTGTGTGGACAGGAGTTCACATGGTTTTACTTCTGCTTTTTGCTAAACCATGGTTTGCTGTTTCATGAAACTGATGACTGATGACTGATGATTTAAAACAAAGTCAACCTGAAACTATTATGCAAACCATAATTAATCGTAGCCTTTTTGTCAGTTTGGATGAAGCAACAAACCATAGTTGAACAAAAGTGGAAACTTCTGAAGTAACCTCCTGGCCATGTGGGAGGAGAAGGGAGAGGGGAGAACAAAGTTTGCTGTGGCTTATTCACAGCACACAAAACTACTGTTAAGCATCATGTCCAGATGCAGCATATCAATTTTTTTAAAGAATATTTCCTTCTTTTTAAGTCCAACTATTTCAAGATTAAGACTATATTGCAGAATTCAACCAGCAACAGTATGATACCCAATATGCTCATGAGAATTATATAGGCAACTCCGCACTGATGTGGGTTATATTCCGGACCCCTGTGGGGGGGCGTATAAGTGAAATGTGCATAAGTGGGGAGCACCCTGGAAAGTCTTTGAGCTCTGGGGAGGGTCTCCTCGTGAGCCACAAGGACTTTCCAGCTCTCTTCCTCCACTTCCAGGTTACCAGCACTGCATGTGTGCACGGTTGTGCGCAAGTAGATCACATGCAAGTGGAGGAGCTGCCTGTATGCATCTTCTGGGCCACAATATTCTCATTACACCTTTCCATGCTGAACAAGCTGCCTGATCTTGCTCTGTGGGCCCCCAAAAGTATAGCCAGGCACTGACTTTATATTTTCATTAGTATGCTATAAGAACAGCCCTTTAAAAGCCCTGCAGTCATGACTGCCTGACTCTGCTGCTAAGGAAAAGCAAGAGTATCACCAGATTTTATGCCAGCTACATATATACCAGAGAGCTGGTGCCCAGATTGATATTTAAGATGAGAGACATGTAACAAAAAGGAACAATCAGGAGGAGTTGAGACAATTGTTCTGGCTTCCTTCACCTTCCCTTCCCTTTCTAAGAATCTCTTTTTGCAGAAAATTATAAAAATGAATTTTACAATTGAAAAACATTTCAAAACAATTATTTAGGAGATAAACAAAATATGTCCTAAGTTATTTTTATGGTACACCAAGGAACTTAAACACAGTCATACCTCGGGATGCGAACGTGATCCGTGCGGGAGGCCCGTTCGCAACCCGCAGCGTTCGCAACCCACAGTGCTGCGTCTGTGCACACGTGTGACGTCATTTTGCGCTTCTGCGCATGCGCTGAAACACAGAAGTAACCCATTCCGGTACTTCCGGGTTCGGCGCATTCCACAATCCTAAAACGCGCAACCCGCAGCGTTCGCAACCTGAGGTATGACTGTATCTCTCATTTGGATTCAGAAAGTTTCTACAGCAAACCCTTTCTATCATTAGAGAAACAGAGAGCTAATTAAAGATTGATCATGAGATAGGCAATCAATTTGCAGTTGGTTATTTGATTTTAGCTTGGAGTGACTTTTATTTATAATCCTCGTATTTCAAGCTAAGAAAACCCCTAAAGGTCTCTATTGTACTAACAGTAAATAGAGTTTACTATATTTTAAGTCTGAGATATACTGTGGCTCCTACTTTTTTTTTTAAAAAAAAAAGACCTGTCGTTTATTTATAGCAGGCTTCTCCAACCTGGCACCCCCCATATGTTTTGGACTACTGCTTTCATCTTCCCTGACTATTACCATGTTGGCAGAAAACGGATGAGAGTTGAAGTCAACCAACATCTGAAGGGAACTAAGTTGGGAAAGGGTGGGTTAAACCTTACTTTTCAGCCAGGATTGGCTTCCAGAGCATCTTACAACAATTCAATCTATCATAAAGATACCCTTAATAGCCTATCTTGTATGACATGGGAGTTTGACAGTTTCATGTTCTCTTTAGGAATAGGGGGCAGGAGCAGCTACATATGGACTCAGGGCAAAGATGCCATCACAGAGAAGCAGCTCTTCTCTGCAGAGGCTTTTCAACTCACTGCTGTGCTCCAGTCTCCGCCCAAATATGGCAATTAAGGTGACCAACACCTTCCTGCTTCTGTTCAACTGGTCCAGCCTTCTGCAGAGGGGTGGGGTGGGAGGCCGGGGGGCTGAGCACGGATGTGGCTTTAAACCTGCATCCTCTTGCAGAAGGGGGCTACCAAGCAGTTCGTGTTCTTTCTATGGCTCACTACTGAAATAAAATTTGCATGCAATAATGTATTACAATAACTTTAGTCTAGAAACACCAATGTCTTTTTGTGCATTGATACTTTGGAAAAAAATGATGAGCCTTCCAGGTCAAGCTGGCCCAGACTGGCCCAGACTACCACGTGGCTGACCCAGGAAAAAAGAGCATCAGTCATGGCTGGAAAACAGAACAGTCTACACTTCCGATTGCAACCTGTGCCAACTTGAAGGGTTGTCACGCACTTTTTTCCTCCTTATTAAAAAATAAAGTACCTTGCGAAGCACCAGAGCCTGGCTTTAGAATCCCGTTCCCAAGCAACTGAACACGCTGGTACATGCGACAGAATTTCTAGGCAGAGCATGTTCATTAAAAGGGTGGGAGGATGCAAGCTTTGCACTAGTGCCAAAACTGAATGTCACAGCAGCATTAGCCAAATTGTTTTTTGCCTAAGACTGCATGGGGGGGGGCGGGTGTTAGAAAAAGAAGAGATACAGCAACAGACATGATTGCAGCCCATATGTTTAAAATCAGGCCAAATATATCTGCGGAATAATCTGTGTAATAAGCCACTCTTCTGCTTCCTCCCCCCCCCCACTACCTCCCCCAAAAGTGAGTATTCACAGTGAGTCACTTGGAAAATGGAACACTCAGTGCTACCAGACAGACTAAAAAGACATACATGGAAGTACAGACTATTTGGCTGAGCTCAAAAACCCTTTGGGTAGGCAGGAAGAATTTCTTTCCTATATGCGTGTTCTCTTCCTAAAACCTCAGCTCTTTTTTTCCCTTTCTGGCATACGAAAGAGCTCTGAACTGGGAACAGGTACAAAAATATGCTTCCCTCTATAGAAAGGCATTATGCTTCTTTTTATGAATGGCTTGAAAGTGTAGGCTTTCTGAGAACTAAGAAGAGAAGGTGGTTCACAGCTTGAGAGAGGAGAGGGAAGGGAAGGGGGACACAATTTGAACAGAATTGTACGCTAAAGCAGCACGTTCACCATACACAGGTTCACAACCCCTTAGATAAATATACAAATTACAAGGAAAATGGGGGGAAAGAATCCAATCAAGCTAAATATAATTGAGCAGATGAAAATCACTATCTTGCACTAATTAATCCCACTTATGGTATTACTGAGTTTTCTACACTAAAGTGGCCAATAACCTCAGACAATATAAAATTGGAAATGACTCCCTTGTCAACAACCACACTGAAGGAAAGAACAGCAACAAAACATTAAAGTTTAATCACAGCAAAGTTAATTCAACCCCTTCACACAGTGCACAACTCCATAGCTAATGGTGCAAATCTTGCCTAGCCATTTGAGTTTTGTAGGCTAGTGCTACTGAATAAGGTAGTTTGCAGATATATATGAATATTTTTAAAAAAGAAAGCACATTAGCTTCTCTCTCTCATATCTTTGTTCAGAATCCATCTCAGTCTCACTCCCAGACCTGTTTTAGCTCATAGCACACTATTCATTATGACTACGGTAGATTCCAGAGAGAGTGCTGTTTTCCTACCTCCAATACACCTGAGATGTTTAACAAACAAACCCCAAACCCCCATGTACTTCATGGCAGAAACATTTTGACTTTTTCCATTACGTATGAATCGTGGCGTGCTTAGGAGGGGAGGGGCACCGCTGGGGGCACTTACCTTTGGGGGTGAGCCAAGGGGGTCCACAAGCCTAGGCACCCAAGAGCTCAGCACACCACCCTCAAAAGCAGCGCAGAATGGGTCTGTAGGTACACACACACACACACACACACACACACACACACACACTGTATTTTTCGCTCCATAAGACGCACCTAGTTTTTAGAAAAAAAATATTGTGAACGAAACAGTGGATGTATGATTCTTGTGGTTCATGCTGTGGCCACAGACATGTGATTTGACGGTGAGTTTGGGGTAGCCCAATGCAGAAATCTTGAGAATCCATATGGATCCGTGCTTTGTAACCATGTTTTTGCCCAGGAAACAGTAGATGCATGGTTTTTTTGGTGCAGGCTGTAGCCATGGACATGCTACGTGATGTGATGGTGAATTTGGGATGACTCAATGCAAAAATCCTGAGGATCCATGGGCTTTTACCTCCCCCCTCCCAGGCAGCCTCCTTTATCGCGTCCCTCCCCGAGCTGGAGCAGTTTTTTCCTCCTCCTTTTCTTCTAATTTCTCCCCTCATTGCTTTCCTATTCCTGTCTCCTCTCCTTGCAAGTTCGCTGTCTTTACCCCCACCCCCACCCCGCCCCAGGCAGCCTCCTTTACCAGCAGCCTCATCTCTGTCCCCGATTGCTTGCTGATCAGCGGCTTTGTTTCAACACCCACTTGCCTCTTTCAAAAAGAAGAAGAAGAAGAAGAAGAAGAAGAAGAAGAAGAAGAAGAAGAAGAAGAAGAAGGCATGATCTGCTTTTCGCCCCTGGGCAATTCAACTCCAGGGACCATGCATTCGCTCCATAAGACGCACAGACATTTCCCCTTACTTTTTAGGAAGAAAAAAGTGCGTCTCATGGAGTGAAAAATACGGGGGGGGGGTGTCTGTGTGTGTGTGTGTGTGTACATACACACACACATCATCATCATCATCATCATCATCATCATCATCATATTGATCTGCCTGCCCTTCACTCCAAGGTTCCAGAGCAGTCATATCAATTTAAAACAAATTACAATCACAAGAATAGTGTGGGTCCTAAAAATATGCCTAAAAATAAAAATAAGTGTCAAAGGCCATGATTACAGTTCAAGACACATTCCAGCCCGCAAGAGCTGAGGAAGCCCAAAGGCTGGTTTGAAAGGCCTGAAGGACTGCATTTAGCTCCCAGGCCTTAATATCCTCACCCCTGCTAAAAATGCAGATAATTTGTCACTAACTGAAAAATCCTGACCTATGAACTTCAATAGATCATGAGAACTGAACAATATAATGACCTGCATTTCTGTTTACTTAGCACAATTTACAAGCCTCTAGTAATTTTTTCTGCCCCAGTAACTATGACAGCTAAATTTTGACACAATGACAGTAGGGTCTCTCAAAATGCTAAGCTTCTGGGTCACATAAAAAATGCCCTAAGGTTGCAAGTCAGCTTTCTCTGAACAACTGAGGCACATTTTTCTTCTAACTTAGCTGTACCTTTTTTACTTCCTGAAAACTTTTACTGTGAAAGAGAATAATAATTACGTCATCTCAGAAATGTGCATCCTCTGAATGCAAATGGAATGCCCCTTGATTGATATTAGGCACTCATGCAGTTTAACAACAGGAAAACTCCACTGAGGAAGAGGAGGAGGAGGAGGAGGAGGAGGAGGAGGAGGAGGAGGAGGAGAAGAAGAAGAAGAAGAAGAAGAAGAAGAAGAAGAAGAAGAAGAAGAGGAAGAGTTTGGATTTGATATCCCGCTTTATCACTACCCAAAGGAGTCTCAAAGCGGCTAACATTCTCCTTTCCCTTTCTCCCCCACAACAAACAGTGGGGCTGAGAGACTTCAGAGGAGTGTGACTAGCCCAGGTCAGCTTTCTGCATGTGGAGGAGCGGAGACGCGAACCCGGTTCCCCAGATTACGAGTCTACCGATCTTAACCACTACACCACACTGGCTCTCACACCACACTGGCTCTCAGTAATTCTGGAGTAATTTTGGGGCAAAAGCACAATAGGAAGGATTGAATCATCCAGTCACAACCAGTGCACAAAGGTAGCACAATTACCAGTCCGGCAGGAAAGGGCAACTAGAAGGCAGCGAGACCAGGAAGATAAATCCTGCAGAGAAGCAAAAGGCAGCCTCCTCTGTGAATGTGCACTTTGGCCTTAGGAGCCTTTGCTGAATTTAATATTTATTGGCTTTCAAATATTTATCAGCTTAGTATCAGACTGGGGTTGCCACATGGGTGCAGTGGTGCCCTTGAGGACTTCTCCTGACACCCATGAAGCTTCTTAAAAAACCCACCCCCGCCCTCTTCACTATGAAAGGTGGTTACATTCTGCCCTCCACCCCCTAAAAAATTATGCAGACCTGAAGGAGGAAGTTGAAGAGAAATGCTTTTTCCTACTTCTTCCTTCAGCTGTATCTGCTTTTCAATGCTCAGCCTGGCACCTGAACAGCTCAGCAGAAAACAGAACAACAAAGCCAGCAATGGGGACATACAGGAGGGTCTCCAAAGCAGATTTCAGTTGATAGAGAAGTTCATGATGGAGCAGGCAGTCCTTTGGGGACCCCAGACTCTATCTGAACCTGCACAAGCACTTAACAAATATTACCAACTCAGAATGAAACAACAGAAAAATAAATGTTCAACCTACAAAGGCTACAAATAATACGATTGTTCTAGAATAAGTGTGTTGCTCAAACATTATTAGAAATATTTGGGTTTGTGCAAAAAGACAATAAAACCTTGCTTCCAAGAAATTGTAACTTCTGAAGAACATCATAAACTTAAAAAATTGTCCAGTAGCACCTTAGAGACCAACTAAGTGCTACTAGACAATTTTATTTATTTATTTTGACTGTGTCAGACCAACACGGCTACCTACCTGAATCTAGAATCATAAACTTAGGGTGTGATGTTTAAAAACTTTTTGGTGTACCTCCAAACAAAGTCCAACAAAGTCCTCATTAGAAAAGCAGCAAGAAGCATGTACAGTGGTACCTCAAGTTAAGTACTTAATTTGTTCCGGAGGTCTGTACTTAACCTGAAACTGTTCTTAACCTGAAGCACCACTTTAGGTAATGAGGCCTCCTGCTGCTGCCACGCCGCTGGAGCACAATTTCTGTTCTCATCCTGAAGCAAAGTTCTTAACCTGGAGCACTATTTCTGGGTTAGCGGAGTCTGTAACCTGAAGCGTATGTAACCTGAAGTGTATGTAACCCAAGGTACCACTGTAGTAACAATAGCTGTCATGGCAAGTTAGAGTTGCCCAAGAACTCTCTGGCAATTTCAGAGGAGTCGAATGACAGCATGCTTCAGATCTGCTTAATCTCCAGGGAAAGGAATGTAAAGCTCAGAGATATCCAGAGTTTATATCAAGCCCCGACAATACTATTAATATTCAGACTCCAGAAACTGTTGCCAAACATCTGTAGAATTCTATTTCAGCCAACCACCACATATTGCTACTCCCATCTTTATTACCCTACCCAACACTCTCTCTTTTTGTTAATGGCAGGAAAACTGTTCACCCAGTTCCTAGACACATCCACTGCAATCACACATTAAGGGGAGTGAGGAATGTGCGAGCCCAAGGCTATATAATAGTTAATGACACATATGAACACAGTAATTATCCAGGAATCCACTGCTTCACCCTATTCTCAATAAATTGTATTTGGAGCCTTGATTTTTATTCTCCTCAATCATCTACCCCAGTTAACCCAGTCTGGAAGCCATCAGAGGCCCTCTGTGAAAATTTTTGTAAGACAATTTGAAAACAAAAATCATGTAGACTTGAGTGACACCATTTATAAGTCTGCTATACTATCCTGTCCAACTCCGTGGGGTCAGTTTCAGTACTGAGGCTTGAGATTGGACAAGACTCTCCCAACCTGTGCCCATCCTGGCATATTCATGCCAGTCACAGAGTGCTGATCAAGTGGATCCAGAGTGTGGTGAATGTGCCATTACTTCATGCACTGTTCCTTGTTTCCTTGATGGAGGAAGTGGTGTGAGCATTAAAAAAACACCACCCTAGACAAAGATTTATACTAACTACCACCTTGTCACTGAGACACCTTTGTGGGGGACAAGGTGCTCAAGAGGATGGTAGTGGTTCAGCTGCAGGTGTTCCTTGGTGAAAATGATAATCTGGACCCATTCCAGTTTGGGCTCAGGCCCAGTTTTGGAAGAGAACTGATTTTTTGTCTCCCTGATGGAGGACTTGTTTGGATGAGGAAAAGGGGGAGTACAAATCTTCTGGATTTTTCCCCAGTGATTTTTGAAGTACAGCCTCTAGGAGGGAGGGGTTGGGAGCACCTTTTATGATGGTTTTGCTTCTACCAGTTCCAAAGAGTAGTATTGGATGATTGTGCCTCAGCCCCTGACAGCTGAACTGTGCAGTGCCACGGAACGTGATTTTGTCCCCAATGTTATTTAATATAGTTATGAGTTTGTGGGGTGTGAGACACCCTAAATTCTTGGGTCCAACAAAAGTTAAAATTAATCAAGGTTTGGGGAATTAAACCAGGGATCAGCAAACTTTTTTTGAAGGGGGCCCCAGCCCCTCCCCTCCCCCTGCCTACCTATGGTGCTGCTGGCGGTGCCGGCAGTGGAGGGACGAAAGTGGACAAAAAAGGGGGGGAAGCCAAACCCCAAAGGTCTCCAAAATATATCATCTGGGATAGCTGAAAAGCATCAGATCTGCCGCAGTTTAAAAAGTTGGGGGAGATGCCCGGTGTCAGGGAACTGCCATCTGAGACGCAGGAGGTGAAGGGGCTCACGGAGGGTGAGAGAGACCATTCAGCTGAGGAGGGGACCAGCAGGGGGAGAAGTGGAGTTCCAAGGGAAAGTGAGTCGGAGGGAGGGCTCAGAGACACTTCTAGCGAGAACAGTGGGGAGGTTTCAGGACCTCCTGTAGGGACACCCACTCCTCGCCGGAAACTGTCACGCTGAGAGTCCAGAAGACGCGTTTCCGTTAAGGAGCTTTTAGGCTGGAAGAAGTTCCGTAAACGCCCACTGTCCGATTCAACGAGCGACTGATGGAGCCATGCTTAAGGAGCTCCGTCACAGACAGAGGTTTGTGGACTTAGCCAAACTCTGAGGGACTAGGATTTTACGCACAAGCAGCTCACCATCCCATCACAGCAATCGGACAGTCCCTGAAAGCAGCTTGTGCAGAGAGGCATCATGAGCAACCCAGCCGGAGCCGGGGGAGCAGGAGGAGCTGGAGAGGGTCCAAGCCTGGAAGAAAGGTACAGGGTGTTGGAAGTCCAGCTAGCACTGCAAACGGCGAGGCTAGAGGAAAGGAGGGCGCAGGATGCAGAAAAGGCAAAAGGCGCTACACTAGCAAGAAAGATGCCAGGTTTGGTGCAGAAGTTTGGGGGGGACCCCAGGAACTACCAAGCCTTTAGGACAGAGATGCAGTATGCTCTCGAACTGCAGTTTAACGACTTTCCCGACGAGGCATCGCGAGTGGCGTTTGTGATTGGCCATCTCGAAGGGGGGGCGAGAGACTGGGTTAGACCCCTGATGGCAGGGAATAGTGAAATGCTGAAGGACACGAGGAAGTTTTTTCGCGCCATGGATTTGATGTTTTCCAGCGAGATTGAACAGGGACTGGTGCGCAGACAATTGATGGCTTGCAAACAGGGTAGCCGATCGGTTCGTGAGTACTGGACTGAGTTTACAATGTTGATACATAAATTAGGGTGGGACCTATCGGCGGAACCCATTCAAATGCTCTTTGAAGAGGGGCTTTCTTCGGCGGTGAAAGACGAACTTTCCCGAGCGCCCAGGGCGGAGTCTATGGACCAGCTGACCAAATCAGCGCTGACCATTGGAGCGCGCCAGGAGGCAAGAGCCTTGGAGAAGCGGGAGGGGAAAGGAGAGCGTTGGAGGGATTTCCGCATTCCAGAGATTCCAGAGCCGAGTTTCCCGCCAGGAGAGCCGATGGAAGTTGGAACAGCGCGCGCGCGCGCAGTTTCAAATCCCAGTGAAGGGAGGAAGAAGGAGGAAAAGAGCGCCAAGAAATGTTATCTGTGCCAGCAGCCAGGTCACTTTGCCAGAGTCTGCCCGCAAAGAAAGGAATGGCAAGGGATGGCGGGAGCTGTTGGGGGGAAGGAGGAGGGAGTACAGGAGCCAGTAAAAGCCAACGCCTGGCTGCCACCGTCAGGGCACTGCAGCCAGGCCAAGGAGCAGTAAAAGTGCCCACTCCGGAACCTCCAAGACCAGCCCTAGTAATAGAGGTGTTGCTAGAGCTGGCAAACGGATACCCACTAAAGACAAAGGCGCTGTTGGACTCAGGCAGCTCCTGTAATTTTATGAGTAAGGAGTTTACAGCCGAACACCAGATACAGATACTCCCTTTAAGCAACCCCCTGCAGGTGACCACGATCGATGTGAGGGAGCTGTTGGGAGGAGAAGTTAGCCTACAGACCGTCCCAATGGTTATGAGGGTGGCCAGGCACACCGAAAGGATAGCGTTCAATGTGGCCACCCTGGGAGGGGCTCCCGTCATTTTGGGAATGAGCTGGCTAGCGTTGCATGACCTGCTAGTGGGCTGGCATCAGAGAGTGGTCTCCTTTGGGTCAGCACATTGCCTGGAACACTGCAGAGAAGGAAAGGTGCCAGAAGGGGCAAAAGCCTTTCTAGCAGGGACGGAAGTGGCGGACAAAGGGAAGGTGCCCAAACAATACGCTGACCTGAGCAAGGTCTTCAGCGAAAGGGAAGCAGATAAACTACCACCGCATAGAGACTTTGACTGCCAAATTAACCTGGTCCCTGGGGCCCAGCTCCCCGTGGGCAAGCTGTACGCCATGTCAGACAGGGAAATGCAGGAGTTAAGGGAGTTTATTGATAAAAACCTGAAGAGGGGCTTCATCAGAGAGTCCAGAGCGGTGGGGGGGAGCCCAGTGTTTTTTGTGGACAAAAAAAACACGGATAAACCCAGGCTTGTAGTGGACTACCGGCGGCTAAATGCCGTGTCAGAACCAGTGACTTTCCCCATGCCCAGGATTGATGACATTTTGACCAGGGTGAGGAAGGGAAAGATATTCACGAAACTGGACCTGAGAGGGGCATACAACATGATACGAATAAGGAAAGGGGATGAATGGAAAACCACCATGTTCACCCCTTTGGGGGCTTTTGAATATCTCGTTATGCCATTCGGATTGCAATCAGGCTCCGCCTGTTTTCAATCGCTCATGAACCATGTCCTGGGACCTCTGCTCTACAAGAATTGCGTGGCCTTCCTCGATGACGTGCTGATATATTCAGAGAATGAGGAGCAGCATGTAAAGGATGTCAGGGAAGTGCTGAGCCAGCTGCAAGCAAACCAGCTGTGGGTGAAATTGGAGAAGTGTCAGTTTCACACCAAGGAGGTGGAATTCCTGGGGTACCGCTTATCAGACAAGGGATTAGCCATGGATCCAGGCAAGGTCCAGGCGGTGCTGGAATGGAAGACACCGAAAACGAAAAAGGATGTGCAAAGGTTCTTAGGGTTTGGGAACTTTTACCGTAAATTCATCAAGAACTTTGCCCACTTAACGGCTCCCATCACGGACTGTCTAAGCAGCAAGAAGAAATTCGTTTGGACGGCAGAGGCGGAGCAAGCATTTGAGGAATTGAAAAGGGCATTCGCTTTGGAAGAACAGCTCCTGCATGTGGATTTACAAAAACCCATGAGAGTGGAAACTGATGCCTCAGACCGGGCGGTGGGGGCGGTGCTGCTTCAGCCAGGGAGCAATAAGTCGGAATGGAGACCGTGTGCCTTCTTTTCGCGTAAGCTGAACAAATCCGAGAGGAACTACACCGTATATGACCGAGAACTACTCGCCATTCACAAAGCGTTCCGGAGATGGAGACATTTACTAATTGGCGCACAGCATAAGGTGCAAGTGTGTACGGACCACAAGAATTTGGAGTATTGGAGAACGGCACGAGTGCTCAACCAACGACAAGTGAGGTGGGCCCAGGAGTTCTCCAAATTCCATTTTGAAATCTGCTATGTGCCAGGTCCAGAAAACATTAGAGCGGACGCTCTCTCACGCAAACCAGAATATTTGGAGGGGGAGGGAGTGCCTGAAGAGAGACATATTATCCCAGAGGACCACTGGGTGTGTGGGGCGGCCTGGGTGGGGCAAAGAGAACTGGTAGAGGGAACGGTAAATGATGAATACACCCAGGATAAGCTCAGAGGTTTAAGGAGAGAGGGAGAAGACCCCGGAGGTTTTGAAGAAAGAAACGGGGCATTGTATTACAAAGGGGCACTATATATACCCGAAGGGGAATTGAGGGGGAGAGTACTCAAACAGCTGCACGACAACCCCACAGCGGGGCATTTTGGGCAACACAAGACCATGTGGTTGGTGACCAGGGAGTTTTGGTGGCCCAAGGTGAGGGAGGATGTACGGGAGTATGTGAGAAGGTGTGACCAATGCCAGAGAGCCAAAGGAGAAAGGCGGGCACCAGCGGGGTTATTAGAACCGTTACCCACACCAGAACAACCGTGGGAGGCGGTATCGATAGATTTTATGACTGATCTGCCCAAATCCCAGGGGAAAACAGCCATACTAGTCGTAGTAGACCTGTTAACTAAGATGGGTCACTTTGTAGCTTGCTCACATGCAGTCACGGCGGAAGAGACAGCGAAATTGTTTGTAGAACATATTTTTAGGCTGCATGGCGCCCCCTTGAGGGTGGTCTCCGACAGAGGGAAACAGTTCACGTCCAGATTCTGGAGGAAACTTATGAGCTTGTTGCACGTAGAGGTCAACTTTTCGACTGCCAGGCACCCTGAGACCAATGGGCAGGCGGAGAGGGCAAACGGTATCCTCCAACAATACCTGAGGTGTTATGTCAATGACAGAGAGAACGATTGGGTCGAAAAGTTGGCGCTAGCGGAATTTGCTTACAATAATGCAGAGAATGTGTCCACCGGGATGAGCCCCTTTTTGGCTAATTATGGGTGCCACCCCAGGGCGTTTCCAGGGGAAGGAGGGGAGAGATGGAGTGTCCCGGCCGCTGAACATTTTGTAGAAGAGATGGAAGCGATCCATCGTCAACTCCAACTCAACTTAGAAAGGGCCAAAGAAGAATATAAGAGGCAGGCAGACAAGAGCAGAAGGGAAGGTGAAACCATTAGGGTGGGGAGTCAGGTCTGGCTATCAACCCAAGGGTTGCCGTTCAAGGGGGGTTGCAAGAAATTGAGACCCAAAAGATTGGGACCGTTTGAGGTCATCCAACAGGTCAACCCAGTGGCTTTCAGACTCCGGTTACCGAACCACATGAAACTGCACCCAGTATTCCACAGGTCATTACTGTCACCATATAGGGGGGAAGGTGAAGGGGTATCCACACGGGGGCCAGCCATAGAAGAAAGGGAAAGCAGCAACCATGTGGCGGAAATCATCGACTCCAGGTGGAAGGGTAATCAGGTGGAGTATTTGGTCGCGTGGGAAGGGGAGCCAGAGTCGGAAAACACCTGGGTGACGGCAGAGGAGGTCCGTGACGAGATCTTGATAGAAACGTTCCACCAAAGGTTCCCCAGGAAACCTCAGCCAGTAGCGAGGTTCCGGAGGGAGTACTTTGGCACCACCGACGATGAGGAGGAACTGGAAGGATTCAGGGAATCGGAGTTGGAAGAAGGAGCAGACTCCGATGAGGAGGAGTACTTGGAAACCGGAAACAGCAACAGGTGGAGGGAAGTGTTCGAAACTTCGGAAGATGAGGGAGGTTCCTTCAGGGGTTTTGCTCCCTCGCCTCCCGCAGAGGAGGGGAGGGAAGGGGGTGAAGGGGGCCCTGGAGGGGAGGTGGATGTCAGGGAACTGCCATCTGAGACGCAGGAGGTGAAGGGGCTCACGGAGGGTGAGAGAGACCATTCAGCTGAGGAGGGGACCAGCAGGGGGAGAAGTGGAGTTCCAAGGGAAAGTGAGTCGGAGGGAGGGCTCAGAGACACTTCTAGCGAGAACAGTGGGGAGGTTTCAGGACCTCCTGTAGGGACACCCACTCCTCGCCGGAAACTGTCACGCTGAGAGTCCAGAAGACGCGTTTCCGTTAAGGAGCTTTTAGGCTGGAAGAAGTTCCGTAAACGCCCACTGTCCGATTCAACGAGCGACTGATGGAGCCATGCTTAAGGAGCTCCGTCACAGACAGAGGTTTGTGGACTTAGCCAAACTCTGAGGGACTAGGATTTTACGCACAAGCAGCTCACCATCCCATCACACCCGGGATATTTGAAGAGGGGGCTGAGATTGAGGGTTGCACTGAACTCCCCTTAGCCTCGGTGCCTTCCCTGGTCAGCCAAATCCAGAGCTCTCGGGGACCTTATATCACTTTAGGCAGGGCCGAAAGCAAGAGCAGGGAAAGGGGAGGAAGTTTTCCTGGTGGCTCATTTTACAGCCTCTTCCTGAGCAGGAATTTAAACACACACAATGCCTGCCCCCGCTCCCCCCCCCGAGCTCTCCAAAAACAACAGCAGGCCACCACCCTCTCTCCTGGACAACGAACGCTGACGAGGAAATGTGCCACCAGGCAAAAAGGTCCATTTCAAACTCCGGTTTGCCGCTGCCTCCCAAGTACTGAGAACCCACCGGCTCATCCCCTGAAAGACACCTCCAAAGATAGCAGGAGAAGGCAGGCAAGCAGCGAGAGCAAAAGCACAAGCTGAGCAATGCAAGTAATGCGCGCAGAGCTCCCGCAAAGTGCCTAGTCAAACTCCCCAAGAAAACGAGGCTGCAAAACACCTGCCCTTGCAAGTGGCAGAGGCTGGCGGCGGCAGGACGAGCGGGCCGAAAGGGCTGGCTGGCTTCGGAGAAGCGCTGCCCAAAATGGTGCTCAGCCCAGCCCCCTTCCTCCACTACACAGGGTGGGGAAAAGCCAGGAGGCACCACGGTGTGTGGGGGGGGGGGAATGACGCCGGAAAAAATGGCAGCGCCAGGGGGGGAAATAACAGAACAAAATTAACAAACAGAATCGGCCGATCCACGGACCGTCCGTGGGCCAGATCCAGCCTGCGGCCTGTAGTTTACCGACCCCTGAATTAAACTGTGCCAAACAGCTTATGTTAAAAATAAGAGCCACGCCAGCCTGGTGATAGCTCACTGACCGTGGGCCATTATGGGAACAAAGCCTTGGAGGTGAGCCATCAAAGCAGAATATTAAGAGGCAGAGAATGTGCCAGGCAACAAATGGATGAAGCCCTGCCCTGAGCAGAGAGGTAATTACAGCAGTTCGAAAGCACGTCTAAGTGCAAGTAGATAAATAGGTACCGCTCCGGCGGGAAGGTAAACTGCGTTTCCGTGCACTGCTCTGGTTTCGCCAGAAGCGGCTTAGTCCTGCTGGCCACATGACCCGGAAGCTGTACGCCGGCTCCCTCAGCCAATAAAGCGAGATGAGCGCCGCAACCCCAGAGTCGGCCACGACTGGACTTATCCGTCAGGGGTCCCTTTACCTTTAATTACCTCACTGAGCTGTCCAAGGATGTAGACCTGCCCAAGGCTGGACTGGGCTACAAGACTATTGCCAAGCAGCTTGGTGAGAAGGTGACAACAGTTGGTACAATAATTCGCAAATGGAAGAAACACAAAATAACTGTCTACCTCCCTTAGTCTGGGGCTCCATGCAAGATCTCATCTCGTGGAGTTGAAACGATCATGAGAATGGTGATGAAGCAGCCCAGAACACAGGGGGAACATGTCAATGATCTCAGGGCAGGTGGGACCATAGTTACCATGAAAACAGTTGGTAACACACTACGCCGTGAAGGACTAAGATCTTGCAGAGCCCGCAAAGTCCCCTTGCTCAAGACAGCACACATACAGGCCCGTCTACAGTTTGCCAATGCACATCCGAATGACCCAGAGGAGAACTGGGTGAAAGTGTTGTGGTTATAATACAGATTATAAGATATTTTCTGGAATATTAGCAAAAAGACTAAAAAAGATTCTGCAGGAAGTTATCCATGCAGATCAAGCAGGTTTTCTTCCAGGCAGACAGATGAAAGACAATGTTAGGAATATAATAAATATATTGGAATATCTGACTGCCAGGAATGAGAAACAAGCTATATTAATGTTTGTGGATGCAGAGAAGGCTTTTGACAACATATCGTGGGAATTTATGTTAAAAAATTTAGAAATGATGGAAGTTGGAAATGATTTTTACAATGGAATAAGGGCAATTTACTCAGAACAAAGAGCTAAATTGATTGTAAATAATATACTGACAGAAGAAGTTAAGATACGAAAAGGTACCAGACAGGGATGTCCTCTATCACCACTGTTATTTATAATGGTTCTGGAGGTCCTTTTGTGTTCAATCAGGAACAATGAAATAATAAAAGGAGTGACAGTCGGTCCAAATGAATACAAAGTTAAAGCCTTTGCCGATGATCTAGTAATAACGATTGAAGACCCAAAAAATAGTTTAAATGAGGTATTAAATGAGATTGACCAATTTGGCAGACTGGCTGGATTTATGTTAAATAAGAGAAAAACCAAAATAATGGCTAAGAATATGGATCAGAGTCTGATAGAAGAAATGCAAAGAGAATCAGGGATTGAAGTGGCTAAAAAGATAAAATATTTGGGAATTTGGTTGACCCCCAAAAATATTGATTTATATCAGAACAATTATACACCGGTATGGAACGGAATTAAGAAAGATTTAGAAACTTGGAGCAGAATGAAACTTTCTTTTTGGGGCAGAATATCAACGATCAAAATGTGTGTGCTACCAAAGATGTTATTTTTGTTTCAAATGATCCCTATAATCAGGGGAACAAGCGTGTTCAAAGAGTGGCAAAGAATGATCTCAAGATATATCTGGCAGGGCAAGAAGCCAAGAATACAATTTAAGCTATTAACAGATGCTAAGGAAAGAGGCGGTTTTGCCCTGCCAGAAGCGTCTTGTCTCTGTTGGTTAAGGGAGTGGATAAAATTAAAAAATAACAAATTATTAGATCTAGAAGGTTTTGATAATAGATTTGGTTGGCACGCCTACTTATGGTTGGAGAAGAAGAAAAGTCACAAAGGTTTTGACAATCATATCTTTAGGAGCTCCATAATAGAAATATGGGAGAGGTATAAAAATATATTAGAACCCAAAGTTCCGCATTGGTTGTCACCACTAGAGGTAATGAGTGTAAAGAAAACTAATATGAGAGGGAACTGGATAACTTATGGAGAGTTAGTAATCAAAGAGGGGGGGAAATGGAAAATGAAGCCATATGAACAAGTTAAAGAGCATGTTTACGATTGGTTACACTATCTTCAAGTAAATGAAAGGTTCAAAAAGGACCTTAAAGAGAGGGGATATACAGAGAAAGAATCGAAATTCCAAACAGAGATAATTGACAATGATGTTAAGACAATGTCAAAAATGTATAAAATACTTCTGGAATGGCAAACAAAGGATGAGGAGATAAAGTCGGTTATGATACACTGGGCCAGAGGTTTTGGTTACAATATACAATTGGATGACTGGGAAAAGGTATGGAATGAAAATATGAAATTTACTGCATCTATGACGTTAAAGGAGAATGTTATGAAAATGGTATATAGATGGTACATTACACCTGTAAAGTTAGCAAAAATGTATAAAACATGTAATAAGTGTTGGAAATGTAAAGAAAAAGAAGGTTCATTTTTTCATATGTGGTGGGAATGTAAAAAGGTAAAGGGTTTCTGGGAAATGATATACAATGAATTGAAAAAGATGTTTAAATATACGTTTGTTAAAAAACCAGAAGCCTTTTTGCTAGGAATAACAGGAAGAGAGATAAATAGAAGCGATTATAAACTTTTTCAGTATGCAGTAACAGCGGCAAGAATACTGATGGCCCAAAAATGGAAACAAGAGGAATTACCGACCTTGAATGAGTGGAGAATGAAACTTATGGACTATGCAGAACTGGATAAAATGACTGGAAAAATCGGATACCAGAAAGATCACAAATTCATCGAGGACTGGGGAAAGTTTACGGATTATCTGAAAACCATATGTGATGAACAGATAACGCTAGTGGGTTTTAAGGAGGCTTTGTGAGAATATAAGGTATATTGTAAAAAAGAAACAGAGATGGAAGGTTAATACTAAATCGGCAATATCATACAGAAAATGCGTGAAGATAAAAAAAATGGATGATTGAGGGAGGTGCCGATGGAAGTTTAAAAAAACAGTAATTATGTAATTATGGTTGCACGAATTATTTGTAAAAGAAAAACTGAATAAAAATTTATATATATATAAAAAAGAAAGTGTTGTGGTCAGATGAGACCAAAATCGAGCTCTTTGGACTCAACTTGCTGTGTTTAGAGGAGGAGGAACGCTGCCTACGACCCAAAGAACACCATCCCCACCGTCAAACACAGAGGGGGCATATTATGCTTTGGGGGTGTTTTTCTGCTAAGGGGACAGGACGCATTTAAGGGATGATGGACAGGACCATGTATTGTCAAATCTTGGGTGAGCACCTCCTTCCCTCAGCCAGGGCATTGAAAATGGGTCAAGGATGGGCATTCCAGCATGACAATGATCCAAAACACACGGCCAAGGCACCCTTAAAGGAGTGGCTCAAGAAGAAGCACATTAAGGTCCTGGAGTGGCCTAGCCAGTCTTCAGACCTTAATCCCATCAAAAATCTGTGGAGGGAGCTGAAGGTTTGAGTAGCTACACATCAGCCTCGAAATCTTACTGACTTGGAGAGGATCTGCAAAGAGGAGTGGGACAAAATACCTCCTGAGATGTGTGCAAACCTGGTGGCCACCTACAAGAAACATCTGACCTCTGTAACTGCCAACAAGGGTTTTGTCACCAAGTACTAAGTCATCTTTTGCAAAGGGATCACTTATTTCACTCATTATAATGCACATCAATCTCTGACTTTTGTCTTCTGGGTTTCTGGGGGGTTTTCCCAGGCAAATTTAGCAGGGGATCAAATACTTTCCCCCCTCACTGTAGTAAGACCAGTTATTTTTTAGAATTGCAGCTGGCAGTGCAGCACTAGCAAAAACAGTGACAGACTATAAAAGGAGACAGAGAACATGGCTGATTTCTGTTTTGAATCCAAGGCTGCTGTGCCCATGGAAGAAGCAAGAGACCTGCTTGGAGTGTAATGTTAGGAACCCCTCCAAAGTACGCTCATACACAACCTGAGTAATTGTGTAAATAAACCATATATCCTAAAGATACTGCAGTCTCCACTGTGCCACATTTCCAAAGGAAACACGAACCCTGGAACCTTGCACAAGCTGTGGAGATTGGGGTGGCGACTGATTTCTATATGAAGCTAATGGGAGTAGTCCTTAGAAGATTTGGGGCAAGATGTCACAAGTATGCCGATGATACCTAGCTCTATTTCTCTTTAACATATTGATCTGGAGAGGCTGGGCATGTCCTAAACTGGTGACAGAACAAGAGCTAATAAATGACAACAGACTACTGACAAGATGGAGATCCTATGGATAGCCAGCTCTGGGATTCTGGTTTGTACACCAGCTCTAGATGGGCTTTCCACTGAAGGCAAGCTATATATGTGGTTATTTGGAAGGGGGTTTTTTTGTTACAGACAACCCACATTTAAACACTTGAAGTGACCACTTTAAATGCTACTCCCAAATGACTTGTTTTCCACAACATTATAAACCAAACTATTCATTAGAATGAATAGCTTTCTCTGTATCTGTAGAATTATTGCATCTTCTCTACCTCCACCCCTGGCTGCCAGAAGTAAGAGAATGTTGTGTCTCTATTTGTTTATTAGAAATAAAGGTTTCCCATGAATTGTCTCTCAGGCTACAACCCTCACACTGTCCCATGCCCTCAGTATCAGGATCCATGTATCATTTTGTCTGAATGAGAGCCGTGAGAAAGGGCATTCCTCCAAACCCATGACCTTTCCTCAGCTCATATGGAGTCAACATTTTTGCTGGGAGCATAAGCACCACTGACAACGTGGAATTTGGGTGAAACAGGAAAGTCAGAGTTATTGTTTCAAGTCCATGACTCACCAAAATGCCACTCAATAATAGCTAAGGCTGCTCTGCCACCCACCTCCCCTTGATCACCAATGTTCCACTTGGAGGCAAAGAAGTGCTTTCTCCCCAGCTGCGTGGTCATTCATCAACACATCTGACTCACCGGAAACTAAGGAAATATTTCAGCACATAAATCTGTTCAGATTTCAGAGAAATTTTAATGCTGCTTTCATGGAGCAGCTAAAAGTCGAAAATCAACCAACAGAACTCTTCTCAGAATTGATGTTAAAGGGGAAGAGGAGAGAGAGGGGAAAAAATGGTATTGCTTGTAAAGGTGATGGCAGAAGCCTAGTCTGCAGCATGTTAGCCTTAAATAGTTATTCGCAGACTAATAAGATTATACCAGCCTCCCCCAACTGAGAACTCTTCAGATATTTTAGACTACAACTCCCATCAGCCTCAGCCAGAACAGCCAAGCTGGCTTTGGCTGCTGGGACTTGTAATTCAAAATATCTGGAGAGATCCAGGTTAGGGAAGGCTGGGTCAGACCAACACATTGCTGGCATTTTTTCCTTTCATGTTTGTAAAACACTGCATTTTTAAAAATCCACTGTCCTAGTGAAGCAACAATATTTTACTACTTTTCTGTATGATCAACCCATTGAAGAATCACAGTGAATGGACCCAGAATTGTTGGGGGGGGGGTAGAATAGAAACAATAGGAAAAGTTGGGACATTTGCTAACCTTTGCACCTGGCACTGAAGTTAGCAACCACTCTAAAATAAGGCTGAAAGTTTATCCCGAAATGTAATGTTTCATCTTAAAAAAAATCAGAATTTTACAATGAATTTAAAAGAGAAAACATCTCTCAACTTTCTGTAACAAAAGGAACACATCTCACAAACAACAAATGTGGTGATCATCTGGCTTCAGACTGTAGTTGTGTCTCACAAGACTGGACACTCCTCTCTCTATACATCATATTAAATACCTTTGCAGAAGCTTACAAAAAGCTTGGCCTATCGCTCAACATCCCAAAACCAAAATACTGCACCAACAAGTACAAAATAACCCCTCTGCAGCGCCACAAATCCAACCTAATGGTGTAACGTTGGAAAATGTTGATCACATCTCCTACCTGGGCAGTTATCTTTCCACAAGGGTCAATACTGATGCTGAAATGCAGTACTGCCTGAGCTCTGCGAGTGCGGCTTTCTCCCGATTGAAGTGCAGAGTGTTTGAGGACCAGGATATTCGCAAGGAAACCAAAATGCTTATTTACAAAGCTATTGTACTACCATCCTTACTGTACGCTTGTGAAACATGAACCACTTATAAACACCATCTCCAATTCCTTGAAAGATTCCATCAATAATGTCTCCAAAAAAATTTACACCTCACTTGAGAAGACAGGCGAACTAATACCAGTATACTGGAAGAAGCAAAGATTACCAGTGTTGAAGCAATGATTCTTCAACATCAACTTCGTTGGACTGGTCACGTTGTGTGGAAGCCTGATGATCGTCTTCCGAAGCAACTACTCTATTCCAAACTTAAAAACGGAAAGCATAATGCTGGTGGTCAACAAAAGAGGTTTAAAGACTGTCTCAAGGCAAGTCTTAAAAAATGTAGTATAAACACCAACAATTGGGAAACACTTGCCTGCAAGCACTCCAATTGGAGAACAGCCTTTACCAAAGGTGCCATGGACTGTGAAGACACTCGAACTCAGGACGCAAGGGAGAAACGTGCTAAGAGGAAGGCACGCTTGGCAAATCCACACCGTGATCAACTCCCGCCTCCAGTCACTTACGGACTCTTTGTTAAAACCGTGTTTATGGAAGACAATCTTACTCAGGTGGAAGATCTAGCTGAAGATGAAATACGGTAAATGTTGTGCACAAAAGAAAAATTATTTAAAACACAGAAGTGGAAAAGCAGTCTAGAAGAGTTGTGACTGCAGTTTCATTCTACCAAATGTAAAAACTAAACCTCTTTTATTCAATTAGAGGGGACAGTTCACCCAAACCTGTATCTTTATAAATTTGTGAGCAACTTTGTGTAGAGAATTTATTTGGTTCTTTTTGCAATTTGTGGTATATGGAGGGTGGTATATGTCACCTTCAAAAAACCTACAGCCACTCTATGTAAACAAAACGAGTTACATTATACACTGTGATCTTCACATTACTACAGTTACTTGGGGATCTAAAAGAGGTGGGCCTCTAGAAAGTGTCTACTCAATCAATAACACTGAACTTTAAAAGATAATGTGCTACAGTATAGAATATGTACTAAATGATTTTCTTGGCATTTGAAGTTTCCATCATCCACCCACTCTGTCTATTAGAAGGCTTCAAATCCATTCTTTATTTGCATATCAATACCCACAATGCTCTTCCAGCTCACAGCAGTGCACCTAAGCTCAGGGAACAAGTTGAAAGGTTTTCCCACAATCGTGTTATTTTCTGTATGCTTTGAAACCTTTCTAATAAACATATCCTTATAATAGCTCCCTTGATAATTGCTTTGCTGGAATAGGCTCTCAGAACAGAATTTCAGAAACTCTACAAGTGGCTACGAGAATTACATAAACTTTGAGAATTCTCCCCACCCACTCACCAAAAAAAGAAAAGAAAATTAACATTCCTTAAAAACTCTTAAGTGGCAGATGAAATAAATATAAGTTCAATTATCTGTTTTGTAATAAACAGTACAGAATACAGTGGTACCTCGGGTTAAGTGCTTAATTCCTTCTGGAGGTCCGTTCTTAACCTGAAACTGTTCTTAACCTGAAGCACCACTTTAGCTAATGGCGCCTCCTGATGCTGCCGCGCCGCCGGAGCACGATTTCTGTTCTCATCTTGAAGCAAAGTTCTTTTTCCACATCTCTTGTTGTTATTTTCATATATTTTTCCTTTCTCTTTGTGAACTCTGATAGTCTCCGCAAGCTGGTTAGAACAGTTTGTAATCCTGCGTGGATATTATTATTTTTTATCCAGTAGCCATATCCAGACGTTTTCCATATAACATCACTTCCATACATCAAAACAGTCTTAGCGTCATTCATCTTCACCAATCTGCCTCCTTTCTCAAAACCTCTGAGGAGATTCACTAGGAATGCAGTCTAAAAACAAGTCCATTCTTCCTCCCGGCTATAAATCCTTTGGCAAGATGGCGACTCCGAATTAATTGCTGCGCTATTCCAAAAGCTATTATTGCTTCTCGGTCTCCATAAAGCATACTTTTGGTTAAAGTTTATCTCCACACAGACCTTAATCATCCTGCTTGGGTCAGTTCAACCGACGGTTCTAATGAGGAGGGGTTCTTGTAAATCACATAGAAGGAAAGTAAAAAAGGTCCGTCCCCCCCCCCCATTCAGCCCTGTTGTCAACATACCCCGCCTTTGGTGTATCTTCATCGTAAAATATTCCTGTTTCTCCAACCCGTCGTCTTCTTTTGCAGAGGTCACTTAAATTAGCAGACTTCACCCCCCTTCTTCACTTGAAATATGTGCATTTGCTTCTTCTGTAATTAATTATTCCAAATTGCTGCAACTAGTGCGCGACCAGAGACAGCGTCCAGGAGAGCCGAGGTCCACACGGGGGCATTCTGCCTAGGGCCCTCACCCCCTTTTTTGGAATTAGGGGGTGATTTATGGGCACAGCAGGCAAGGGCAGTGTTCCCCATTTCCTTGGGGCAACAAGGGAGGCTGCCTACTCCCATAACAGCCTCTTAATTACCCCGTGTGGGTCGGAGAGATGGCATTGTCGGCCATCTTCCAATGCACCCCCTAGTGGCCCCCCCCCCCTGCACCGCGATATCTCAGTTGGTAGAACATGAGATGCTGAACTTCAGGGTCATGGGTTAGAGCCCCAAAATTCCTGCATTACAGGGAGATGGACTAGATGGCCCTCGTGGTCCTTTCCAACTCTACAATTCTATAAATTGTATACCTGAAGAAGCATCTCCACTCCCATCGTTCAGTCCGGACACTGAGGTCCAGCTCTGAGGGCCTTCTGGCGGTTCCCTCACTCTGAGAAGTGAGATTGCAGGGAACCAGGCAGGGGGCGTTCTCAGTAGTTGTGTCCGCCCTGTGGAATGCCCTCCCATCAGACGTCAAGGAAATAAACAACTATCTGACTTCTAAAAGACATCTGAAGGCAGCCCTGTTTAGATATGTTTTTAATGTCTGGTGTTTTATTGTATTTTTAATATTTTGTTGGAAGCCTCCCAGAGTAGCTGGGGAAATCCAGCCAGATGAGCGGAGTATAAATAAATAAATAAATTATTTTTATTTTTACTTTATTATTATTATTATTATAAACCTCATTACCTGAAAACATGAAAGACCATGCAGAAGAATAAGCACACAATTCAGAATCATCTGCTCCAGACAGTGTTCCTAGCCTCCATTTGGAAGGAAGGAAGGTGGGGAGATTTCTCATCCCTTCAGATAGTTGCTATTGTTGAATGGTTAAAACCAACAAAACTAGACAGCAATTATAGTGCTATTCTTCTATATCAATGGCATTAGCCTTCAAGAACAGCACACACTGTTTTCAACTTGTAAGATATTTGCATATATAACAACATGTATCAAGGCTTTGTCTGGAAAGCAAGGTATTTCTTCCTCCCAGAGCATCAGTATCTAATCTGTCAAACACATATCAACAATTTAACAGTGTTATTTATCCTCAAAAGCAATAGCCTTTAAAAAAAAAAGAAAGACAAAACAGTACTAGTACTTGCAGATGACCTGCTAAACTAGACAAAATAAGAGGAACTGTTAGGTTTGATTCAGACTACCATGTTTGCATTCTTTCATCACTGAAAATACTTCTGCCACTACTGTATAGGGTGCCTACTACCCTTACAGCTGCTCTTTCAGGCTACATCTTCAACTGTCAGGTTCACCTGTCACAGAAGCTGTGACTTTGCAAACTGAAAGAAAAAGATTCTCGCCAGTGAGTCAGTGTGGTGTAATGGTTCAACTTCCATTTTCTTTGCCCAGATTATAGCCACCAATTCCTCCTAAAATCAGAACATTTTAATAAATCCATACAAACTAAAGCACAAAGTGACTGTAGAACGTTACCAGTTGCCAGTTTTACAGAGCATTCCTATGCCATGTCCACCTGAGTTCAATGGGACATTGTAGGTGGGCAGATCAATCCTAATGAGTGGCTGGGGACAAGAGAAGTGGCAAAGCCACCAGCACATAAGAAGCCCTGCCAGCTCCTATCCGTCAGGGCAGAAGGTGAGTGGCAGCTTTGTAGGGATCATGCCACACCAGCTCCAAGCCCAGACTGGACCTTTCTCCACAAACTGGGGCAATTTAGGATCCAGCAGTTCCTCTCCACCACATAATGCTCCATCACAGGGCCCTCTGCCAGCATTAGCTGTGCACCCATTCAGGAAGAGATCACAGCTCTCCTGCAGAAGAGCCCATTGGCCAACGGCACATTCCTCTAATCAGCACTACCAGGCATCAGCATCAAAGGGACAGTGAGAATGAAGCACAGGGCCCTTTGTCTGCAAATCTTTGCCTGCAATGGCCACCTTTATTGTAGGTCAGGGCATCAGTCTTCGGAAAACTGATAAAAACAAATACTCAAGTAGCCTAGGAATTACCTCTCTACTCAGATATCACATGGCAGCAATGGAAATCTTTAAGAGGTCTGTGTTAGCAGGCTGTTAATCATAGCGGATTCTCAATTCTAATTGTACTGTCTTCTTCAGTCACCAACATTAGTTTTAGCTCCAAAACCAAATCCATAAAGGATAAGGGTTGACAGTTTGAGGTGATACAAATCATTTGGGAGAGAGGAGAAGGAAAATAAAGGTGGTGGTGGTTATGTTATGTGGGATGTTTATAGCAAAATCACTCATGTGACTCGGCTACAATAAGCACAAATTGTCCTTACGCATGCCTTAGCTTCAGCTGGGGAGGGGAGTGCGGAGAATGCACCATGCATTATGCACAGGCCAGCAATGTATGCTCATGGAATTTTAATCACACATCACATTCAATGCAAGTACTTTCAATCTGTGCATGCACAGATCAAACTACCCCCCAAGTTGTTAATGTATTTCAAAGAGATACCGTATTTTTCGCCCTATAGGACGCACCAAAAATGAAGGGGAAATGTGTGTGCGTCCTATGGGGAGAATGCAGACTTTCACTGAAGCCTGGAGAGCCCCCCCGCCAGCCCCGCAAGCTCGGGGGACAGCGGGGAGGCGCAGTGCGCCATCCCGCTGTCTCCCGACTTGGTTTGGAGGCTGGCAGCAGGGAGAAGCACGCTTCTCCCCGTTGCCATCCCCGCAAGCTCGGGAGACAGCGGGGAGGCGCAGCACGCCATCCCGCTGTCTCCCGACTTGGTTTGGAGGCTGGCGGCGGGCTTCCCCCGCCCCCAGCCCCGCATGCTCCCAGAGCGGGCTTCGCGCAGCTCTCCGCAAGCTGTGGGAGCCTGGTGCGACTTCGCGCCGGGCTCCCACGGCTTGCGGAGTGCTGCCTGTTCTGGGGGCTGGGGAAGCTCGGGCTTCCCCCGCCCCAGCCCCCCACCTGGGGGGGGGAAATAATTTTTTCCCCTTTATTTCTCCCCCTCCCCAAAAAAATCTAGGTGCGTCCTATGGGCCGGTGCGTCCTATAGGGCGAAAAATACGGTAGCTGAGGAGCTGGTTCCTTCTAAGTTTTTTTTTTTCACTTCAGCAATAGAACAGGGTGCCAGTGGGAGGGGGAGGAGGAAATATTCCACAGTAGTATAGCTGAGAAAACATTGGATTGGGATCAGTGTTTATAATATGTTCTGTGTTATGTTTACTTGAATATATAAACTTTGAACAGCACACATTTACACTGCTAAGCATTCAAACTTCTAAGATTCTACTACATGGAACTTTTGATGCACGCTCAAGGGAGTGAAGTGGGCAGGAAGCAGAACTCTTAAAGTTAGCCTTTATCAGTTATGGCTCTCTGGGAAGACCTAGAGATAGTAGCACCCTCCCAAACATCATGCGGGTGACTGCAAGACATGTGGCAATACTTGGAAGTGAGCTGAAGCAAATTATGGGGCAAAAGGGTGAGGAAGATGGAACAGTGGCAGTTGCTCAGAAGAAAATATTTGAATCACAGTGGATGACACTTTAAATTCCATTCTTTATACTACAAGGCCCAGTTAGGAGACCCAAGAGGCTAGCTCAGCCAAGAACTTTTCAAAGGGTCATTTACAAGATCACATATTTAATACACCCTTTGCTTCTGTGCTCACTATTCTAGTTCAGATTAGAATATCCAATTGACCCTTGAAAAATTCCCAAGATCACTTAACGTATCATCATCCTTTCATTCTTAGAACATGGTACTAAGGATGGTTGCGGTCCTATGTCAATGGTTTCCAACGGCTGATGCTTGGAGGTTGCTCTTTGGCCCCGAGGAGCCTTCAACAAAGGGCTTCCTAAGGTTCCCATTTACCGTATTTTTCGCCCTATAGGACTCACTTTTTCCCCTCCAAAAATGAAGGGGAAATGTGTGTGCGCCTATGGGGCGAATGCAGGCTCCTTGGCTTCAGTGATAGCAACGAGAAGCCTAGGAAGCCTGCGCTCCGGAGGCTTCGCGTTGCTTTCGCTGAAGCCAGAAGAGTCTGCGCTTTGAGGCTGGCGGTGGGGGAAAGCAGCGCTTCCCCCCATTGCCAGCCCCAGAGGATCGGGGGGCAGCGGGAAGGCACGTGACGCCTTCCCGCTACTCTCTGACCCAGCTTTGAGGCTGGCAGTGGGGGAAAGCAGCGCTTCCCCCCATCCCCAGCCCCAGAGGATCGGCGGGCAGCGGTAAGGCACTTGACGCCTTCCCGCTACTCTCCGACCCGGCTTTGAGGCTGGCGGTGGGGGAAAGCAGCGCTTCCCCCCATCGCCAGCCCCACAAGCTGGGTCGAAAAGCCAGCAGAAGCCGCGCAGCCCCTTTAAAGAGCGCACGGCTTCTGCGGGAGGTGGGAGAATTCCCCCACCTCCTAGAAAAGCCAGCAGAAGCCGCGCAGCCCCTTTAAAGAGCGCATGGCTTCTGCGGGAGGTGGGGGAATTCCCCCACCTCATAGAAAAGCCTGCAGGAGCCGCGCAGCCTTTAAAGAGAGCGTGGCTCTTGGGGGCTTTTCCCCAAGGAGGGAGAAGGGATGGACTGCCCGAGTCCGTCCCTTCTCCCTCCTGTGGGCTTTTGCAGGAGATGGGGGAATTCCCCCACCTCCCGCAAAAGCAGGCAAAAGCCGCGCGCTCTTTAAAGGATGCGCGCCTTGTGCTGGCTTTTCTAGGAGGTGGGGGAATTCCCCCACCTCCCACAGAAGCCCGCATAAGCCGTGCGCTCTTTAAAGGGGCTGCGCAGCTTCTGCTGGCTTTTCTAGGAATTCCCGCACCTCGTAGAAAAGCCCGCAGGAGTCGCACAGCCTTTAAAGAGTGCGCCACTCTTGGGGGCTTTTCCCCGAGGAGGGAGAAGGGACTGACTGGCCATTTCAGTCCCTTCTCCCTCCTGGTCGAAAAGCCCGCAGGAGTCGCGCGCGGCTCCTGTGGGCTTTTGTGGGAGGTGGGGGAATTCCGCCACCTCCCGCAAAAGCGGGAAGGTCTTGGAGTAGCGCACAGGCCGCGTGCAGCCTGTCCGCTGCTCCTAGAGCTGCGGGGGGGGGTATCATATTTTTTCCTTGATTTCCCCCCTGAAAACTAGGTGCGTCCTATGGGCCGGTGCGCCCTATAGGGCGAAAAATACGGTATGCCCTAGGCTGTTTAACATCTACATGCTGAGTGAGGTCTTCTGCAGTTATGGGGTATGTTGTCAGCTATATGCTGAAGACACACAGCTCTACTTCTCCTTCACATATGGAGTTGAGGCAGTGGATGTGCTGGACTCAGGGTTTGAAATTCCCCTTGTTCTAGGCACATTTTGTGACAGGGAATTTCGTCAGCGCAAGCAGTTTCTGAGCTCTGGGCACAGTACTATGCCAAAGATTTCAGTTTAAAACTGGAGAGTGGAAGAAAAGAAGAACCTTTTTCTGCCTCCCTATTTCCAGCTATTCTCTGAAGACTGAAGAAGAGACCCTCTTAAGAATATTAGGGGGGGGTGGGCAAAGAAAGGACTAGACCACGTGAAAAATGAACATAATATTTTAGCTGCAATTCATTCATTTTCAGCTTTGTATTCTTATTATAAAAAAGTGTGCCTAGACATTCTGTTGTTGTACCCATAACCTAATTTTAAGGTGCTGTTTAGCTCCTAGCTTTCATATCTCTTTCTAACACTGGCTGGACCATTGTCTTGCCTTGGTAATGGACTGGGTGAGAGCTAACAAACTGAAGCTCAATCCATACTGAGGCACAGTTAGTGGATGGTTCCCTGGACCATTAAAACCAATCCTGGCCCAGTTGCACTGGCTGCCATTTAGTGTTTGGGTCCTGTTCAAAGTGTCAGTTTTGACCTATAAAGCTCTAATTAGCTCCAGCCTACAACACCTCAAGGACTGTCTCTTTCCATATGAGCCAATCAAGACCCTGCAATCATCATCTGAGGCCTTTCTGTGTGTGCCTTCTCCACAAGAGGTCTGGAGGGTGGCAACATGAGAACGGATCTTTTCTGTGGTGGCTCCCCATTTGTGGAATGCTCTCACCAAGGAGGCTTGCCTGGGACATTTGTTACATATCTTTAGGTGTCAAGCAAAAACAACACTCTTCTCCTCTGCCTTTGGTTAATTAAACAATCTATGGCCTTTTATACTGTGTATGGGAGGGGGGTATGCAGCTATGTTATGTATTTTTATGTTTCTATATTGTAAACCGATCCTTGGATGAAGGTTGGTATAGAAATGTAGTAATTTAATAATAAATAAATATATAAATATTAGCCCTGAATAGCAGTTGCTGGAGAGTAAGAAAGAGGGCTGTTGCTCAGTGTTAGAAACTCATATATATAAGCTAGGTGCCAAATGGCACCTTAACCCAAGGTTACAGTCACCAAAGCAGATGTCTAGTTGCCATTTTGGGGCAAGGTGGCTCTAAAGTCTTATTTTTCATAAGAAGTCAAGATGAAATATTGTTTAACGAAGAATGGATACATGGATTATAATTAAAAATATTGTAAACAACTAAATACATTAGCAGGATTAATTTAAAATCAAGCAGTTTAAAGGTGATTTTGGAAGAAATATAGAGAGTAATAAACAAAAGAAGTTAAGGGGGATATACAGTTTTAAAAATGTTTTTATAAGAAACCAAGGAAGGGGAGAAGAGAAGTCAAAATACGTATGTATGTAATTTATTATGATTACTGTTAAATTGAAAAATGAAATTTATTTTTTAAAAATAAGCATTTTTCAAATGATTGATTGACTGTGATTGATCATTAGTTAAACATCTGGCTAGTTCAGATGACAACCATGAGCTAGGTTAAGAACTTTGAGAACTTTAAAAAGGCAGACCTTCTGATTAGCATATCACACTTCAAGTCCATAATATAAGTCGGCGCTACATCAGAGCACATTGCTACACACTGACCTGGTTTGCACTCAAATGTTAAAATGCAGTTTAAAATAAACAATGGTTTAATATGCTATGATACATGCTGCTCAATAGTGTTCAATTCCTTCCTTCCTTTACCACATCAGAGAGGAAACAAACCAGCAGCTTTGCGTCACATGCAAACCAGTGCTTGCAGTTTGTTTGGAGAGAAACAAACTACAAGAGCTGGTCCACGCATATCGCAAAGCCCAGGAGAGGCAAATCCAACACTATTGAGCAGTATGCACCAGCTTGCTATTCATATATTCATAAACCATAGTTTGCTTTAAACTAAAAGTCTCGTACCCAGCATTGCTCAGGAATTCTTTTGACTGGCTCAGTCCACCATCTTAATTCAAAATGGTGTCCAACTGTATTAAAAAAAAACAACCCCTGCTTCTTGTGCTCAGAAGTTATCATGCAGAATTTTGTTACGATATCTTAAGAGTTGCCCAATTGCACAACAAACAGGGGGGGGAACTTTCCATAGTACACTTGTACCTTGGTTCTCGAACACCTTGGCACTCATACGTTTTGGCTCCCAAACGCTGAAAACCCGGAAGTACCGTAAGTTTTCGAACCTTTTTTCAGAAGCCGAACACCCAACACGGCTTCTGCTTGAGTGCAGGAAGCTTCTGCAGCCAATCGGAAACCGTGCCTTGGTTTTCGGACGTTTCAGAAGTTGAATGGACTTCCAGAATAGATTACGTTCGAGAACCAAGGTACAACTGTATATAGTTTATACTGTCTCTAATCTTCTGAGCCACAAAGCAGGCAGCAGCAAAGCACAGGACAATGCTAGAAGGAATGGAGGCTTGGCTACAGCAAAGCCAGGACCATGAGGCCTTCCCCCACTGGTTCATCCGTTCCACAAACTCCTGCTTTCTGTGGCACTTGTGGCGTCTATTCTGCAGGCAGACCAAACCATCCATGATGTGCATTATGGGTAAGGGCTTTCCACAATACAGTTCAGTCTCTGAAAAGCTATTATTTGCACACAACCAGAGAAAAACTAAGTTTAGGAAGGCTGAAGTCTTAGTATGTAACAACACCAACAACAAAGTAAAATGAATTATTAAAAAGGGAAGGGCCTTTTGATATTTCTAGCTTTGAAACCACAAACCTTACATAGATAGTGCCACTGAAAATGTATTATTTTACAATAAATCAGCAACAGGAAACCTCTTCCACCATGCCTCCCCATGCTGTTTGGTTGAAGTCACACCCACCTGTCCATCACCCCCTGTCATATGCAGAACAGGTAAAACTGTAGCAAAATTCAAGCTGTGGATTCAAAGCAAGAGCCAAGAACACACTCCCAATTTCCCCTTTTCAATTTGGCACCTTACCACGTCATGCTGCTTTCAGCAGCAACTGGATACGCTCAGGAGTCCCAATTGCCTCTGGAGGCAGCATAGCCCCCCCTCCCTCTGCCTAACCAACCTCACAGGGTTGTTGGCGGGGCGGAGAAGTGGGGGGAAGGCGGGACAGAGCTGAGGCGAGGGGGAAGCTGCACAAGGACCCCGAGGTGCATTTCACAGAGCCATTAAGACAATATGGATGGGTTCTCATCGGAACAAGCCGAGGACCATGAGGCGCCAGACCCAAGGCGCCCCTTGCTCGGCCTCCTGCTCCCCCAGAGGCCCCCCGGCAGAGCCGGGTCCGGCCGCCCTCTTCTCCGCCCGAGGCCCCGGGCCAAGGCGCCCACTTGGGGGACATCGCAGCCCGCCGGAGCGAGCGCCGCCGGGACCCCGCGCTGCCGCCCCCTTGGAGAGAGAGGGCCGGAAGGCGGCACGGGGCGGAAGCGGAGGGAGGGGGTCACGGGGCGGAGGAAGACCCTCTCGAGGGGAGCCTGGCGGGAGGCGCCCCCGAGGCCCGCTCGCCCCTCCCGCGCCGCCGCCGCCGGCTGCTGCTGCTGCAACCCGACAGCCCTCGCCCCCCCCCCACTGACCTGTCGCTGAGTGGCGGGCGGGGGGGCTCCCCTTGAGAGACTGCTGCCCCGTCACCCCCACTCGGCCTCCGCCATCCTTCTCTCCGCCCTCTCCTCACACGCAGGGCGCGTTGCCCCGCCCCTTCCGCGTATCCTTCCGCGGGGACGCTCTCCGCCCCCCCCCCCTCCACACACAATTCATTGTCTCTCCCCACCCCTTTATAACCTCCTTCGAGAAACAAACCTCCGAAAAAGCCTTAGCTGCTTTCTTGGAATAAAGGCAGTAGCGGAACTATTTTTTGAAAGCGGAAGAATTACACATACGCGAGTTCGCACACCAACACCGAAAAAAACCTACCCACAGGGCGGGTTAGCAGCAATGCATGCTGGGGATCGTAGTCTCGCCCTTGGGCGAGCGGGATCCTCTTTTTGTCACCTTCCAGGGAAAGCGGAGCGTCGGCGTTGCTAACGGGACGGAGAAAACTAGGCGGGGAGCCACGCCCCTTTCCCCCTCCGCCCGGGCGCGCGCGGGGACGCGCGAGCGAGGGGCGGGGCCTGCGAGGGAGGCCGGCAGTTTGAGTTGCGAGGCGAGGAGTCGCGGGCGGCGCGTGAGGCGAGCGGGGCGCCCGGAGGGGAGAAGGGAGGCAGCCCGACCGACCGCCGCCCAGGTAACTGTCCTTCGCTGTTTCTATCCGGCGGCGCGTGCCCGAGAGTTCTCCGCCTCAGGCGGGACGCGAACCGGGGCGAGAGGGGGCCGGGTGGGGGCGCCGGAGGCCGCTTGGCGCCCGCGCCGCCTCCCCGCGGGGCGGGGTCGCCTCCGCTTCCTGGCGGGGGGGGGGAGGCCCCTTGGACGCCCCCGAAGCAGCGGAGAAGTTTCTCCGCGAGAAGTTTCGGGCCGGCCCGTCTCGCCCCCCTTTGCCTTGAGAAGGGAAACTTTTCCTGGCCTGTCCCGCCAGCAGCTCCGTGGGGCTCGGGCGCCTTGCCGCCTGCCTTGCCCGCCCTGAAAGCGCAGTCCGTGAGGGGAGGCATCCGGGCGGCGGGTCTCCTCGACGGGAGAGCAGGGAGACTCTGGGGAGAAGGGGCTGGAAGACGGGCGGCGGGGTTCCGTGAGCCTCTTGCCTCTCCCGCGCAGGGAAAGGCTCATCCTGGGCAGGAGGGCGACCGGGCGGCTCTGGGATCCGTGGCCTGGCCGCTTCGGTCCTGCTGCCGCTGATGCCATGAAATTTAAGGGGCCGGAAGATCTGCAGATCTGTAAGCGGATCAGGGCCCTGGACAAAATCAGCAAAGGGCTCCCTGGAAACCTCCCCTTGGATCTTTGCTCTTGACTGGATTTGCCTTGTGTTTTGTTTTGTTCTGCTCTTCAAGTCAAGAGGTCCTTGGTTTTTAGCCCTTGAAGTTGTATCCCTTCATTCCCATAAAGGAAATTCCACATAGGAAACTGACACATTGTTTCAGAACCACATCCCCCTAGTCATTGTATTTCTGGCCCATAGCTCACAAAATATGAATATGTTCCAAAATATATTGATTATTTTAGGCTTTTGTATGTTTTTCTTCCTTCCCCACACCCATTTCTTTTGCACTTGGACAGCTTGTGGAGGACAGGGCTAAGAACTTGATTACAGTATGTAAATGGTTAGCATTCAACATAATTGTGTTTCTGAATGGCTTTTTGAGCACCTTAACACACAGGCTGCTGTTATATGGAGGTCATCTATCAGAATTAGAAATGGAAAAATATGGGGCAGTTGATTGTACAGATGTTTAAAAGATCTTTCATTCTCTTATCTGCATGACTGGTGCTTAAAAATTATGTGTTTGCTTCTAAAAATTTGGAACTTTACTTCAGCCTGACAGCATATGGACAGTTTTACAGAAATGTGAAGTTTCTTCTTTTATCCCAAGTTGATTAAGTGCCTTCTGTCACACTTGCTAAAGCTGTTGCTGTGCGGTTACGTCAAATCTTTCCTCAGACATGAATCCACTGTGCGGCAAGTCACTATCTGCCTCAGGCTCCCCATTTTTAATATAGGCATAGTGCTAGTAGTAGCCCATTGTAACAATGAGGGAAATGCAAATCACTTTGAGCATGGGGAAAAAACATTAAATACTTTTTTATTCCTTAATCTTATGAATTATTAGATCTGTGAATGTGCTTAATGAACAATATATATTGAAAGAGAACAATATCTTCTGGCTTATCATCAGGTTTCCTTACCCCTCCTCTCCCCCCCCCAGCAAGGTCTTCTGTTGTGCTTTCCAGGATCAAGACTACCTTCCAAAGTATGAAATCCACAAGGTCACGTACATAATCATTGTTCTTGGCTTTTCAAGGCTATGTTAACTACTTATACAAAGTAAGAGTTTAGCTCTTTGCTTGATAAGAGTTTTCCGGTATTGAGAATCCATCCAGCTTTTGTTAGATTCTTTTAAAGTCATGGAGGCTGGTCCATTGGGTCAAATGGGATGCTACCCAACCAACCTCAGTCTGCAGTCGGCCAGTTCTCACCTCCCTCCCTTCTTTCTTACAACCAGTTTAGAGAGTGGCATTGGCTGTAAGCTTCCTTCTCCTTAGTCTTAGTCTCAGCCTTACCTTCATTGAAATGAGGGGAGGTTCTGACTGTTATTAGCTTTGACTTCACGTGCTGTTGGCCTTCCTCCCTACCAGTCCAATGGGCACTAGTCCCCACTGTTTAAGATTCCCTAGCCAAGAGAACAAAAAGTATTGCAATAAAGCAGGCTCCCTCAAACTCGGCCCTCCAGATGTTTTTGGCCTACAGCTCCCATGATCCCTAGCTAGCAGGACCAGTGGTCAGGGATGATGGGAATTGAAGTCTCAGAACATCTGGAGGGCCGAGGTTGAGGAAGCCTGCAATAAAGGAAAGCAGGAGCTATGTGTCTTATGTAGACTTGCATGCAGAAGCCAGGAAGGCCAAGTCGCTAGTGCCATCAGCTCCTTAAATAAGGCTGGGAATACTATACCATTGGTTTCTGTTATATTAACAGAATATTAACAGAAATATTAAGCTGTGTAAACAGTCTTTGGTACCTTGGTGGAAACTCAGGCTGGGTGATACCTGGTTTTCAACATCGCGATATGTCACCAGGTATATCACAAACTAAACATTGCAATTTAGTGATATATTGTGATGTCTGAAACATGGAACGGGTGGGGAGGGTGGAGATTGGGCGAAGGAGCAGTCATTGAAGATTGCACAGGGTGTGTGTATGGAGATTGGATGAAGGAACAGTCAAGGAAATTAATAGGTATGTGCTGTGTGCACTGCAGGTTCCTTCTCTTGGAGGCAGACAAACCCTCACATTTGGTGGGCGAACTCCTTCCACTCCTCTCTGGAAGTAGAAAGAGGAGGCGGCCCAGCCTTGATTCCTACATTGGGTAGAGACACCATGGTTATGGGGAGGCGCTGAGGCTGGGAGTGGGGCTCTTCTGCCATAGGAAGGGAAAGTGAGCTGAAAGGACAGCCAGCCAGCCGCCTGCCAGAGAGCTCATAATTATAGCACCCCTTGGAGTTTTGAAGGCTGTGCTTTGCAATACACGGCCGGTTCAGTTTTTTTGAAGTGGTTCATATGATGTGGTCTACAAGCTGGTGTTGGATGATCGATACATCGGTCAGATCTAGCGGAAAGGTGAAATATAAATGCAGGAAATAAATAAATGGGGAAGAGCAAGAACTAGAGATGACAGACGCTCTAGTAGATATACTCTTTCATGTAGATCCCTCTTTTTTTGCAGCATGCTTTTATCTCCTCACAGTTGTAGCAATTTGATTTTTGAGTGGTCTTACAGGATTTTACTTATATGTGGGAAAGTGTGTTTCAACCACAGATTAAAAGTAAATTCTGGTTATATAAACCAGGAGCTACTTTTATTTTATTTTTTAATCTAGAAGCTTTTCCTGTGCCCACTTTACAAATGAAATGTGGATCGAAGCATTGAGAGGCTGAATTTTTTGCATTGGTAGATTTACTTTTCCAACAATGCTAGATTTTTTAATGGTAAAATAGCAGCTGAAGTTGTACAGATCAGGATACTTCCTGGCAAAAGTATGATCTCCATTCTGTTTCAGGAAAACCTCATTTGTTCTCTGAAACACAGAAATACGTTAGAAATTATTTCTCTACCCAGTTGTTATTTCCATGAGTAGTCTGCTATTGTATGAAAATCCAAAGATAAAGATAATGTCATTTACTGACTTCCCAACTAAACTTTTTATCCTTATTCATATGAGTTGTACCTGACTTTCAATGGCAGATAAAACACATTTCTGAAATATTAGGTGCATAATATTAATCAGTTACATGATGATAGATTTTGTTTTGAAGCCTGCTCATATTTGAAGTGTCCTTTAAGTCTTAAGGACATCTGCAACTAGAAAGTAAGTTTTGTTGGTTAGGTTGATTTCAGAGTAGGGAGTTCATAGCTCAATAGTAAACTTGCACTGGCTTGAGCTCACAGCTTCACTTGTATATCTGGTACTGAAATGTGTCTTGTTGGATTGGGACAGTTATACCCTGATAATCTTGGTCACCCTCCTCTATACACAGTCCAGCTTGTCAATATTCTTCCACCAGATTACTATTATGCCTGCTATATCTCTGCTCTTTAAAATCAAATACTTCAGCTCACCCATAAAGTAACTCAGCTCAATCCGGAGAGCCTAGTTAGGCTGCTTGATGTTTGCCCACTCCCTCCCTCTGCAGCCCAGATGCCAGCCTGGGGAGCCTGAGACAAGAGTGGGGCTAACTTTGCCTGTCAGCCAGCAACTTCATTTCTTTCTCTGGCCACACAAGTGCCAGCAGGCTGCCACCTTCCCTCCCTCCCTGTGCAATTGCTGAGCAGATTGAAACTGCCTCCCATGCCTTGCGTAGTGCTCCAGAGGGTGGCTTCGGGTAGCTATCGCTTGTGTGGTGAGAGGCTATCTTTGGGGCTAGCCGCAGCTGGCGGCTCCAGGGAGGCCATTGGAGCCCCGGGGCTCTACGTTTCTGTGCACAGTGCCATGCCATGTGGTGCCCCGGCTGATGCACTCTGCCCGGGGCAGCGCTGCCTACCCAGCCTCGCCTGGAAGCGGCAGAAGCTGTGCACAGTTATGTTGATCATCTGCATGGCCAACAACTGCCTTCTTCGCACCTTCTTTCCTCCTTTATCAGGATATCACAAGGTTTAAAAAGGTAAAGGTACCCCTGCCCGTACGGGCCATTCTTTGCCAGACTCTAGGGTTGTGCGCTCATCTCACTCTATAGGCCGGGAGCCAGCGCTGTCCGCAGACACTTCCAGGTCACGTGGCCAGCGTGACAAGCTGCATCTGGCGAGCCAGCGCAGCACACGGAACGCCGTTTACCTTCCTGCTGGTAAGCGGTCCCTATTTATCTACTTGCACCTGGGGGTGCTTTCGAACTGTTAGGTTGGCAAGCGCTGGGACCAAACAACGGGAGCGCACTCCGCAGCGGGGATTCGAATTGCTGACCATGCGATCGGCAAGTCCTAGGCGCTGAGGTTTTACCCACAGCGCCACCCGGGTCCCATATCACAAGGTTTAGCTGGCTGTATATTAACAATGTTGGAAAGCAGATATCAGCCATCCCTAGTCAAAAGTCGCCCAACATACTGAATCCACCCCAATCTAGAGGATTTATTGCAGTCCCCTCCATCTTTTGTAACATATTACTTTTATAGTTGCAGTGTCCACTCTTAGTATCATACAAGTAATTTGGAATAATGATGTAAAAGTTAAACCTCACATATATCTTTTGTTTTTACTCTCTTGTGAACATCTCATGTAGCTTCTCTCTTTTTTACAGTGGTACTTCGGGTTAAGAACTTAATTTGTTCTGGAGGTCCGTTCTTAACCTGAAACTGTTCTTAACCTGAGGTACCACTTTAGCTAATGGGGCCTGCCGCTCTGCTGCTGCCACACAATTTCTATTCTCATCCTGAAGCAAAGTTCTTAACCCGAGGTACTATTTCTGGGTTAGCGGCGTCTGTAACCTGAAGCATCTGTAACCCGAGATACCATTGTATTTTCTTTATAGCTGGCTGATGTGTTGTTGTCTGAAACTAAGAGCGATAGGAGGAGGTAATAATGATAACTTAAAAGCTTTCACGATTGCAAAATGAAAAGGAATTGTCTACATCATGGGTAGGCAAACTAAGGCCCAGGGGACGGATCTGGCCCAATCACCTTCTAAATCCGGCCTGCGGATGGTCCAGAAATCAGTGTGTTTTTACATGTGTAGAATGTGTCATTTTATTTAAAATGCATCTCTGGGTTATTTGTGGGGCATAGGAATTTGTTCATTTTCCCCAAAATATATAGTCCGCCCCCCCCCACAAGGTCTGAGGGACAGTGGACCGGCCACCTGCTGAAAAAGTTTGCTGACCCCTGGTCTACATTATTTAACTATAACTACCAATGAAATGGGAAACATAGTTGTGTAGAATATGATAGAGGAACAGCTAGCTGTGGTTTCTTTATTGGGTTTTGTATCAGTTATAACAAACATGGAGGGAAATGCTCACCAATGTCAATTTGTGCAAAACACTGTTGCCTTAGTGCTGATTATGCAGGTCAACACTACAGTAACCTAATCCAGTGAAATTAGCAAAGAAATGACAGACTTCCTTAAAACCAGATTCTAACAAAAATGTGGGTGGAAAACCTTTCATAACAAAGAATGGTTTGGCATTCAGGGTGAAGTAAGTTGTTGCTAATTAAAAGGTTAGTACATATTCTTATAGATGGTAAATCACAGAGTACATTGAAAAGTCATACATCGTATCAGTGACACAGTAGTGTCTATGCAATATTAAGGCACTAATGGGAAGAAATAGTCATTTTCTTTTTGCTTAATACATATTCAGCAATATCTTACATGCTAAGAAAATATTTTTAAAGGATATGATTGTATGTGTTTTGTAAGGTATTATCCACCACTCTTAGATACAGTAGGGAAATGGAATCTTTATATACAGAGATGGGAAACATCATCTGATCCTGCCACAGTGACCCATACCTTAGTTACCTGGTATTTGGACGGCTTAGTGTACTCTATGTGAAAAGTTCAGAGACTTCAGCTGGCTTACAGAGCTGCAGCCACTGTTGACCAGGGCTGATTCTATGGAGTAGAGGTCGCTTGCTTCAGCAGCTCCACTGGTCTGTTTCCAGGCACAATTCAAACTGCTGATTATGACCTATACAGCTTAGGCCCAGGGTATCTGAAGGACTCTGTGCTTCCCTATGAATTCGCCCAGGCTCTGAGATCCTTGGGGAACCACCTCTCAGTCCTGCCATTTTCACAGGCACGCTTGGTTTAGATGTGGGGAGTGCATTCTTGGTGGCTGCTCGGAAACACTGGAACTCCCTTCCTAAAGTAGCTAGATTGACTCCCTCCTTGAAGTGAGCTTTCCTATCAGCAAGCCTTTAATGTAAAATGCAAGTAAAATCCTACCTTCAAAACCATCAGAACAGATTGCAGGAAACATAAAGCATTACATTTTCTGTACTTCATCTACATGTGTAGCTGTACAAATAATAAATACTATTTGTGCCTGTTTTTATGGTCTGATGACCAGAATTTTATAAATACTGCGTCTGTGTATCTTTTAAGCTTTGAGTGTTTTTCCTACTATGAGGACTTAAGGTGCACCACCATATGGAATGTTGTTCTCTAGCATTTAAAGTACCTGTTCTTACCCTTAGATACTGTTGGTTACAGTTGCCATGCAAAATGTTCTGCAACAGCTTAAGTGGTTTAAGGTGAAAATGCCAAACAATTAGATGCAGACTCTCCACCCTTAAATGATCTTTAGTTAAGGTAAGTTTGTACTGCATCCATGTCAGTGTGGTTGGGTTTGTTCTGTTTTATATAACACCAGACATAATTTGATCATTTCTCTGGTGCTGTTTTCATCAAAGACATGGATGCTTAGTTGTCTTTCTTATTAGTGTTGGTATTTGCATGGCAGTGAATCAAATAATATATTGCAAAATGCAGTTGATGGTGTAATTGTGAAACAGCAAGATTTATGTATTTATTCCCTCTTAATTTTGCAATATGGTAGTTCTGCATTTTTCTTTGTGTTTTATAAGATGGGTTTTGCTGGCTTTCGTTGATTAAAATGATGCAAATGTCATTGCAGAATAACAGGTATGACGAGAATTGGTGCTAATTAGACTAACTAGGGAAACACTGTAGTGAAGAGTGTTTCTGCAGATAAACAGAAAAAGATCTATGGTCAGAATATCCTGTATTTTATGTGCTGGTTGTACATTGAAACAGTGTAGGTCTGTTGCTGAATAACTACCATCACATCTCTTTCTCAGATACTTTAGCCAGTATAGAAATGTACAGCCATGATAAAGCATTGAGATGTTAATATTACAACAATAAATAAAAAAAAGAAAAATGCAATATAGCTTCATTTTAAAATAAGGGAACAATGTGTTACATTGAAAATCAGAAAACTAATTTCAGTGCTATCTTTCTCTGCGTTAAATTCTGCAGTGGGCATCTTAACAGATATCATGTCTACGTGTAAAGTATATGATACATAGATACATACTAAGGCATTCAACAAAAATATGTTGAGTACTGCAAGAAGTACATATAATTCATGTTATGAAGTTATATTCTTCCCACTATGGGGTAGTTGAATTGGGGTATTATAATTTCACCAATATGTCACTGGTATGTTGCAATTTGCCTTTTTATTTAGATTAAATTGCTAGCACAAAGGGGGGGGGAACTATTAAAAAATAAGACAGTGGAGCTGATGGTAGGGGAGCAGAGGCAGCACAAAATCGAATGGCTGAGTCATGGATGAATGATTTATTGTGCTACTGTAATGATTAGAAATAAGTATTGACAGATAAGCAGCAGCCTGCACTTCTCAAAGTTACATAACAGTTGTATTTTTAGGCATTCAAATTAGAAATAGTGTACAGTACATGATAAATTTCTATGTGATGTGATTAAATGCAACTTTTTCATGGTGGTAGGGTAATAGCATTATTTTTAACGAAAGCTAATATCAAATTTTTCAATGTCAGTATCTTAAAACAAGGTCCAAAACTGCAGTTGGGGAATACCTTGCATTGAAGGGAGCTGGACAAGATAAAATTTGGTAGAGCCTTCCAACTCTACAATTCTATTTTTCTATGACTGATCAAAATGTCTCCAAATAGTGGCAAGCTTTCAAGTTCTTCAGAACATTACATTAGGGCTGGGCGATATATAGTCCAAAACTACTTTGAAGTTCATTTTGTGATATCAGTTTCATATTTTTTTACCTGGCAATATATTGGAAATCATGGTTGGGTGTGCGCACTATGCAAAAAGCACAACGTGGGAAAAACTGCGAAGCCAGCCAATGCCTCTACATAGCTCCATCCTTATTCCAGCCATTGTGATATATATTGTTCAACTGATCAAACCCCGACTGGCAAATCTACTGGGAAAATCTGAAGCCTCCCATATTAAATATCTTTTGGATGACAGGTCTAGTGATATTACACTGGCCGTGGCAAAGTTACTTTCGGAAGTCAAAAGAAACAAACATCATCAAGCTTGAGACAAAATGACCACCTCGGTTTCTCTCTGTATTAACTGTATTTTGTTCTGAAATTGTTCTATGCGTCTTTGGACTGCAATAAAGAGTTTTTTAAAAAAAAAATTGTGATGTTTAGCTGGTGATAGTCCGGCCCACCACAAGATCTCAGGGGCGGTGAACCGGTCCTCTCCTAAAAAAGTTTGCTGACCCCTGGACTAGAGGACCCTTAGGGTCGCTTACAACTCTACAATTCTATTATTCTATGCTGCACAACATAGTAAGAGCCTACTGGATCAGGCCGATCACCCATCTAGTGAAGCATCCTCTGTGGGAACCCCACAAGCAGGATTCAAGCACTCTCCCCTCCAGTGGTTTCCACTCTGAGTTTGTGTATACAGTGGTACCTCAGGTTACAAACACCTCGGGTTACAGAATCCGCTAACCCAGAAGTAGTACCTTGGGTTAAGAACTTTGCCCCAGGATGAGAACAGAAATCGCATGGTGGCAGCAGCGGGAGACCCCATTAGCTAAAGTTGGTACCTCAGGTTAAGAATGGTTTCAGGTTAAGAACGGACCTCCGTAATGAATTAAGTTTGTAACCAGAGGTGCCACTGTAAATACAAGGCTGTTTTCCTATTTTCATGTTAACAGTATCAAACTGTGTTGTCATGGCTTAGCATTCCCTGTGAACGTATCCCTTTATGTTGCTAGTCCTACACTCTGTCCTTTATTGCCTTTAGAGAATAATTTGGTCTTTGACTGGCCTGGGATATCACTGATGCATGTACACATGCTGTGTTCTTGGAAGTAAAGAACCTACATTTGCAATACCTGAAATACTGGCTTCTGCTTGTCTACAGGCATGTAAACTCTTGTATTAAGGTACCCAAATTTGGTACCTTGGTGGGTTTTTTAGCATCCGAGATATGGCAGTAATTTAAATTTGTGCGGAATGAGAGAGTATTGGACAGTTTATGAGATGTGATAAAAGATTGCATAATATTTTAAAGAAATAAATAGACTGACTAACTTGATACTGTTTTGCCCATTCTTGACCTAATTAGCTTACATTGGGTCATTGGTGATGTTGTTACCTGAAGGCTTTATCTAAAAACATTTGATCATCCTTCCCCCCCCCCTTTTTTTTCTTGTTCAAAATCAATCAATATTGCATAGTGCTCTGTCTCTCCAGCCTATAAAAGAGGCCTTAAGTATGTATTTATATGTTCAGATCAGTGATTGCGCACAGTGTCAGGACCAATGAACTGTGAAATCAATTATTAAATCTTATTGACACTGCCTGGAAGCTGTTTTGTTGAGATTATTAGAAATATTAAGTAAATAAAACTTCAGTCATGCTTTTAATATTAAGGTTAATAAACTACCATTGAAGGAGTGGCAATACGGTAGAACCTCTACTTACGTCCCGTTCTACTTAGGCTCGTTCCAGTCGCGTCCGCGGCAAACCTGGAAGTAAACACCAGGTTTGCCACGATACACACAGAAGCGGCTGCCACGGTCTGCACATGCGCAGAAGCGGGCTGCCTCCGAATGCCCCTGTGCACAACAGCGCTTCTACCAGCAACCCGTTCCACTGTGTATTGTTTCTTCTATCATTCATTTCTAATGAAGTGGACTGTGGTACACAAAAGCTTATGCCATAATAAATTTGTTAGTATTTCAGGTGCCACTAGACTCTGTTTTTGATGCAACACATTAATATGGTTACGCCTGTGTAATTTCTATCTCATTTAAACCTCTACTGCCTTATGGAATACCTTTGGGAGAAGAAAATGATAAAGAGTAAACCCTGAACAAATCCAGAGTGGAGTTCCTAAGGCAGTTGGATAGCACCATGTATGCTTCCTTCCTGCAACTCCTGCAGCCAAGCTGGTGCCCAACATCTTGCTCTGCTTCCTTTTGGACCCCATCAGTGAGGCTGAGAGGGGAGTCTTGTCGTCTAGGCAGCCCAGGACCTCCAGACACGCTGCCCAGGTTTGCATCCTGGAGAGGTTACCTTGGTGCTGCTAATGCAGCAGTTTGATTTCTCTCCTGGACACTCACTGCACAGTCTCTCAAGACAGATGGATGCTAACCAACCAAAGCCCTCATTTTGCAAAAATGGTTTCTTTTGTGTACTAAACATTTGTGTGTTGTTGGCGTCCGTCTGTCTCTCACTACTTCACCATTGAATTCTATAGCAAAGGCAGTGGTGAGCCCCCATTAAAGGATGCAAATATAAATCACCCAAATAGAATGTGATCTGCAAAGCTTTATATAGTATCATTTAAGATTAAGGATTTGTCTTGAAGATTTCAGCTGAGGAAATGACACTTATATAAGAATCTGATCCACTGAAAGGAAAAACTATTAATTTGTTCATGGTTTGTAGGATTTGGTGATTTGAGTTCTGCACTCTGACGTGAGATTAAATGGTTATAAAAGCTTGAGCAGAACATGATTTCTGTGTCATTGCAGATAGTAAGGATAGATGTGGCATATAGATTAGAGAGCTAATCCCATACAATTTAAATTATTTAAATGTTTCATGGTTTTTAATAGGTGCACCTCCATATTATTTTTTTTCATCTTAGTCTTGATGGCAAACAATTCACTGTAATTTTTGTACTTGGCTTCCCAAGGACACATATGGGAGAATGAATACCAAAACATTATTTTTTGTGGAAACTAATACATGCAAAATTCCTTTTATTATAATATTCTGGTCATCTATATCCGCTGCACCATTCCACAGTCATGCTGTTGTTCCTCCACAGGAACCATCTCATGATCAGGCAACTGTTCTGTCCTGTCTCATATGCATATTGTTGCTAATTGTGTGTGCTATTGTTTTCTGGAAGTGTGGGTATGTGTTGAAAATGTAATTTGTGCTCAGTGTACAATAAGCACTTCCTTCCTCAGTTATTTGAATTATTGACATCTTATGCAGCAGCCTTCAGGATTCCAGAAGGGTGTATGAGTGAACAGCTTGTGTTGCTGTCTTTCAACCAATATTCTACACAAGACAAATGCAAGAGAGCCATTCCCCTCTGCTGCATTTTCCTTTCAGAGCTTTACAAGCACCTCGCCAAAGCATTTTACCACTGCACTTGAGAGCCCCCTTTCCACTACTTAAAAATTTATCCAGAATAGTTGGGAATGCAAAAATAGTTAAGCACACTTACTTGGTAATGTGATTCCAGTAACAAACTTTCCAAGTCCCTGAATTACTCAGGCTTTCTTATACAACTGTGAAAAATTGTTTGCGTGCTCAAAGGTGTTGTAGCTAGCCTTACTTTGTGTGCAAACAGGAAGATAAAGTGAAGGAAATCTCTTACCTATATTCAGTGCTGGTCTGTGAGTAGACGCTCATTCCTCTGAGGCGGAGCAATAGGCTATTTTTCAGAAGTCCTTTCTGTGTTCTGCTTGAGGCCCAAGTACATCACTAATGTAAGATGCTTCGTAGATGCTGGAAGGTGTACAGGGCAAACAGTGTATGTTTTTATTATAATTATGGGACTAATAGAAATATAGATTTGGCCTACTAGAATATTCCATAGCTGCGTTGCAGGTCCAGCCTATGGGAGACACTTGTGGTCAAAGTAGATGTGACAATGGTTGGCACACATTTCTTTTTGCGTTTCTGTTTCATTCACAAATAAAGTGGCAGATCTTACTTGAACAGAAAAAAATAGGATGTGCAAGAAGGAGGATTTTTCCCGTCCGTCATTTGCTCAAACATGAATTCTTTATTCCCTAAGCGGTGGTAGCAAAGAGATGACGTGTAGAAGGAGGGAAAGTTCAGTGTCTCTCCCTATTGTTTATTTTATTAACCACCAGAAACTTTATATGTTTATGGAGAGAATACATGAATGACAACTGTGCCATATCAGGTTTAGTCTTAAGCAGTTAGTAAAATATGAGTTAGAACTCTACTCGGATACTAAAGCTTCTACAAAACATGGAGTTCATTCCAGTTTCCTTGACTCATAAAATAATGCTTTGTGCTCACTGTTGTGCTTTGCCATTACATTTTGTTGTGTTAAAAAAAGTTTCAAGCATGGTTTTATTATTCAAATATTCCAAGTCAGGAAGCACAAGACAGTTCAGATATGACTTTATTCTTGTGAATATTTTCTTTTTCATAATCGGCTTTTAAAATTATTTATTGTGCTCCTAGCTGACAACCAATGCTTTCATTTGTTAATGTTTTATTTCATTTCATCAATGTGAATTGTAGGGCTAATTTAGAAGTGCTTTATAATTCCACAGATATAATAGAAAATACGTTCTTTAAAAGCGTTCTAAATGCATTTCTTAGAGCAACATATCAAATTTAATGTCCAAGCACACCTTCTGTTATGGTAAATATGTTATGGTAAACATAGTTTACTTCTTTAATTCATCCAGAAGCCCTGGCATTTGAGGCAACTTTTACTCCACATACTTGGCAGTTGGCCCAGAGGCTGCTTAAGCCGTGTTCAATGCTGTTATTGCAGAATAGTATAAATAGCTTAACTTAATCCCCTTATATGTTCACAGTCATCTCCAGTCTTAAGGTTCTGGTTTGCAAGGGATCAGAGAATTTTCAAAAAGTTGCAGGTGTCTGTATAGATGGACTTAATACATGAATATCTTCCTGTCTGTCTGTCTGTCTGTCTATCATTCCAGTCACTCATTGGGCTATAGATCTAAAACTAAATATAAATTGGTGAGTTGTTTCTTACTACTTTAAGCATGTTGTATTTTGTATTTTGGATTCTGTTTCTAAAGACTGAGCACTTATATAGAAATTTCTGTGGCAGATTTAATCCCCTGTTACTGCACTTCAATGAACTACATACTGGTTGCTTACTACTATAAACACAATTGAACAGGGGGGGGGACACCAACAAAATTCAAAAAAATGAAAGACAAATTGAGTCATAATAATATAAAGCAAATGTGGAAATGTCTTTGAAAATGAGTTTCAAAATCCTGTATTCACTAATTTGCATGAAAATCATGCCATGGTTTTATATAATTGGCATCCAATGCCTCAACTGTTATGGAAGTATAATAGGAACATGACCAGCAGCTGGAGATGTCATTTTCCAAATGATTTTTTGGATTGTTTATAATAAGACAAATAATGATTCCATAATCCTGACAATTTTATTATTAGATTATATAAATGATACTGCTCCTATTAAACATTATATACTGGTAATTGTAGCTATCTTCTGCTAGGAAGGAAGTTGATCACAAACAGTGTTAGAAATTGAGATATGAAAGCTGGGAGCTAGGTTATGGGTGTAACAACAGACTGTCTAGGCACGCTTTTTTTAATAACAAGAATACAAAGCTGAAAATGAATGAACTGCAGCTAAAATATTGTTCATTTTTCACATGGTCTAGAGGTTCATTTTAAATAAAAGCACCCATTCTACTCATGTAAAAACGCACTGATTCCCGGACCATCCACAGGCCGGGATGAGAAGGCGATTGGGCCACATCCACCCCCCTGGCCTTAGGTTGTCTAGTCCTTCCCCTGCCCACCCCCCTAATATTCTAAGAAGGTCTCTTCTCCAGTCTTCAGAGAATAGCTGGAAGTGGGGAGGCAGGAAATGGTCCTCCTATCGTTCCACTCTGCAGGTTTAATCTGAAATCTTAGGTGTAGTACCCAGAGCTCAGAAACTGCTCGCACTAATGAAATTTCCTGTTGCAAAATGTGTGGAGAACAATGGGAGTTTCGCATACTGATCACAAATGGGGAAAAAATGTTAATGGTCCAGTGATCATTGACTGGATGATTAGGACATTGGGTATATAACACATCTGATAAGGAATCAAAAATATGCAAATATTTACGAAAATTTATATAAGGTTATGTAAAGTATAAATTGATCATACATATAACCTTGTTTGATTCATTTTGATTTTTGTTATGTTTTAATTAACTAAAGCATAAGGTGTAATTTATGGAATAATGGAAGGGACCTCAAGGGTCATCTAGTCCAACTCCCTGCAATGCAGGAATCTCAACTAAAGCATTCATGACATATGGCCATCCAACCTCTACTTAAAATCCTCCAAAGAAAGAGAGTCCACAATCTCCCGAAGGAGTCTGTTCCACTGTTGAACAGCTCTTACTGTCAGAAAGATTTTCCTAATGTTTAGTTGGAATCCTCATTTTTGTAACTTGAAGCCATTGGTTTGTGTCCTACCCTCCAGCGCAGAAGAAAACCACCTTGCTCCATTTTCCATGCGCCAGCCCTTCAGATATTTGAAGATGACTATGAGATCTCCTCTCAGTTTTCTCTTTTCCAGGCTAAACATACCCAACTACTTCAACCATGCCTCATAAGGCTTGTTTTCCAGACCCTTGTTCATCTTGGTTTCCCTCCTTTGCATACATTCCAGCTTGTCAACATCCTTCTTAAATGGTGATGCCCAAAACTGGACACAGTATTCCAGGTGTGACAGAATAGAGTGGTACTATTATTACTTCCCATGATCTGGACAGTATACATCTGTAGTTGCAACCTAGAATAGTGTTAGCTTTTTTTTGCTATTGCATCATATTGTTGACTCATATTAAGCTTGTGGTCCACTAAGACCCATAGATCCTTTTCACATGTACTGCTGGCAAGACAGGTGTCCCCCCCCCTCCCTCTTATATTTGTGTATCTGGTTCTTCCTGCCTAAGTGCAGTACCTTACATTTGTCCTATCTGAAATTAATTTTGTTCGTTTGGGTCCAGTTCCCCAATCTGTTACGGTCATTTTGAATCCTGATTCTGTCTTCTGCAGCATTAGCTACCCCTCCCAGATTGGTGTCACCTGAATATTAGATGAGCATCCCCTCAATTCCTTCATCCAAGTTGTTTATAAGGACATTCAACAACAACGGACCCAGGACAGAACCCTGCGGCACCCCACTTGTCACTTTTTTCCAGGATGATGAAGAATCAGTCAATCAGCTACAAAGCCACCTAACAGTTAACCTCGTTCAGCCTAGATTTCACCAGCTTTCTCCTAATAATATCATGAGAGACTTAAGCTTTACTGAAATCTAGATACAGCAACATAAAGAGGATTAAAATATTGTTTAGCATTCATGTTTTCTGTGTACACACAGATGTAGTCAACCTGGTCCCTACCACCCACCAGTGGGCTTTTCAGGATTCTAGGTGGGCGGTAGGGGGTTCTACGGCACAAGCTGAATCCTCCTTCCATTGAGCACTGGTGGGCGGTAAGGAAATTTTACCATCAAGAAAGATACCTTAGTGAGCGGTAGGTATAAAAAGGTTGGCTACCCCTGGTGTACAGTATATGAATTCTCTCTGACTGCAGTACCATTTTTCTCATGCAAAATATATGCATTAACCCATTGGTTACTAATTTTGAATAGCTCATCATTGATCAAGCACAGAGATATTCTGAGGTGAATGTCCCCACCCCCAAATAGCAGAAGCAGCAAAAAGAGGATTTTTAAATTCATACCATTTCAAAATGTTGCAAGTTTTCCCTTTTGCTTAATCATAAGTGCTGATATTAGTTAGAGATGAGGTGTTACTTGCCTGTTGATGAAAATCATCATCCTCTATGTACAGGTTAGTAGCATTTGGCCCTAGGAATGGATCCAGTCTCCTGTGAAATCCAGCTGCCCTCTCCATTTGTATACAACAGACATGTCTAGAAGGAGGTTGATATGCAGACAGTCTACGTACTTGGAGGAGCCTTGAGGCTTTCCAGAAAAAGTTGCTGACAAGGCTGCCGTGCTTTGCTGTGGTGTAATGTACTGTGTAAGCCACCTCACTACTTGAAGCGGGGAAGCATTAGGCAGTTGTCAGGATTCTATTAAACTTTTTTTTTAAGTCAGTAGGAAAATCATTAAGTTCCTAAGGCAGTTCAGTCAGTTCACTGACAAACACTGCAGTGGGTAGGTGGAGCTGAGCTCCTGGCTGGGCCCTGTGTTATCTCATTTGACTCAACAGCAGGACCAGAACGCTTAGACTCTCTGAAAATGTTCTAGGTTGTTATTTTGTTCCAATATTCTTTTCCTCTTCATCTATAACAGTGAATAACACAAAAATGAAATGTTTTTGGTACAGAAGCTAAGGTTAAGAAATTTTAAGTCATTTCTCAACTTTTTATTTCCCTATTAGATTGATTTCAATATTGATTTAAATAACGTTGCTGTTCATGCATTCAAAAACAAAACTGTAGAATAAAAGTTGGAAGTTACCCCCTGTAAGTCCCTGTGGAACTCAGATGTCATCATGATCTTAATCAGTACAGTGGTACCTCGCAAGACGAATGCCTCGCAAGACGAAAAACGCACAAGACGAAAGAGTTTTCCATTTTTTGAGTCGTTCCGCAAGACGAATTTCCCTATGGGCTTGCTTCGCAAGACGAAACGTCTTGCAAGTTTGTTTCCTTTTTTTTAAAGCCGCTAATAGCCGCTAAGCCGCTAATAGCCGTGCTTCGCAAGCCGAAAAAACCGCAAGACGAAGAGACTCGCGGAACGGATTAATTTCGTCTTGCGAGGCACCACTGTACTGATTTGGGGAAAGTGCTGTACTGTACTTCCTGTTGGTTCATTAGCTGAATCACCTTTAGATACGTGAATCAGTTTGAAAGGCAGCGTATGGCTTGGCTTGACTGCCAGTTTCATTTTACAAACACATATACATGGTGCTCTATAAGGACTATGACAAGTACAGTGGTACCTTGGGTTAAGAACTTAATTTGTTCTGGAGGTCCGTTCTTAACCTGAAACTGTTCTTAACCTGAGGTACCACTTTAGCTAATGGGGCCTCCTGCTGCGCTGCCACCGCACAATTTCTGTTCTCATCCTGAAGCAAGGTTCTTAAGCCGAGGTACTAAGCCGAGGTACCAAGGAGTGTGGTGGAGTCTCCTTCTTTGGAGGTCTTTAAGCAGAGGCTTGACAACCATATGTCAGGAGTGCTCTGATGGTGTTTCCTGCTTGGCAGGGGGTTGGACTCGATGGCCCTTGTGGTCTCTTCCAACTCTATGATTCTATGATTCTACTATTTCTGGGTTAGCTGAGTCTGTAACCTGAAGCATCTGTAACCTGAAGCGTCTGTAACCCGAGGTAGCACTGTATTCTTATTTGGTGGTGTTATTTTTTGTTTATGTATACATACTTATTTATTGTTTCTTCCGGTTGTTTGAATTTACGTGTTTGTGTTTCTTATGTTGAGTTGAGTAATTTCAACTTATTTTGGTTTGTAATTGTTTATACTTGTGATATAAAATAATGTGCAAATTGTATTTTAAAATTACTTCATTATTTGGACATTTAGATTCCAGTTTGTTGTTAATCGCCATCATGATCTTAGACCATTCTGGGAAGTCATTTTTGAAATAGTATCTGCTACAGCTTCCTCAGTGAGTCAGTAAGGATATTTACAAAGCATAATGCACACCGTTACATTCATGATCTTCCACTTGTCAATAACTGGGGCCCACTTCCACTTGGGTGCCTACCTGCACCATGGGATTCACTCCCAAGTGCCCATGCAGTCACATGGCAGACCTCATTATCTAAACGTATGGGGTCAATGTACTAGATTATTTTATACCCATTCCCCCACTCAAAAAGCCAACTGTGAGTACCTTCATTACTATAGGTACATTATTAATGTGCATTTTTCAGTAAATATGTGTCCTTTCTTCATGAATGAATGTCTTCAAACGATACAGCTTTTTTAAAAAAAAAATCATAGTCATAATGATTGAAGGGGTGTGGAAGCGTTACAATGCTTATCATAAATAATAGCCAGTGGGGCTTGTTGACACTTGTGCAAGCATGTTGTACAGAAAAATCACAACTGAACACATTTGCTAGAGGGAGATAAAAATATTTCCTGGAAAATATAATATCCCCGTAATAAAATCACAACCATGAGGAAATGCATGGATGGGGAATAGCATATGGAACAGATTGGCTCTTTGACGTGGTAGGAATGACGGTGTGGCAAATTCCTTAAATTAGGATATAAAGAATTTCTATATATTGTGATGGGAGGCTCCTTTTAACATCTCAGTTTAGGGGTGTGCGGCTTCCTGCACCATAACGGAGAAGTGTAATGGAGCCCCCATCTTGCCTCTGGCTTGCACGAGGTGGGGACTCCATTACACTTGAGAGAGCCCTGATTCAGAATAGGTTGTCAGCAATATGCTGATGACAACTTTTTCTTTCTGCAGGTGTGACTGTGGGTGTGCTGGACTGTTGTCTTGCCTCAGTAATGGGCGGGATGAAAGCCAACAAACTGAAGTTCTGTCCAGATAAGAGCAAGGTGCTGCTAGTGGGTGGTTCCCTAGATCAGATGGATGGGAGGTTGCCCTCCTTCTGAAGGAGTAGGTACATAGCTCCTGGATCCATTACTGTTGCTTGAGGCTCAGGTGGACTCGGTGGCCTGGAGTGCCTTCTATCACCTTCGGCTGATGGCCCAGCTGTGCTCTTAGCTGGACAGGGATAGCCTAATGTTTTCTATGCTCTGGTAACCTCTAGATTAGATCACTGCAATGCATTAGATGTGGGGCTGCCTCTGAAGACAGTTCTGAAATTAGCAGCCATATGAACTGACCCTGGGCAAAGTGACTTAACAAATTCAATTAATAATAATGATGATGGTGATAATAATAATAATGGTTTATCAAAATCCTGTTGTAACTTTGGTGTGTGTGCTTTTTTGATCTTCTTGACCTAGTGCTAGATGCGCGTAGAGAGAGGACAGTGGGTAGCAAGCAGACACAATGCTGCTGCTGAAAGCTATGAGTTCACTTCACACAAGTCTGGGTATTGGGAGGTAACTGAAATGTCATTTGCCAATAATGCATTGTCTTCATTCATTGTGTAAAACCCTGCAAGGCAGGGACTTAGAATCATAGAATCATAGAGTTGGAGGAGACCACAAGGGCCATCGAGTCCAACCCCCTGCCAAGCAGGAAACACCATCAGAGCACTCCTGACATATGGTTGTCAAGCCTCTGCTTAAAGACCTCCAAAGAAGGAGACTCCATCACACTCCTTGGCAGCAAATGCCACTGTTGAACAGCTCTTACTGTCAGGAAGTTCTTCCTAATGTTTAGGTGGAATCTTCTTTCTTGTAGTTTGGAACCATTGCTCCGTGTCCGCTTCTCTGGAGCAGCAGCCAGGCTAGCTCATTTCACAAAAATTACAAGTTGGCTTAGAAAACTTTGCTTCTAGAGCACATAGGAACTTACTTCAAAGAAAAGAAAAGCTGAGAGTGAGCCCGGTACTGGCTTTGGGCTCCCTAAAACCCTACCCTTTCTATCCATTTATCAGTAGCCCTGGATTAAGATTTAAATAAAAGTAGTTGATTGTTCTGGCTTATGAAGTGCTAGATGTTTCTGTGTGGGAGGAATTCCTCTAGGGTTTGGGAAGGGTTGAGTAGTGCTCTCTGAACAGAACTATCTCAGCTGCATTGATGCATTGTATAATTTGGACAGGAAATAAAAAGGCTACTATTTAGATTATATTTTCCCTCTTCAACAACTGAAGGCTGTGGAATGGGAAAGAGTCTGTGTCCTTTGGATACATGTTTTTCAGTTGGTTTTCTGCTGGTGAACACAATTTTTCCACTTGACTCACTGGGTGAAATCTAAATGAACATTACAACATGTGTTTATAATCGCTTTTAAGCAAAGTATGTCCTGACCTGCTTAACAATGTTTGATTACATTATTTTACTCCTATATTGATGGATTTTAGCAAGGTTTAGTTTGCATTTCAGAAACATATTGAAGCTCAGACAACCTCCATTGGGAAGATACAGTTAATTCAGATGCAACATTCCTAGTCTCCCAATACATAGGATTGTAGTTCTTTCCTCAGCCCCTTGCACTCAATTTATTTAGTTGCTTATTCTTTAGTGCAGATCATTATTTATTACATCTGAATGGCAAACCATGGTTTACACCTCCTGTCAAATCAGAATTAAAAGAAGTGTGAGGAATATGAAACACTGACCCAGCACAGCCATTGCTTAGTGTGAATTAGCCAACATATGGGATTGCAGTTGCAGTTGTTTAGCTTAGAACTGCATCCAAACACAGGTTTGTGGTTTGCCTGAAATGAGGCAACCCATGAACCCAGGTTTGGGCATAATGCTAAGCCAAGCCACAGCTTGGCACAGCAGCAGGACCAGGCATAAAGCACTGTAGTCCTGATTTTCTCTCCAGGAACCTGCACATCTGCTCATTGTGTTAAGGTTAGCCTTAGTGCTATATGAGATTTCCAGATTTAAATAATAATAATAATAATAATAATAATAATAATAATAATAATAATAGTAATAATCTGTTCCAATTTTGACTGTGAGAAAAGTGTGTGCTAATGAGTCCCCTTTATTCGTTTCTGTATTCAGAGGACATCTAGCATGGATATTAAAAAGATGTAATCTTTGTTATCCTAGGATTTTTTTTCTGAGGCGTCAAGGCTGCTTGTTCCTTTATCTAATCTACTTCTCTAGTGCACTGCCAATGTCCTTTATAAAGACAGAAGGTAATGTGCTGAGATAGAAATTGTGTATCTTTTGAGTGAATAATGTGGAAATGCTTCTCCCCTGATACATTTTCCTTGGTACTTTTAAAACCTATTGGGGATAATCTAAATGTCAACAGATAATTATTAAAAGATTTTTACAAAATCAAGTTTGCATGCTACATTGTTATAAGAGTAAATATTTTGTTGAGTTGTTGATATCTAGCTGTAAAGGCTTACTCAGAAATTAAGTGCAACTTCTGTTACAAAAAACAACTTTATCAAGGGGGCGTGGAATGTTACTTGTTCAGAAAACATCTTGTTCAGAATAAATATTAAACATAGAAACATATTGTAGACCAAAACAAAACAGAAAGATCACTTCTCTTAACAGTTTCTGAGCCATTTGACTCAAATGCTTTTCTGGTTTCATCAGCAACAATAAAAGTTGGGAACCTAAAGGAGTTATCTTACCATTCTTGGCTTTCAGATATGCAGTTCCTGTTCTAAATGGTTCAAATGGTACAATGGTTCTAAATGGTACAAACTAGAGTGGCACCACATAATTTTTTTGTGTAGCTTGGCCAGTTAAAGTTGTTGTGAAATCCCTGTTGATTGGCAATTTCATCTTATGATAGCTTAAAATATAAAACAAAGGACAGAAAGCTTTCTGGGCATCTCAGTTAAAAATCTTGTTTTAATACATTTTAAATGGGGGGATGAAGAAAAGTATTTGTCCTGAATTTTGATGGACTGTCCAATTAAATCTGCAGCAGAAATCCTGACAGAAGAGTGTGTTGAAAATTCCAAGGTTCATCTGGAAGACCTGCCTCAGTTACTGGCATGTTTGTGGATTTGATCCCCGTATGGGCCAGCTGCACATTCCTGCATTGCAGGAGGTTGGACTAGATGTTCCTTTGGGCCCCTTCCAACTCTACAATTCTATGATCTTATTGTCTTCCCTCCAGTGTCTTATATACAGTTTGACATTCATTATAATGTAATTCTAGTTAGTTCTTCTGAAAACAGCAACAGCACTATTTCTAGTGAGGCTAATGAAGAAAACCACTGATATTGTATTCAGGACTGACAAAGGCAGAACCCTCATTCTCAGCCCTATAATGATCAATAAAACTAAGTATAAATGGAAGCAGTAAAAAATGTTTTAAGGAGAAAAATAATGTGTGCAGTTGCTATAGAAACTAGCCAGACACACATTCAAAGCAAAAATTCTAGCCTGCAATGCATGCTGTTTACTGACAATACCATAAATCAGAAGTTATATTGACTCCTTTTTCCCAATTATGAAATGTTACATTGATTATTATATACAGCATATTTCTTATGACACATTGGTGGCAATTGGGTTGTAGGAGTGAAACAATATGGTAGGTAAAAATAGAAATGAAAAGGGAGGGGGAATTCCAGTCATAAGGAAAAGTGACCAGAGTTGTGTAAGAGAGGAGACCAAAGTCAATAGCTAGTAGCTAAAAGAAGACCAAAGCTAATAGGATTGGAGATTCAAATGTCTCATAAGCACTGTAGTTTTACTAACAGCACCAAGCTATGCTGAAAAGTGTCTTACTCTGATTCAAATGGGCTTTGTGCTGTCACAGTTGCTTCTCTTCTAGGATAAATGTTGTGTAGCACCTGTCTTCTTCCTGTTCTTCTCCTTTGCAAATAAATACTGAATACTTAAACATTTCAGTTTTATCAATGCTTAACACCAAATATTCTTACCTTGGCTTAGAAAGGCTGTCACAATTGCTAATGTGGATTCATGCCACAACAACTGTACTCAGAAATAGGGCTGGGTGATATATCGATAAATCGTCCAAAACTGGTTTGAAATCCATATTGTTATATTGGTTTCATAATTTTTTGGGCTGGCAATATATCGTGAATCATGGGGGGGGGGTGCGCGCGCGCTATGCAAAATCACAATGCAAGGAAAACTGAAGGCAGCCAATGCCTCTACATAGCTCCATCCTTATTTCAGACATTGTGATACATCAGTATATTGCAATGTTTAGCTGGTGATATACAGTATTGTGATGTTGGAAACCAGATATCACCCAGCCCTACTCAGAAGTAAGTCCCACTGAATTCCATAAGGATTGTTCCCTGGTAAGTATGTACAAGATTCCAGTATGAATTGGTTAGTTTAAAAAGGTGCCACACAGCCCTCATAAATTTCCAGACCTATGGGAAAATATTATTCCTCTCTCCCCAGCTTATTTGCCTCTACATCTTTTTGTCCAGGCTAGGACTTAAAATCAAGTCCAGGGTTAAAATCAATGACAAAATTCACTGTGTGACCTTGTACTAGTCACTGTCTCTCAGCCAAACCTTCTTCTGTTCATGCACCTTGCAAGCTGGCCAAGAGAATCTGTCCAGATGGAAAGACGAAGAAGGGAGGGATGGGAAGAAAGATATGAAGGGTGGGTTTAATCCTTTTGTCCTCCCTGTGAGTGAATCTGTGTGTGCACATGAGAGGGATTGTATGCATGCATGCGCACATGCGCCACACTCCGACTCATCACCGCATGTGTCCTCCAGAGCCTGTTGCTCTGCTATGTTTGATTGTATTTGTCCTAAGTTTAATTTATGATACTCTGTTTCCATACATACTTTGATATGTGTGACTCACCTGGAAGAGCTGCCTTGGGGAATCAACGGTTGGCAATACTGTATTTCCATCAGTATGACAATGAAACCATAGTGGAGGATGTCAATAGAACTGAAGCTGGCCGGCATTTCAGTGTGTATGGATCCTTCTTTTGGGAAAGGAAGAAGTAGCTTAACATACCTTTTCAAAACTCTGATGCTATCGGTGTTAGCTACATCAAGTTGCTCAGAAGAAAAACACAAAAAACTATGATAAAATAAAATTGAATTAGATGGTTATTTTATAGGCACTTAAAACTACTGATGCCTAAGAGCACTAATGAGTGAGCAATACAGGGAATTTGTGTAATCTTTATTCTTAGACTGGGTTGTAAGGCTTTATTTGATGGTTATTTCCAATTTCATCAAGTCAACTCAGTGCTACCTAGTGTCAGACAATGTTTAATGAAATTTTAACATCTTCCCATAATAATTAGTTTATTATTTCAGAAGCTAAATGGTAATAATTGGACACTGAATGCTGGTGGTGTTTATGTAATAGTGGGGGAAAGTACAAGAGCCTTAGAATTTCAATAATAAAACAATTTAGTTGTGTGCATTTTCTAACAGTGTAAAATTTTGCTTCTACATTGGTACCTCTGGTTACATACTTAATTCGTTCCGGAGGGCCGTTCTTAACCTGATACTGTTCTTAACCTTAAGTACCACTTTAGCTAATGGGGCCTCCCGCTGCTGCTGCACCACCGCTGCGTGATTTCTGTTCTCATCCTGAAGCAAAATTCTTAACCCGAAGTACTATTTCTGGGTTAGCGGAGTCTGTAACCTGAAACGTATGTAACCTGAAGTGTCTGTAACCCGAGGTACCACTGTACTTAGTTATGGCCAGGTATGGGCAAATTTAATGCATACTATTAATATTTACATTGTCCTGTTTTAGTACAGTATTTGAGGGGGTTTTGTTGCATATTGGGATATTGTGTTCTACAAGACCCAGTGTGGTATAGCAGTTAGAGTGTCAAACTAGGACCTGGAACACGGGTTGAAGTCATCACTCAGCCATGAAGCTCACTGGGTGACCTTGGGTCAGTCATTCTCTCTCTTGGCCTAACCTACCTCACAGGGTTCTTGTGAGGATGAAATGAGGAGGAGGAGAATCATGGGGAACAAGGTGGGGTATAAATGCAATGAATAAATGAATAACAACATGATCTATAAGAATAATGTTTTCCCCCTTTTGTGTTTTGTCCTTTATTTTTTCTCTCTCCCTTTCTCTTTCTTTTCTTCTTATTGTTTCTTTTCATCCCCCCCCCCCCTCTTTTTTGTCTCTCTTCTTTGTTTTCCTATTTTTCCTTTTTCTTTGGAATCCTATGTCTGGGGTCTTTATTAGGGTCCAGGGAATGCATGCTCGTGGGGTGGTAGGTGGTTGATGGAGGACTCTGGATGGGAGAACAGGGAAGTGTTGGTATCCCAGGGTAAGAGGCTGGGAGGAGAAAGGAAAGATCCCAGGTGAATACTGGGAGGAGCTACTTAAGAGAGAACTGTGTATGCTACTTATTTATATTTTTTGTAGCTGTTATCTTAGTGTATTATGAAAAACTTCAATAAAAATCTTATTCAGTGTATAAAACCATGAGATCTGAACCTGCTGGTTTGGGCTTTAGGGCCTGTCAAGCAGTAAAAGCTAGTACATAGTGTGTCATGGGAGGCAGGAACCCCCATGTTTCACTGAAGCACCCAAGTCTGCTCTGCCTCCATCAAAGACTCACACACACCCATTTATTTACACTCCCATTTTTGCAGCTTTCTCTCAGGCAATTCATTCATCTCTTTTTCACGATTTTAGTTTTGCCTTTTTTTCTCATTCCGATCACTCTTGAGTGTCAGTTGCTGTTCATTGGCTGTTCTATTGCTCTCCTTCTCTCCCTCTCTCTCCCTCTGGTTCTGATTGCCATTTTGTGCTCTTCCCCGTTCTCCATCATCTCTGCCTCCCAATCACCATTTTGTGTTGTTCCCACTTCTTTTCTGGTCTGTTTTCTATATAAAGATAAAAAATAGGAAAAAAAATTCTCTCTGCTGTTTTCTTGTTTCCTCGCTTCCGCCCCTTTCTTCCGTTGTGTGTGACTGTGAGGCAGGGGCAGTGGGGTTAGCTTTGATCTATAAATAATAATAATAATAATATTACTATAAAACCATGAGTTTAGTCCATATGTTGCTAAAAGTAATTTTAATTTCTAAAGTAATTTTCATGATAGTGAGAAAAATTCAAAATGACTGAACTGCTCTTTTCACTGTAGTGAAAGTATTCCTGCATTAATATTCAGTCTTAAATTTGCATAACCATAAGCTTTGAACTGAATGGAATTATTGAATGTATGTAATAGGAGTCTGTTTGCAAGCATTAAGACATCACCAGGATCCAAAGAGAGTTTCTACATTGGCAGCAGCTCTCTGCTGTAATAGTTTACTGTGCCATGCAACAAAAAGCTCTTGAAACCCAGGGAAACTTCAGGAATGACCTATTACTGTATATTGTAAGATTGATTTAGATTGTGGACTGACAGAACAGGCACCTCTGTAAACTATCCGCGCCTGTGCAAAAAGAAAAGAAAAATAACTTCTAGGACAGCCACCAATTGCCAAATTTGATTGCATTTGATAATAGAATCCTCAGAGCTTGTGCTAAAGGCAGGGATGCTTCAGGAAGTTGCTACACCAGGGGTCAGCAAAAGAGGGCTAGTTGACTGTCCCTCAGACCTTTTGGGGGGCCAGACTATATTTTGAAAAATATATATGAAAGAATTCCTATGCCCCACAAATAATTCAACAAGAAAAGAATGTGTTCAAAACTCACATAGAACTGGGCATGTTTTACAAAAGGGAATTTCATTAGCGTGAGCAGTTTATGAATTCTGGGTGCAGTATACTGCACCTAAGATTTTAGATTAAATTTGCCACTGATGGTGCTGAGCGTGTGGGAGGAGAAATTCCTCCCCATTCAACTTCTGGCTGCAGCAGCCGGAGGGGACATGCTGCGTGTAGCAGGACAGGTAGGGGCTGAGAGAAAGGAAAAGATTGGGACAGCAGGAAGGGCCTGGCCCAGGTGCTGCCTTCCCTGGACACCGCTGGGGCTTCAATTTTGCTCCATTCGCCCAAGAGTTCACTCCCTCTGTCCCATGCCTCTGTTGCTCCGCCTCCATAGAAGTGCATTTGAAGTAGTACTCAGAATGGTATTTGAAGCAACCCTGGGAAGTAGTACTTGATGTGAATTTCTGTGAAGTAAAGTTGTTAGTGTTTGAAGTAGCCCTGAGATTATGAAGTGTTGGGAAATACTCTGGCTAACCTGCATTTACTTATCCCACCATTAAAAACAACATGAAATGAATTCATCCATAAGCATGAAGTGGTATTTCTCCTAAGCATTCTAACAGAAAACTCTATGTAGGAATAGCTGAAAATTTCTTACTTGATACTCAATGGGTCGTAGTAATTAGAAGCTAGCATGTTTGAGAATCTTTGAATTTTTGCCTGCACAAGTTATTATAGATGCACTCATACAGGCCATTTGTTGTGAAATTCTAATAGTAAATCAGCATTTTAAATTAAAGTACCTTTTCCATTTTCTTCTCCCTCTCCCAGCCAAAACTATCAAGCACATATGTGTGACTGGCATGTGAATAAGATTTTCTAATCTTTCAGAGCTGCCATAACTAAGTGAAGCAAGTTAGAATCATCTAAAAGTAAATCATTCTGTGATTATTCATAACAAAAATAATCTTTTCTATCAAAGCCAAAAATAAACAAGTGAATTGTAATACAAATACTATATATTACTCTGCTGGAACAGCCTCATCTCTGATAATGTTGTTATGACTACAAATCAGGACTAATATTACGGAAGTTATTGCTTTACTGAACAGGGAATAAACTCAGTCCAGTTTCTCTCTTCCCATCTTCAGTTTAGCAATTTTCAGTAAAATACCAATTGTTTTTTCTAAGAGTTTTAACTAAGTTATAACTAAGAGTGAGACACATTCCCTCTCTGTGGTTTTTGAGTCTTGCAAAGTTGGCCAACTAGCAAAACATCTAGAGCTGAATTTATTATGAAGAGGAGTAATTGTTTCTATCTTCCTCTAATGTACGTATATACCATTCTGCTTCTGAGAAGAAGTTCATAGAACACCATAGGGCAAGGTAAGCTGGTCATCATATCACCAAGCGCTCCTAGTAAGCAAGTTGCTCCAACTATTCTTGAGACCAGACTGTAGCCTTTAATGCCTTGATATCCTGCCTCCCCCTCCTTGGAAAGGTAGAAGACCTTGTGGGGCAGGCATCTGGCTCGGATTCCCAGCACTCCTTCTCTCCAAGAGCTCATCCTGGGAGCACTCTGCCTATACTACTGCACCAGCTCTGTGGTGTGAGAGGCTTTTGGAAGTAAGTATGCTAGCCTTTTGCTAGACCTGGATTGAGGTGTCTCAGTCCAGATGTTACTGCCATCTTTGTATTGGGCATTTTTCTTTCAGTTGTGGTTCTTGGGCCTTTTCCACCTTCCTTGGCACCACTGATCCCTTAGCCTCTGGGCCTGGGTCCAGGTCACTGCTGGCCTTTGGGGTCATGACAATACCTTTATTTCTTTCCTGTTTATAAACAATGGGAGGCAGCCTTCCCAGACTTGATACCCTGCAGATGTTTTGTAAAAGTCCTATCACCCTCAGCCAGCTAAGCCAGTGATGCTGGGAGTTGTAGAACAGCTTGGGGAAGGCTGCTTTGGAGAAGCAGCTTTCTTAAACGTCTCTTATAAAAGAGCCCCACTGCACATTTAACAAAAAGCGGGTTTGAATTTGGGTTCCCCTACGTCCAAACCTAATCCATTATACCACCAGTATCAGGTGATAGTCTCATCAGGGATACTTTTTGCAAGTAGATGAGGAATAATTGTGCAATCTTTTTTGTTTAGAAGAGGCTTTGTATATACCGTATTTTTCGCCCTATAGGACGCACTTTTTCCCCTCCAAAAATGAAGGGGAAATCTGTGTGCGTCCTATGGGGCGAATGCAGGCTTTCGCTGAAGCTTGGAGAGCGAGAGGGGTCGGTGCGCACCGACCCCTCTCGCTCTCCAGGCTTCAGGAAGCTATCAGCAAGCCTGGGGAGCCCGCGGGAGTTCCCGCAGGGCTCCCTAGGCTGCGGATAGCAGCCTGCCGCCTGGAGCGCTGGGCGCTCTGAAGTAGAGCGCCCCGCGCTTCGGGCAGATATCCGCAGCCTAGGGAGCCCTGCGGGAGTTCCCGCAAGGCTCCCTAGGCTGCGGATAGCAGCTTGCCGCCCGGAGCGCCGGGCGCTCTGAAGCAGAGCGCCCCGCACTTTGGGCAGATATCCTTTTCTCCTCTAAAAACTAGGTAGGTGCGTTTTTAAAAGCTCAGGCTTCCCCCGCGACTGGGGGGGGGATTTTTATTTCTTTATTTCCCCCCCAAAAAATTAGGTGCATCCTATGGGCCGGTGCATCCTATAGGGCGAAAAATATGGTATATCACATTCTGCTATTGTTCAGTATCAATTATTTTATCATCTAGAATCAATTGGGTGTTCACTACTATTATCATTGCTCCCTTTTTGGGGACACTTTAGTATTCTGACACACAGTGAACAAGCAGTGACTAGCTTTCAAACTTGTCATCTTCCCAGTCAGTATGCAGTTACTTAACTGGCACTTGAAGGAGATGAATATGTGTGCCCTGGAGTATGTTTAAAAATGTTCCAAGGGATTTCCATGGAAGCTATGTAAGGAAATTGTATATCTGGGCACGGGAATATGCCATGCTGTATTGAAGTGCCTTTTTACTCTTCACTCTTTGAAGTGCCTGGTCTCATTTCTATGTAGACACATGTAACTGGGTGTCTTTACTGCCTAGCAACTCATTTTAGTCCTTGTGTGTACCTAATCCACATAGAGGTTATCCATGGCTACCAGCCATGATGGCTTTGCTCCGCCTCCATGGTCAGTCTCCTCCTAAAGACCAGTCACTGGAAACCACAGGAGGGGGAGAAGGCCTTTGCACTCAGGTCCTGTTTGAGGGTTTCCCACAGGAATCTGGTTGGCCACTGTGAGAATAGAAGGCTGGACTAGATGGGTCAGTGGCAGGTGGTCCAGCAGGTGGTTCATACGTTCTAAAGTACAGTTTATTCAGACAATAATTGTGAATTGGATTTCTTTCTTTTCCTTTTTTAAAAGAATTATTGCAAATGAAGCTACAAGCTTCTGAACTGAAGAAGGAACCTAGCACTTATGTGGCTTTGCCAGTTTATGAGGAGTGGGCAATAAAAACATACAAAACCATCAGCATTACACTGGCACCTCTGGTTACAAATGCATCTGGTTACAAATGCTTCAGGTTACAAGCTCCGCTAACCCGGAAGTAGCTGCTCCTGGTTGCGAACTTTGCCCCAGGATGCAAACGGAAATCGCGCGCTGGAGGCCCCGTTAGCAAAAGCGCACCTCAGGATAAGAACGGTTTCAGCTTAAGAAAGGACCTCCAGAACAAATTAAGTTCGTAACCAGAGGTACCCCTGTATAGTAAAAAAAGAAAATTACCGTATTTTTCGCTCCATAAGATACACTTTTTTTCCTCCTAAAAAGTAAGGGGAGATGTCTGTGCGTCTTATGAAGCAAATGCTGCACGGAGGAGGGACGGACGGGAGCCATGGCTCCCCTCCCTTCCCTCCTCCATGGCTCACTTTAAAGCAGCAAAGCGGGACAAGAGCTGCTTACATGGGTGTAAAGCAAGCACAGCGGGAGCCATGTAATCCCTCCTCCCCCATGCTTGGCCACCCCATTTTGATGGGCGGGCGCGCACCACCCCCTTGGGACGATGCTTGTGTGGGCGACGTCCCACATCCCCACAGGCGACGTGCCACCATGCAAGACCTTCCCTCTGCCACTGGTCTTGCTGGGACAGTAGTGCCTTCCTTTGCAGAAATGGGAAATTTGAAGTGTGGCCGTGGTTTGGTCCTTGTGTTGTGTACGAAGGTGTCAATTAGGTAGGTTTGACTTTAAATGGGAATTGAATCGGATTTCTCTCTCATTCCTCCCAAATATGAAAGCCCCCAGAGCTCTCGGCAATGAACAAAAGGGAAGGAAGTCCCACTTCTTTTGGCTTTATTAAAATAATTGTGTAGGGCCAACCATACAGTCCTTAGATCTAAGGGACTCAACATGGGAAGCTCATATATTTCCATTGCCTGCCCCCCTTACTAGGGGATAAATTATTATTATTATTATTATTATTATTATTATTATTATTATTTATACCCAGCCCATCTGGCTGGGTTTCCCCAGCCACTCTGGGTGGCTTCCAACAGAACAATAAAATACAATAACCTATTAAACATTAAAAGCTTCCCTAAACAGGGCTGCCTTCAGATGTCTTCTAAAAGTTTCTTCATTTGTTAATGACAGTGATGGTTCTTAATGCCACTGTTGACTGCTGTTCACTTTACATGGTTGAAATATTATTATGATATACCAGTAGGTTATTAAATAGTTTAGTACAACATTTGATTCAGAATATTTTTTTTCTTGTTTTCCTCCTCTAAAAACTAGGTGCGTCTTATGGTCAGGTGCGTCTTATGGAGCAAAAAAATACGGTATTATGAATTTTGAAAACTTTAATTTTCAGTCCTTCAGTATCAACAGACATGAAATATTCAGAGAAAAAGTGTGGCAGGGGAGAGACAATGAATGTTACATGAAATTTAATCATTCTTCTTTTCTGAACTATCATGATCAGTTTCAGCTTTTTCGTATTTGTCATAATATTTATCATGGACTTCTAAAAATTGAAGGTTTGTGTAGACTGAAACAAGTTTCTCTGCTCTTTCACATTTCATAATACATATTCTTTTCCTGGAAAAAGACAAAGGTTTTGAAGGGGGAAAGAACAAACTTCCCTCTGAATATTTTCAATTTTTCCCCCTGGGCCTTTACACCTCTAATGATAAGCAACAATCCTCCTTTCATCTCTCTCTGCTTCCATTCTGTAATGGCTTTCCCCCATCTGTAAGAAGAGGTCCTCTTGAAACATGAAGCTGCCTTGTGCTGTAAGATCATTGGCCCATCTCCCCCAGTCTTGTCTATCCCAACTGGCTGTGGTTATTCATGGTCTCAGGCAGAGCTATTTTCTTGGCACCTGGAGATACCAGGGATTGAATCCTGAACATTATATATGCAAAGCATTTCTCTACCACTGGACTGTGTCCCTCATCTCCATTATATTACCTGAATTGGCTAGCTTTCCATTGTTGTCTTTTAAAGAGAGATTTATTTCTACCATTTTCATTTTCCTATTCCTACCACTTTGCTTGATGTTACGTAAAGGTAAAGGGACCCCTGACTGTTAGGTCCAGTCGCGGACGGCTCTGGGGTTGTGGCGCTCATCTCACTTTATTGACCGAGGGAGCCAGCATACAGCTTCCGGGTCATGTGGCCAGCATGACTAAGCCGCTTCTGGCGAACCAGAGCAGCGCACAGAAACGCCGTTTACCTTCCCGCTGGAGCGGTACCTATTTATCTATTTGCACTTTGACATGCTTTCGAACTGCTAGGTTGGCAGGAGCTGGGATTGAGCAACGGGAGCTCACCCCGTCGTGGGGATTCAAACCGCCGACCTTCTGATCGGCAAGCCCTAGGCTCTGTAGTATAGACCACAGCACCGCTCGTGTCCCATTCACTTGATGTTAGCCTTTATTAATAATCTAAAAAGAAGTAATTCACTGGTTCTTCTTGCTCTCTGCAATAGTTATAACTATTTATAGCTCAGTTTTATAACAGAAGCAATGGAAGAAATTGTAATAGTTTATGTACTGTATGTTAGTTTAGTTAACAATATATAACAACTTAGGATGACACTTACTGATGTGTGTAAATAGCATTTAAATACAATGGGTGATACCTAACATTAGTCATACTCAGAGTAGACCAGTTAAGTTGGATATCACCCAAAGTACTGCCTGCTCTAGCCATAGGAATGTAGAAATTATTCAATGAATTTTATAAAGAGAAAGCTCCTATGAGATGCATTTAGACATTTTCCCCACTTGGAACACTGCATAGGAATAAATGTAGTAGCTTACTTCAGAGGGATCAACATGAGTTATATTCCCTTCACCATTGCATATTCTATATTTATATTCATGTCAGTGATTTTCTGGAGTGATTTGTGGCCCATGCAATCATTTATTCTTTATTAAAACACCTGAGCATATCAAGGCACATTGTTCTCAGTCAATCTGGAGAGCTCCTGAATGTGGTCATTTTTGGAAACACAAGTACCCTTTGGTTTCAACAACATCTGCAAGCATGGAAAACAATTTTCACAAAGCTTCTGTAGGTAACACCCAAAGTGTTTGTTGATAGAAGGCAAGTGGATCATAGAATGAAATGCATGTAGTATAAATTAGGCATTGAGAAGATTTGTCAAGGACGTTTACATTTATGCACCCTTTTGTGATTTATACATTCTTACAATATTTGCTTTTTCTATGGGCAAATCTTAATTGATTATTTTGTAATGGCCTGAATGCAGTATGGTGAAACATAGTTTGGTTTCTCTTTTTCTTAGAAGTGCTGATGAAAGGCAAAACTCTCACAATTGCCTCCTATTGCTGTGAAATAATGATTAGCTTAGCTCTATGAAGAGCTGTCAGGGTTGAGCTGTGGTGCCTGCAGCACATTCTGGAGTATGCTGAAAGTGGGCAAACTCCTCCCAAACAGGTGAAACGATAAGTGTTCAACATTCCCAGTAGAAGAAAAACAACATAAACCATGCTTTGACACGAAGCATCTAATGATATAAAGGCAGTTGATTGGCTGGCACCATTGCACACTCAGATGACTGTAGCACACACTTGTCTGTATTGCTCACTAAATGAATCAGGCATTCATTTAAAGGGAGGCTTTTGCAGCAGAGAGCATTGAAAACACATGCCTAATAGGTACATTCATTTTAATAGGCTCATTCATTGAGCTGGCCTGATTAATTAGTGCATGTCACCATCTGGTACTTATGGAGACTATTCATTTTTAGAATGCTGAAATTGAGGGAATAGCGCACACCAATTAAGTTCCTTTTAACTGGATTATGTTGGTATAAAGTATTAGTGTAGGAGGTCTTCATTGTGATTCAGACAGCACACATCTGAAGAGGACCTGCCAGAACAAAGAAATAGTGCCTGAAATACATAGAAGAAAAAAGAGGCTGCATGTATCTCTTTCATTAGACAAATTGTTAATACCAAGAGAAGTAAACATAAGAAATTGCTTGTAAGCAAGTGGAGATTTCAGGCTTCCTCTCTCTGTCTGTCTGTCTGTCTCTCTCTCTCTCTCTCTCTCTCTCTCTCTCTGTGTGTGTGTGTGTGTGTGTGTGTGTGTGTGTGTGTGTGTGTCCTGGAAATAATGTAGCTATTTCCCCCCTAGCTTTTGCCTTGATGTCTTTAGTATCACAGGAAGAAGTTAAAATATCAGTATTCACTTTTTCCTCAATCTTACTTTTTCTTTTTGGTATTCAAAACCATAGCTCACTCTTGTCTCGGAAGACTACATTTTCCTGCATTAGAGTTAATAAAATCTACACAAAAAACTTTCACAAATTAATGCACTGAAAGGTCCAATAACCCAATGAAAGAATTTTAAATTTTTGTTCTCTACACACCTATCCTTATACTTTGTGCAGTTCATTATTACAATTTGACCACATTCATGTTGATATTGTTTGCAAATAGGTTATTTCTTATTTTGCTGTGTTCTTGCTTGCTTGCTTGCAACTGGTTTTACCCTTTTGAGCAACAGGGAAGTTTGTCATCAAAGGGGACTGTCAAGGGATTTCTTTTGCTGTCTCTGCCAGCCTTCAGGTTATTTAATTCATTAGTGTCTTCCGTTGTCTATAATACCGATAGGCTTTTTTAATGCTATAAAACTAAAGCACTTTGAAATATTCTATCAGCACCACTGAAATTAGGGCACCTAATGAATAACAAAGGGTGTTCATGAAAAGTATTCATCCCACAAACTGACTCTGATTTTAAGTCCTCTCTCCTGTCTGTCTCAATTCATTTAGTAATGTTTGGCACCTAGACATGAGAAAGCAGTTTGATCCGATTTATTATATTTCTAAGCCACTTTTCATTCAAATGAATCCCAAAGCAATTTACAAATAATAAATAACAGTAACATGACAGAACATAATAGAACATCACCAATACAACATAAATCATATAGAGTAATTAACAAATTATCAGTGAAACAATTACAATGTATAAAAACACTGTTAACAAAGCAACAAGTATAAAATAAGTTAAACATCACAATTAAAGCAAAAGTCTTATGATTAACAAATCAATGCAGCATCTATAATCTATAAAACAATTGTAACAGTAACAAAACAGCAACCCAAAAATAAACTAATTAATATTTATTATGATTTATTCAATTTATATACCACCCTTTATCAAAAGATCCCAGGGCAGTGTACAACATTAAAAACACATTACAGAACACCAATGATAAAAACATAGTAAAAACATGGTAAAAGGCATACTGACAGAAAGCCTAATAATAAAATAATCCTATACTCTCTCCACACCCCATTGCTCATAATACACATATTTTGTCTATTTTAACGTGGTGATCATAAAAGACTTAAGTTTTTCCACCTGTCTTAAAATTTGAAGTCCAATGGAAGGCATCATTTTGCCACAGTCTGATTAGTAGAAAACAGTGGTTCTAAAGATGTTGAAGCAAAGGCTGCTTTATCAAGGCAAAGAACACATACATATAAGCCAACCAGTCCTTTAAAAACCTTGTGAACTCAAATTCTTTGGTGGTTATGCTAGTGTATTTTCTAAGACATTTTACTCTCCTGACACTGCTTTAAACAGATAAAAGCTTTTCAATGGCTACCTGAAAGCAGGTGATAGCCAAAGTAATATTTCTCTCAACTATCTTCCTAATTATCTTCAATATTTTGGGAAGCAATTTCTTAAATTTAAACTTTTGAAGCAAGAATATATAGAACATACTTGCCTACCTTATATTCATATTGTTTTATACAGTAATTGTGTGCAATATTATCTTGTATGCAACAGCTAAAAGTAGTATGCATGTTCTACTGTCTTATAAGATTGTTTATGAGATAGTGAACCAAGGCTTGCATGTGATATTATTATTATTATTATTATTATTATTACTACTACTACTACTACTACTATTACTATTATTTTTTATTATTATTATTACTTGCCCATCTGGCTGGGTTGCCCCAGCCACTCTGGGTGGCTTCCAACACATGTGAAAACATAATAAAACATTACACATTAAAGGGCTTCCTGATACAGGGCTGCCTTCAGATATCTTCTAAAAGTTGTGTAGTTCTTTATCTCCCTGACATCTGTTGGGAGGGCGTTCCACAGGGAGGGTGCCACTGCCAGGAAGGCCCTTTGCCTGGTTCTCTGTAGCTTCACTTCTTGCAGTGAGGGAACCACCACATTCATCTTGTGTTATACTGCAGCTCCATCTGGTGTTTGGTAGGAGTGGTTACCTATTAAGTATAAAAATTAACAGTATCACTTACTATAAAGCAATCTAGTATTTATGCAGAGTGACAGATAAGTACCTGATTTCATTACCTGTACTTGCTGCATACCACAGTGTGATAAAGGCCAACTGCCATTATATTCTGAACAGTATTGTATTTTGTGAAATCCAATTTAGTAATGTAGTTGTCAATTTACAGTAAATTTGTGTGCATTCCATAACATCCACACACAAGGAGACAGCCACTAAATCAACATCAGAATAGTTTTTTCACTAAATAAATAAAGTTTCTCTGCTCAAGTGATATTCATTCAAATCAGTCAAACAGATTTCTATTTTTCCACACAATTCTAGATGTAAATAAGTTGATGTTTGGTTTTTTCCTTTGAGGTTAGTCATTACAAAAGCAAATTGCAGTTAATTTTCAGATTGACTATTCTCTAAGGCAGCTTGCTTTGTGAGCAGCTGCTTAAAAGACAACTTGCTTGTAGGCTGCTCCATCCAATATATATTTGTATAAACAGCTTCTTATGTGGTTTCAGCATTTTTAATCATGTGATCAGAAGCAAAATGAGAGGAGACAATGATTTGGTTGAAAATCACTGGTACTACATGGGTGTCCCTCATACAGATAGTTGACACAAGGAACAGCCTCCATGTGGTTGCATTTGAAGCAAGCACACAACACACACAATGTCGCTTAGCTACAAATCTCAGAGTTCTAGGAAGGAGGGACTGACTTAAGCAACTCTGAAAATTATAGCTCCTGGAGGGGAGTAGATGTTTCCTAACAACTCTCAGAAGCCTCAACAAACCACAGCTCCCAGGATTCTTTGTGGAAAGCCATAACTGTTTAAAGTAGTGACTACTTTAAAGTACCATCTGCACTATAGGCTAGCTAACTAACTAACTAGTGTTAGTTTATCAAATCGTACTTCTTGCTGGGATTATGTATTCCATGGTCATGTCAGGTTAGGGAAGGCTGATAAAGTGTTGGTTTGTTCCTATGTTAAAACACATTTTTTTATCCTGCCCTTTCTCTGGGTTCTCTGTATACCTGTTTCATCTCACAATAACCCTCTGAAGTAAGTTTGGGTGAAAGATGGAAGGGTAAATAGAACTTCTGAAGTTCCTTCTTCTACAGGTTGGGAGACATAACCTCTTGAGTAGGAACTAACTTCTCATTGATCATTTATGACCATTTTTTCTTCTTTTTTAGGATGACCAGGATTTGATTACACAGACAAGATGAACAAGCAAGATAACAAATAAAGGAGCTTACCATGCATTGAACAACTTCTGAGAGTCAAGTGCTTAGCCCTGGGAAAATGTCTGCTTGCAATGCATTCACTGAACATGTCTGGAAACCTGGTGAATGTAAAAACTGCTTCAAGCCAAAAAACTTGCACCAACTGCCTCCAGCTTCTGAAAAACCTCCCGTCTCTACAAATCTGAAAATCAATGCAAGTCACAGCAACAACCAACGTACTAAAAATACAGGAAATTTTCGACCTCCTGTGGCAAAAAAACCCACTATAGCTGTGAAACCCACCATGATGACAGTAGATGGACAGGGTATATGTGGCGAGGTCAGCCCACAAGATCTTTGCGAGAACAAGCCAATTGCAGGCTGGAACCAAAATAGGACTGTCTTGAAAAAAACCCCACATAACAATAATAATAATGAAGAAGAAATTGAAGGTTATGGTCATGTTCATAGGCCTTATGGGAATAGTGATGGTGTAGGTAAAGCTCCAAGCAACAATAATGGACTGACAGAAATGTTGAAGGAAATTGCAGGCTTGGACACGTCGTCTTCTCTAACAGGAAATGAAATTAATTCAAGGGAAGCATTCTTGGGAAGAATAAACAATTGTTATAAAAAGTCATTAGAAAGAAAGGTCCCTCCAAGTTGCATGTTGGGTGCCATGAAGGATTCGCAAAATAAGCATGTTGTTCTGAGTGGAAGCACTGATGTAATAAGTAATGAAGGTGGTCGTTTCTGTTACCCAGAATTCTCCAGTGAGGATGAGAGTGAGGATGATCTGCTTTTTGGCAATACGCATGAAGACCATGAGAGCTGGGATGAAAGTGATGAAGAGCTGCTGGCAATGGAAATTCGCATGAGGGGACAGCCACGCTTTGCTAACTTTAGGGCTAATACGCTATCACCTGTCCGATTTTGTGTTGACAAAAAATGGAACACAGTGCCTTTAAGGAACAAGTCTCTCCAGAGGATTTGTGCTGTGGACTATGATGATAGCTATGATGAAATTTTGAATGGTTATGGAGATGACACTGTGATTCTTTATGGGCAAGCAAGCATGCAAAGCATGGTGTCATCTGATTCCATGTCTCCTGACTCTTCTTTGACTGAAGAGTCTCGCTCTGGGACAGCAAGCAGTTCTTCTCAAAAGCTCTTCAATGGTGGATTATCTCCTAGCACTCCTAAAGATATCAAATTAATTGAGGAAGAATACAAAAGCTTTTGTGATGATCAGCAATTGACAGTTGTAACTAAAAACCCTCAAATTGCTACCAAAACTTTGGAAACTCATAAGGCTGTGCTTGCCCTTAGGTTGGAAGAAAAGGATGGCAAGATTGCTGTTCAAAGTGATAAGCAAGAATGCTGTAGTCCTTCAGGTATGCCAAGTCCAGCATCAGCTGCAAGTTTACTCCCCGTTGAAGAACAAGCAAAACCTTATAGGGTAGTAAACATGGAACAACCCATATGCAAGCCATACACTATTGTGGATGTATCAGCAGCCATGACCCATGAATGTATAGAGAATCGAACGAGAAGCTGTGATTCAAAAAGTAGCCTATCTAATCCAAATTCACACGATACTCTAAGTACAAAGGTTGCGCCTCATTCTGTATCATCTGGGCAAGTGAACACCAATCTTAAAAAATCTAGTGCAGTCAGATACCAGGAAGTTTGGACTTCCAGTACAAGCCCACGGCAAAAGATTCCTAAAGTGGAACTAATTCCCAACATACCAGGACCTTCTGTACCTTTAAGGAAGAACATTCACAAATCTGCTCCTGCTTCACCTACATCAACCAATATTTCTACAAAAACAATCCCTGTTAAATCTCCTAACCTGTCTGAAATAAAATTCAATAGTTACAATAATGCTGGCATGCCACCCTTCCCAATCATTATTCATGATGAGCCAACGTATGCTAGAAGTTGTAAGAATGCAATCAAAGTTCCTATTGTAATCAATCCCAATGCATATGACAATTTAGCAATCTATAAAAGTTTTCTAGGGACTAGTGGAGAGCTCTCTGTAAAAGATAAAACCACAAGTGTCATCAGCCACACATATGAAGAAATAGAAACAGAAAATGCCGCTCTGAAAAACATAACTAGCAAATCTACTGAACTCTCCCAGGCTAAAGGGTTAACTAATAGCTCTGAGAGAAGACTGGGCTCTGTGGCTCAGAAGGTTCAGGAGTTCAACAGCTGTCTTGGCAAAGGTCTGACTTCATCCAAAAGCTCTGATCACAGCTCCCCAACAAAAATACCAAGAACTCTTCATGATCCTGTGGCCAAAACAGAAGAGACACAGGAGATATGTAGTGGAAGTAGGGAAAATGCCTGTACAGTACTATCACAAATTGTGGCTTCTATCCAGCCTCCACAGTCTCCCCCAGAAGTATCTCAGACTGGACCCAAGTCTTGCAGTGCGGAAGAATTGTATTCTCTGCCTCCTGATGCAGACACAGGTGAAAGTGTCCCAGTGCGGCCCAAATCTCTCTTTACCACACAGTCGAGTCCTGAGAGTGAGGCAGGAAATTCCACAGAAATGGTGCCTAAGGAAACCCTGTCCAAGTCACTAGTTGCCTATTCCTCAAAGCCAGTGGCTGCCTCCCAGAATACCACAAATCCCCAGACTGAACAGACTCCCCCATTTCCTCCTCCTCGTTCCACGTCTTCGCCATATCATGCCAGCAAAGTGTTGCAGAGACATTTCAGCAATTGGACCAAGCCCACAAGCCCCGTAAGATCAACAGAGGCTGAATCAGTATTGCATTCCGAAGGTAGGCGAGCTCTTGATGCAAAGCCCAAGCGCTGGATATCATTTAAGAGCTTCTTTCGTCGCAGAAAGACTGAAGGTGAGGAAGAGAGAGAAAGAGAAAAGGGGAAACTGGTGGGTCTTGATGGAACTGTCATTCATATGCTTCCCCCTCCTCCTGTTCAACGGCATAATTGGTTCAGTGAGTCAAAATCAGATTCAAGTGAGAAACCCTCAATTGTGTTTATGTTTCAATGTGAACAAGCAAAGATGGAGGCAAAATCTGATCGAAACAAGACTGAAGTAGAGCCAGCAGTTGAAGTTGTGGTATCTGAAAGAGACGAGAGGGAGAAGTCTTCAGAGGTATTGGAAGAAAAGAGCCATTCTTCACCACCTAATATTCCAAAGGAAATTCTCAGGTAAAAATAGATAAAGGTTTCACTGACAATTTATGCACCTTGCTATATATTTCCAAAAGTGAGAAATTTAAAGGCTGCTAAATAAATGTACACATAATGTTTACAATTCATTAGACAGCCATTTCCATTAATGGTAACACCACAAAGTTTTTGGGAATCTATTTATTAACACTGTGTTCCTTCACACCAGTGTTCAGTAGATTTGGTGGAACTGCCTAAAACTCCATTTGTGTATGGAGAATAAAGTGCAGAGAGACTCCACATGGAACTGAACCCTAACCCTCCCCTTTCATGCCAGCCTCACATCAGGTGCAGTGCAGCATGTGGAGCTATTTATGAGAAGCACCCCAGCACACACGGTGCTCATAAGAGAGCTAGGAGTAGTGGCCCAACATGGGTAGGAGGATGGAGAGGAGTGTGTCAGTTAATTTTCTCAGCAAGATGATGGTGATGATGATGAAGGATTAAATGGCAGGGGTATATGCATCAGTATATAGAGCCTCTTTCTTGTCTGTACACAGGGAGCAGAACCGTGGCCTAACTTGCTGGGGAGGGGCGGGAACCATGAGTTTTGGCACCTTGCAGACTAATTTATTATGTTATAAGCTTCCATGATTAGTGTTCACTTCATCAAATGTATAAAGAGGCTTTGCATCTGATGAAGTGGGCTCTGTTGCGAAGACATCGGAAGGCAGCCCTGTCCCTGGTAGTTTTTAATGTCTCACATTTTATTATGATTTTATATGTACTGGAAGCCACCCAGAGTGGCCTAAAATTATTGTTAAATTATTATTACTATTCAGACTGACGGAAAGTACCCCATGAAGCACTCAGGAGTCAAGCTGTATTTCAAGTAGACTTTCTTCAAGTTGCAGTCTTGCATCATCATAAAGCAATCTTCTTACATCCAGGAATCATCATACACAGGAGGGATCACATACACGGGAGAAGCCAGCAGGGGGAGTCAGCCATACCTACAGTGGTACCTCGTTTTTCGAACAGCTTAGTTCATGAACAACTTGGAAATTGAATGCTGCAAACCCGGAAGTAGGTGTTCCGGTTTGCAAACTTTTTTCAGAATCCAAACTGTTCCGTTTTGAGTGTTACACTTTCTTTTTCAGTGCCACACTTCCGTTTTGAGTGCCCCCACTCCTGCTTGCATGCAAGTAGGAGCTGGATGGGGTAGCTCAGCTGGGGAGCACAAAGCCTCCATTTCCCAGCTGAGAGATCCAGTAGAAGCTGGATCGGACTGCTCAGATGGGGAGGTGCAGGCTCCGTCACACTTTCCAATGAGGGGTTCTCGGCTGGGGGCTCCTTTAAACTTCTCCCTTGAGGGGAGAAGTTTAAAGGAGCCCCCATCTCAGCATCAGAGCCCATGCACCACCTGAAGGCAGCCAGGCGGAATAGTTGCTGGGGTGGCGAAGGTGGAGGTAGCCTAGCAGCTGCATCTGAGAGCCCCTAAACTTCTGCTGAGGCAGTTGTCAGGCTGTCTCCACATTGCCACACGATGCTCCTTTAAACTTCTCTATTGAGGTGAACGCAGCCAGTGATGGAAAAGTGATGGAGCCTGCGCCTCGCCAGCTTAGCAGCCCCAATCCAACTCCTACTCCCGTGCAAGCAGGAGCAGGGGCGGAGATCTCTCAGCTGGGAAGCGGAGGCGCTCCTCAGCTGAGCTGCCCCATTCAGGGGCAGAGGAAGGGGATGCGGTAGGTGCAGGCTGCCCTGGGTGTCACCACTGAGGGTGCCAGGCCGCACTCACCGCGGGGCCTGCAGGGGGTCTCTCCTTGGAGAGACATGGTGGCTTGATCGCACACAGGCTCCGCGCTGCCCAAATGGTCCACCCACTGCCTCCCCCCCCCCAGCTGTAGGGCGGTTGAGTGGGAGGAGGCAGGTAGACTCCAGAGGCCCCGCAGTGCGCCACACCCCTGGGCGCGCCACCCCAGGCACCCGAGTGGCTTCCTCCGCCGCTGGCCCCATCCAGCTCCTACTCCCGTGCAAGCAGGAGTGGGGGCAGGGATCTCTCCGCTGGGAAGTGGAAGCTTTGTGCTCCCCAGCTGGCATTCAAAATTAAAACTGAAACTATCCAGAAAACCACAAAGCCAACAAACTTGCAACTCATGAAAAAGCAGCAACACCACAAACTGAAAAAAGCAAACCAACCACAAGTGAATCAAAATCACAAGAAAACATAAAACAACACTGACCCTAACCCTAATTCTAATCCTTACCCTAACACCAACCCAATCCTAAAATTAACCCTAACCCAGAAATGGTCTTGTTAAATAGTGAAATTCATGTTAAATTGCTGTTTTAGGGGTGTGTGTTTTTAAAAGTCTGGAAATCCATTTTGCGTTATGTTCTATGGGAAAGCGTGCCTTGGTTTTAGAATGCTTTGGTTTTAGAACAGACTTCCGGAACGGATTAAGTTTGGGAACCAAGATACCACTGTATTTATCCTAACTGGCAATGCCCCACCACTCATGATGCCAACTCATAGCGCCAGAGTCAGCATTTCCACTTCACACAGTGTTAACTCCTTGATACCCACAACACTCCCAACAGGCTCTGGTCCCCAAAAGCTTGTGGCATAGTAAATTTGTTAGTCATTATAATGTCACAATACTCTTTGTTATCTTTTGCTGCAACAGACTAACAATAACTACCCCGCTGGAAATGGTAATTTAAATTACCATGTTTTACTGAAATATGACATCACAGAAACTGGTTTTTAACCTTAAAACTGATTTTTAACCTCAAAATATCAGTACCTCTGATTTATTACAAACACTGAGATATGCTTGAGCATTTTCCATCCTAAGTTGGATGAACCCAGTAGAGTAAATGTATATAGTATTGCACCCTTAGTGTTTGAAGTAACTTATTTCTAGAAATTATTATCTGTGCAAATAGAATCAGAACTGAATAACCTCATGATACTGTACTTATATTTATGGGGTGTATATTCTTGCCATATAGTTTTGTTACCTGTGTATGCTATATTTGTTATACTTTGAGTTGTCAGGTTTTTTTTTTCATTCATTGCTACTTTAGGGGAAGGGGAAAAAATTATGTGAAATGTAAACTGCAAATCTTTAACATTTGCAGCCTTCACAATTCTGTCTTACAGTCGTACCTTGGAAGTCAAACAGAAACCATTCGGGAAGTCTGTTTGATTTCCAAAACGTTCGGAAACCAAAGCACAGCTTTGATTGGCTGCAGGAAGCAGCTGCAGCCAATCAGAAGCCCCATCAGATGTTCGGCTTCCAAAAATAGTTCGCAAACCAGAACAGTCATTTCCGGGTTTGCGGCATTCGGGAGCCAAAACGTTTGGGAACTAAGCTGTTCCAAAACCAAGGTACGACTGTACTTGGATTAGCTTTGAGGCAATCATGTCAGTTTTTATTGAGTTTTCATAGCATTACATCCCTGAGTAAACAAAGCAGAACCAATAACAAACAATACTGGTCTACCACATAAAAAAGGAATACATCAAAACAAGAGGTAAATATCATATACATCACTTCTAACTTGAAAATCAAACGACATAAACTGAAAGCTTTGTACACAAATCTTCAGGTGGCTTTCCTGCATGCCATCAGGAACATAGGAGTGGTGCCGATCCCTCCCTTGATACTGAGGATCAATTAGCGGAACAGGCAGGGGCTTCTTGCTAATCTTCACATCTTCTCTTCCCAGCCTGGGACAAGGGCTCTTACCATTTACTGTTGCACTTGTTAGAGCAGAGTCCAGATCCTTTTCACACATAAGGAAATAAAACAAAACAAATTTCTTACTTTGTCCTTGGAGTTGCCTTCCTTCTTTCTGCATTTCTTGATTGTCCAGCCTGAGCCGGTGCTCTTGCAGACTTGAGCTGAGGAGAGGTGCTGGGGGGGAGTGCCATCTGCTGCTTGGGACTGGAGCTCTTTCAGCATGTTGTCAGGCTGCTGGTTATCACCCAAAAGCCATGTTTTGCCTTTGTGCTGGACTATCAACTTTAAAAGGAAGCCCCGTCGATATACTTTGCCCACTTCTTTTAGTGCTGATGTGTAAAGGTGGAGAGCTGTGGCCAGGCTGATATCCTGGAATATTTCAGTGGTAGCTTCACCATATTTTAGGTTTCTAACATTCTGTAGTGCTCTGAAAATTGAGCCTTTGAGCCTATAGTGTTCAAAGCAAATTAGCATAGTTCTGCTTCTGCCTCCCCCATGTCCTCTCTCTGTGTCATTGGAGGACAGTGGTATGTTAAAATTCAGGGAGAATAGCCAGTCAATAATGAATAATGAATCTTCCTGATTCTCCGGTAGGCCTTGTAGACCAAAATCTTTGCCTCCTATCCCTTTCTGATTATTCCTCCAGCTTCATAGGTAAATCTTCAGTCATTTATAAAACCTGGATCTCAGACAGGTTGGTTAGAGCAAGATTGTGTGCATAAGTTACTGTTTTAGAAATAACTGACAATTCATTAGGTAGCATATCAAATTGGGCTTCTGTTTCTGGTAGCGAGCACAGAAAGTCATTCCCCTGGGCTCTCTGGAGCCCTGGGGGACTTAAATGGAGATACAGTGGTGCCTCGCAAGACGAAAAGAATCCGTTCCGCGAGTCTCTTCGTCTTGCGATTTTTTCGTCTTGCGAAGCAAGCCCATTAGCGGATTAGCGCTATTAGCGGCTTAGCGGATCAGCTGATAAGCGGCTTAGCGATCAGCTGTTAAGCGGCTTAGCGGATCAGCTGATAAGCGGCTTAGCGATCAGCTGTTAAGCGGCTTAGCGGATCAGCTGTTAAGCGGCTTAGCGGATCAGCTGATAAGCGGCTTAGCGGCTTGGGGAAAAGGGGGGAGAGGAAAAAACCCCCGCAGGAACTCGCAAGACATTTTCGTCTTGCGAAGCAAGCCCATAGGAAATTCGTTTTGCGAAGCACCTCCAAAACGGAAAACCCTTTCGTCTAGCGGGTTTTCCGTCTTGCGAGGCATTCGTCTTGCGGGGCACCACTGTATGGAGGGACAGTTGGGGGCTAGCATTCCCCTTAAAACCTCTGATGAAGTTGGAGGGTGTGATGTGAACCCACAGACATCTTTAAATGCCTGCTTTGGTCTTAGACGGAGTACTAAGTAGACAGAATACTTTGCCAGGAAAGGGGAGGCAGGATGCTGGATTTTATTGGGACTCCATTCTTGAGAAAGCCTCAGTCAGCAACCATGTTTGCTGTGGATCTCCTTTGATTTCAGACAATTGGGCCAAAGTGAAAAGGCACCCCAACTGACATGATGTCAACAAAAGCTGTTGGAGACTGTTGTTTTTGTCGGGATTCAAGCCAGAAGAGCCTCCAGCTCTTCTCTTAGTCCAGAGGAATTTGGCCACCCTCCAGGTGCCCGGCTTGAATCCTTGTTTACCTCCCCTGCCAGCGCCTGCCGGCAAGATCAAGGGAGGTCTCTTCGGCGATTCTCCTCAACGTGAAGGAGAACACACCACTCCTCCCCCACTCCTCTCCCAGGGAGGGGGAAAGAGACAGACAGAAATATATCTACATGTCTTTATTCCTGTCTTTCACCAGTACAGAGAAAACATGTCTGCACACTCTGATTCCCACTGCAGAGAGAGAATAAACTCCACCCATGTACTTCCAGTACAGGGTCATGTGCTGCTCTGAGGTAACATCCGGCTCTCAGAGCACTTTACAAACTGCTCCTGGTTCCCACGGTACAATCCAATAACACCCACATCCTGTTTACCATTCCAGCCACCTGGTGCTTGCTTTTGCATTGCTCCTTTTTCGTAACATCCTCCCCCAAAAGAATCAATGCGTGTTGCAGCAAGCAAAGCATGATCCAGAGAAGAAAACAAACAGTTGTTATACACATAACACTCCCCTGTTGTTTCAGTTCCACCCTTGGAACTCCCCGCCACTGGTTTCCCCAGTGTACCACTCTGGTTGTCTGGTTTCCAAGGAATGAGTGCATCTGCATTACCTTGGCTAGCAACTCTCTGTTGTGTCTTTGTCTCTGACTTAGACACAGCTCCAACCTGTCCTCGGTTGTTTACAACAGCAACACATGCAACAGTTAAGTTAGCAAACTCTTTTGAGTACCTCTTGGGTGGTTGACCCTTTGTAACTCTCTCAGACCTACGTATGAGGTGCTGATCCTCTCTGCTCACTGGTCCAGTCTCAGGACTCTTTGGAGAACTAGTTCCAATGGTAAACAGTGGTTCATCCTTCAGTTGTGAAGGCCTATCTATTGTGTGAGACTTCCTCTCAATGACTGTGACAACTGAGCTCTCCGAGCTATCAGTGTCATCACTTTCTGTACAGCCGAAATCAGTGAAATCATCATCATCTGAATCGTCCTCAGTGGGAAATGTGTGTACTATCACTCTCTCCTGTTCAGGAGCACTCTCTAGAAATTTTGTGAGAATCACCTGACCAGATTCAGACAAAATTACTCTGTAGAGACCCTTTTTATACCCCACAAAAATGCCTCTGGCATTCTTTACTCCACCTGGAGCTTCTGTTCTCACATGAGACCCAAAAACCTTGAAATGGGCAACAGAAGGTTTTCTGTGGAACAGTTTCTCAAAAGGAGAACTTCCCAACTCTTTTGAAACCTTTCTCATTTTCGTATAACAGAACGACATTAGAGACTCGGCCCAGTACTCATGTGACAGATGTGAACTAAGCAATTGCGCTTCCATCCCCTTTTGCAATTCTCTGTTCACCCGTACACAGACACCCCTGTTCCACGCTTCCGCTGAAACAGCAATCTTGTGTCTGATCCCCTTCTTCTGCAGGAACCTTTGGAAATCCTGTAAAAGAAAAATCTGCTTCTCATCTGTGAATAGACAATCAATGTTAGCATCATGCATACTCTTAACTTTGTCACAAAACTCCTGAAACCTCTCCAAGGCTTCCTGTGGCTTTCTCAACACATAAACCCAGACATAGTTAGAGAAATGATCCACACACACAAGATAATATCTTGCATTGCCTCTAGATGGTTCTAGAGGACCAATCACATCAGCATACACCCGCTGAAATGCTCTGTTGACTCCGGTCACCTTCTTGCTCACACCTGCAAGAGAAACTAGGTTAGACACAGATGAATTACATTCCATGTAATCACTTTGTGCAAAAGTCAACAAATATAGTCCATCCTTCTGTTTGGCAGAAAGATATAACTCTCCATCTTTGTAGATCTCGCAGCTCTCAGCATCGTAGCACAGTCTCAGTCCTCTCTTTGCAATCTGCGAAACACTTAGCAGATTGAACTTCAATTCAGGAACCAAGTAAACATTGTTTATTGTCAAGTCCAGACTCTTAAGATAGACAGTCCCCACGCCGGCCGCTTCCAGCTCCTGACCGTTGGCCTGTTTCACAGCGAAGCTTTGCTTCTTAAACGATGAAAAAAGATCTCTGTGTGGGGACATATGAACCGTGGCTCCCGTGTCAATAACAAACGAGTTCCCAACGTCTGGCGTGGTTCCTGTCGCCATCAAAGCTTTTCCAGGTTTCACCATAGGCTTGGTATGACCTTTGCCTGACGCCTCAGGCTTTACTGAGCGGCCCTTCGCTCCTTCTGGCTGATGTGGCTTCTTGCAGTTCCGCTGAAGATGCCCAGCCCGTCCGCAACTGTAACACTGGACAACATTCAAAGCTACAGCATCCTTTCCAGTAGCCTCATCGGTGGGGGAATTAGAACTCCGTTCCTCCCTCCCCCTGTCCTTTTCTTCCAGTGCAGCATGCCGGCTGTGTTCATCTAGAACCACGGCATTCAGGGGCACTCCCCCCTTCTTGGCATCCATGCTGAATCCAAGGGTCAGCTTTACAGTCAATCTCAAGCCAGCTTTCACTTTTCAAGCCAGTAAACTCCCAAAAGTCTCTGTTTACTGCTTCACTGGCAGGCTTGCCTTTGGGCTGTTTTTTCAAAACCCTTGCACAGCTGCGCAGATACACTTTCGATTTCCCAGGCTCTTTCCCAGCCATTCAGTTACTGGCAGACGTTGCCTAGCAACCTGCTTAGGACGGAACTCCTTATCTCACCACAGGAATTCCTGGTATGCAAGCTTGCTCTTTCAGAGCTGTTTTTTTCAAACGCAGCTCTTTCTTGTGAACCAGAAAATAAGCCTTTCTGCGTTCATTCTCTCTCTCCCAAAATGCTGCATACCTTTTCTGGCTCCGTTGCCTTGGAACACACTCCTCTCGGTGTCCAGCTGTCTGTTTCAGCTTCTGGCTGCAGGCAGACGCTTTTCTTTATCTTCTTAGGTGCAGAGGATGGCAACGATTCATCGACCTCTCACCTCTCATGCAGATTCTCATAGATCAGATAACCATCGTTCTGCTACCAGTTGTCGGGATTCAAGCCAGAAGAGCCTCCAGCTCTTCTCTTAGTCCAGAGGAATTTGGCCACCCTCCAGGTGCCCGGCTTGAATCCTTGTTTACCTCCCCTGCCAGCGCCTGCCGGCAAGATCAAGGGAGGTCTCTTCGGCGATTCTCCTCAACGTGAAGGAGAACACACCACTCCTCCCCCACTCCTCTCCCAGGGAGGGGGAAAGAGACAGACAGAAATATATCTACATGTCTTTATTCCTGTCTTTCACCAGTACAGAGAAAACATGTCTGCACACTCTGATTCCCACTGCAGAGAGAGAATAAACTCCACCCATGTACTTCCAGTACAGGGTCATGTGCTGCTCTGAGGTAACATCCGGCTCTCAGAGCACTTTACAAACTGCTCCTGGTTCCCACGGTACAATCCAATAACACCCACATCCTGTTTACCATTCCAGCCACCTGGTGCTTGCTTTTGCATTGCTCCTTTTTCGTAACAGTTTTTTAGTCGTTTAGTCGTGTCCGACTCTTCATGACCCCATGGACCAGAGCATGCCAGGCACTTCTGTCTTCCACTGCCTTCCGCAGTTTGGTCAAACTCATGCTGGTAGCTTCGAGAACACTGTCCAACCATCTCGTCCTCTGTCGTCCCCTTCTCCTTGTGCCCTCCATCTTTCCCAGCATCAGGGTCTTTTCCAGGGAGTCTTCTCTTCTCATGAGGTGGCCAAAGTCTTGGAGCCTCAGCTTCAGGATCTGTCCTTCCAGTGAGCACTCAGGGCTGATTTCCTTAATAATGGAGAGGTTTGATCTTCTTGTAGTCCATGGGACTCTCAAGAGTCTCCTCCAGCACCATAATTCAAAAGCATCAATTCTTCGGCGATCAGCCTTCTCTATGGTCCAGCTCTCACTTCCATACATCACTACTGGGAAAACCATAGCTTTTACTATACGGACCTTTCTTGGCAAGGTGATGTCTCTGCTTTTTAAGATGCTGTCTAGGTTTGTCATTGCTTTTCTCCCCAGAAGCAGGCGTCTTTTAATTTCATGACTGCTGTCACCATCTGTAGTTGGAGACTATTCAACTGTTAATTGAAGGTTTGGAAAGATGCTAATTTCTGCTGCAATGGGATTTTTAAAGAGCAGAGTAGACAGTTTCCATGTATTATTTCCTTCTCAAGGGTTTTTGTAACTACCCTCCTCTTAGCAATTGCAAGAGAAATTCCCTGCATCTCTCTTGAATCCTCTCTTTGTCCATGAACTCAGAATCCACACACAGACCCCAAAGTGCCCTTTTAATCATGTTTACATTTTGTAGAAACAAAATGCATATTTAGATGGTGTTCATGTTCTGTAGGGTTGTGCGCCCATCTCACTCAAGAGGCCGGGGGCCAGCACTGTCCGGAGACACTTCCAGGTCACATGGCCAGTGTGACATCGCTGCTCTGGCGAGCCAGAGCCGCACACGGAAACGCCGTTTACCTTCCCGCTAGTAAGCGGTCCCTATTTATCTACTTGCACCCGGGAGTGCTTTCGAACTGCTAGGTTGGCAGGCACTGGGACCGAACAACGGGAGCGCACCCCGCCGCAGGGATTCGAACCGCTGACCTTTCGATCGGCAAGCCCTAGGCACTGAGGCTTTTACCCACAGCACCACCCGCGTCCCTTATAAAAGGGGATATGCATTATATGTAATGTCTGTTTATATATAAAGGGGATATGCATTGTGCTGCATATTTGTGGAGGCAGTGGAACTTTGAAGTTGGGCTGTTTCTCAGGTTTTATCCAGTTTCTTGTATATTTTGGCTGGATCAGATTTTTTAAGGTTAGACTTCATTGAAGGAGTCTATCCACAGACCTATTTGTCCCCTGCAAGAAACTTGATGAAGAAGCAGGGGGGTGAGGGAAGATAAATGTGATGCTACCAGAAGGGATAGCTCAGTCAGTAGATAATGAGACTGTTAATCTCAGGGTTTTAGGTTCAAGCTCAGTGTTGGGCAAAAGATTCTTGCATTGCAGGGGGTTGGACTAGATTACTTTTGTAGTCCCTTCCAACTCTGCAGTTCTATGATTCTAAGTCAAAATGTTGTCATACTTCTCTCATTTAATTGCTAAGAGATTAAAGCTTTCAGTAAAATTAATATCACCTGTAAAACTTCATTCTTCGGTTTGGAACTCAAGCCTCTTCGCTTGATTCTTGTGCCTGAATCAGAAATTGTCATTGTCTTATGTTGAGTTTAGGTTTAGTAGATACAGGTCTTTGCTACTTCTAGTGAGAGAAGTTTGCATGTCAGATGGACATTTCTTATAGTTTGAAAGAGAATATAAATGAGAGGCCCTTAAACTTTGTTCTTCTGGACTGTTGGTCCTGAGTTGCTGGAAAACAATAAAGACTTGTGGGGTTTTTTTGGTTTTGAAAGAAAGAAAGCGGAGGTTCTTCATTCCTTCTTCAGTCCTTGCTGCTTCCCACTTCCCAGCTTTGCATGCAAAGAGCTTAGGTTCAATTTCTGGCATCTCTAGGTGGATTTAAGAAATACACACACACAGAGAGAGAGAGGGGGGGGCTGGCACCCCTCTGGAGGCTTTACCTGGGGCAAAGAAACCTGGCTAGCCCCACCCCCCTAAGCTAAAGCAGCTTCCTGTGTTCCTATTTTGGGATTGATATTCCTTTACTTCAGTGGGTGTTGGGGTGCTTGTATTTGCCCTTGCAGGGAGACCAGTCCAGATTCGATCAGGATTTGTAGTTCAGAGGTATTAAATTAAATAACTATTGTTTGTTTGCTGCATCTTTATGCTAACTTTTATCTTAGGAGCTCAAGGTAATATGCATAGAATTGGAGTTGGAAAGGACCACCAGGATCATTTAATGCAACCCCCTGCAATGCAGGCATTTTTTGCCCAATGTGGGGCTTGAACCATAATTTCTCTCTCCCTCAGACACACACATGCTCATAACAGGCATGCCAGGGGGTTGGACTAGGTACGTTAGTTTGAGATATGAAGGGCATAGTCCAGGGGTCAGCAAACCTTTTCAGCAGGGGGCCGGTCCACTGTCCCTCAGACCTTGTGGGGGGCCGGACTATATTTTGAAAAAATAAGTAAATGAATTCCTATGCCCCACAAATAACCCAGAGATGCGTTTTAAATAAAAGCACACATTCTACTCATGTAAAAACACGCTGATTCCCAGGCCATCCGCAGGCTGGATTTAGAAAGCGATTGGGCCGCATCCGACCCCCGGGCCTTAGTTTGCCTACCCATGGTATAGTGTATATAGCTGAGTGGTGAACTGAAAATCTCACATTCTGTACGTTACCCACAGAGGCTCTCCCAGAACCCCTCCCTTTTTTTACAACTTTGACCAGGGAATGGAAGACGTTTCCTCCTTCCATCAAGACTGTTGCCGCATGATTGCAGTTCTAAAATCGATGTGTGTCCCTGTTTCTGTGACCATGTTTTTAAAGCAGATTCATATGTCTTCTTTTTGCCAAGGAGATAGCAACTGCTCTTTGGACTTTGTCAGCTTCTTAAGTGACTTGGCCAAAGAAACCATTCTGAAGCAATGTCCGTTGTGTGCTGTAGTCAGGAGAGGGTTAAGAGGGCATGGCTTTGGCTTGGCTTCTGCTGGTTTTCCTGAGGTGTTCTGGCACATTCCCCAGACCATCCCCTGGAGGTAAACATCAAGGTGCACTAGGTGAGATCATTCCTATGCAGAGTTCAGTCCTGGTTGCTCACAGCTTTGCACAACTTGTAGCTCACCCGACCCCAGTGGAATAAATGCTTCGCCAGAGTTTCGAGACATGATTCAAAGGCTCAAGAAGGCTCTGAGAGAATTGCCTTTAATGGGGAACTGTGTGAGTGAATATAGTGGGTGAGTTCCTCTTCTTTCTTTTTTAATTTTCTTCCTTACTAGTTGTTGATTTACTTTGGCAGCATGTTTCTCAAAAGTATATGTAGAAAATTTTCACATATCTGGGGGGCTAGAAAGGAGCCTGTTCTATACTTCACCAATCAATAAAATGTTTTTAGAGACACTATCCTGTAACAGGAACCCTTGTTTCAAAATAGCACAGCTATCAGAGGAAGGCTGTTTTGAAAGACTAGCTCTATCTATTGGTGAGTAAAAGGGGGGTGTTATAAGGTTTGATAAACACTGTCTCCTCCATACCTCTGTTCCCAAAGTGAATTTACAACTTCTCAGATTTGATTTTTGAATGTGTCCTAATATGTGGAAAATTACATAGACTAACCCTTTGCTGTATGCACTGTTTTACACTTAATATGTTGTGATTTACACTGGTTTTCACATGTTGATAAAACAGACATCAGTAATGAAAGGCTCAGTAACATGACAGGTTTTTGGGGAACACTTTTCTGTCTAGGTTTGCTAACTTTTGTGGATGATTTATGCCAGCATGTACAGGTGGTTTCAGTAATATGTAAACATTGGTTGCCCTAATTTGTTGATTGCTTGTGAGCTGCATTTTGTACTTCGATCAACCACTTTTAGGCTGCAATTTTATGTTGACATTGACAGCTCTCTAATGATAAAACCTTGCCTTCCAGTCATATGGGAAATCATTCCTTCACATAGATACAGCATAAACCCTGTATACTTCCATGTCCTGTTTTGCACTGTTTTGGACAATAATTTAGAACCATTGGTATATATAGATTTTTAAATAGGATTGCAGCCTTTCTCTGATTGGAATAAATGATGTTATTGTTTTGCATGATTAGTTTAGTTTAATACATTGTGCTGAATACTACAGATATGCTAAGTGACAATGAGCCAGTGTATTCAGTTTTCTTGACTGAGATCTGAAACTGCTTTATCTTTTCTCCTTGAGTGTGATAGGATGCATTTTATGGAGTTTTGAATGCTTACCTCTCCAGTGTTAAATACTGGGCCTAACCTTTTTTTAAAAAAAAACTGGTTAATGGTAGCAATATACAGTCATACCTCAGGATAAATGTGCTTCAAGTTAAGTATTTTCGGGTTGCGCTCTGCGGTGATCCAGAAGTAATGGAGTGTGTTACTTCCGGGTTTCGCCACGCATGCATGTGCAGACGGTCAAAATGACATCATCCGCGGAAGTGGCGACACGCGCAGGCATGGGTTGTGTTCGCTTCAGGATGCGAACGGGGCTCCGGAACGGATCCCATTCGCATCCCGAGATACCACTGTATACTTTTAAATACTATCTACCATTAATGTGGTAGTGAACATGGATACATCTTTTAATATTCAGGAGCTTTTAAGCTAGAAACTCTGAAAAAATCAAAACAACAGCTTTTTGCGGCACCATGAGTCAGTTCAGTAAAACTGAGACTGCAGTCCTCTAAAGAATTTACATTGCTGGTGTCCATTTGGAACTTTTGCTTTTGTTTTAGTCAAGTGCCTGATGAACAAACTCTGGAAAATGGTTCCCCTCGGATTCCAAGATCTGCAATTGAAAAGCAGGAAAGTGGCAGTAATGCGTCCCTTGTTCCACTGTCCCCTCCCGAAATACCACAAGGACAAGAGGAAAGGGAGGAAATGTCAGATTCTTCTGATGTGAGTGCCTGCAGCGCTACATATAGTAACTTAGGTAAGCACCTTGCATCAGCACAGAAATAAATTGTTTCTTATTTCTTTATGTGTTGTCTGAGTTTTTCACATTCACTTGAAAAACTGGTTATGAGAATATGCATTGGTTTAATGTTCTTATGGGAACAAACAGACCTTTATATGTGTTCAGAACTCATAAAAATAAATATTGTTGCTTAACTTTTTGTGCCTCCCAAACTTTTGAAGTAAAGATTTAATTTTTAAATGTTCTATGTACTCTTTGAGTTAAATTTTATTTGAAATCCATTTTAATGAAAACTCCAGCACCCCATGTGCAATGACCTCAGCAATAGTTATACCATAAAAAATGTAGATGACTTTAAGAACATGTTTGATAGGTGCTAAATGAGTATATGTAGGAGATGTGAAAGGTTTAAGGAAGTCAATGCTACAATGCTATGGGGCTTCAAATGTTCAACTGAACATAGTTCTAATTGAAGATAACATTTGCCTTGTATATACTGTATTCCAACTATGTTTTTATAAATACAGATTTTTATTTAGGTCTTCAAGGCAATGACTAACACCTAACAAATAATTGCAGTCTCTCTGTATATTCTCTGTTATAGTGATACTGGTTTAGGTTCTGAAGTTTCAGTCTTCCCACGAAAGAATTACTTCCTGTCCAGCCTTAAACTGAGATACTCATGCTCCTCTTCATTCTCTCAATGAAAATGTCTTGTGCATATGTAACTTTCTAAGTAAAAAAAATACAATGACTGTTTTCTATTGTCACATAGGGCAATCCAGAGCAGCTATGATACCTCCAAAGCAACCGCGGCAACCAAAGGGGGCTTTGGACGATGCCATTGCTTTTGGGGGAATATCTGACCCAGACATGACAGCTACCTTACATCCCACACCACCTCCATTGCCAAAGAAAACCATTATAAGAGCTCACACGGAACCACTTCCAAATGAACACCAGAATCAGGCCCTTGAAAGTGTCCTGTGTGTGATGGCCAATCCAACTTATGACATTGACACCAACTGGGAAGCAAACAGTGCCTGCTCTTCTGTCAGCTCCGAATTCAAGGCAATGGACCATGAGTCCGGAGATTCCTTGGACAGGCCTCCAGAAAAGGGACTGGCAATCTCATCAGCAGCCAATGGTTTTTCCAATCTAACTGCTATCGGTGTGAAAGACAGGTGTTCCAGTAGTATGGAGTTTCTGTCAGGTAGACCTGCTACCCACAGCAAACATGGCAAGACTGTCCAGAAACCACAGAGACAAGCACTTTATAGAGGAATCGAAAACCGAGGGGAGGTGGTGAGCAGAATTAGAAGCCTTCACACTGATTCCCTGAAGAAACTGTCTGCCAAATGTGAAGACCTTTTCATGTCTGGGCAGAAAGATCAGCTTCGATTTGGGCTAGACAGCTGGTCAGACTTCAGATTAACCAGTGACAAGCCATGCTGTGAGGCTGGTGATGCTGTCTACTACCCAGCTTCTTATGCAAAAGATCCACTCAACAACTATGCAGTCAAGGTAAGAAGATAAGTAAAAAGAGTCACTCCACTAATCATATTCCAGAACTGTACTTAGTGTCCATTGCACTTCATTACTATTGACTTTGTGCTTAGCGGTTACAAAGAAACATGTTCTTTTGTGAGAGCTAGTGAATTTTTAATTAGTGAAATATTACATTTATGGCAGCATATAAAAATGCAATACAGTTAAAACAATAAACAACAATACCTACAACCTCAAAACAGTAATTTCATCCTGATCCTAAATCATTGTCTTTTTATCTTGTGAACCACCCTGAGATCTCTGGATGGAGTGTTGTATATAAACCCCATAAATAAGTAATAAATAAATAATTGCAGCAGAATAACAGGATTTTATTATTAGCTTAGGGCCATATTTGGGTTTACATGCTTGTATATCCTGTTATAAACTTTTATTTGCTAGAGCAGCAATTTTTAGGATCATTCTTTAAGCCCTTTCTCATACATTCCATTCCATATGTTTCCAGGATGGTCCTGGGAAATGCCCTCCAATGACCCTTCAGAAATGCATTGAGTAAACAAAACCTGAGGATGTTAGTGCCCCAAATTCCTTCTTTCTTTAAAGTGAATTTTTTGGCCTCCCCTTGTTTGTTTTTTTACCCTTCTGACTTTTAAAACAAAAAAAACGATTCTTGCCTATTTAGCATACTGCTGTTATAATGAGTTACTGTATATGAGGAGCTACACTTTTCCATTATTTATACAGAGGAGCAACTTAAATTATTTTGTTTCTATTTATTTTCAAAAGTGTGCATTATTTTATTAAAGTTAAAGTGGTTTACAATGTAGAAATTAGGATAATACAATACATAATTTTACAGAAAAATATAATATTTTTAAAAATACATTACAAATTGCAATTGGATGCAGACTTTTTATGGCAAGGACTTACAGAACTATGGTTTCACCACCTAAGGATCAAATTGCATTTGATATTAGTCAGGTATTTAAACAATTGTGCTTCTCCTGGTCACTTTTAATTTGAAGAAAAGTTAGCTGCAGGGTCCCAGTCTGTAATGTGCTCTCAGTTGGGATCCTGCACAGGTTTTCTGCTGAAAATCACTGCCTGCTTGGTTTTTGTTTCCCCTGATACTACTGTTTGCAGTAATCAACACTTTCAGGAATGAAAAGCAGCCAGGTGGGGACGGTTTTCAGTACAAAACATGTGCAAGGCTCTAATCAGATACACATTCTGGAACAGTGCACTGTGGGAGAGAGTACCCAACATGACTGCTGCTGAGTACTTTCACATTAGCAGTTTTGGTTGCAGAGGGTCTGCAGGATGTGGCGACCAGCAGGAAGGGGAGGGGATGAGAGAAAGAGAAAGCATTGCAGAATTACAGATGTTGAAGCTGGGAATTGGATCTGACATGTTGAAGAGTATTGTCCAAAATAATTATGCAGATCTCACCAATGGAGGTGACTTTGACAGTGCTTTTCAAAGGCACCCTTTGTTTTTTGAAAGATAACTGTCAAACAAAGCTGCAACCATGGTTTCAGTACTATGCCCAAGCTAAAATCTAGACTGACAGGAATTCAAAACCAAACCAAATTGAGAAATTGTACTCCTCCTCAACAGCCTTTGCCAGAAACAGAAGTTTAGAAACAAGGCATTAGCTGTGGAGTTTGTCTCCAGATTACAGTGTGAGCTAGATCTCTTGAAGTCATCTACCAAATGTTTGCCGGTGTACCAGGGGTGGGGTGGGGGTAAGATATCAGTATACCAAAGACTAGTGCACCAAAATGCTCTGAACTGGGCAGCAGCCTAAGATGACCATTGGTGCCAAGGGAGATGCAAGGTCATATGACCCAATACAGTTTCTTATCTGTGGGCTCATCCACACTTCCATTTGTCCCGTGATTTCTAGGCATGGGCTCAAGAGGTTTTTCTTTTGTATCACCGCTTTCCCCAGGAAAATCTGTAGTTTACTGTTGATTCAGAACAAGCACCAATCCACAGGTAAAACCCAATTTACCTTTGTTCTAATCCAGCAGTATACAGCAGGTTTTCCTGGGATCAAAGATGAACCTCTCGGACGCACGCCTAAAAGCATGAGACAAGCAGACGTGTAGTTGAGCCCCAAGTCTCTGTTCAAGCCAACCACCACCCTGTAAGGTTCAGCAGTTGCCAGTCATACAGAAAGGACTATACCATATAAATGTTCCATAATACTTGGTTCCATGCCAGGTGCTGTTTTACAAGATGTTAATTGGGTTTGTCATAAACTTTATAAAGGGAATAAAATCTGTTTAACACAGACCTTTAGTTTAGCTCAAGTGTTAATTTTATTCTGTAGATTCTATTACATACAACTGTAATATAAAATTACATTCGATGTACTTATATTGAAAACAGATATTTAAATTGTCCAATTCATTGAGGTCAAAAATTACCCAATCTTGCTGTGAACCCATAACACAGGGCTGCCTACTAGATTTAAAAATATTCACAAGTGGCAAAACATGTACAAAGGATCCCATTAAGATAAAGAAATTATGCCCTATAGGCCGCATATTCAGCAGGTGCAGCTGTATTGAGTTATTTCTATGGCATGGAGCCCAGCTCAGCTAATTGGAGGCATGGTTCTCATTTCATCTTGATAAGAACAAGTTTAATTGATTTCCTTGAGAAACTGATAGTGTGATTTTTATTTAACTTACCATGATTATTTTGTAGAAATAAAATGAACCATGGATTAGTTTTAAAACCATGCCTAAATATTACACATTGATGTCCTGTCAAAATACACCCAGACTTGTTCGTGAGTGTGCCATTTATTCTGATTAAGTACAATAACAAAGCTTTTCTCAGGTATGGCAGAAATAAAGCTCCACAGCATCTTACCGTCTTTTTGCTAAGTAGGTCAAGTTGTAGGGTGGTATAGATTAACTATAATTGCTCACATCCTAGCTCCTTTTGGCAACAAAAGCACAGGAATTACTGTAATACTTTGTAAGACAATGTGAAACTTTAAAATACAGTGGTACCTCATGTTACAGACGCTTCAGGTTACGCGTTTTCGGGTTGTGCACCGTGCTAAACCCGGAAGCATCGGAATGGGTTACTTCCAGGTTCAGTGCTTGCACATGTGCAGAAGCGCTAAATCACGCTTTGTGCATGTGCAGAAGCGCCAAATCGCGACCTGCGTGTGTGCAGACACGGCGCTGTGGGTTGCAACGCTGCAGGTTGCAAACGTGCCTCCTGCACGGATCATGTTTGCAACCCGAGGTTCCACTGTACTACAGTGGTACCTCTGGATACAAACACTTCTGGTTGCGCAAGTGTCAGGTTACAAACTGTGCTAACCTGGAAGCAGTTGCTCCCGGTTGTGAACTTTGCTTTGGGATGCAAGCAGAAATTATGCGCCAGAGGCACGCATGCAGCTGGAGACGCACTTTCACTAGTGGCGCCTCATGTTAAGAACAGCTTCAGGATAAGAACGGACCTCCAGAACGAATTAAGTTCATAACCAGAGGTACCACTGTACTCTCAAAGTCAGCATCCTTTTCTCATAAAGCTTCTGACTTGCATAATAAAATTTGTTGTTATAAAAAACCTACACTGCTGTGTTATACATAACACAGACCTGTGCTCACCCCATCATGATAATCTGCATCCTATAATGATGAGGGGGAGTTGGAATACAAAAGAGAGCGGTGCTGTAAGATGTTTCCTTTATTGCCCAGACAGTCCATCCTCTGACAACCCGTTCTGCACCTCAGTTTATCAATTATAGAATCATAGAATCATAGAGTTGGAAGAGACCACAAGGGCCATCGAGTCCAACCCCCTGCCAAGCAGGAAACACCATCAGAGCACTCCTGACATATGGTTGTCAAGCCTCTGCTTAAAGACCTCCAAAGAAGGACACTCCACCACACTCCTTGGCAGCAAATTCCACTGTCAAACAGCTCTTACTGTCAGGAAGTTCTTCCTAATGTTGAGGTGGAATCTTCTTTCTTGTAGTTTGGATCCATTGCTCCGTGTCCGCTTCTCTGGAGCAGCAGAAAACAACCTTTCTCCCTCCTCTATGTGACATCCTTTTATATATTTGAACATGGCTATCATATCACCCCTTAACCTCCTCTTCTCCAGGCTAAACATGCCCAGCTCCCTTAGCCGTTCCTCATAAGGCATCGTTTCCAGGCCTTTGACCATTTTGGTTGCCCTCCTCTGGACACGTTCCAGTTTGTCAGTGTCCTTCTTGAACTGTGGTGCCCAGAACTGGACACAGTACTCCAGGTGAGGTCTGACCAGAGCAGAATACAGTGGCACTATTACTTCCCTTGATCTAGATGCTATACTCCTATTGATGCAGCCCAGAATTGCATTGGCTTTTTGATTATGATGACAGAAATTCCCTATGGATGTAAGAATAACTAAACAGTAGCTGTTTCAATTAATGGTGCCCTATTTTCAGATACAGAGAGAATATAGGCAACCAATTTTACCACTTCTGCACCTGCGCTTTGAAGGATTATATAGTTAACTTCTGAATGAGAGATTTTACCCGGATAGTTTGCCTTGGCTCAAGAAGGAGCCAAAATGCATATCGTAGAATCATAGAATCTTGGAGTTGGAAGGGACCCTGGGGGTCATCTAGTCCAACCCCTTCCAATGCAGGAATCTCAGCTAAAGCATCCATGACTGATGGCCAGCCAAACTCTGCTTAAAAACCTCCAAGGAAGGAGAGTCCACCACCTCTCAGGGGTGTCTGTCCCATTAAAATAAAAAGCAGGTTGCAGTATCAAAATCTCACTGCTCTGAACCTGCAAATATTTGACTTTTTGTGTCCTTTGAGCTCAATTGTGTGTTTCCTTTGGAGCAGGAGCTAATATTTACTTATTTTTATTCAACAAGATTGACATACTGCTTAATAATAATAATAATAATAATAATAATAATAATAATAAATTTCTAAGCAGTGTGCATGTTCAATTTTTAAAAGCAATAAAAACAGTAAATATAATGGGCTGAATCCAACTAAGTTGTTACTCAGAGCTGAACCATGAATTTGCATCCAAGTTGAGCCATGCTTGGGGCAGACCCATTGAAATGAATGGATGCATGGCTTACTTTGAGTGGAACTTACTTGGCTACCACCCTGTTCATTTCAATGGTCTACTGTGAGTTTGAGTAATGCTGGATACAATCCATTAAAATGATCAAAATATCAGATAAACAGACATCCTTTACTGCTGCTGTAGTAGTGGGCGTTTTCTCTCCTTCCAATAATGGCCCAACACAACTATTTTGACAAGGGTCATAGCTCAGTGGTGGAACACCAGCTTGGCATGCGGAAGGTTCCAGGTTACCTCCCCATGTAGGGCTGGGAATTGCCCCCTTCCTGAAACCCTAGAGAGCCACTTCCACTCAATGTAGATAATACTGAGCTAGAAAGACCCAACAGAAGACATCCCAAAGCCAGATGTCACATACGCAGTTGCGAGATTTTGCGCTGCCATGATGGACATCCATCAAAGGATGGTTTGTGGCACAAACCAGGCCTAAACTGGAGGCCCATGATGCAAGACCTGTGCTGCTTCACATTCCCTCCCTTATGGTCACTTTTAACTGCTTGTCTTTTGTTTTGGTTTTAGGTTTATGTGAGTTATAATCACTTTTACTATTAGCTTTTATCCCTTTCCTCTTCAAGTTTTATGTGCTTTATTTTATTTGCATGTTTTTATCTTATACTGGTCTGCATAAGATAGCTTCCTATTGAAATCAGCCCTCTGTTCAGAACCATGAGGACTAGAATCTTTTTTATTTTAATGGCGCATTCCATTTTTGCCTCTTCAGTGCAAAGCTCCTCTTTCTCTGGTTGAGAAGTGTTAAGTTGTGGGTGAACATATCAGACGACACAGCGATTCTTCCAAAGCCGCTCTTTATTTGTAAGCTGGAACAGAACTGAACTGAGCTCCAGAACAACGTAACTGTAGCAACTTTCTAAAACTATCCAATCACTGAACATCACTTTCGATCCTTCATTTGCATAACTATCTACAGTATCCCCCTGCTGGCCCAGGGTGAGAACTTCAGTACATAACACCCCTCCCCACCGAGATAAGGCATTAGTTACAATCGTAATGGTTTCTTTATATACAGCACTACACGTAATGGTTCAATTAGGCACAAAAGCATATCGGTTACATTTCACATACTTAGACCAACAGTGATACATGTCCAACAACATAGTCCCTTAAATAAGTTGGGCGCTTGGAAACTCTGCCAGACCACCGGGGACTGGTAGCCAAGTCCGGGGGGCCACACAATTCTTGCTGAGGCTGTGATGCGACCCTAGGTGGCATTGAAACCAAGTCCCCTGGATCCGCTGCTGTGGGTAGAACCTCCGCAAGTGGAGTTGGCGGAATGTCAGGCACGGCAGTGGTCTGAGTCTGTGGGAAGTCCAGCAGACCCTCTGAAGTGGCTTGGTTCGGCTCCACGCCCGCAGTTTGCGAGAGAGGTGTAGGTGGAGCCTTGCCATCTGTAAGTGTCTGTTGTGGAGCCACGAGCGCAGTTGGGGGCACCACAGTAGTGTCCAAATCCCCAACCCTGTGCCTAAGCTGGTCTATGTGCCGGTGACACAAGTGTCCGTCTTCGAGTGCCACCTGGTACGAGCGAGGTCCAGTGACTCCCACTACTGTGGCTGGCACCCAAGGAATGTCCCCCACAAAGTTCCGGGCAAAGACCTGGTTTCCTGGAACAAAGACCGTGGCGCGTTGGCACAGCCTGGGGGTTCGGCCACGGCAAAGTCTGGGTGCAGCCTGTCGATCGGGGACCTGAGGCGGTGGCCCATAAGCAGTTTGGCAGGACTCTGCCCTGTGGCCGCATGAGGGGTGATGTGTTGTACAAACAAGTATTCGGCGACCCGCTCGTGCCAGTCTCCCCAGTCCAGGCGCGCCAGTGCCTCTTTTGCTGAGCGCACCATTCTCTCTGCTTGCCCGTTGCTGGATGGATGAAATGGTGCCTTTAGGGCATGGTGGATGCCCAGTCCCAAAAGGTACCGCTCAAAAGTGCCTGACGTGAACTGCGGTCTGTTGTCAGAGACAAGGACACCAGGACACCCATGCATCGCGAAGAGGCCTCGCAGCACCCGGATGACGGCCTCGGTAGTGGTGGAGGGCATCAGGGCCACCTCCAGCCATTTGGAATAGGCGTCCACCACTACCATAAAGGTCCAGCCGTGAAAGGGGCCGGCCAGATCGATGTGCACCCTCGACCAGGGTGTCTTGGGCGTCTCCCAGGTGTGTCCCTTAGCTGCCGGTGGCGCAGGCCTCGATTCTTGGCATGCTTGACAGGTGGAAACCCAGGCAGTGATGGCATCGTCCATGTTAGGCCACCAGACGTAACACTGAGCCAACACCTTCATTTTGACAATTCCCGGGTGGCCAACGTACAGAGCCTCAAGGACACATTGACGGAGTCTTTGGGGAATCACGACGTGGTCTCCCTACAGCAGACAGCTACGATGAGCCGAGAGTTTGTGTTGTCTGGTTGTGAAGGGCTGGAACTCCGATGCAAAAGGCCCTTGTGGCCACCCCCTCCACACCCAGTTGAGCACATGGCTGATGGTGCGATCCTGGGCAGATGCGGAGGCCACAGTGGCAGCTGATACAGACGCTGTCGGAAGATCCTCAATCAGGAGGAGCGATGAAGCAGGAGCCGGGTCTTCCACAAACGCTGGAAGAGGGCAACGGCTGAGGGCTTCGGCATGGCCCATCGATTTCCCCAGGCGATGGACGAGCTGGTAGTGGTAGGCTGCCAGGAAAACAGTCCATCGCAGTGTGCGCGGCTGCAGGACCGGAGGAGTTGGACGATCACCAGCAAGGAGGCCCAGGAGTGGCTTGTGGTCGGTGATGAGGTCAAAAGTCCTGCCGTAGAGGTATTAATGGAACCTCTTCACTCCAGCCACAAGTGCCAGTGCCTCCTTGTCGAGCTGGCTGTAATTCCGTTCAGTCAGAGATAGCGTCCTGGAAAAGTAGGCGAGCGGTGCTTCTCTTCCATCTGGAAAACGGTGACTAAGGACAGCGCCAATGCCAAAAGGTGAGGCGTCGCAGGCAAGGACCAGCGGCCTGGATTCACTGTACTGTACCAGCACACTGTCCGATGAAAGGAGAGCCTTGACCGTGTTGAAGGCCGTCGTCTCCCAATGACCCCAGGACCAAGGTGTCTTTGTGCTGAGGAGTCGGTGAAGAGGCTCAGCCACCGTGGCTTTGTGGGGCAGGAACATGTTATAAAAGTTCAGCAGTCCCAGGAACGCCTGCAACTCTGTCTTGTTCTTTGGGATGGGGGCCTGCTGGATAGCATGGATCTTGGATGTGGTCGGGTGAAGGCCGGAGGTGTCAATAAGATAACCCAGGAACTCCACCTTTGGAACGGCGATCTGGCACTTCTCCCTCTTTACCTTGAGCCCGGCCTCCTGGAACCTGGTCAGCACGGCGCGGAGGCGCTCAAACAGCTGCTGGTGAGTCTGCAGACACCAAGACATCATCAAAATATGGTACCACGCCCGGAAGCCCTTGCAGGAGACGCTCCATAAGGCTTTGGAAGATGCCAGGAGCCACACTTACCCCGAACTGCAAACGGCTGCAACAGAATGCCCCTCGGTAGGTGACAATCGTCTGGGCTTCAGCAGTGGCATCATCGACAGGCAGTTGTTGATAGGCTTGGGCAAGGTCCAGCTTAGCAAAGACCTTACCTTCACCCAGGGAATGCAGCAGGTGTTGGGCAACAGGAACCAGATAAGCGTCCTGCTGAAGTGCCTTGTTGATCGTGCACTTGTAGTCAGCGCAGATTCTCACCGACCCGTCTGGCTTGACAGGTGTGACGATGGGGGTTTCCCACTTGGCGTGGTCAACCGGCGCCAAAACTCCTTGGGCAATCAGCTTGTCCAGTTGTTCGTCCACCTTAGCCTTGAGAGCAAAGGGAACCCGGCGTGGCTTTAGCTTGATGGGGGCGACTTGTGGATCAAGGTTAAAGGAGGTGGTCATACCTGTATATTGCCCCAAAGTGCCGTCAAAAACCTCGGCAAAGTCTTTGACCAGACCCTCAGTCTCTGCGTTAGAGATGCAGTTGATGCCGGTGACTTCCAGGCCGAGGGCATCAAACCAGTCTAGCCCTAGGAGGCTTGGCCGCTGACCTTTGACCATCACCAGTCGGAGCAGACCCGAAAAATCCTTGAAGGCGATCCGGAACCGGCCAATGCCTACCATGGGAATGCCGTTTCCCTGGTAGTCTCTCAGGTGTATATGGTGAGAGTCGAGTTGCCTTTTGGACACTCTGGGTGCCAGTCTTTTGATGGTGCTCCAAGACACGATGGACAGGGCAGACCCGGTGTCGATCTCCATGTCACATGGAGCTCCTTCAATGAGCACCGTGACGTTCAGCTTGCGTCGTGTAGGCGAATCGGTTTGGCCAATCGTGGTTCCAGACGGGCAGTGGCAGTTGGTGAGAGCGAAACAGCTTTCCTTGGCGGACTGGAGTGAAGACTTGGACTTGCGAGTCGGTGAAGGGGGGGTGTCAGCCGGAGCCGATCGGCAGACCTTAGCGATGTGGCCCCTTCTGGAACACTTCCGACAGATGGCATCTCTGAATCGACACTTGGCACGGGAATGGTTGCCTCCGCAGCTGGCACATTCTGATTGGCCCTTGGACTTCTTTTGGAACTTCCTGCACTCCCGCTTTGTCTGGTGCACGTCATTGTCTTCACTGGAGGATGCCTCATCACTGCTGGCCTCTTCATGATGCACTGGAACTGGCTTTCTAGCAAGACACGGGCTGCTGGCCTTGCGGATATCCTGGGCGGAGCGTTTGGCAGCTTCCGAGGCCACGGCCTCCTCAATGGCTTTCTGCAGCATGAGGTCTGGCGTAGCGAGGAGACGCCGTTACAGACGGATGTCCCGGACCCCACAGATGATTCGATCCATCAGGGCATCGTCTAAGTCTCAGAACTCGCAGTGCATTGCAGCCTGTCGGAGGGCGGTGGTGTACTTGTTGATTGACTCCCCCTCTGCCTGGTTCCAGTGGTAGAACGCATGGCGGGCAGCAATCTTGGACGGCTTTGGTGCGTAGTGGTTGCGGAGCTTCTCTTAGATCGTGTCCCATGGTGTTGCCCAGACTGCTTCAGGCGCAACCAATGCTTGGGCCGTCTCAAACACCTCAGGCCCACAGAGGCTGAGGAATAGGCCTCGCTTCCGCTCCTTTGATACTTCTGTCAGCTCGTTGGCTTGGAGGTAGCAGTCGAACCGAGCGAGGTAGGAGTCCCATGATTCAGAGGCTGGCACAAACGGCGGTAGAGGCACAAGTGACGCCATGATTCCGATGCCGGCGTGGAGGGCAATGGATGGAACACTGTGCTCTAGCCAGAACAGTCAGCTCTGAATTGGTTCTGTTCAGTGATTTCGCTCAGTGATTCAGCTCAGTGATTCAGCTCAGTTCAGAGGGTGGCTGCATCTGGCTGTGCTCTGATGTCCATCGATCGATCCCACCTTCGTCGCCAGTGTTATGTTGTGGGCGAACATATCAGACGACACAGCGATTCTTCTAAAGCAGCTCTTTATTTGTAAGCTGGAACAGAACTGAACTGAAGAGCTCAGTCAGCCTGCTTATATAGAGCTCCAGAACAACGTAACTGTAGCATCTTTCTAAAACTATCCAATCACTGAACGTCACTTTCGATCCTTCATTTGCATAACTATCTACAGTATCCCCCTGCTGGCCCAGGGTGAGAACTTCAGTACATAACAAGAGGTTTGGTCTTTAGAGCTGAAACAGAGCTAGGGTGGTTTTTTCAGGCCAACTCTTTGCTTTTACAGACGCAGGTTGCACCTGATAGGAGTCAGGAACCACAAAAGCAGCAGTCCTGGACAGCTTGGACAGGCAGCTGCATGTTTTGGGGAACTTCTGGGGATCAGCTTGGGGTAGCACCACATGCGATGCCAGGGGCCCACTTTCCCTTGGGGTTGATCTGTTGTGGGGCGGAGAGGGGGGTGTTGGCTGCAGGCAGAGCCAGAGCAAAGCATGGGTGGAGTCTGTAATAATGCATGTCCTCGGCTGCACCCCATCTATTTTATTTTGCACTGAAAGCACACTATTTCTTAATTCTTGCTTCTTAGATTGAAAGCAGAACCAGACTCCGTCTTGAATGCAGACTTGAAATGGGAATTTGGATTCAGATTCAGTCTGTCTTCCATCTTGTTATAGATAATTTGATTTCTTTGTATGTTTTTATGGGGAACAGGGAAAAGGTTATAAACATTGATGGGATTCTAACAGGGACTTCTTCACGGTTCAGAAGTTACCTGTGTGGAGCTAATCTCTGAGCACAGGTGTGATATGCAGACAAGGCCTCAGTCCCTCCAGCAATCGGGCTGCAGCATTCTGTACTAACTTCCAAGGAAAGTCCCACATATGCAAATAATATAGTAGTTCTGCTGTCACCACATTTCTTATTCTGAAGAATAGTCGCTAATAGACTAGATCTGTTTACAGTCTGCTTATATTTCCATCTGAAAATCAGCTCAAACCATAAGCAGCATTTGAGAGAAAAGGCTTTGCTTTTGGCATCCAATTTTGGTTTTCAAACACTTGTATACTAATAATACATCAGTTGTTCCACTGAACTAATTATAATTTTTCATCTTTGCATGATGACTTTGTGCTGACTAAATTGTTTTCAGTCATTTTTAGGCTGGGCACATCACACTACAGAAAAGGGATTGAACTACATAAACACATTTCAGCAATATAATGCAAAACTTTCTAAAAACAATTCTAAAACCCTTCATTTTGAGTGGTCAGGCCAGTCCTAGAGTCCCTGTGAATGACAACAAGCAAATATAAAACTCATAAAATTGCATTGTAAGGGGGAATAGTAACATTCCAGATTACAAAATGAGTTTTCTGCGATCAGAACGTGAGGTATTCCAGGCATGCTCTTCCCCTTGCTCTGTATCTGGAATGGGAGGGTGTAGTCAAGGGTGATAAGTGATCTATTTTTCTTTCATCCCTTCAGATCTGCAAGAGCAAAGCTAAAGAATCGCAACAGTATTACCACAGCCTGGCCATCCGCCAGAGCTTGGCCATCCACTTCAACATCCAGCAGGACTGTGGCCATTTCCTAGCTGATGTGCCTGTTCGTCTGCTTCCATGGGAAGATCTCCATTCACCAGAAGAGGATGAGGAAGAGCAGGAAGATGACAAGCAGAAGAACACCGTGGACGTTTCACAGAAAGACAGCTCAAATCTGCCAGGAGCCACAAGCAAGCAGCGCAGCAGAGTTGTAGTCATCACTCGAGAAGTTCCCTACCTAACTGTGGCAGATTTTGTGCTGGAGTCTTCAGACTGCCATGCCAGCAGCCCAGACTTGTATGAAAGGCAGGTATGCCTCCTCCTCTTACAGTTGTGTTCTGGTCTAGAACACCTGAAACCGTATCACATCACTCATTGTGATCTGCGTTTGGAGAACCTTTTGCTGGTGGACTATAGGGCAGGGGGAAGCCTTCTGAACAATGAGAGCGTGGAGCCCTCTCCCAGTGCTGCTTGCCCTGCCAGGCTTATAGTGAGCAATTTCTCTCAAGCAAAACAAAAGAGCCATCTGGTGGACCCTGAAGTCCTAAGAGACCAGTCCCGCCTTGCCCCAGAGATCATCACAGCAACACAGTATAAGAAATGTGATGAGTTCCAAACCGGCATCCTCATCTATGAAATGTTACACCTGCGCAATCCCTTTGATGAAAATCCAGAGCTGAAGGAAAAAGAGTATACTTGTGCTGACCTGCCCAGTATCCCTTGTCGTTCCCTTTATTCCCTGGGGCTTCAGCAGCTTGCTAACTGCCTGCTAAACCCTAATCCATCGGAGAGAATCCTTATATCTGAGGCCAAGGGAGTCCTTCAGTGTTTGCTGTGGGGGCCCCGGGATGATTTGTTTCAGACTCTCAATGCCTCTTCCAGACCAGCACAAAGAGATACTGTGCTCCAAAACTGGCTGGACATCAAACGGACGCTGATGATGATCAAGTTTGCAGAGAAGTCTTTGGACAGGGAATGCAAAGTCAGCCTCGAAGACTGGCTTTGTTGCCAGTATCTGGCTTTTGCCACTACAGACTCCCTCAGCCGCATAGTGAAAATCATGCAGCAACATTAGTTTGTAGCCGCTGCTTTCACTTGGATGCACCACAATCCTCTCTTCACCCCCAGCCTCATCTATGTGTGCCAGTTTTAAAATTATAACCTAGAACTCAAGGTCACCAATAGTGAGCAAACTGATCTTGCCAGGAAGCTCTGTTTCCTGTCGTAGGTGCCAGGGAGAGGTCTGAAGCCTAGTTTAGCTGGTGGTTTGTTTGGACAAAGAGGTGTGTAAATTTATTAAGGAAACCACTATTTATTACATTGCTGTTTGGAGGTGTAAGAGTGTGGCGTGAGTGCTGCAAATGGCAGCATCCAGTAATAACTGCAAACAGAATTGAGTCAGCTGTGAATGAGCCACCAGAATGCACACCACTCTTCACAAAGACATGGCCTCTGCTTCATGCCTTTGTCATTCTGGCCCCATCTCAGGGGTGACTTGGCCATATCAGTCATACTTCCTGCAGGTGCAGTCTTTTATTTGATTGTTCCTTCCCCATGAGACAACCCTGGACCACAACAGGCGGCCACTGTGTGACTTACAGTCAGCTGCAGACTGAACAAGTTTCCTTGTTTCTTTTATTCTTGCTGGGGTCAAAGGACACATTACATGGAAAGCCCCAATATTTGTGGTGTGTTTTTAAAAAATAAAAACACAACCTAGTGATTTTGAGTGGAAGTGTGGCAGGAAAGATGGGCTCATCCCTTCTCCTTACAGGTCATTTTCCCATTCAGATTTCTTGCCTGCACGGCTTCCCCTCACCCCACAGAGTTCCAGGTGCAAGTTTACCCTTCTTGTGTGTTGCTTTTTCGTGCCTTTGTCTTCTTAACTCTGATGTATCAATCTAGAATATTTCCAATAGCAGCAGCAGATGTGTTTTTCTCTTTTTGCCAGCACATTTGACACAGTAGTTCTGCTAGAGATTATTGATGGTCTGTTAATTATAATGTTAACAGAGCAATGCCAAGAGCAAAGGGACGGTTTGAAGCAAATAGGAACAGCTATTCCCCTTCTGCTATCTGGCTGGTGTTTTACCCCAAAACCAAGGGTAAAAATGCCAGGCTTCCATGTCTTCTTTGCAAAGCAACAAGGAAGCAGGGTATTAAAGTTGCTCAGAGCTCATCTTTATGTAACAAATAAGCTATGTAAATAGAGATGAGTTTTCTACAGGTGTGGTTCTCTTGGGGGCAAAAGATGTTGTGCAGCTATCACAAAACAGTTACGTTTAGCAGTTTTAGTTTATGTAGAATCTGGCTATCCAATTGCTGTCAGTATCTAGTTTTTGGACATTTTAGCTGTTTAAGCATCATTGGCTCAGAGGGAATTGCTGCCTACTAAGTCCAGTGGCCTGTAGAAATGTTTGCGCTCCTTCCCTGACACACTGGCCTTTTCCTGTGGATCCATTACAGTACAGTCCTACTGCGCCTGATCTCTCTGCTCAGTATTGGTTGGACTTGTTTGAGTAGCTCTGAACTGATGGAACTGCAACCCAGTATTTAATTCCCACAGTTGGGGGTGGTTTTTGAAATGTGGACAGCTCTTGTGTTGAGCCCATGCTGCTGCTGCTCCTCCTCCTATGGATATATGTGCAATTTTTTTATGTATTATATGAGAAAGCTGTGTTAGTGTTTACGTTGCTTAACAGACTTAACCATATGTTAGATCTTCCCCCTTTCCTTTTCATGGCACATAGATGCACAAACTTATGTGTCATCTTTCTCCAGATTGATGTTTCCTTTCTTTATTGTTAAACTGTGACTAACCTGTTTACTTCAGCCTTAGAGACAAATAGCCACTTTGAACAGTTCTTGCATGTTTGGACCAGAAACTGAAAAGCAGACCTGCAGAAATTATGTCAGCAAAGTCAGCTCTGTGGTCTTGGAGCAGGGTGTGGATTTCTCACTGATGCCAACCCTGTAGTTCATGAAAATCTGACCCCAGCATAAAATATGTGGTGGCCTCTTTAAATGCTTTGAATCTTCTTGCTTCAGTACTTATTGATTATCAGAAAAAGACCAGACAAAGCTAAGAAGTGTGTGAATGTGTCCTGTATTGCTTTAAAATAAAAGTGCAAAATTTGTAGGCAGGCAGCTGTCCTGGCACACAAAAGGCCCCTCCAGACTGGGTGGTGTGAGGGGAATGGCGAGTGTATTCTGCAGCATGTCACTGACACAATAATAGTGCATTAGTGGTAGAATTATTCTGCACTGTCCACACCTCATTCCACTTTAATGGCTGCCACCTGGAAGGGCACTCTTGTACGATAGCACAACAAAAGCCAGACAAAAAATAAACATGAACATCCATGGTGTAAAAGGTTACAGGATTTCAGCAAGAGGTTGCGGGCTATGCACTGATTGGAAATGAAGCAGTGCTGACCACAAAATGTTTGCAAACAGTATTGAAAGTGGGGTTTTGCATAACCACCACAATTTCATCATGAGCACAGATCATGGAGGCACAGTCAAAAGGACACCTGGAAGGCCAAAGAGCCAAATGTAATGTAATGCAGCCCAGAATGTAAGAGGTGGTTTTGCTCCATGAAGCCCCCTGAATGGGGCATTTGGTACAGACCTCTGGCCAGATTCTTTGGAGAGTCTTGCACAAATATCCCATGCAGCCCTATATCACACAGGTAATTGTGTGATTGCTTGACACAATGCTTGCCTGTATGAGTCCACGTTGCTCACAGCTATGCGCTGGAAAGGTAGAGAACACCTCCTTCCCAAGTTTTATATATGCTTCTAGCTGATATCTGTGTGCACATAAGTTCTCACTTAACCAGCATGCTCATCCTAGTGGAACATGGACTACTGACCATTGCAGCAGGGCACATTCCTTTAGACCACTGCTCTACTTTTGTGCAGAGAGATACGTGCTTTGTGTCAGTTTCATGTGGATGTGCAGAGTAGACTATTGAATGTTACATAACCTTGTGTGTTTTATGCAGCAGATCCCAAAATTTTGTATCTTGTCTTTTAGTAGCTTTGTGATTTCATTTTGCATTTTGATAGCAGATTTCAACCAGTATTAGCATTGTGTACTCTAGGTGAGCATGGGGTATACACTCACTGCCGTCTCCTTATTTTGTAGCACTGAGTAAATTTGGTAATGAAGGATGGTAAGAGGAATTCTGTGTAAGAGAGGGTGCATGAGGGAGAGAGAGGTACAACCAGGCAAGCATTTCCATTCTTGGTAGTGCCTGGAGCTACCTTTGCAAGCATCCTATCAAAGTCTCATTAATTTGCTGAGCATTTGCCATTTAAGAGTTGGGCCCAAACCAAGCAGATTTCAAACCAAGACACTAGAACAAAATATTGTTACAGCACAGCATTTAAACAAAAGCCCTTGTTGCCCTCACAATTTGCTTCTGCAAGCATCAGGAATGAAACCTTAAATACACAGGCACATATATTTGTAGGGTTTGCATTTTAGAGCCTTTTGAGTTGAGCTCACCACAATTCATAGGATTGTGATTCTCAAAATAGCCATATTGACCATAAATGTATATATTTACTTATTGTAAATATATATACATTTAGAAAGCTGACACTCAGGCTTATTTTAGCACAATAAACCTAACCACAAAAAGTTCTGGGAAATTAATTGTGGGTTAAAAGAATTTGAATGTGTACTTCTCAGAGCTTTTGGTGTCATTAATCTCTTCTGGGATGGCAACCTGAGTCAATGATTAATTACACTAACAACAGTGCCTTGTCACAGAATTAAAGCTAACAGGGAGAGAATTTTGCAGTGAGAATCGCCCACTGCTACCTACCAGCTTAAAAAAACAATATTCCCCATATTTTGAAGGGCGTGGAGTCTAAGAAAGCTTAGTTGGCAATTCAACCAGAAGGGAACTCTATCTGGTGGCTTGGATTCAGACTTGTTTGATACTATTGAAAAACCAAACTAAAAGTCAAACATATTATTCAAATCTGCAACTTGTATAGGGTATTTAAAAAAGAACCTTTTGAAATAGCTGCTTAGACAATGTAGAATTGGAAAACCTGTTGCTCTGACAATCTTTTTCAGACTCCAGCAACAAAATTGTACACATAAACCACCTGCAACTCTTGTTACAAAATCTAATATTAGTTAGTAATATCAAGGAAGACTATACCCAACCTGTCCGTTAGTGTGGAACTCAGAGCACATGGAAGACGAGAAAGGGGAAAGTGGCAGACTTCTTACAGGACCATCCTGCATGTTGAATTTGGCTAGAAAAGAAACAGAAATGTTGCTAAGGAAACTGGTATAACAGGAGCTAAATGGGACAGTACCTAAGTTTACAACTTACTCCCTCTCTCCTTTCTGCAAATTCAAGCCAGGAAGCACCATGATACATTGTTCCCTTTTGAACTCTGTTTACAACTATTCGAATAGGATCTGGTCAACTATCCAACAAAGTTAAGAGGAATTCTGCCTTTGGGACAGGTTTTTATTAGGGAACATCTAGAACCCATCAAAGCATCCTCAAACTTTTCACTTGTTACCATTTTATGTTCTTGTATTTTATACTACCCTTCAACCAAAATTTTCAGTAAATTAAACATAAACCCAACAATAAAATTATTAATTATTATTTAATTAAACTGGAGCTGGTATTGTTTTGTTTTTTACCTGTAATCCTTGGGTGAAGGGCAGTATAGAAATTTAGCTAATAATTGAATTACAAAGTCTATTCAATGCAGAAGTGAAGTGACCAGGAACTGACTAACCACCTATTTGGTCCTCAAAAGCCAGACAAACAGGTGTCTTTAGCAGGTGTCAGAAAGCCATCAGAGAGGGAGATCCATGTACCTCTAAAGGGAGGGAGTGCCCACATTCCACTGATAAGGGCTCAATGTTCCTGTTTCATGAATATGTATTCTCCTGTTTTGTACATTAATTGAATCCCAAACCACCAAAGTAGGAATCGGAAGTACCCCATAAATGAGATTCTTCATGGAGAGAGAACTGAGGTAACATATAAGATGGATTAAGGAACACCAGGCAGCCTTCCGATGTAGCTTTGATCCAGTCTGGCCCCTGTTACATTACCAGCTAGGTTTGGTTTAGTATGCTGTCCAAGCCCAGGATTATGGTTAAGGTCTCGCCTTAAAACCACACTCTGTAGCCAAGGTTTGCCCTGTGGTGACAGTTTGTGGCGAAGGATGATAACACTTGATTCCAAGTTTGGAAAATGCACTAAGCCAAACTTTCATTGAACTCAAGACCCCGGGGGGGGGGAACAAGTGGGTGCAAGCGTCGCTCTAGGAGCCACATGTTTGCAAGTCATTCTCTGGCTTACCGTGAGGTGTGACCCAGGCCACAGTCCCAAGTACGCCTTTCGCCTTCTTCCATATAAATGAATGGTTGTCATTTAATCGGGGCAGGAAGGAAAGAGTTGCACTTGTGTGTGACCTCCATGCTTGGTTAGTAACAGAAACCCCTCCCTGCGCTGGTTGGGTGTGGGATCCCTCCATAGCTTGGAAGTACTTGGAACCTTAGTCTTACCTGTGTGGCAAGTCTTTGGTGCTGCACTGAACTGCTCATCTTTTGTTCACAAATAAATACAGCTCCTGAAGTTTTACTGACTCTTGCTGCTTCATAGTATTAGGACTTAAACAGGGAGCACCCTTCACAAACCCCAGGGAATACACAGGTAGTTGGTGACAATACTGCAGCGGAGGCAAAGTCTCCCTGGCTCTCTCTAGGAAGGCCCTGCAGAATTGCACTGGGGTTTTGTTGCCATTTACAAGCTTAGACATGCAGCCCTAGGTCCATCATCATGACAAGCATTTTGAAAGCTATTCATCCAATCCAAATCAATTTTACAAAAGGCATATTGAAGAATATTCACTCTGTAAAATTGCTGCAACTGCTAAAGTAGCCCTTTCCAGCTGTTTTTGGAATTCTGATGAGAGGAATGCGTAATTTGAAAATGACAGCCAACAAAATAGAACGGGCCTAGATGCACAGTGCCAGCCCTGCACTGAGTTAACGGCACCTAACTATTGGTTTCAGTGGGTTTGGCTCCCCTTAACTGCAGCCTTTATACTTGGGAGATCAATTGAAAGCACTCAACTCCCGAGAAAACCTCTACAGAAGTTGCTACACCTTCCTATTTCTTGTGGGAAAGCTCTTGGCTGCAAAGCAGACAATTGAGCCTAGAAGAGAGGGGAAAACAGATGGTAGTTCACAAAATTGCCCGCTCACTTGTATGGAAGTGCTTCCCTTTACTCACACCAATACCTTGCTTCCAACTCCTTGATTATCCCTTTAATTCAGAAAAGATTGAAATATTTTTTAACAAGGAAGAAATGCATCTATCCATATTTTTATAAATGAATTTTACTAACTACAAGAACAACCCACTTTGCCCTTTTGTTTTTCTGTGCCCTGTCTATATATTATATACATAGCTCATATGCACACAATGTGCTTGAATTTTAAAAATTCTTTTTTTTCCTTCAAAATACCATTTTCAGGATACAAGTAGTTAACCTGAACTTGCTCAGGCTTAGAAAGTTTTATAGCTTTTGCCCTGAGGGATATTTTCTTTTAAATTGAATTATGCAGAGCATGTAAAATATTAAAGAACAATCCCTATGTTTTTATTAAAAAGCTAATTTTTAAAAAATAAAAAGTTCTACACAAAGGCAGTGGTATTTCTTTGCAAATGCCTCCAGGTGGGAAATAATCTTCTCTGTTGAAAGACTCCATTCTCCTGGGTAATCTGTGTTTGGAGTTCACAGAATCGCAGTATCCGTTGTTTCATATCTATATTTACACATTTTTATAGATATAACTCCTAGGCTACCTTTGTGATCAGAGGGCAATAACACTCTGGTTTGCTGTGGTACTTTGCTGTATACTCTGTGGCATACATGTTACTGTGTAAATAAACTAGTTTTATTACACTGAGAATCCAGGTGTGCCCTTGCCTTCACTTCTTCCCCTACTGGGAGTGTTGCTGACAATAAAGCGGCCTGAGTGTGGCTCTTTTGTGATAGATGCAAACAGGTGCAGCTTAGGGGAAGGAAGGTAGCAAGGAAGGAAGGAAGGATCTTTCTTGAGGATACCTGGCAGAAACGGATAGCAGCTTTTAAGGCCAATGTCCCTACTGCATTCTGGATGCCAACATCTGTGGTGCCTCCCCTGCGGAAGATCTCACACCAGATGGAACTGACCTGTAGAAAGGACTCCATGAATGGAAAGCAGAGATGTTTAATGCACCCTTGTTAACTATGAAAACACTTTAAGTGATAGCATGCAGTCTGAAAGACACAAAACAAGGGGAAAGTAATGGGCAGACGGGAAAAAATTCTTGTGCAACACTTCACGGACTTTCATTGACACTGTGGGAGGAGAGGAGCCAACTTGTCCTTGGTCCCAGGAGAGTGGGGGGGGGGTGAAGAGGCAGCCTCCCCTTTCCCCTTCTGCAGCCAAGAGAAATACTTGCTAGTGGAGGCACTTTGGGTAGGGAAGGAGTCCAGCATTCCTTGGTTGCTGTCCAGGGGGATAGTGCGAGTCTCATTTCATGACTTCTACCATACAAAAGCATTATTATTATTATTATTATTATTATTATTATTATTATTATACTTACTTATAAATTTATTAATATCCCACCATTTTCCCATTCTAGGACTCAAGGCAGTTAACATAGATAAAATAGGAAATGAGGTAACTTGATGAAATTGGGGTTGAACAAGGTAGCTGTTAAGCGGCTTTGTAGCTGGTTGACTGATCGAAGAGTACTTATTAATGGTTCCTTGTCATCCTGGGGGAAAAGAATGTTTTAGTTGAGATTCCTGCATTGTGGGGATGGACTAGATGACCCTTGGAGTCCCTTTCAAATCTACAATTATATCATTCTATGACGCTAAGAAAGTAAACTATTAGGCACCATGCAGGGAGCTGCTGCGTGGGATCATGCAGCCTGGCAGTGATGCTCAGATCATTCCATACAGGAGAAATAACAGGCAAACGCTCAAGCTTTGTTACTCACAGGAGAGGCACCAGTTTCATAGAGGGAGAAGCCAGTTTAGCTCTGTTCAGGTATTTTCTGCTCCTGTATTGAAAAAGGGCACACACCCCTCCCAACATTAGACATGCCTTCCCTGGAGCCTGCACATGCATCACAAACATCGTTGGGAAACCTGTAAGCAGGGTTTGAGCTCAGGAGCACGCTCCTCCTCCTGTGGCTTCCAGCAACTGGTACTCTGGGCACAGGTGTTCTATGCAAGTGTGCTACAGCATTCTGTACTCACTGCAGCTTTTGGATCAAGTGCAAGAGAAGCGCGCCCCGCCCCCCTTCTTATGAGAATATTTTTTGTCAGTTGCTCTGAGAGTCTCCCAGGGTTACGGAGCACGCATTCTACATGCACGCATGCATGTGGAACTCAGTACCACAAGATGTTGCAATAGCCACCTGATAGCTTAGCTGGCAGAAGCCCAAATGCTATTTTGCTTTAGAACACGAGTTGTGGAAGATGCAGGTCCTCATCCAAATTCTAACGCACCAAATTTGAGTCCTTTGCTTCCGGATGATGTCGCTGGCGCCTCTAAACTATAAAACAGCACTGAAAAGTGATGAGAGGGGCTGAATGAGAAACTAGCCAAGCAGATCAAAAGAAAGGGTGCAGGATCTCCTGTTCCCAAGACAGAACAACATCTCTTTTCCTCCTGACATAAATAGGTTGTGCCCACTTTTGATCCACAGTGGTCTGGTTCTTTAGAAGTGATGCTTACTCAATTACACGCACAAGGGGAGGAAAACCCCACTCATGGAGCAAGAGGCGTGTTAGTTCTCAATGAAGGCAACATATGTTTTTTGACTAATGACAGGACCAAAAATGGACTACCAACACTCACCATATTTTTCGCTCTATAAGACGCACCAGACCGTAAGACGCACCTAGTTTTTGGAGGAGGAAAAGAAGAAAAAAAATATTCTGAATCTCAGAAGCCAGAACAGCAAGAGGGACCGCTGCGCAGTGAAAGCAGCAATCCCTCTTGCTGTTCTGGCTTCTGGGATAGCTGCGGAGCCTGCATTCGCTCCAATAAGACGCACACACATTTCCCCTTACTTTTTAGGAGGGAAAAAGTGAGTCTTATAGAGCAAAAAATACGGTATTTGATCTGTGACGTGGTCTTGTGTGCTATTTCTCTAGGAACTGACAGCGTTCCAGGCATCTGTATGCATCTGGCCTGAAGAGCAGCCTTGCTGGATGAGACCAAAGGTCCATGTAGTCCAGCAGCCTCTTTCTGGTAGGGAGCCAGCCACAGGCAAGACAAGAAGACAGCCCCCCTTCCATGCTGCTGGCCTCATGAACCAGCTTGGAGTGGTATACTGCCACCACACAGAGAGGCTTTGTTTAGGAAATGTGGTCCACAGCAATTGAGATATACATTTCCCGCTTAGGTTATGACAGTTCTATCCTGCCTTTCTGGAAAGGAGCTCAAGAAGACCCCAGCTTGATCAGGCAAGTGGCAACCGTTGAGTCCAGCATCCTCTCTTGCAGCTGACCAGATACTTGAATGTGTGGCCCCAAATTCTAGCATTAAGAGAGAGGGGGAGAGAACATGCTATCCATTTTCTCCACATCATAGAGGAGGAAGGTCCTCGTGGCCACAATCCAACACGAACATAGACAGGCTTAAGCTGATTGCAGGCTCCAACTGTTTTGCATTGTACCCATTGTGGGTATTTTTTCCCAAAAAAATAAATACATCATCACCTTCCATTCCAAATGCATCATTAGCTTGCCATCTAGAGGACACTTTGAGAAAAGACAGGATCTTTGCATGAAGATAAATAACAATGGAAGGAGGGAGCCTGACCTTATTAGTTCTAACAAAATGAATGCACTGCTTCATGGTAAGAGAATCTCTAAGCGCCAAGGCTTTCAGCTTGTTCTTTTCCTCAAGCAGTAGAGGGATTTTGTCTGCTGTTTTTTTCTTCCACCATTCATAGAATCACAGAATTGTAGAGTTGGAATCATCTCAAACTTGAAGTCGTCCTGGGAGGGGCAGACCACGAACACAACAGGTCATCATTTGGATGGATCAGAGGCAGGATATCACGGAGTCCAGGGCAGGTGCAGAGCCCTTTCCATTTTTTGTAATGGCAAAGTGTAGTTCCTCTGTTCTTCTCCTTCAAGTCAGGCAGGAGGTCAGCAGAGCACCTGTCTCTCTTGCAGAAGTCCCAGGGTCCAGCTGCCAGCACCTCCAGCCGACGAGTGAGGAGCCAGTCCTGCTCCCTGCGGGGTTCTGTTTCACCAGCATGTCCCTGGCAGAGCCAGTGGGTGTAGTGGTTAGAGTGTCAGACCAGGGTTCAAATCCCCACTCAGCCTTGAAGCTCTTTGGGTGAGCTTGGCCAGCCACTGCCCCTCAGCCTCACCTACCTCACAGGGTTGTTGGGGTTAAATGAGGAGGGAGAGAACCATGGGTGCCACCTGGAGCTCTCTGGAGACAAAAGTGGGGGGTGAATGCAACTAAATAAATAAATAAGCCTGCCCCAAACATCAGCTGTCAATATTTCCATCTGGGGTTCCCAAGACAGTGTCTGTGGGCAGGGTGCCCTCAGACAGCACTTTTGGCACCAGCCAAGGCCTTCTGCCCCTCCCAGTTGATTTAACATAATAATAATTGAGGGGGTGCGGTGGGGGCATTGCCTGCTTTTTTGTATGAGGGAATAGCTGGTTTGCCTGTTGCTTTGGAGGGTGTGCATTTTCTTCTTTGAAATGCTTGTTTTGTAGTACCCACGGCAGTTTATTAGATTCCCAAATCTGCCTCCAGGCCCCAGAGGGGATGAAGACCCCCATCATTAGAAATTTTGAAATGTGACAAGGAGACCAGGTTGCACTGGAGACCCTTCAGGCTCCCTCTTCTGGGTGGGGCCCGGGGTCTCTGCCCCCAAGTCCTCTCCTGATGGCACCACAAGCCCCAGGCGCTTCCTGGGATGCTTTGCACCTTTGCTAAGCTCAGAGTGTTCCCCCTCCCCACATCCTTTGAATAAGGCTATGCCCCTTAATTAAATGTCAACTTCCTGTTGCCTGTAATCAGATTATCCAATAATACCTGCTCAAAGAAGTCAGAAAATTAAGTCTGGCCACCATATGATTCCTTTTCACTATGAATCATTTGATTCCTGAGGCTTGGATTGAAATAAATTGGAGATCAAATTGTTGCATGAATTAATTAAATCAGACGCAGTATCTTTAACAAAGCAACCCATATCCCAGACATAGGCTGGCACTGTTACTGGGAACTTAAAAGGAAATCAGAAGCTTCTTGAAAATAATAAAATAAAATCATTATTCTGCATGTGAAATGGAAAGTCCCTAAAGGATGGATAAAACAAGTGCCAAATCACGTGCCATTGTGATAAAAGACGACTGAGCAGGGGTCTTGTAATGATGATAAGAGCATGGTGCACAGAAGGCTGTGTGTTGCAACATGCCAGGCTCCCCTTTGTAAAACCCACCCAAAGAGCAGCTGAAAGACAAGCCCTCTGAGATCAGACTAAGGGTCCACCAAGTTCAGCTGCAGCCCACATTATGCTCCATGGAAGTTAAATTAACTATGAACCCAACGTTGTCTGCTTCACTCCAAACCAGTGCCAAAGTGTGGCAACAATTTAGCAGTGTTTTGCAGCAAAAATAAAAATAAAAAACCCACATTTTGCAATGTTGCAGCAACTGAGCAATTGCTACTCAAACCTACGTTAGTATTTTCACTGCAAAACTTTGGGTTTGGGGGTGATAACTATGACCCCAGTTTGGGCAGCAGTTGCCCAGTTGGTGGGGCCCTGCAAAATGCTGCTAAACTGTTGCCGCACTTTGGCACTGGTTTGGAGTGAAGCAGACAACGTTGGATTTTGGGGGTAGCTATCACCTCAGGTTTGAGTAGGATTGCTCAGTTGGTAGGGTGCTTCAAAATGTGGGGTTTTCACTGCCAAATGCTGCAAAATGACTGCAACAATTTGGCATCAGTTTAGAGGGGATACTAAATGTTTGGGTTTGTAGTTAATGTTAAGTACTAACCCTGAGTTGATGTATCAATTACTCGGTTTGTGGGGCACTGCAAAACACGGGGGGGGGGGTTTGCTGCAAAACTGCTGCGAAAAACCTGCAAAACTTTGACACAGGTTTGCAGAGGGTCCCAAATTTTGGAGTTAGACATGGCTGGACTACACTTCCCATTTTTTCCTGGCTATTAGCCACGTCAGATCAGCTGAGCTCTTCCATCCTGTTTCCGGAACCATTACTCTGGGTACAGGGCAGTTTATAAATACAATAAATAAATAAATATTGCCCCCTCTAGCAACTGGCATTCAGAGATACACTGCCTTTGGACAGGGAGGTGATATTTAGCTAGCATGGCTGGAGAAGAGCCCTTTCTCATTCACTTGCAAATTCTGATTTGGTTCCATTCGTTTTGTTTTAACCATGTAGGATATAACCTGCTCCTTTAAAAGCAAAAACCCTCATTAATTTGCAGGCCCAAATTTAAGGGGTTTGGGTTGTTTGAGCGCTTGGCAGGCTGGCCTGTTTGGCTGTTTTGTGTGTTTCCTCTTTGTGATAGATGTTAATTACATAACAAGGCAGATTGGTTCCTCGCACCCTCCCTTCTTTCCTTATAGCTATCTGGCTGCTTCCCAACATGCATAAAAATTGCGTTTAAAAATATTGCTTTGTGCTTGAAGAATAATTCAGCAAAGTGCAGAGAGTGGATTATTCCCTTTGGGACATTTCAAATTCAGTCAAGTGCCCTTAAAAAGCAGTAAGCAAAGCAAGAGGGAAATCTTGGCACTGCAGCACAGTATGACCTGATTTTCTCCTTTGCTGCTCTAACTTGATGCCTCATCCCCTCTCCAGCAAGAGAGAATTCTCCCAGCAGGGGGAACAGTCTTCATTCATTTATTTCTGATCTGATGGATGCTGCAAGAACAAAGCAGGCGAGGGGAAATTGTATTTTCCTAGAACACAAATCCTCCTCTGCTCAGAGTGGCAATAGGGAGAGGGAAATTGTAGGTCAGTTTTTTCAACCTGATCCTAGGCAAAGGCAGAGAGAAGTTGAGCCCACCCCTCCATCCCCTCTGCATTTTATTTCTTTCCTGTCTGCACCTTAGGGCCAAGACAGATGTGGGCATTGAAGGCATCTGTGCATTTCACTTGAGCATTTTCCTTTCACAATAGGAGCTGAGAGGGGGCAGAACCAGGACTGTGGCATGCAGAGAGAGAGCCAAACTCTCCCCTCCATCGCAGTCCTGCCAGAACCCCACTCTTTCCCCCTCCCCATCCTCCAAGCTGCTATTCATCCCAGGAGGGAGACTGTTGTTGCATTGTGTCTGGGTGAGATTTGGGGCAGTGGTCTGATGTGAACTGGGAAGCCAGGAGTCGTGGAGCAAAGCTGCCAAAAGAGGACTGAGAAGCAAATCAGGACCACAGACAAACTGCGAGGCAGGATCAAAGAGCAAGCAAAAGAGACAGGGTCATGCCAGAGCTCTGTTGCTCCTCAACTGGAAGGCGCAACTGGAACATGGCGCCTGGTGTAAGCCTCATCAGTTCCTGGCATCTTGGCAGCACCAATTGCCTTAGAATCACAGGTCTGTAGTGTTGCTTTGTCAGGGTCACCAATTGCACAGAGACCTTCAAACAAGCACAAAGTAGATATGCTATGAACTGCCCTGAGATCTGTGGATGAAGGGTGGTATACAAAATTAATAAATACAAAATAATGAAATAACCCCCTTTCAATCTCCTTGCTGGGAGTGGAAACATAAAGTTCAGAGGAGTCAGGGCTGCTGGCACATATGACCACAACGCCCCAACACTGCAAGATATTTTCTGGGCAGTGTCCCCTGTGAAAAGGTTATTGTTCCAGCACCCAACAACTATTCCCCAATGTATCATAAAAGAAGCCACTGTGCTCTTTTGTCCATTTTGGAGCCTGGATCTGAGTACCCTCCTGGATCCCTCCTGCAACTGGTATCCCAGGCAAGGTAAAGGTAAAGAACCCCTGGACGGTTAAGTCCAGTCAAAGGCAACGATGGGGTTGCAGTGCTCATCTCGCTTTTCAGACCGAGGGAGCCGGCGTTTGTCCACAGACAGCTTTCCAGGTCATGTGGCCAGCAGGACTAAACCGCTTCTGGTGCAACAGAACACTGTGATGGAAGCCAGAGCACATGGAAACACCGTTTACTTTCCCACCGCAGTGGTACCTATTTATCTACTCGTGCTGGTGTGCTTTCGAACTGCTGGATTGGCAGGAGCTGGAACAGAGCAATGGGAGCTCACTCCATTGTGGGGATTCGAACCGCCGACCTTCTGATTGGCAAGCCCAAGAGGCTCAGTGGTTTATACCACAGCGCCACCCGCGTCAGTCCTCATGGCTAGTAGCCACTGATAGCCTCTTCCGCCACCATGAATTTGTGTAAATCTCTTTTAAAGCCATCCAGGTTGGTGGCCACCCCTCCCTCTTGGGGGAGTCAGTTTAATAGTTTAACCATCTTGGCCATTATCATACTGAGCCAAATTTTCTTGCATCAATCCATCATTAGAGGTGTGGCAGTGGATTTTTCCAGAGTTTAAAACAACCACAGCAACACATTCAACCCCAGATATAATAGTTTGTGATCCTCAAGGTTTCTGTTGTGTCCCCTCCTGGTGTGCCAGCAGATCAACTTCCAGCTAATTCTCCCCAGTCACCTGTTTGAGGCAGTGTTAAGTGCGTGCGCATGTGAACTTCCAGAGACACGTGCTCACAGTACCTCTACGGGACTGAATTTGGATTGTTCTGGGTGTTCCTGAGGATGGCTGCCACAAAGGTGGGCCTGGTGCCAGAGAGCAGACCCAGCCAGGCTGTTGCAAATAACAAAGATCGCTGCAAGTTGCCATCCACAAAATGGGACCCAAAAGCTTCCCCAGAGCAACGTGTTTCTATTCATTTTCTGACTTTTCCTTCCAGCCCCACACTGGGGAACACTGCTAAAAACACAGCTTGGGCACTTCTGGTGCTTACTTCCTTAATGGATGTAGCTCCCATGCTAACGGAGATCATTTGCAGAAGAAAGCAAGGATGATTTGGGAGTAATTGTCCTTGCAAGCTCCCCCAGGGCCTGGGGGGAGTGAGCTTCACTCGTAGATTGTCTTGATAAGTGGCTCTCGCTCTGGTATGGAACCCGAGAGGCAGTAGAAGCTGAGTGTAAAAGCGCTTTGCATATCGGTAAACCCCCCCCCCACGCAGCCGTGAAGAGCAGAAGTGCTTCTGTTTATTAGGATTAAATTGGCTCTAATTTACAGACAGGTGCAGAATGAAGGGGACAAGATTATAAACTGGCAAGTGAATCCCATTACTGGGTTGCAACATTTCGAACTGGAAAGATTTCCTTCACTGAAAAATACGGTACGTGAGGGAGGAGGGGAGTTTTTACCCTTTTTTACATATACTATATTTGCTACATAAATGATTTGGCAAACCTCCCCCTAAACGATAACAAATTGATAAAAAGCAAGAAGAGAAAGAGAGAACGGAATTATATTTATGTCCTAATATAAAAATAGAACTGTGTGAGAACACTGAAATGATTTAAAGCATCTAACTTCCACTGGACGGCAATTCGAATTATGGCCTTAGAAGACCTGGCGGGACGCCAGATTGTTAAGAGATCTAAGAATTGGAAGGAGAACTGGAATTTCGCCCAGAGCTACGGCGGGAAACCAGATTACTCCCTTACTCAGACACAAACAACAAAGATGGCGTAATGATGCAGCTTGAATTTCAGCAGAAGAAGAGAAAGATTGGAAAAGCGGAAGAAGAGATGCTGCTGCAGGACATGATTAGAACAATGAAGAAGCAAATGGGAAAATAAACATCTCACACAGAGAATTTACAGGATATAGAACTCTCCTGGAGGGGAAAAAATCTTTTTTTTAATATCTCAACACGAATGGAAGTCAAGAACTCTGTAGCTATGGATAAAGGACTAAGATCAGGACTTAATGCAACTGGATTAACTAAGATTTTGGAAGCAGGGGAAAATAAGAACTTTGCATCCCAAAACCCAGCACACAGGAAGTCACTCAAAATTTATAATTGGCTGTATAATTGATCTATATTTGGATGGGAATAGTAACATGATATTGATAAAATGTGGCTGTTATTAGATTTTAATAATTGAAAATTAATAAAAAATATTTACCAAAAATAACACCGCACAGCTTGGGATATCTGAGATATTTTTAATTTAAGTAGAGGATCTAAGATTGAACTTGGGACTTTCTGCATGAAAATATGTGCTGTACTGCTGAGCTATGGCACCACTTATGTCTGAGAGGGCAGGGTCTTTTGCCTCACCATCCCCACTACTGAATGCAATCTGAGTTGCTACTCAGCTTCAAAGTGTACCTGGATTCATTGAAAAAAATCTGGTAACCATATGATAGGAGGCAGGCACCAAGAACAAAGTTGGTCACAACTTTTAAAGGTTAGCATTTTGGCGTGGACATCCCCTTTGCAAACGTCAGTGGCACAAGGGTAGAGCGTCAGAAATACATCACACATAAGGTGGGAGTATAGTGGCTCAGGCGCAGATCAAGGTGTCACATTCCTGAGGATTAGTAAAAATTACATAGTTCCAGACAGAGGTTAGGCAGAGCTGGGAATAGGTTCTCCTAGGAATTGATACGGGAATCAGAACATCTGGAAGAACCTGGAGATCCTTTCAGGCGACACACCTGGGGAAACTGTCAGGAAGCAGCCTCCATGATCTCAGGAAAGGGGGATTGTGGGGGGTGAACAGCACAAAGAGGCACACATGACCAATGGTATAAGATAAAAAACTGCTCCTTTTCCCTTAAGGGGTACCCAAGAGCCCATATAGAGTCCTTTTGTAGGTTCTCTATCGGTAGGAGAAAATAACAGAGACCAACCAGAGAATATTGAGAAGCAAAGCAGCTAGTAAGCCTGATCTTTATTAACCGTTGCAACAGGGTGCCCCCTTCACGTGCAGGAGAGACAAGGAGGACCCCGATCCATGCATGCAAGCCCTTATATAGACATTTTACATTGCCCGCCCTGGAGTCCAAGACCACCCCCAGAAACATCATACATACATCACAGAAAAGGCGGTCTACAACAGAAATCTGAATGCGTTGTTTATCTCCTGTCTGGCAAGTTACCTGATTGCATTATCTGGGTTTTGGCTGCTCTTTGGTTATTATAACTACTTAATCCTGAATCTAGGTCACAGGTCACAGGCTTACACCCTCTTTATATCTTGAATGTGCCCTTAAGAGAGGATTTGTGAGGAAAGAGACAATGGGGAGGTTTCCACTTTGACCTTGCAGAGAAATTTTTGAGGTCAATTTGTTCAGGACCTAATCTGAGGGGTTTCAGACATGTGGTTTATATATACAGTTATGAACATATGTTTTATGTGTATGACCTTAAAATTCTTATAACAACCAACAAGTTTCAAAAGCAAGAATCATATACATTTATAAACAATTTTATACCCTGTTTCATAGGGAAATACGTTTTCCTTGTTTTAACATGCTAGCATGAAGGATGAAGGAAGATTGGGGAACATGCCTCCATTAGAACCAGGCAAACAAGGGGGGGGGAGCTTTCCCTGGGGAGCATGTGATGTGTGGTGCTTTGGGGCAACACAAGGATGTACTTATTTTATGTGCATCCTGGGGACTGTGGGGCACAGGGTGGTGCAAAATTAATGTACAGAGATAAGGGGGATTTTTCTGGTAGTACAGTGGTACCTCGGGTTACATACACTTCAGGTTACATACGCTTCAGGTTACAGACTCCGCTAACCCAGAAATAGTACCTCAGGTTAAGAACTTTGCTTCAGGATGAGAACAGAAATCGTGGCGTGGCAGCAGCGGGAGGCCCCATTAGCTAAAGTGGTGCTTCAGGTTAAGAACAGTTTCAGGTTAAGAACAGACCTCCAGTGCACCAGGGGATCACCTGGATCACCAGGTGTCAAGAAGTATTTAGTCAGTGCCTCTCACTGAAAATGACTCAGAAACAGATTCCAGGAGTACGATGCTCCTTTTTGTCCTGTTGTGTCTGGATCTGCGCATCACAACATACAGATTGCCTTGTTTTCTCATAGCCTGCAGCTAGGATCAAATTTGTGGAATACCATTTACTTGAAAGTAATGCCTGAATCCTGAATTTAGGAATTTGGAATGTGAGTCTTGGCTTGCAAGTCCTGTTGCAAAGTTGCCCAATTAAATGGGCACTTTTGACCTTTGGATACAAAGACGGCTGCTACACATTTTTTATTTCAAAGGAAGCAAAGCACTGTAGAACTTGTGCAGTTTTGTAGTGTGACAGAAAGACCATTTACAACGGATGCTTGAGTTTGCTTTTATCCCCTTCCAGATTTCTTTTCTGGGGTGTCTTCTGGATTGTAAGCCTGAGACAGGGCCTACCTTTTTACTGATCTTTGTAAGCTGCTCTGGGAGCCTCTTTTTTGGCTGAAGATTAGGGTAAAAATACTTTAAATAAATAAAATCAGAAAGCTGGAAAGGAATGTAAATTACATCTGGTCAAAAATCACGTGATGCAGGAAATCAGAGAGAGAAATTTAAGAAATTACTGCTATTTACTTCATGTTTGTTCCCAAATGAGCTACTCAAGTTTTACTTATTACTAGAACTGCCATCTGATTTTTAAAATGTCAGTTAATCAAAGGAGTTTCAATCAATTGATTAAGACAGTGCATGACCAAACCAATAGCTTTTTTTAGGGGAGAAAAGCATAGTTTGTTCTTCACTGGAGTGAAGATTCATTTAGCAGCAGACACATTAAGGAAATGCATTCTCACATGCCATCCCTGACCACTGGCCATGCTCATGAGAGCCCAACATCCCAGGGCTGTAAGTGAATGAGCTATCCCCAAATCCTGGCTCACTAACCAGACACAATATAAAACAAGATGAGGAACTCTCAAAAGAAATGTACTTCTCCAGTTACACAAATAGTAGCAAACCTCGGCTGTAACCCCTTCCAAGCAGGGATTCCACCTTGACTAAAATGGGGGGGGGGGCAGGTGAGCTCCAGCCCACATAATTGATCACATGACAGCACCCACCCACACCATTTTAATGGCAATGCCCATCAACGTGGGGGTGGGATGCTGGCCCCCTCCAATATTTTATGGGGGGGGGGAGGGACCTCAGCCCCTAGCAGTTGGCTCCCATGCTTCCCACTGAAGCTCTGAGTCACCAGTCCAAAATTCCATTTTGATCCTGTGAATAATGTTCCTGGCAGGCACCAGAGTCGCAATTCCTCGGCTCAGTATTTGCAGGCTCTCTTAGAAAAGTAGGTCACGAGGCAGCTATTCAATGAATCAGTCTTCAAATCCACAGGCAAGAAACAGCCACACAAGCCTCTGTTGTGTAACTTTCCTAGCATCGTTCTTTATCTGTTTACAAACCATTGCATCCTAAAATAGTCAAACGATTATTTCCCAACAAGGAAGCATTTCTGAAAACATCCAAAAACACATTATATATTTCACAGAAAGCTGTGCAGAGCAATATTTCACAGATAACAATATCATTCATTTCAATTTATTGTATATCACCAAAGTCCTTCACAATGAACAAAGAGGATCAAAAGCAAAACATTCCTCTAAAATCACACATTTACAGCATAAAAATTGAAAATTACAAAGCATTAACATAACTGGAATGAAGCTTCTTAGGTGCCAGAGCAAATATGGCTACCAGATGTGTATTTATTGGCTAAGAATTCAACTATCACTTCCTGGGAGGATCAATTTAAGAACCAATAGAGAATTTAAAAATTTCTCTGGACACCATATGTAAAGGGCAAATCTACAAGCAGTGCATCTGCAACCTGGTTACATCCAAAAATGCCATTCCATGTGTGCTATTCCAACCAATATGCTGAGGGCATCTGTTGAAACCTAAGTTCAACAAGGGCTCAACGTAATTGCAGAAAAGCCAGCATCTCAAGGTAGTGAAGCCCTGAATTGTTGTCCTTGATTTGAGGGGATGAAATAGAATAACAGGCTGTGATAATGGATGTGTGTTCTTGGCTGGCATCATGGCCCAGTTTCCAGTAAGTACAGAGAGTGCCTAACCACCGTATCTCAACAGGAATACTGCTGTTCCACAAAACAGGGACCTCCTCCCTGAAAACTCTGCTCCAAGTTACTCAGGAGCAGGCTACTGATATTATTGGGACCTGCAAAGTCCAATTTTGTTCACAGAAAACAAAACTAGGTCATCAGCTTATAACAGAATGGACACATTGCGATCCCCAAGAATCAGAGAGCCTGCTCCATTGTGGCACCTAACTGAACCAGTTCAAAACTCTCGAACTACTTCTGAGAGTAGTTCCCAGAGTTGCCAGGTAAACTGAAGGTGAATTAAGTTCATTTTGGGGTAGAACTTTGAATGATTTCATCTTCACGTCCATTCCTGCACTTTCGTGTTTCATCTTCTTTCTTTTTTAATGTCAGTTGGACACCTATGAAGAAAATTAGAAAGCAAAATATGAAGACAGCATTCCAAGTCTTATTAAGCAGATACAGAGACACTGCTGTTGCTGAGGCTGCTCAGTCATTTAATCACTATTGCTAAGCAATTGGAGGGAATCTGAGGCATTTCCTTTATCTTCCTTGCTGAAGAGACTGACTCTCTTCCAACAGAAGCAGCTTGCAGTGAAAACAGGTACAAGAAAGGATGTGATGCCTTACACCTTTAACAGCTGTGGGGCTAGCACAAATTAAGGAGGGCAAAACTTCTTTTTAGTAGAATACAGTTATGGGGAAATTGTCACTCTCTGTCAGACATCTTACACTGCATTACTTGTGTGGCCCTGAATAACACTTGGATCCTGTACTTTGGCACAACAGCTTATAACATTCTGAACCCGGGGGGAGGGGGGGAGGGATGGCTAAGGATGAACCCCAGCTGAACTAGCTAGTTTTGTAAAAAGAAAAACTGGAGTTAGTTCCTTTATGGGCCGGAGAAACTTGAACAACTTCTTTTTTAAAATGAACTTCACAAGCACTATTTATCATCCTGCTGTTCCCCTTTTTAATCGACCTTGTTTTTGTGGTGAACCACAGTACGAGTTTGAACCCTTCTAAGCCAAGAAAAATGAGGCAGAGCAGCAGAAAGACCAAATCAGTTCCTGACTGTGCCTATATTTAGTCTGCCCAAGATAATCTGGGACAAAGCTAACCAGAAACAGCAAACTTGATTGAGATGGGGAATTTTTTAGGTATTTCTAACCCTGTTCATTTGGGGCTAGTTTAGATTAATGGGCTAGTGAGTTGATGGGATAAGAAGTTCTAAGATGGTAAACCCCACCAGGTCAGTTAATCCAAAAGCGGGTTGGGGATACTCTTGGGGCTCAGAGATGCTAGACCATGGGTAGGCAAACTAAGGCCCGGGGGCCGGATCCGGCCCAATCGCCTTCTAAATCCAGCCCGCGGATGGTCCGGGAATTATTGTGTTTTTATGAGTAGAATGTGTGCTTTTATTTAAAATGCATTTCTGGGTTATTTGTGGGGCATAGGAATTCGTTCATTCCCCCCAAAAAAATATAGTCCAGACCCCCACTAGGTCTGATGGACAGTGGACCAGCCACCTGCTGAAAAAGTTTGCTGACCCATGCTAGACAATGAGCAAAAAGGCTCATCACAAACTACATGCATTAGTTGCAGACATTACGATTTCACCCTTGCTTTAGGCACAAATTGGTAGACATGTGTTCAGGAAATACAAGTGGTGCCTACCTACATCAAAATGTTGCAGTATGGACCACTCCTGTATAGGGCAGCCAGCCAGTCATACCCTTTTCCAGGATACTCCATTGCACAGAAATACCATTTTCTCCCCTGCAGCTCCTGTGGCCTCAGCATCTTGCCTAAAGCTTTTTTGTTATTCTGTACACCTAGGGGCTTCCCCAACCCTAAGCAGACCTCCCTCCTGTGACTAGACAGTGTGTGCCTTTTGTCGGTTTTTTGCCACATCAGGAAGAGAATGAGAGAATGAGTTTGGTATGACTTTGGAGGCATTCCATAAAGGCCTCTGCAAGAAACAGGACCTAAAAAAACACCCGAAAGCAAAACACTTCCCCATGGAAACTTCCACAGGTCCCATGTAATTGAACTTGACCTGTCAATCAATAGCTGGGCTGCAAGTGTCAGGACGTTGCCCGTAATAATAATAATAATAATAATATTTATTTGTGCCCCGCCCATCTGGCTGGGTTTCCCAGCCCCTCTGGGCGGCTCCCAACAGAATATTAAAAACCCAATAAAACATCAGTCCTCAAGAGGGCTGCCTTCCGATGCCTTCTAAACGTCAGCTAGTTGTTTCTTTCCTTGACGCTCCCCAGGGCGGGCGCCACCACCGAGGGTGCAGGGGGTGCAGGGCGACCCCTCGGGGAAGACAACGCAGGCGGAAGGCGGCCAGAGATGCTTCTGCCCAGCGGGGAGGCCGGGGCGAGACAGGATCAGGCCAGCGAAGGCCTTCCTCCGGCCGGGACGCGCGTGCGCAGACGCCTTGCAGGCCGGCGGCCATCTTAGAGGCCCTTCCGCCGCTGAGCGCCTCCCCCGGCATCACGTGACGCGGGCGGCGCCATCTTAAGCCTCGGCGAGCCTCGCCCTCCTCGCCGCCGCCATGGCGTCACAAAGGGGCGGAGCCACGTGGCGCAGGGCGGCGGAGGGAGCGCCGAGGAAGAAGAGGCGGCGGCGGAGGCGGAGGAGACGCCGGCCATGGGGCAGTGCGGGATCACGTCCTCCAAGACCGTCCTCGTCTTCCTCAACCTCATCTTCTGGGTGAGGCGCCGCGCGAGGGGGGAGGGCCCCTCCCGCTCCCCGCCCTGTTCAGACACGCATATAAACTACACGTGTGGACGCTGCACACGCGGGGCAGACCCGCCCAGGCCTGAATGGCGAGGGATCCCCGGGGGACGCGGCTCTTTCTCGCCCGGGCTCCGGTCGCGGGAGACGGAGGCGCCTCATCCCGCCAGGGGCGACCGGTTGGGAAGAGCGGGCCGGGAAAGGCGGGCCCTGGAAGAGCCGCCCGGGACAGCCCCTTCCCTCCGCCGCGTCCTGCCCTCCGGGGCTGGGAGGGATTCGCTGGGCCTCAAATTCTCTCCCCACCGCTTTCGCTCCTTGGAAGAGTGGTTGGGTTAGGGGGAAATCCAAGGCCGCCTCAGCCTCGCTCGCCGGGGGCCGGAGGAAGAGGCTTGTGTGGACCCGGCTGAGGTCCCGCCCCGTTCGCTTCCCCACTTCATCCTTCGCCATAGGTGGGAGAAGGGAAGATGCAAGCCGGCGCTCTTCTTGGCGACTGCAGGAGAGAGTGGGAATGGGTCTGCCCCAAACTAGGACAATGGGCGGGGCTGGCAGGGCTGGCATTTAGGATTAGGTCGGGCACAAAGTGTGCACAATTTTCAAGACTGGCCCGGTGTTCTGTTTACATAAATGGTTTGTGCCAAATTTTTATTCCCCCTCATTTAAATTTATATCCAGCTGAGCTCAGACTTTTGGGGGGGAGGGGGCTGTTGTCAATATTAAGGTGATGTGTGCAGGTTAGTAGAGCAGCAGTTTAGGGGAAAAAATACCTCTAGAAAATGGAGAGATGGGAAGGAAGACATGAGATCAGCATAACCTAACTTAAGGGAATACAATTGAAGAACATGATGGCATGTACAGTATAACCTTCAAGCGCCAGTGGGCTGGAGTTCATAGAATCATAGAATCATAGAATCATAGAGTTGAAAGAGACCACAAGGGCCATCGAGTCCAACCCCCTGCCAAGCAAATTACTGTAATGTCAGATTCATTATGCCAGCTGTTTGAAAAAAAGGCTCTGGAATGCGGTAATACTATATTAATAAGCAAAAATAACATAGCTATAAATAGTACTTCTACAGTTCAGTTGTTACCCACTTCTAGTCCTTTCAGTGTTATGTGGCATGTTTCTTTGGCAGCTCTCAGTAAGTTTTTCCTGATTTTCTTCTACTTGTTTTGGTATGGCAGTATGAACAGATGCCAATAAAAAAATACAACATTAGGCAGTTTCAAAGTTTTTAGTTTTGTTTACCAAATAAAAGTAAAATAATCATGCTACGTTAGATCACACTCTAGTTAGGACATCAGAAAATTTTCCAGTTCAAAGGAAAAAAATATTGTGCTATTTGTACGAATATACACACACACTCACTCTCTCTCTCCTGGCCTTACCTGGAGATGCCAGGGATTGAATCTGGGACGCTCTGCATGAAAATTGGGTGCCCTGCCACTGGGCAATGATCCTTCTTCATCAAACGTCCCAGATAAGATTAGGGTACAGTAGTTTGCAGCAGCAGAAATATAGTTGCAGACGGAAACATTTGTGCCACAGCTGTTTTTAGATCATAGAGGTGATTTTGTATACAAGGGAAAAGTAGAATTAAAGAAATACAAGTAAAAAAGTCAAAATAAACCAAGCTATAATTTAAAGACTAGAAAAGTAAGCAAACCAGTGTTAGAAACTGGAACAGAAAAGCTATTTGCCTCCTGGAACCTGGGTTACAGGGGCAAAAATAGAATGGCTAGTTGCCATCCCCCCCCCCCAGATGTGGGAGCACTTTCAATGTTTTTGAAACACCTGAACACAATTCATATCAGTGACACATTGTTAATATCACATTTTTAAGAGCAATTCTTAATTGGACGTCGCAAACATAAATGGGGCTCAGCCTCAGCAATAGTGGTCCACCATAAGTATTTGTAAATACTAGGGTGGTGTGTGTATATATGTATGTGTCACACACACACTTAGCCAATTGTGTTCACAATGGAGTCTCTTCAGCATGTAAAAAGGCTTTCTGGGAAGGGAATGCCAGATGCTCAGCCGCAGAAACCTTGCAGCAGGAAATCTCCGCTTGGTTCCAAGGGAGCTTTCCTGGGTCGCCAAAGGTGCCTGGTTGGTTTCGAACACTGAGGCAAATGCAAGGCTTTTTAAAAACAGTGCCTTATAAAAGATTTCAACCAGACCATTGTGTGCTTAGTGCCGAGCAATGTGCTTCTCTAGAAGGCAGGATTTTGAAAGATGTATGGGATACAGTGGACACTATTATACGGTGGTCAGCTTTTCTTTTGCGCTGAGATGAGAAGGGATGGCTCATCCATTGTTTCCAAGTTAGTGTTGCTCTGAAGGCAATATTGCTGCTGAGCTAGGTGCATTGTTCAGTTCTCTGGGAATTTCAGAAAATCTGTAAGCGAAAGATACAAATAACTTGGCCTGTATCAATTTAGAGCTAGTGGGAAATGTTGCATTTCAAACTACCTGTTGTTGTGTAAAAACATTTGAGTTAAAGCTGTTGTCGATAGGTAATTCTAAGACTCTGGGGAGGCGGAGGCATAGGTGGGCCTGAGCTGCCTTGGAGTAGCAGCTCCGATATTGACAAAAAAGTCACTGTATATTTCAGGAGGGTTTCTGGTATTCAGATCCATTTTTCTCTGCAACTAGGAGAAACTACTGTAGTCTGAAAAATGACAGTGGAAACATGCTAGGTTTTTTTCATCACAGGCTAGGGGAAATTAGCAAATTCATCTGCTATTTTAACTGGAGATGGTGCCTCTTTTATATACAAGAATTGGAGCTTGTCAAATTAATAGGCAGTAGAGTTTGGTTACTAAAGACAATAGAAAACACTTCCCACAATTCATATGGAATTTATTACCACAGCATGATGGGATGGCTTTAGAAGGCGATTTGACAAATGAGTGGAGGAAGAGAGCACTTTCTGTACTGGAGGCAAATGGAACCCCCTTGTTTAGATGCAGGTGTGCAGGATACAGTTTGCCAGAGGATGGGTGGGCAAAAGTAAGAAAGGGCAACCGCCTTCATGCCCAGTTTGTGGTTGGCCTCTCTGACAAAGAGGACGCTGGACTAGCTAGATACCCTGCTTTGTATGTTCTTATTAAATTTTCACAGGGGCACATTTAGTACAGAATAGGGACACATTTACTCCCCTAACCCTTGGTCAACCAGTGCATCCTTAGATGTTTTATATCTATCTCACCATGGTTTAATATGTGTAGCTATTAAGATCTTGCTATTTAACAAATTTGATTTAAGAAATGTAAAAACACACCAGAGCATTACAGAACAGACAGTTGGAAGTTCTCTGCAGATTTAAAAAAATTGTTTTCTTGGCAGCTTTTCTACCATACAGCTCTCAAAGGTGTTGCGTTGTACAGAACAATTGCAGCACATTCCTTAATAGCTTTGCGTGTATACTAGTTTAGCTTGGCTCCTGTCTGGGTTCAGCGTAGTGCTGCAAAGGTGCACCAAATAAGATTGATTAGTACCTGAGCCTATGAATTATTACTAAGTTTGAAACTTGAGAACTACAGCTAATGTTCTCTCCTCCTCTTCAAAACTGGACTAGTGTAATGTGAACACCATTTGAGAGCAGTGAGCTCCTAAGGCAGAACAAGTGGCTCACAGTTGCTTAGATGTGCATCAGTTTCTGTTGACCTGGAGCATGCTGTTTCTCTTGGGATCTTGCTGGGCACCTTTTCTTTCATGGCAGCCTTGAACTGCATGTAACTTCATCTTGGAAGAAGCTTGCTGTGGGCTGCATTGTTCTTACACACATCAAGGAAGCTGGTAGTGCTGAAGAGCCAGCTCAGGTTACAAAGTGGACAGAAGAGAATGAGAACAAAAAAATTTTTTTCCTTCCAGTAGCACCTTAAAGACCAACTAAGTTAGTTATTGGTATGAGCTTTCGTGTGCATGCACACTTCTTCAGATACCACTCTCAGAAGAGAATGAGGCTTTTGTTGTCCTGCTTACCTTTCTTTCCCATTCTTCCCCCCCCCCCCCCATTTCCTCTTGCCACTCATTGGGAGTTTTTTCAATACTAAGCCAGAGGTTTTCAGCCTTTTTGAGTTCCTGGCTCCCTTGACCAGCTACATTTTTTTTGCGGCTCCTCTGTGGAGAAAGCAGTTCTTTAAAGGGCAAAATGCATTTGCAAATGATACCTGTTCCATCTGATTCTGGTAATCTTGGGTCAGAGACTGTATGACTCTGAATACCAGTTCTTGGGACATAATTGCAGAAGAGGGCTTTTGCCTTTATATCCTTCCTATGACACCTGGTTGACTTATTAGTGGAAATGGCACGCTGGACAATGTTCCAGCAGGGCATTTCTGTTTTGTGATGCTTTTTACAAAACAACAACTGCTGTAGTTTTGAACTGGATTTCAGTCAAGAGATGAGAATGGGGCTTGTTTCTTAGTATTGACAACCTTTATATGATGAGAAATGTATTCAGTGTACATGTGTGGACATAATTTGAAGCCCAGGCTGCATCAGTGGTTGCAGTGCCTACAACAGGCATTCCCAAACTGCTTTCCACGAACCATCAGTGGTCAGCAGCTCTATTGACCAGATGCCCCTTAAATCTACGTTACAGGCGCAACACTGAAATGTCTAGTCACCTTTTTCCCCTTTAAGATTACAAAGCAAAAAATGCTTTTTGTATATTGTTGACGTTAATATATTTTACAATTCAGTCACACATTTTACCAATTACAGTAATCTTTTTTTAAAAAAACACGTGAACTAATACAGTGGTACCTCGGGTTGCATACGCTTCAGGTTACAGACTCCGCTAACCCAGAAATAGTACCTCGGGTTAAGAACTTTGCTTCAGGATGAGAACAGAAATTGTGCTCTGGCGGCGCGGCAGCAGCAGGAGGCCCCATTAGCTAAAGTGGTGCTTCAGGTTAAGAACAGTTTCAGGTTAAGAACAGACCTCCAGAAGGAATTAAGCACTTAACCCGAGGTACCACTATACACAGTTCACATCAGTGACACATTTGTAATATCACATTTGTAATAGTAATTTAATAGCAATTGTTAATTGGACACCACAAAAATAAATGGGGTTCAGCCTCAGCAATAGTGGCCACCCATAAGTATTTGTAAATACTGGGGTGTATGAGTGTAGACAAACACACACACAAACACACAATTTCAATCTCTCTCCTCCCCCTCTCTGTGCCAAATACGTTGTTTCATTTTCAGCAAGTACTGCAGCCACAGTACTATTATATCAAAATTAATAGTCTATTATATCAAAATTCTTGGAAGAACAGGCCTAACAGCACAATCCTAACCATTTATACACAGAAATAGATCCTACTGCAATCAAAAGGGCTTACTTTCAGGCATATGGAATTGGGATTGCAACCTAATTATTTTTGAATAGCACCTCTCCAGCAACATGCTTATGAACACTCCTTTCACAAGATACCGTTTTTTGCAGGACTGCCTGTACAGTTGAGTCTTCAAAATCTTGATACATTAAAGGTTGGGCATACCTGAGATGCCACAATTACCATGGCAAAATAACTATGTAAATGTTAATGCATTTTGCAGACCTTCCTTTTAATATCCACAATTTGAGAATCCCTTAAAACATTGAAAGATTAATGTTAGCACCATCCTCCCCCTCCCCCTTCACGGAGGCTATGTCCACTCCAGTGTTTCCTTGTGTAAATGCAGCTAATGGGACCCCATTATTAGAGATCTCAATAAAACAAGATGTCAGACTTGTGCTACAGTGGCATAAATGAAGCAAACATTCGTAGACTGCAGCCACCTTCATTACCTACTTGATTTGTAAGTTTAAAATTAAAAAGCATGACAATATCCTTGTGTTCTCTCTAACACAACTGTGTTTCAGTGATGCTGTGCATGCATTTTTTCTGAAGAGCAGAAATGCTGTGCTGGGATAGACCCTGTGTGCTCTGCAAGTTTTGCAGCTGTCTTACAAATGGTTCCGTGATCTCCTGGTGAGCCCTTTCTTTTCCTTCTGCACAGTCAATCTAGAAGCAGGCCTCTCTTTCAGATACTTAAGGGAATCTCCATGGACACAAGTATTTGTACTGGCAACTGAATCCCTGCATGTTTAATGAAGGTGCAGCTAAACACTCGCTTGGGATTTCCTCATGCAAACACACTTAACATTGTTACCCTTGAAGAACCATTAATAACTGTGATCAGGTTTGATGGATGGATGAGTGTTTCTGGGCGATGAGTGCAGAGATCAAGTTCTCTCCTGGTAGTTCAGGGACATTGAGTTTTCTGTGAATGGGAGAAAGTAGATACCTTTGCTCAAGCCATAGCCTATGATTGGTAACAATAAAAAGGAATGGTGGTACAGTGGTACCTCGGGTTACAAACACTTCGGGTTACAGACTTCGCTAACCCAGAAGTAGTACCTCAGGTTAAGAACTTTGCCCCAGGATGAGAACAGAAATCGGTTGGCAGCAGGAGGCCCCATTAGCTAAAGTGGTACCTCAGGTTAAGAACGGGTTTCAGGTTAAGAGCGGACCTCCAGAACGAATTAAGTTTGGAACCAGAGGTACCATTGTATTTCAGAGATATTGGAAATAATATATTGTGGTATTTTAATTGACTTCAGATTGCCGTTTGACTTCTTAGGAGATAACATGAAAGACTCCCCAAATGTGTGTGACAACTTTGTTTCTAACATCTGCTCTACTTGGAACAGGTATTGCTTTTTTTCTTTAAATAAAAGCCCTTTAATTCTGCAGGTTTGGATGCCTCATTCGGAAGTTTCCCTGATTTCTGGCCAGTGTGATTATGTGTTTCTTTAAGCTGGTGTGGGACAGAGCAGAACAACGTGGTGTGACACTGATTTTGCCATACTGATTTAAAAAAATAAATGCGTTCGAAATGATTTCTACAGACATTCCACAGTTGCATTAACTTGAGTCAAACGCATACTTTACTGGCATTATGACTGTGGCATTTGTTAAACAACTTTGATAGCCATGTATGGACCCAATCTAAAATAGCTGTGGTGGGGCTTTGGCAGGTAGCTCAATGTAGGGTTGGAACACCAGTCAATTAGCTGCCTGTTTTGTGGTTGGGAGTTATATAGTCCATGAATCCAATAAATACTCTTCCCATAAGAAGCGACCTTTCCTTTCAATTGTATTATGGGTTGGTTCCCATCTTTAGAATTTCTTCCTCAGAAAGGCTTGTCTGGCACCCTTCCTTTTCACATGTTAGCTGTTAGCACTGGGTTAAAATGACTTTCTTTACCTTGGTTTTTTTATCAACAACAAGGTGCTTTGCTGCTGCTGTTTTGTGGTCCTGGTTTTATTGATACTTGTTTATTTGGTAGTTTTGCTGGCTGTTTTGCTTCACTTCAGTTGTAAACGTAACTTGTGAACCCGTTGGATTAAAAAAGCTAGGTAAGCATGTCTGAATTAAATAAATGAATGCCTTGGGTGTGTGGCTGCTATTGCTGCTGTTCTTCCTTGGGGGCATGAGCAGCTGCCAAGGAAACTTAAAAGTTATTTGAAGTTTGTATTAGGAAATAGAGCCCAGCCAAACAGTATTATAAGAGATTGTGTCAACTATTCTAAAACAGATTTGAATGGATTTTACAGTATTTATTTTTTTAAAAGTGGTGTACGATATTTGATAAGCCTAGTCGCTTGTTGCTTATTTCTGCTCCTGATGTTAGAATCATAGAATCATAGAGTTGGAAGAGACCACAAGGGCCATCGAGTCCAACCCCCTGCCAAGCAGGAAACACCATCAGAGCACTCCTGACATATGGTTGTCAAGCCTCTGCTTAAAGACCTCCAAAGAAGGAGACTCCACCACACTCCTTGGCAGCAAATTCCACTGTCAAACAGCTCTTACTGTCAGGAAGTTCTTCCTAATGTTTAGGTGGAATCTTCTTTCTTGTAGTTTGGATCCATTGCTCCGTGTCCGCTTCTCTGGAGCAGCAGAAAACAACCTTTCTCCCTCCTCTATGTGACATCCTTTTATATATTTGAACATGGCTACCATATCACCCCTTAACCTCCTCTTCTCCAGGCTAAACATGCCCAGCTCCCTTAGCCGTTCCTCATAAGGCATCGTTTCCAGGCCTTTGACCATTTTGGTTGCCCTCCTCTGGACACGTTCCAGTTTGTCAGGGTCCTTCTTGAACTGTGGTGCCCAGAACTGGACACAGTACTCCAGGTGAGGTCTGACCAGAGCAGAATACAGTGGCACTATTACTTCCCTTGATCTAGATGCTATACTCCTATTGATGCAGCCCAGAATTGCATTGGTTTTTTTAGCTGCCGCGTCACACTGTTGGCTCATGTCAACTTTGTGGTCAACCAAGACTCCTAGATCCTTTTCACATGTACTGCTCTCAAGCCGGGTGTCACCCATCTTGTATTTGTGCCTCTCATTTTTTTTTGCCCAAGTGCAATACTTTACATTTCTCCCTGTTAAAATTCATCTTGTTTGTTTTGGCCCAGTTCTCTAATCTGTCAAGGTCGTTTTGAAGTGTGATCCTGTCCTCTGGGGTGTTAGCCACCCCTCCCAGTTTGGTGTCATCTGCAAATTTGATCAGGATGCCCTTGAGTCCATCATCCAAGTCGTTGATAAAGATGTTGAATAAGACCGGGCCCAAGACAGAACCCTGTGGCACCCCACTAGTCACTCTTCTCCAGGATGAAGAGGAACCATTGATGAGCACCCTTTGGGTTCGGTCAGTCAGCCAGTTACAAATCCACTGAGTGGTAGCATAGTCAAGACCGCATTTTACCAGCTTCTTTACAAGAATATCATGGGGCATCTTGTCAAATGCCTTGCTGAAATCAAGGTAGGCTACATCCACTGCGTTCCCTTCATCTACCAGGCTTGTAATTCTGCCAAAAACGAGATCAGGTTAGTCTGACATGACTTATTTTTCAGAAATCCATGCTGACTATTGGTGATCACAGCATTCCTTTCTAGGTGCTCACAGACTGTTTGTTTAATGACCTGCTCCAGAATCTTCCCTGGTATTGATGTCAGACTGACTGGGCGGTAATTATTTGGGTCCTCTCTTTCCCCCTTTTTGAAAATAGGGACAACATTTGCCCTCCTCCAGTCTGCTGGGACTTCGCCTGTTCTCCAGGAATTCTCAAAGATGACTGCCAGTGGTTCTGAGATCACATCTGCCAGTTCTTTTAATACTCTTGGATGCAGTTCATCTGGCCCTGGAGACTTGAATACATCTAAACTAGCCAAGTATTCTTGTAGTATCTCCTTAGTTATTCTGGGCTGTGTTTCCTCTGCTGAATCATTTGCTCCAAATTCTTCAGGTCGGGCATTGTTTTCTTTATCGGAGAAGACTGGACAGGAGTAGCTACTTTTGCTAAACTTTCATTAAGTTCAGTATGATTTTGGAATGGTTGTTTGCTTCCATTTTTCAAAAGGCCACACCTGAAATAACCCAAGGGAATCAAAACAGCAGCAAAAAAGTGGGAAAACAGCACATTACGCTTTAAAATTTTTATTGTACTGGCAATATTCACAATTCATTTTCAGCTCTGTGATCTTGTTTTATTTATTTTTTTAAAAAAGAGTTCCTAGACATTGTGTTGTTGCGACTGTAACCTAGGCTTCTTCTTAAAACACTTGCTAGACTTCGGAGAACCACAGGCAATTATAGGCTCTTTATGCATTGCTTAATAACCTGTGGCATATGCTGCCATAGAATGTGCCACAGAATAGGCTGGTTTATGTAGGGGGGTTTTAGGAGCACATTAAAGAAGCATGGATACATCAGTAACTATTAACTATGATGGCCAAATGGAACCTCTGAATATTAGACAGGAGGGGAGAGCTGGTTCCTTCATTTTCTGAGTGTCCCAGAAGTGCTGGTTGCTATGAAAAAGGAGGGGGGAGTCGATGCACCCTTTGGGTCAGATTCATCAGGACATCCCTGAGGCAGAGGGAATGAATCACACACCCAAAAGTCGTAATCAATTGAAAATGAAAAGGCAGCCAATAAAAGCACTCCAAAAATATTCACAAAACCAGGCACAGATGCTAATGGATCAGGGAGCCCAAGACAAAAAAGAAGGGAGGGGGAGAGGAGTACAGTGGTACCTCAGGTTAAGTACTTAATTCATTCTGGAGGTCTGTTCTTAACCTGAAACTGTTCTTAACCTGAAGCACCACTTTAGCTAATGGGGCTTCCTGCTGCCGCTGCGCTGCATCCTGAAGCAAAGTTCTTAACCCGAAGTAATATTTCTGGGTTAGCGGAGTCTGTAACCTGAAGCGTATGTAACCCGAGGTACACTGTATAATTTTATGGAATTCAAACTGTAATACAATAAATACAATTTATAAGAAACAAAAGAAGCAATTTGGGAACCATTTGGAAAAAGAAAAGGGTTGTTTCCAATCCTGATCTGGAGGCTGCCTTCTACTTGAAAGTAAATCCCTACAGTTCAGTGGGGTTTCCTTCCAAGTAAAGTGTGCATGGATGGGGACCTCAATGGCTAAAGCTGTGTGTGTGTGTGTGTGTGTGTGTGTGAGAGAGAGAGAGAGAGAGAGAGAGAGAGAGAGAGAGAGGGAGAGGGAGATTATTAAGGCTAGGGTAAAAGGGCACATATTAGATATCTAAATATTTATCTATACACACACATATGTTGGTATTTGTAAATATTAATTATTCAAATGACTTACGGTTTTGGCCATTTTTACAGGGTCTGAGCCCCATTTACGTTTGTGGTGTCCAATTAAGAATTGCTTTTAAACATGTGATATTAAAAGTGTGTCACTGATGTGAATTGTGAATTAGTTCATGCATTTCAAAAAAACAAATATAAAGTGTTGCTGAACTGTGAAGAAAAGGCAATTAGCCACTTATGTTTTTTGTGGCCATAGCCTAGGTTCCAGGAGCCATGTGGCAAATAGCTGTTCTCTCCCTGTTTCTAACACTCCTTTCAGGTAGACAATCCTAGTTGTCCCCAAGAACATAGATTTGGAGACATCCGGCAAAGTTGCTTACACTGAAGCCAGACGTTGCAGGTGACAGCTCTAGTGCTGTAAATTGAAAGCAGCAGATATAATGGAGTTTTTCTAGCACATGTCCTGAAGAATGTTAACTGCTTGATGAATATCCCATGTAGGATCAGACTTGGGACCTATGGTGTGATCCTGTGCAAATTGATTTATGGAACTTAACCCACTCTACTGAGGCTATGTGAGAACACCTCTTTATGTGTATGGAGGTTAGAAAAACATTCACCAGCATTAATGCTGCTGGTGTTGGTGTGGGATGTAATCCACTGGGAGCAGTCAAATACAACATTCCTTGTTTTGCCAGAGTGGACATGCAAGGGAATGTTTGGTCCAGCCAGTTGAAACTTCCTGTTCCTCCTGGCCTGGAGCATCCTTCTTTTCATGCAACTAGTAGGTGGGTGTGACCTTTCCAGACCCGAGAAAAGGCCAAGTCATGCAGCCACCTCTCTCTTTTCCATCTTCCTTTCGTCCTGTGAACTGCCGGACTGCTAACTGCAGTCACTAGGTCAACCCTCATGGGATAAACCTGTTAGTATAAGTTTGTAACTTTAAGCCTAAAGCCTGCCTTCAGGGATCACACTGTGCTTTGCCTGATCGTGAGTAAACTTTCTTTTTGTTAATTATGAATAAGACACTGGTGTCTTTATTCTTTTAGGAGGGATTCAAGGGGTTTTACCAGGAAAATATTAGAACACATTTCAATCTGGACAGGCCAGATCGAATTGCGTATTGTCAAGAAACTCACACAAGTTTGCAACAAGTTTTCTGCTGTGTAAAGGAACTTGCTAGCGCAAGTTAGCAAGGATGTTAATAAACAATATATCCTCTCCTGCCACCCTGAACGTTTCTTCTTTTTTTTAAAATAATTTTTATTAACTGGCCAATCACATCAAATTAAATCACATCACATAAATTCCAAATTACAAAGCCAAATTTTTAAATTTTGTTGGGGGAACCCATACTTCAAGATCCAAAGGGGGATTCAAATCATCTTCTTATTACTGCGTTAATGTCCAAATCAGTCCCAATCAGTCCAGACAAAGTTCATAATTCTATCCAGTCTTATCTTGGTGTTTCCACATCATATCTTGTTCATATAATTTCTCTTTTTCTTTTACGATCTCTTCTGTTAGTCTCCTCAAGCCGATAAGCAAATATAATAATCCTGTGTGAATTTCCCATTCTTCCAGTCTAAGTCCAGATGGTTTCCATATATCTCCTTCGTAGATAACATCGCTCTTTCCATCATAAATTAGGCATTTGTCACTATTAAGTCCCACTGAGGAGTTAATCCACAATATGTAAACAGCTCTATTTCTCTCTTTCTCCTCCCAGACACAAGAGCTCCAACAGTGCCTCCCAAAATGGCAACGGCATTTTTAACTACGTCATTCCAAAACTCTTAACTTTCCAGCTTCGTCTTGAAACCTTGCTTTGGTTTGAAAGTTTATCTCCACACAGCCTTAAATCCACAGCTTAAGTCCTTAAAGCGACATTTCTGACTCATTAGGGGAGGGGATTCTTGTTTAATCACATAAAAAAGGAAAGGAAGGTTTTTCCCCCCCTCCCCCCTCAGTCGTTTGCCATACCATATCTTGACGTATCTTCTCATATTTTATTCTTGCCTTGTTATCAGAGATCTCTTCTGTCAGCAGTCTTTACTCCCCCTTTTTCCTTGAAGTATGTGCAATTTATCTCGTCCAAATTGTTTCTTTTGAAGATTCTTGCAACTAGAGGCGCGGATCAGAGACAGCATTGAGGAGTGCCGGAATCCCACAGGAGGGCTTTGTGCCTAGTGCCCCCACCCCCACAAATTCGGGGGTGGTATAGGGCACAGCAGGCAAGGGCCGTCCCCCCCCACAATCCTGGGGGGGTTAAGGAGGCTAATTACCCCCATCATAGGCTCCAAATTACCTCGTGTGGGTCGGAGAGATGTTATTGTCAGCCATCTTCCGATGAGCCACCTAGTGGCCCCCCCACCCTGAACGTTTCAACAGTTGGAAGTGGAAATAATTTTGCGCTATTAGCACAATCAGCAGCTTGAGTTGGAAGTTTGCTGGGTTTGGGCAATGGGGCTTAAATTGGCAATGACCTTCGGTGCAGTCGCCATGAATAATATATAACGTAGCTTTTCTGGTTTCTGGGATTGAGGAATATCAGTTCCTCAAGTTGAGAGGGGAAGGAGTTGGTGCATTTCTCATCTGCTAGAAAGTAGGTCGTTAATTGTCAGGGATGTAATGCTTAGCACCTCAATCCTTAGTAGAAGCTTTGTGTGTGAGGCAATTAATAGCATCTCATGCTGAAGTTCATGCTTAACCAGTAGCTTGTACTAAGTGGTTATGATTGCAACCATAGATTTGCATAATGCTGCATTTAGTTTGGTATTACTGAGCTACAGCATAACCTGTAAAGAAATCACCCCATAAAATATTTGTATATTTGTTGAGCAGAAGCCTGAAAACCTGTGTGTGTTTGCACAAATACACACAACCCAAGTGTTAGGCTAAAAGGAATTCTGATCTTACCTCCCTTTTTTTTGCAGGCAGCAGCTGGCATCTTGTGCTACGTGGGAGCCTATGTCTTCATCACATACGATGACTACGATCACTTCTTTGAAGATGTTTATACACTCATCCCTGCAGTGGTTATCATAGCAGTGGGGACACTTCTCTTTATCATTGGTTTGATTGGCTGTTGTGCCACGATCCGGGAAAGCCGCTGTGGACTCGCTACAGTAAGTCTGATGTTTGGAAAGGGTTTTCTGTTTGACACACTGGCAAGCATTTCCTCAGAACTGCCAGTGTGTTTTGGAGCCTAATAGTTGCTGTAAATGCTACCTGTCTTTTTCATAAAATAATTGCTTCTTGAAATGCACCATTTGGAATGCAGAGTCAGCTTCCTAAGCTTAGTGTACCTTGTCTAAAGAAGCTGTATGCTGAACTTGACCATTTTGATGTTTTTGAAATGGTGTGTTTGCTTCCTCAAATTACCGGTAGAGTTGAGGCTCTTTAACACAATGGGTATTGAGTGCATTCACCATTACCGAAGGACTTTATTAGATTATCTGGGTGTAACCTATAAATAGCATAGTTATATCTTCACAAAACTGTAAGTTGCCAACATAATATGTTTTTTCTTGCAGTTTGTGATCATCCTTCTGTTGGTTTTTATCACTGAAGTTGTGGTGGTTGTTCTGGGCTATATCTACAGAGCAAAGGTAGTTGTCTCTTCTTAAGTGCTAAGTATTGTGGTTAACTGTGCTTAGGATTCTGTAGCATTGTATTTCTGATAAATAAAATTGCTGGAGGCTATTGGAATGGAATTATAGATGTAAAAATAAAGTGGGCACATGCTAAGAAAAGTATTTTAAAATTTCAAAGAGATAAAAAGCTAGAGAAAAATAAGGTAGTAAGCAAAGAATTTGGATGACTGTAGCTAACAGAATCCTTCAACCTTAGCGTTATCAGTACCACGCTCTAACCTGCTGAGCTATCCAGGAAGTTACTACTGTATGCCCAGCTGCTGTTCTTATGGCATTCTATTCTGCCTTTGTAGAAATTTCTAAAAACAAAAACCCTAGGGTTAACACTGAACTAGACCCACAGAAATTTCACTAATTTCAAAGAGCTGGATGAATTTTAAACAAATGTACAGTATTAAAATGTGTTTTTTAACATCGTACATCATTTGTTGCTTGTTGCGGGGCCTCAAACTCTTACTGGTCTCTCCAGTTTTTTTATGGTCAGATGCTTACTGTTTAATATGTTTGTGTACTGTTGTTTTGTGAGTTTTCAGTTGCATTTTTGTTTACTGGTATTGTTTGTTATTCTACACCACTTAGAATTTTTTTCAATATTAAGTGTTTATAAATGCTTTTAAGTAAATCATAAAATCATGGAATTGTTCAGTTGAAAGGGACCACCTCAGTTGATAAGTAGATTTCAGTTTTAAAAATTTCCCAAAGCTTTTCCCTTGATTGAGGGAGGGTAGAAGCGAAGGAGACCAGAAAATGCACGAGGGTTGCAGGCATACCAGCTTCCGCACTAGAAGGCTGCTGTATGCCTTCACCCCATCCATTAGTCTTCAACCCATCTTTGCCCCATTTGGGGGCCCCACTTAGATCAGGCTTTGACCAAGTAGTGAGAACCAGCCAAGCCAATCAGCTTGAAGCCTTTGCCCTCCAGCTGTTTTGAATTCCATTCAGCCCCCCGCCAGCATGGCTCAATGGACCAGGATGGTCAGAGTTGTAGTTCAAAGCATCTGATCAGACCCAGGTTGGGCAAGCCTGGTAGAGGCCACCATTTCCAAATGGTGAGTCAGAGCAATACAAGCAAATACAGTTGCTTCCAGCTTGGGTGTTGCATTCAAGGTACAGCAGCCTTGCTCTTCCTATGGCAATAGCCGTCTTGTGAGTGAGAAAAGCCCAAAGTCACCACCTGCCTTGCTTCAGAAGGTGAGGGCCCCCTAAGCGATGCATCAGGGAACTATAACTGTACACACTGATCAATAGACTCATAGAGGGAGTGGGGGCTCAGCAGGCCTCTAAATGGGATAACTTTAGAAAAGAACTTGCACTTGTTTGTTTTAATAGGTGGAGGCTGAAGTCGATCACAGTATTAAGAAGGTGTACGACACGTATAATGGAACTAACCCGGATGCTGCGAGCCGTGCCATTGATTATGTGCAGAGGCAGGTGAGAGCCAATGTAAACACTGTCAAGGCAAGCACTGTACTGCTTCCTGAAAAGGGAAGAAGTCCACATTTACAGCTCCTGGCTTGTTGCTTTCTATAAGATAGTATTCCTCTTTTCCCTTCCCAACAATGCTAGGGAGGATGCTGTCAGAAGGGTCTTCTGTTTTAGTTCTTGCAGGCACTTTGCTTTCTGTGCAGAAGGAAATTTTGAGTGTGGAGCAGCATTTCATCACAAGCTCCTGCCTGTAGCCTGATCTGGGGAAGCCCAGGCTTACCGCCTCAGTGAGAACTGGCCTAAGTCTCTGGCCTGGAAGCAGCTGGAGGCACTCTGTGCATGATGTTGCTCACGTAGAAGGGTGCTGGTGTATTGTTCACACATGCTTTATGTGCTGAAGTATGTTAGTTGGAAGATACCCAATTGCTGCTCATCTTTTGAGATAGGAGTCTTTCTTTATGAAGTAAGCAGAGGAATCCTGGGACATGCTGCCTCGCTCCACAGACCTTTATGCTTTGCTAAATATGTATCCCTTTTTAGTGAGCACAATTTGATTCACTGAGGGAATTTTTCACCCTTTCTCTCCTTCTTTGTAGCTGCGCTGCTGTGGGATCCACAACTACAGTGACTGGGAGACCACAAACTGGTTCAAAGAAACGAAAAACAACAGTGTCCCTCTCAGCTGCTGTAAAGCCACCAGCAGCAATTGCACAGGAAGTTTGACTCACCCCACAGACCTTTATGCCGAGGTGAATAGCTCTTTTGCTTAAGCTGCAAAATTTGCAAGGAAAAGGAGCCACTCTGTGAGGTAGGCTAGGCTGGGAGTGCGCGGGCGGACCTGATGCAAGGCCATCCAGCCAGCAAGGCAAAGGTGGCTCTGAACCTAAATGGTCTCAGATTTTGTCTGCCATAGCCTGCTGACTATTACATATTGGCTAGCAAATACCTTAATTGGGACCTATGGTTCCATTATAACCTATGAACCCCCCCCCCATATGCATCTTTTTCTTTTCTCTTGGAAAATTCAGGTATGTGATAACACTTCTGTAAGGGTTTTGCACTGTGTTTTCACCCAAGTGATTTGTATGTGAGTCCTCATACGCTAAAACAAAATGTTATAAAACCCAGGTTATCACAGTGTAGAAAAGGATGACACCAGCAGCGCCATCCTTAAAAGGGTTCCGTGGAGAAGCGCAAGTGCCAAGACTTGCTGTTGCAGGCAGTGCATCTCAGCCCTCTTCTAAGGCAGCAACTGTAAGCAAGGGCTTGAGGACAGCTGTTTGTTTCTTGCCTTTCTGGTTAATGCTTAGAACAGCCAAGGGTTCCCTTTTGCCTGGCAAGAGTGCAGAGGACACTGGAGGGCAGAGAGAGCAGTACACACAATCTGCAGTTTACTAAGCTTCATAAATCTAACAGACGGCAAAGGGTTTGGATTGAGGAGAGGGGTGTCCCAGAATGTAGCATAAGCATTTTAGAAGAGAAATACTACCGCTAACAGCACCACTGGCTTGTTCTTTTTCCTTAAGGGATGCGAGGCTTTGGTTGTAAAGAAACTACAAGAGATCATGATGTATGTTATTTGGGCAGCTCTGGCATTTGCTGCCATCCAGGTAAGACTTAAAATATATAACTTTTGATGTGTGTGTTCTCCATCTCCTACAGAGATTTTTACAAAGCTTTCCCATTTTCTCTGTATTGTTCTGACCAGGTTTACCAGGCAAAAAAACCCTCAAATATCATTCTGTCTCCATACATGATGGTTCTTAAATGGCCTCATCTCAATATGGGCATTTCTGGAATTGCCAACACACTGTTTCTTCAAAGACTGGTTAAACAGTGTGTTGAACTAAGCACACAAACATCTGCACAGAACAACTAGTCCTGAAGTATTGACAAAAGTGATATTACACATGGGACTATGCAATGTGCCCTTCCTAAAACTGGATGGTTAAACATCCAGTTCCGGAACAGATTGAAGTATGCCGGCAAGCAAAGAGGCTTTGCCTGTTGGCACAGTCCCATCCCTGGTGGGGCGGGGAGTAAGATGCCAGAAGGATTATTCTCTCACCTATGTCCTTGCCCATCACAAGCTGTTCCAAGAAGCTAGGCAGGGAAAGGGTGTTTGCAGTTGATTCTCCACCCCCAAGGCCTTCCCATGTGGCCTGGTTTTCATTAAACCACATCCATCTGACACCAGGTGTGGGAACAGGGAGAATCGGGACCACACCAAGTCTTCATTGCCGAGTCTTCATTTTTCCTTTGCAAGAGATATTCTTTCAAAGATTTTTCTTTGCAGCCTCTGCTTCAGTTCAAGCTGGGCTGCAAAGGAAGAGTTACCTGACATCAGGTAATTGACAAGTGAGCAGCTCCGCCCACACGTTCAGATGACCCAGAGGGAGAATTTTGAATCTGGCTTATCAACCAGATAAGCACTTTCCTTGAGTCCAATTTACCTGGTGGTGGTTCATGCTGAAAAGGCATCAACACAAATCAGAAGTTTGGACCCTTACCCTCTTTGCGATAATTTTAGATGTACCATTTTAGCATGTTATGTTTGAGAGGAAACTGATCTCCAGTGAAATTCTCAGATTTTATAAAAGCTGTAGTCAGGGTGCCAAACACTACTAAATACTTGAGTGTGTTTGAACATCAAGATCTGCACAGATACACAGATGCTGTACTTTCTTATATTAAAATGTGCACCGATAATGTAACAACAGAGAGGTGCATCAGAGTCTATGGGAACTGCAAACCCTGGATGACTGCTGAAGTAAGGTCACTCCTGAAAGCTCGGGATACTGCCTTCAAGGCAGGGAACATAGATATATACAGAGGGGCAAGAACAAAGCTCAGGAAAGGCATTAAGGCGGCAAAACAACAATATAAGCTTAGGGTGGAGAATTGCCTAGCTGATAACAACGCAAAACAAGTGTGGCAGGGACTGCAGCATCTAACCAACTACAAAGGCAATATGAGGAACACTGTTAAGGCTGATGATTTCTTAGCAGAGGAGCTGAACATCTTTGCTCGCTATGAGGTAAAAAGATCAGGTGTCATAGCTCCTGCCTGCCAGCCTACAAACTCTCAGCCACTTATTCTGTATGACCATCAAGTAAAAGCTGCAATGAGGGCGGTGAATCCCAGCAAAGCTGCTGGTCCAGATGGGGTGCTGTGGATAGTGGTAAAAAACTGTGCCGATTCACTAGCAGGGGTCTTGACAAGGATTTTTAACATCTCTCTGCAAACGGCTTGTGTTCCATCATGTTTGAAAGCAGCCACCATTGTCTCAGTCCCAAAGAAAACAGCAACTAACTGCCTAAATGACTACAGACCTATTGCATTGACACCTGTAGTGATGAAATGCTTCGAGAGATTGGTCCTTCAACACCTTAGGACATGTTTTCCACTGGATTTTGATAAACATCAGTTCACCAATAGGAGAAACAGGTCAACAGATGATGCCATAGCTACAGCCTTTCACCTTGCGGCGAGTCATCTGGAGAGACCAGGGAATTATGTTACAATGTTGTTTATTGATTATAGCTCGGCTTTTAATACCATCCATTCTTAACAAAAGGCTGATGGAACTAGACCTTTCTTCTACCATCTGTGACTGGATTAAAGACTTTCTGAGGGATTGTACACAAAACAGTGAGGATTGGGCCTGTTACATCTACCTCCCTGAAGCTCAGCACTGGCACCCCACAGGGATGTGTGCTGAGTCCCTACCTGTAATCGTTGTATACATATGACTGTATTTCATCTGATCCATCCACTGCAATCATTAAGTTTGCAGATGATACTACCATAATTGGTCAGATGGAGATGAATCAGTGTACAAGAGGGAGGTTCAAAAAGTATCTACATGGTACCTAGAGAATAACTTGCACCTAAATATTATCAAGACAAAGGAGATGGTGTTGGACTTTCGGAGGGAGAGAGGGGAACTAGCCGCGTTGTATATCGGAGGGTTGTGTGGAGAGAGTCTCTTTCTTTAAATTCCTGGGAGTTTGCCTTAGTGAAGACCTCACTTGGAAAAACAATATAACTCAGGTGGTTAGGAAGGCCCAACAGAGACTCCATTTCCTCAGGTTCTTGCGAAAGAACAATGTTAAACAACAATTGATGACCACCTCCTACTGGTCCACAATAGAAAGTGTCCTCTCATATTATATCACAGTGTGGTACGTTGGCTTGACAGCCACAGGCAGAAAGTCTTTATAGAGGGTGGTGAACACAGCACATGATAGCATAGGCTGTCCCCTGAGCCCGCTAGACAATATCGCAAGGGATCGTTGCCTTAGGAGAGCGAGAAAAATTCTCAGGGATGATTCACACCCCGGCCAGCACCTCTATAATCTTCTGCCCTCGGGCAGGAGATATAGAAGTATAATCAGTTGTAAAGGTAAAGGGACCCCTGACCATTAAGTCCAGTTGCAGATGACTCTGGGGTTGCGGCGCTCCTCTCGCTTTACTGGCCAAGGGAGCCGGCGTACAGCTTCCAGGTCATGTGGCCAGCATGACTAAGCCGCTTCTGGCGAACCAGAGCAGCGCACGGAAACGCCGTTTACCTTCCCGCCGGAGCGGTACCTATTTGTCTACTTGCACTTTGACGTGCTTTCGAACTGCTAGGTTGGCGGGAATAATCAGTCGTACCAACAGGCTAAAAAAAAGTTTCTATCCGTGGGCTGTTAGGCTGCTGAATGGAAAATAATATGCTGCAACTGACTTTCGGGGTTGGTGTGTTGTACGACAAGCACACAGAGAGCAAGGAGATTGAGTGTATGGGGGGGGGGAGGCTCAGTTAATTTCATTGTACACAGGTTGTACATTGACAATAAAGGTATTACAGTGGTACCCCGCAAGACGAATGCCTCGCTAAACGAAAAACGCGCAAGACGAAAGGGTTTTCTGATTTTTTAGCCGCTTCGCAAGACAAATTTTCCTATGGGCCTTTCTCGCAAAACGAATTTTTTTTTGAGTTTTTCCCCACAGGCTCCCTCTAAACTTCAGCGGAGCGGGGCGGGCTGGGAGGGAATCCCTTGGACCCCCGCCGGACTTCCCGATGCTCTTTTGAAGTCCGGCGGGGTCCAAAGGATTCCCTCACCGCCGCCCGCCTTTAGAAGCGCTCGGGGAAAGCAGTGCGCTTCGCTGCTTTCCCCAGAGTCCTTTTAAACGCGGGCGGCGGTGAGGGAATCCCTTGGACCCCCGCCAGACTTCCCGCAGCTCTTTTGTCATCCGGTAGGGGGAGAAGGGCTTTTCTTCCTACCGCCAGCCTTCTGAAGAAAAGCCGTTCTCCCCCCGCCTGCCTACAGAAGAGGTTCGAGGAAAGAGGCGAAGGAGCGCTGCCCCTTCACCTCTGTCCCCGGAGCTTGCCGTTCTCCCCCGGCCTGCCTTCAGAAGAGGTCCGGGGACAGACTGTCCCCGGACCTGGTCTGAAGGCGGTCTCCATAGGAACGCATTAATTGATTTTCAATGCATTCCTATGGGAAACCGTGCTTCGCAAGACAAAAAACTCGCAAGAAGAAAAAACTCGCGGAACGAATTAATTTCGTCTTGCGGGGCACCACTGTATTATTATTACTATTATTATTTATTATTCTTGAACTTTCCCTACAGAAAACACATGGCAACCAATGACAGCGCTTTTCCCCATGAGGCCTCACTGAATATCATTTCTCCTGTTGTGAGTCAGGGCACTTGTGTGATTGATAAACATGCCTAGTGTGCCTGTGCCAAGTTCTGCATATGTCACAGCCACAGATTTGAACTGTTCCTGCTGAGTACCAGAACCAGATATGCGTGCAGGCTCCTGCATGTGCCAGGTGGAACCCCCCCTCCTCTTCAACTCATGGCAGCCCCCATGGTGGGTTGATTCCTAAAACCTCTGGTGCTAAAGGGAGTTGCAAATAGCAAGCACTTCTGATTCTGAATGAAACACAGAACAAATGAGGGATTGCACAATGGAAAGTAGCTTGAAGGGAGAGGTCTGGCAATACCCTCCTGAAACAGAATGGCTTGAATTGCATCTGTGTGGTGTCTAGGCAGCTTTCAGAAAGCCAATACCTGGTACAAATAATGCTCCTGTGTTCTCAGTTTCCTTCTCCTCTTCTCTGCAGCTGCTGGGTATGCTTTGTGCCTGCATTGTGCTCTGCAGGAGGAGTCGGGACCCTGCTTACGAGTTGCTCATCACAGGAGGAACCTACGCATAGAAGAAGCTGCAAACCTAAGCTTGAACTCCATTTTCTCCACTTCGGAAGGTGGCTTGCCTGAGTCAGCTGCAGCAGTTCCTTTGCTGGCTTTGACTGGGTGAAAGTCCATTTTTCATAAACTGGGACTACAGGCACATTCACTGGTGATGGGCAAAGGCTTGGCTCTTGGTACCTCCATATTACTGTGACCCCCCCACCTACTACCTTAGCCAGCTTTCCACATATCTAGACATCATAGTAACCAAGTAAACACTATTTTGAGGCCATTAACTAGGGGAAGAGAGCAGCTTGGCACAAAAGCCAAAGGTAAATTTGGTAAGTTACTGCTAGAAGTTGTACTGATTTGATTCTTGTATGTGGAGTCCTTCCAATCTTCACTGAGCAATTGGCCAAAGTCTATACGAGGGAAGTCTGGTACCTTAATTTTGCAACACCTTCTTTCCCACCCCACCCCCCTTTTTGCTGCTTGCCTGTCACCAGTGTTTGTTGAGCATTACGTCAAGTCCAGAACACAACAACATGACTACTAACCAAAATTTTAGAATCACACGAGTGCATCTCTTGACCTTAAATTCAAATGAACAAATCTTCCAAACTTTTAGTGTGTTAAAGTACAGGCTGGCTTTTCAGGAGTATAATGTATGCACTACTGTTCTATAATGAATATTTCATTTTTTCTATGAAAAGGCTGTTGATGTGTTGAGTGAATTGTTATCATAGAGTAGCAAAATAGTATGTGAAAGTGAAATGTAAATAGGAAACCTGATTAAATAAATTGTCTGTACATCCCTCTCCAAACTAAATCATGCTTAACTATTTTTTATCAATGCCTGACTCTTAAGATATTTATGCTTTTCGTTTATGTAAAAGATGGGGCAACTTGTACCTGTGGGGATAATATCCAAAGCCCCCCGGATCCTGCCAGCTCAAACCTCCCTCCCCCTGCAGCCTCTGGGGAAGAGGGGTGGGCTGCTCTGCTTTGTGCTCTGGTCCCCGTCCCCCCCCAGTGCTCCCCTCAGCCACATCCTGCACCAGCATGTGGCCCCTGGACAGGTTCCCCCGAGGGAACGTGGCTGTGGATAGACAGAAAGAAACTCCTCATCTCTGATGTGTAACCATAATTAAGCATTTGTAACAGACTGGTGGTGCTTTTTGGGGTGTTCGACACAACACTCTATCTGGCTGCAGCAAACAGGCTGTGGTCTATCAATCCTTCACCTTTCCACATTTTTTCAGTCCAAATATTATGGTAGCATAAGTTTTCGTAGGCCAGAGCCTACTTCAGCCTGAAGTGTTACCTCCGATTGGCAGGTGCCTCTCTCTTTTTAGAGAGGTGTAGAGCATGGGGGTTGCTATTGCAAAGTGAGGCCCAGGAGCTACAGGCAAGTAAACACAGTCAACTGAAAAGGGCAGAAGATTGCAGGGGTAGTGACCCACTTCCAGTTCTGAAATGAATAGGCAAAACAAGAACTGTTCTAGTCCCTACCAGACTCCATTTAGCCCCAGAACGGATAAGGATGGTGTCTTCATAAGAATTCTAATTCTGCAGCTTCTTTCTGGAGTCCCACTTTTGATACTTTCCAGCGAAAGCATAGCAACTTCCAATTCTGTTACTGAATGTCCAACAAGACTGAAATGCTCCCACTATTTTGAGTGTTAACATTTTTAATGTCTGATTTGTGTCCGTTTATTCCCCTGCAACTGATAAACAACAGCAGGGTATTGCTGGCACACATTATCAGATTGGAAGATGTGAAGGGATTTTTGATAATGACTTAATTGCTTATTTTCCCCCCCAAAACACTTGGGGTTAATCTGTCCTCCCTGAGCCTGTAGCAATTGGTGGGTTTACACATTCAAATTAATAGATTAAGAAATACGCCCCAGCATCTGGAATGTGGAACTCCTAACAGCAATGAGTTTCAAGGAGAAGCCAGCTCTGAGCAAGTATAGATCAAAGGCAGTCCCTTTCTTGAGTGCCGCTTGGGTCCCACATTTTGCCCCCTCCGCGCCCCCCCCCGCCTCCTTGCTCAGCTTAGTATTGAATATCCTAAGCCAACAGTGGCCATTTAGTGTCACTTGCAGTGCCGAGATCTGAGGCACCTGCCATTTTCCATTCAGAGGCAACACTTTTCTCACATCTCCCAGCCCCATTGTCTGATCCCACTTCTGGCTGGGAGAAAGGTGAAAGATCACCACTTTCCCAAGCAGCTCCTCCACTGGCCTCTGTCTGCTCCCTGCAGCCAATTCCCCCCTTCCTGAATGCCACTGGTTGAAATCACCCTGAGCACAAGCCTTTTGTCATACAGCACCTCCCCTGCACACCACCCGTCAAATCAAATTACAAATCCTGACAAGGGAGCCAAATGAACCAGCTTTCCTCTGGGTCCAGCTGCAAAGAAACCTTCACCAGAGGCTTTTGTTTTGACTGAAGTAGGGATTAAGCTGCACCAGTGACAGGCCTTATTTTCCAAGCTCATCAGCTAATAAACACCCATGTTATTTCAAAGGAAATAAGCCTATTTTCATGTCCTTTTCTATTGAAAGAGCAGTAGTTGAACTGCATGTATCTTAAAAGATTTATCCATAACTGCAAGTGAAGACAGTGGCAGACTCACCCGAGGAAGAAGAAAATAGGAGAAAGATTGACTCTTAACATTTTAATAAGGTTCTCTATAATGCCTGCTAATGGAATTCTGCGGGAAGAGGAAGAAATGTAGTCATTGGAATTTCCTGCAAAACATACCTACAAAAAGTGCTTCAGGTGTGATCTTCCACTATTGTGCAATGCCAGCAGTTATGAAGTGATCTGGACAAGGAATGTGGGGGAAGAACATCATTCAATATATGACCACTTGTCTAGCCCTGGGACTAGTGGGACTAGAGAGGGAGCTATGTTAGTCTGTTGCAGCAAAAGGAACAGCCTTGTGACATCTTGAAGATTAGCCACTTCATAAGATTATTATTATTCATTGAATTTATATACCGCCCTATACCCAGGGGTCTCAGGGCGGTTCACAGAATATGCCATGATAAATTTGTCTAGGCTTAAAGGTGCCCACAAAAGTGTGTTTTCTCTGGCCAGAGGGTTATGGTTTGAGCTGTGGGGCCTGCCACTCGTAAGGCGCAGCTCCACACGTTAATCTGAAGATGGCGTTAGGGAGAAGGAAGCCCCTGTTACTCCTAACATTTCTGTTCCTCTGATTTGAGCACTTGGCTTTGTGCAGCTATCTTTGGATGGACAAGAGATAAATGTAGCTGAAAGACACATGACACATGGTTTGCATGAATTGGATGTAGTGGTGTGGTAATTTAGCAATGGGAAATTAGGCAGCTATAGTAGTATTAGGTGGTCTTGGAACAGCAAAAAGTCTTGTCCAAACTCTCAGTCTGTAAAATGACAAGCTAAGAGAGCTTAACAGAAAATTACACCATTCTGCTCATTGCAATCTATTTTTTATTATTTTAAAACTTTTGGATATGCTGTTAAATGATATGTCTGCAATTAAATACTTTAGACTACATTTTTAAAAATATAACATCGTTAATGTTTTACTTGTAACATAACTTTCATCAGTGAAACACGGAAAATTCATTGACTCTTTTTGTTTAAAACATATATTAAATTACTCTCAGTATTCACATCACTTGCCATCTCACACAACCCTGTCAGGTTACAAGACCATTCTTGCCTCCTTCCTTTTTCATTTATTAAAGGCACCTGCTTCCTTTCTATACCTTTAGAGTCAACCCCAAAGCACAGGAGATGCTCTCTCGCCTCCCTCCCAAAGCAAGCAAACTGTGCCTCCAGAGCAAAGCTGGACTGAGTTCCCAGGTGACTTGTTTCTGCGCTCTCTCCTCGTGTAGCTCCTGCATGCGGTGCAACTGGGCGGCAAATAAATGCTGGCATAGTTTGGTGTGGATGGCTCAGAAGGGGCTCAAAAAGGCCCTTGCTCAGTCTCCGACCTGTGAGCAAATTTGTGGAGGGCATGAGACTTCAGGGTGCGCATACATAGTTGGCTTCCATTGGGAGATGAGTACGTCAGTAGCCTTAGGACACCTGCAGGAATCTGCAAGTTGAAAGAATTTACAGGATGGGTTTCTTTCTATCTAATGAAAGAAACGGTCTGGCGTGTCATTGCAAGAGGGGTCCCTGGAACAGGTCATGGGAGTATTTCTCAGGCCTTCCACTTGCTGCTTGCCACTTGTACAGTGGTACCTTGGCTTTCGAACATCTCCGTTGACTAACATTTTGGTTTTCGAATGCCATAAACCCGGAAGTAGATGCTTCGGAAAGTCAACATGCCACACGGCTTCCGCTGAGTGCAAGATCCTGAGGCCTAGCTGTCAGCTGTTGAGTTTTCGGTTTTCAAACGTTTCAGAACTTGAACGGTCTTCCAGAATGGATTACATTCAAAAACCGAGGTACCACTGTATTCAAATTCTCACTGCTGGTACCCTAAACTCAAGCTGCGGCAGAAACCAGTGTTGGCACCCCAGTGGAACAACTGCAAGTGCATTTCATCCCCCTCCAAAGGAGCTTTTGATCCCAGGCAGCTGAGAATTTGAATGATTGCTGAGTGCAGCTCCAATGACAGCTCCCCCACCTTCATTTCCAGGGGGCAACTGCAGAGCCAGGAAAGGGCTGGTTTGATCTATGTGCTTTGGGTTCCGTCCGCTGGAGAGAAGAGGAACGACACCAGCACCAAGACATCCCTCCAGAGTGGCACTTGAAATGGCTGCTTTGCTGCCCAGTTGGGCTGCGTTGCAACAAAAGGGTCTTTTAGAGAGGTCCTCTGTGGATCCCTTATGAGGCCATCATCTTAGAAATCATAAACCTGGGGTTGCTAACCTGCGCCGCTCCCAGCTCCCATCACACCCAACCAGTGGTCAGGGATGACAAAGAGTTGCAGTTCAGCAACAGCAGGAAGACTGCAAGTTACCAAAGCCTGCTAAAATAGATAGGGGTGTATCTTGTAGTTGTGCTGTTTTGTTTTTAGCAGCATGGGACACTAGGCAGCAATCTCTGTTAAATTTAAGTGTAGACCCAAAGCTCTTCATTTAATGACATTCACAAAGATTATTAAAAGGCATATCTGGAGGGGGGTTGGAGAAGGGAAAACCCAAACACTCCAGGTTGCTCCTCTCATCAAAGTTTTTCCAGATAAGACCCAGGCACAAATCCTTGCTTTCCGTTCTGTTCTGCAGTCCACCAGCCATCATTGCCTACTTCGATGATGGAGATGACATCACCTGCTTGGATATCCAGTTCATCCTCATTCTAGAAAAAGAGAACAAATGGAGGACTGAAGAGAGGTTTGCTCCAGCAGCAGCTGGAAGGTCCCAGGCTTCTCCATCACCATCCCAGGTAGAAGGCTAGGCCAGATCCCTTCTGCCTGACTCCCTTGTTGTTCAGGTGGAGACAGCATTTTGCTTTCCCCACACCTATAGTTGGGAGTGGAGCTGCCCAGTCCCACCCAGGTGCTGCTACAGGTGCTCTGATGGGTGGGCAACCTTGCTCAGCCAGAGGCAAAAGTGGGTGGAGTAACAAGACTAAAGTTTTCCTTTGCACATTAGACAGGCTTCTGCACACACACACAGACACACATACACACACTCCAGACAAGCAAGGGAGGTTATCGGATATCAAGGACACATTCATGCCAGGCAAAAACATTCCAGGTTTGAAGCAGAGCTAGTGGCAGGGAAGTGGAGTGTTGCCTGGGAAGAGTTTGGAGGGCCAGGTAAAGAGACCTGGAGGGCCACAATCAGCCTGTGGCCTTGAAGTGCCCCCCCCGGCCCTGCATACCATAAAGGGCCAAGGAGCCCCTCCAGCCTCTTCCCCCTTTTGAAGAATGTTAATTTTAGTAACAAGCACAACCTTAAGCAAAATTAAGTGACTGACTGACCAATTAATTATAACTTAGTTGATAGATCAACACATTTCTTTAATCAGGTGATGGCCTTCCTTTTCGTTAATGTATGCTAAACTCTATAACCTGGTTACCATGACCCAAATCAAATTGTGAACATACACAGCAGCCAAAGCTGCTCTGGGTACCAGGCGCCCAGACGGAGCTCATTGCTGACTTGTGACTTTGACGCCCACAAAGCGTTTCCTTACCTGGAGCTCTAGCAGCTGATGGAGCTGCCATTCAACTTCCCAACATGAAGACCATCTGCAGCATTGTGGAGAACAGCAGCAGCAGCAGGGCCCAACAGCCCTGCTCCCAGCCACCCTGTGAGGCCAGGGGCTTGTCACTTTGCCCAGGAACCAGCTCTGATAGCAGTGGGGCTTTAGGAAATCCCACCCGCCGGCTCTTTGCCTTGGAGTGTGGAGTAAGGGACCTCGAGGTAGTTCTGCTGTGCTCCTGGGCTTCAGCTGATGGCTCCTGTCACTGATTTTTCTTCAAGGCCTACACTAGCTCCCAGTACGTTTCTGAGCACAATTCAAAGTGTTGGTGCTGACCTTGAAAGCCCTAAACGCCCTCGGTTCAGTATACCTGAAGGAGCGTCTCCACCCCCATCATTCTGCCCGGACACTGAGGTCCAGCGCCGAGGGCCTTCTGGCGGTTCCCTCATTGCGAGAAGCAAAGCTACAGGGAACCAGGCAGAGGGCCTTCTCGGTAGTGGCGCCCGCCCTGTGGAACGCCCTCCCATCAGATATCAAGGAGATAAACAGCTATCTGACTTTTAGAAGGCATATAAAGGCAACCCTGTATCAGGAAATTGTTAATGTCTAATGTTTTACAATTTTTTATGTGCTGTAAGCCGCCCAGAGTGGCTGGGGAAACCCAGCCAGATAAGCAGGGTATAAATAATAAAATTACTACTACTACTACTGCATGCAGAGAGATCAGAGGAAGAGCTCTCTCTGCAGCTCCCATTTCTTGGGATAGTTTAACTAGAACTGCTTTGTGGCTTTGTGTTTAAAGATTTTCATCCTTGTTTTTGGGATCACGAAAGCGGCCTGCAAGGGAGCACGTCAGCTGTGCATGGCCTCCACTTAAAGGCAATTCATTCAATCAATCAGCCAATAAAAATAAAACCACATTTACCTCCTGGAGTTTGTGTTCAGATTGATATTGATTTTGTTTAAGCAGATTCTATGCCAGGGGTCCCCAAACTAAGGGAAGGATCAGGCCTGAGGGACTCATTTATCCGGCCCACTTCTGGGTTGGAGGAGCACCGGAAATAATGCTTGCGCATGCGCACAAGCTATTTTCGGTGCTCCTCCAACCCGGAAGTGCACCGGAAAGAGCGTGTGCCCACGCATATGGGCACGTGCTCCCCCACCCTCCAGCCCTCTGGCCCGTAGCGCGATCAGCGCTGGAGACACTGTCCCGAGGTGCAGTAAATTTGCTGACCCCTGCTCTATGCACCTGGGGGGATTTGATGCTTACCTGGGCTGTGTAATCATAGAGGACTCTGTAGTCCTCAGATGTAGAAAACTCTTCTTCTTGGGCTACGTGAATTGCTGCATAAACACCATCTGCTTTCTCAGCTGTGGGAACAAAGGGGTTAACTGCTTGGAGAGGTGAAGGATCCTGTGCAAGTGCTCAGAAAGGGAGAGAATCTGTTCTCTATACAGGCAACTCCCAGGAATGTACTGAGGCATTCCAAGGTGGCAGCTCAGCAGGTGCAATTGAACCCGTCTATCTAGATTTAGCCTTAGTAACCACATTAATTCCATGATGCATTCATAGCACAAAGAAAATATTTTGGCCTCAGCAATTGTTTTCAAGTACCGGTGCTGTTTTGAAACCTCAAAGAATGGGATCATTTTTTTAAAGGGATTTTATTGTTTATTATGAGTATTTATTAACCACCAGCTCATTAAAAGACTACCATGGCAGTATACAATAAAATCATTAAAATATCATAAAATTATACAGAACAAACTAGCAACACCAAATCAGATTAATTCTCTGGGGTGGATAACTATTAGAGATCATTGATTTCTATCCTCCCAAAAGGCAACAAACACTATACAAAAAGTGTAAAACAAAAGCAATTGCATCTCACAGCTACTTTTTTCACAGTCGCCAATAACTGTATTTCAGCTATCAAAAGTCTGTGTGAACAGAAGTGTTTTAAAATTCCTCCAGACATGGGTGAGAGAGACGCACATCCGCAGGGAGGGCATTCCATCAATATCAATATTTGCACCAGCTGATATTGGGGGAGGTGCTCTTTGGTCTCAGAGCATGGAGGGCTTCAAGGATGCCTGAGCGGCAGCAACTGGGAAGGGAAGGCCCTAAGTGTGGCAGCACCTCATCTTTGGAACTCCCTGCCTATTGAAATCAAGCAGGTGCCTTCTCTGGACTCATTCATTTTGGCACCGGATAAAAATATTCTTGCTTAGACAAGGCCACACATGCTTAGAAAGTTGAGGTAATCTTAATATGCATGTTAACTTTGAGGGGTTTCTTTTACATTCAAGTGGTGTATGAATCTTATGAACTAACTAAATACACAGTTTATCGTCGTCATCATCATCACACTGCACTGAGCAGCAGGAGGAGGCAGGCAGGCAGCTTTGCACAACGCCTCTTCTGTGCCAGACCCAAACTCAGGTAATCTTTGTTTCTCCGGGCTCCTTCTGCCTGCTCCTGCTTCTTCCAGGGCTGGTATGACCTGAGGTTTCACTTCCTTTGCAAGACAGAGTCCTGACAGCATTGCTGCAATAGCAGCACCCTGTGGCCCACAAGCATGTTTTGGCCAAGTCACGCCCACCGTCCCACCAGGGGGACCCAAGGGCCTTTGCAGGCACAGCTGCAAAGGGGCGCCAGGTTTTGCCAGGGGCAATAATCAGCTGGTTTCCAGGGACTGCATAGCTCTGTGCACAAAGCGCCCAAGCCCCAGCCACCAGCTGATGATGGGGCCTGCACAGAGCTCTGGAAGGGGCTTTTGCTTATGGCCTTGATTGCTCGGGCAAAAACAGATCGCCTGGCGCCACTGTTCCTCTCCCTCTCCCCTGCCCCCCCCCATCTTACACAGAGGCAAGCAGAGCCTGACGGGAGGCAAACAGCAGCCCCTCCCTTCCCCTGCTGGGCCCCCCTTTCTCCATCAAGTGCTCTTGGGGGAATGGGGAAAAACACCCATCTGTTGCAAGCTTTGAGTCCCTTTAAACAGATTAACACAGCAATGCCCAAAAGAGTGAAGGGGGTGGATTTGTGTTTAATCCTGAGAAGGTGCCAATGGCCCTTTTAAAATGTGGGCTCGCTTCCTAAAAAGAACATCAGTTGACCAAACATACCAGCTGGTGGAGCTGTGGGAACAATACTGTCGGAGGTGTTTCGATTGTTTCCGTGGAGCAATCCAGAGAATCTGTGGAGCCATAAGAACCCAGGATGAGCTTCAGAGCAAGAGGCATTGTCAGCCCCCTGCTTTCTTATTTATCATGGCTCCTGCGCTCATGGCCAGCGTTGAGGGTCACCCTCAGTGGGCCCCTGCCAGCGCCCAGACCCCATCAGGGCCCCCACTGAGGACTTCCATAGCCTCCTGGCCATGCCCCCCTCTTAGGAACCTGAGAGGAGCCCTGCTAGATCAGACCCAAGGCCTGCCTGCTTCACCAGGTGCCTCTGGGAAGCAGGACAAAAGGGCAACAGGCCTCTCCTGTACTGCTGCAACTGCTGTGCAGGGGTAGACTGCCCCTGAACATGGTGGCTCCATGTTGCCGTCCTGGTTAGTATCAATGGGCAGCCCCATCCTCCATGAAATACATCAACGCTTCTCGAAGCCAGAATGCAGTGCTTGAAGGGGCAATGAGTCCCACAGGCTAACTCTTGCCCCCGCCTCCCCCTTGCTGCCTGGACACCTGACCTCCGCAAGTGTGCAATCAGTGGCAAAAGTCAGTCCCCTTGCCCTTTCCTGCTGGGTGGATTGGGCCCAGAGTCAGAAGGAAAGCCCATGGCCAGCCATCAAGATGGCAGTGTCATCGCTCAGGCCTGGAGAGACAGTTCATGCGACACCCGAGATCACTGCTTCAAGAGAGTTGTGTTCATTGGTATTTCAGAGGAACTGAGCTGCAACTTTCCCTGCAGCCGGGGGAGGGGGATGCTGATCCCTCTGGTCTCACGTCTGTTTTGAGGTTATTTATTACATATATGGCAACGCAGTCGCGTGGGTGGCAAACTCCTTCCCAACTCCTTCCCTTTCTTATTTATTTAATATAATTTATAGACTCTTTGATTGCAGAAGGACCTCAAGGTGATTTACAAAAGAAATATGATTTTATTTGGCAGCTTCTCTGTCTCTTAAATTGCTGTGTTTTCGTACCCAATTTTAATAATATAATAATCATATCTGTTTTATTCCCTCCTGAATTTTTATTTTTCTTTTGACTTTAACAAAAGCTCTGTGTGTCGATTATTTTGTTATTCAATTTTATTTTATTTTTTAAAGATAGCAGAGATGTCCTAACTCACAGAGGGGAGCCTGGTAACTGCATATTCCCCAAAACACCCCCCAAAAAACAGATGGCTCTACACCTGTGCTGAGAAAGCTTCCCCAAAGTCTCTTGGGAGAGTCCCCCATATTCAAGTTGCCCAATGGGCCTGTGTTACCTCTTCATCATCCCACATGTCGGGATGGGGCTGCTGCAGGTTTTAGCCGTCAGGACTCGGTCGTAGTAGTTTTCGTAGCCAATGGCAGCTGCATTGGAGAAGGGGTGGAAGGCATGGGAAAAACCAGCTCAGCATCCTTGTACCATTCCCCCCCCCCACTACCGCATGGTCATTATCTCCTCTAAAGCTCACATTTAAAACCTTTCACAATATTTTAAGAACGGCAGGTTTCTAATGGTCTGGCAGGGGAATGCTACTGGTGATGGCTTGGGAGTGGAATGGGAAGCAAAGGATCTTCTGGACATTCCCCTTTGAAGAGGGCACGAGGGGGTCGGGGGGGGGGGCGGAAAAGCCCCAAGGGCCAGATAGGAAGTTCCCCATTCCTGCTGCAGCAGAATGTGGAATCCAAACAAAACAATTCCACAAAAAGGGATCTCAGCTAAGTATGTGAACTTCCTGGCAGTGTGGGCCATTCAAGAGTGGAACAGGCTGCTTAGGGAAGATGGTGGACTCTCCTTTCTTAGAAGCTCATAAACAGTGTTAGAAATTCAGATCTATAAGCTTGGTGTCAAATGGCTCCTTAAACCAAGGTTACAGTTGCCAAAACAGAATGCCTAGTTGCCACCCCCAGAATACAACTTTTTGGTTTCTGAAATTCATTCCGATCGTGTGGATAAAATATAATGGATATAATTTTACGGGTTGTGGTACTGGTGTGTGAAAGCAGTCTAGATCCAAGGACCCCAGGGAGGCCCCTCCAGGTGGTGGAGGCGACAGGAGCCATTCTAGCCCCCGGGCATCTTCATTTGGTCGCAAGGGGATGAGAGCCAGGTGCCACGGGTGCTTATAAGCAGAGGCTGGATGGTCACCACCCACAAGCAATGCTGCTGCTGCTGCAGAAGGTCTCCTGCAGCAGCAGCAGCAGCAGCAGCCGGGGGCTGGACTAGCTGCCTGGGAAGGGCCTTCCAGTCGCCCTTATTCCCACCCCTCCTTTCTGGAGTTCAGAGGTGACAATCAGACAACCAAAAACGCTAAATAAAAAAGTTCCCTCAGCTGGGTTACCTGGTGGCTCCATCCCAGTCATCTTATTCTGAACGAAGTGATTCATATCCGAGTCTATGTTGCAGTTCTCCAGGCTCACGCGGACCTCTTCATACAGCTGGGAGAGCGAGAAAGGGAAGACATGGGTTGGCTCCTGATCAGCACATTTTATGAACCAAAAACTTTTGCTTCTTTTGACACCAGTCATCTTAGTTCCTTCCTTGAAAATGGGTTTTTCTGAGGCTAAGATTCTAAGACTGTGGGCAGAGCCTGTTGCAGCCTTAATTCAGATGAGGCTACTGAGCACCTTCAGATGCTTCATAAATAAATAGAACAAAAACATGTTTTTTAGGAGTTAAGTTGCGGTTGAAAGTGTTGCGCTCTTCCTCAATGCTCTGGGCCATTTTGTTGTTTAATGGTTACTAGGAATCCCTTGGATCTCTTCTGAGTTTCTGGGATTCCCTTCCACTTTAGTTTTATTTATTTCCTTTCTATCCCACCTTCTTCCCTCCAAGGAGCTCAAGGTGGTGGTAGATAGCCCTCCCCCCCCCCACTGGATCCTCACAGCAACAACCCAGGAAGGTAGGTCAAGCTGAGAGCTGGCCCAAGAGGAGAGCTTCCAGGGGAGAGCTTCATGGCAAAGGGGGGCAGGATTCCAACCCTGGCCTCCCTGGCCTTCTAACCACTACACCACCGCTGGCGTGCATTTCCCTTACCTCATCGTCCTTCACGCACTGCAGGGAGAGCTGGTTGCAATGGACCCACAGGGAATTCCGGAGAATGGTGATTCGGTCGCATTCCTGGAGCTGGAAGGCCTGTATCCATGAAGGACAAAGGGGGGTTCCGTTGGGTCCATGGTGTTCTGCGACAGGGCCGCCGTCCAAAGGTGGCAGCTTGGGCATTTGGCAAGGGGCCACACTCAGGAGGGGAGCCACGGCTAGGGGCCCCCGGGACCTGCTGCAGCAAAGTGGTGCAGACTCACGGAAGGGCTTTGCAAAACCTGGACCTGACCCCATTCCAACATGGCATGCAGAAGTCCCACATGTCAACACGGAGAATGCATAGGCGTCAGTGGACCACGAAAACTGTGGCTCATATTGAGCCGTGGATACAAAGTGCTTTCCAAATGCAAACCTCTTACCTCGCAAGTGCTGATATGCTCCTGCTCCCAGGCAGTCCGGGCCTGATCCAGCAATTCTATGTTCTGCTTGTACACTCTTTCTGCAGCAGCAGAAAAACAAATGAGAGGTGTTCACCAATGAGGTACAAGTCTCTCTTTGTGTAGCCCCATCCCATGATTAGGAATCCTCCAGGACAAAATACCCAGGACTTAAAAGAACAGGAAGACCCTCCTGGATGGCTGGGTTGCCAGGACCTGTGCCTGCCCCAGCAGTGTGGGGCACATGTGACCTACTGTGGGTTTTCTGGATATTTAAAACAATACCTGCTTCATTTGCTGCCTCTTTGCACTGCCTTGCTTTGGTCTGACTCTGAAATATAAAAAGAGAAGACTGTCATGGCTCTGCAGAAGAAAGAGAAGGGATGCTAATTATTGTAAATACTGGATACCCTTGCCAACACAAGAAGAGCCAAAATGGCCTCTCTAGTCCTGTTCTCACAATGTCCAACCAAATACCCAGACGGAAAACCCACAAGCAGGACTCAAGCACAAGAGCAATCCGCTCTCCACCTGTGCTTTCCAGAAACTAGTATTCAGAAGCATTTCTGCCTCCAACTGTGGAGCCAGAGCAGAGCCCCCCCCCCCCCCGGCTCCCAGCCACTGACTCCTCCATCGAGGTTGCTGGACATCCCTGCCCATTTGGCCAAGGCTGGCCCAGGAATTCCTCTGCAGCTGGCATTTCTCCCGTCACATCCCAAATAATCCAAATCCTGCCATTTATTAATTTCTAGGGTTTGGAGGCTCCCCCCCAAATCTATAACAATATACAACATATACAGAGTACATATATCAGAGTACAGCTCAAATCACCTCCAAACCCCACCCAGCCCCCTCGGTAGTTACCAAAATTCTTCCCATTAGCACAATATACAACACTATCAAAAACCAGCCCATACAAGGAATAAATATACCATCTTTAGCATGCAAGCCAACTGACTAAAAGAGCCAACCCAATCTGCACTGAACAGGAACAGACTTATTATTCTTTTTGTGTTAGCGAATTCAATAAAAGGGCACCAGATAAATACAAATGGGTCATTTTCCTGTTGACCATGCACACAAGTTTCTAACAAAGCAATCCTTGGGAACTGTGAATTTTGAAGGATAGCTGTGTTTCAGTTTGCATTAAAATACAGGCCAACCCAAATTTCTCCTCCACCTCTAGCTAAGGGAGAAATGACACCCTAGTTTTTCATCAGCTGAGTCAAATGGGACAACCCAGGAACCAGGGAACTAGGGAGATCACCACAGCGAGAAGCGGGTGTTTGCTGGAGGCCCAACACCCAGCTGCTCCCTTGAAAGACCACTGAGATTCTAGGATACCTTTTCTGTTTGCTTTGGGTTGCCCACGGCACTTATCCTCTCCAAGGTCTGTTCAGCCTCATCGGTGTCTTTGCACTTCTGCTCATAAGACTTCTTTGACTGCAGGCAAAGATATAAATACCGTCGATGTGTTGTGAACCACCTTGAGATCAATGGGTATAGGGCAGTATAAATTTAATAAATAAAATGAATAAAAAATAAGTAAATGAGATTGGGTGGGACGTGGGTGGCGCTGTGGGTAAAACCTCAGCGCCTAGGACTTGCCGATCGCATGGTCGGCGGTTCGAATCCCCGCAGCGGGGTGAGCTCCCGTCGTTCGGTCCCAGCTCCTGCCCACCTAGCAGTTCGAAAGCACCCCCAAGTGCAAGTAGATAAATAGGGACCGCTTTCGACTTCCGGGTTAGCGCCATCGCCTAATGGCGGATTCCCTCCGAGCTCCGGAGGGAATCGGCTTAGTAGGGGCCGGGTCCTGCCGCGGCGGCGACGCGGGGACCCTCAGAAACCACAGGCGCTGAAGCCTGTGGACCTGGTGACTCGGCGGGCACCATTTGCGCCCCCCCGACCCGCGAAGGAGCCTTTTTAAAGGCTCCGGAACGGGGGACGGAGAGCGGTGTGGTGCTGTGAGTCGACTGCTTCCCCTACTGAGTGAAGCCGCATGCCATGGACGGAGAGCGCTGACTTCTTTCTCAGAACATTTGGACTAAAAGTAACAACCCGTGAGTAATACGGAAATTGGACTTAAAAAGAGAATTTTTTTTTTTTTGGAATTAGGTACGACCAGGTAAGGTGCAAAGAGGAAGTCCGCCTACCCACCTTGTAAACATCTTAAAGCAAGGATTTTATAACTAAGGTTGAGAGAACACCTTTCTCTTTTGTGGATAAAAGCAATTAACTCCACGTTTTGGCAATATAAGTGATTGTGCTGGAGGATAAGAGCTAATATTGAGAGCGGAATTGTCACCCCTCCCCCAGGACCCGGGAGCGATCGGTGAGAGAGCCTGCGGAAGAGACATAGAAGACTTTGACAGCTGTCAAACTAGCTGTCAAAGTTGGGGGGAAAGGAGAACTTTGTTTCTGTTGTCTTTGCTGGTTATATTTGTTACAATTTGGTAACAAATTGTTAAAAATAAAGAAGAAAAGGCTAACTTGACTTTTGGGTTGGAACTGGAAGATACTAAGAAACCAGAATCCCTCTAGAGGACATTACAAAAATGGCTGTAAGTGGAAAAACACTGGCTGAACTGGAGAGGACTTTTTTTCTCTTGGGAAAGTTGCAGGAACAGAGTGATGTTTTGGCTACAAATGTTACAATATTGAATGGAACAGTAAATAAAGTTACTGAGCCTGGGAGGGACTTGACTCAAGTCTTTGCAGCTGAACAAAAAAGTTTTGCAGTTGAACTAAAAATTTCTGCAGCTGAACAAGAAAAGAAATCTGAGAAATTTGAGAATGTGATGAAAGAGAAACATGATGATTTGAAGGAAAAGGAAGGAGGAGCTATAATGCCACAGATGATTGAGGAGAGCCAGAGGCCGGTTAAGATGGATACAAAGGAAAATAAGATCAGGATGATGAAAATCTGGTTTGAATTGAAGAATGGAGAATGGAGAGATCTCCTTATGTGGAGATCTGAAGACCTATGGAATACAAACCTGGCTAAAGTGGAAACTGGAGCTTTTGGGACATTTGGACTTAAGAGAAGCAAGAAACAAGATTTTGGCTCCACTTTTAAATATGGAGGCCTGGCTGGAACATGGACCTTATTGGGACAGAGCTTCTTCGAGATTTGGTGTTCAATATAAAGGACTATCAAAAAAACCGGCAGAGAGGAATTGAGAGAGAATTAAGAGCCTCGGACGTGAGGTCGCCAGGCTGACAGCAGATGGACTGATGGACTTTTGTTGGGGTTCGAAACCGGGAAAGGGGGGGTGGGGCTTTGGGTGTACAATTATATTCTGTTTCATTCAATTTTGTTTTGCCACTAACATAAAAATGGGGAATTCGTGGAAGGGAATTGGGGTCGACCTTAGAAAAAGATTTTTAAGAATAAGTACTGATGTATAAAGATTGAGGTTTATAAGTTAAAATTGGTTAACTAAAATGAATTAAAGAAAATAAGGTAAAGTTTGGGGACAAGAACTTGCTGAGCTAAAAATTGGAACTGGAATACAAGAAGGGGAGGTGTGGGGAAGTCAAGGAAATTGGTTATTGATAGTAAGAAATGTAAATTTTATGTGTTTTTAATTGTTTTTTTGTTTTTTCTTTATTTTTTGAAAATTTCAATAAATATTTTTTTAAATAAATAAATAAATAAATAGGGACCGCTTTCTAGCAGGAAGGTAAACGGCGTTTCCGTGTGCGGTGCTGGTGCAGGCTCGCCAGAGCAGCTTCGTCACGCTGGCCACGTGACCCGGAAGTGTCTCCGGACAGCGCTGGCCCCCGGCCTCTTAAGTGAGATGGGCGCACAACCCTAGAGTCGGATACGACTGGCCCGTATGGGCAGGGGTACCTTTACCTTTACCTTTAAATGAGATTGGAGGCGAGGGAGGGAGGGAGGGAGGGAGCTGGCGGCACGACAGCAGGGAATCCCCAGAAGCTGAAGGCCCTTCTTAGGATAGTGTCCTAGGCTAGTCCTACTCGGAATGGACTCACTGACGAACTTGGGCTCATTAATTCCTAGGGACATTAAAATGCATTGCATTTAAAGCCTGCACTGCGGGGGTTGGACTAGATGACCCTTGGGAATCCCTACGAATGTAGGATTCACTGTGATACCGCTTTAGAGTCATGGCTTCCCCAGCGGCAGAGCATATGCCCGCGCTGCCCAGGGCGGGTGCACTCCTGAGGGGGGTGGGGCGCAAAGGGTGCCCTCCCAGGCGCGGGGTAGCCACTGGGGTGCGCCCAGCGGCCGGGGGCGGAGCGAGTCGCCAATGGCAGACATTCGGTGCACCGCCTGCCCGTGACTGCCAAATGTCACCCCCCCTCAGTGAAAACACCCGGGGGGGTCCGCCCCCGCCACACCCCCCTTCCTGTGCCCCCGGCTTCCCCAAAAGGATTATAAGAAGTGTAGTTTGTTAAGAGACTAAGAGTTGTAGGGAGAGCCCTCGTGGCCTCACAGAGCTATCATTCACAGTGCAGTCTAACAGTCAATCCCTCTTCTGCACACTGAACAAACTACAGCTCCCATAATTCTTTGCAAGGAGCTAGACCCCTTTAAAGGGGTATAATAGTGCTTTGAATGCATAGGGTGAATGTGGCCCAAGTGCTACTCAGAGAAGAACCTAAGTTAGTCCTGTCTATTAACTTCAATGGGTCTACTCTGAGTAGCATCCTAAAAATCTACGCACCTCAATGGATCATACCAAGGTCAAAGGTGGATTCTGGACAGGGTGGCCGGTGTCTCTGCACGGGGCATCAACAGGGCACCGCAGCTATAATGCGGTGCAATGAGCAGAATGGAGGGAGGGAGGCAGGGTTGCCAAATTTTGGGCTCACTCAGGGCACCACTGGAATTTTAAAGTCTGCCACTGCCAAGGGCCTCTATCCCATGGTGGCCAACCAAGTGCCTCTGGGAATCCCACAATCCCATGTTTGGAGGGCAACTCTCTCCCTCAGAGGAGACCCACCGGCAAGAAGGGACTTCAGTCACTCATGCCTAGGTGAGCTCCATTGTAAGGGGCCTCATCCTCAGCCTGATTAAAGCAATTATATAGGCTGTGGTGAAATACGTGCGCTCTTTAAGCTCATTTCTTACCTCCATGGTCTTCTTGTACATTGAGAGCTTGTTCTTGTGCACTCGCTCCATTGTACTTTCATACTGCAGGAAACACAGAAGATTTACAACTCTTGTCCCCCAGCAAAAGAGCTTTTAAGCTGGGGCTGCCCTACACCTGGAATTTCCTGGATAGAACTGGGATTCGGGGCAGAAATTGCTGAAATGTCCGGGAAAATCCAGACGTATGCAACCCATGTTGGAGGTCTATATTTTGACAAATTTCCTTAAAAATAGCTTAACAACTTTGTCTGCCCCCTCCCATAAAAAAAAACCTTTGGATTTTCCCTTTTTGAAACTGGGCAACCCAATTTTAAGCTCTCTGCCTTGCTTGGATTAAATTTGTGTGATTTCAACAAGCCTGCCTTCAACCGTGCAGAGCTGAAATAGTGCAAGTTAAAGACACATCAGATGCAATCTTGCTGCATTCACACAATTCCAGACGACTGGTGAACCTTGGAACACCACCTCGAACAGACAAAACCCCTGTGCACACCTCAAAACAGAACACAGGCAAAAAAAAGCAGGCAGCGCCCGACCCACCACCAAACAAGTAAAAAACCAAAGCATAAAAAGTAAACATTTGGGAGGAAGCCTTGAAGGTGCCTTGTCTCCCTTTGGGGATCTGACTGACACAGCGCTTCTCCTTCTGCTCTGGCTGTCTATTTGTCAGTAGGGCCAATAGGGCAACATCCTCAGAAAGCCCTTCTCCACAGTTAAACCCAGCGGCACTTATCACCTCCATTCAGGAAAAGCGGAGAGTTAGGATACAGCCTGTCTGTCAATCACATCCAATATATTAATGTCTCTCAAACATCAGAGAACCATTTACAGGGATGCTGTCCCTAAGTTATTGGGCGAAGTTAAGTCCCTTCGTACTCTGATCTGCAGCCTGGAGGGACCTGGGTCAGAATTCACAAAGTGGAGAAATGGCAGCATGTCTTTGAAAAGAAGCCCCTCAATATCTGAGGCAAGTTAGGCTTCATGGAAGGTCAAAGTGCACACGATGGACAGTTTCTTTCTTTCTTTCTTTCTTTCTTTCTTTCTTTCTTTCTTTCTTTCTTTCTTCTCCCTAAAGTTTTCTTTTAAAATGAAAAATAGCCAAGGAAAGCTGGAATTGGAAGGCACGGAGTGTTGGGAGAGGGGACTGTTTAACCATTTCCCTCCCTGTAGTTCCCCCCAAATTTCCCCACCAGATCTCTTCCTTCTGAATGAGAAAAGCAGCTTAGAGAGGAATGTAAGCAACCAAAGGGAAACAAGACCAAGTTGTTCTGCCTGTTTTCTCTACTTCTGATTACAGCCTCCTTCAGCTTTTTCATTTGGAAGAAAGAGCTACAATTCCCAGCATCCTTAAACTACAGTTCCCAGGATTCTTTGGGTGAAGTCACATGCTTTAAATGTAAACGCTGAACATCTTCAAATGTATGGGGTGGATCTGCCCTTCCAAGAATCACAGCAGTGCCTGTCATGTGAAGTTTGGCTCTCAGTCTGACTGAAAGCACAAGAGACAAACTGATTTCACTGGCATTGAGCTGCAACAATTTTAGGTGCATCAGGCCCTGCAGGGTTCTGGTTTTGTTTAAAAAGTATATTTCTACATTGCCTGGGCTGATTTAGCCTTTTAAATAATACACAGGTGTGTATAAAATAGATGAGCAAGAGGAACAAATGAGATTTCTAGTGCATTTGCCCCTTTCAATTATGCACCTGTCCCTTAAGTCTCACATATATTTTAAAGTTAATTGAGACGACAGTGGAAAACGGGGCAGCCAGAGGGGAAAGAGATTCTCTCCTATTTCCCAAGCAGACTTGAGATTCTGTAAGGTGACTCAGGAGAGGGCTTCCAGCACCTTCCTCTCTGCACTGCCACTATCATCCTGGGTCCTCAGAATGAATCCCAGGCAGGAATAGGGAACCTGGCCTTTCAAACCTCGTTGCACCTCTGACCACTGGCCATGCTGGCTGGGCAAGAAAAGCCTCCCTGTCTCTTTTGCTTGGAGGAAAATAAGGCCACCCTGCCCAGCTGGGCCTGGGCGCATCAGACAGGCTGCTGCTAACTCTCTTGCTCCAGAGTTGATTCCAGTTTCTGCTCTCTGAGACTAACGACTCTGGAGAGAAGGGAAGGGGGAAGGGGGAAGGGGGAAGGGGGATGGGGGAAGGGGGAAAGGGGGAAGGGGGGAAGGGGGGAAGGGGGAAGGGGGGAGGGGGGAAGGGGAAGGGGGAAGGGGGGAGGGGGAAGGGGGAAGGGGGAAGGGGGAAGGGGGAAGGCTTCTTGAAAGGCCATGTCTGCCTGTGATGCCTGGATGCATCCCCTGAAAACAAAGAAAAATTCTCTCTCTCTTTAGAACTATTGTGCTTTTCCCACTTGATGCAGACTTAATCAACTGAAATGCATAGAGTTAATCAACTAACCTTCTTTAATTGGGTTATGGTCATTATCATCACCATTCATATTATTTATACAGTAATTAACATTCATTTTCATTATTAATGATGGTGATATAAACATCTTCATAATCAATAATATAATACATAAATGTCTTTGCTGCTGCTCTGTCCCTTTGCTATCTAGTTGGGGACCCAACTGTTCACTCCTCCTGGGGTGACCATTATTTTATGCCTCACCTTTTTCCTCTGCTCCTTCTGCCTTTCTCTGAATTCTTCCAGGCCCTTCAGTTCCTCCTTCATCATTATGGCCAGCTGGATGTGAGAGTTCCCAATACTTTCAATTTCTGCAGAAAATCAGAATGCAGAGTTTGTCCGGATGAATCTTCTACACAGGAGCTGAGCAATCCCACCTTTGCAGGTGACCTTTCCTTCACAGTCACAGTGAAAGTATCCTTAGCCAGCATGAGGATGTTCACTGTTGGTGTGTCTGCTCAGCATTGCTGGTCATTGCTCAGCATACAAACTGACAGCATCCTTTATTCCCAGTGAGTAAAGTAAAATAAGCAAGCTGCACAAACACACTTCAAAACTAGTGCCTGATGGGGCACTTTCAACCTGCCACTATCACATCTTGGAAAATTCAGGTTGGGCAATTAGTGCGGATTGAGAGGTCTTGCGCAACAAACCCACTTCCCCAAAACAGATTCGGTTTTTTGCAGTAACAAAAGTGATGAGGAAATACAGGAAAGGGTGAAATAATATTTCCTTCAACAGCGCTTTCTAACCTCCCCACAGACAAATCAGGGTGAATGCTCATTAAAAAGTTGGCATCGTCCTCCTATCACCCCGCAAATGAATCAGGATGGCTGTTCAGTAAACAGGTTGGCTTGAAGCACAAGTATTTGTAACTACGCACACCAGGGACCCTCCCACAAGTTTCCTTCAGGAGAAACCAAGCCTAGGAAAGTGCTTTGCCCCCGGAACTTCTCACTGCTGAGAGAATTGTAGTGTGTGTGTTGTTACACTTCAAGTGGTCAGAGACTCTAGGGATTCCATAATATTAATTATTGTACTCTCCTTCTGTCTCTTTTTCAGTTGACAAGCCAATAATTTTCCGCATTTATTTTGGGATTCCAAGCTCTTTTTCAGGGTTCAGATTCCTTAGAAAGAGGGTCAAGGGACACTGCAGTGTCTTTAGGCTATATGGTTTTGTTTAAACACATATACCACCTGGGCGTAGGATGGATGGACTTGCAGCGTTAACACCCTGAAAAATCTTACTTCCTCATTAGGGTTCCAGGGGAGCCCCAAAGTCCAGCACAGGTTCAGCATAAAGCAAGACATGCCTCTCTGCGTCCCCACCCACAATTATGTCCATTGTTCTTCTACCTACCAGCCAAGGTAGGGGCCTGGGGGAAAGACACAGCGAGACTTCTTAGGGTATGCTAAATTGTGGACTTTAACCAGCCCAAGTCATCACCTTAACAAAGGAACTGTTTGGCAAGCTGCTGCTTTCTCAGGTACAGGATCTCAGGTTTGGGAGGGCCCCCAGGGCCCCATCCAGACTGACCCCCCACAAACTCATAACAATCCATTAGCATATGAGCTGCAATAAAACAGTTAACACACTCTAATGCTGCACTTAAAGGGATAAAAACACCCATCTGCAGTGAAAGTAAACTTCTTACTGGTGGGAGATGTGTAAAACCTGCTCTGTTAATCTGCAGCCTGGCTGGCCTCTTCCCCTGAGTAACCTTGGATGTTCTGCCCTTCCACAAATTACTCTCCAAGTGGAGAAGGGCAGCGAGAGGAGCTTCCTACTATACTTACGTTGCTTTAGGATTTCAAATGAAGCTTTCAGAGTGCTGAGAAGGAAGAGATAAAAGGGCAGTTATTTTTCTTACAGATAGAAATAACAAAACAGAAGAGTCCACAGCCACTCGCTTCATCACCCAGACTGCCAACACAACAATCACAGCTGAGGAACACAGGAGGAGCCTGGCTGCAGGATCAGTCCAGAGGCCCATCCAGCCCAGCAGCCTCTGGAACACAACGAAGAACCTGAGCGCAACAGACTCACTTTCTCCCCGCTTGCGATTCCCAGCAACTGGAGCTCACAATGGTGGCTGGTGCCCTCTGGGACTGGTAGGCAGCAAGCTGGGACCCCAACAGAAGGTGGCGCCGGAGCCTAGGGCAAGCAGAGCCAGCTAACTCTAGTTTTGCCCTCTCCTCCTCCCTGCCAAGTTCTGCAAGGCCGGGCAGATGAGGGCTGGCCGGAGGCAGAGTGACTTTGGCCAGCCTCCATGGGGTATTCAGAGGCCGGTTGTCTCTAGCAGTGGAGGTAGAACATCCTTTTCATGGCTAGTAGCCATGACACGGGTGGCACTGTGGTCTAAACCACTGAGCCTAAGGATTGCCAATCGGAAAGTCGGTGGTTCGAATCCCCGCGACGGGGTGAGCTCCCGTTGCTCGGTCCCTGCTCCTGCCAACCTAGCAGTTCAAAAGCACCTCAAAGTGCAAGTAGATAAATAGGTACCACTCTGGTGGGAAGGTAAACGGCATTTCCGTGCGCTGCTCTGGTTCGCCAGTCATGCTGGCCACATGACCCGGAAGCCAGTAAAGCAAGATGAGCGCTGCAACCCCAGAGTCGGCCATGACTGGACTTATCCGTCAGGGGTCCCTTTACCTTTACCTTTACCTTTAGCCACTGAGAGGCATATCTTTTGTGAGACCTTTAGCTGAGATTCCAGCATTGCAGGGCTTGGACTAGAGTCCCTTCCAACTCTATAATTCCATGATTCCACAACCTGATCAAGCCTCTTAATGTCTACACACGCAGCAACCACAAGTCAGACAGATACTGTAGACCAACTCACAGAGAAAAGATGTGTGAAATCGATTTCAGAATATCTTATAACCCCAGGAACAAATTTTCTACCTATCTGCTAACTGTCCTAACCTAAAAGCTAACTATATTCAGTATAAATCACTAGCATTTATAGAGAGGGAGAAAGAGAAAGAGTTGGCGAAAGCAATTAAATGCTTAGTGGAGCAGTGAGCTAAAGATTCCTTTGAGCTTTATGTGCCTTTCTTATCAATCCAACCTTCCTTACTGTGATCTCCAAACAGCTCCATTTCTTATCATTTTTACTGGGATTTGTGTGTGCGCATAGCAATTTTCTGATCCGTATCAGTGTGCTGGAATGTTACAAAAGCAACTGTGATAATGGATCTGCCTTTTTTAGTGCCTGAAAAGAAATCCGAGCCAATTACTGGTCATTGAACTCCTATATCTTAATTTTCCCTCGCTTCTCCGGCTTCCTTCAAACGAAAACAGGTAGCCCATAATAGAGCCCATGACGATGTTTCTTGGCCGCCCTCTTGTGGCATCGTTCCACCTTCTGCTTAAGACTCCTTAAGTCCTCTGGACAGCGCTTCTCCAACCAAGGGGCCTTGGACCACTTCCAGGTGGAGCTGAGGGCTGCCGCCGCCACCGCCTGCCTAGCGCCTCCTCGCTTGCCCAGCCGCCCCTCTGGCTGTGCCACAGCCTTCAAGTTGGACCAATGGCAGCGCCAGCAGCTCTTTATCTGCTGAGCAAAAGTTGCCAGGAGGCAGAGGGCATGAGAGGAAGAGGAAGGTAGGAAAGTCTCCCACCGCTTCTGAGGGGAGAGGCGCTAAGGAGGGGTCACTAGGAACTGTAGTGCAGTGTATTAACCTTATCCCAACTATTAAATTTAAGTAGTGCACATATTTCCAAATCACTAGTAATCTCCTTAAACATCTGGTCCAAAATCATTTTAATCATTTGAGAAATATCTATCGGAACTAAAATGCCTAGATATGTTACATCTGGTCACCAACAAAATGGCCAATTAGTGTATTAATGCCCATTGGCATTAATTTAAATTTTGACAAATTAATTGTATACCCTGAAATTCTATCAACATGATTAAATATTTTGATTAATACCAATATGGATGTTCCAAGTCTACTAATAAATAATAATAATAAATCGACATCCTGGTTCTGGGGAGTTTGTCACATGCCTTTCCCCCAGCCGGACTCATCTCTGCTTTGTGGCCTCCCTCCTCTCCTGTTTCAGCTTCTGCCTCGGCCTGGACTTCTTTCTGCCCCAGACTCCCCCTGCTCATTGAGCCCTGTGACATTTTCAGCTTCCGACACCTCCTCCTCCTCCCAGTCTTCTTCCTCTCATTGTCATCTCACCCCCAGGCTCTGAGCCTTCCTCCCTTGGGGGCTCCCCAGCTTGTTCCTCCCCACATCCATCCAGTTCAAGACAACTTCATAAATTCTTGAGGAAATCCACCTTTTTCCAAAGTAATAAACATAACCTCCTAATATACTTTGTCAAATGCTTTTTCAGCATCTAAGGAAAGAGGTGCAGCTGGATCCATTCTGTTATTGTTTAAGGCCACCAGATCAGTTACCAGTATTAGGTGATCAGTGCCTGACTATGCTACATAAAACCCACTTGATCCCTGTGCGTTACTGCCTGAGCTCTGCTCTACTAGCTAAAATCACGGTTAATACAGTGGTACCTTGGGTTACGAACGTAATTCATTCCAGAGGTCCATTCTTAACCCAAAACCGTTCTTAACCTGAGGCGCGCTTTAGCTAATGTGGCCTCCTGCTGCCGCACAATTTCTGTTCTCATCCTGGGGCAAAGTTTGTAACCCAAGGTACTACTTCTGGGTTAGCGGACTTTGTAACCCGAAGTGTTTGTAACCTGAGGTACCACTGTATTTCAATATCTATAATTTACACAGTTGGTTGGTCTTGGCCAGGCTTCGATTTAGTAGGACTATAAGCACCATACATTGAAAGAGACAAAGTGCCTAATCCAAAGCCCTTTTGTTAAACACAGAGAAGCTTAGAGGTCAAAAGATCTGGATGAGTTTCATACCATTCTGCAGAAAAGAAATCTTGTCCCCAGCACTTTCTCAGTACTTGTTTTATGAATGACATTCCTAATTTCTTCCATCTGTAATGGTTTTGCAAGAATATCATAGAATCATAGAATCATAGAGTTGGAAGAGACCACAAGGGCCATCGAGTCCAACCCCCTGCCAAGCAGGAAACACCATCAGAGCACTCCTGACATATGGTTGTCAAGCCTTTGCTTAAAGACCTCCAAAGAAGGAGACTCCACCACACTCCTTGGCAGCAAATTCCACTGTCGAACTGCTCTTACTGTCAGGAAGTTCTTCCTAATGTTTAGGGGAATCTTCTTTCTTGTAGTTTGGATCCATTGCTCCGTGTCCGCTTCTCTGGAGCAGCAGAAAACAACCTTTCTCCCTCCTCTATGTGACATGTGATGCAGCACAAATAGGAGTGTGCTAATGCAGTAGATGTGTGCAAATGAAATAGATGTGAGATTATGCTAAGCTGTTAAAGGAACTATAGCTACCTAAACCATGAAGTGTGAAGAGGAGAGGAAGGTGCTTTTTAAAAACATGATAAAGATCTGTACGTTCTGGACATCTGTTTTGGAGTCAGAGCAGAAGCTACAGGAGACTTGATGCCCCAGGCCGCAGACTGATTGCAGAAGTCTTAGAGCACATCCGTGAGCCCTGTTACCCTCGCCCTTTCTGCATTCTCCGTGCCATTTCTCCTTGCAAGACTGAATCTTCATACTTTTGCAGAGTGCAATTGCAGGGAAGATAGATACCGAAACCTCCCCATTTGAAAGACAGGAAGTGAACATTGAAGATGTTGAACAACGTCACTCACTCTTTGGGGACTGTTTGTTTCCCAGTTGCCTAGGGAAATATAATCAACTTCTCTCTAAAGACCCATCCTCTTAACAGGAACTGACTCTGGCTTTTCTGAAACTGGGGCTGGCTTTGCCTGCCGATTCAGGCAGCAGACGCCCGAGAGAGGGGGCCATGAGGTCCCTCCTAAGTGAGCAGGAGAATAAAAGGGGAACCACCGGAGAATCAAGCTGAAGGCCAAAATTGGTTAGGAATTATGGCAGATCACAGTGAGAGTCTGGAAGAAGAACCTGTCCCTCCTGTTGAGTTAGATATGACATGGAAGGGTACCAGCTAACAGTAAAAGATTTCCTAGATCTTCCCTATCCAGTCTAATATGCTAAGTCACCTTTTCTGTATAGCCAAAGCCCCAACACTGTTCCACCAGCCCTGAAACTCAGTGTATAATATCTCCTGTGTTGCACAATTTATATACAATCAGCCACAAGCAAAAACAAGATTAAGTCCTGGTATATAATGTTTTGCCTTGTCTCCAGAAAAAAATGGCAATAAAGCTAACTCAAGGCCTTTCAGAATGCCCACTTGTCAATCGCCTGCCTGATGTCATATGCTGTCGGGTGAGTCTTCCTTCTTCCTTTGAAGGTGTGGCTCTGCTTCAAGATGCGCCTGCAACTCTCGATTCTTCCTTTCCAACTGTAAGTGCATTTTGAATTTGGCTCTATTTTCTGTTGCTGTAGGGCAAAAGGAAAAAAGGTGCCAAATGCTAAAAGCACCAGATTCTACCAATATCTGGAAAGGAAGAATCTGGAGCAGGAAAAGCCAGAAGCTCATCTCCAGAAACCTCTACACTCTGCATGTTCACATTAAGCCAAATTAGCTGTGATTCCTGCATTGCATGGGGGGGGGGGTAGGACACTACAATTCTTTGCTTCCATGTTTTGGCTTAGCATTGCATTCAAATCAGCTTGTGTTGTGAGAGCACCCCGCCTTCTATGCTCATCTGCAGGAATATTACACAAGCTCAACAGAGGGAATAGGACAGGCACACTTAGTTATGGCTTCCCGTGGATAAGTGCATAATGCTTAAGCCAGACATTGCAGGGATCAGATGTGCAACCAGGGTTGGTCAAATCTGCCAATTTCACTTTCTTTTTTTCTGTATTTAAGTTCAGTTTTCCAGACCAGTTTGCAATAAAAAAAAGAGTCTTCCTGAAAATTCATCAACATTTTAGCGCAATTTTTTCCTAATATACACTTTTTTGTATGCAATTTTGCCTAACACAATGCATTTTGGTATGTCATTTTCTCTAATATGTGCATTTTATACACACTTCACCCTAGTATATGCATTTATAATGCTTTTATACTTGTTGGAAGTCATCCAGAAAGGCTGGGGCAACCCAGTCAGACGGGCGGGTACAAGTAAAATCCTTCTCATTCTCATTCACACTCCTTGGCTAGAGAACTGCACTGCAGACTTCAGAGGTCTGCTAATTCCAAGGGATGGCTTGTGCTTCAGCTCTTCTCTTATTCCAGAAAGTACATACAGTGGTACCTCAGGTCACAGACGCTTCAGGTTACAGACTCCGCTAACCCAGAAATATTACCTCAGGTTAAGAACTTTGCTTCAGGATGAGAACAGAAATCGTATTTGGTAACTTCACCTTTGAGTGCAAACTGAATCGATTTCTCCCCAGGATTTCTTTGCAACAAACAGGAAATGCACTAGCTGGCTCAAGAGTACATTTTTGCTCCTCCATCTGCAACTATGATTCTATATAAAGCCTAACACAGGAAGTCTCTACAAAGCATAGCTATTTTTCCTGCTAACATGAGTCAGAACTTCTAACATGTACTGGGTTATGCATTCTGATTGCATTTCTTAAGGACTTCAGCACAGTTGTGACACTCCAAAAGGCTTGGCTACCTTTTCTGATTTTGCACATGGGAATTCATGAACACATGTTGTGACAAAGCGTAATTACAAGCTACAGTGGTACCTTGGTTTAAGAACAGCTTAGTTCATGAACAACTTGGATTAAGAACGCTGCAAACCCGGAAGTAGGTGTTTTGGTTTGTGAACTTTGCCTTGGAATAAGAACATGTTTCACTTCCTGTTGATTGTGTTCCATATGTAAACTGAATCCCCCACTGCTATGGGAAAGCATGCCTTGGTTTAAGAACAGAGTTCCGGAGTGGATTAAGTTCATAAACCAAGGTACCACTGTGCTGACTGTGTGAGTTTGAGCCAAGGCACCTTTGCTTCAATGGGGCAGAAGACAAGCAAAGGAGGCCCTGGATCTTCGGTGGAGAACCTCCTGGTCTTTCTGTGTAGCCCTCAGGACTCTCCGCTGGGCATGCCCGCTCCCCAGACCACCCGCTCCTCTACTGGCCCGATCCCTAGGCTTTTACCCAGCTGGCATGTGTCCTTGAACTGGGACCATGCCTCAATTGAGGATGGATTGAGGATGTTTTTGGCAAAATGTTCTTGTTTAGTCAAGCCTACCTAGATATGTAAGCTTGACATGTATGTCATTTAATATTTGATATGTCATTTAACTAATAATAATGTACAAGCGACTCGCTACTTATGCAGGGGTAGCATTTCGGGGACCCATGCACATAAGTGGGGTGTCCACTGCAATACATACAGCTTCCCCCCATAAGCCCTTGGAGTCTTTAAGAAATAGGGTTTATTCACCTATTTACAGCTTCAGTCTGCATGGAGGAAGTGCAGATCTCACAGCAGGGTCATCTCAAGAGGGGCTTGTCCCTCAGAGCAGTGAAGCCCTGCAGTCCAAGGCATCTCTCCCAGCCAGCCAGCCTGCAGCCAGCCTACCCAAAGATGGAGCCCAGTCTTTCTTCTCCCATTCTTCTTCCCTGAACACCCTACTAAAAACTCTTTTCCTGTCATCTCACACCCAGTTACCCTGGCAACCTTCCAAGCTCCCAGTCTCTGTTCACACCTCAGGGCAAGAAGGGAGGACAGTTTTTTTGCATTACCAGTGGCCTCCATGGCCCTCTATTGTTCCTTAATGGCCCCTGCTTGGCCAGGCTGTTTGGCAGAGGCTGGCCCAAGAATTCCTCTGCAGCTGTTATTTCTCCCTTTACATCCCAAATGATCCAAATCCTACCATTTATTAATTTCTAGGGTTTAGGTAGGCGATCCCCCTCCCAAATCTATGACAATACTGTACATTGGTGTGAAAAAGTCACATAATCATCAAAATTTTGCACCTTGTTTGTGTAACCACTGATTGTGTAACCACTATTAATTAAAATCAGAGGTACCATATTTTTCGCCCTATAAGGCGCACTGGCCCATAGGACGCACCTCGTTTTTGGAGGGGAAATGAATAAAAAAAAATTATTTCCCCCCCAGCAGCCCGAAGCACGGGGAGTGCTCTGCACCCTGCCCTGTGCTTCGGGCTGCTGGCTGCCGCCCCAAGCCTCGCGCGCCCGGCGGGACCTCCCGCCGGGCGCGCAAGGCTTGCGGATAGCTTCCTGAAGCGTGGAGAAGGAGAGGGGTCGGTGCGCACCGACACCTCTCGCTCTCCAGGCTTCAGCGAAAGCCTGCATTCACCCCATAGGACGCACACACATTTCCCCTTCATTTTTGGAGGGGGAAAAGTGCGTCCTTATAGGGTGAAAAATACGGTACTTTGCAGTCATTGCTATCATGTTACATTCATGTTACATTCAAAAGGACTTACTTGATTTCTGTTTGGCCTCCTGCCTTCCGAGCAATTTGAACCAGCTCCTTCCCGTACCGCTCTTCTGCTTGTGCCCTGCAAAAAGAGAAGAAAAAACTTCACTATTTGAAGTTCAAAGAGTACCAACGCCCATATATTTTGGGGTCTCTTGCCCTGACAGGCCTTGTACTGGTCACTATTTGGGTACATTAAAAACAAGCCTATCAAGTAAAACAAGTAAGAAAAGGGAGGTGGTGCAAGCCAGTATTGGAAAGAGGCAGGTGCACACCCCATAAATGAAGACAAAACTGAATGGGATTCTTGCAATAATTAAGAACTGATGCTGGGAGGGAGAAGTAGGTGGGATTTTCCAAAAAGGCCACATGGGCAGTTGTGCTGCACAGCTGCAAAAGGCTCACCCTTTGCAGAATTAAAGACATGCAGCGGACATGAGCCTTGTGATGTGAGCACTGTGCAACAGTTGCACGGCAAAGTGACACATCACAGTCACTGATAGTGCTAGATGGTGATTGAGTTGCTTTTCTTTGACAATTGCAATTTCTTGTTAGAACTATTGGAGGAACAAAATGTGTCACAAGGGAGGTGCAAAATAATAAAAGTTCCAAGGCCATGGAAACAATTCTAATAGCTCAAGCAACATTGTGTTGTCTTGGTCCTCTTCACAGCAACCCTGAAGAAGCAAGTCACTAATATTCCCAGTTTGCAGAGAAAGCCTAAGAAACAGCAATCTCTCCCACATCAAAGGAATTCAGTTCATATGCTCAAAGAAATAGTTTTCCGTCGTGGATGCGATGGCAGGACAGAGATGCAAAGCCACAGCTGGTTGCATGGCAACATTTCCTAATCCAATGCACTGCCAAGTCCCACATGTCTACGCAAATTCATGGTGGCATTCTTTTCTTGTGAATCTGGTCTGGGACCGTAATACATTTCTTTCTTTCATTCTTTTCTTGTGCCCAGGGCTAGCAGGAATTACAAAACCCAAACAGCACTGAAGGCAGACTGCAAAGCATGGTCACGTGTCCACATCACAAAATTGCCATGTTCCCCTTTGCCTGGTGACAGCTCTCTTTTTTACCTCCGGACTTAGAACTTGGAAACCCAAACATGTTTTGCATGTCATGGCAGTCAGAGGAGAGTGTCTGCACAATTGTAATGGTTTGGGGAGGAGCAAGCCAGCTAAACAGTCGTTTGCTTATTTTACTTGTATGATTGTTTGTTATGCTTTTTCAGGTCTATGGCCACATAATGTAGAATCTGAATCATATTTAACTGAGAAAATGAGAAATTGAGAGAAACTGAAAATGACCCATCCCCCCTCACCTTCTCCATCCCGGCACCATCCAGATGTTGTACAGTGGACTACAATTCCCATCACCCCCGGCCATTGGCCATTCTGGCTAGGGTTGATGGGAACTGTGGTCCAAAACATGGAGGTCACCAGGTTAAGGAGGCTGGCCTCACCCCTTCAGCGTCCCACAGCGTCGCCTCATTTGACCAGCTTCATGTCCTGGAGGTCACCCAAAAAAACCCCTAATGCCTCCCATATATTTTAGATGACAGCTCCCAACAGCTCCAGTCGGGAGGAACCAGAAGGATGATGGGGGAAGGCATCCCTTAAACCAGCCAAGTGAGCCACCCCCAAATTAGTTCCAGGGGCCCAGAGCCACTCAAACCCACCTGCGCTTCTCACTCTGCCTCCACCCTCAGCAGGTTAACCACTCTGGTGCCTATGCGAAGCCACTGTTTCCACCAGGAGAAAGAAAACTTTGCTCACATGTTTTAAAATAGCTCTGGAGAGATGACAGGGGGCTGTGTCACTTGTGAGTGTATAATGATTCATTAGCAGGACACTGGGAGAGCCCATTTTACTCTCAGGGGCTGTGCTCCTACAAAGGTGGGGGGGGACAGAAGGGAGCACTGGGTGGGGAGACCACACTGCTTTCCTGAAGCTGAATGTTGGGCAGCTGAAAGACTTCTTCAGGCAGCACATAGTTACACTATGAAACTCCCTCCCTCCGCCAGGAGACACGGAGGGCCACCAGCTCGGATGGCTTTAGAGAGGATTGGACCAGTTCATGGAGGAGAAGGCGATCAAGGGCTGCTAGCAGGATGGCTCTGCTCTGCCTCCACAGTCAGAGGCAGCAATGCTGGAAACCGCAGGAGGGGAGACGGGGCTCTTGTGCTCCAGTCCTGGTTGTGGGTTTCACTTTGGCGCATCTGCTCAGCCGCTGTGAGAACAGGATGAGGATCTATACGTGCCACTGGCTTGATCCACCAGGCTTCCATTATTCTCTTCTCTTCCAAGTATATAAATATGCATTAGGAAAAATTCACAATTTTCATAATTCATCAGCATCTTAGCGTGAATTTTTCCTAATGCATACTTATATTTCTCTGCAGTTTTGCCTAATATCCACATTTTTGCCAAGCAGCTCTCACCTAATACAATGCACGTTCCTCTTTAACAACACTTAGCCCCTGGACTTACTACTTCAGCCAAGAAATGTGCTAGGAAATTCAAAGAATTGAACATTTTGAAGGATGGCATTGTTTCAGCAAGCACAGATATCAACTTTCATCCCCACTCAGAGGAGTGCAAGGCGACGTATGTGGCTCCCTGCTTCCCCATTTTCTTTCCCTTCTTCCCTTCCCTGTGAGGGAGGTTTCACTGTGGCCCTCTGCCAGAGATGGTAGTGCACTCTTAGATTTGCACCAGCAGGACTAGCACCTTGAATTCATCCCAAAACCTAACTGGGAGCTGGATCATTAACCATTACTGTTGCATGTTTTCTCACTGGCTGAGTGGGGATTTGAACTCTGGCCTCCCAGGTCCTGGTCTGGCACTTTTAATCTCTACCCCACACTAGATCTCTCCAGCTCAGTGTCTTTGCTTGTTTGCAACTCTCTCTCTCTCTCTCTCTCTCTCTCTCTCTCTCTCTCTCTCTCTCTCTCCTTCCTTCCTATTCAGCAAGGAACAGCAGGTGGAGGAGGAACTTCTTAGTCTGTCCTTCCTCCAGCAACTTGCTCTGCTTCTGAGCTGGCCAGGAAGGAAGAGGTCTCTCTGCAGCCAGCCCAGAAACCAAGTGAGCTGCTGCAGGAGGGACAGAGTATCCCACTACTACCCACCACAGAGCTGGAAGAAATCCCAAGGGTCATCTAGTCCACCCCCTGCAATGCAGTGGAGGAGAGTCCACCACCCTCTGAGGGTGTCCGTCCCACCATTGAATGAAGGTTACCACCGGCAAGTTCTTCCTAATGTTTAGCTGGAATCTCCTTCCTTACAATTTGAATCTATTGGTTTGGGTCGTCTCCTCTGGAGCAACAGAAAGCAAGCCTGCTCCATCTTGGTCCACGGTGCGCCCAGCGCCCCGACAGGGGCAGGGGGCAGGGCAGCCAGTGTTCCTTCTTAATTACCCTATTCAGTTACCTTTGTTTGATGAGGTCCTCCACATCCTTGCACATCTTCCTCCCATCCAGCAGTCGTTGTAGAAGTGCATCGTACCCAGCATGGACAGTGAATTCTTTACACTAGGAAATGGAAATTATGAATTCCAATTAGCTAAAACCATTCTCACCATATAAACAACTAGATTAGTCAGTCTAGATCAGGTGGGGGATCTTAGCGCTGCACAGTCATTTCCAATGCAAGTTGCTATCGCTCAGCAGTTCACCCAGCGCTGCCCTTGGTTGCTCCCTTGGTGCTCTGGACAGTGAAAAGACCCACCGCCTGGGGGGAAAGGAGGACAGAGCAAAGAAAAATCCCATCTCATGCATGTTTAACTTGCACAATTCCAGCCATAAACGGTTGAAGGCCAGCGGTTGAAATGCCACAAGTTAAATGCAAGTTTAAAAGTTTCAGATGAATTTAATTTGTTTTGGTCTATTTTACTGTGGTTTTAACTTACTGTAGTTTTAAATTGTGGTTGTAATTTTTTTACTGATCATTTTATTGATTCATCTTTTTTGTAAGCCGTTTTGAGGGTTTTTTCTGCAATCAAACAGTATATAAATTTCATGAAATAAAAAAATACCTAGATAGAATGCAAGGAAGGCAGAGAGCTTGGGGGGCAGCAAAGGTCCAGGAGGCTGGGGGTGCTTGAGCAGAGGTGAGTCTAAGGGGTGGGCTGAAGAGGTGATCATGCTGCACCCCAGAGCTACGCCATGTGCCAAGAGAGCATGGAGGCATCTTTACAAATGTGGTTGTACTGTGTTGTTTTATGCAAGCAGCCAAGGGGATTCTTTTGGCTTGAAACAGAGGAATTAAATAAAATGAATCAGTATCATGATGCAAATTCACAACTGATGTTCTACGCTTCATCAAGTATAGCACTCTGTGTGTCCCAGTAGGTTTCATCCACCTCCCTGGGGGTAGCAGTGTCACGCAGGCAAGAGAATAGGGATGCTCTTGGGTGTGAGTCCTGGCAGAACTGCTCCCGGCTTGGCAGCCTTTTCCACCTGGCCTGGGAGGGCCCTGACTGACTCTAGCAGCAAAAGCTGAGGCTGCTGAAGAGGCCAGAGACCATCTTGACGGTCTCTTGGGGCAGACCCAGGTCTGAGCTTCCACAGCCACCATCCGCCATGAACCACCACTGGCAGGTGAAGGGGTTTGGGGCAAAGGCGCCTGTTCCTGGGGTGACCCAAAAGCAAATAATCACTTCCAGGGGTGGAAATTTCCCCAGACAATCTTACATGACCTTACAGGTCTAAAATACAGAAACAGCTGCTGCAGGATACAAACACACATGGGATGGGATGGGATGTATGGTTGAAAAGGAGAAGGAGTTCAACCGTTTCCACTGCCCCCAGCGGGAGATTTCCTCCATTTGCAAAAGGCAGCAAGGAAGGGATTTATTGGGATTACTGTAGGGAGAGAGGTGAAACTCTTCCTCTTTGCCCACCTTACTCCTAATCCTGCGTGGGCCTCCCATGGTGCCTATTTCCTTTTTTTAAAAATGCCCATTAAAGAGACAAAACAATGGATACACCTAGAGAGGGACACAATTGAAAATACCTGCGCCACAGCATACCCTCTCCTCCCAAACAAACTAAAGAAAATTCCCACAACACTTAACAGGTACACACAGACCACACTCAAAGCATGGAAAGCAGAAATAGACAAACTATCCCCAACCCCACTAATTCTCCTGGCGCACCACCCATTATTGCACCACACAGCACAAAACCTCCAGATAAAAACCTGGCAAACCATAGACTTTTATCGCCTAATAGACTTATATAAAAATAAGAAACCTTTGTCAACACAAGAAATACAGGACAAACTAGAAGACTCCTAAATGTCCTGGTTAACACATCACCAATTACATGCCCTCTTAAATAATCCAGCAGTAAAATCAGCAGCAACTTGGCCCCTGACAACCTTTGAAAACCTCTTCCTAACAACAAAGGAACACGGCAAAGGGTTGGTATCCGCCATATACAAAATATACAAAATACTACTCCAAAATACCATGAACCCCCTAGATGCAATCAAAAAACAATGGGAGGATGACATAGGCTTAACCCCATAGGATTAACCCCACTCAGTGGACCAGAATATGGTCTAAACCCCCCTTTAAATCCATATCAACGAAAACGGAAGAACTCACTCTGAAACTCATCTACAGCTGGTACCTAGCAACAAGAAAATTAGCACTAATATGCGTAGGAACCTCACCAAATGCTGGAGAGGGTGCACCTCCACAGGCACATACCTCCACATGTGGTGGGAATGTCCCAAAATCCAACTATTCTGGACAACAGCCATATGAGAAACAGCCTTACTAAAAAAATTAACAAATAAACTGAAACTGACACAGGGACAAATAGAAGAAGACGCCTTCACCCCTGTATGGCTTCCCTTTATCACATACACAGCTCAACAAGACAACAACAAGAATCGATCAACAGCATACAAATCAATCTGGCTAACCTGATCCAAAACACCCACCCACCCCACTCACACATGAAGACAAAGATCACCACAGCCAATCACAAATGGAAAACCACACCCTAGGCCAACCCCAACCTCTCTCACCACCAAAGGAACACAAGTGAATAGCAGAGAACCTGCACAAGCGACGTTGACACAAAACCCCACACATACATTAAGTAAAATAGAAACATCGCCACCTGGCCCCACCCCCACCCATCTTCTCCCCCTCCACCTCTTTGCCCCTTTTCTTCCTAATGTCTCAACAAATGAAACTGATCTGTAAAAATGTTACTTGAAAAAAAATGCACATACCAAGAAAATCTTTAATAAAAATACATTTTAAAAAAATGCCCGTTAAATGCCCTATCACTTTTAATGTTGCTTCTTGTTTGGCCCTAAGACTTGTGGATGAGTGGAGATTTGAACCTGGGTCTCCCTAGCCTAGTCTGACCTGCCACACATGCCCACCCTTCTTAAAAGTAGAGACAAAGCTTTCCAACTTCGCTGAAGCACAGGAGAAAAGTCAGGTCATGCAATGACCCAATTAGCCTAAAGAGATAATATGTCACAGTCACAAAATTAACACATAAGGCAGCTGGCTGTAAGAAAAGCAAAAAAAAAAAAGTTTAAAAACTCTCTCTCTCTCTCTCTCTCTCTCTCTCTCTCTCTATATATATATATATATATATATATTCTAAGCATATCAAGTGGCCCAGCAGCAACTGGTGTGGGTGGGGAAGGGAACAGCTGCCTAAGGCATATACAACTCTTCCTTTAAGGCTTTCTTTAAAAAATGGAATACATCCTAATTTTTCTCCAAAAGGATGGGGGGGGGGAGACACCTTCCAGGCCTCCTGGTGGAAAAGATCCCTAGAGAGGGGGCCACCAAACGTAAGGCTGTGTCTCCAGCAGCCACCATCCTGCACTAAGCACATTTCCCTGAGAGGAAGCGCCAGGGAATTCACAGGACCTGCTTCTGAATAAACATATGTAGGATTTGTGCTGCCGTTTCCAGATTTTGTGCTATAGATACAATGACAACACACCGGTAGAGTAGCACAGTGGATATTTCCCAGCCAACATTTAAAAAGAAAACGGATTGCACCATGGTGTAAAATGCCTTTCAGAGCATCTTTTTTCAACACCCCCCCATAACTGAATAAGCAAACCTACAGTTGTGTTCGCCATCTCTCGAGTGTTCTGCCACACGGCTGGAGACGGACAGCCTGGAGGGCTCAGAGCCTTCTGGAACAGGCTGCTGGAGGGAGCAGCTGCTGGTGCTGCTGGCGCTGGTGTGCCAAATGGTCACAGCCACGTTGCCCGTCCCCTTCTGAGGCTGCCTTTGAATCATCAGATTCAAGACAGGGCTCAGCCACTGTCAGGTTTTCCCACCAGGGAAATTACACTGGATTTTAGAATAGAGGAAGATGAAAAACTGTATTGCAACAAGTCAGATAATGGGCTAATTAGCACAGGGTCATAAGAACATATAGGAAGCGGGTGGTGTTGTGGTCTAAACCACTGAGCCACTTGGGCTTGTTGATCAGAAGGTTGGCAGTTCAATTCCCATGATGGTGGTGAGCTCCTGTTGCTCTGTCCCAGCTCCTGCCAACCTAGCAGTTTGAAAGCACACCAGTGCAAGTAGATGAATAGGTACCACTGCAGCAGGAAGGTAAATGGCATTTCCATGTGTTCTGCCACTCATCACGGTGTCCCATTGTGCCAGAAGCAGTTTAGTCTTGCTGGTCACATGACCCAGAAAGCTGTCTGTGGGCAAACACTGGCTTCCTCAGTCTGAAGCGAGATGAGCGCCACACCCCATAGTTGCCTTTGACTGGACTTAACCATCCAGCGGTCCTTTACCTTAACCCAGGCATAGGCAAACTTGGCCCTCCAGATGTTTTGGGACTACAACTCCCATCACCCCTAGCTAACAGGACCAGTGGTCAGGGGTGATGGGAACTGTAGTCTCAAAACATCTGGAGGGCCGAGTGTACCTATTCCTGCCTTAACTCATAAGAACATGAGAAGAGCCTTCTGGATCAGGCCCAGAAGGGGGGCCCCTCTAGTTCAGCATCCTGTTCTCAATGTGGTCAGCCGGATGCCCCCCGTGGAAACCCACAAGCAGGACTTAAGCACAGGAGCCCCCTCCTCGCCTGTGGCTTCCAGCAACAGGCATTCAGAAGCACTGCTGTCTGAGTAGCCATTAATAGCCCTCTTCTCCATGAACATGTCCATTCATGTTGGTGGCCATCCCTGCCTCCTGTGGGAGCGAGTTCCACAGGATATCCGCCATGTGCCTATACCTGACCCGCACTGGCTGATCTCCGGGAGCCATAGCCAGCGCAGGTATTGGAAGGGCTTGGGAGCAGCAGAGAGGAACACAGAAAGGCACCTACTCTAAGACAGACCTGCTAGTTCGCATAACACAGCATGGTCTCCACTGACTGACTGTGGTCATCAAGGGTTTCGGGGTCTCTCCCGGAGCTACCTGGAGATGCCGGGGAATGAATCTGGGACCTTCTGTATACAAAATAAATGCTCTACCCTGAACCATGGCCCTTCCCCTGCCAGCGGGATGTCAGAGAAGCCAGACCACCACAGCGAAAACGGAAAGATTACTTTCCTAGTTCAAAGAATACAGCACGGAAAGTAGATTGTCATAAAGGTGGAAAGTTAGATTTCCTGTTTAGCAGCCTTTTTTTAAAAAAAAGGCATTTCCTTCTTACCAAATGCTTGCACTTGCTACATAAGTCACCTGACGTGGGGCTGGGCAGGTACAGAAACAACTAACCATAAGAAACAGTGCACAGAATGTCCATGGTGTCTCTTGCACGTTGCAATCATGTTTTTATTTATTTAATTACAGGCACCTGCATTTTAGAAAGACCACAGTGAAGCAGTTAGGTTTTGTTGGGGGGGGGATTTCTGTTGCTTTTGGTAGAAGCTTTTTTCAAAGCCAAATTTGCATCACAAGAAAGACGGGCCAGTACAGATTTTCATTGCAGTTATGATGGTTAAAGTCCCTGTTATGAATGGGGGGGCAGATTCCCCCATAATTCCTGGGTGCCAGATCCCCCCCATAAGTTCTAGAGTTAGTAAATGTAGGGGATTGAATGCTTGACGTCTTCACCCAGGTGTGAGACAGTTGAGCAGTGCAGAAATGCAGTCTGAATCACCTGGGGAGAAGAACCATTCTGTAATACAAAGGAAGGTGCCTAGTTGGTTTTTTAAAATCAATTCTATTAAGAGTTTTCAACATACAATACAATAAAAGCCAAACTAATCTAAAGAAGATAAATAGAACAGAAGCAAAAGAAGAAAATAAAAAGAAGAGAAGAAGAAAACTAAAAATAAGTAAAATAAAATAAAAACCAGGTCCACTATTACAATTATATTATAACCCTTATTCCACACACATCCCAGCACATCCCACACACATTCCACACAGCCATCCCAGCTCTCACCTGGGAGCTTCCCCCTCTTCCCCCAGTCTCCCACCCTGAGAGATCCTCTCTATCATCCATCACCTTCCTGGAAACATCTTCATCAATCCAAGATAGGAAACTTCAAAAAACGAAGCATAGATATAGATAGACTTAACTGGGAGAAAACAAGAATTAAAGAAAACAGAAAAACAAAATAAGAAGAGAAACAAGAAAAGAAAAGAAAAGAGGATCTTCTGATTCTCTCTGCTGCTGATTATGTATATGACAATTATGCAAAATATTCAAAGTATGCCAGGATACCATCTAGCTGCATTAATATCCAGCCTTTTCTCAGTCTGCTGGTGTTGTTTTCTCAGTCTCCAGTCCCCAGGCATCTCAAATTTGCCGTTTTCCACTCAAAAAGTCCAAAAGTAGCTCTTCAGTTATTACTATGTGACCAAAATAGTCCTTCTGTGGTCCAATATGATGAATTTCTCCCCAGGTTCTCTAACAAATCTTAATAGTGTAATAGTCTGTACTTATTTGCTTGTGTCTTCATTAAACCATAGTCAGTTCCTTATATTCCAGTCCCATTTCCTGTTGGTCCTGCTTTATCCTTATTTAAAGAAAAAAGGAAAAATCCTTCTTCCATTCTTTTTCCAAACCAATCACTGAGAGCTTAGAGGCTTTTTCTTCCGTGTTTGCTTCAGTTTCTGCCCTTTCTCTCTCTGCCTCATCTCTGCCATCTCAGATTGCCTCTTAAACCCCTTCCTTTCTCCTGTTTCCATCCTCCCATCCACTCCAACTCCTGCTGCTGTCCCGTGCTCAGGCAGAAGTCAATCCGCATCTTTCCCCACAGCTCCTGTGCATTCTGTAGTCTGACAGAGATCAGATCTAACTTCTCTTAAAGTTCTGCGCACCTCGGATCTTAACTCTGCCAGCTGTTCATCTGGGAGGCTTTGTAGGATATCAATGATTGGAGAAGCATCTGGTGTTGGCTTTGCCACATTGGGTTCTGCTAAGCTCCTCCTTGGGAGAAGTTCCACTTCCAGGAACTTGTCTCTGCTTGCACATTCCTTCCTCTTAAGAACCTCTGTTTCATTTTCGCAGCCAACACAGCACGTACAAGACAGAGATTTATAGGCTGTATAAATTGAAAATGTAAAGCAGATTCAGAGCTATCTTATCAGTTAATAATAATAATAAATTAATTTTTATTTATATCCCGCCCTCCCCAGCCGAAGCCAGGCTCGGGGCGGCTAACAACAATAAAATTAACTCAAATCAAATTGATGGCAACCATTGGGCTAGAGTTCTGTGAAGATTGCCAAAGGAGGGAGTCAGGCTGTGCCCTGGCCAAAGGCTTGGTGGAACAGCTGTCTTGCAGGCCCTGTGGAAAGATGTCAAGTCCCGCAGGGCCCTAGTCTCTTGTGGCAGAGCATTCCACCAGATCGGAGCCACAGCCGAAAAAGCCCTGGCTCTGGTTGAGGCCAGCCTAACCTCTCTGTGGCCTGGAACATCCAAGATGTTTTTGTTTGAAGATTGTAAGTTCCTCTGTGGGACATACCAGGAGAGGCGGTCCCGTAGGTACGAGGGTCCTAGGCCATATAGGGCTTTAAAGGTTAAAACCAGCACCTTAAACCTGATCCTGTACTCCACCGGGAGCCAGTGCAGCTGGTATAGCACTGGGTGAATGTGATCTCGCAGCGAGGACCCCGTAAGGAGTCTCGCCGCGGCATTCTGCACCCGCTGGAGTTTCTGGGTCAGTCTCAAGGGCAGCCCCACGTAGAGCGAGTTACAATAATCCAGTCTGGAGGTGACCGTCGCGTGGATCACAGTGGCTAGGTCAGGGCGAGAGAGGTAAGGAGCCAACTGCTTAGCTTGGCGGAGATGGAACTATGCCGCCTTTGTTATAGTTGCAATCTGCACCTCCATGGAAAGGGAGGTGTCGAAGATTACACCCAAACTCTTAGCGGACGGTGCTGGCACTAATTGCGCCCCCGCAAGAGATGGGAGTTGCCCCCTCGATCCCATATCGTCCCGGCCCAGCCAGAGGAGCTCTGTCTTCGAATGATTTAACTTCAACCGGCTCCCACGTAACCATCCAGCCACAGCTTCCAAACATCTGATCAGTGTGTCTGGGGCCGAGTCAGGATGGCCATCCATCAACAGATAGAGTTGGGTGTCATCAGCATACTGATGGCAGCCCAGCCCAAAACTCCGGACAAGCTGGGCGAGGGGGCGCATAAAGATGTTGAAAAGCATCGGGGAGAGTATCGCACCCTGAGGTACTCCACACACCAAGGAGTGGCGCGATGACAATTCCCCCCCAAGCGCCACCCTCTGTCCCCGACCAGAGAGAAACGAGCGCAGCCATTGAAGGACTGTGCCCTGGATCCCCACGTCGGCAATGCGGTGGTCCAGGAGTTTGTGATCGACCATGTCGAAGGCTGCTGACAGGTCTAGAAGAATCAGCAGCCCCGACCCACCTCGATCCAGCTGCCTGCGGAGATCATCTGTTAGGGCAACCAGAGCCGTCTCAGTCACATGACCAGCGCGGAAGCCGAATTGGAATGGATCCAGAGCCAATGTTTCATCCAGAAACCCACCAAGCTGTTCAGCAACCGCTCTCTCAATCACCTTACCCAGAAACGGAAGATTCGAAACCAGGCGGTAATTGGATAGATCTAAAGGATCTAATGATGCTTTCTTTAAGAGCGGGCGCACCACTGCCTCCTTCAGTTCCCCTGGGAATGTCCTGGTGCCAAGGGACAAATTGATGATATCCCCCAGGGGGGCCTGCACCTCATCTGGACACGCTCTAATCAGCCAAGACGGGCACAGGTCAAGAGGACAGGTGGTGGGCTTTCCAGCTCGGAGGAATCTGTCCACATCGGCTGGGGATATCCGGTCAAAGTGGTCCAATACTGGACCCGAGGACAGTCGAGGGGCCTCCAGTTCCTTTATTGTATCCAAATTGGCAGGGAGGTCATGGCGGAGCAACAATACCTTCTCCGCAAAAAAGCTCGCAAATGCCTCACAGCCGTGTGTCAAATTGTTATTTAAATTTGGCTGTCCTTCAAGGGACGTTAAAGACCTGATTATACTAAATAATTGCGCCGGGCGAGAGCTAGCGGATGCAATGGAGGCCGAGAAGTAAGACTTCTTAGCGGCCTTCACTGCCATCTCGTAGGTTTTCATAAAAACCCTATAAGATGTTCTTGAGGCTCCATCACGGGCACCCCGCCATACTCGCTCTAGCTGTCTGAGGTCCCGCTTCATTTTCCGAAGCTCCTCGGTAAACCAGGGAGCCCGGTTTCTGTGGGGTCGCAGAGGGCGCTTAGGTGCGATCTCATCGATGGCTGCCAGGAGCTGGGTATTCCAGCCCTCAACAAGCTCAGTCAATGAGTCGCCATGGGGACCAAGGTCCCACAAGGCTTGATGGAATCTATCAGAGTCCATCAGCCTCTGCGGGTGAGCCCAAATCGGCTCAGCACCTAAGCAGGGTGGGGGTGGAAAGTCAATCCTGGCTTTCAGAGCGTAGTGATCAGACCATGGCACCTTCATCAAAGGAAACATGATCACATCTATACCGACGCCAAAGATCAAATCCAGCGTGTGGCCTGCTTGATGTGTGGGGCCCGAAACAAACTGGGAGAGCCCTAGTGTCGCCATGGAAGACACCAGGTCCAGAGCCTGTGAGGAGGGAGTGGCATCAGCATGGATGTTGAAGTCCCCCAATACCAATAGGTTAGGGAACTCCAAGGTCCAGCCGGCCCCCGCCTCCAGCAGGCCTGACAGAGTGGCTGCTGGTGCGCTAGGTGGCCGGGACACCAGCCAGACAGCCAAGCTCTCCTCGGAGCCCCACACTAGGCCAACACATTCAATGCTGGGGATCAATGGCGATGGTAGAGCCCTGAAAGAACAATCTTCCCAGATTAATAATGCCACCCTTCCCCCCCCGGCCCACAGTCCGCGACTGGTGGAGGACAGAGAAACCCAGGGGTGCCATCTCTCGTAAGGTAACTGTTTCCCCTTCGCACACCCAGATCTCCGTCACACAAGCCAGGTTGACCCCCTGCGAGGTAAAGAAATCTTGCAGGGTGGCGGTTTTGTTGCCTATAGACCTGGCATTGCACAGCACCAGTGACACCCTACCCTCGTCCCTCGGGATGGGGCGCAGATTGGAAGGGGTACGAGCATATCCGTATCTCGGTCCCCTTCGCTGATAACATCTGCCCCCCCACCATACCTCCCTCGCCCCCCCACGGTCGCAGTCCCAAGCCTCATACTAGCCTCCATTGATGGCAATTGGCGTTATTCTTTCCTAGCCTAGTTGTTCTACTTATAGTATCAACAACTCGATAATTCTAATTAGTCGAGTAGAACAAGCCAGCTAACCTCAGCTACCTCTCTGATTATATGAAACTATTATGTTCTTTATCAGCCTACTATTATAATATTAGACAAACCAATTAATAAAATTAAAAAATAACCCCCAAAACATTCCACAGCTAAACAGAACTACCATATAACGTACATAAAGGAAGAAAAAACACCTAAATAACAGGAGAACAACAATCAAGCATCTCACAGTAAGCAAGCAAAAACTTAAATATTATCATGAAACAAAGGACTAAAACAAATGGCAAAGGAAGGGGGGAGGGGGAAAGGGAGGGGAAAGGTTCTTGTAGCAGACGAAGTTCTTGTAGCATCATGCGCCAGCTCAAGTCTGCTCAAATGATCTCTGAATCTGCCAACCTGAACAACCAGGCGGCATCGGGGGATGGGCAGAGGAAGGCGGGGTAGGCTCAGTAAATGCCCTGTTTGATGTCAATGCCGTGCCCGATGGTCTCGGGCAACTATTCTCTCAAAGAATAGTTGTATTCTTTCTTTCGAAGTCGCCAGTAATTAATTTAAACCTTTTGGTTTATTTTCTAGCCTGTTAACCAGTGTTTTTTCAGCCCCCAGCAGCCCACATGTTCTTTGGTGCTAATTAACTGACAGATAGAAAATCCAATTAGTATTTACTTTTAGTCTTAAAGGTAAAGGGACCCCTGACTGTTAGGTCCAGTCACGAACGACTGGGGTTTCAGCGCTCATCTCGCTCTATAGGCCGAGGGAGCTGGCGTACAGCTTCCGGGTTATGTGGCCAGCATGTCTAAGCTGCTTCTAGCGAACCAGAGCAGCACACAGAAATGCCGTTTACCTTCCCACCGGAGCGGTACCTATTTATCTACTTGCACTTTGACGTGTTTTTTAACTGCTAGGTTGGCAGGAGCTGGGACCGAGCAATGGGAGCTCACCCCGTCGCAGGGATTTGAACCGCCAACCTTCTGATCGGCAAGCCCAAGAAGCTCAGTGGTTTAGACCACAGCGCCACCCGCGTCCCACTTCTAGTCTCAGAAATAGTTAAAAGAATGAGGTTTGCTGACCTGACGCCCTAATTTAAGGGCCATTGTGTGGTGCATGGGATTGGTGAATGTTCCTTCCTTGAGATCTTCCTCCACCCCTGAAAACCTCTGTCTCTGGCATGATGAATGTCTCCTTCTGAAGACATGTGAGGTTTATCCCTGAACTCCCTTATCTCAAAAGGGAGTTTTGGTATACCTTGGTTTCTTAATCAATACATTTCATCTCTGTATAAGCAGTCGATGACCAATCCACCATCTTTCCTCCCCAGAGGTCCACAAACAATTAACTTTTGTGGTTTTGTGAGACCCTCTTCCCATGAGAGGAAGATGATCAGAGACGGAGGTCAAGGTTAGAATTTCAGTGTCCAATGATATAAGCTGGGAGGGGGGAGGTTGCTGGGAGGCATGATGTCACCGTAGGAATAAAAGGGGTTTAGAGGAACAGGAGGAGAATTCCATGCAGGGCTGGCTGGGAAAGGCTGCATGCAGAGACCAGGGAGCCTGGCTGTTTACTGCTCTGGGCGCAAGCATCTATGTATCTATGAGGGGAGCAACAAGAGACACTCTTGGGGTGTAATGCTCTGCACCCCCTGCACCTAAACTCAGGTGTAAATATGTGTAAATAAACCATTTTTCTAAAAGACACTACCGTCTCCACTGTGCCTTAATCCACAGGAACACAAACCCTGGTTACGTGCCAAGACCCCTGGAATCTTGCACCTGCTCAGCAGAGACGGGTGTAAAGCCCCCTTCCCTGTATACTGCCGTCCTGATAAAAGCCACACCTTCCCCACTGCTCCTCTGTAGCTAAATAAAACAGAAAATGAAGATGCGGCTGCAAGAGGTGCAATGAGAAGCACATATAGTTAGGCCCATAGAGAATAAAAGTTTGAGAAGAGGTTTAAGACATGGCTGCAGAAAGAAGTTCTTGTGAGATTTCCCGACATAACTGCACTTGGGACCCTATGTGCTCTCGGGGCAGCAAGGGCCTTGCCATTTGCTGTTCTGACACAACAACATGTATTGGGGCAGCCCTGTGGTGAGGAAGTTGCCAGGGTACGTCCACACACCATGACCTGTAGCTCCTAACTGGACATGATAGCCTGGAAGGCAAATTCTGAAAAATGTCCCTGCTTCTGGGACACCCACAAACCAAAAGTCTTCTCCTGTGATAGCAGAGTGTGGTGGCCAATCCATAGGCAAAGTGGAGTAGAAACATAGCCTGAAGCCCCCTACATCCAGAAACATGAGGCCATTCATCATGTTAGATAGATCAGTGCTCCTCAAACTTGGGTCTCCAGACGTTCTCAGACTACAGCTCCCATCATCCCCAGCCAGCTTAGCCAAATGGTTATGGATAATAGGAGCTGTAGTCCAACATCTGGGGATACAAGCTTGAGGAACCATGGGCTGGATTTACCCTCCAGATTCAGAGGCAGTATATCACTGAATGTCAGTATTGGCGAGCAAAAGAGGAGCAGAGGGCTGCTTCCTCCATGACGCATTTGCTGGCTTCCTAAGGCATCTGGCTGGACCACGAGATCACAGGGGGCTGCATCCGATGGACCTTTGGTCTGACGGAGGAGGGCTCTTCATGCCCTTATTTTTAGAAACAACCCCCACCAACTGGGAAAGGCCAAGATATTCAAGGGTGACACCTGAGCACCAGGGTGGGGCAACCGTTGCATAATAACATTCAGGTTTTGCATAAGACACTCTCTGTGTGGTGCCATGAGCATCCCCTCCACCCAAATAAAAGCGGCACTAGCAAAGTTGTATATCTAAGACAAAAAGCACCACGTAAGAATAGAAACATGAGCTGTCGACAGCAATGAACATTAGACCCATGTTCTGCCAGCATCCCCAAGAAAGAAGTTAGTCGTTCAAATTTTTTTAAAAATTAAACATTTAGGAGTTCATTTCCTTCTCTCTTTTTTAGCAATTAAAAGTTTGAAATAAGTGATTCTTTTAACTATAGTACAAGTGGATCCTAGAAGTCCCTTACCTTTTGACTGTGAGGATTCAGGTGTCCTAAAGAGGCCCCTTCCGCCGTTTCCTGTGGTAACCAGTTTGCAAACGTGCCCCGAAAACGTGCCCCGAAAACTAAACTTGCAGGCAAAATTGTGACAGTGCGGCACCAGGTCAATTCAGACCACGCAGCCAGCCAGTGTTGCCTCTTTATCTCCATGAAGGTGAAAATCAAGATGTTGGCACTTACCCAGAAGGTGTCTTTGAACTGCAGGTGTGTCATGAGGAGCTGAAGGAAAGGTCCCCTTTGGGCAGGCTTCCCCACAGCACCAAAAGTTTGACGGAGAGGAACCCAGTTGGCTCTGGCTGCCAAGCACACGGAAGCCGAAAGAGGAATGCTCTCTTTTGCAGCTTGCAAAACAGCTCTGGGCGGTTTAAGGAAGCTGAGTGTGAAATGACTTGCTACTTCGAGGGAGAAAGCACACCCCAAACCTCACAGGTCTCCCCTTCCTCTTTCCCTCCTCTTGCCCCACCCCTATGCTCTGCTATCAACCTCACTTCAGTTCTGGCAAATGGTGAGTATTGAAATGAGGAAGCAAAAAAACACCCTATCATCTGTGTGCAAATGAGGCAGGTTTTTTATGGGGGGGGGTTAGTGACAAGATTAGCTACACCCCAGAAAGCCAAAGTGTTGTCTGATCAATGGACAAAGCTACAAACTCTGGGAAGAAAACTGAGAGCAGGCCCATTCTGTTGACCACGGAGGCTGCATTTCTTGATGCAAGGCAGTTTGCGTGTGTTTTTGGTAATCTTTTGTGCTGGGCTCAAATCATAGCCACAGGAAGCAGACCTGTGACATTGCAGGCTCAGCAATTGCTGCAATATTTTCCAATTCTCATAAAAATTAAGGAAATGGGTAGATGGCACTTGCTTCAGCTTAGCCTATTTGGATCAATATGTAGCTTTTGGATGTGCTATGTTCATTCATTGCAGCTGTGAATATGAATGAAGTGGTAGCACACAAGGAACGTCCCTGGAATACTAATAGAGAGTCTTCTCCCATCAATATCACTGGGCGAGAAGTTTTAAAATGTGACATTTCAGTCACTGTTTGCAGACGGACCCGAGAACCATCATTTCCTCTGTTATGCCATTTGCAGATAAAACGTAGCAGAAGTTGCTTTTTGCCTGGCTATTTAGCTGGCGAGCACTTTCTTCAAACGAAATGGCAAACATTTTCACTGTTCCTAAGCTGGAAACAAAGAGCAGAAGAGAGTTAGATGCTCAGTAGAACAAAGAAACTTCCAAAGTATCTTAAAAGGGAAATGTAATTCAATGTACAAAATACATGCCCATTAAGAAGCGGGGGTAGAATTCTAATCCAGGTATAGGCAAACTCAGCCCTCCAGATGTTTTGGGACTACAACTCCCATCATCCTTACCACTGGTCCTGTTAGCTAGGGATGATGGGAGTTGTAGTCCCAAAACATCTGGAGGGCTGAGTTTGCCTATGCCTGTTCTAATCTAACAGTATCTGGAGTGCACTGCATTGACTACCCTGGCATGAACTGAGTATCAGTCATGAGGTACAATAAGGAATTGCCCCCACACCACTACTTTGCACCCTGACTATAATTTGTGGGCCTTGTGATTTTGAGTGAAAACAAAGTCGATTCCACAAGCTTGAAGTCTGACCACCCTCCTTTTCCACAGCACATCCCATTCTCCAAATTGCTTGTGCCAATTGCAATGGGAGAAGCAGCAGGAAAAGTTGTGCCTTGGAGGGAGAGATGCTGGCTTCAAGAAGCCAGTCTCATCTGTGAATATACAGTGGTACCTCGGGTTAAGTACTTAATTCGTTCCGGAGGTCCGTTCTTAACCTGAAACTGTTCTTACCCTGAAGTACCACTTTAGCTAATGGGGCCTCCTGCTGCCGCCACACGATTTTTGTTCTCATCCTGAAGCAAAGTTCTTAACCCGAGGTACTATTTCTGGGTTAGCGGAGTCTGTAACCTGAAGCGTCTGTAACCCGAGGTACCACTGTATATTCTTCTAATCTCACTCTGTCCTATTGTCCATCCCATTCCCTAAGTAGGAAAAGCCGGGGGGGGGTTGGGGCTGCTTTGGCCTGGGGGAACCTCTGCCAACCTTGCACCCTCCAGAGATGTTCTAGACTGCAGTTCCTGTGATGCTACAGCTGATGGGAGTCCTAGTCCACAATATCTGGAGGACAGCGGCAAAGGCTGGTCTAGGGCGTAGCAAATATTTTTCTATTCCAGACCAGCCTGAAAGGCCTGTCGCTTCACCTGCAAGTGGAGGGGTGGAGGCTGTTAAGAGAGGAGAGCTTATTCCTCTAGCAGCCAGTCATGCAAACCCACTTCCTCCAGTGTCACTCCAATGAAATCAATGAGTCTATTCAGCAGTGCCTGCAAGCCTTATCTACTGGCAGCTCCTGAAATAAGGAACTGGGCTGTTTCTTCCCATCTTACAGCTGTAACAAAATGGAGCAAGCAGAATTTGCTAATCCACATAAAACAGCAGCTGCTGCCTCTGCTGCCACCCTGTCCACATTCACTCCCTTCTCCTTTCCGTGAGTATTCCACCGCAGATGTGGCTGGGCTGAGACCACACCTGCTTTGCTGTTCCCTGGGCTTTTTAAGTCAGTGCAGGATGGCAGCTAAGTGAAGGCAATAATGTAGGAAGACCCTGCAGCAGCTAGACTGGGGACTGGGACTGGCCGCCGGGACCAGTGGCCAGTCCCAGTCCCCAGTCTAGCTGCTGCAGGGTCTTCCTACATTATTGCCTTCACTTAGCTGGGGTCCCAGGCGGGGGCAGGGGTACACGGAGGGCGCCTGGTGGTGGCTGGGGATGTCGGCTCCCTGAATATTGGGGGGTGCTGGGCCCTCTGCCTCAAACTATTGAGGGGGCTAAAGCCCCCTGCGCCCCCTATGCCCAGCACTGCTGTACCAGTATAAAGGGAAGTTGCAGGTCTAATTCTGGTCTCACCAGAATTGTGCTGGGCCTGCTTGGACTCTGGAGAACCAGACTTCTAAGGTTGGATTTCCCCTGCAGAAGACCCTTTGCCACACTAAACTGAGCCAGCCAAAATAAAGCCAGTCATATAAAGTAGCAGCCAGTAATCATTGCTCCTCCAGATGTTGCTGAACTACAACTCCAATCAACCCAAGCAAGCATGGCAAATAGCCAGGGAGGATGGGAGTTGTAGTTGAGCCACATCTGGAGGGCCAAATGTTCCTCACACTTGGCATAGAGGGTTAAATCGAAAGGTAGCCATGCTCACAGTAGACACACTGAGATGAATGTGCAACTTAGGTAATTGCAATGGACATCCTCTGAGTAGAAAGTAGTTGCATATGACTCATATACCAGAGGTAACTCATCAGCACGTGTCCTCTATGTAGAGGAGGGTGAAAGGTTTAGTAAGCTGTTTGTGAGGTTTTATACCACAAATCTATTTACTACAAGTGTTTTCACATTTACTCTAAAATGCTAAATTTGTCTTTGGTGTTTTCTGAAGTTTCCAACAGTTGAGACAAGAAAAAACAAGCTGATGCCTTCTTCTCTACTACGGTCTTCTTCCCATAACCCTGAACAGCCTGCTCCCTGCCCCATATTCTAGCGCTGGTTTTTGAGCCCTCCTCTCTTCCACTCCCTTCCCCTTCAGGCTGGCCAAAGATTGAAGTGCTCAGCTCTAATTCTCACTGCAGAAGCAAAGCTCTTTTACAACACAAACCTATGCAGGTTTACTCCGCAGTCATTCCAGTTACTTAACGGACCTTACTTCCATGTCAGGCTGCTTGACTGCACCATTAGGGCTTTGAGGGTCATTTGTTATATTTTTCTTTCAACAGCTCTCTAAGTACTTGGATCTGTACTGTATGTATTTTCCCTTCCCTACCAGTCAGAGACCACCGAGACCTTATCTGATGCCCTCAGTAACAACCATAATCTCCAGATTCCACTGGGAAAAAGTTAAGTTTCTAAAGTTTTTATATCCTGAGATACAAGGCAAATTGACGATGCCACTTGTCTCATTTTTTGGTAAGAAATTAGTGCAGACTTCTAGTGGGTGAGAGGGTGCAGGTGGTTGGGCGAGAGAGAAAACACATCTGCCTGCCTGGTCTGTGCTCTTGGGCAGAGATAAATGTACGGGTGAGAAAGACATGCGTGTCTGTGGTCTTTGGGTGCATAAGAGTACACTCTTTCCTGTACAGCAACAGAATCAGTATCTCCACAATCAGGGCCGGAAGGACAGAGCTTCCTTCCCAGGGCAAGCCTGTTATGCCATGTCCCCCACGGCAGCCATTTTGTGACTGGTGCCCACCAGACTTCCACAGCACTTCCATGTTGATTCATGTTTTCTTTTTGAACTTATTTATTTCATTTATTGTTTCCCACAGAGCAATCCAAAGCGATTTTAACAATAAAAACAATTTCAAATCCAGTACACATACATACAAACTGGGATAAAAATCGCCACTTAAAAGGCTTGATGGAAAAGGGAAGATCTTAAATAGGTGTTGGAAAGACAGGTATTGCACCTGCCTGGTATTTAGCAGGCAGAGTTTCTAAAATGCACATACATCTAGCATAAATCACTGGGAAATGCAATCCTGGCTTGATACAAATATACTTTCAAGTTAAGCATTTAGGATCCTAACAAATGACAAGGAATACATAGCAACAGTGAAGTGTGATACTGTGGACATGGAACAGGCTCCTAAGAGATTCACCTAGTACCTTTGCAACTTTCTTTTATGCGGCTGGAGAAAACAAGGCTTTCAGAGGCAAGTAGTTAACAGGGCTTTAAAGGATTTTGATTTGCTGTTTCAAACCAATGTTGGCTTTTAAAGCTTGTATCTGTATCCCTGCATTATATTTATTTCATGTAAACCACGTTGTGTGCTTTTGGGAGAATAGTGGGTCTAATGTATTAATTTAGCCCTAGTTAAGGGAGTCATAGCAAGAATGACAAGAAAAAATGAGGACATTTTGAGTTTTTAATCTTTAGTGTTTAAAGTTTGTTTCTTACTTAAATACAATACACTTTCTAAAGCGATTATCATTACAGTAAAAATAATTGCTATCTAGCTGCAAAAATAAGATTCTCAGAATATAAACACCATCTACAGAAGTTAATATACACAGAAACCTTACAAATATGTAAGGCTTTATTCATATTCATACAGAAAGATTCTTACAAAGATGAAACAAACACCGTAATAGTCTTTCCTCTTTCCCAAAATCTAACACAAACTAGTGGTATTCTCTATCCTATCACATAGTCACATCTTTGCATTTTTTCAAGTATGTTTCAAAAAGCAGGACTAAAACATGAAATGCTGGAGAAGGCTTCTGCTTCCTTTAAAAGTACAATAGGTTTGTAGTACCAAAATTATGGAGGCTAAAACATCGAAGGCAATGTACAAAGAAACCCAGGGATGCAGAAACTGCTGCAAACACCAGTATATTACTGTGTTGCTGTCTTCAAAGCTGAACACATAAAAAAAAAATCCAACTCTGGAACAAAGAATAGAGTCTCTTGGAAACTAGAGTTCTTCATGGTAAAAGCTTTCATCATGCAGCTGCCTGCCATAATCTGTGGCTTCACTGTTGAGAAACAGATCTGGATTCTCAAGAATCTCTGCCTCTGCCAGCCTTCCGTTACCATCCAAGTCCATTTCTTCAATGAGGTGGACAGCCTAGAGAATAAAATTAACAAGCATTAAAGTAGCTCACAAATTCATCTCTTGTCTGCCTGTCTGTCTTTCTTATTTGAAAAGACTGTACGGTACCTGTAAAGAGTTTCATAGAAATAATGTATCATCTGCTGTGTAAATATGATAAAAACATATGATGGAAAGGAGAAATCCAAGTAGTTTCTGCATTCTCTTTTGGCTGTCCATATTACACTGGTGTGTTGCCAGGGGTAGGGGTTGGATTGCCAGATTAAAGTCTCATCCTCCAAAAATCTCTATGCTGCTCAGATATTGCAGCAGGGAGTAAAGAAATCTATAGTGCTGAGCTGGGGAGTTATTTTTTGCTAGAGACCCGGATGCTTAGGTTCCACCAATCTCTTCAGGCCATCTTAACAGGTAGATATGGCTGCCTACCTATCAATCACCTGATGTCAGGTGAGGCGTTTTCTGTTGCCTATGTGGTTTGCCATCACTCAGGCTAGGACACAAGGTTTTGCAGGCACGGGGGCTGTAATCTGAAGGTTGCCTGTGCAGTGGCAGTTGCAAAGGCACAGGGTTCTGCCTAAGCCAAGGATCAGATAAACCCACTTTGAGCAGAAAATTGCATCTTTACCTGCTTAATAATAATAATAATTTTATTATTTATACCCCACCCACCTGGCTGGGTTTCGCCATCCACTCTGGGTGGCTCCCAACAGAATACAGTCAAACCTTTGTTGTCGAACATAATCCGTTCTGGAAGCCTGTTCAGCTTCCAAAATGTTTGACAACTGAGGCACAGCTTCTAATTGGCTGCAGGAGCTTCCTGCACTCAAGTGGAAGCCACGTCGGATGTTCAGCTTCCGAAAAACATTCGAAAACTGGAGCATTTACTTCCATGTTTTTGGCGTTCAGGAGCCAAAACGTTCCAAAACGGAGGTGTTCGGAATCCGAGGTTTGACTGTATTAAAAACATGATAAAACAGCAAACATTAAAAACTTCCCTAAACAGGGCTGCCTTCAGATGTCTTCTAAAAGTCTGGTAGGGAGGGCAGGTGCCACTACCGAGAAGGCCCTCTGCCTGGTTCCCTGTAACTTCGCTTCTCGCACTGAGAGGACCGCCAGAAGGCCCTCAGTGCTGGACCTCAGTGTCCACACCGAATGATGAGGATGGAGACGCTCCTTTAGGTATACTGCTCCACACTAGATGGGCACAGGCTGGCCAAAATGGCCTTGCAGGCCAAATGGGGGAGGCCTTCCGCACTACTGCTAGAGTAGGCTGTTACAATGCTGAGCCACAATTAGGTGTGTTAAAGTCTAATGGATTCCAGGGAGGACTCGGTACATTTGCGACTGTGTGATTGAAGTCTGGCTATCAAGTTCATAAACTCTTACCTCTTCCTGAGCAATACCTTCATTATTAGGTACTACCCAGCTTAATAACTCTTTAGGGTTGAGTTTCCCATCCTTATCCTTGTCGTAATCATTTGTAAATCGATCCTTCTCCACAAGTATCCATTCTGGGTCTTCACTGGCAGCTAAACACAATTTTTCACATGGATTAAGTCTCTTTCCTTTGTATACCATCAGTTAAAATAAAGGAACTGGAAAAGCAACCATGCTTTCTGAAACAGTATCAGAAGAAACTTTAAAAATGCTGTCACGGCAATTATTAGCAAAATGAAAACTATGTTCCAAATGTTGGATGTGCCAAAAAGGCTACCATTTGGTATAATGAAAAAAAGAAAAAAGGAAAAAGAGCATTGTGGGGAAATTTAATTAAATAAAAATATCTGAATTATTTTTATTTTTAAAAAATAAACAATTCATATATTACATTTCATTCCAGTGAGGACCAAAGTGATTTACAACCAAAGCAATGTAACAATAAATCATAAACCTCATTGATAAAAAGTCTCTAAAAATTTATCAGCAAAATATATACTATCCCATAGGATCTTTTGCTTATGCTCTTAACCTATCTGAATAATACAGATAATTATTATTTCAACTCAGCACCTCTGGCATAGGGAGGTACCGTCTACTACAGAGAGATATTGGAGGCTTAACACTGGGAAAGGCGGGTTGAGGCAAATGGCGTGAGGCTGTCCAGTGTACGCACTTTCTGGTCTGACTGCGGTATCTGAATGAATTTTGTCATTACCTTGTGGATCCTTTTCTGGACATTTGGAAGGCTTTTATGAAACATTTAAGTTAACTTAAGATGTATGTTATTGTATCCATGATGTGAATGGATGAGGGACTGTTTGGTTACTATTGGTGTATAGACAGATTAGATCGGGGTCAGCAACCTTTTTCAGCCGTGGGCTGGTCCACCGACCCTCAGACCATGTGGTGGGCTGGACTTATTTTGGAAAAAATTTTTAACGAATTCCTATGCCCCACAAATAACCCAGAGAGGCATTTTAAATTAAAGGACACATTCTACTCATGTAAAAACACACTGATTCCAAGACTGACTGCGGGCCAGATTCAGTAGGCGACTGGGCCGCACCTGGCCCCCGGGCCTTACGTTGCCTACTCCTGGATTAGATAGAGGAAGCCCCCCCCCCCCATTTACAGACGTTTGATGTGTGTGCAACTGTGTATTGCGCCGAACCCACAAGTGACCCGGAAACATCATAAAGTCACTGAAATGTAACAAAATGGGCAGGATGAGGGCGGGGGCAGAATGGGGTGTTTGCAGGCTTTTTCAATGGGTTTCAATCATACAGGATTTCACCGACGCACGTGGTGCCTCAGAACATAATCCCTGCATAAACAGGGACTGCTTGTACACACTCCTTATTTTATTGGTTTAATTATTTTATTCTCTTCCTCCTCTAGTTTGTTAAATCTGCAAATAATTAAAAAACAACTATGCCGATGACAGCATACCTACTGGAAACTGAGAACAGGTTACATAAATATTTATAGCAACCAGAATCACAGCAGACAAGCAAAACTACCAAGTATGGGCAATATAGAACAGATTCTGATTTCCGCTTGTGCAGCAGGACTTCCACTTTCTCAGAACATCCTATGCATCACACACCCCGCCGAAAAAAATGTGGTAGAGAATTGGGAGACCTTCCTAGGAGATGGAGGGGCTGCACGGCAGAGGAAGGGAGCTGAGCTTGTGCAATGCTGGTTATCACCCACTGAATCAACAAGGGTGTTTTTCATTAAATGTGAATGAACACCTTCTGGTGGCAAACCCCCCCCCCCAAATTATATTCTTGTTAGTTCAGTTCAGTTCTGAAAAAAATGATATTGCTGTATCAAAAACCAGACAGCTTATATTAACTCCCCACATTACTCCAAAGATTTAGGGCCAAAGAGCACTACTGCCATAGAAAAGGAGATGGACAGATTCCTATTTAAATGCTTACAAACTGAACAGCAATAGTCATAGAACTGCAGAAGCTAAATCTCCTTTCTCCTTCCCACATCTACAAGGCACACAAGGTCACTGCTATTCAGAAACCAACCAGTTGCCAAAGGGAAGATGAGTGGAAAGTTTATGGAGAACACCTGTGTAAAATTAAGGGCCTTGACAGATGTACTTTGCAAATGCAATGCAAAGAATTTATGACACTTCTAACATCATTCCCCGCCCACTCACTTGGATCTCTTCTGTAGTCACCAAGGAACTCTTCAAGGCTCACAAATCCATCGCCATTCTTATCATGTTCGTCCAAAGCCTCCTGAATTACAAACTCCTAACGGGGAGAGAAAAGGTCGGGTAACTTTGGCCAGTTAACCAACAGTGTTTAAAGCGCCTGCAGAAATCCACAGGATTCTTAATTTAGATGAGGTGCACTAAATTCCAAGTAAAAATACAAGAGACAAGAATGAATGCACTGTGTAGCTGGGCAAATTCTCACCAACACAGTGAATGCTCATTCTGGTATTTGCATTTTCCTTAGAACTTGTTTCATCATCATCCAAGTAAGTGAGCAAGTTGCACTAAGACAACAGTTTGAACTTGTGTATTCAGGTAAATAATTTTGTTAGTGAAGTCCAACCATTGTCCTAAGCAAGTGTGAGAGCACAGGAGATAGAACTAAAAGGTGCACAAATGGTGCAGAAGATACTGAATATTCTCCCATGCTAAAATTTGTTGAGGTGAGGGCAAAGGAAGGGCCATTCAAGAACACACACTTTTTTTTACATGAAGCAGCTATAAAGGTTTCTAACTTGACAGCATCAGAAACAAATACTGAAATGAGGGTTCCTTGATTTCTCCCCTTCATTTCAATGTGGCATATGCAGGACTGCTTGCCCTCAGCTGTTACACAGCATTGCAGGGCCTCAGCCTGGGGAGAGAGAGAGGTCTCACCGGCTTCAGTGGAAATCCTGCCCCCCAGCGGCTGAGCACTGGATTGCAGTCTGAAGAAACATCATCGCCACCACCTTTCCTGCGTATGTAAAAGCCCAGTGGTGGATTCTCAATGCTATGGAGAAGCTTGTTTTACTCAGAAAAATCTGTATGTTGTGCATCCCTATAGTGTCCCTCAGGATCTGAAGAATGAACAAACAGCATTTCCCGTGGTAGCGCTTTCTCTCAAAACTTGCCTTCATGTATTCTGCTTCCTCAGGATGTTCAAATGCAATGAATTCATCCAGATTCAGGCCAGAACTTCCATCCCTATTAGCCTTTTCAAACCTCTTCTTGTCCTTTAAATGGAGCTTAGAAAACAGTTTGGGGAATAACAGTTACATGAACGGAAGTCATATTGTATTCATTAGTTTCAAGCTACATAAACCTAACCTGCTTTTCCTTTTATTTTAAATACATGTTACAAGATCAATCTTATATACACTGAGAGGAGTTAGAGGTTCATCATAACTTATATCTAGCTAAAAGAGGGTTGATAAAGGATCTAGTCAGAGTGTGATTAGTGATGTAAAATGAGAAAATACAGAAACTACAAAATTATGTAAGCAAATGCCACATCTGTCATGGAAACCTATGAAGTACAATGTGTCATATTAGTATACATAGTGCTTAATTTTTTAAAAAGCTTCACGCAGATGAGTAACTTTACAAAAAACTGTTTACATGCAAGTTATTATTATTCTTTCCTTGTGTCAAGCCGACTGGCAAGGAAGGGGGAATTAGTGCAATGGCTAGAAAACTTAGAGAGGATCTCTCATACTCTGAACTTGTGGCATTCTCATCCACAGGGCTGGCCTTGACCAAGGGAGGCAACAGATGTTCCAGGCTGGAGCTACAGGAAAACACATGGTGTCTCACCTGCCGGAAAGATTCTTCTTCGGCATCTTCCAAAGTCGTATCATCATCAAAGTCTATTACACGATCATACATCTGAACATTGTATTCTTCCCAGGATACATATCCATCTCCATCTTTGTCATATTCACCAAACTGTTGCTTCGCGTCTTCTACAACGTAATGCTTAAAAGATTGCTGGATCCATGAACTCAGCTCACCTGTGGAGATTCCCCATAACATAAGGAGGTGAAGGGATTCCCCCCTCCCCGCCATAAATATTAAGAGGAAGCCAGCATTTTCTAGGCTCCTTCAAGCACAGGTGCAACCCTCATGCTACCTCCACAACAAATGGTGCCCCACCTGCACTAAACATTTAAAATACTATTATAGCATGTTTCATTTCAATTTCACAACATTTATACACCAAAAATTTGGAAAACTAATAAAAACTATTGGGCAAAATAAAATTTATACACTGCTTGATTGTAGGGGCAAACCCTCAAAGCAGTTTAAAAAAAGGTAAAACAGTGAAATCAGGAAAAAATCACAACCATACTTTAGAACATACAAACAGATTCAAATTGCCTCAACTTTCTAAGCATCTTGGTAGGCTTGTCTAAACAAGAATGGTTGTAGCAGGTGCCAAAAGAGTACAGGGAAGGCACCCGCTTGCTCTCAGGAGGCAGGGAATCAACTGCGATGGCTTTCCCCAAAGAATCCTGGGAGCTGCGGTTTGTCAAGTGTGCCGACAGTTGTTGGGGTGCCCCAGTCCCCTCCCTAAGCTACAATTCCCAGTGTGGCTCTACAATCAATTCCTCATCCCAGAGATGTGAAATGTAGTTCTGTGAGGGCAATAGGGGCAGCCTGACAACTCTCAATACCCTTAGCAAACTTTGTTTGAAGTGATAACAGTGCTCTAAATATATAGTGCAGATGAGCCCTTGGACAGAATTTGCTGATTAAATGTTGCAAGACTATTTCACTCCGTATGTATCCATCAAATCTTTATTACAGTCATAGAGAGGCATAAGTAGGGTGGGGAACAATCATTTTAAATCTGTAAAACATTTTGGGAAACTAAAATTATTAAAACAGAAGGTATATATAAAAAACTGTAAGAGGCTTAAAGAATCTAAAAGAAGGGTTGGGATCATTAAATGGATACGGAAGAGCATAAAAGGTTAGTATATAAAAGGCTATGGCTTCAATTTACAGAGCACCCTGATATGAGTGTTCATTAAATCTAGTTTGTGGCCCAGGTCATCATGCAACAAATTTTGAGCACTGCTATGCAGAACCTGGAAACACTGTATGCTGTAGCAGAGCCGGCCCTCCTTGCAACACTGTGTTAGCGCTCAGTGCTCTTTTGAGGCCAATGGGTGTTCTTGAAAGCTTTGCTGCATTGTCTGCCTAGAGCAGAACAGGGATGTGTCTTCCAGCAAGTTTTGGGGAGTGAAAGTTTGAGCTATGGAGATGACCCACCATAGAGTTGATGTAGAAATTAAACAAGAGTAGGGCCAGTATGCAGCCTTGCTTGACACCTTGCTCAGTTTCAAAGGCATTGGTGAGATGGCCCCAGGGGTTACATCTTACTTTTTGAGGTCCCTTCATGTAACATACAAATTAAATGGAGTAGACATGGATCTATTGAGATGGCCTCCAGTTTTTTTCCAGTTTAGCTCTGAGTATGGAATCAAATGCTGCTTTGAAATCTATAGAAGCAGCAAAGAGGGAGGTTGTGTTGCGGGAGGAATACTTCTCAATGAGATGATGGAGTACTAGGCACAGGTCAATAGTGGACTGACCTTCCCTAAAGCCAGCTTGCTCCTCTGAAAGTATATTTTCTTGTTCCATCCAGTCGTGGAATTTCCATTGTAGGTGTCTTGCGTAAAGTTTGCTAATTATGTTAAGGAGGCTAATCAGTCTGTAGTTTGTAAGATCATCCTTTTTCCCTTTTTTATATATAGGGGCAATGATTACAAGCCCCCAGTCCTTGGGGGCTCGGCGATGGGTGTCAATGCAGGTGAAGAGTGAGGCCAGAATAGGGGCCCAGAAGTCCATATTGTTTTTAATGGCCTCTGGAGGAATTAGGTCTTCCCCTGGGGCCTTCCCCAGTCTTAGCTGAGCTACCAGGTTGTTAATCTCGTTACCATCACTGGTGCCCACATAGGCAGATTCTCTATAGTTTGACTAGAGCCTCCACTTTTAGCAGAGGTGTCTGAGTAGAGTTCCTGAAAGTGAGCCTCCCAGGTCTCTGGCGGGATGTGAAAGTCCACCATGGTTGGGCCATTGCTTTGTGGGCTAGATGTAATATGCCAAAATGTGACTGAATCATTGGATTTGGCTGCCTGGATAAGTCGTGTCCAGGTGTTCTTCATGGCATCCCTTTTCTTTCGTGCCAGAAGGTACTTGTAGTATCTCTCCTGCTGGAGGAGGACCATTGCAGCTGTTGGTTTGGTCTTGGATACATAAGCCTTGTAAGTGGCAGCAAGAACTTTTCTGGCATTAACACAGTCCTTGTCAAAGCATGGCTTGGAGTGGTGCTGTTGTTGTCTCAAGGGTGTGCTATTATTCCAGGTTAGGTGCTGGTGGGGCTCTTGCATAAGGGTGTTACAATTCTCCAAGAGTGCATCAGGAACTCAGCAGATGTCAGGGCAGACCAAAGGCACTGTAGGCGATCTGAGGCCAGTAGTTCAGTTATCATTTGGTTTAGATGAGGAGTCCACTTGGGTCCTGATGGCATTAGGAAGGGGTGGTAGCAGTCCTCAGTATGTATCACTTGGGTGAAGGCTGTTAGCTAAAGGAGAATTGGGAAGTGATCACTGTCAAATTTAGGCATAACTTCTAGGGTCTTAACATAAGGAAGGAGGTCCCTAGAAACATATAATCTATAGCACTCATTCTGGAGCCAGATAGGTAGGTGAATTCAGCTGGGTAGTCACTTTCAAGGGCACCATTTAAAATGTAGAGGTTTAGCCTAAATGCTGTTTGAGCCAAGCAGAGGACTGCGAAGTTTGATTTCTGATCTTTTGAGCTGCGAGTGAGAAGGAATCCATCAGCTTCAAGGTTGGGAGGAGGACATTTGTGCCGTGCATACAGTGAGTGGTCCAGTCTGGCGTTGAGGTCCCCTCTCAGAACTACAATTGCATTTGGGTTGAGCAGGATAAGGTCAGTGATATAAGTTTCCAGATCAGTCCACAAGACTCTGATCTGAGGATTCTGCCTCATTGGTGGCATATAAGCATTTATTACCAACAGCGCATGACTGGATTAACACTGCCATGGCATAGTACTTGAATGGGGGAGGGCTTGAAATGGCACGTCGAGTAGTGGAGACTAGGACCCCCCAGGACCCCTTTTGCTCTTCCGTGCTTTACCCCTGGTTCTGCCCCAGTTGAGAATGAATGAAATCCACTGAGTAGTAGTATTAAGTAGTGGGTGGACATAGCAGATGGCACAGAGATTTCTCCAAGTGGTTCTTTATAGTAAGCTGGAACTGAACTGCTCAGCCGGCCTGCTTTTATAGCCAGGTGGCTGTCAACATTGTAACAAAAACACTCCAGGGTTTCCCACCTATATTAACTGACATGGACCTGAGTGAAAACTATATACACAATACCCCTGGTGGCCAGGGCGAGAACTTCAATACACAACAAGTAGTTCATCCACAGTCGGTGTTTCCTGGATCATGATGTTGTCATGATGCAGGTCATGTTTTGCTCTTGCTCAGAAGGGGTCTGTGAAGATTTTTTGAGATTTTCTTCCAGGGTCCCATTTTCCAAAGGCATGTTTCTACCCAGGCCTAGTCGACCCACCCAGGGAGCAGCATCCTTTTGGGCCCATTTTATAGAACTCACCCTGTCCCTGTTAGTAGTTTCTGGAGGGTCGACTTTGTCCCTTTCTGCTAGAATCACAAATCAGTTGGAAATAGTAGTCTGTGGCGGGTAAAAGTCTTCATTTCTTAGCTGTTTAGCAGCAGAAAGGATGTAATTCTCACAATCTTTCAGACAATTTAATTTAGCTTTAGTTTTGTGATGATTTAATCCTTGTCAATCCCAGGGCAATGTATTTTTAAGGTTTGTCCATTTTTGTTGCAGCTCAATATCATTATTTTTCATTGTTTCTTTACTAAGGTAGCATCTGGATATTCAATCGTTTTGGTCATTGGACATATTATACTCACACCTGTAATCACTGGGCCTTTCCTTTCTAAATTGGCCAATGGAGTAATTTCCTTTTGTGTTGATCCAATTTCCTCCTAGGTATCTCATTTCTGTCCAGAGCCCAGGATTTGACATCTTATGAATTGTTTTGGTCGCAGGAGGAAATAAGTTTTCCTTTTCCTCCTTTTTACTTTGTACATTATTATTTGATAACAGATTTATCTCTGCCGTAACCCGTTGTAATGTGGGGTCATTTTGGGGAGTGATCTGTCCGTTGACTGTACCATCGTCCATCACATCTCTGGGCTTGGCTTTCCCAGGACTTGTTCTCCCTTTCCCATTTTTTATCTCCTTTATCACTTGCAACTTAAATTCCTTTAATTTTAAGCCCGTTTCTTCTTCTGTGTTGCTTCTCAATAAGTCTAGCCTTTCCAAGATTTCTTTTTGGGCCACAGTTGGCAAGGTCCAATATTGATGCATTAAGGCTTTCTCTTCTGAAGTAAAATTTTCTATCCACTTGATCACAGAGTATTGTGGGTTATGTGTAGGTGGAGTCTTCCATTCTAGTTTTGATGTCTCTTGTTTATAATAGAGGAGGAAGGATTCTTGGGTCCAATTCAAATCTATAAGGTTTTCATCACTGTTTGGTTTCGGAGAATCTCTATATTTGCACTCGACAGCCATATCACCAAGAAAGGATGCCACTGGTGCCCCGTTTTAGAAAAATCTTATAATTTCTAGCCTATTATTTTAAAAAACTCCCTGATTTTATAAATAAAGTTGGCTAGATCTGGGTCCTTGAAAGTAACCACTGCTCATGCCCTAGCACTGTCATAGTATAGATATTCTATGAAGACAGTAGCATCGGGCCTCTTTGCTCCTGGTAGGGTCTTATCTAGAATAAGCAGCAGATGTGTTATACGTTCTGCCTGGGTAAGGAGGCCTTTCAGTTTTGGATCATTTGCGGTAACTAGTTTTTGTGGGATCATCACCAAATTCCACCCTTTTTCCTGGTGAAAAGTCACGTTGGGCTTCTGGATAATCAGCTGTTGAGTCAAGTTCAGTTTTGTGGACAGTATCCTCTCTGTTTCCCTCGTTCCCAGGTGCTTTCCCTCCTGGAGTCAAAGCAGCAACCTCAACTGAGGCATCTGTTTTATTTTACTCTGTCGGATTTTCCTTCTCTAACATTTGCTGTGATTTAGCAGCATTTGCTACTATCTTCTTCCCTCTGGGCTTTTGATGCAGACTTATTTGTATCCAAAGTGGAATCTGTTGGTATCAACATGTAAAGCTTCTGTAATTGATTTTTACATGCACATTGAGTTTTATTCTTCTTCTTTAAGTCTTTAATATTTTTACTTTTCTTCAGTGCTTTAGATTTTTTGTTATACAGTCTTTTGGTGATTTCTTCAGTATTTTCCTTTGCCAATGCAGTGATTACCGGCTGGGTTTGTCTAGCTGTCCTTTCAGTATCTTTTGGCTCTAAAGCTCTCTCTTGAGTTGTAAAATTTTCCACCAATGTTGTAAGCAGCCCCATGCTTACTGTAAGAAAGTTTTTGATGAGGGTTAATTCTAAGCAAACCACATGAAGCTGATCCTGGAGGTCAATGTCTCTCTCCTCTGCTTGTGTGCCTTTAGAAATGGCTTGTTGTTGGGTGGGCTTTTGCTTAGTTCAAAAGAATGCCTCTGTATAGGTTAACCCCAATTTATTTCTCAAATTGGCCTTGCTTATGTCCTCTGCCAAGGCCAAGTCTAGGGCTAATTTATTGAGGGACTTATGTTCCTAGGTTCCTGCATGTCCCCTTTAAGATGTATTGACCAGTCCAACGCAGGAAGTATAGGGGATACTTCATCTTGTATCAGCTTGCTCGACTCTTCTTTACTCTCCTGAAGGAAAAACTTTGTGATTTTACTTTGTCTTCTCCGAGGTTCAGGAGAGCTACTTGTAAAGTTTGGCGTAATTCCCAGGACTTTACATGCCTTCCTTGTGTAGACCATATTGGTCAACCACTCAGGGAGACAATGGAGCAGAGTCCCACAAAGAGTTACATCCAATGAAATGGAGGGGAGTTAATTCTTTCGTTTCTTTTCTTCCTCACCTTATCGGTAAAACACTGACTCACCCATCGTTTCTCTCAGCCCAGCACTTCTTGTATCCCAGCAGTTTTCTCAACGGTTTCTCAACTGGATTGTCTCATCTGGTAAGTTGCAGTTAGTGCAAATGCATTAGACTCGGAGGTCGGTGGCCATCTTGAAACCTCCACCCCATATATATTATTTGGGCCAACTCAAACTTATGTAGTGCATTCATACAGAAGCAACTGTATTGGACGGGTCATCTGCCAGCTTGTCCTCTCGCTTCTCATCCTTCAGCCGTTTGCTGAGCAGTTGTTGAAGTTCAGGAAATATTCTAACTGGCCAGAGTGAAGTGGTCCACCTGCAGTTGTGGTCAGACTGCAGGCCCACAAAGAAGCCCACCCTTGGGCTACCAAACAGCTGAATTATGTGGTTTGGTTAGGATTCATATCTGCTGCAAGCTGATGTAAAGATCTTTATATATAGTACAATGTCTATATTTTTTCATGAATAATTGGTAAATACTCTTTTCATAACATCATACCTTCTGTGAGAAAGCCATCAGCATCCACATCAATTTTTTTTATAATACCCTTCAATCTTTTCTGCTGCTCATCTGGACTCAGTCTGGCAAACTCTTCCACTTCTTCCTTTGGAGGGAACAAGAAATCATTAAAAATGAGCACATAATCTGGGTGGGTTTATCACTTTTGGCGTGCTGTCAAAGAAGGTATTTTCAGCAGACAAAACATCTTTGGATCCTCCACTCCTACCATCAAATGCCCAGCTGCTGCTCACTAAAAGGAACTGTGTGGCAGTTGGGCCCCTTCCCAAAACTGGGGAAAGTTGCCTGACTGCTAAGGCTGCAACCTGGGGCTTGGGAGTAAGAATGACTCTCAGCCATGGGCGTAGCCATGATTTTTGTTAGGAAGGACAGGACTTTTGTTAGGGGGGGCAGAACCACCGTGATTGGTCAGTTAAGTATTTCTATTGTTTTACTTGATGGGGGGGCCTTGGCTACTCGCATGCTCTCAGTGAGACTTTGGAGTTGGAAGGGGCCCAAGGGTCATCTAGTCCAACCCCCTGCAATGCAGGAATCTCAGCTGAAGCTTCTATGACAACTAGCTATTCAACCTCTGCTTAAAAACCTCCAAGGAAGGCGAGTCCACCACCTCTCGTGGGAGTCTGTTCTCAGTAAACATGAGTAAAGCTGTGGTATATATCACTTTATTCCAGCTGGTTCATCTAAAATTACAGCTGTTGTTAGACTCAGAATCCAGCCTAGTAATTGCACAGGGAGGAGATGAGAGATTCTAGCAAGTAGGCAACAAACTGGCTAGAAATAGTTTAAATAACTGTTTCATCATCTGAAATCTTACCAGTTACACAAACATGCCCTCTTTTATCATCATCATCTGAAGGTCCTATTTTGAGGTGCCAGGTAAGGGGCAGTCCAAAAATCTTTGCCACCTAGTGCTCTCCAGCAATGGCAACTGCCACCCTGCCACTACCAATCTCTTTCGTGCTTCAGGATCTAGCAGACACTAAGGCTTGGAACAAGAGCATCATCAAAACAGCATGTATGGAAAGGAAAGAGAGCATCAAGGATATTCCAAATTAATGGGCAATTGCCAATGCCTTGGTCCTGCACATCACATATCAGAAATCCTTCTTTGCATAAAACCATACACTGAAACAGTGCAGTGTGGGGAAAGCAATATTTCAATTGCCCTGCCATCCTGATTTTGAATGGCAACTGATGTAAGTGATATGCATTTGTAAACTTGAATGAGGAGTTTGTGTGTCCCAGGGGGAAGGAGTTGTTCCACAAAGGGGGGGGGGAGGAATCTGTGAACCTCCAGATATTGCAGGACTCCCATTCCCATCTGGAGTGTGATAGGTACCTCACTTCTGGCTTACAGAATATTTGGTGGCAACTTAAGTTTATTTGTGCAGTGATCTTTATGCAGAGGCAGAGCCACCCCAAGGCAAGATGCAGGAGCAACCTCAGGCAGGCAAATCTGGCGGGCAAATCTGACTCCAAAGTACACAACCCAAGGGAACGTTTTCTGGAACAAGCTCCATTGTCATGAATAGGAACTGTGCAAGAGCACAATGTTATAATAATAAATAATAATAAATTTTATTTATATCCCGCCCTTCCCAGCCGAAGCCGGGCTCAGGGCGGTTAACAACACTAAAATAGTGCAACATTCTAAAAACATTATAAAAATTAATTAAAATCAAAATTGATGGCAACCATAAACTAAAGTTCTGTAAAGATTGCCAAAGGAGGGAGTCAGGCTGCGCCCTGACCAAAGGCCTGGTGGAACAGCTCTGTCTTGCAGGCCCTGCGGAAAGATGTCAAGTCCCGCAGGGCCCTTGTCTCTTGTGACAGAGCGTTCCACCAGGTTGGAGCCGCAGCCAAAAAAGCCCTGGCTCTAGTTGAGGCCAGCCTAACCTCTCGGTGGCCTGGGACCTTCAAGATGTTTTTATTTGAAGACCGTAAGTTCCTCTGTGGGGCATACCAGGAGAGGCGGTCCCATAGGTATGAGGGTCCTAGGCCGTATAGGGCTTTGAAGGTTAAAACCAGCACCTTAAACCTGATCCTGTACTCCACCGGGAGCCAGTGCAGCTGGTATAGCACCGGATGAATGTGATCTCGCAGCGAAGACCCCGTAAGGAGTCTCGCCGCGGCATTCTGCACCCGCTGGAGTTTCTGGGTCAGTCTCAAGGGCAGCCCCACGTAGAGCGAGTTACAATAATCCAGTCTGGAGGTGACAGTCGCGTGGATCACAGTGGCTAGGTCAGGGCGAGAGAGGTAAGGAGCAAACTGCTTAGCTTGGCGGAGATGAAAAAATGCCGCCTTTGTTATAGCTGCAATCTGCGCCTCCATGGAGAGGGAGGTATCGAAGATTACACCCAAACTCTTAACGGATGGTGCTGGCACTAATTGCACCCCTGCAAGAGATGGGAGTTGCCCCCTCGATCCCATATCGTCCCGGCCCAGCCAGAGGAGCTCTGTCTTCGAATGATTTAACTTCAACCGGCTCCCACGTAACCATCCAGCCACAGCTTCCAAGCATCTGATCAGTGTGTCTGGGGCCGAGTCAGGATGGCCATCCATCAACAGATAGAGTTGGGTGTCATCAGCATACTGATGGCAGCCCAGCCCAAAACTCCGGACAAGCTGGGCAAGGGGGCGCATAAAGATGTTGAAAAGCATTGGGGAGAGTATCACACCCTGGGGCACTCCACACACCAAGGAGTGGCGCGATGACAATTCCCCCCCAAGCGCCACCCTCTGTCCCCGACCAGAGAGAAACGAGCGCAGCCATTGAAGGACTGTGCCCTGGATCCCCATGTCGGCAAGGCGGTGGTCCAGAAGTTTGTGATCGACCATGTCGAAGGCTGCTGACAGGTCTAGAAGAATCAGCAGCCCCGACCCGCCTCGATCCAGCTGCCTGCGGAGATCATCTGTTAGGGCAACCAGAGCCGTCTCAGTCACATGACCAGCGCGGAAGCCGAATTGGAATGGATCCAGAGCCAATGTTTCATCCAGAAACCTACCAAGCTGTTCAGCAACCGCTCTCTCAATCACCTTACCAAGGAATGGAAGATTTGAAACCGGGCGGTAATTGGATAGATCTAAGGGATCTAATGATGTTTTCTTTAAGAGCGGGCGCACCACTGCCTCCTTCAGTTCCCCTGGGAATGTTCACCCTCCTTATAAGGTTGATGCAAACATATCAAGAAGAGCACTTTGAACTCTTTAGACGCGCTATATAGTATTATCATGATTCACATTATTGACTTATTATTAATTAATCTAGAGAGACTGGTTTATAACTAGCATTCATTTAAGCAGTTCAAAACATCCATTTCTTCACACAGAAAACACAGTGCACCCTGTTGCTGAGGTCCAAAAGCAACTTGAAGCCCCAACCAATACCTGGGTTGCTTCTTTTTCCCTAGCATATACAACTATGTCCCAGTTCTTTGTGTTACCTATCCCCAAAGGAGGGGGGTCACTGTCCTCATTTTCCTGCCTTTTGTGAGTGCCTTATTCTGATTTGGGGGGGGGGGTTGGGGTTGGTGCAACATCTTTGTATGTGGGGTCACAGTCCCCCTCCCCTAGAAGTAAACCCCCCTGAGCTCCGGGGGACTGGATGCCCGGGCACCTGGCGAAAGCGAGGCCCTCTGCTCCCCAGCCCCTTCCGCCGCCCTCAGCAGCCTCCGTGCCGCAGCTGGGGGTGTTTTTCTTCGGGTGTGGAGGGAGGCGGCCTGCCGCAAAAATGGAGCCCCAGGGCAGCTGGAGGCGCTGCAGCCGCAGGCTGGCCACCCCGAAGCCCGCCCTCCCGGCTCGCCGGCTCCGCTCCCCAGCCCTGGGGCAGGAGCGGCTCCCCGCGCGCTGGCCGGGGGATTCTCCGCGGGCGCCCAGGGACTCCGGCTTCTCCGGAAAGGCTTCTCTGCCCCTTCTCGGTTTGCACTGCTGCGAACTGGGAGCGAGCGCGCGCGCGGCTTCCCCCGGCTCGAGATGGCGCCTTCCCTCCCTCCCTCCCTCCGGGCGACCCACCTGGCCTCCCAGCAGCGCCTCGCGGTCGTAGTCCGGGCGGTGCTCGCCGTCGCCGCCGTAGTGCTGCCTCTCGGCCGCCACGCCCAGGACCAGGCCCAGCAGCAGCGCCAGCGGAGGGCCAGGCGCCGCCCGCATCGCGGCCGCTCTCTCGCTCTCTCCCGCGCGCCGGCCCGGGCGAGGCTGCCGAGCGACGGGCTGCTCCTCCTCCCGCCCTCGAGGCCGCGCCGCGCGCTCCCCCCGCCTCCTCCCTCGCCCTGCGCAGCCGCGGACGCCGCCGGGCGCCTGGAAGCGGCTCCCGGGAACGAAGGCGCGAAACCGTCGCAAAGCAAGCTTGGAACGGGGCAAATAAACGTCTCGTGAGGAACGGTGAAACAGCGCACACGCCACGTTCCCTTTCCGTACATAGGGTTTTCGGGGGTTTTGCCGGTATTATATCCTGCTTTGGAACGAATTCCTAATTAAAATAGGGGAACAAATTACCTGCATTGCACAGGACGCTAAAAATCAAACTACAAAATCCAAGGTTTTTTTAATCCATTTTGAAAGGTTCCACACACCATCTGGCATCCAGCTGTATCCCAATGTACAGAAATCGCTTCTGTGCATGCCCAGATGCCAGAAATCGCACCTGCGCAGAAGTGATTTCCAGCATCTGGGCATGCGCAGGAGCGATTTCCAGAGCCACAGAAGAGAGTCCCCACACTGTGCAGCACTGGTTTAGTGCAGCGCATGGGGACTTGCTGAGCAGACAGCTCAATTCGGGGCTGGCTCATGCGCCAGTTAAGCAACCCTCATGGGCCGCTTCCGGCCCATAGGCCTTAGGTTGCCGACCTCTGGTATAGACCAAGACCTGCTCCTTCATTTCGGGAACCTTCATGCAAAAATTGGTTAAAAGCAGCGCAGTTCTGAAAATTTCACTCTGCCCTCTTGATTGAAAATGGTGTCCAATTGTATCCACAAAACCTGCTCCTTGATATTAAGAAGCATGAAACAGAATTGTTATGACATCTTACGAGGCGACTTAATGTTTCACAAACAAACATTTCAAAATACCGTATTGTGCGGCTCTTGGGGGCTTTTCCTCGAAGAGGGAGAAGGGACTGACGGGCTGCCCTTCTCCCTCCCCAGGGAAAAGCCCCCAAGACCCCTCTTCGCCGTGCAAAGCCTCTTCAGTGCAGCGGGAGCCTTCATCCCGCTGACCTGAAGAGGCTGCGCGCGGCTATCCGAGAAGCCAGAACAGTGAAAGGGACTGCTGCGCAGCAATCCCTCTTGCTGTTCTGGCTTCTGGGATTCAGAATATTTTTTTTCTTGTTTTCCTCCTCCAAAAACTAGGTGCGTCTTATGGTCTGGTGCGTCTTATAGAGCGAAAAATACTAGTAGATACTCGGAGAGGGAGGAAAAGCATAGTGAAGCATAGTGGACCAACACCAGCTGATGATATGGCTCCCCAAATCAACACATACTGTGGAAACTTCACACTGGACTTCAAGCATCTGGCATTGTGTGCCTCCCCATTCTTCCTCCAGACTCTGGGTCCTTGGTTTCCAAATGGGATGCAAAAGCTGCTCTCATCAGAAGAGAGATTTGGGGAGCCATGTCATCAGCTGGTGTTGGTCCACTGTGCTTCATTAAGTCCAGGGTCAACGCAGCCTTCTACCAGGAGATTTTGGAGCACTTCATGCTTCCTTCCGCAGACTTTGCAGCTCAGTATAGCCTTAGATGGATCAGCTGGAGGGTGATGGGTTTGAATGAAGAAAAAAATGGTCTGCGATAAGACTGTTTTTAGGGAAAACATTGCCTACACTTTGAAGGCTAAAGCACTTCTGGATCTCAATGCCTCTTCTACATCATGGGAGCAACTGGCTTCCTAATACAAAGCCTAGAAGATACTTCCGGTCTGCAGACTAGTCATGCCAGAGTGGTATGTGCCTTTACAGAGCATGGTGGGGATGTGATCCCAGGTTCAAATCTTTATGAAACATGCTCTAGGACTTCTCAGCTCAGAGAGCTGTTGTGAGGATTAAAAAAAACACCCTGCCACTTCAGCTCTGGCCTCGAGTCAGCAGTGCAGACAGCACAGGAGTTACTTACTTTCCTGATTTCAATATTGTCATCTATAGTTATAAACAATGACTTGACTCAAAGTATTTTAGTGATGAAGTAATTGTTAGAGCTGACTCTCAACTTACGCCAGGATTATGTTCCAGGGATAGCAGGTGAAGCTAAACCCATGTACACTGGTACCTTGGTTTTCGAACGTCTCCATTGACAAACGTTTCGGAACTTGAACGCTGGAAACCCGGAAGTAAATGCTTCGGTGTTTGAATGCGCCTCAGAAGTCGAACAGGAAACACGGTTTCCATTTTGAGTTTTTGACCGTTTCGGAACTTGAACAGTCTTCCGGAACGGATTGCTTGAAAACTGAGGTACCAGTGCAGAATCAAAACGCACTCTCCCTGCACCTCCAAATGCTCCCCCCACCAATGTATCCAGTCTCCCAAGGCTGCTGAACGTTATCCCTGCACCTCCAAGTACTCTCCCAAGGCGAGTCCAATGGTGGGCGGGATTGCTGACCTTTTTTCCTGGATGCCCACCCCTTTAAAATCCACCCCCTGTCCTGGGTTAGACCATTGCCCCATCTAGCTCAGTACTGCCTACAGTGAGCGGCAACAGATGCTAGAAGTTGAACATGAATCTTCAAATTTAATTAGCAACAATTAACAACCTGGAACCTTCTGCATGCAAAATAGATGTTCTTCTACTGAGCTGCAGCCCTTCCAAGGATGACAATAAATACTTTTATGTACCATCTGCATTAGAATTTGTACTTGAAAGGTGGATAGCAAAATCAGGTAGCACAAAACCAGTTTTAAGCCAAGAAATGTCAGAAGATGCAAGCAACAGTGTTTTCACACTGAATGCCTTTTCAAGCTGTCTTTGTTTACTCAAAGCTCAACAAGATCTCCTTAGCAACAAAAGCAACTTTCCTCTTTACAGCCATCCTTAGCAGGTAAGCCAAGATCTGTTTTGTGAATTTTTAACGTTAGCATTCATAAATTCTAAAATAGTCCAATGATCTTACAAGGCTACAATGCTAGTTTGTTGTTCTCTTAACACTGTATTGAATTTTCTAGAGCTCATGCTTTTCCTGGTTCTTTTGACACTAACATGAGTGGGAATGCATGAAGTACTGGCAGGAATCAGATGGGTGAGAACAATGAGGCAGATTTACGTGTTGGAGGAAAATGTCAGCAAATGACAAAACCGAATTTGCATTCCTTCCCATTACATGAAAACCTAAAGTTTGAGAAGTGATCTTAGCCAGTGCTTTTTTTCTTAAAAAATGTTTAGGGGTACTGTCATTTTGACTCGAGGAAAAAGTACAAAGATTCACAAAATGTTTAGGGGAATGCGTACCCTAAAGCACTGATGATCCTAGCAATAAGAAGGGTTGCCTTGTTTGTGATAAACAGAAAACCTACTCTTTAGAGCTGTCAGCTAATTAAATAAATTTTGGTTGCTTAATAAAACTGGAGGTGCCGTTTGGAAGAAGCATTTCCTCCTGTGTGAGTGAAGAGGAAATGCCTTTTTTAAAGATGCCAAGTTGATTGTTTTGTCACCTATTACTGTTTTTGCAAGAGACGCTGTACTTATTTTGCACACATTCTTCTAGCTATAATTGCCACTATCTGTCCTTGCATTTCCTTTCCTTCTGACCCCCCTGATCACATTACAAACATGGGTATAGTAGAGACTGCCCCCTGCTTGCAGCACTCGCCCACCCCACTCCGTTTCCCCCCTCCCCTTTCCACTTCATGCCACCATTGCTGCTGCCGCCACGGGTCCCAAAGTCAAATGGCTGTTGCTCCTGAGCGCGAGGGGCAATCAGCTCGAGAGACGGATGAAGCAGCGGGGGCAGCAGCGGCGCCTCCTCCTGGCCTTCCACGCCTTTCCCTCCTTCCAGGTAAGAGAAGAAAAAGAGGAGTTTGGATTTGATATCCCGCTTTATCCCTACCCGAAGGAGTCTCAAAGCGGCTAACATTCTCCTCTCCCTTCCTCCCCCGCAACAAACACTCTGTGAGGTGAGTGGGGCTGAGAGACTTCACAGAAGTGTGACTGGCCCAAGGTCACCCAGCAGCTGCATGTGGAGGAGCGGGGAAGCGAACCCGGTTCCCCGGATTAGGAGACTACCGCTCTTACCCACTACACCACACTGGCTCTCAAGAGCCCTCTGTTAATGGGCAGAGACCCCCGATTCACGCAGCGCGGGCTGTGGGAAGTCGCTCCCGCAAGAGGCTGGGACGGCCGCCAACCCAGATGGCTTCGAAAGAGGCCTGGCCTGCCTGGCCACTGGCCCTGGTGGCTCGGCCTGCGCAGTCGAAGGGCGGTCCGCGAGGGAGGGATCCCGGGGCACCCAACTCTTCCGCTGCGGAGAGCGCGCGCCAGAGGCCGGCGGGGCCGGGGCCTCATCCTGGCGCTCCTCGCCCCGCCAGCCCTTGGCCCGCAGCGGCGAGGGGAGGAGAGCTCGGCCCCGACTTTCCCGCCTGCTTCTCGCGCCTTCCCGCGCCTCCTTCTCCCTCGTGCGGCGAAGGGGCGGGCGCGCGCCTTCGGGCGACGCTGCCGCGCATGCCCGGAAAACCAGCCGCGCACGCTCCGTGGGGGCAAGAAGTGGGCAAAGGAGAGCGGGAAAGCAAAGTCCGAGGCGGCTTCGGCAGCCCCACGGAGCACGCGCAGAGCTCGCCGCGCACGCTCAGTCGGCTCCCCTCGAGCCGGGGGGAGGGGCAGGCGCTTGCCCCGCGAGCGCCTTTCGTCGCCGCACCGGCAACCGGCGGGACGAGATGACGTCACAGCGGCGGGACGCACGCAGGCGGAACGGCGCGGCGAGGAGGCGCGTGTAAGTGGCCCCGCGGCGCCGCAGGGGCGGGCGGAGTCGGAGGGGCGGGAAGCAAGATGGCGGCGCGCCGGTCCCTCTGCCGGGCCGCCCCGGGAGGGCTGCGCCTCTGGGCCTCGCCCGCCTCCTCAGCCCGGCGGCTGAGGCCCAGAGGCGGGCGGAGGAGGAGGGGGAGGACTCCTGCCTTGCCTTCCCCGTCTCCCTTCGGAAAAACTGAGAAGGAATAGTGGTGGCAGCCAAACCCCGCTGCCCTCGGGGCCGCCTCCGGGAGAGGCCGGGGAGCCGCTTCGCCTCTGCGTGTGGCGCGAGCAACAGAGGCTCAAGCGCAGGTGTCGAGGCCGGGAGGAGGGGTCGCCCTCGGGCGCCTTAAACACTAACCGAAGAGCATTGCGGACACGGTCTATCCCAGGGGTAGGCAACCTAAGGCCCGGGGGCCCGAGGCAGCCCAATCGCCTTCTCAGTCCGACCCGCGGACGGTCCGGGAATCAGCGTGTTTTTACATGAGTAGAATGTGTGCTTTTATTTAAAATGCATCTCTGTCCTATTTATGGGACATAGGAATTCGTTCATTCCCCCCCCCCCCAAATACAGTCCATCTCACCACATGGTCTGAGGGACGGTGGACCGGCCCACAGCTGAAAAAGGTTGCTGACCCCTGGTTCATCCAGTTGTGGAGGGTTAAGACATGACAGGCACGTCGTGCTTTTAAGGCGCAGTGGGCTTCTTGGATGAATGCCGGGGGTGTCAGAAGCAATAGGGGCATATTTCAGAGGGGCAGCCTTGTAAGTCTGTGGAAGCAAAAAGGACCGAGGAACAATAGGACTTTGGTTCTGGTTGATAGCCATGACATGCCTCCTTTACCCAGTTCCTCCTGCTTTTCTATGTTCCAGAGTGTATGTGAACAAGTGTTTCACTCACCTTCCCACACTTTTCATTAAATGGTCACAGCTGAGTGAAAGCCATGTCATTCTTTTTAATCAAAAAAAGTGTATACACGCTTCCATTTCTGGTCCATGTAGTTGTCCCCTTAATAAACAGTGTTTTCAAAAGAAACGCACTTGAGGCATTGGTGAAATTGGTAAGGGTTTTGTAAATTTCCTCCAGAAGGGAAACCTGTACTGATAAAAGGTACATCTCCTCCCTCCACAGTCCTGCCTGCCAATTTTATTGAAAAAAGGAATGATGAAGCAACTGGAGGGAGAGTAGGTAACACAGAAAAGGAGCTTATGCCCTGTTACACCGTCACCAAACATGTCATCATGGGATTGCATTTCTTACCAGCTGCAGAACAGTATGTTCATTATCCTAGGTAGACAAGTATGGAACCGTTTCCTTGCATTACATATCACCACAACCTCTCCAGCTAAAATGGGGGAAGTGTAATTTGTGAATCGTGATAAATGTGCATTAACTGAAGCAGAAGGAGATTCCAGAGTGATCATTAAAGTGCTTGAAATGGTTGTGTGATTTTTGGGCTGATTCTTCCAGCGGCCTCTGGTACTTTCAGACTCAGTTGCTGCTCGAGGAAAGGTGCTGAAGGTGGTGGTTAAAGCCAGGATAATTGAGTTGCTGAGGAATACTGTTCTGCACACTCCCCTTTCTTTTTTTAAAAAAAACGCTAATACCTTTGTTATTGTTATTGAGACACTACTGATTCTTTGCACATAAGCAATGCCTACCTGAGGGGGTGGGTTGGGAACACACTAAATGTTTTCATTCCATAACTTGATATGTATATATTTTCTTTCTTTCTCCAAAAGTGGCTGCACACTTTATCCGGACTAAAAGTCCCATAACGGACATAACTTTGCCTTTCATGGTATGAACAGCACTTTTCCTCTTCCTCCTATAGACGGTGCTGTGGCACTTAAAAGTTTGTATTAGTTCATCATGGCATGACTAGGGAGGCATTAGATGTTTTGTTGCACGGCACCCTCCCTCATACATCTTGGTCAGCCTCTTCCGCCTCCCACCCCGTCAGCCCCTCCCCTTGCTCCTTGCATGTTTTTAGCAGTGGTCACAGGCACTGCCTCCTTGCTCCCATGCCTTGTCACCATCTGCAGCTCAGCCTTCCACTTGATGCACCTGCATTGCCACTCTCTCTTCTGTCTCGTCTGGTGGAAGATTATCCTGGGAGGCGCTTCTACAGCTTCCTAGATTAACCAGTTCTTTTCAAAGACCCTGGCTAATCTGAGAGTCTGGCAGCACCTTAAGAATGTTAGGAGACCCCTGCTGGATCATGCCAGATGCCCATCTAGTTCAGCATCAAGTTGATTTTTGTAAACTGCTTAGATATTTTATTACAATAAAGCTATATATAAAGGTTGTGGAAGAAAGACAGACCTGAGTGGAAGACCACTCTCCTGACTTGTGATTCCCAACAACTGATACCCAGAGGCATGCCACTTCCAATACTGGAGGTAGTACACAGCCATCCTGGGTAGTAGTCACTGATAGCTTTATCCTCCAGAAATCTGTCTAACCCCATCTTAAAGCCATCAAAGTTTGTGGCCAACACTTTATCCTGTGATAGTGATGCCATAGTTTAACTATGCGCTGTGTGAAAAAGGACTAACTGATCTTTTCTCTCAGCTAAAAAGCCCCAGTAGTAACCTTTCCACATAGGGGAGTTGTTCTAGCTCCTTGGTTATTTTGGCTGCCCCTTTCTCAGTGCTTTCCAGCTCAACAATATCCTTTCTGAGTTGCTGTTTTATTGTAGATTGGCACTGTGATGCTAGTATTGAAGACTGTTGGCCGAAAAGAGTCTGAAAGATGATGCGGGTTTTCTAGTGTGGTGCTTTCAGGTAATAGTGCCACCTTAGCTCCTTTCCACCAGAGGAGGGATAATGGGATAAAGCTGTGAAGGCTGCAATCAGTGTGTCAAATTCTGGACATGCTCTCATTCTTGGCTGCCCCCTCCCCAGTGGGCTTCTCCTGCCTCATGTTTGAGCTGCTCCATGGCATGTGCTTTCATAGGCAAAAGCCTGTTTCGTCTGATGCACGTTGTGAATTGAGCAGCTATGTGTCCTCTTCAGTTCATTGGAGGAAAAATGAAAAAAAAATGAAGGCCAAATTTGTGTTTGCTTGTATGGTTCTGTCTGTTGCACCAAGTTGAATGATTCAAATATATATCTCTTGAGCAAAATGAGGTGTTTTGTTGCTTCTATGGAACTAGGATTTAGTGTTTTGCTTTCCATTTCGTTGTGTGTTTTTGCACCAAGAAAAGTCCAAGATAAAGCAATCTTACTGTTTTGGAGTGTGCCAAGGAAATAATGGTAGTCAGCAGCAAAACAGCAATATACATTCGGTGTAGGATTTTTGTACACAACCCAGTGCTTATTGCAGTTGCAGTTTTGAAAACCTGACATTTTAGCAGCATCCTTGACCCACGTTGACCCATGTTGTTTTGTTTTATACATTAAGTTTTCAGAAATGTAAATTAGCATAAATTAAATTCAACAATAGATCTCATTGTTGTATCCATTCTGGAATCAACAACAGTCCCTAAGAGAAAAGAGTTGGAAAAGTTTGGTAAATCCCACTTATTCCAGAAGGGATGACTTAGGCCTAATGTCATGAGGGTGTGGGAAATAGAAACAATAAGATGTAAAGCAAAATAATGATTATAATAAAGAGTTGAGGTGACTAGTTTGTTTAAGGGTATTGCTAGGTATGTTGTACTCAGCACCACCACAATTGATGATCTTTTCCCATTAGTAGAATTGAAGGTCCTCCTCTTACCTTTCATACAGATAGCTACCACCTCTTGATTTATCCTTGGTTGTCTATTTGCATATTAGGAGTTTCTTCCGATAAAATCATACCATGCAAGGAGAAATATTTTTAAATCCTGTTCAGTTATAGAAGCAACTAAAATGTGAGAAGAATAGAGTGGTTTGTTCTCAAGACATGACAGTATTAATCCTGGTTTAAAGGTGACTTATAAGGGACGCAGGTGGCGCTGTGGGTTAAACCACTGAGCCTAGGACTTGCCAATCAGAAGGTCGGCGGTTCGAATCCCCGCGACGGGGTGAGCTTCCGTTGCTCGGTCCCTGCTGCTGCTAAGCTAGCATCCGAAAGCACATCAAAGTGCAAGTAGATAAATAGGTACCGCTCCGGTGGGAAGGTAAACGGCGTTTCTGTGCTCCTCTGGTTCGCCAGAAGCGGCTTAGTCATGCTGGCCACATGACCCGGAAGCTGTACGCTGGTTCCCTCGGCCAATAAAGCGAGATGAGTGCCGCAACCCCAGAGTCGGCCACGACTGGAGCTAACAGTCAGGGGTCCCTTTACCTTTACCTAAAGGTGGCTTAGGGCAGTGTTATGAATGTGGGACATTGTCATGGATATTTTAAATGTAAGAATTGAAACATGATGCTTATTTGATTGCAATCTTCTTATATCTATGCTTCCCCAAGTTGTAGTTTTCTAGTGGTGATTACTCTGGTTGTTAATGAATAAAATGCATTGTTCATTCATGTTTGTTTCTGTAACAGCAGCGTAGTGCCCCATCATTGTTAGTCTAATACCATAGTCTTGCTAGCATGGCGGTCAGTGTGACTAGTCTAAGGAATTATCTGCTAGGCCAGCAAACTGTGGTCCACTAGCAGTATAATTGAATTTGGTGCCTGGGTGTAAATGTTAGTTGACTTTGCAACTTTAGGAATTCCTGATGCTTGTGACTTGAATATTAAATGTTTCTCTTTTATATTAAACAGCTATGATGACTTCATGGGGTCAGCAAAAAATGTGATAAATGAACCGGTTGATGTAGAAGACAGTTATAACATGATGGTAAGTTGTATGTCTACTATGGCCATATTTTAGGATCTTAACTTGTTTGGCTTGTCCTAGTTCACAGTTTTAGTTTCCACATATGTGGGTAATAGTTACCAGTCTTCCATGAAACTGTAAGGTGGTGGACTGTTCTTCACTGAAGGTTTTTAAGCAGAGGTTGGATGGCCTTCTACCAGGAATTCTTTAGTTGTGATTCCTACATTGAAGTGGGTTGGACTAGATGCCCCTTGAGGTGCCTTCAAACTATACCATTCTGTGATTCTATAATTTGATTTCTTCCCCTGCTGCTGAATCCTTCTTTGCTGTGTTAACTGATCACTACTAATCCTTTTTCTTTCTTTCTAACCCAGTCCCTTTCTATGTTTTGATGGATTTTCACATTTTGCACTATTAGGAATCAGGCAACTGTTAAACAAATTCGGAATTCATTTCTTATAGAAGCATTGCTATAACCTAGTTGTGTTGTTAAAAGGTCATAACTTTAATTTTATATCTTTTATGCTAGCTTGCACCAAATCCTAAAACTTACTCATCAAATTTTCCCCACCAGTGATGCATATTATGTCCTTTCTTTTAGGAATGGGCAATGTATAGCTGCTCTACACACACATATACTGTCAGGACTGGTCGTTGTCCTCTTCAGATCACCACACAAATGCTTCTTGTTCTTTTATAAAACTTTTTATTGCGTATTAACAAAACATTCTTATAAACGGTTCTTAACTATTATTCCTCAGAGTCACTTCTTTCAGATACCTTCTGAGCTCTGCTTCTCCATGACCAGCCACTCTCAAAATGGCGAAGGCGCCCTTCCCTTCGCTTTCCCGCTCTTTTTCCTCCCCTCCTGGCTAGAGCTGGCTTGTATCTCCCCTCCTCCCAATCTGAGCTAGAACTGAACCCTTGCCTTTCCTGGGAACAGCCGGTCCCTCCCTGTTGTTCCTCTTGCTCTCTTCTCTTCAATTCACTGCTCTCCTCCCCCCTTGGGGAATGCTTTCTCCCTCTGGGAAACTGGAATCTTCTAACTCTAACTCTTCCCTGACATATACTGTGAACGTTTCTAGTTTTAAACTGTTCATGATGGTTTTATTACATTTTTGGTTGTTGTTAGCTGCAAAAACAGTGCCCTCCTCACTGAATTAACCTCTTCACATAAACCTTCAAATGCAGTTAGTGGTCTAGTAACTTTTAAACATAATAAATTGTTTTTATTCATGAGATGTTCTGTTTGAAAGTGCTGTAGCCATGTCTCTGGTGAGGAAAGTTTTTTTCTTATGACAAAAGCACGTATATATTACCATAGAGATTTTGAAAATTGCTATTTATGAAAAGAGAACCAACGTTTGCCTAAGAAATTGCCTTTGTTTGTTTGTTGGTTTGTTTGTTTGTTTAAATTTGTATACCACCCTTCATCCAAAGATCCCAGGCCGGTTCACAACAGAAAAATACAAAATGAGAATACAAAATACATAATAAAGAACATGTCACAACAAGTATTTTAATGCATCTTAAAATCTGGTGTGGCCATTTGCCACAGTTTTATAAACAACAGGAATCACACTGTTTATATTTGAAAGGCTTTTTGAAAGCATTGTGAAGAATGGATCCTTTCCAGTCCCTCACAGATCTGTCTTTTATCAACAAAATGATGGGGAGATCGAGGCAAAGTCCTTACCCATCAAGTTCAGCAGTCTCTGGAAGACACCCACTCCCTGTCTCAGATAGAAATTGCAGCTAGTTCACACAAGACGTTTTTCCTCAATGCATGAACAATTCTAACTATCCCTGAGTCTCATGTGGGTAAAGTTAGGCAAAGAGCAGACAAACTTTGCCTCAGTTCCTATGCTGATCATTGGAATTATTGCCTGCTGTATTCTCAAGTGCCTGGTTCATGGGTTGAGCTGGTTCGGGGCTCCTTGTGTGACTTACTATGCACGGTCATCTGCTGCCTCATGCCTCTGTCTGTTTTCTTTGACCTCCTTTTATCTGTGGAACTCCTTGCCACCAAATATTCAATTCTTCAGTCCCTCAACTTCCTTCAGAAGTGACGAATGCAGTCTTTCCTCACCTGGTGCCCTGCAGTTGCTACTGCACTCCAACCCCAATAATCCCTGGTGGTCAGTGGTAAGAGATGAGGTGGAGTTGCAGCCCAGAAAAACATGCAGGGCACCAGGTTGAGGAACTGTGACCTGGACAGAGCTATTTTACCACCCCTTCTCTAACTCACTGCGCTTTTAACTGAGATGGGTGGTGTGCCAAGTGATCAGCTTTTTTTGTTGTTGTATTGCTTGGAGGGCTTACAGCCAAAGCGGTAGCGGCGGTGGATCTTTTATTTCTCCTCCTGCTTTTGGGGTGCTGATTGCAGTAGCAGCGGAGATAGCAGCACAACGCACAGTTGTGCTGCCAACTTGCAATCAGCGTTTTCTGTCCCATCCACCCCCCCAAATGCCCCTTAAGTTGTGTAATGCATTCAGGAAAGAGTGGGGAGATGGCAGCCTGTAGCAGCAGCAGCAGCAGCTGCCTTTTTTGTGGCAACTGTCTTTATCCTTCCCAGAATATGTCTGGGGTGTTCTGGGTGGTGGTGTTGCAATTAGCAGTGACTGAGAGGCTCTCTGTTCCTTCCACCCTGCATAGCAAAAATAGTGTTAAAAGAAAAATACCGTATTTTCTGCTCTATATAAGATGCACCAGACCACAAGACGCACCTAGTTTTTGGAGGAGGAAAACAAACAAAAAAAATATTATGAATCCCAGAAGCCAGAACAGCAAGAGGGATCGCTGCGCAGCAGTCCCTTTCACTGTTCTGGCTTCTGGGATAGCCGCGCGCAGCCTCTTCAGGGCAGCGGGATGAAGGCTCCCCCTGCCCTGAAGAGGCTAAGCCAGAAGCTAGAACAGTGAGAGGGAGCGCTGCGCAGCGATCTCTCTTGCTGTTCTGGCTTCTGGGATAGCTGCGCAGCCTGCATTCGCTCCATAAGACGCACACACATTTCCCCTTACTTTTTAGGAGGGAAAAAGTGTGTCTTATAGAGCGAAAAATACGGTAAGTTGATTCTATGACCCATAATGACTACCAACACAGTAGCCAGTAGGCCTGGACAATGTATTGATATATCACCCAGGACCAGTATGAGGGGCGGACCGCGATGGCGGCTTCACTCGGCGGTATGTCGCGAGTGAAACCGCCACCTCTCCTGAGTCCCTCTGTCACCAGCTCCCAGCACACCAGGGGAGAAACAAGCTGCAGCCAAGCGCTGGAGGCAGGGGGACTCGGGAGCGGCTGCGGTTTCACCCACAACATACTGCCGAGTGAAGCCACCATCCCACTCAGTCCTCATACCAGCAAAGAGGGAGAAACAAGCTGCATTGTCAAGGCGCCAATACAGCTTGTTCCTCCTCTGCTCCTTTAGACTGCTTGGCTTAGAAGTGGGCAGCTGCCCTTGCCTCAGTCAAGCAGTTTTTTAAAAACCCTGTCTTGTCAAATTTTCCCCGAGTTCTATCCTTCCAAGAAGATAAACAAATCCACTCTCTTCCTCCCCAGAAATTTCAAGCTGAAAGTTCTCACCTGAGAATTTCCAACTCAATTCTACTTGCTTCTTCAGTTGTCTTTCCTTACCTCCTCCTTTATTTCTCTGTTTGCCTAGATGGTAAGCCTAGGAGCAGTTTCTACATTGTTAAGTTTGTTACATATCATTCAGTGTCTTGTTTTTAGGTGTCGCAGAAAAAACCCTGATATTAATGGTTAATATTGCACAGCACTGTATTGTGTAAAGTCTTGAATGTCCCTTCTTATACCTTTTTTAAAAAGAGTGTGATTTATAAGGTATAATTTCAATATAGCAAACTGCAGTGTTCCAGCTTGGTTTGAGTAGCACGTGAATGCCTTTCCAGCTCCCACCTTGAGCTTGCATTAAGGATTTTGATTCTTTTGCAGAATCATTTCACCTGGTGCAGAATTAATGTTGGGTCCTGACAAACCATAGTTTTCAGTTAAGGAGATGGTCTTGATATGTGCAGTTTCATTCCTGTCCTTTCCATACTGGTATTTAACTGTGGTCTCATATGTGCCAAGGCAAACCATGGTTTCCTTGCAAACCAAAGATTTACACCAGTTGTTTGAAGTGGGTTTGTGAAACATGGTTATAAGAGAATTGGCTTATGTTAACCATGGTTTTGTCAGGTTGCACTCATAGCATGACACCGTGGTTAGCACTGGAAAGTTATCTTAACACTGGAAACATAGTTATCTTAATAGAGGAGAGGGTTCACATATTTTTAATACTGGCTCCCTGTTTACAAATTGTGGTTTGTTGGGAGCCAGCAGTCGCGCTACACTAACCTATTTGTGCCTATTTTGCTTTCACAACCAAATGCATTTATGTAATGTTCTTTCTCTGGGCAACAAAGATGTCTGGTGTTTAGAGTACTGTCAAATTATTACAATGCTGTCCTTCTGGGGGAGAAATATTGGATGGAGATGGTTCAGTTCATGTTAAGGAACTTGAGAAGCATATCTAAAATGTGCAGAATTGTGAATAGTGACAGTTCCACCGTTTGCAAAAATTTGGGAAAGCAAAACATTGTGAAAGAAGCAGCTCAGAGATGCCTGTTTGAGTTCTTCTGCATGACACTAGATGGCACACTGTGGCTTTGAAATCAAGACACTAGAAAATGATTGGAGGTGAAATAAAATATAAAAATTATCAACATAGCGCAGTATGTCCTCTTCGTATTCTGCATTTCACCCCATCCATTATTGCTTGGAAAAGTCTCTTGCTGAGGGGTTTTATATGTGCAACTGCTTCATACACGTATCTGAATGTATTTGCTTGAGCTTAATTATTAACTTGTTAATTAATATTTTAGACTATAGCTCTCATAGCTTCTCTGACCATTGGCTATGCTGGCTGGAACTGATTAGAACTGGAGTCTAGTAACATCTGTAGGGCCACAGGTTAGCCACCCATTGTAGATCTTTGTGGCTGGTGTATAAAATAACAGTTATATAAAACTTTTGTGTGTGGTTTTTTTATTGATCAGAAAAAATATATTAGTGACCGAAGACTTAAGAGATGTTTCAGAAGTAACAGTAAACTATGATTTGCCAATGGCTGATAAATCAGGATATAAAATAATGCTTTAAAGCTAATTTGCAAACCCCAGTGTGGGCACATTGTGGTTTTTGATAAAGTGTCTTAACTGACAAACCATGCCTTGGGACATTGCTCAGTCCATGGAGGCTGCAGTTTAGGATAGCATCTAGGTACTCTTAGGGAAGGCATAAACAATATTTTTTCTTATACAGCTGGAGCATGAATCACCACTTGAGTAAAGGAAGGTTAGCTCAAACCATGGTTTAGCATTGAATTGGAACCAACCCAATCCAATGACTGCAGTCCTATGCCCTTTAGAGTAATCCTCATTGAATAAGGTGTAGTATGGATAGGATTATTGTGCTGTTAGTGAAACAATTTCCTTCTCTTTTCAGGCTTCCTTCCAGCGTTCAAATAGTCATGACAAGGTTAGAAAAATTGTGGCTGAAGAGGGTCGCACAGCAAGGAACCTGATTGCATGGAGTGTGCCCTTGGAAAGCAAAGAGGATGATGGTATGCATTAACCATGGATCATATTTATGTTCAGCAAGTAATTATGCCAGTGAAACAGATTGGCATTCTGTTCTGCACAGGCAAAGGAAAGTTCAAATGTGGTGTACTTCAACTTAATGGAATTCGCCATCACATGATTTAGTTGTGGTCACTGTTTTAGATGGCTTAAAGGGGGATTAGATGAAGTCATGGAGGAAAAGTCTGTCAATAGCTGTATACTGTTTCCATGTTCAGAGGTCGTAAGCCTCTGGACACCAGTTGCTGGGCATGGCAGACAACAGCAGGAGAAGACGGTTGCCATATTCACGTCTTGCTTCTGATGTATCTGGAGAGTGGCCTCTGTCCCCAATTAGCTAAATACTTCAGCCCCAGTGTTTCACAAAAGCCAAGCCATGGACCCCCTACGTTTGAAAATGCTTATATCTCTATGGTAGTTTTGGTTGTGTGAATGGTGCCATGGACTGCCTGGGTGGGTTATGCAGATCCTCTTGGGTCTGCGGTCCACCAGTTGGAAACCACTGAACTAGATGGACCTTTGGTCTGCTCCAGTAGGGCTTGTACTGTATTCTTATTATGCCTGTCAGTCTCCCCCATAAGGCATGCAGCTAGAACTATAAAAGGAAGAAAAGGTTGAGCACCAGCAAAACTGTATACCCCCAAATTAGTGCTCTAATTATGGAGTGGAATGTTCTCCTTGACATCTGACATGTCTTACAGAGTTGCCATTTTTACAGAGTAAATTTTACTAAAATTGGAGAGAGCCTGGGGTTGTGAGCTATGCATACCATTAAGCCCCCCCCCAACCTCTTCTCCTTTAATTTTTGCCAAAATCCGATAAAAATGCAACCCATCTGCTAGGCATGAAGGAACTCAAGAGTTGTTAGATTTATGAAAAGGTCATATAAATGCCAGTGAAGTTGGATGTTGATTTCCAGCACCCTAACTAACCACTGTCCATTCTGGTTGGAGCTGATGGAGTTTTAAAAGTCGAGCAACATCTGGAGGACCACAGGTTTACCATATCCAATGTAAGCATTACGGAATTATTGCTTGCTTCAAATGCTGTTTTCTTTTCACAGGAAAACAAAAATGGCAAGTAGGAGGGAAATCCAAAAGAATAACTCAGGGAACTCATAAAACTACTAAACAGGTACATGCAAGTTTTCTTGTTGGGTTGCTCTTCATACCACACTAGAAAAGTAATGTGTTCTGAAACAAAACTTAAATGCTTCATTTGGAATGTTTTGTTCAACTGTACTGGAGATAAAATATATCTTAAGCCATTCCCATCCTTCCACAAAGCAGTTTTATTTCAGTGTTTGGTTTGCTGGCATTGTGTTTGGATGATCATATGCCAGTTAAGCTGTGGTATGAAGAAGCTTTATGGATGTGCATGCAGTCCTCTTCACATGAGCCATAAGACAAAGCAGGGCGGGGTTTAAATAATTGTTGTTGTTATTATTATTCCATTTTACCAGAAAGCTGCAGGTAACAGGTATGGAACAAGAAAGTATATTAAGCAACGTGGCATAGTGGTTAGAGTGTTGTACTAGGACCTGGAAGACCAGGGTTCAAATTCCCACTTGGCCTTACTAGGTGACCCTAGGCTAGTCACTGCCTCTCAGTCTAACCCACCTCACAGAGATTAAAGGAGGAGGGAGAGAACCATATATGCCACCTCGAGATAAATGAAGTAAATAAATAATAAATTCATGTGACCTGAGGGATTGAAGACTATTTAATCATGTGACCTCCCTTCACTGTCTGAAGCAATATGCAGGATTGTTGTCTCATCTGTCAGAAATTGTGAGAAATAGTCCTTTCTGTGAAATAATGATCACTGAGTGCTTAGTGTTCTCTTGATTCTACCATGCTTTGTGAAATTACGGATGTTCTCCTTGGGTGGGGAAAAGAGGCATGTGTCAACGATCATCTTGAAACCCAACCCCTTAATTTTCTAAAAATAGTTTTTAGCACCTGCCCTTCTAAGTGTTCTCTGTGTTCCTTACCTCCCTTTTATTCTTCCCTTAATCCTATGTGATGGGTTCTTGCCAGCTGAGCAACTGTTCAAGGCTTACAGAGACAAGTGTGTGCTGCACATGTTAACAGGCTCCTGGGATGCCAACCAGGAAGCAGGCCTCAGGCTCAGTGCTGCCTCCAGTAACAGCTCTTCTCTCATCATCGTCTAAGATCGCTGGGGTTTGGAGGCAATACCTCCTTGTTGACCTGTGTGTCTCCTTGAGGCTAGTTTTTCAGCAGTTCCTAAGTGATAGACTTGGGCGATGAGAAGCTTTGCATCACAGAAGGTGGAAACAGCAGCCCAGATAAGTCATGACTCATACTGTGGGATTTAAAATAAACTTTGCCTTAACCTCCCAGCCCCCAATTCTTCATTTAATCTTAGTCTGCAGTCTCACTTACTAGCAGGTAGAAGCCTGCTTCATATGAACACATGAAAGAAACCGAAGATATTGTCTGCAAGTTTGCAAGTCATTGATAACTTCCTGGAGCTCTGTGTCAGTTGGGACATGTCTCCTGTCTGTGCGTCTCAGTTGCCACATGTGTTGGTCAGATCCCTTGTATGTGTCATCTATGGTGAGTGTAATGTAGCTAACCAAGTGGGGCAGTTATACGTGGTCACGACCCCATTTTTCATTTTAAAGAAAAAGGTGGTATTGATGGTTAAAATGATAAAAACAAAGGGTAGTATTTGTCTAACTCCTACTCAGAGCAGACACATTGAAATTAATGAACCTAAATTGTTTGTCTCCAACTTTTATTTTAGGGCAGGCACTTTATCTGATAACTACTAAATGAAGTTTTAATTTTCTTTTCCATATTGTAAAAATATCAAGAACATACACATTGCATTTATTTTGCTGACAATCTGTAGCCTGAACTTTAAGGGTTTATTTTGCAGGTCTGGTTTTCCACAGATTTCTTTTAAAAAAGAAAAAGAAAGAAAGAGAAAATCCCTAAGTATAGCCGCATCTCATTTCAATTCTTTTTTTTTTTTTTGTACCAGATATGCTAAAATATTGCTGAAGAGCTAACAAGAAATAGATTTTAGATGCTCAGCAAATAGAAAATTCTTCTGGTCAGAGCAAGTGGAGGGTGAAACTAACATCCAGACGTGATGAATGTCTGTCTCACTCTCTGGGGGAGACAGAAAATTACACTGATATTTCAAACCACCTGGAGATTAAAAAGGGCAACACTAACACAAATACCCAACTGTTCCACTTCAATAATGAGGCTTTATGAAACACAAAATGGAGAAGCATAGATGTAAAATGATAGTCAGATATCACTAATGGAAACTTAATACTTTCTCTCTTGGGGCTGTTCGGTCACTTTGACACCAGAGCTGACTGGCAAAGGCAAGATTAATTTCCATAGGTTTTATATTAAAAGCAACAACTCTTATACAGTTCATTTAAAGGTATTTCACAGAGCAGTCCTAATGCATTCATGCCCAAAAGCAAGTCCCACTGTGCTCAATAGGATTACTCCCTTAGTAAGTGTGTTTAGGGTTGCAGCCCAGACACTATACATCAGTGGTTTTCAACCTTTTTGTTGTCCACCGCTCCCTTGACCAACCGCTTTATTCCTGTGACTCCCCTGTGGGTTCCAGCTCATCCTGGGGTTTTGTTACAGGATGTGCGTGAGTGGGGATTCCCCCGCTCTGCCCCAACCCATTCTGCCCTTGCCAGCTCCCCTGAATGTTCCTCGGAGGAGAAGAAGAGTTTGGATTTGATATCCCGCTTTATCACTACCCGAAGGAGTCTCAAAGCGGCTAACATTCTCCTTTCCCTTCCTCCCCCACAACAAACAGTGGGGCTGAGAGACTTCAGAGAAGTGTAACTAGCCCAAGGTCACCCAGCAGCTGCATGTGGAGGAGTGGAGACGCTAACCCGGTTCCCCAGATTACGAGACTACTGCTCTTAACCACTACACAACACTGGCTCTTGGAGAGAAAGAGAGATGATACAGGAAGATATGGGCTGAAAGTGAATGAAAGGACAGCCCCCCAGGGCTTCTCTGAACATTCCTCAAGTCTCCCCAGGGTGCCCCGGTGCGCTGGTTGATCACCAATGCTGTACACCTACTCTGCAGGACAGGGATGAGAAACCTGTGGTTCCTCAGTTCCCATGGGCCACAGCTTGCACAGCCAATGGCCAGGGATGGTGAAAGGTCTTGTCTAGCAGCACCTGCAGGAAGAGAGCTTCTCCATCCCTATTTTAGGAGCAGCTTTGGTGGCCAGCAAACATGGAAGAAGGAATGTTAGCCAAAGAATGGAGGAGAGTGTCTCCTGTGCTGCCCTGGATTCCTAGGCTGTGCTTGTAGACACTACAGCAAAATGCTTGGCAGTTCTGCCTTGTATGTGCACAGAGGGCTTTTTTGTGGGAATGGATGGGAAGCTGCTTGCACATGTATAGGAGAGGGCACATAATACGACAAGAGAACTGAACATGCCTCGTAGGTATATATTGAATTCTCTAGCTAGAGACATTAAAGAGTATTACTGTAATTCTATTGAATATAAGTGCTTTGTAGATTCTACCTGTGAATGTTAATTTAACATTTGCCATTATCACAATGTCTATGAGAAGAACTAAAAAGTTCCTTCACTGTGCTTGAAATGCTCCCTCTTTCTGTCCCATGAATGTGGCTCAGTGGATAACTTCCTGCTTTCATCAGACTGTACTTTGCTGCTTTGCTCAAATCAGCAAACTATGATCTGAGTGAGCCCTCCAAACTACGATTGTAAACCACAATTTACTCCTAGTGTTGTTGTTTTTAAATTGCTTTTATTGAAGATTTTCTTGGGTTATAAAAGTACAAACATCACCTCTGCTTTCAGATCACAGAGTTCTTTTTACAGATCATTTATATTTGATATGAGACTTTGATGCTGTATACAGTATAAGGGGGGGAAGAGAGGTAGGGGGAGAGAAGGGGGTAATTTGCTCCTAGTTGATCAAGCCAAAATGTTATGCGATCAAGGGAGTGCATGAGCAGAGGGCTTCCTCCCCATCCTTCAAACCCTTGAGCCCCCCCTATGTTGTTGGATTCCAGGCCCTCCCATCACAGACTTATGGCCAGTGGTCGGGGTGATGGGAGCTGGAATCCAGCAGGAGGCTTATCTGTGGAGTCTTGGAAACATTATATTCGGTGCTTTTTTTTCTGGGGGGATGCAAGGGGACGCATACCCCTAAACATTTTGTGAATCTTTGTACTTTTGTCCATTTACTATATTTATTGTTCCCATTCTGAACTATAAAATGGTGATTTTCTTGAGTCAAAATGAGAGTACCCCTAAACATTTTTAAAAGAAAAAAAAGCACTGATTATATTTAAATACTTTCAGTGCTTTGTTTTAAAAGTGTTTGGGCTGAAGCAAAATGCATGTCCTGTGAATCGCCAACTGTCGGCCACACTTGCTGGATTTTGCATTTCAAGTTGTGCCCCTTCTTTGCAGAGTACCACATCAGATTGCAAAATAACATCAGCAGCCGGAGAAAAAAACTTTGATAAAAGCCCAACTAAAACAAGACAGCCTCGGAAAGTGGATCTGCGAGCACGATACTGGGCCTTCCTTTTTGACAACTTAAGACGTGCAGTTGATGAAATCTATGTCACCTGTGAATCAGATCAGAGTGTAGTAGAATGCAAGGTAAGTTCTTCTGGTAGTGCAGTACATGCATGGATGATGCTTGGTTGTTACTTATAATCCTCAAAGTACTGCAGGACTCTTGAATCTTGTTGCTCTGTTCTTTATGAGTAGGCAGATATACTGTGGTCTAAGCTTTCATAGACTAGAGCCCGTTTCGTCATCTGCCACTCCAGACTTTAGGTTCTGAACGCTTATGTGCTAGAGAACATTCATTTCCATTGTGGTTGGGATCTGTGGTGAAACCACTGCCCCATCCAGGACCTTGCTGGTGAGCTGTGGCCAGAGTTGAGGGTGTGATTGGAGTGGCTTTTTCTATTTTTCTCTCCCCCCCCCCATAATGTATTTCCCCTTGACGGCATTGAGAGGAAAATTAAATCATTGACTCCAGGGCCTGTTTGTGGTGGGGATGATCCTGTAGATCCATAGCCTCCCTGGACCCACTGCATTCAGGGCAGCACCAGTGGGTCAGTGGCAGCAGCACTGATTTCCACAGCCACATTGGGGAAGGCCTGTGGCTGCAGACCTTCTTCTCAGTACACTGAGAGGGAGCCTAATCAGCTGCAATGTATTTTCATATGGTTCTGTTGGTGGGTGCTTTCATGGTCTCCGGCTGTCTTTTGCAGTAAGTTTTCAATGGAGTGGATGATAGTGGTTGAAAGAAAGGGAGGTGTTGGAGCAATTGGGTGGATGGTGTGTTTGTGTGTAAGGTGGACTTGTTAGTGGGGGCGGGGTCAGAGTGACGTATCGTAAATCGGTCTGCTTGGGCAAGAAGGGAGGATGAGACAGAAGGGATCCTTGACTCTGAAAATCTTTTCAAAATGTTCGTGTTTTTGCTTTTCAGAAAAGTTTATTGTTTTATTTGTTATTACAGGTTTTTGGTTTGATTGTTTATCTATAGTATAAGTTATTTTTGTAAATTGGTCTAAAACTGAAATGAAATAACAAATCTGCAGGATCCACATGAACCTTTAACCACCCTTCCTGGGAGCTTAGGATAGTTTCCTTATTCTTTAAGTTGCCTTTGGATTCCAGTTTGCTCTTTGTATGGACTGTAACAGGCTAACTTGACTAACCCTTTGAGCAATTGTCATTTTTAAAATTGGCTGTTTAAAACTCTCTAATCTTGTTTGTTTGCAGAAGATTAATCATAATTTAATTTTATATATACCCTATATGGTCAAAACTGCTTTAAAAACAAGAATATTATGGCAGTGTAAACCACTGAAATCCAATAAAACCAGAAGCTCTCAGAACAGAGGAAGCTCTAAAATAAGAAATCTTAAAGTCCTCTAATTAAAGAATAACTCTGAAATAAATTATTCATTAAACAACATTTAATATTTATATGATTCCCCCATTGCAGTGAGATTAACACACAGTAGACTGTATATGAATATATTGTAGTTGATTTACCTGCAAGTCCCCCAATATTTCAGTAATCAATCCTGTAGGTGGCACTATTGAGATTCAGCCTGAATTCACATTCTTTCGTTTCCTGTTTAATATCTTAATTACACATTGTTCCCTTTCTCCAGAGATAGCTATCGCTCCTCTCATTCACTTGCTGGTGGTAATTATGGAAGATTGATGGCTCAGTATAAACAGTGTCTGGGTGGGTCGTAGTCATAAGTTGGCTTCCCCCATATAATTTTAGATGGAAAACAGACACATCACCCAGTGTATTTTTCACCAGCTCAACTGAAAGGAAGCTGGCTTCCTTCTTTATAACATCAAATTTACTCCTTGGAGTTTTATAATAAGTAAAACAATTTGAATATATACATACATACACACACACCCCAAGAAATACATGGCGAGCAAAAGAGAGAAGTTTAACATTATGAAACTGTTGAAGGTATCCAAATTACTTTCCTATGAACTTTGAGTGAAAATATTCACCACATTCTGGAAACCATTATTATTGCTAGTCCATGACATGTAAAGAGAACTTTCATCTGGTCATGAATATTTAGTTTTCTGTTGAAATGAAAGATGACCAAATTGACTCTAGGGTTAGTGTACAAATAAAGCTGGAAGAAAGCAAATTCTGAAACCAAACAGTGGCTTGAGGTTTCCAAGCTGTCTGTTAGTTTAACACAATTTAACTCCCCCCACCACACACAAAAAACGAAACACTGAACTAAACTGAACTGTCCTCCTGCTCAGGAAATTTCCCCAAAGACCCTCCCCCCACTTTAAAGAGACCTGATACTCCCTGCAGTGTAATCAGATTATGATTTTCTAAACTTTTGTGGCTGAAAGAACAGTAGTTTATTTGTATGACATCTCCATAGATCCAAAACTGCATTCAGAATTCTGGTCATACCATTCATGCTAAGTTGGGAAGGAAATATTATATATCCAAAACCGCATTAAAACTAAAACAAAAAATCCCCCAAACATTCATTTTACAGAAGAGTTAAGATTGTTAAGTGATACCAGTGTAATTATCCAATGAATAATTTGTATACAAACCCTAAACATTAGGAAACTGTATAGAATTCCTGCCTTTCAAAAAAAGGGGGGGCTGTATTTTATTGTGCCACTGGAGCTTTAGTTCAGTCTTATGCATTGGTGACAATCCATGGCCACTTCAGTTATGGCATTTATGTTTTAGAAAGTACAAATGGGACCTACAAATGGGGGGGGGAGGTGTTTGTGTATGTCTGAGGATGCTAACTTCCCTCCTGTTTCTTAGCTGACCTTGTTTAATGTATATATGTATTTATTCTTTTCCTTAAAATATTGTAAGTCACTTTGGGTTGCTGTGGTAAAAAAGGTGTGAAAATAATAATTTTGCCTCTAGTTCTGTTGGCACAGGGCCACTGACGTCAATATTAGCAGGAGTGATTATCTCTATTTGCTTTATTGTGTGGGGTGTGTACATGTGTGGGGTGTGTACCCTGTAAAATGCTTATAGCTATGTGTTAGTTGGGGTGGGGGTGGGTGGCGCTGTGGTGGCGTTCTTGGGCTTGCCAATCAGAAGATCACAGTTTGAATCCGCATGACTCAGTGAGCTCCTGTTGCTCTGTCCCAGCTTCTGGTAACTTAGCAGTTTGAAAGCGTACCAGTGCAAGTAGATGAATAGGTAGTGCTGTGGCGGGAAGGTAAATGGCGTTTCCGTGTGCTCTGGTTTCTGTCACAGTGTCCCATTGTGCCAAAAGCGATTTAGTCCTGCTGGCCACATGACCCGGAAAAGCTGTCTGTGGACAAATGCTGGCTTCCTCAGCCTGAAGCGAGTTGAGAGCCGCACCCCATAGTCACCTTTGACTGAACCATCCAGGGGTCCTTTACCTTTTAGTTGGGGTGGGGAATATTCCACTGCAAAAGAAAGTGAAAATAATGATGGTTACGGTGACACTGCACTGTGATGTTGGCTTCTTCTGGATGGAAGTAATTCTGCTTCCCCTGTCTTTAGCACCAACCTTCTCTCATTTATACCATGCAGTGATCTCAGTTTTTGATGTGACTTTGACTGAGGCTACAGTGGCAGGCTTGAGCTTCCGTATCTGCAAGTTCCATCTTTTTCTGATATGTGCAAGTAAGTAGGACTGGGTGATGGTTGGTTTCCAACATCGCAGTGTATCACCAGCTAAACATTGTGATATACTGGTATATCACGATGTCTGAAATAAGGATGGAGCTATGTACGGTGGGCCTGGAGACTGGGTGTGCGGGTGGCTGAGGAAGCAGCCACAGAGAGGCAGGCAAGCGAGGGGCAACTGAGGCAAGCTCTTGCGTTTGGAGGGCAAACTCCTTCCACTCCTCCCTAGACAAAGAGAGGGAGAAGGAAGAAGCAGGAGCCTCGATTCCTGGCTGGGGTGAGGATGGATCGTGGAGGAGTGAGACACTGAAGGGGAACCCCCCCTCCAGAGCCTGGCAGGTGGTTCTTTAGGTGCCAGGAGGGGCAGGGCAGCTGGCTGAGATGAGCCACAGGGAAGCAGCTGGAGGGGGGAGGCAGAGCCGCAAGGAAGCAATCAGAGAGGAAAGGCAGGGAAAGAAGCAGCCAGCCAATCTCACTTTGGGGGAGGCAAAACGGTGTTTGGAAGGCAGCAGCCGGCAATCACCAATACACAGGGACAGGACTTCTCAAATTGCTCGCAATTATACCACCTCCTGGAGTTTTGAAGGCTGTTTGCAATGTATTGCCAGATCAAATATACTGAAACAGTTATCGCAATGTGGGCTGCTTCAAACCGGTTTTGAATTATGTATTGGTACATCGCACATATTTCCTCCTCATACATTATTCCGTAGTTTGGGGCTTTATTTAAGGTTTGAAGGAACAGAACAGAAATAGCAGTGTGTGATGTGCACCCAATTCTCCAGATGTTTGCTCATTAGTAAGTTCCACTCAGTTCTGCTTACTCCCAAGTAAGCATGCGTAGGGGATTTGTGCTCATTTCAGCATTGGCCATGGCTGATGGAAGAGAGAATGGAGCCATCTCAATCTCACCTGCTCTCCATCAAGGGGTCCAGAATTTGGTGTTTCCAAAGGTCTGAATTGCACGTGCTTTGGGAGAAGTAGACACTTTGTTCTCTTTTGTTTCCCTCCCCCTTCGTTTTGAAAAGTCTTAACTGTTTTTGTTCCAAAAGGGCGTCAGGAAGGAGGGCTGATGTGTCAAATATTTGGAGGCAACAAACATATAGAGATAGAAAAGAAGTAAGGAAATAATAATAATAATAATAATAATAATAATAATAATAATAATATCTTTATTGTCATTGCCCCCTCTCGGGGACAACGAAATTACTTGACTGCTCCATAAAAACACTAATTAAAACAATACAGTATAGTACAGCAAGGAAGATTAGATGACTTTCAAAGTCCAGGCTTCCCATTCAGGGCCGAGATCGCTCTGGAGAAGAAGCTGTTCTTAAGACGGCTCGTTCTTGTCTTCATCGTCCTGTATCTCCGTCCCTACGGCAGAAGCTCGAAGAGACAGTGACCAGGATGCGATAGATCTTTTACTATGTCCAGTGCCTTCCTATGGCACCTTGTGGCATAAATCTGCTCTAAGGTGGAGAGTGGGCAGCCAACAATGCTCTCTGCTGCCTTAACAACTCTGCACAACCCCATCCTGTCCTGGGTAGTACAGCTTCCGTACCACACATATAAGCCATAAGTGAGCACGCTCTCAATGGCACAGTGATAGAAGGCAGGCAGCAGTTTCTGCGGAAGATGGTTTTTCCTTAGAATTCTCAAAAAGTACACATATTACTTTTTAAACAGGTATATGTGCAAAACATGTTTGTGTACCTGTGAAAACATCACATGTGCATGTGGCAATCCATATTTATAGACACCAGTGTTAACAGTTTGGGGAACCAGACCTATCTGCTGCTCTCTGAATCATATACAGTGGTACCTCGAGTTAAGTACTTAATTCATTCTGGAGGTCCGTTCTTAACCTGAAACTGTTCTTAACCTGAAACACCACTTTAGCTAATGGGGCCTCCAGCTGCTGCCAGAGCACAATTTCTGTTCTCATCCTGAAGCAAAGTTCTTAACCCAAGGTACTATTTCTGGGTTAGAGGAGTCTGTAACCTGAAGCGTATGTAACCTGAAGCGTATGGATTGCAGAGTTTTGAGAAACTAAAAGGGAAGGTGAGAGATTGGTTGCACTATCATCAAATAAATGAAGTATTTAAAATGGACAGTAAAATTGGCTTCCAGGTGGAAAAATCAAAATTGGAGACTGAATTGTTAGAATCCAGTACTAGAAATTTGTCAAAAATGTATAATTTGCTGCTGAAATGGAATACACAAGATGAAACGGTTAAATCAAGTATGATTAAATGGGCTCAGGACATTGGTCATAACATCTTGTTTGCTGATTGGGAGAAGTTGTGGACCACCGGGATGAAATTTACGGCATGTAATGCCTTAAGAGAAAATATTATGAAAATGATCTATAGGTGGTACATAACCCCAGTCAAGCTTGCAAAGATTTACCATTTGCCTGACAATAAATGTTGGAAGTGTAAGGAAAAGGAAGGCACATTCTTTCACCTCTGGTGGACGTGCCCGAAGATTAAGGCATTCTGGGAAATGATCTATAATGAACTGAAAAAGGTATTTAAGTATACCTTCTCTAAGAAACCAGAGGCCTTTCTCTTGGGTATTGTCGGCCAAGGGGTGTTAAAGACGGATATAACTTTTTTTATGTATGCTACAACAGCAGCAAGAATACTCATTGCAAAGTACTGGAAGACACAAGATCTACCCACCCTGGAAGAATGGCAGATGAAGGTGATTGACTACATAGGCCTGGCAGAGATGACGAGCAGAATCCGAAATCAGGGAAGAGAAGCAGCGGAAGAAGAATGGAAAAAATTTAAGGACTATTTAAAGAAATATTACAAAATTAATGAAAGTTAGAATGATGTTGGATTAGAAAATAAATGGTTACTATTAGTAATGGATAAGATAAGGAGAATAAGTAAGATCAAACTAAATTAAAATAAGGGAAGATTTGCTGAATAAATGATTAGAAATTGGAATACAGAAAAAGGGAGGCATGAGGAAGTTGGAGAAGTAAGGGATAAGAAAACAAGATCTGAAATTGTACTTGTTTTTTTTGTTTGTTTGTTGTGTTTATTGTATTGTACTGTTATGTTTTTGTTGTTATAAAAAAAAATCCTTTAATAAAAAAATTAAAAAAAAAAAAACCTGAAGCGTATGTAACCTGAGGTACCACTGTACCCACAGCAGCCATGTTCACATTTCAAAGTAAGCCAGGATTCATAATACAACAACAAACCATGTTTTAAGGCATACTAAAAATCCTGACTCATTAGGAGAGGAACAAACTAGGATCCTGGGCTCAGATGTCACAGGCATGCCAAGCTCAATGGTGGCTTACTGGGTTTGTTTTTCCTCCTCATTCCACAAGAGGAGTGAAGCAGGAGCAATCAGGATGGGTGCCCCACCAGCCTTGGATTGTTGTTATGTGTAAATGCATCCAATAGAATCATAGAGTTGGAAGAGACCACAAGGGCCATCGAGTCCAACCCCCTGCCAAGCAGGAAACACCATCAGAGCACTCCTGACATATGGTTGTCAAGCCTCTGCTTAAAGACCTCCAAAGAAGGAGACTCCACCACACTCCTTGGCAGCAAAGTCCACTGTCAAACAGCTCTTACTGTCAGGAAGTTCTTCCTAATGTTTAGGTGGAATCTTCTTTCTTGTAGTTTGGATCCATTGCTCCGTGTCCGCTTCTCTGGAGCAGCAGAAAACAACCTTTCTCCCTCCTCTATGTGACATCCTTTGATATATTTGAACATGGCTATCATATCACCCCTTAACCTCCTCTTCTCCAGGCTAAACATGCCCAGCTCCCTTAGCCGTTCCTCATAAGGCATCGTTTCCAGGCCTTTGACCATTTTGGTTGCCCTCCTCTGGACACGTTCCAGTTTGTCAGTGTCCTTCTTGAACTGTGGTGCCCAGAACTGGACACAGTACTCCAGGTGAGGTCTGACCAGAGCAGAATACAGTGGCACTATTACTTCCCTTGATCTAGATGGGCATAGCCAAGGGCGTAGCCAAGGGGGGCGTAGCCAAGGGGGGCAGGGAGGGGCAGCTGTCTCCCCCCAAATCAATAAAAATACATAGCAACTGAGGTTCTGCCACCCCTAACAAAAATCTTGACTATGCTTATGATCCAATTTGAAGTGCACATGTGCTGTCATATAAGTGTGTGAAAGGGGCCCAATTTCCCCTTGCAAATAGTACTTGCAATAATATTTTTCCCTTTGCAAATAGTATGTCAGCATTTAGGTTTTTATCCCTGTAAGGAAGGATGGAGAGCCAAGCGCATAAATTTACTTGAAGTCCGTTTGAGGCTTCTAAGTATACTATAAATTGTTACTGAATGAAAATAATGATACAAAATCTCTTTAAACTGTTAATTGTTTTTAATTTTTCTACTGCAACTGAAGGATTTTATCATTTTTCTTAAAGTAATATCAGAAAGGACAATTGTATGTTCATCTGTGGAATATCTGGTCAAGTTTGTTTGCATTTTTGGAATTTGAAACAATATTTATTCAAACACAACAAGTAATATTTATTATATTCCTAAAGCAATTTGTTGCCTTCCTAAAAGAAAACCCCCTGCATTCATTTTAAATGAAGAAAGAGCAATCATTACATTTCAGTCTTTACATAATAGGAATTGGAATGTCTGTGTGCAGTGCAATGAGGGAGTGGGCCAGATTATTGATTTACAGTGTTGTTGAGGATAATGTTTATTGTATTTGAATGAGACAGGGCTCTGGTGACTGTTTGCGGTTGAAACTGCAGACGGAAGGGTTGTGGTGGAGATGCAAACAGGCTTGTGAGAAAATCAGCTGTTGGTAATCTCTCCAAGCTTTGGAGTTTGCCTTAAGGACAGTTGTATTTTACAGCTCAAACCTATACACATTTACTTGGAAGTAAGTGTTGTGTTCAGTGGGACTTGCTTTCTTGTGTTCAGGGTTGTAATCATAGTAGCTCTTCTTAAGCTGCAATATGCACATGCCATTTTTTCATGGTTTGGAATACAGGAACAAATAGTTAAAGCAGGCTGTCTCCATCAGTTGTGTGTTTTGGCGACTAATGAAATGAAGTCTGCAAATTTTCCAGGGAAAAGCAAATATATATGGATGAGATATGTCATTGAAATCCATGGAATTTCCAAGTATGTTCAAAGTTGCGTTCTGGATTTATCAAGGTTTTGAGGAGTTTGATCCATTTTCATTTAAAGGAGCTTTATTTCTGTGCAGTGATTATCCTAACCGGATAATTCTAATTACAGGTAGGTAGCATGCACACTTCTTCAGATGCACTGAAACAGAAGTCACCAGACCCTTATATATAGCGAGAGGGTGGGGATCAACCATTCCCACCACCCTTCTGAATAATACCCCTCCCCACCCTCTCACTATATATAAGGGTCTGGTGACTTCTGTTTCAGTGCATCTGAAGAAGTGTGCATGCACACAAAAGCTCATACCAATAACAAACTTAGTTGGTCTCTATGGTGCTACTGGAAGGAATTTTTTTATTAGGATAATTCTAAGTGTCTGATTATAGATATTAATGAAGGATGTGGGTTGAAATAGTGCCTTCTTTACCTCAAGAGGAGGGGCCATATTTTGGTGAGAGAGCACTTTGCTTGCCTTCAGACGGTTCCAAATCCAATCTTAATAGCTAGATGATAGGAAAGGATGAGTCTTACTCCAAGACTCTGGAACACTGCTGCCAGAGTAGACCACAGGTGAGCAACCTGTCGCCTTAAGGCTTCATGTGACCCTTGACCCAAATGTCATGAGAGTGGCAAGGATGGGGAAGCCGGTATTATCCCTCCTTGGTCCGCAGCCCCCAACAGATTACACCCAAGGAATTGCAGCCCCTGACAGGAAAAGGGGCTCCACTCTGGAAAGGACAAGACTAAGACAGATGGGCTACCAATCTGATTTGTAAGACAGTGTTGTATGAACTGGCAGCAGTTCTAAATCTAAGCCGTTAAGGATGTAATTATGCTAGAGTTGCACATGTACAGGGCTGGCAGTGATCACAAGAAGAGCCCTTCTGGATTAGGCCAAAGTCCCATCTAGTCTAGCTTCCTCTTCTCACTGTGGCCAACCAGATGCATAAGGGGAGCCTGCATGCAGGACTCAATTGCAGCAGCATTCTCCCCACATGTGAATCCCAGCAACTCATATTCAGAGGCTCCTTGCTTCCAGCTGGGGCGGTAGAACATAGGCAATAGGCTTTTCTCAACCTTTTCTCAACAAGATACAGCTCCATAGTCTCTTTTCTGAATACTGTAACCAGTACAGTGGTACCTCGGGTTACATACGCTTCAGGTTACAGACTCCGCTAACCCAGAAATAGTACCTCGGGTTAAGAACTTTGCCTCAGGATGAGAACAGAAATCGTGCTCCCGTGGCGCGGCAGCAGCAGGAGGCCCCATTAGCTAAAGTGGTGCTTCAGGTTAAGAACAGTTTCAGGTTAAGAACAGACCTCCGGAACGAATTAAGTACTTAACCCGAGGTACCACTGTATTCCAAGTGTGTCTTTACCGTAGATATAGTGTCATTATGGTATTGTCAGTTTGGGGCTCAGTCCCTTTCCTAATTATTCCTAGCATGGCATTCACCTTTTTCACAGCTACTGCACTCTTAAGTCAACATTTCAGTCACCTGTGTTTCAGATTCCATTTAGCATCTGTTCTATTTTTTTAAATTGCCTCAATGTGCAGCAGTGTACATTTGCTAACATTGAATTGCATTTGCTTTTACTGACTGTTAACCAATTTTGAAGAGAGTATTTTGGAGTGCCTTCAATCCCTTTTTGTTTTAACCACTTGCAAAATTTGGTAGCATAATCAAATTTGGCTAGCACACTGTTCACCTCTAACTCTAGATGATTAATGGACAAATTTAAAAGCACAAGTCCTAATACTAATCTGTGGAAGAAATCCACTTTCTATCAGTGGGGAACCTGCCCCTTTATTCCTACTCTCTGCATCCTGTTTTTTAGCTAGTTACTGATGCATATGAGGACCTCTCCTCTTATTTCATGACTTCTAAACTTATTCAGGAGCCTTTGGTGAGTTATTCCTAGACACCAGCATTGCTTTTTCAGTGCTAGCCCACACAGAACTGAATGAATGAATATTTCAGTATAGAGACAACAATCAAATTACTAAGTTCTCAGGGGATCTGGGCTTTCTCTCGCTATCCAACTTCCATAGACTTAAACAGGAATTGTTGTGTACAGAGTTGCAGCCTTGTTACAGTCTTGTTTCTTCTCCTGCATTTGTTGAGGTGTCCGAGGCAGATGAGTAGGATAGGGAGACAAAATACATGAGATTTGTTCAGGGCTTCTCCCAAGTTACTTTACATTGGTGGCATTCCACATCAATGCTCTTTTTAGCAGTTGACATTTTTGGTTTTCCCCCCTTAAATGTGGCTTAAGTCTCTAGCAGTTTTACAGAGCAATCATACATATTTTATAAACTATGCAGAAGCCATACAAGAGAAACTAGCAAATGGAGGTATTCTACTCAAGTGGATAGCGGGTCGGGCTGTGGTCTAAACCACTGAGCCTCTTGGGCTTGCTAATCAAAAGGTCGGCAGTTCGAATCCCCGCAACGGGGTGAGCTCCCGTTGCTCTGTCCCAGCTCTTGCCAACCTAGCAGTTCAAAAGCATGCCAGTGCAAGTAGATTAATAGGTACTGCTGCGGTGGGAAGGTAAACGGCGTCTCTGTGCACTCTGGTTTCCGTCACAATGTTCCGTTGTTCCAGAAGCAGTTTAGTCCTGCTGGCCACATGACCCAGAAAAGCTGTCTGCGGACAAATGCCAGCTCCCTCGGCCTGAAGTGAGATGAGCGCTGCAACCCCATAATCGCCTTTGACTGGACTTAACTGTCCAGGGGTCCTTTACCGTTTCCGTTACCTTTACCTTTTAATCTGTAGAACTGTTTTGAAAATACTGTATGAAACTTTGAAGCTTAAGAATCAGACTCACAGAATCATAGAATTGTAAGGGATCAACAGAGTAATCTAGTCCAACCCCCTGCAATACAGAAAGCTCAACTAAAGCATCTGTGATAGATGGCCATCCAATCTCTGCTTAAAAACTCCCAAGGAAGGAGAGTCCACCACCTTCCGAGGGAGTCCCTTCTACTGTTAAACAGCTCTTTCGCCCAGAAAGCTCTTCCTGATGTTTAGTCAGAATCTCCTTTCTTATGACTTCAACAGGACCTTCCCTCTGGAGCAGGACAAAGCCAGATTGCTCCATGTTCCATGTGACAGCGCATTAGATATTGAAGATGGCTAACATATCATAGACTTGTAGAGTTGGAATGGACCCCAAGGGACATCTAGTCCAACCCCTTACAATGCAGGAATCCTAGCTAAAGCATCCAGGACAGGTGGCCATCCAGCCTCTATTCCAAAACCTCCAAGGAAGGAGAGTCCACCACCTCCCAAGGAAGACCATTCCACTGTTGAACAGCTCATACTGTCAGAAAGTTCTTCCTGGTGCTTAGTCTGAATCTACTTTCTTGTAACTTGAAGCCAAGTTCGAGTTCTATCCCCCAGAGCAAGGGAAAACCATCTTGCTCCCTCTTCCATTGAGTTACAGCACTTGAGATATTTGAAGATGGCTATCATATCTGGGTATGGCTAAACATACCCAGCTCCATCAACCAATCCTCAGAAGGCTTGGTTTTCCGATCCTTGATCATATTGGTCACCTTTCTCTGCACACGTTCCAGCTTGTCAACATCTGTCTAATTTGTGGTGCCCAGAATTGGACACGGTATTCCAGGTGTGGTCTGACCAAGGCAGAATGTTGTTGTTGTCGTTTAGTCGTGTCCGACTCTTCGTGACCCCATGGACCAGGGCACGCCAGGCACTCCTGTCTTCCACTGCCTCCCGCAGTTTGGTCAGACTCATGTTTGTAGCTTCAAGAACACCGTCCAACCATCTCGTCCTCTGTCGTCCCCTTCTCCTTGTGCCCTCAATCTTTCCCAACATCAGGGTCTTTTCCAGGGAGTCTTCTCTTCTCATGAGGTGGCCAAAGTATTGGAGCCTCAGCTTCACGATCTGTCCTTCCAGTGAGCACTCAGGGCTGATTTCCTTCAGAATGGAGAGGTTTGTTCTTCTTGCAGTCCATGGGACCCTCAAGAGTCTCCTCCAGCACCATTATTCAAAAGCATCAATTCTTCGGCGATCAGCCTTCTTTATGGTCCAGCTCTCACTTCCATACATCACTACTGGGAAAACCATGGCTTTAACTATACAGACATTTGTTGGCAAGGTGATGTCTCTGCTTTTTAAGATGCTGTCTAAGTTTGCCATCTCCTTTCTCCCAAGGAGCAGGCATCTTTTAATTTCATTTAAAAAAATATATATTTATTGAAATTTTCAAAAAAGAAAAAGAAAACCATAAAAAAAACATAAAAGAAAAACAACAATTAAAAACACTTAAAGTTCACCTCTTACTGTCAATGACCAATTTCCTTGACTTCCCCACACCGTCCCTTCTTGTATTCCAGTTCCAATTTTAGCTCAGCAAGTTCTTGTCCCCAAACTTTATCATATTTTCTCTAATTCATTTTAGTTATCCAATTTTAACTTATAAACCTCAATCTTTGTACATCAATACTTATTCTTAAAAATCTTTTTCTAAGTTCACCCCATCAATTTAATTAACCAACTTTAACTTAAGAACCTCAATCTTTATACGTCAATACTTATTCTTAAAAGTCTTTTTCTAAGGTCGGCCCCAATTCCCTTCCCTAAAATCCCCATTTTTATGTTAATGACAAAACCAAATTAATTAAAACAATATATAGTTATACACCCTTCGGATTCCCAGGACCCCACCACCCCCTTTTCCCGGTTTCGAACCCCAACAAAAAGTCCATCAGTCCATCTGCAATCAGCCTGGCGACCTCACATCCGAGGCTCTCAATTCTCTCTCAGCTCCTCTCTGCCGGTTTTTTTGATAGTCCTTTATATTTAACACCAAATCTCGAAGAAGCTCTGTCCCAATAATGTCCATGTTTCTTCCAGCCAGGCCTCCATATTTAAAAGTGGAGCCAAAATCTTGTTTCTTACTTCTCTTAAGTCCAAATGTCCCAAAAGCTCCAATTTCCACTTTAACCAGGTTTGTATTCCATATATCTTCAGATCTCCACATAGGGAGATCTCTCCATTTTCCATTCTTCAATTCAAACCAAATTTTCGTCATCCTGATCTTATTTTCCTTTATATCCATCTTGGCCGGCCTCTGGCTCTCCTCAACCATCTGTGGCATTGTAGCTCCTCCTTCTTTTTCCTTCAAATCATCCTGTTCCTCTTTCATCATATTCTCAGATTTCTCAAATTTCTTTTCTTGTTCGGCTGCTGAAATTTTAAGATCAACTGCAAGACTTTCTTGTTCATCTGCAAAAACTTGAGTCAAGTCCCTCCCAGGCTCAGCAACTTTGTTTACTGTTCCCTTCAGTATTGTGATGTTATTAGCCAAAACATCACTCTGTTTCTGTAACTCTCCCAAGAGAAGAAAAGACCTCTCCAGTTCAGCCAGTATTTTTCCACTTACAGCCATTTTTGTAATGTCTTAAATCCCCTCTAGAGGGATTCTAGTTTCTTGTTATCTTCCAGTTCCAACCCAAAAGTCAAATTAGTCTTTTCTCTTTATTTTTAACAATTTATTACCAAATTGTAACAAAAATAACCAGCAAAGATAGCAAAAACAAAGTTCTCCTTTTTCCCCAACTTTGACAGCTAGTTTGACAGCTGTCAAAGTCTTTATTTCTCTTCTGCAGGCTCTCCCATCGATCTTGGGGGGGGGGTGAATTCCGTTTCCAATGTTAGCTCTTATCCTCCAGCACAATCACTTAAATTGCCCCAACGTTAATTGTTTTTCTCCACAAAGTTAATTGCTTTTCTCCACAAAGAAGAAAGGTATTCTCACAACCTTAGTAATAAAATCCTTGCTTTACGATGTTTACAAGGTGGGTGGGCGGACCCAACCCCTGCTGAGCCGATTCCCTCCGGAGCTCGGAGGGAATCCGCCATTAGGCGATGGCACTAACCCGGAAGTCTAGGCATCTTTTAATTTCATGACTGCTGTCACCATCTGCAGTAATCATGGAGCCCAAGAAAGTAAAATCTCTCACTACCTCCATTTCTTCCCCTTCTATTTGCCAGGAGGTGATGGGACCAGTGGCCATGAGCTTGGTTTTTTTTTTATGTTGAGGTTCAGACCATATTTGGCGCTGTCCTCTTTCACCCTCATTAAAAGGTTCTTTAATTCCTCCTCACTTTCTGCCATCAAGGTTGTCTCATCTGCATATCTGAGGTTGTTGATATTTCTTCCAGCAATCTTAATTCCAGCTTGGCATTCATCCAGCCCAGCCTTTCGCATGATGAATTCTGCATATAAGTTAAATAAGCAGGGAGACAGAATACAGCCTTGTCGTACTCCTTTCCCAATTTTGAACCAATCAGTTGTTCCATATTGAGTTCTAACTGTAGCTTCTTGTCCCACATAGAGATATCTCAGGAGACAGATGAGGTGATCAGGCACTCCCATTTCTTTAAGAACTTGCCATAGTTTGCTGTGGTCGACACAGTCAAAGGCTTTTGCATAGTCAATAAAGCAGAAGTAGATGTCTTTCTGGAACTCTCTAGCTTTCTCCATAATCCAGCGCATGTTTGCAATTTGGTCTCTGGTTCCTCTGCCTCTTCTAAATCCAGCTTGCACTTCTAGGAGTTCTCAGTCCACATACTGCTTAAGCCTTCCTTGTGGAATTTTAAGCATAACCTTGCTAGCGTGTGAAATGAGTGCAATTGTGCGGTAGTTGGAGCATTCTTTGGCACTGCCCTTCTTTGGGATTGGGATGTAGACTGATATTCTCCAATCCTCTGGCCACTGCTGAGTTTTCCAAACTTGCTGGCATATTGAGTGTAGCACCTTCACAGCATCATCGTTTAAAATTTTAAATAGTTCAGCTGGAATATCATCACTTCCACTAGCCTTGTTATTTGCAGTGCTTTCTAAGGCCCATTTGACTTCACTCTCCAGGATGTCTGGCTCAAGGTCAGCAACCACACTACCTGGGGTGTACGAGACATCCATATCTTCCTGGTATAATTCCTCTGTGTATTCTTGCCACCTCTTTTTGATGTCTTCTGCTTCTGTTAGGTCCTTACCACTTTTGTCCTTTATTATGGTAATCTTTGTACGAAATGTTCCTTTCATATTTCCGATTTTCTTGAACAGATCTCTGGTTCTTCCCATTCTATTGTTTTCCTCTATTTCTTTGCATTGCTCGTTTAAGAAGGCCTTCTTGTCTCTCCTTGCTATTCTTTGGAAATCTGCATTCAATTTCCTGTATCTTTCACTATCTCCCTCGCACTTTGCTTGCCTTCTCTCCCCCGCTATTTGTAAGGCCTCGTTGGACAGCCACTTTGCTTTCTTGCATTTCCTTTTCATTGGGATGGTTTTAGTTGCTGCCTCCTGTATAATGTTACGAGCCTCCATCCATAGTTCTTCAGGCACTCTGTCCACCAAATCTAAATCCTTAAACCTGTTCCTCATTTCCACTGTGTATTCATAAGGGATTTGACTTAGATTGTATCTTACCGGCCCAGTGGTTTTTCCTACTTTCTTCAGTTTAAGCTTGAATTTTGCTATAAGAAGCTGATGATCTGAGCCACAGTCCGCTCCAGGTCTTGTTTTTGCTGACTGTATAGAGCTTCTCCATCTTTGGCTGCAGAGAATATAATCAAGCTGATTTCGATGCTGCCCATCTGGTGATGTCCATGTGTCATCTCTTGTGTTGTTGGAAAAGAGTGTTTGTGATGACCAGCTTGTTCTCTTGGCAGAACTCTATTAGCCTTTGCCCTGCTTCATTTTGAACTCCAAGGCCAAACTTGCCAGTTGTTCCTTTTATCTCTTGACTCCCTCCTTTGCATTCCAATCCCCTATAATGAGAAGAACATCCTTCTTTGGTGTCATTTCTATAAGGTGTTGTAAGTCTTCATAGAACTGGTCAATTTCAGTTTCTTCAGCACCAGTGGTTGGTGCATAAACTTGGATTACTGTGATGTTAAAAGGTCTGCCTTGGATTCGTATCGAGATCATTCTATCATTTTTGAGATTGCATCCCAGTACAGCTTTCACCACTCTTTTGTTGACTATGAGGGCCACTCCATTTCTTTTATGGGATTCTTGCCCACAGTAGTAGATACGATGGTCATCTGAACTGAATTCGCCCATTCCCGTCCATTTTAGTTCACTGATGCCCAGGATGTTAATATTTATTCTTGCCATCTCATTTTTGACCACATCCAACTTACCCAGGTTCATGGTTCTTACATTCCAGGTTCCTATGCAATATTTTTCTTTACAGCATTGGACTTTCCTTTCGCTTCCAGGCATATCCGCAACTGAGCGTCCTTTCGGCTTTGGCCCAGCCGCTTCATCAGCTCTGGATCTACTTGTACTTGTCCTCCACTCTTTCCTCAGTAGCATGTTGGATGCCTTCCGACCTGAGGGGCTCATCTTCCAGGGTCATAACTTTTATATGCCTGTTGTCTTTGTCCATGGAGTTTTCTTGGCAGGGATACTGGAGTGACTTGCCGGTTCCTCATCCAGGTGGATCACGTTTGGTCAAAACTCTCCACTATGACCGGTCCATCTTGGGTGGCCCTGCACGGCATAGTTCATAGCTTCTCTGAGTTATTCAAGCCCCTTCGCCACGGCAAGGCAGTGATCCATGAAGGGGAAGGCAGAATAGAGTGGTACTATATTTTGCCTTGATCTGGACACTATACAGTGGTGCCTCTGGTTGCGAATGGGATCCATTCCGGAGGCCCGTTTGCAACATGAAAAGCCCGTAACCTGAAGCGCCATATCTGCGCAGGGGTGCGGCGCGATTTGGTCTTGTGCGCATGAGCGATTTAGCACTTAATGCGTGAGCGGCGAAACCCGAAAGTAACCCTTTCCGGTACTTCTGGGTTGCCGCGGGATGCAACCTGAAAAAACATCATGAAGCAAACATAACATGAGGTATGACTGTACTTCTGTTGATGCAGCCTAGAATAGCATTAGCTTTCCCCCCCTGCTGCATCACACTGTTGAGCTTGTGGTCCACTGAGACCCCTAGATCCTTTTCACATGGATTGCTAATAGGCAGGTGTCCCCCTTCTTATATTTGTGTATTTGTTCTTTCTGCCTAAGTGTAGAACCAGGGTTGACATATTTTGAAGAGCAAAAAAGAGGACACATTTGGTGACTTCCACTTTTAACCATGGAGCAGTATGATGACTCTGTCCATGAAAAGAAGGATGTGTCCTGGAAAAAGAGGGCATATGGCAACCTTATAATGTGGAGTTTTACTCATGCAGCAGAACTTTCCTTACCCTGGTCTGGTCGCCCAACCCTCTGTAGCAGATTTTGAGCATACATTGGGGAGGACTGCAGGAGAGGAGGTGGAAGTTCCATTGCACAAGTTGGATTCAACCCTCTGGCTGTATTTGCATGTACCACTAAAACATGGTTTAATGTTGCAAGAACATGTCTGTGTAGGTCTTGGGCTTGTGTGCTTCCCTCTCTCATCTGGCATGGCCACAAGGAAAGGTCCTAAACCTTTTCTTCCTTTGTAAACTAACCACAGCTTACAGGCATATTCATCTAGTCAAACTGTGGTTTATGAAGCTGGCTTGTTTTCTTAGCTTAAGATTAAGCACACTTTAGGTTGAGCATTACACTAAGCTGTGATTAATCAGCGATGGTTAATCAAAAGTGAAAGTAGAAGCTTCCAAGTTTCCCTGTGTTCCTGTCGGATGAGGAGAAGGGAAAGGGGATCTCAAAAGCCCAAAGTTCACCCAGGCTTGTCCTTGTAACATGAAACCATGGTTTAGCTGTTTACTTGGGAGTGAGCCCCATTGAGCTCTGTGGAGCTGACTTCTGAGCATACATGCATGGAGTTGTACTGTTAATAGCCAGCTTCATAAATACAACCCCATCTCAGCTCCGATAAATCAAGTTTTCTTCCCCTAAAAATTGCTGTAGGGATGCACTTGCCCTTGAAAAATAATGGGATTTTTAAATGATCATGACTATAGCACAGAAACAGACTTTCCTTTTTTGTCAGCACCTTTTCAAGTGGTACATATTTCCACTGCTTCAGCACTGTAGGGTATATCTGCTGCACTCATGACTGTGGGTGAACTGGAGAGCTGTATTGATGGCCAAGACCCCAGGGCCCTGTGCGCAAGGATTGTGTGTCAGTAGGACAAAAGGGATGGCGCCAACCATCCTGCTGTGTGCGCCAGTAACTAGAATTAATTACAAACCAATCGAATCCGTTGCAGCCAATTGGTAAACTAATTGGTAATTTTAGCTGTACATCTATATGTAGTTATCTGGGTGCCTGCCTGTAACAGCGCTTTCAGAGCCACTTTTGTTCGGCTGCCTCCTGATGGACAAAATGGCCTTCATAGCTTTAGGGAGAAAGATGTGCATCAGTGGATATGGGGCCGCTCCAGCTGCTTGTCTTGTTTGTATTCCCTTGTTCGTAAAACAGGATTCAGATTACAGCTGCATGGTGCTTGCTCTGATAATTTTGGATAACAGCAGAGCTACGCATTTCTTGAAATAGGCTCCTTTAAGCCATTAACTGTAATTTCTGTATGGCAGGCATCTCTTGAAACAAAATGTCATGTTTTCAAGTTAACTGGCTGTTTAGGAACGGGCAAATCTTCAGGTTGAGAGTTCATTTCTTAGCCATGTTCTCTGGGCAAATTGCTTCTTGTGGCCTGCGCTCCCATCTATGGCCACCTGAAAGAGAAGAAGGTTTGATCTGCCATTGGCAGGGTTGCGACTGGATGCCAGCTCTAATATTTCATTTTGTGGAACATGTCTTGCTACCTGCTGACTTGGCACTGCAAACAACTATCTATTGTGTCCACCTTTCCCTTTAAAAAGGAAAAGGAAAAGAAAAAGTTCTTATTAGAGCTACCTCTTCCAGCTGATTTAAAGTTTTAGTGTATTAATGTTTATATATTGTATTGTATTTTCTTTTTTTTTTTGCTTCTTTTTTTTCTTTTTTGTAAGGTTTAAAAGTAATAAATATTATTTTTAAAAAATAAAGTTTTAGTGTATTAATCATCTCTTTTTTAAACAAATAATTGATGCAAATGTACTTTTATTTAATATTAATACCTACTTTAAAAGTGCTGTTCTGGGTCCACCCTCCTGCTTTGTGCAGTGGCCAGTCAAGGCATGGTGGCAATAGCCCTCCCAGGCAGATGGACACTTCCCAGCAGCTGATATTCAGTGGCAAATTTAAGAAGGAAAACACACACAAAACCAAGTTTTTTTCTTCATAAAGGAGAGGCAACAACACAACACAGACTGTCAACTTACACTGAAAATACAATCATACTTCCTTCTAAAATTAAATGCGAGTTCACATAAGCACCCCACATGTCAATTTTAACATAATGGATAGCAGCCATTTGATAGATCCTCCATGAATTTATCTGGTTGCCTTTTAAATTAATGTGAAGCTGATCTCCTTTACGCTACTGTCCAGGATTCAGCACTTTTAAATAAAAAGGGAGTTGGAAATCGGATTGTGATGTTGTGGCAATGGATCCCATAAATTTAATTCTATGTACTTTTTTTAGACATGGAAGAGAGGCTGGAGGTGTTTTACAATTTAATAAACAAAAACTGCCACTCAGTTTTTGGCAGGGAAGGCCATCTTTAATAGTCTCTCTTTTTATTCCCTATTACACCATCTTGGCAGAATGGATACAGCTTCAGAATAATGAAGTGTGACCTAAACTCTCAGCACCTCTCTTCATAATTAATCAGCTAAAGAGAGGGTGGCCAGTTGCATGTTACCAACAAAGACTTGCCTCAGCAAAGCAGAGGATAGACGATTACGTTAATTTGCATTAAAACTGCATATAGTAACATATGCATAGACACAAATTTGGAAATAATAGCTATAATTTAAATAGAAATATAGTACATCTCGCCATGGTGGAGATGCCTGCAAACTCTGCTGACCAGGTGCTGCTAAGTGTTGGTGGGCAACTTCGAGGGCCACCAACCCTCCTTTCGTCATGATTTTTTGACATTCCTCAAATAGAGAGTCCCTTCAAATAGAGGACTTTCCTGTGTAGAGCAGAGCACATGGTAACCCTAAGGTGGTGAAATCAACAAATCCCAAATCAACTGGGCTCACGCTGGCAAAGTAGAAAGGGTGGGGGAAGCATTTTTCCACACCTTTGTTTCTTCTTCCATAGGCCTATAGTTTGGTTTTTCAGATTTTTGTTTCTTTCAAATTTTGCCTCTCATTGCTCTCCATGGAAGAGGAAATTAATATGGCAGCTCCAGGGCTGTTGTACTCCCTCTCCTCTTTGGGAGCCCCCTTTTTTTTCCATAGGAAGAAGAACACACACGGATGCAAAATGGCACTCTTCAGAATATGAGAATTAGTATAATTCTGGCAGAACTTAGAATAATTCTGGTGCAACAGCAGCAGTCTGGCTTGCTTGGAGTCTGCTGTTAAGGGAATTCAATTTTTTAAAAATCATTCCTCTTTTTCTGCTCTGTTGACTTGGACAAATTAGGTCTCTTAGTATGAACTACTGAATGGATTGCTTAAGCTGGACATAATGATGGTGTCATTGGACACTGTTAATTGACTTATTGAATATATTTTGTATGCATCTAAACTTGATTGTAATGTATTATGGCTATTGTTCTATTGTTGTTGTTGTTGAACTGTCTTATTTTCTGTACCATTGTCACTGGTTTCAGAGTCAAGGGTGGCTAAACCCATTAATCTTTGGGAAGGGCTCAAGCTCAGTAGTAGAGCACATGAATGCCCAAGGTCCCAGGTCCAATCCCCAGCAGCTCCCAGTAGGGCTGGGAGAAACCCAGTTTGAAACCTTGGAGAACTGCTGTCAGTCCATGGTAACGGTACTGTGCTAGATGAACCAGTATAAGGCAGCTTCCTAGGCTCATCATATGTGAACTTGGCCTTTAAGTATTGAAGTGAGAGCTGGAGTCGGAATCAGCATTGATGAGCATTTGCTAAAGCCCATGCCTGCATAGGGGGCCACTGGTGACCTCTACACCACCACCACGCCAACCAGCCCTGCTGCTCTTGCACCTTCTACTATTCCTTATTGTTGCATCTTCCTGGGAATTACTTGATAAGCTTCACCAACTCCAAAATACTGTCATTGTTCTCTTAAATGCCTTGTCTCCAAAGGCTGCAAAACAATGGAAATCAGGTGTGTTCTGCCAGTCTAGATATACCGTAGCTGGTGAAATATTATATAGAATAAGTACTGTTTTAAAAACAGGTTTTTTCCTCATAATTATTTGCTGCTGGGTTGATCCTTGTTTGTTCTATTTCATTTCTGTTCTTGGTTTGTATATGATATGTTCCTTTGATAAATTTATGTTGTAGGAGGTGTTAATGATGCTAGACAACTATGTACGAGATTTCAAGGCTTTGATTGATTGGATACAGCTTCAAGAAAAGCTGGAGAAGGCTGATGCCCAGAGCAGGTAATTGGAAAAATATTTCCATATAACTTTCCACATAACACTGGTCCTAAAGGATCTTTACTGGCTCCCAGTATGTTTCTGAGCACAATTCAAGGTGTTGGTGCTGACCTTTAAAGCCCTAAACAGCCCTGGCCCTGTACTCCTGAAGGAACATCTTCACCCCCATCATTTAGCCTGGACACGGAGGTCCTCCTCCGAGGGTCTTCTGGTGGTTCCCTCACTATGGGAAGTGAAGTTACAGGGAACCAGGCAGAGGGCCTTCTTGGCAGTAGCACCCTCCTAATGGAATGCCCTCCCATCAGCTGTCAAGGAGATATAAAAAACAACAACATTTAGAAGACCTCTGAAGGCCTTCAGGGAAGTTTTTAATGTTTGACGCTTTATTATGTTTTTTATATTTTGCTGGGAGCCTCCCAGAGTGCTTGGGAAACCCAGCCAGATGGGTGGGGTATAATAATAATAATAATAGTAGTAGTAGTAGTAGTAGTAGTAGTAGTAGCAGTAGTAGTAGTTGTTTTTATTATGCTTGTTCTCTATATGGCAGGCACTTTGTTTCAGATACTGTCCCAAATGCTAGCATGTTGTGGCCTAACCAGAGTTTGGCCTTCAGTCTTGTGCACTCCTTTCTCTGTGTGTGCTTCAATTCCCTTCCTCATTTGTAATAGCTGTAGTTTGAAATCAGGTAAACAATTATTATTGTAAACCATAGTTTGCATCTAAACTAGAATGGGAACTCATATTTGAACTAGATCTGGAGGCAAGCTGCAGTTTGTTCTCACTAAGTTTGTCTGATCTGAGATTACTGCAAACCTATTGTTACGTTGAACCAGAAGTGAGGGAGATGCAACTCAGTGCAGGTGGGGAAGATGGCGCATAGCACTTCAAGGCACGACCCTGAAACCCAAGCCATGGTTTGGCTGTTATATCTGAACCAAACTCTATGCACAGTTATGGTTAACTGTGGGTTCCTGGTTTATTTTCTGGATTATGTGAAGTGTGGAGTAAAGGAGCTGTATGCAGATGTATTGTGGTTTGTAAGCCAGGATTGTGTAAACCATTTCTCTCTGGCCATTTTTAACGCTAATGTTACGATGGTTCTGTATAATGAAGTCCTCTGATCTCCACCTGGCCCCTTCCCAAATTCATCTGAGGCTCTTGCTCATGCAACTTCATCTTCTGTATCATGTAGATTCTAGATCAAAATTATTATTCAACAGAAAGAAGCATCAGCCATATGAATGTTTGAATTTGAGAACATCACCTAAAAGAAACATTTCCCCTATATATAGCTATTCCATTCCAGCAGGGTTCAGTTTTAAAGGAGTTTTTCTCATTCATTCATTCATTCATTCATTCATTCAAATTGATGCTATGCCTTGTGTGTGTTTGATTTATATGCTTCTAAAGTTTTAATTAACCATTTGTCTCCTGGCTCAACCAAGGGGATTCAATTAGTTCATGGAGGATAGTTCTGTCAGTTGCCTCTGGCAACATTAGCTGAATGAAACATCCATATTTCATAATCTTAAACCTCTGAATTCCAGCTGCTGGAGGGGCAAACAACAGGCATCTTCATTGCCTTCATCCTCTGATGATGATACCCTGATGATTAATACCCTGCCCATCTGGCTGAGTTTTCCCAGCCACTCTGGGCGGCTTCCAATCAAGTGTTAAAAACAATACAGCATTAAATATTAAAAACTTCCCTAAACAGGGCTGCCTTCAGATGTCTTTTAAAGAGAAGATAGCTGCTTATTTTCTTCACATCTGAAGGGAGCGCGTTCCACAGGGCGGGCGCTACTACTGAGAAGGCCCTGTAACCTTACTTCTCACAATGAGGGAACCGCCAGAAGGCCCTCGGCGCTGGATCTCAGTGTCCGGGCTGAACGATGGGGGTGGAGACGCTCCTTCAGGTATACAGGACTGAGGCCGTTTAGGACTTTAAAGGTAAGCACCAACACTTTGAATTGTGCTCGGAAACATACTGGGAGCCAATGCAGATCTCTCAGGACCAGTGTTATGTGGTCCCGGCGGCCACTCCCCGTCACTAGTCTGGCTGCCGCATTCTGGATTAATTGCAGTTTCTGGGTCACCTTCAAAGGTAGCTCCACGTGGAGTGCATTGCAGTAGTCCAAGCGGGAGATAACTAGAGCATGCACCACTCTGGCGAGACAATCCGCAGGCAGGTAGGGTCTCAGCCTGCGTACCAGGTGGAGCTGGTAGGCAGCCGCCCTGGACACAGAATTAACCTGTGCCTCCATGGACAGCTGTGAGTCCAAAATGACTCCCAGGCTGCGCACCTGGTCCTTCAGGGGCACAGTTACCCCATTCAGGACCAGCCGCCATCCATCCTCCAACTGCCTCCAGGCACTCACACAGGACCTTCACCGCCTTCACTGGTTCTGATTTAAAAGAGAGATAGAGCTGGGTGTCATCTGCATACTGATGAACACCCAGCCCAAACCCCCTGATGATCTCTCCCAGCGGCTTCATATAGATATTAAAAAGCATGCGGGAGAGGATGGAACCCTGAGGCACCCCACAAGTGAGAGCCCAGGGGTCTGAACACTCATCCCCCAACACCACTTTCTGGACACGACTCAGGAGAAAGGAGCGGAACCACTGTATAACAGTGCTCCCAGCCCCTCTAGACGGTCCAGAAGGATGTTATGGTCGATGGTGTCAAAGGCCACTGAGAGATCCAGCAGAACCAGGAAACAGCTCTCAGGTACCTTTGTCCCTAGCCTGCCGGAGATCATCGACCAGCGTGACCAAGGCAGTTTCAGTCCCATGGTGAGGCCTGGAAGGGATAAAAATGGTCCACATCCTCCAGGCGTGCTTGGAGTTGTTCAGCAACCACCCGCTCAATCACCTTGCCCAAGAATGGAAGATTTGAGACTGGGCGATAGATGGCCATAATGGCCAGGTCTAAAGATTTTTTTTAAGAAGCGGTTTAATGACCGCCTCTTTCAGCGGATCTGGGAATGTTCCCTCGCAGAGGGAGGCATTCACCACCCCACGGAGCCCATCGCCCTGCCCTTCCCTGCTTGCTTTTATTAGCCAGGATGGACAAGGATCAAGAAGACAGGTGGTTGGTTTCACTCGTCCAAGCAGCTTGTCCACATCCTCGGAGGTAACAGATTGAAATTGATCCCATATAACATGACTAGACAGTACTCTAGCACTCTCCCGCCCCGGCCCTGCTCCCACGGTGGAGTCTACCTCCTTCTGAATCTGAGCGACTTTATCTGCAAAAAACTTTGCAAAAGCATTGCAGGAGATCTTGGGGTCCCTACCCGGCCCCGATGACAAAGGTGGTTCCGATAGATTACGAACCACCTGAAAGAGTCTCCAGCTGCTGTTTTCTGCAGATGCAATAGAAGCGGCGAAGAAAGTCCTCTTCGTTGTTGCCATTGCCACTTGGTAGGCTCGACTTTGAGCTCTAACCCGTGTCTGATTCAGAGTGAGTTTTCCGCCACCAGCACTCTAGCCGTCTCAACGATTGTTTCATCCCCCTCAGCTCCGGGGAAAACCACAGGGCTGTCCGGGCTCCATGCAATTGGAGAGGGGACTTCGGAGCCAGTCAGTCAATATCCCTGGTTAACTCCGTATTCCAGCGGGTCACCAGGGAATCAGCTAAAAGGCCATCAACTTGGGATAAAACATCCCCTACCACTCCCTGGAAACCATTTGGATCCATTAAGTGGCGGGGGCGGACCATCCAAATCGGTCCCCCCTCCCTGCAGAGGGAAAGGGTCGCGGAGAAGTCCAGTTGCACCAGGAAGTGATCTGACCATGGCACTTCTTTCATTTCGCTTTTACTTAGTGTCAGATCACCAACATCCATAGAGGTAAACACCAGGTCCAAGGCATGTCCACGGCTATGGGTTGGGCCAGACTTATTCAGGGACAGCCCCATGGAGGCCATGCTTTCCACGAAGTCCCGAGCGGCCCCTTGTAAGGTTGTGTTGGCATGGATGTTAAAATCCCCTAGGACAACCAAGCTAGGTGTCTCCAGGAGAACATCTGCCATGACCTGAAGCAGCTCGGGCAGGGAATCCTTGGTGCAGCGGGGAGGTCGGTACACCAAAAGGAATCCTGTACTGCCCCTATTTCCCAACTTCCAGAACATGCACTCCGAAAACTGGGTCTTCCCAATAGGACGCCTGGTGCAAACTAATGACTTCCTAAAAATCACTGCAACCACCCCTCCCCACCCACATGACCTGGGTTGCTGTGCGTAAGAGAAACCTGGTGGGCAAGCAGCGGCAAGGACAGGCCCATCTGCTTCATCCAACCAAGTCTCTGTCACACATGCCAGGTCAAGTCCTCCATCCACAATCAGGTTGTGGATCGCAGTGGTCTTATTCATCGTTGACCTGGCATTGCACAGCAACACTTTCAGGTCATGTGGGTTTCCCCTGCTGATTCCAGTATCCTTCTGGTCAGGACCAGACCTGGAGGTAGGGATAGTCCTCAAACAACGACTAAATGGTCTGGTATTAGTATAGCTCCTCCTCCTGCCCGTGACCACTGAGATCGGGTGTCCTGGTGCTTCTGCCCCTGTGGAACCTGCCCCAGCCATTCTGTTGGCTGAGGCCCACTCCCAGGCAGCCCTGACCCTTTCCCCTTAAAAAGCAAAATACAAACTTTGCAATGGCCTAACAAAATAGTAAAAGCAAAACAAAGCCAAAAACAATTATACTAAAATAAAACTAATCCTCACCCCACTCAACATTTATCCAACCCCAAACAAAAATAAAATAAAAATACGTAAATAAAAACCATCGTTCACAGTGGTGCAACAAAGTAAAAACGCTTTTAAAACATTTTAAAATATGTAAAAACATTTTCGACATTTGCTGCAGCAGCACCAGTGTCCTGAGGCCTCGCTGGAGCCTCTTAAAGCTGTGGCGGTGGTGAGTGTGGGCCCCGCCCCCTAGGCCCGGTGGAGGGAGTGGCCTTCCCCAACACTCACGATGGGCTTTCCCACAAGCATCTGGCTTTCACTGCTCTAAGCAAGAGTGTGGATTAGACAGACCGAATCATAGAATAGAAAGGGACCATGAGGCTCATCTAGCCCACCCCTGAACTCTCCATATGTGGCAATTATCAGGGATAAACTCATGCACCAAGGAGGGTGTCTGAGAGCGCTTGCATGGAGACCACTAGATGCAGTCTGCAGGCCTTGCATTGTGCACTTTTACAGCATCCAACATTGTGGCTTTAACTGCAAACAAGTAGGAATACCAGTGCCTAGTTTTTACTTAGTATTCCACGTTGAACTTGCAGGCCGACTTCACTAGCATGGGAAGTAAAGAAGATGTCTCCAGGACGCCATGTAATTCCAAGCCCATCAACTGACAGAATAAGTGTAACATCAAACGCTCGAAGAAGTCTGAACTTTGGGTATGGAAACGGAAACACTTTCCTATTTCAAGAGTGAAAACAGAGATGTTTTGAAAAGATCTGTTCATTGGCATAGATTTCTCACTGTAGCTTTTATTGCTAAACTTAACTTGCATCAGTTTTCTGTTTTTCTCTTCCTGCTTAGCTACTATGTTCCTATCATTGTTGGGCTGTTTGTCCCCCCCCCGCCCCCCCATTATGGAATGATTGTTCTTGTAGTTGTTGTTGCTCTGCAAACCTTACAGTTCCTCTGAGCATTCTCTCAGCATTCACCATATGTGTTTGCTATGAGAGGGAATGATTAAAATTAAAAATAAATATCACTGTCTTCATGCACACCTAAACTCATGCTAGAGCCTTTGAGGATGCAAGTTCCAAATTTGAAATTTGCTCCAGTGTAAGACAGCTGTCATTTTGCTGTGGAGAACTAGATGGAAAAGTAGTTCATGGAAAGAGGCAACACAAGTGAAAGTTAGCATACATACTTTTGTCAAAGCTCAACATTTTGTTTTGCCATGTTTCTAGACCATTTCCCACAAACGTATTCTATATGGTTCTATGTGGATCCCACTTTGATAAAATCAACCTATTTGGGTAGAATAGTCATGTGACTGCATCTTTAGATGTTCAGGTTTTAAATTAGTGGTGTTGAGTAGTGCAATCACGGTTAATTTTTGTGCTTTGGATAATTAATGATTAGGTTGAGCCAATAGAAACCATGAGGAACTGAAAAAGTGAGAGACGAAGAATACATGGAAGGTATCAATCTGTCCTTAATGAAAATGCTAGATGTGTGACTTTTTTCTTTGCTTAGGACACCATCTGCAACAGTGACTTCTAATCGTCTGGCTCCAGTGGGTGTAAGTTGGGCAGATAAAGTGAAAGCAAACCATATAGCAACGGTTACCAGTTCAGAGATGGCAACAGCACAAAAATGCATACCAACACCAGTGCAGAAAACTTCACGGAGAAATGGCAAGTGTTTATAAGTGACCTGATTAGTAATGTACCTTATGGTCATGTGCATACATTTATATGCATGTGCACTTGAGGTAAAGATGCATCCATAGCAAGATGTGACTTCTTAGGTATTTAACTTCTAGAGCAGTGGTCTCCAAACTTTTCACCCTCATGAACCACTTGATAGTTGCAGATAGTCTTGGTGGACCATTTAATGATTTTCCTGCCAGACATAACAATTGCAGTGCACTGTGCTAGATTCTCTATGATTCTTAATTGTATTTTTATTGCTGCTTTTATTTCTTTCATTGTATTAGCATTTTGAAGTTGGAAATGTTAAAATTGTGGTTGAATAATAGTTGTAATATATATAAATGAGAAAATACATATATTTCATAGAATTCAAATAGTAATACATTAAAGAAGCATTAAAATTACAATTAAAAAACTATGAATATTTAATTTGAGCATGCCACAGACAGTCCTCGCACCACATTTTGGGAACCCCTGTTCTAGAGATACTGTGGAAGCTGACAAACTTGGAGAAATGACAGCTTTATAAACTCATGCTAACAAGTGCTGTTAAGTGCTATTTTCATATTGATTTTATGCTGCTCCATAATGACTTTAGGCCGTTTGTGTGTTTAGCCCCGAGGCTAAAAACAAAGCCAGGACAGCGAGCGGGATCCATCCCGCTCGCTGTCATGACTTCTTTGGGGCTGGGGGGGGGGATAATTTTTTTTCTTTATTCCCCCCCCCCCAAAAAAAGTGCGTCCTATGGGCCGGTGCGTCCTATAGGGCGAAAAATACGGTAGTTTAGTTTGTATTTATCAATTTTGTTTCATTTTTTCCAAAAATAATTTCAGTCACTGGAAAAACTGGGTTAATTGGGCAGTGTAGACAAAGATCATACATAAACTAGACACTGTACAAAAATGGAAATAGTAATTTATCAGGGACAGGTACAAGAAAATACAAGGCTGGCCCTGTAAGAAGCAACAGTTGGAGCTGCATTGCTCAGTGTTTGTGCCAAGAGTTACTGTTTATGTTTATCCATTAAAAACTAAGTATTTCTTTTGTTTGGACAAGTTAAAAAGATATAGTTTAGTAATCCATCTGACTATTTCAGAGGGGTAGGCTTGTTAGTTTGTTTTTGCTGTAAGAGTCTTAAAAGACTCACAGATTTATTGTGGCATGAACGCTGGTGCGTGCAATTTTGTGCCACAATAAATCTGTTTGTTTTTAAGGTGCCACAAGCTTCCTTGCTCTTTTCATTGCTGACTACTAACCTAAATGTAAAGAATTAGAAAAGTATTAAGGGTTTTTTTCTTACGTAATTAAAAAGTACTGGATTTGTTCCCCCTTTGTTTTAAAATTCTCATAGACACTTTATACATCATCATGGACATCAGGGACCACTATTAAAAAAACAACCCCAAAAGTGTTGAGTTTCACAAGTTTAGACAAGTGACCCCACAAGAGCAGCGTTTGGCTAATATTTTCAAGAATATCAATATCTATTGATATTAATATGAACACTCTACATACAGGGTGGAAAACGTGGTTCTCTGGGTGCTATTGGATAAAAAATAAAAACCTAGCACCATTCATTTAAAAAAGTCATTCATTTAAGTAATCTTAAAAGTACTACTTAAATTTTAACAACAGTGACCAAATATTGATTGAGTGATTTATTCATTATATTTCTATGCCGCTTTTCATTCAAATGAATCACAAAGCAGCTTACAGACAATAAATAATAACAACAAGCTAGAACATGGGTTTTGAGATTTGAACATCACAACCTATTGGCTGGGATCAGAAGCCATGGGGTAGTGTTTGCACATGCATCCAAGCAGCTCGTTCCTTAGCTGACATTCCTCTCTGAGGAGGGACTTCATTAATCAGGAAGCAGGGCACACGAGTCACACTGGACCTCAGAAAACCCTCACATGAACAGAAGGCAGCAGTTTAGGATTTAGGAGCAATATAGAATTCACTGAGATATAGACTGTTTGGAACCAACTCATTTTGAGAACCTGTGTATTTAACTCTTATTGAATTAGGGGTCCTGCCCTTGTGTGGACCTGTTCCCTATCCATAATAGGACTTGTCCTCTTATTCCTCTCTATTCCTGGACTCCTAAGCTTACTCGGGAATCTTTGTAGAAAGACTTTTGAAAGTCCAAGGAAACCTCTGTCTGATGCGTTTTGACACTCAAAGAACTCTACTAAGGTAGTGAGAGAGCACTTGCCCTAGGTGGTCAAGTTGGTTGAGAGCTATTTGTTCTACCTCCAACTCCTATTAGAGTGGACTGAAGTGCAGGAAATGAGTCTGTTTCCCTTTTGCAATTACCAGTGACATTTGCTGGCTGCTGGTAAGGTTGTGATTCTTTGTAGCCCTGAAACAGGTCCTTTAGATCAGGGTTGTCAATGTTGTATCCTCCAGATGTTAAACTCCACCTGTCCTCAGCCCCACCAGTAGTCAGGGCTGTGGAGAGTGAGTCCACAATATCTGGTGAGCACCATGCTGGCTATCTTTGTTCTAGTAAAATATTTCAATGAGTGTGAGCTAACTAATGGTAGAGGACAACATTCAGTGTGACAGATCTCTACGAAAGAGATGTTTTAATATCAGGAACCGACAGCTTACCATAGTGCAAAGGGGCCCTTTTCTGACTAGTCTTGTTAATAGGGTTGCAGGACAGTTATTCCAGATGCAGTAATGTTGGAGGCATAACGCCTAAGGGGCTTTGGGAGGTGGGGTGGTGGGGGCTTACAATAACAGATGGTTTGTCACTTCAGTGTAATACAAGAAGAAGCCAAGAGTGGGAAGCTCAGATGTGACTAGAGAATTGTCAGAATACCCCAATGAATTATTCATTGACAAAACTGGGCATGTAACACAATCCAGATTGTGATACTCAGTGTGGGCTTGCCCATAAAGTGCCCCACACTTAACTAAAACAAAAACCTTCTCCTTTCTAGTTTCAGTTTGTGGTCTTAGTATGGGCACTCCCATCCAACCTCAAAGTGTGTGTCTGGTATTAAGGGCACCAACTGCACACTCTGTTAAGTCATGTAATGTAAAGCACCATTTTTAAAAGGCATATTTCCTATTTATGCTGCCCTCCAGATGTTGTGAACTGCAGTTCCCATCAGCCCTGACCATTGACCATGCTAACGGCAGATGATGGGTGTTGCAATCCAACAATGCCTGGAGGGCACTGGGGTTTTTTTTTTAATCTGAGAACTGCATTGTAAACTCGAAATGATAGCTATGTTCCAGGCTGCTGTTGGCGGGCCCTGCATGCTGGTTTCTCTCATTCATCTGTTTAGCCACTGTGATAACAGGATGCTAGACTAGATGGGCCATTGGCTTTACTTGAAGTACAGTAATGTAAGTGTACGTAGCCCTGGATCAAGATGGATCTGCCTTCCTTGAGGGGGCGTGATTGTTTGCTCCAGTGACAACTGTGCTTGGCTTGGCAGTGGAGGGAGGCCCTCTGGGGTGGAATTGGAGGAGGGAAGCAGACCTTCTGCCCCACTGTCCCTTGGGTCTCCTCTTTCTCTGCCGCTTTACGGACTGTGCCTCGTGGTGGTTCAACAGCCTACTCCTCTCTGTCTTCTTGGTGTTCCGTCCCTCTCTCTGAAGCGGAGCCTGGACCATGACACAGCTCCATCTTCATCAGGATACAGTCCAGAGGCGCCCTGGCTCCATCTTTCCCGATAGCCTCTGTTTTTAGAAGGCTACCCTGGACATGATTTGGTTAAAAAGAGGGTGGGAAGTCAGGGCTTGGGGTTGCCATTAAAGGCAGCTCCTTTATCCCCTCAGTTTGGTGACTGCTCTTTACTACGTCTCTTAATTCTTCCTTAAGGCGAATCTTTTCCGCTTTGCCCTTCCCATCTGCCCCCATGTTTGAGCAGCTTGCTACAGATAATATTTCTTCTCAGTGCTTTTTGACTTGACTTCGCATCTTTTTGTGGTCATGAGGAGCCTTGAGAAAACTTAGCGTACAGTAATGATTATATAACTCAAACTCTATATGTTATAATAGCCTTTGCTTGCAAATCGGGATGACAATCTTTTTATCAGTTTCCTGTGTGTGATTTGTTATTCTGCCTGAATAGCTATTCTTTATAGATCCTTCTCATTTCTTATTGAAATGCTTCTTTAAAACCTTTTAGATATAAAAGTAGCATTAACAAATATTCATAATTAACATCTTGCTTTCTTTAGGTACTAAATTTTGATTCGAATTTGCCTCCTGTGACCATTTTTCTTTTATTGTTTTTATATTTTATAACTTTCTAATGTTTGTGTTGGCAGTATCCTTGCCTAATGGATGAGTTCCAGTTTTTAAACAGCATTTCTTTTCAAATAGTGCTTTATACTCTTTAAAGTCCCCTCCACCCCAGGTCACACAAACCATGCTCGCCCTAAAGAGTAAAATTCCCCTGGAGATAAAGATTTGTTTGTAATCTGAGTAGAGTAAAACCCATGTTACTTTACACTCCAGCATTGTTTTCTTTTAAATTTAATTTAAGCCAGCTTCTGTTGGTGCATTTATAATTGCTAAATCATTTCCCCCCTTTAATGTGCAGTGCTCAGAATCACACGTTGCCTCCTATTAAGTTAGACCATGGGCCAAATCCAGCCCAAGCCTGTCTACCTCAGGGTAGCCAACGTGGTGCCCCCCACGTGCTGCTGGACTCCTGTCAGCTCCAGCCAGAATGGCCAAGGGTCAGGGGTGATGGGAGTTTTCCTTCAGCAGCAGCTGGAATGCACCGCTCTGGAAGCAGATCTCCAGGGTCTCTGGCATGGAAAGATCTTGCCCAGCTCTGCTGCCTGGTGCTGGGGACTGAGCTCAGGGCGTCCTCTGCCACTTAGCTGAGGCCCTTCTTACATATCGGACACAGTTGGCTCTAATCCATGCAAACTTACCCTGTAAAAGTTCTTTTAGTCTTTAAGATGCCACAGGCCTCTCTCTGTTGCTTTTTAAAATTCATAGCGCCTATGCAAATGTAAGTGCTGTGTGGCTCCATTTGCAGAATCAGAGCAGGAAAGTCAACTAGTTAAGGTATTTGATACGCACATCCCTTTGCCAGAAAACGTCCTCCTGACAGGAATATTTGAGGAATTAGTTCTTTGTGAATTTCAATATGAGTGGACCTAATCAATGCCCCCCCCCCGACTAATGCACAGATTGGAACATATTTTTATTTTATTTATATACTATAAATATTCTATACTTACCTTCATCTGAGGATTACAGGGTGGTTTATAATATAAAAACACAAAAAAGCACAGCACAGTAACAAACCATAACAGTAACAGTAAAAGGCCACAGGACTATTTACTTAGCCATAGCTATTCTTTGGATTTTGCAATGCAATTTTCAGATCAAAAATATCAAAATGCATATTATAAGATAAGATATAATATATCTTATACTTATAACACATATACTTATAATATATGTGTTTTAGAAAAATCGAAATATCGGCTTTTCTGCAGTTTTTATTTTAAATTTTTTGGAATTATGAGGAAGTGGAACAGAACTGATTTAGGCATAAAGACTCAGGAGGTTGTGGACTCTCCTCCCATGAAGGTTTTTAAGCAGAGTTTGGATGGCCATCTGTCCTGGGTGCTTTAGTTAAGATTCCTGCATTGCCTGGGGTTGGGCTAGATGACCTTGGGGGTCCCTAAAACCCCCAAAATCCTATGATTCCATGACACAGACTAACCTGCTCGTCCCTCACTCCTGATTTCTGTGTGCTCAGATATTTGTACTCAATCTTGCTTTTGATTTCTTCCTTTGCTTTTTAATGGTGCCATGTAGAGCGGAGGGATGCTGAAGGATGGGAAACAGTCCATCGTGGAAGACCTGTGAGATCCAAGTCTTCTGCTTTGGCCACAAAACCGACTTCATGTACAGAGTTATCACGCTTCAAGGATGACAGCGACAAAGAAAATGTCGCTCTTCAACCACCAGAGAATAAGCAGAAGGCCTTGCTAAATGAAGAGAGTCTATCTAAAACTGTAGAGCCTGCCCCCAAAGATTCTTGCTGTCTGTCTGAGCACCCCCTTGCTGAAAGGACTCAGGTACATGCAGTTGAGGGGAACTGTTTTCAAAAGAATGTTGGGAGCTAACTCTTGCAAGTAAAATTATTAAGCATTAGGTACTTGCTATAAAAAGAAAATTAATTCTGGAGATTAATAAACTAATGCGTTAGGACTGGTCGTTGTCCTCTTCAGATCACCACACAAACGCTTCTTGTTCTTTTATAACTTTTTATTGCGTATTAAGAAACAATCTTATAAACGGTTCTTATCTTTAACTATTATTCCTCAGAGTCACTTATTTCAGATAACTTCTGAGTTCTGCTTCTGAACTGAACCCTTTCCTTTCCTGGGAACAGCCGGTCCCTCCCTGTTGTTCCTCTTGCTCTCTTCTATTAGATTCACTGCTCTCCTCCCCCCTTGGGGAAAGCTTTCTCCCTCTGGGAAACTGGAAACTTCTAACTCTAACTCTTCCCTGACATAATGTTTCTTGAAAGATCACCATCCCCAACAGCTTTTAGAAAATTCAGCACAGTGGTACCTCTGGTTGCAAACGGGATCTGTTCTGGAGCCCCATTCACAACCTGAACGGAACACAACCCATGTGCAGGCCATGATTCGCCGCTTCTGCGCATGCGTGTGACGTCGTTTTGCGCGTATGTGCATGCGTGAGCGGCGAAACCAGAAGTAACCCTTTCCGGTACTTCTGGGTCGCCGCAGGACACAACCTGAAAAGATGTAACCCGCAGCGTTCGCAGCATGAGGTATGACTGTATTTGTAAAAAAACCAAAAACCTTGATTTTAATTATTACAAGTGTGTAAAGTATTTCAAGCTATGCTAAGCAATGAACTCTTACGCAGAGTAGAAATGACAAAATCCCTTAAGCAAAATTTGCTCTTGGTCAAATGTATGGGTGCGGTTGTGTTTGGAAGCTCAGTATCGATTTCTGTCTATCTTGCATATTAGTTCGCAGCCCGTGTCCTTGAGGACATCAAGATCTCTGAGAAGAGCAACAGTTTGCCAGGTAGTTCTCTACTTCCATCGTCTGAAGTGCCTGTGGTTCTCTTAGAGGCTGAACATACTTCAAAAAGTCTTCAGGTGGAAGAAATAATCTCTACTGATTCCAGGAGCGATGGAGGGAGTCAAACAGAAAAAAATAAGATTGAAAGAGAAATGGACCCTGCAGATATTTCAAATGTGAGCGCTTGCAGATGGGCAAGAGGATCTGTTCTAAAAACAAGCCCCCAAACTTAATGGCATGTAGTAAATAGTTACCACCTTCCCCTTCTGTAACACAGCTGTATTAGTCAAGTATGAGGGGATATAATGCAGTGATAAAGGAGATGCCTGGGAGGTCACAGGTTCAATCCCCTAGCGTCTCCAAGATGGTAGCAGAGCCATCAGTGCATCTGCATGCTCCTAACGGCCTGGGAGTGGAACTAGAGGAAGAGCTGTTTGGCTGGTTTTTAGCAGGTCCAGTGGTGAATCTTATCTCTTTGTTTTTAAGGTCCAGAAGGGGTGCCAAATACAAATGCTGCCTACATATAAATGTAGGAAAGCAGTTACTTACTCGAGTTACTTACTCCTAGCAGTTCGAAAGCATACCAGCACGAGTAGATAAATAGGTGGGAAGGTAAATGGTGTTTCCCTGCGCTCTGGCACTCGGCATGGTATTCTGTGTGCCAGAAGCGGTTTAGTCCTGCTGGCCACATGACCTGGAACAGCTGCTGTGGACAAACGCTGGCTCCCTCGGCCTGAAAGCAGAGATGAGCGCCCCAGCCCATAGTCAAATTTGACTGAACTTAACCATTCAGGGGTCCTTTACCTTACTATACAATGGTACCTCGGGTTATGTACTTAATTCATTCCGGAGGTCCGTTCTTAACCTGAAACTGTTCTTAACTTGAGGTACCACTTTAGCTAATGGGGCCTCCCGCTGCCATGCGATTTCTGTTCTCACCCTGAAGTAAAGTTCTTAACCTGAGGTACTATTTCTGGGTTAGTGGAGTCTGTAACCTGAAGCGTATGTAACCCAAGGTACCACTGTACCACCTCTGAGGGAAAGGGAGGAATGGAAAGTCAGATAGTTGGATATATGAATGATGGGGGTCAAATACCATCAGGTTGACACTTGGAATGGGAGAACCATTTACATAGCAGTAAAGTATTTTCAGGCTTCCAGCTGAACTCTGATTTTGGTTTTGCTTCTTTAGTCCATGGCTGAAGTTCTTGCTAAAAAAGAGGAGTTAGCAGATCGCCTGGAAAAGGCCAACGAAGAGGCTATTGCAAGTGCCATTGCGGAAGAAGAACAGTTAACCAGAGAAATTGAAGCCGAGGAGAACAATTACATAAACATTGAAACAGACAATGACAGTGACTTTTCCGTGAGTTTTCTGCATGTGTTGAAATAATTTATAGTGGATCAGGTTAATATTCCCAAAACAGGCTAGAATTTGACAATAGTTTTACATATTTGTATAGTTTTCAGATCCTGCCTTGTCCTCAAACCATAGTTTTAATAACCTTCAGTTTCCAAGTTTGGTCCTAAAAGAACTGAGGTTAGGTTAAAATGGAAAGCTATACCTTACAGGTGTGAAAGGAGGGCAGGAAGAATGTGTAAGGCCTAATCTGCTTTTTCTCACAGCAAAAACATTGGTTTCCTATTATGTCTGAAGTGGGCCATAATAGCGGCAACAGCTGCCTTTTGTGTTGGTCTGCTATTTTAAAGGAGACTGGAAGAAAGATGCTCTTGAACATTTGATTTATTTTTGCATTTATATATAGTTTGCATGGAAACTATGTAAGAAAGGTTTCTTTTCCAAATAGAAAGGTTGGTTTCTGTTTTCTGTTTTGCACTATGGAATTTTAGGCTGGCATGGGCAGTGGAAGCACATCTTTCTGTGGAATTTCCATGGACTGGAATGATGTCCTGGCAGACTATGAAGGTAAACTTCCTTGTCCAGAAATGTGAATTAACAATATCAGAGCGCATGTCTTAAGGCTTTCATTCTGTCACCCGCTGCTTTATTCCCCTTGCTTTTTAATCACAATAAATTTGTGAGAGTGATAACCATCACCAAAGTTTGGTGTACTGTGCAAATATTATCAGGCAAGTGGTTTTGATATTAATGCAATTGTTTAATTAAAAAAAAACTCTATGGAATAATAAAAGGGAACATTTTCACTATATTATTGTTCCAGAATTCTCTCTTTGGTCATTTCCATTCTGATTACATTCCAGAATGGAACAAATTCTGTACATGCACTATTCCTTTGATTTGTTTTTAAAACTCTATTGTATTGTTGATAACAAAGGCCAAGTTTGAACATCACGTTAAACCATGGTTTGCCACAAACATATCAGTTGCAGCTTCCCACTAGCATCCAAGAGAAACAAACCACAAGCCCTGGCTTAGCATTATGTCCAAATCAAGGGTTTTGGTTTATTTCACTCCAGATAAACTACAGTCTGTAGCCAAGATTTGTTCTTAGCTTACAGAACATGGTTTGTTTGAGTGAAACAAACCTCAAACCTTGGTTCAGACATAAGCCAGGGATCATGATTTGTTTCTCCTGTGCATCAGAGGGGAGCAGCAGCATCCAAGGTCATTTGGTTCATGGTAAACCATTAACTGCGATTTACTGTGATGTGTGAACAAGACCAAAGTCACCAATGTTACGGCACAAGTGCTACAACAGCCAACAATTTTAGAATGTGCTCCTTGAGAGTGGCATGGCCAATTGGGAGTAGGATCATGTACCAGAGTAAATATTGAGGATATTTTGCTTCCCATATGCTAGCTTTTACTTTAAAAAGGGATCCTGCTTTTGTGCAGCTCGTGAATCATGGCGTCAAAATAACACTTGGGGCGACATTGTAGAAGAAGAACCAGCTCGTCCACCCGGCCACGGAATACACATGCATGAGAAACTCTCCTCACCATCTCGCAAGAGGTCTTTAATATTTTTAAACTTTTGGTATAGAATAAGCTCAACAGGATCAAATTCCATAGTTGAATTACCGGTACAGTGGTACCTCAGGTTACAGACGCTTCAGGTTACAGACTCCACTAACCCAGAAATAGTACCTTGGGTTAAGAACTTTGCTTCAGCATGAGAACAGAAATCACGGCGTGGCAGCGGCGGGAGGCCCATTAGCTAAAGTGGTGCTTCAGGTTAAGAACAGTTTTAGGTTAAGAACAGACCTCCAGAACTAATTAAGTTCTTAACCTGAGGTACCACTGTATATATTAATCATTAGAGCATAGGAAGCTGCCTTTTACGAAGTCATACTATTTATTTGTCTATCTAACCCAACCTTCCCTATTCTGACTGGCAGTGTTTCTTCTGGGTCTCAGGCAGAGGAGCTGCTCAGAGTGCTGCTGCCACCACCAGAGAAGCCCACCAAATTTATCTTGTCTTTATCATTTATTTTTAACTCCCAACATAATGAGCTAACTTGGCCATTGAGGCAAACTCTGTTATTTCTTCACTAATTGCTTCAGACCCCGTATGTGATAGCCGTTCCTTACGGTCCATTCTCATTAAAGCATGGTGCTATTTTCCTAGAAAAAGAGGTGCTGGAACTGAACACGAACGCCTCCCTTGTTCTCTTAGAATGGCAATGGTGCCCATCTGAGAGAAGCCAGAACTTAGTTCCAGTGAGTTCTGGCTGGGGAAAAAAGCCCAGCTAAATCATATGTATAGTTGAACAGAAAGAATACTAGGTCCAATGGTTGTTGTTGTTGTTGTTTAGTCGTTTAGTCGTGTCCGACTCTTCGTGACCCCATGGACCCCATGGACCAGAGCTGGCCAGGAACTTAAGGTCCAATGGTACCTTAGAGCTTAACATATTTGAGAGTTGAATCTTGATTACCATATATTTCCATCCTTAAGATGCCCCTATGTATAAAACGCCCCCCTATTTTGGGGTACTCATATTTAATAAAATGGGGGGAGATGGCCCCATGTATAAGACACCTCCTAATTTTTGACATTATTTTTAAGGAAAAAAACCTAGTCTTATACACGGAAAAATACGGTAATTTCCAGAGGGTTTTTTGCCACTGCACATTCCCACCCTGAACATCACCCCTGCTGTTGCTTGACCATGTGGTAAATCACTTCAGTTGTGATCCCAAAGGGCCTGCATGGGACACATGCAGCAGGGCTTTTCTGTCCACCCGTCCACCCCCGAGTCTTTCTTCAGATCCAAATATATTTTCGAGGCTCAAAGAAAGCCCTTCCATGTGCTTCCATGGTGAATAGAAAGTTTTGAGGTTTGTTTCAATGATAATCCTTGCTAAATTGATGGACTCATTGATTTAAATGGGCCTACTCTGAGTAGCATTTACTTGGGTATAAGCCATAGCTTAAACTATTCCAAAATTATGTTCAGTGCCTGAACTAGATATTTGTGAGGGATTTCTTCAATTGTTGCCCGGTAACATAAGTTTCAGGTTTCCCCACATACCTTTGTTTTGATTCATTGTCCCATTAGCTTTTTCAAATATTTATTTCAAAAGGACAATAGCAGAATCTAAAAAGAAACATGAAGAAAAGCAGATGAAAGCGCAACAGCTGAGAGAGAAACTGCGTGAGGAGAAAACGCTAAAGCTTCAGAAATTAATGGAACGGGTAAGTTTGCTGTAGTTTAGCTTTTCATGCTCCATTGTGACTCATAATCATACCTTTTGTTAGATCTTTGGGCCACACTCATGCCTTTGGGAACAACTGGTCAATGCACATTCAGAAGAGCATTCTCCAAAAATCTGCTGGTTGGATTTCAAAGGTCCATGTGTAGCGTTTTACACTGGGGATTTCAGAAGCCCTTTCTCACTTTAACCCCATATATTCCCTGAAAAGATTTTCCTGAGTTGCAGGGGACCCTCAGGGAACAGTGTGTGATGAGGATGGGAATCATTGACCTCCCTTCTATGTGGATGTGATTATTGTCTGCTCATGTACAATGTACTAAGGTGGGTGTGTCTCTGAATAGGACCTCAGTGTATTGTTCCAGTCCTTTCAGCTTGAAGGTGTTCTGAATACAGCGGGCGTAATCCAGTTTGTCCTCCTAGGGCTCTTGCCTTGCTGAATCAGACCAATGCCTTAAATAGTCCAGCATTCTGTTCTCACAGCGGCATCCAGATGTCTGTGAGAAGCTAGGCAGAGCCTGAGGGTAACAGCCCCTCCCTCCTTGTGATTCCCAGTAATTGGTATTCAGAAGCATACTGAATATTTCAGTAGTACAGTGGTGCCTTGGTTCTCAGACTTAATCCATTCCAGAAGTCCAAAACCAAAGCATTCCAAAACCAAGGTGTGCTTTCCCATGGAAAGTAATGCAAAGTGGATTAATCCGTTCCAGACTTTTGAAGACAACTCCTAAAACAGCAATTTAACATGAATTTTACTATCTAACGAGACTACTGATCCATAAAATGAAAGCAATAAACTATGTACTATAAAATGAATAAGACAGTATGGTAGATGATAAAAATTTAAAAAAATTCTTACCTGCTCTGATGATAGTCATTGTTTGAATGGGGGGTTTATATCCATTTCTGCAGTCACACAATCAATCAGTAGCTGAACTGGGTTCCACACAGTCACAAAAACAAATTAACCGAATAAGCCTCAAAAACAAAAATGCCAAATAAACAGCACAAACAAAAGCACCAAACGTAATCCGTTTCGGAAGTCCATTTGACTTCTGAAATGTTCACAAACCAAAGTGCAGGTTCTGGTTGGTGCTGGTGCCCCGGAAACGGTAGCTGACAGCCACACTGGATGTCCTCTTCCGAAAAACATTCAAAAACCGGAACACTTACTTCCAGATTTTCAGCGTTTGAGAACCAAGGCGTTTGAGAACCAAGGTACCACTGTACAGAACACTGTACTTTGTAGACCCCAAACCCGCATGCTTCCTTCCCCTCTTGGGAGCTCTGATTCTCTCCCTAACTTCCTGGTTTGTGCTAGCCATGATTTGCCCTCATGTCCAAATTAGGCAAACTATGTTTTGTGCAAACTAGGAAGGGGAGAATTGGAGCACACAACAGAAAGAGAGGAGGTGATAGACAAACCTGAGGCTAGTTTTCTACCCCCTGTAATATGATTTAGAAGAGTATTTTAATGGACCTGTTGGTGAGGCATTTCTATTCTTTAGAAACAACTCCCATCTTCAGTGTCTGTTTCTGTTCTTCCAACCCTCCTTAAAGCATTTAGACTATAAATTACTCAGATACTTAAGCAATGACATCCTGTAAAATTATATTTTCCTGATCTTTGTCTGTCTTATGCAAATATTTCCCCTAGCATGGGATTGGTGCTGGTAAATATTACCTGAGGTTTCAAGGTTCATTTGCTTCTCTTACGTTAAGTGAAGTGAGAGCTTTTGTCATGCTGTGTATTGCGTTATGTTAGACCTTTTAAAATGTTGACTTGCATTAAACTTGGAATGATTGCCAACTCATGAAATATGAGATTTATGACATCTTTCCTTAACTCCATATTCCTCATGGTTGGTGCCATTAATGCTAACCTTGATTGAAAGACTTCACAATATCTTCACTATTCAGTTTTGAGTTAGGCTGACATTGCTCCAAGATTACTCTAAGCAGTATTTCTAATGGCACTTAAATGGTTATATTTATTGAATTGTTGGCAGAAAAGTGGAATAAAAATATCCTGAGAATTTAACACAATATAGACCTATAGTAAACCATAAATCATGATTTACTGTGCTTAATCAAATCTTGTCTACTTCATTGCTGCTGACTCATGTAGGGAGGAAATAAGCCATGATCCTGACTTAGCATTATGTCCAAACCTGAGATTCTGGGTTTCTTCATTCTCAGTAAATTATATTCTGTAGCCTAAGCTTCTTTTTGGCTTACTAATCATGGTTTCAATCCTCAGTTTGAATGTACTGCTAAGCCAGGGATATAGGAAACAAACAGCCCAGAATGACCCATTCACAGTATAGAACCATAGAACCCAAAGGTCCTCTAGTCCAGTGTTCCCCAACCTTGGGCCTCCAGCTGTTTTTGGACTACAACTCCCATCATCCCTCGCTAGCAAGACCAGTGGTCAAGGATGATGGGAATTGTAGTCCAAAAACAGCTGGAGGCCCAAGGTTGGGGAACACTGCTCTAGTCCAACCCCCTCCCCTGTAATGCATGACAGATGGCCCCCCAACCTCTGCTTTAAAACCTCTAATAAAACCATTAACTATGATTTACTGTGATGTGTGAACTGAATCATTGTGTGTATGTTGTTAATGTAGTCAAAAGATATCAAGGGATCTGTTGCTTTACTTACTATTTATGTAGGAAAAAGATGTGCGAAAGTGGAAGGAAGAATTGCTAGATCAGAGGCGGAGGATGATGGAGGAAAAATTACTCCATGCTGAATTTAAGCGTGAAGTGCAGTTGCAAGCAATAGTGAAAAAAGCACAAGAGGAAGAAGCCAAGGTGAGCCTCATGAATTTGGGGAAGCTTTTGGGGAGCTCCTGTTCATTTCAGTGGCTCTTGCACAGGAGAGAACTTCATTCTGGATTCTGCTCAATATTTACATTTCTCTTAAGATTGTGAATGGCCTGGTGGAAGAGAAAATATCAGAGCTTTTGAATGGTGTATCCAACTATGTCCTACTCAGACAAACCCATTGAAATTAATGGCATAGCTAACTTAGGTCCATTCATTTCAGTGGGTCTATTCTGAGGAGGACTTAGTTTTCTTTAGCCCTATTTCTGTCTCTCAGTTCCAGAACATCCGCTGTCCATGTGGGAGCCCTTAAACCAGGGCTGGGGAATCTGAGACCCCGCTGACGTTGTTGCATGCTGACTCCTGTTAACCCAGACCAATTGCCATGCTGGCTGGGACTGCTGGGCGGTGTGGCCCAACAGCCTCAGAAGAGTCACAGATTCCCCAACCCTGCCTTAGGCATTGTAATTAGCATGGAGATAAAACAGGACTCTTCCTCCCCTCCCTTGCCTCAGTTTCTTGTGGGCTGGTGCTCATCCATTGGTCTGTTGCTTACTTGACCACTTGTTTTGTTGCATATTTTTGTTGTTAATCATCTTGAGCATTTCCATAGAAAGTTCAAGGACAATTAAATACCAAAGGTTCCCTTCCTCTGATGGAAGGAGTAGTTCTGTTGGAGCAGCAGAATGTTTGGATACAGCCCAACGGTTACTTGGTTTGCTTGGCTAGTAACTGCAAATTGATGCTGTGTCATGGCAGATGGACAATTATGAAGCATTGTAATTGTATAAACCACTGTTTCCCAAAGTGGGCAATACCGCCCCCTGGGGGTGCTGCAACGATCCAGGGGGGCAGTAGTAGCCTTGGGTGCAATGAAGGGGGCATTGAATAAAAATTAGGTGGCAATGGAGGCATAAAGAAAGAAGAGAATAAGAAATTGAAAAACTGTTTGTACACATTTCATCTGTTGTTTGAAGATACTTACTGCCAGGTCGGGTGCCGTTGTGAGATGGTGATGACACACACACACACACACCCCCCGGATCCAGCAGTCATGCTGGAGGCAAGGGGTTTTCCCAGGCTTGGTGAACCCTTTTCAGCTTCATCCATGCCCAGGAAGTGGATTGCAGCTTGCCTGCCTATTTAGTCAAGGGCAGGCAGCTGCAACACCGGCTCCATCCCTGGGCGGATCAGAGGGTTCGCTTAAAGAAGGTAGATGTTCGGGGGGGTGTCAAGTAATTTCCCCCCCTGAAAAGGGAGCAGTAGGCCAAATAAGTTTGGGAATCTCTGGTGTAAACTCGTTCTTTGGTTACTTTGGTGATGGCAGTGGCAGTACTTTATGCATATGAGTTTGCTATGTTGTCAATCAAGGCCAACAGCCTGTTCAAGAGTACAAGTAATGAATCCCACATGTCAGCCTTCCCCAACCTGCTATCCCTTAGATGTGTTGGCCTGCACTTTCCATCAGCCCCAGCCAACACAGGCCCAAACTATCTTGCGAGGAATAGGTTGGAGTCGGCTGCTCTGTGTGATCTTTGGAGAGAGCCCTTGTGGTTGAAGCTCCAAGGAAAAGCACCTTTGGCTTCTTCTGTTAGCGTAGCAGCTGTTTCCATCTCTTAGTTGAGAATGGAATTCTAACTGGATTTGCCTTCATCCTTGCTTCATTAAGCCTATGTGACTTCTGTAATCAAATTAACTAAATAATGTAATGTAATTCTCAGCTAAACAGATGTGTGAAAAGTGTTGCATATGCTAAGCTGTGCAATATCTGTTGTCCCTTTGCTCTTGAAGATCAAGATTAATTGGGTCAGAATTACTAGTTGAGAGGAAGTAGAGGAAGAAAGCTAGGACTTCTGCTGCCACCTATTTTGTCTCTTAAATTCGCATTGATGGCTGCTCACTGAGCTGCAAAATCCATTCTGTAAATGTGGTCCTCTCAGTAAACAAAGCAGAAACCTGTCTTTTGTTTCTTCATTTAGTATCCCTGTAGACAAAGGTCTTTCATATGCGTGCGTGCGTGCGTGCACACACAGTAAAAGAGATGCAATGGTGCTGTAATGTTTTCACTGCAGTAATTTTATAACAATAATAATAATATTTTTTTATTTATACCCCGCCCTTCCCGGTTCAGGAAACCAGGCTGAGGGCGGCTAACAACAAATTTAAAACACTTAATTGATGCTCAAAAAAAAAAAAAGCATAAAATACGGTATAAAGCATAAATAACCATAAAATCAAAAATCAATTTAGGGGGGAAATCCATCCAATAAACATTAGATAATTGCCAGGGCTAGCTGGCTAAATTAGTCCCACTTGGGCCAGCGAGGAGACCAGGGGAGAACCAGCTGTGGGATCCCAGAGCAGGCAATCTTCACAAAAAGGGGAGGGGGAGGGAAGGAAGTGGAACAAAAGATCGGGCCAGGTTCAAATTGAAAACCAGGCAGAATAGTTCTGTCTTACAGGCCCTGCGGAAGGAGGTTAAATCCTGCAGGGCCCTGGTCTCATGGGACAGAGCATTCCACCAGGTCGGAGCCATCACTGAGAAGGCCTGGCCCTGGTGGAGGATAATCTAATTTCCTTAGGGCCCAGGACCTCTAAACTATTATTATTCATGGACCTTAAGGTCATCCGAGGGGCATACCAGGAGAGGCGGTCCCGTAAGTACGAGGGCCCTAAGCCACAAAGGGCTTTAAAGGTCAAAACCAGCACCTTAAACCTGACCCGATACTCCACCGGGAGCCAGTGCAACTGGTAAAGCACTGGGTAAATATGCTCCCATGGCAGGGACCCCTTGAGGAGCCTCGCTGCAGCATTCTGTACCCGCAGAATCTGGTGTCTGGGAAACCAGGAAGCAGGATCCGAGCACAAGAGCCCTCTCCCCTCCTGTGGTTTATAGCAACTTGTATTCAGATACATTGCTGCTTCCTATTCAGAGAAGGCCTGTTGAAATTAAAGGACATGGCTTATTTAGGTCCATTAATTTTGATGGGTCTACTTTGGGCAGAATTTAGGTGGATGCACCTACTTTTGTGCAGTGATCCAGGTTTGGTTTAGAAGTTTCTAATTTGCAGTGGAGACAGTGGCAAGGAGGAGGGAGCCCTACTGGGGGCATCTCACCCAGTTAAAATAAGCTTGCCTTATGAGGACGACCACCCTGCCCATGTTGCCACAACAGAGCAGAGGATATTGTGCTGCTTAACAAGCAAGCACAGCTTACCACCAGCAGCATTTAAACTTCATGCAAGAGGAGCACAACTCATATGTCAGGGCACGCTATATGGGGCTATATCTCTCTGGCGTCAGGGTGAGCACAAGGAGGAAGTTTGCTTATTGGAAACTTATCAGGAAAGGGCACATAGCAGAAAAAGGACAACACACCCTAGACTTACAACACACATAGGAACTTCTGTATATAAACATCTTACAGCTTAAACCCACTTCAAAACTGACTCAGATAACTTGGCATTAGGGAAATGATGGCTTTCCTTATATTTGTAGAGCTGATCAGAACTCCTTGTAAGCAATTTAATTAATCTTTTGCTGTTGCTTGCCAAATTAGAGTCACATAACCTCATTATTCTCTTTGACTGTTCCAAGAGTTGGAGGCTTTCCCAGCTCACGCACCAGGCCTGTTCCCAAAGTTTAAAATATCTGAAATGGCTGCCGACGCATCAGTTGAGGCTTCTGAAATTCTGAGTTAGAGAAATTAGTCAGCAACATGGAAAGTGTTTATTTGAAAACATCAAACTATTGCTAATAATGTTAAAAGTCAGATTTGGAAACAGTGACCTTTTTTTGCAGCATGTATTGTAGTGCTTAACCATTTTCTTGGTTGGTTGGTTGGTTGGTTGGTTTTAATATGGCCCTTGCAAAGTCATACCAGAAAGTGAACTGGTTGTGTAAACTGGTTCAGTTGGGTTGGATGCAGATCATCAAATTACTGGTGGAATTTCTCAGGTGCTGATATCCTCAAAACCAGGGCTGTCTAACCTTTTTGGCCAGTGGGCACATTTGGAATTTTGAGAAAGTGCAGTGGGCATCAGTCAGAAAATGGCTACTGTGGGAGCCTATCATAAAACAAGATGACTGCCAGATCCAAGAGACAAGAGTAGTTCTTTTGGGCAGGCTGATGATTAGTAAAGGATCCTAGGCAGCTAAGGAGCAGAGTGCTCTGTAGGGGAAGGGCCATAGGGTCTGGTAGAGCACATGCTTTGCATGCAGAAGGTCCCAAGTCCAATCTCTGTCATCTCCAGGCAAGGTTAGGAAAGACAGGTTAGGAAAGTCAGTTAGCAGGTTTATGGAGCACCACGTCAGTTTCCTGTGCCTCAGTGAGGCTATTATTCCCAGTAGCAGTTGTTCCTTTGTCCTCTCTAATATTGTCTCCATCTCCCTCAGGATTTAGTATAAAGCTTTCCTGATCAGTTTTGCGAGACTCTTAGCAAACACATTTTTGCCAACTGCTATGAGGTGCAACACATCTCTTGCCATAAGTCCTTCCTCAAGGAAGCCGAGACTGGGTTCTAAGAAGCCAACCTGCTCAGCCAGTGGTTTCTTTCCAGTACTTTCCTCTCTCACCCTGGGCCACAACCTTCAACAGGAAGGAGTGATTTGGTTTCAGGTTTCTGGTTGCTGTTAATTGTCCAGAGTCTTTATGATGTTTTATATACTGCTCTTACCCAATTTTTAAAGACTTCTTTATCACTCATATTCAAACTTTGCTTTAATTGCAGGTAAATGAGATAGCATTTATAAACACATTAGAAGCCCAGAATAAGCGCCATGATGTTTTGTCTAAGCTAAAAGAGTATGAGCAAAGGCTGAACGAGTTGCAGGAAGAGCGTCAGCGAAGGCAGGAGGAGAAACAAGCACGTGATGAAGCTGTGCAGGTATTGCTGGACTTTACAAATGCAACCAGTAATAACAGAGTCAGTATAAAATTGCTTTTAGCAGTTTCATTTGTTTTACTGGTGTGATACTTTCAAGCAGTATAACAGTGCATAAAAATAGGGCCGCAGTTCTGCCCCCCTGGGCTGAACTATCTGTCCCTGCGCTCATCCAGAAGTTTTTGAAAATGGGCCTATTAAAAGCTGCTTGCTTCTTGTGCTCATGTTCTGAGATTTTTAACCTGAGATGCTTGCTCTCCAGGAACGTAAAAGGGCTTTGGAAGCAGAACGCCAAGCCCGGGTTGAAGAGTTGCTAACGAAAAGAAAAGAGCAGGAAGCTCGGATTGAACTGCAGCGGCAGGAGAAGGAGAGAGCCCGGGAAGATGCAGCTCGTGAAAGGGCCAGGTAGCAACCTTGATTCTCTTAAACTCTGCTATCCTCAGCACTTTTTATGGGTCTTGGTAAAAGACAGGTTCTTTAGGGTTTTTGTTAAGGTGGTCAACCTTTTTTTCTGTCAAGAGGTTGCATCTCCTCAGGGCCGTGTCAGGGCAGCACGCCGTCAGTGGTGAGGTGCAAAGCCAGCAGCAGAAGGGGCCAAATCCAAGAGTGGCCATGACCACCCCTTTCTCCCTCCATCTAAGCAAAACATCATTTGTGGAGCAGCCATGTTTCTGACATTATGTGGATGCTGTCTCTCACACAGGTTGACCGGAAGTTTTGCCATCAGTATCAGATTGCCCAAATAAGTGATACGCTTCAGCTTTGACAAAGCTAGCTATTAACATTCTGACCTAGAATCGAGTTTCACTTGCAACATTACTACTGTAAAGTCAGGACATGCTCTACTACAGAATCTGAATGTGGCCCATTTTTTAGAAGAGAACATAATGTACCAGAAGGTATTTTGAAGGTTCTAGTTGACATAGAAACTGAAATTTTCTTTCACAGCCTCTTCCTGAACTATCCAATGTAACCTTAAGTTTTGATTTGAAACTGCCCTGTGAGTAATCCGGCTAGAGAGGTGGAAGTCAGAAAGTGGTTGTTTTATATGTCACTCACACACACAAATAATGGCCATTATTTTGCTAGCTTTTAAACATGCTTTACCTGTCAGGAGAAGATTATGGAGCCCATTATCTAAGAAATAGTGGCAGGCATTTTGTTCTAGTTCATGTGTCTGTTCTTCATTATTGAAGTTCTGTCTATGTAATATTCATTCCTGATTAAAATATTAGACCTGCAACCAAAGGTTGCAGTACTGAATGCTTGGGGAAGGTCTCAGGGGTGGAGCATCCCCCTTCTTTCTCTCTTCTCCTGACAGGCAGTTGTGGGAGGGACAGGTTGCTCTTGCCAGCGGTCTTAACCAGTTGCTTGCAGAGGGCATTTGAAATTATTTAGTGGACAATCTTCCAAGGGTCAAGGGTCACCCACCCCTGCTTTAGGGGGCTTTTGTGAATGCTGGTAGCTTCGAGAACACTGTCCCACCATCTCGTCCTCTGTCGTCCCCTTCTCCTTGTGCCTTCCATCTTTCCCAACATCAGGGTCTTTTCCAGGGAGTCTTCTCTTCTCCTGAGGTGGCCAAAGTCTTGGAGCCTACAAGAAACACATGTGACGAGAAAACACAGGAAAATCTTAATAAACAAAAAATTAGGAAATGAATTTATTTCATCGGACAAAATTAAAAAGAGAGGAGTGATATTATATATTAAAAACAAATTAGAAGCTCAACAAATTTTTAAAGATGATGAGGGTAGAATTGTGGCAGTACAAGTTAAGTGGCAAGGTGAAAAATTAATAATTGTCGGAGTATATGCACCAAATGAAAATAGAATGGACTTTTTCAAAGAATTAGAGGAAAATTTATTTGAATATATGGACCAAAAGATTATAATAATGGGTGACATGAACGCAGTTGTGTCATTGGACATGGATAGACTAAGAGCTACAGGTAAATCCAAAGAAGGGAAATTACCAAAGACATGCTTTTCAATGGTAGAGAACTGCAATTTAATAGATATTTGGAGATTGAAACACCCATTAGAAAAACAATTCACGTATCCGTCAGAAGCAAATCAATCAATGTCAAGAATCGATGAGATCTGGATAACTAATGAGCTTACAACAAGAATATTAAAGATCGAAATTCAACCTAAGGTACTATCGGATCATAATCCAATAAAGTGCATCTTGAAAGGATATGAAGAAAAATCTTTCCGATGGAGACTAAACGAGACTCTCTTTGAGGATCAAAAAGTTGTAGAGGAGGCACAAAAGTGCTTGAAGGACTACTTTCTAAATAATATGAATCAAGGAACAAAAATAACCACAGTTTGGGACGCTAGTAAAGCTGTAATGAGAGGACTTTTTATTCAACAGAATTCAATTAAGAATAAATTAAGAGAAAAGGGGGAAAAAGAAATTTTAAAACAAATAATGGAGAATGAGAAGAGATTGGTTACTAGTCCCGAAGATAAAAAAACGAAAATGAATATTAAAGCGTTACAAGCACAATTTGCAATGATAATAAACAGAGAAGTAGAATGGAATATTAAAAGAATGAGACAAAGGAACTTTGAATTTGCAAACAAGTCAGGAAAACTGCTTGCTTGGCAGATAAAAAAAAGGAAAGAGCAAAATACTATTCACAGAATAATTGTGGGAGATAATAAGATTGAAGATCCGAAAGGGATAAGAAAAGGATTTGTGGACTTTTACAGACAATTATACAAGAGAAAAGAAAAAGTCAATATAAAAAAAATAGAGGAATACTTAACAGAAAAAGGGGTGCAGAAAATCCCGACAAAAGAAAGAGGAAAATTAAATGAGAAGATAGAATTAGAGGAGATTAGTGCAAGACTAAGTGCAAGATATCATAAAGAATTGAAGGACATCCTACTTGTCCCATTAAAAGAAGTTATGAACAACATTTTACTAAACAGGGAAATACCAGAAACTTGGAAAGAAGCATACATCACTTTGATACCCAAGCAAGACTCTGATCTAAATCAGGTTAAAAATTTTAGGCCGATCTCGCTTTTGAACAATGATTATAAATTATTTGCAAACATACTAGCAAACAGGTTAAAAAAGTATTGAAGGAATTAATACATAAAGATCAGGCGGGTTTCCTGCCAGGTAGACAAATGAAAGACAATATTAGAAACATAATTAATATTTTGGAATACCTGAATGCTAAGAATGACAAACAAGCGATGTTAATATTTGTGGATGCAGAGAAGGCCTTTGATAATATTTCTTGGGAATTTATGTTAAAGAATTTTGAAATGTTGGAAGTGGGACAATCGTTTTTAAATGGTATTAAGGCTATATATATGGATCAAAGAGCTAAATTAATAGTTAATAATGTGACGACGGAAAATATAAAGATAACTAAGGGAACAAGACAAGGGTGTCCTCTATCACCTCTGTTATTTATCACGGTCCTGGAAGTGTTTTTAAGGGCAATCAGAAGTAATGATCAGATAAAAGGGGTAACGGTGGGTAGAAAAGAATTTAAGGCCTTTGCGGATGACTTAGTATTAACTTTGGAAGACCCCATGAATACGGTAACAGAAGTGCTGAAAGAAATGGACCAGTTTGGTCAGTTGGCAGGATTCATTCTGAATAAGAAAAAAACTAAAGCAATTACTAAAAATATTGATTCGGAGAATGTAAACAGATTACAGCAGTGAACTGAAATAGAAGTAGTAAAGAAAGTTAAAAATTTAGGAGTTTGGTTAACCCCCAGGAGTATTGACTTGTTTCAGAATAATTATATTCCAACATGGAATAAGATCAAAAGGGACTTAGAGGTGTGGGGAAGAATGAAATTGTCATTTTGGGGAAGAATTGCAACGATAAAAATGAATGTGCTACCGAAGATGTTATTCTTGTTTCAAACAGTTCCAGTAATCAAAGGGGCAGCAATTTTTAAAAATTGGCAACAAGAAATTTTAAGGTATATCTGGCAGGGTAAGAAGCCAAGAATAAAATTTAAGATATTGATGGACGCAAAAGAAAGAGGAGGCTTCGCCCTGCCAGACTTGAAACTGTATTACGAAGCATCTTGCCTCTGTTGGTTGAAGGAATGGATGAAATTAGAAGACACGGATGTGTTAGATCTTGAAGGTTTTGATAATAGATTCGGGTGGCACGCGTATTTGTGGTATGACAAGAGACGAGTACATAAAGGTTTTGAAAATCATATTATAAGAAGGTCTTTGATTGAAGTGTGGGAAAGATATAAAAACTTGTTGGAACAAAAAACTCCATATTGGTTGTCGCCGTTGGAGGCGATAAGTGTGAAGAAAGTCAATATGACGGGGCTGGGTGACATATGAAAAGTTAATGTGTAAAAGTGTAGGAAAATGTAAAATGAGACCATTTGAAGAAGTTAAGGACTATTTGAATGACTGGCTGCACTATTTTCAAATCAATGAGATGTTTAGAAAAGACTTAAATCAGAGGGGTTTTGCTGATAAAGAATCAAAATTTCAGACAGAAATATTGAATAATGATTATAAGAAATTAGCAAAAATGTATAAGATATTACTGGAATGGTGTACGAAGGATGAGGAGGTAAAATCAGTTATGATTGACTGGGCCAAAGATATAGGGCATAATATACAAATGGGGGATTGGGAAAGACTTTGGAAAGAAGGTTTAAGATTCACTGCATGCACAGTTATAAAAGAAAATGTTATGAAAATGATGTACCGATGGTATGTAACACCTGTGAAGTTAGCAAAAATGTATAAGATAAGTAACAAATGATGGAAATGTAAAGAAAAAGAAGGTACCTTTTTTCATATGTGGTGGGAATGTAAGAAGGTAAAATGCTTTTGGGAAATGATTTATAATGAATTGAAGAAAATGTTGAAATATACATTTGTTAAGAAACCAGAAGCATTTTTACTAGGCATTACAGGTAATAGATAAATAAGAAAGAAAAGAAGTTATTTTTATATGCAGTGACAGCAGCAAGAATATTGATGGCCCAGAAATGGAAACAGGAGGAATTACCTACGATAGAAGAATGGAGAACTAAAATGATGGACTATACAGAACTGGATAGAATGACAGGAAGGATTCGGAATCGAGATCAAAGATTTACAGAAGATTGGGAAAAGATTGGGAAAAGGTAACAAAAGGAAGGAATGGCAGACAAATTGAGGGAAGTCAAAAAAGATAAGTAAGATATAATTAAGATGTATGGAATGTATAAATTTGTTTTTGTATTTGAAAACTAATAAAAATATAATATATATATATATATAAAAAAAGTCTTGGAGCCTCAGCTTCACAATCTGTCCTTCCAGTGAGCACTCAGGGCTGATTTCCTTAAGAACAGATTTCCTTAAGGTTTGATCTTCTTGCAGTCCATGGGACTCTCAAGAGTCTCCTCCAGCACCATAATTCAAAAGCATCAATTCTTCGGCGATCAGCCTTCTTTATGTTCCAGCTCTCCCTTCCATACATCACTACTGGGAGAACCATAGCTTTTACTATACGGACCTTTGTTGGCAAGGTGATGTCTCTGCTTTTTAAGATGCTGTCTGTGGGGACAGCCCTAAGTAAATCAATTAGACAAGGAATGGTGATAAGCACAGCCCAGATTGTGATAAGCCCAGCCCAGCCACACAGGGCTTCAAACAGGACACAATGCATTCATGTGCTGCGATAAGAACAGATCATTTGGGAAACCTGGCCCTTGCAAAATTTGCACATCTGCTTTTGCAAGAAAATGTCATAAACAATCTTCCTCTCTGTTCAGTGGGGCAGAAATATCAGGGAAGAGTTCACACATCCATAGTGGAAATTAAGGCATTGTTGTGGAAGGAGTCTTGTCTGTCAACCTGCCAGCTTGGATTCCCCCTGCCTACAACATAAATTGAATTGGTTATCAGGAAGGTTTCTGAACATTTTAGATGTCAAAGAAGTTGAAGAAAACTAGTCCCATCAATTCAATTCATGCAACAACACCAATAAATGTTTGTGAGGTCAATGTAGGTGCTCTATAGTTGTTGTTGGCATCCGTCTGTCTCAGGAAACGCTGAGATTCCCTCTAACTTTGGGGGGGGTTAGCTCCGCGGAAATCGGGTCTTGCCGCTACGGCGAAGCGGGGACCCTTTAAAAAACCACAGGCGGGTGAAGCCTGTGACCGTGGGACTCGGCGGGCACCTTCAGCGCCCCCCCAATTTGCAAAGGAACCCGGCTCCGGAGCGAAACGGGGTGAGCGGCGCGGTGCTGAGAGTCAATTGCTTCTTCTGTGGAGTGAAGCCGCACAGCTGTTGTCGGAGAGCGCTGACTTTTTTCCTGTGACAATTCGGCTATCAAAACAACTACCCGTGAGTAGGTTAAACTCAAAGATTTGAAAACAAGGGAAGAAAAAAGCATTAATTTGGCACCGAAGCGGGAAGGTTTAAACAGGAAGTCCGCCTTCCGTTTCTTGTAAACAGATCAAAGCAAAGATCATCTAAGCTAAGACCTGGAAAATCGCTTTAAAAGGACTTAAATCCTAACATCAATACAAGAGATCTCCCTCCCTGAGCTGCAGGAGAGGGGAGGGAAAAGGGAGAAGTATTTTTGCCTGCAAAAAGAGAGGAAAGGAAACAAAGACCACCACTTAATGCCTGGGAACGGGCTGTCAATGGACAATAAGATTGCCGTACTGTGAATCGTGCTGTTTATGGACAATGTAACTTTTTGACAGTTAACTCTGCAAGAGAGATACTTTGATTCTGACTGGTTTCTCCGGACTTTAAGGAATTGTAAATTAACTGAAATTGAAACTGTTGCTTATTTTGTTAAATGGGGGACTTGGAAAAGTTATTTTAATGCAACAAGTATTGACTGTTACTGTGTCCCCCTAGAGGAACTTTGAAATTGTTACAACTGGCCAGGGAATTTTCCACTTTAAACTGGCCAAGGGAATTTTCCACAGCAAAACAAACTCCGGCCGTGGGATTGACCTTGAGTCTCAGATAAAGTGTTATGGCAGACTCGCTTCAGGAAAAAACAACAAGATCTGGTAAAATTCGGCAGCAGCGAAGAGCATCAGCATCTGGCCCTTCTGCACCACCAGGGGCAGCATTTGTTCAAGTTGGGTCAAAAGGAATGGCATCTGAAGATGTTTTAGCTTCGGCATTAAGTAAAATTAATGAATCTTTGGGAAAATTAAGTAAACAAGTAGCTGAAGCAACAACTAAAATTGACCAAAATACTACAAGCATTAATAATTTGGGACAGAAGGTGTACTCTAACACAGAATCTATTGAGAAATTGCTGCAGGAATCTACTTTGACCCGAAAGACAGCTGAAGAAGCAAAGGAAAAAGCACTGGCCGTAGAGGAAAAGATACCACCGATATGCAGGCAACTTGAGGACCACAGGTCGATGTTGTCCATGATTGAACTGAAGGAAAGACAGACAAATTTAAGGATCAGGGCTGTACCTGAACTTGAGAAAGATAACCTAAGTGACTTTGTTATGCAGGAATTTGCAGACTTTTGGAACCTAGATTCAGATAAGCAAGATTTCAAAATAGTAAGTGCTTTCAGGCTTGGAAGAGGGGGGAGAAAGAACAGGGTGAGAGACTGTTTGATTACCCTCCGAACAAAAGAGGAGAGAGACAAAATATTGAGTCTGCATTTTCACAAGACCTTGGAAATACATCAATCAAGAGTGGAGATATTTAAAGACATCCCGAAATATCTTCTGGATCTTAGGTCTAACTACGGAGATCTGGTGACCTTGTTCAGAAGTAATAGAATTGTTTTCAGGTGGGAATTCCCCCAAGGCCTATCTTTTACCTTCAAAGGAAGAAAGTTAAAAATAAGATCAGTGGATGATAAAGAAAGATTTTTGAAAGATTACGGAGAAGACCTACAGAAAGAATCTGAAGAAGAGCCAAGAACATTAAAACCAGGGATACTAGACATAGCATCACTATCTTTTGGATTGGATAACTCAGAGAAAGTGATACCACCGACAGAACAAGAACAATTACTGGGTGCAGTTGGAGGAAAATTAAAGTAACCACGCCATGGCTCTGCAACTATTAAGTTGGAATATTAATGGTTTTAACTCCCCAGAGAAAAGGAAAAAAGTCTTTCATTTATTGAAAAAGGAACAATTGGACTTGATTTGTTTACAGGAAACACATGTGGTAAGGCTACATAGGAAAGTATTGATCAATAAAAGATTGGGTCAAGAGTTTATTTCATTGGATAAGGTTAAAAAAAGAGGAGTAGTGATTTATGCAAAAGAGAGCCTATCACCGAAATTTATTTTTAAAGATGACTAAGGAAGATTCGTGGCAATTGAAATTCAAACACAAGGAGAGAAATTTTTGATAGTAGGAGTTTATGCACCAAATGAGGGGAAATCTGAATTTTTTTAAAAGTTGCATGAGACATTGCTGGACTATATGGATTACAACATTATCATGATGGGAGATATGAATGGAGTGGTATCTACAAATATGGACAAGGCACAGAGACAGGTAGTCACCAAGGATGGCAGACTACCAAAAACGTTTTTTGAGATGACTGACAATATGGACTTAATTGACATTTGGAGAACAAAGAATCCCTTGGGTAGAGAGGGAACTTTCTTCTCTGAAGCCAAAATGACATGGACAAGAATTGACCAAATCTGGATAACTAGAGGACTGGCTCCTAAGATTCGAAAAGTAGAAATTTGCCCTAAAACTTGCTCCGACCATAATGCTGTGAAAATGGAGATGAAACTAACACCAACTGGTTCCTTCAGATGGAGGATGAATGACACCTTGTTTAGAGACGAAGAGGTTACCAAGAAGGCCCAAAAAACCTTGAGAGACTATTTTGAGATAAATATGAACACTACCATTGAAAAAAGAGTAATCTGGGACGCAAGCAAAGCGGTTATGAGGGGGTTTCTAATTCAACAGAATGCAATAAAGAAGAGAACTCAAAATGAGAAAAAAGACAAAATTTTGGAGAAAATAAAAGAGGGTGAGAAGAAACTGAGAGCGAAACCAAAGTCACAAGAGATTCTGAGAGAAATAAAGTTATACCAAGTCCAATATATGAAAATGATGAATCAGGAAATAGAATGGAAAATTAAACAGATGAGACAAAGGACATTTGAATCGGCTAATAAATGTGGGAAACTGTTAGCTTGGCAAATGAAAAAAAGACAAAAACTTAACACCATTACTAATTTGGAAGTGGAAGGAAAGAATATACAGAATCCAGTGGAAATTAGAAAATGTTTCCAGAGGTACTTTAAACAGTTATATACACAAGGGCCACAGAAAGAGATTGATATAGACCAATTCTTAAAAACAAATGGACTACAAAAAATCTCTCAAGAAAACAAGTCAATGTTGAACTATAAAATAACAGAACAGGAGGTAGAAGGTGCCATCCAGAATATGCAGTTGGGCAAATCTCCAGGGCCGGATGGTTTAACCTCAAAATACTATAGATCCTTGAAAGATTGGATAATTCAACCACTAAAGGAGGTTTGTAATGAAATTTTGGAGGGGGGAAAAGCGCCAGAGTCATGGAAGGAAGCCTATATTACACTTATACCGAAAACTGAGTCTGAAAAGACACAACTTAAGAACTACTGTCCCATATCCCTGCTTAATGTGGATTACAAAATTTTTGCAGATATTTTGGCTAAAAGATTTTAAAAAAGTATTAGTGGAGGAGATACATAAAGACCAAGCTGGCTTTCTCCCGGGCAGACACTTGTCTGATAACACAAGAAATATAATTAACATTTTGGAAAAACTGCAAGTGAATATTAATACTAAAGCAGTCTTAATATTTGTAGATGCGGAGAAAGCTTTTGATAATATCTCTTGGAGTTTTATGAAGAAAAATCTTCAGGGGATGGGGGTTGGTCAAGGCTTTGAAAATGGTATAGGTGCAATTTACTCAGAACAAAAGGCTAAACTAATTGTTAACAATGTGGTGACAGAGGAATTTAAGATAGAGAAAGGGACACGACAAGGCTGCCCAATTTCCCGATTGCTCTTTATTTTGGTCCTGGAGGTTTTGCTAAATATGATTAGAAGGGACCATTTGATTAAAGGTATACAGGTCGGAGCCAAACAGTACAAATTGAAAGCTTTTGCAGATGACTTAGTACTGACACTACAGGAGCCAGAATCTAGTACTAAAAGAGTATTGGAACTGATTCAAGAATTTGGTCAAGTGGCAGGATTTAAGTTGAACAAGTTAAAAACTAAGGTTCTTGAAAAAAATTTAACACCGATTGAGAAAGAGAGGTTTCAGAAGGAGACGGGTTTAACACTGGTTAAGAAAGTAAAATACCTGGGGGTTAATATGACTGCTAAGAACTTAAATTTATTTAAAGATAATTATGAGAAATGTTGGTCAGAAGTGAAAAAGGATCTAGAAATATGGTCAAATCTGAAGCTTTCCTTGCTAGGTCGAATTGCTGTTATAAAGATGAATGTATTGCCAAGAATGTTATTTTTGTTTCAATCATTGCAAATTTTGGACAAAATGGACTGTTTCAAGAAGTGGCAGAGAGACATTTCTAGATTTGTCTGGCAGGGCAAGAAGCCCAGAATAAAATTTAAAATACTAACCGATGTAAAGGAAAGAGGTGGATTTGCCCTGCCAGACCTTAAACTCTATTATGAATCAGCAGCATTTTGCTGGCTGAAAGAATGGCTGCTTCTTGAGAACACAGACATTTTGGATTTAGAAGGCTTTAATAACGTTTTTGGGTGGCATGCATATCTGTGGTATGACAAGGTTAAAGCACATAAAGCATTTAAAAACCATATTGTCAGGAAAGCATTGTTTAATGTCTGGATAAGATATAAAGATTTACTTGAAAACAAAACCCCAAGGTGGTTATCACCGATGGAAGCGAAGGCTCAGAAAAAGCTCAATATGGAGGCCAAATGGCCGAAATATTGGGAGATTTTGGAACAAGAAAGAGACAAATTGAAATTGCAGAGTTTTGAGAAACTAAAAGATAAAGTGCGAGATTGGCTTCATTATTATCAAATAAGGGAGGCTTACAATCTGGACAAAAAAATTGGCTTCCAGGTGGAAAAATCAAAATTGGAAACAGAACTGTTAGACCCCAAAACTAAGATACTATCAAGAATGTATAACTTGCTGTTGAAATGGAATACTCAGGATGAAACGGTTAAATCTGCTATGATTAAATGGGCACAAGATGTTGGACATAACATTATGTTTGCTGACTGGGAACACTTGTGGACCACAGGTATGAAATTTACGGCATGTAATGCCTTAAGAGAGAATATTATGAAAATGATAATACAGGTGGTACATGACACCAGTCAAGCATGCAAAAATCTACCATTTGCCCGATAATAAATGTTGGAAATGTAAAGATAATGAAGGCACATTCTTTCACCTTTGGTGGACGTGCCCAAGGATTAAGGCTTTCTGGGAGATGATATATAATGAAATGAAAAAGGTATTTAAATATACCTTCTTGAAGAAACCAGAGGCCTTTCTCCTGGGCATGGTCGGCCAATTGGTGTTAAAGAAGGATAGAACTTTTTTTATGTACGCTACAACAGCAGCAAGAATACTCATTGCAAAGTACTGGAAGACACAAGATCTACCCACCTTGGAAGAATGGCAGATGAAAGTGATAGACTATATGGAATTGGCGGAAATGACTGGCAGAATCCGAGACCAGGGAGAAGAGTCAGTGGAAGAAGATTGGAAGAAATTTAAAGATTATCTACAGAAACATTGTAAAATTAAGGAATGCTAAAATGATGTCGGAATGAAATGAAGCGGTTTTAGCAACAATGTTAAAAAGGAGTATGTAAAAATGGATTGTTAATAGATGAAAATATAAAGTTATAATATGTTAAGATAAAGAATTAAGATAAAAACAAAGAGGGAAAGGATTTGCTGAATTAACCATTCGAACTGGAATACAAAAAAGGGAGGTGTGAGGAGGTCAGGGAAACAAGTAAATGAAAGGCAAGACATGGAAAGATGGATTTATTTTTAATTGTTTTTATTTCCTCTGTATTTTGTATCTTTTGTTTTCTTTTTTCTATCTCTTTATTACTTTTGTAATTTCTTTTGAAATTTTAATAAATATTATTTTTTTTTAAAAAAAGGAAACGCTGGAGGTGTGTGCCTTTGGGGCTGAAGTCAAACCATTGGAGAGTTACAGCGCCTGCTGTGGCTGTAGAGACCGATATGGGAGAGACAGCTGGGGCAGCGGAAGGCATCCGCTTGTGCTCCTGCAGATGCACCATGGCATTTTTTCTCTCTGTGCTCCTCCCATTGGTCATCCCTCCTCTGGCCACTTCTGTTGGATACACAACCTGGCTGTCTCAAGGCGCTGCAGCCATCTCCAAGGCATTTCCTCACAGCGGGGGTTAATGTTGCCAGCCTTGTTTTCTCTAAAGTTGTTGTTTATATATTACTTTTTATTGAAACCAGAAGTTTCCGTGTGTGTTTTTCATCAGCTTCAGATGTCCAGTAGGTTTTTGTCTTTGAATTCTCAAACAATAAAAGGAACAGTCTTTCTCAGCTATTGGATCCATTTCTGAGCTCTTGAGGGTTGACCTGGTAATCCGCTGCCGGGAATATTCATTGTCACAGCTGGTGTTATTTACAGTGGCCAGGAACTCTGCATAGAAAGGGTAAGCAGGTTAGGCATCCTTTTAAACCTCAAGGGAGGCATTTCTTTTGGCGCCTTGGGTCCTTTAGGCCCCCAAACAAATCCTGAAGCATAAGGGTGGAAGCCAAGGGTGTTGATCTGTGTCAGCCTTTGCCTAATGCCACCTGCTGCCTTGTAGCTGATGCAGTTGGGTGCTGCTTTCTATTTAGAAGTGTGTCAGTAAAAGCTGCAGCCAGCTTTTAACCCAGTTGTGTGTTTTGCCCCACTTTCATCCCCACCTGCTCCTGCATTGGACACAGTTCATTTTATTCCATTTGGAAATGGTGGGCATTCTTATTTATTTATTTATTTAGCTAGCTAGCTAGCTAGCTAGCTAGCTTTATACACTGCTTGATTGTAAATCACTTTGAGATCAATATCTATATATTACAAGGTATGGGGTGAATTCTTTGTATCTTTTAAAATGTTTTTATCTTCACCCTCTTATTTGCATAGAGATCGAGAAGAGAGGCTAGCTGCTCTGACAGCAGCTCAGCAGGAAGCTATGGAAGAACTGCAGAAAAAGATCCAGCTGAAGGTAGAGCCTGAAAATTAGTTGCTATTTGTGGAGTTCTTGTCTTTATCTCTGGCATTTTTTGTTTAGCAAAGTGATATCAGGACCGAGTAGAAGAAAGCAGTTGTGTGGCAGAAGAAAGCTGCCTGCAGAACATTCCAAATATGTTAGCTCCCTCTCTGGTTTTCTGGTTTTGGTCAAACTTCTCTGGCTTCTCCTTGTGAAAAGTTAGTTCTTCCTTTATTGTCAAATCTTGAAGGTCTTTGGTCCACAGGTCAGCGAGTCATGAGAACCTGCTTCCCAGTGTTGGCACACTAGGCTTTTGGGCACAGCCACCACGTGTGGAAGTCATAGGCGTTGCTGGAAGATAGTCAAACACCAATTTGTCCGCCTGCGAACATTGTTGTAAGCGTCATAATGATTCTGTACTTAAGTCGCATTAAGCAACAGTGGTTCAGTATGGAGACAAAAGATGGGGATGGGAAGCAGATCACAGCAAACAGAGCTCTAGAAGGTGGGACTAACAGGAAACATTTAAAAGGATTGCAAAGTGGGGAGAGACAGGCAGGATGGAATAAATAAGGCCAAAACTAACCTAAAATAAAGCTAAACTCTACCGTTAATTTATTGGAAGGTGTGTGGCACTGAGAAAAATTGCATCTCCATTCCCCCAAACTATTTGTTTATGTTTAGGATTTTCTAAATTAACTTGCTATTTCCAGTAGTGCCATTGTTTTACACTGATTTGATGTCAAGCCCTTTAGCTGTCTTTTTGAGCATTTTGATGTCACTGTTTACTACTTCTGATTTTGCTCAGCATGATGAGAGCGTTCGGAGGCACATGGAGCAGATAGAGCAGAGGAAAGAAAAAGCAGCAGAGCTGAGCAGCGGAAGACATGCAAATACGGACTACGCCCCTAAACTTACACCGTATGAGCGGAAGAAGCAGTGCTCACTCTGCAATGTCTTGGTGAGCTTATCATTCTCTTGAGTTTGTGCAGACTGTGGCGCATGATCCGCTCCTTCCTTTTTCAACAAACTTTTTGAGTGGAGATAGGTATCGCAGTCTGTGTTTATATTGGATTTGAAATTGTTTTTACATCTGAAAGTGTTTTTAATTGGGTTGAATCCAATAGCAGTCCTACTCTGAATATACCCATTGAAATTAATGAGCAGGTTGACTAAGTTAGAGTCATTAGTTTCAGTCCACCTACTCTGGAGTATACCTTAGTTGAATTGACCCCACTATTTTTTATTGCTATATGAAATTGGTTTTATTGCAGATGTTTTTATTGGGAAATCACTTTGAGATATTTTGGAGGGGAGAAATTAATAAATGGAATTAAATAAATTACCATGCAACATCTCAAACTATTGCAGAAGAGTAGCTTAAACTAAGAAGTGTTTTGTGAGACAGGAAGGTCCCCTGTTTCGATTTCACCTCAGCTGGTCCTTAGGCCAGCCACTCGATTCCCCACTCCTGCTTCCTCTCACAAGTGTAGGTGTGCACACGCAGACAGGTCATCTGCAAGATGGCAATAATAATAATAATAATAATAATAATAATAATAATAATAATAATAATAATAATAATACAATGGTATTAGCCTACGTTACAGAATTGTTCTAAGGTTGCTTTTTTTTGTTTTGTTTTTGGTGTAATATTTCCGCTAGCAATGCAACTCAATTTTTTTAAAAAAACAACAACTCATTAATAACATTATTTATGATTGAGTAATCAATTTTGCCTATGGGTAAGACGGTACTTCTGAAGCAAGGAGTATTTTTCATTTTTAGATATTATATGTGTTTATAATGGAAGGCATGTTGGACAGCTCCCTCTTGTGTGGGAGAAAAGGAGGACACATTCACTGCTGCCTAATTTAATGCAGGACTCCTCTTTGCACTGTACTTTTACTCAGATTATTTTTTTAAATCCCTTTTCAGATTTCCTCAGAGGTCTATCTCTTTAGCCATATTAAAGGTAAAAAGCATCAACAAGCAGTGAGAGAAAACAGCAGCATCCAAGGACGGGAGCTTTCAGACGAAGAAGTGGTAGGTCTTCGTCCTTTTTCTTTCCGCCTCTTTAAGGTCATGTTCATATTTTCCCTAGAAATCTTTCTAATCTTCCCCAAATTAATAGGTGGTTAAACAATTTTTTTAAAAAAATATTTTTTTTATTAGATTTTCCACAGTGATAACACAAACCACAAAGCAAAATGATACACAAAAACAGAAAAAGAAAAAGGAAGAAAGAAAGGGGGGAAAGGGGGGAACAATAAACAGATAAACAATAACAACAAACTTAATTCTTCACAAATCCAACCTTTTAAACATCTTGGTTGACTTCCTCAAATCCCTCCCTTCTGAGTTTCCTTGTAATTAAAAGTAACAGCTTTCCAATATCATTATTAAACTAAAACAATTTCCAATTATAGTCTATCTTATTCACTTTTCTTAACATTCTAAATCCCATTTATTTGATTATAAATTAATTTAATCCTAGGCCTATTTGTTTCTTTCAAGTAATTTCTAATTTTTTATATTACAATATTTATTCAAATAGTCCTTGAATTTCCTCCAGTCCTCTTGAAACTCCTCTTCTTTCTGGTCGCGGATTCTTACCGTCAGGTCAGCTAGCTCCGAAAAGTCCATCATCTTCATCTGCCAATCTTCCACTGTTGTTAGTTCTTATGTTTTCCAATTTTTAGCAAGTAATATTCGGACGGCCGTTGTGGCATACAAAAATAATTTAACATCTTTCTTGGGCAATTCTAAACCTGTTATTCCAAGAGGAAAGGCCTCTGGTTTCTTAATAAGTGTATATTTCAACATTTTTTTCAGTTCATTATAAATCTTCTCCCAGAAGTCTTTCACCTTGGGGCAAATCCACCACATATGGAAAAAAGTACCTTCTTTTCTTTACATTTCCAACAAAGGTTATCACTATTGTGATAAATCTTTGCTAGTTTTACAGGGGTCAAGTACCATCTATACATCATCTTCATAATATTTTCCTTTAACATCGTACATGCAGTGAACTTAACCCCTTTCCTCCATAGCCTCTCCCAGTCCTCCATCATTATATTATGTCCCACATCTCTTGCCCAATCAGTCATAACCGATTTAACTTGTTCATCCTTTGTATGCCACTCCAACAACAAATTATACATTTTAGACATATTCTTATCATTAGTATTTAACAACTCCGTTTCCAATTTGGTTTTTTCTGTTGCAAAACCATTTCTCTTATCCATCTTATATAATTCATTAATTTGATGATATTGCAACCAATTCACTTTATCTTTAATTTGTTCAAATGGTTTTAATTTAAAACCTTCCTGATCCTCTAACAACAAATCTTATTACCTCAACCATTTGTTTTCCTTATTTAACTTTTTTGGGGCCTGTGCTTCCATTGGCGAAATCCATTTTGGTGTTTTTCTTACTAAGAGATCTTTATATCTAGTCTATATATTGTATAACACCTTTCTAATTACATGATTCTTAAAACCACTGTGGGCCTTTATCTGGTCATATCATAGATATGCATGCCATCCAAATCGATTATCCAGTCCTTCCAAATCTAGCACATCATTCTCTAATTGAATCCAATCCTTGATCCAGCAGAAGGCAGCAGCTTCAAAGTATATCTTCAGGTCTGGTAGGGAAAAACCCCCTCTTTCTTTTATATCTGTAAGTAATTTATATTTAATTCTAGGTTTTTCCTCCTGCCAGATAAATTTAGACAATGCCTTCTGCCATTCTTTAAAACATTTAACATTATCAATGATTGGTAGAGCTTGAAATAAAAACAACATCTTCGCCAATACATTCATCTTAACCACCAATACTCGGCCCATCATTGAAAGTTTTAGGTTTGACCATATCTCAAGATCTCTCTTGATTTCATTCCATAATTTTTCATAGTTATCTTTTTGTAGAGATTCAAATTCTTTACTGATAAATTCACACCCAAATATTTAACTTTTTTTCACAGAAAGGCCTATCCTTTCAGAAAGGGTTTTTCTTTCCTCATTAGCTAAGTTTTTTTCTAAAACTTTGGTTTTGCTCTTGTTTAATTTAAATCCTGCTACCTGCCCAAACTCTTTTACTGCACTAGTTTCTGGATCTTGTAAAGTTAAAACCAAGTTGTAATGGTTATGGGGTTGCTCGTGCGTAAGTTGCCGCCACTCCTGGGTAGGTGGCCTGGTTAAACCTTTCCTGGCTGGACAGCCCCTCACTTCGTGGCTGCTCAGTCGCTGGCAGAATCCAACAGTGGGCGTTTCTTCAACCTTTTCCAACATAAAAGTTGTTTGACGCCCAGTCTCCTCCTAGCCTCCCTGCGCGGAAGCCTTCTGCGCAGGGTGGGCGTGGGTAGCGGAGGACCTGTGCTCTCTCCGCTGGTGTCCAGTGAAGAGTCTCTGAGCCTGCTCTCCGCTTCCCCCATTGGTCCCCCTCCATCGCGCTGATTTTCTTCCCCAACAGGAGACCTGCCTCTCTCCCTACTTGGCCCCTCTCCAGCATCGTCGTGGAGCCCCTCCTCCTCCTCTCGTTCCGATGGCAGTTCCCTGACACAAGTGATCAGCAAAGGCTTTTAATTTATATTGCTTGGATCCTACTACAATGCCTTTAACCTCCTCCTCTTTCCTCAACATGTTTAGCAAAACCTCCAGAACAGAAATAAATAGCAGAGGGGAAAGCAGGGACCCTTGCCTGGTTCCTTTCTCAATTCTGATTTCCTCGGAGACCACATTATTAACTATGATTTTTGCTTTTTGTTCAAAATAGATCGCATTGATACCATTTAAAAATTCCTGGCCAACCTCAATTCTTTCTACGTATTTCATCATAAATAACCAAGAAACATTATCAAAGGCCTTTTCAGCATCAATAAACATTAACATTCCTTTACAATTTCTTTTCGCTTCCAACCTTTCTATTATATCAATTATATTTCTAATGTTATCTTTCATATGTCTCCCAGAAAGAAATCCTGCCTGGTCCTTATGTATATAATTTGATAGAACCTTTTTTAATCTATTGGCCAAAATGTTTGCGAAGATTTTATAGTCCACATTAAGTAATGAGATTGGTCTATAATTTTTTACATCAGATCTATCTTGATCTATTTTTGGAATCAGAGTGATAAATGCATCTTTCCAGGTTTCGGGAGCTTTGTACCCTCTTAAAATCTTATTACACACATCTGCCAGCAGTTGAATTAGCCAATCTTTCAATATTTTATAATATTTTGCAGAAAGACCATCCGGTCCTGGGGCTTTGCCTAACTGCATCTTATTTATTGCCATCTCAACCTCCTGTCTTGTAATCATGCCATTTAGTAGGAACCTTTTATCCTCGGGAATTTTCTGCATTTCATTCGCCGCAAGAAGTTGCTCAATTTTATCCTTATTTTCTTTACCTTTTTTATACAGCTGTTTAAAGTATTTCTGAAAACATTTTCTTATATCTGCAGGGTTTTCCATAGATTTTCCATCAGATACAATGTTTGTAATAGTACTTTGCTTCTGTCTCTATTTTAATTGCCAAGACAACAATTTCCCACATTTATTCGCAGATTCAAAATTTCAAAATGTTAGGTCAGAAATACTAGATAGATAGATAGATAGATAGATAGATGTAGTCTGAGAGTCTATGGGAATGGGGACTATTTCTACCTAGAATTTACACATCCAAGGATTATATTTGTGTATCACTTTTACTTCTGAAATGAAGCACAAAGCAGCTGACCCAAATTTAGAACAGGTTTTACCCCTGCCAAATTTAATGTCCTTTCATCAGAATTATTGCAGAGCAGATTTGAAGGCAAACCATATTCAAAGCAAAAATGCCTGTGTGGTTTGAAGGAAGTTGAAACTGCTACTCATGCCCTATTACATTGTCATTACTACAAAGTTATATGCTCTACGTTTATCACTCCAATCATGCAGCAAACCCCAAGCAGAACTGATGATTATTACTTAAAATACTTAATAGGAGACAGGAAACAGAGATTACATTAAAAGTTGCTAAATTCTGTGCTGCTGCTATAAAATTAAGGAGACAAGCTTTGAATGAATCTAACAGCTGATGTCTTAATATGTTTTAAATTAGTGATTAGGGTTTTAACTTAAAGAATCATAGAACCATAGAGTTGGAAGAGACCACAAGGGCCATCGAGTCCAACCCCCTGCCAAGCAGGAAACACCATCAGAGCACTCCTGACATATGGTTGTCAAGCCTCTGCTTAAAGACCTCCAAAGAAGGAGACTCCACCACACTCCTTGGCAGCAAAGTCCACTGTCGAATAGCTCTTACTGTCAGGAAGTTCTTCCTAATGTTTAGGTGGAATCTTCTTTCTTGTAGTTTGGATCCATTGCTCCGTGTCCGCTTCTCTGGAGCAGCAGAAAACAACCTTTCTCCCTCCTCTATGTGACATCCTTTGATATATTTGAACATGGCTATCATATCACCCCTTAACCTCCTCTTCTCCAGGCTAAACATGCCCAGCTCCCTTAGCCGTTCCTCATAAGGCATCGTTTCCAGGCCTTTGACCATTTTGGTTGCCCTCCTCTGGACACGTTCCAGTTTGTCAGTGTCCTTCTTGAACTGTGGTGCCCAGAACTGGACACAGTACTCCAGGTGAGGTCTGACCAGAGCAGAATACAGTGGCACTATTACTTCCCTTGATCTAGATGCTATACTCCTATTGATGCAGCCCAGAATTGCATTGGCTTTTTTAGCTGCCGCTAAAACAACTATATATCTTAGTATATAGTTTTATAGTTTTATATCTTAGTTTTATATCTGAGTTATTTATTGTGTATCAGGTCATAGAGCTTAATTTTAATCTATTTATGTTTGTATGCTCTCTGTTGTTGTATAGGTTGCATTCTGGTCAGTGACCAAAATAAATTGATTTGATTTCAAACTCCCTTGTTTTTGTTACCACCAAGAGATGTACCATATTTTTCGCTCTATAGGACGTACTTTTCCCCCTCCAAAAATCAAGGGGAAATGTGTGTGTGTCCTGTGGAGCGAATGCAGGATCCTTGGCTTCAGAGATAGCAACGCGAAGCCTCTGAAGCGCAGAGGGAGCGCTTCCTCCGCGCTCCAGAGGCTTTGCGTTGCTTTCACTGAAGCCTGGAGAGCGAGAGGGGTCAGTGCTCACCGACGCCTCTCGCTCTCCAGGCTTCAGGGATAGCTGCCTGAAGCCCTCGGAGCGCAGCACGAGCTCCCGCTGCGCTCCGCAGGCTTTAGGTTCCTTTCTCTGAAGCCAGGAAAGCAAGACTCTCCTGGCTTCAACAGAGAGGGAGAGCTGCGCAGCGCCCCTTCAGCCAAGTGGGAGGAGCAATGGAAGGGGCTCCGTTTCTCCTGCCGCTTCGCTGAAGGGGCGCTGAGTAGAGAGGGGGAGAAATTTTTTTTCTTGTTCTCCCCCTCTAAAACAAGGTGCGTCCTATAAAGTGAAAAATATGGTATGTTGTATTGAAATGCTGTTGAAATGAAATGTTGTTGTTTGGAATGCTGTTGCATTTGTTCTCTGTTGCTTTTTATTATTCCTCTTATGAAACGCTTCTTGCAGTCGTTGATTTTGGGATGTTTTGTTATCATGATTTTGAGGATAGGTTGCATACAAATGAAATGATGATGACTTGGGGTAAGATTTCAAAGCACAGGGTAAATAATGTGTTTGTGGGTATGCTTTGTTGTCAGTGCTTCCCATTTTATTTTTAATCAATGAAGGTAGGAACACACTATTCCTACTTAAAGTTATTGCTTGTCATCTCCAATGTCTTCATATTAAATGACCTTTCTTCTTTGGCATATACGATTTTTATTTATACCACCTCTGACCTAATGAAATTTCACCTTTCACCTTGTGCACTTGACACTTCAGGTAACATACAGTTGATCTTTGACACATTTTTGTTTTAAGCCCTGTACGCACAATAGCTGCCTGCTGAGAAGCAAAGGCCCTTTGCTGGATAGAAAGCTCAATGGGGAGCTTCCATAGGGTTCCCTGAGCTACCAAAGGAGCCAGCAGATTATGTGGTATTTATCTTGATCAAGAGAAAATCTACTGACAAAGAGCTGGCCGATTTTTAAAGTTGTTTCATTAGCAATCATACAGCAATGCCATTGAGGATTGTCATGATCTGTTCTGTAGATTTTCATCCAGGGCAGGGGGACAGGATTGCTGATTTTGTTCTTTAGATTAGTTTTGGATCACTTGTTTATAAAAGAGGCGTAAAAATGGTGACGGTTAAGAATCCTTCTCCTAAACTCCATTATCTTCTTATTGTAGCTTGTGCTCCTTGGAACTTCATTTTCTTTCTTTGATGTAATCTCCTGTAGTATGTTTGAGTTTTATGGGACACAACAAGCTGCCACATACTAGGCAAGACTATTTGTCCACCGGGCCCTATATTGTCCGCCATGACTGGCAGCAGCTCTCCAGGGTCTCAGGCAAGGCTATTTCCCGTCACCTGGTACCTGATCCCTTTAACCTTCCTTTCTGACCATGTTTCAACTGATGCAATGTGGTATCTCTTTACCTTTTCTGTGCTTTGAGCCACATTTCATCCGGCATGTGCGTTGCAGAGGGTTGGACTAGATGATGTTTGGGATCCCTTCCAACTCTACAGTTCTATGATTTCATGTTCCTTAAGGGAGTCAAAAATACATTGGATCTGAATGGAGGGCATCCTGGCATAGGACCTAGCAGAGGGCAGTGGTAACGTGTGTTGCTCTGGATTGCCCAGAAACAATATTATGTTTAATCTTCTTAAACCATCTTAATAGCATAAAAATCTGCAAGCATCCAGCACAATGATTACACATAAAAAGTGGAAGCATAAACCTCATTCATAGTACAAAATGCTACTTCATGTCATGCAGAAGTTCTGTTTGGTTGTAAATCAGTGTTTGACTGAACAAATGAGAATGTGCTTTCTTTAAAAAATGAACTACTAATGGAGAGGTTGATTAAAGTAATTGATTTAAATAGAGGCTTGGTGATACAATTTGTCTTGATTTTAAATCAATTCTGAACACATGAACTCTGATCTAAGCTGGAATTACACTAGGAGTAAAAGGCCCAGTCAGCTGATACTGGGGGTTTTTAAGTAGGAATTTTTTGTTACAGTGTCCCAAGGAGAACTCTTCTGTAATGATTTCACTAGATAGAAGATGATATACAAAGCTTCAGAGGACCAGCTTTGGTGTACCGGAATCTGTTGCAACTGTCACTGTTTTCTGGTATGTTCTTGCCTGACTCCAGGCTTTGGAAGGCCTGCCTGCCCTGGCCCTCCTCCCTGCCATTCTCCCTAGCTGCTGCTGCTGCTGCTCCTTTTCTTCTCCTCATCGCTACCACCGGCTGGCTTGCCAGGCAGAGCACCAAGGAGCAGGGGGTCTGCTGCTTCTCCTTACTGCCACTGTTGTCTGGGCCAGAGTGAGAGGCAGCTGAGCAATCCATCTGGGTTGTCCTGTTTCTCACCGTATATTGTCTTCTTGAACCTAGTGTGTTGTGCTGACATATAGTGTGGTGGGTGGGGGAAGAAGGGGGTTAGAGTTACGGATGGACTGAAGATGGGGGGGTAGGTTATAGAAAGTAGCCGTTATATAGATGTTTGTTTGGGGTAGCTTGGACCATTTGGCTCCCAGCCGGTTGGTCCTGTGTCTCAGCTGGCATGGATGGCCTTGTTTGAGAACAGGCCGTCCCCTCTTGCGCTTGTGATGGGGGTGAGTCATTGAGATGGTGTCAAGTGCCTTTGTAGTGCTTGTGTTGGGTGTAAAGTTTATAAACAATGTTGTCAGTATTGTTAACAACATTTTTGGTTTGTTGGGGTATTAGGGTAGGGATGCGAGTGTTGGCACGCTCTGGCGCCACCGTTATGTTAGATATTTGTTGGGTTTTAGCCTATTTGTTGATTGTTTTATTGGGGTGGGGATGTTGTTTTAGTTAGTATGAGTTTGCCTTTTTCTGTTTGCTTTTATTTTTTAACCTGAACATTTTGTTTGTTGCATTTATGTGGTGGGTGGAGATGAGGAGGCGGGTGAGCTCTATTTTTGTTTGTGTGCTTATTTTTTGTATATAGTCATTGGAACAAGGGGTGCATGTGGTTGTGGGGGTTGTTGAGGGATGGGTGGAGTTGGGGAGAATGGAGGAGGATGAGATAAAAGACAAGAAAGAAGAGAGAGCGCTATTGAAAATGGTTGGGGAAGTATGTTGTTGTTGTTTAGTCGTTTAGTCGTGTCCGACTCTTCGTGACCCCCTGGACCAGAGCACGCCAGGCACTTCTGTCTTCCATTGCCTCCCGCAGTTTGGTCAAACTCATGTTAGCAGCTTCAAGAACACTGTCAGCCATTTTGTCCTCTGTCGTCCCCTTCTCCTTGTGCCCTCCATCTTTCCCAGCATCAGGGTCTTTTCCAGGGAGTCTTCTCTTCTCATGAGGTGGCCAAAGACTTGGAGCCTCAGCTTCAGGATCTGTCCTTCCAGTGAGCACTCGGGGCTGATTTCCTTAAGAATGGATATGTTTGATCTTCTTGCAGTCCATGGGACTCTCAAGAGTCTCCTCCAGCACCAGAATTCAAAAGCATCAATTCTTCAGCGATCAGCCTTCTTTATGGTCCAGCTCTCACTTCCATACATCACTACTGGGAAAACCATGGCTTTAACTATATGGACCTTTGTTGGCAAGGTGATGTCTCTGCTTTTTAAGATGCTGTCTAGGTTTGTCATTGCTTTTCTCCCAAGGAGCAGGCGTCTTTTAATTTCGTGGCTGCTGTCACCATCTGCAGTGATCATGGAGCCCAAGAAAGTAAAATCTCTCACTACCTCCATTTCTTCCCCTTCTATTTGCCAGGAAGTGATGGGCCCAGTGGCCATGATCTTCGGTTTTTTGATGTTGAGCTTCAGACCATATTTTGCGCTCTCCTCTTTCACCCTCAATAAAAGGTTCTTTAATTCCTCCTCACTTTCTGCCATCAAGGTTGTGTCATCTGCATATCTGAGGTTGTTGATATTTCTTCCAGCAATCTTAATTCCGGCTTCGGATTCATTGAGCATAGCCTTTCGCATGATGAATTCTGCATATAAGTTAAATAAACAGGGAGACAATATACAGCCTTGTCGTACTCCTTTCCCAATTTTGAACCAATCAGTTGTTCCATATCGAGTTCTAACTGTAGCTTCTTGTCCCACATAGAGATTTCTTAGGAGACAGATGAGGTGATCAGGCACTCCCATTTTTTAAAGAACTTGCCATAGTTTGCTGTGGTCGACACAGTCAAAGGCTTTTGCCTAGTCAATGAAGCAGAAGTAGATGTCTTTCTGGAACTCTCTAGCTTTCTCCATAATCCAGCGCATGTTTGCAATTTGGTCTCTGGTTCCTCTGCCTCTTCTAAATCCAGCTTGCACTTCTGGGAGTTCTCGGTCCACATACTGCTTGAGCCTTCCTTGTAGAATTTTAAGCATAACCTTGCTAGCGTGTGAAATGAGTGCAATTGTGCGGTAGTTGGAGCATTCTTTGGCACTGCCCTTCTTTGGGATTGGGATGTAGACTGATCTTCTCCAATCCTCTGGCCACTGCTGAGTTTTCCAAACTTGCTGGCATATTGAGTGTAGCACCTTCACAGCATCATCTTTTAAAATTTTAAATAGTTCAGCTGGAATACCATCACTTCCACTGGCCTTGTTATTAGCAGTGCTTTCTAAGGCCCATTTGACTTCACTCTCCAGGATGTCTGGCTCAAGGTCAGCAACCACACTACCTGGGGTGTACGAGCCATCCATATCTTTCTGGTATAGTTCCTCTGTGTATTCTTGCCACCTCTTCTTGATGTCTTCTGCTTCTGTTAGGTCCTTACCACTTTTGTCTTTTATTATGGTAATCTTAGTACGAAATGTTCCTTTCATATCTCCAATTTTCTTGAACAGATCTCTGGTTTTTCCCATTCTATTGTTTTCCTCTATTTCTTTGCATTGCTCGTTTAAGAAGGCCTTCTTGTCTCTCCTTGCTATTTTTTGGAAATCTGCATTCAATTTCCTGTATCTTTCACTATCTCCCTCGCATTTTGCTTGCCTTATCTCCTCCGCTATTTGTAAGGCCTCGTTGGACAGCCACTTTGCTTTCTTGCATTTCCTTTTCATTGGGATGGTTTTCGTTGCTGCCTCCTGTATAATGTTGTGAGCCTCCATTCATGGGGAAGTGTGTGATCTTTTTATTTGTTTGTCTATTGAGAGGGGGAGAAAGAAGTGGAAAAGAAGAGTGTAATAACGTGTGATTAAAAAAAGCAGGAGAGGAGGATGAAAACGTAGGGACTTTAAAAAGTTTAAATTAATATTAAAAATGTTGAGGTGTTGGAATCTAAAAAATAAAAGGTAGAAATAAGATGTAGTGAGAGTGAGAGAGCAGACTTTTAAATGAAAAAAATTAAAAAGGGGGAAAATAATTTAAAAGATATATACAGTGGTATATAAATATACATACAGTGGTACCTCGGAAGTCGAACGGAATCCATTCCAGAAGTCCGATCGACTTCCAAAATGTTCAGAAATCAAGGTGCGGTTTCCAATTGGCTGCAGGAAGCTCCTATAGCCACTCGGAAGCCGCGTCGGATGTTCGAACTTTCGCAAAGCGGAACACTCACTTTGGCCAGTGTGGTGTAGTGGTGAAGAGCGGTAGTCTCGTAATCTGGGGAACCGGGTTCGCGTCTCCGCTCCTCCACATGCAGCTGCTGGGTGACCTTGGGCCAGTCACACTTCTTTGAAGTGTTTGTTGTGGGGGAGGAAGGGAAAGGAGAATGTTAGCTGCTTTGAGACTCCTTAAAGGGAGTGAAAGGCGGGATATCAAATCCAAACTCTTCTTCTTGGCATTCAGAAGCCAAAACGTTTGACTTGCAAGGCATTCAGGATCCAAGGTACAACTGTATATTAAAAATTAAGAAGGGATTAAAAAATATAGTTTAAAAATGAAGAATAGTAAAAAAATAAGTGAGTAATTATAGAAAATGTGTAACAATGAATTAAAAAACAAAAACTAATGGTTTTATGAAAAAAGGGGTTATTTATATAATTAAAGAATGAAGAATGTATTGGTAGTAATTTTGACTCATGGGCAGTTTTTGATTTCACTGTGGGGCTCAGAGGGCCTGATTATCAGGTCCCTGGGTTAGGGCCAAGGCTGCATCCCTTCAGTGGTTCAGGCCTCCTGCATGAACACGATTACAGTTCTTCGAAGAAGAAGAAGAAGAAGAAGAAAGTATGATAACGATAATATTTAAAATATAAAATATGAAATATAGTAATAATAACAACAACAACAATAATAATAATAATTCAACAACAACAACAATAATAATAATATTTCCCAGCAGAGGAGGGCCCGTACTGCATTTGTTTTCCCCCAGGGTGGCCTCTGGCACGCAGTTTTTCCTGGGCCCCAGCCTGCTCTTGTTGTGCCAGCTGGGGAAAGTTTGTTAATAAGACAGCTGACATGCATTTTCCGGGAAATTATCATTTCTTTGTTTGAAATGCTTTTTTAATATGCCGAGCTGTAATCTATTTGTAAGCTTCATCTGAAGTGTAAAGTCTAACTTTTCTATTCTAATGCATTCGGATGATTATAAATGCATTAGAATAATGAAGTTTACATAAATCTGAGTTTATATATCATTCATGAAAGTATTTATGCACATCAGTATTTTTTTTTGTCCTTAGCAGAATATAAAGAACCAAAACAATATTCAGCATCTTCCATTTTGTGTGTGTGTGTGTGTGTCATTTTTCACTTCCTATAAGCCATTTTTGTGTTCAAAATCTCTTCCAGCTTCATAGCAATACCATGTGGGGCTTTCAAATGCGATTCAGTCATGTTTCGCTTTTATGATAAAGGTGTAATCATAAAAGTGATCACTGATGTTTCTAAGAAGTATTTGCTTCAAATAACCTCTGCTGTTTCCAGAGTTTACAATACTAAGTGTTGCCTTTGCTTACCAGAATATTATAGAAACACTTCTTCAGAAAGTGTTAGTGTACTCACACATGAAACAGAATGCACTAGATTTTTCTTCCCTACCTTCTGCTATTGAAATTTGAAATTATTAACTAATATATTACTTACATGGAAAACTGACTTCTGAGCTGTTTACAAGTATAAAATTACCATAACATCCTTACATAATTAAAATTCACAGTAAAACAATTCCATCAAAGCATTAAAAACAACCATAATTGAAATATACAACAAAACATGCCAGGTTAAAAAGTTAACAGTTAAAACTATTAAAAATAGTAAATGTTACATGACCCCTGTGCATGTCTTAAAGGGTAGGCCTTTGGATGAGGGACTATTACAGTTTACTTTTGTGCACAGTAGTCTATTAGGTGTTTGATAAATGTTAAGTAATGCTTTAGGAAATAGAACCTGACATTTTGCAGTATATTTCCTGAGGTCTAGAAGAGGGCATCAAGAAGTATTTCTGCAAATATTTATAAACTAAACAAAAGATGGATGATTCTCTTTGTCAAGTGACAGAAAGAAGAATGCTATGAAATATAGTTAAAATCAACCTAGATTTAATGGCTTTCCTTTAGATGTGGGCTAAAACCATTATATATGGTATTTGTAGGGCACAATCTAGAAAGGATAACTTTCCATTGAATGAGTCTTTTAAGCACATTTGACTTTGATGGGAAATTTAAGCAGAAGTTTAACTTAACAGTGTTTCCCTTTGCTCGGCTTGTGCCCATGTGGGATTGATAAAGGCTTGACGGCTTCCTGATTTCAATGGGAGGTTGGGGCATTTATCGTTTTTTACTAGCAGGTGACCCATGTATTGCAGAACCAGACAAGTTGTATGTCAACGGCTATGATAATATGAATGGGTAGAGCAGTATCTCATGTCACTTAAACATTCAGTTTTATCTCCTTTTACTTCCAAAAACTACAAACATAAGTGGGGTTGGTGATAAAATAAACAATTAAACAAAGATGCCCAGGATTGCAAGAACAGCAGGGCCAGGTCTGTGTGTCCATGGGGCCTGTGGGACTTCTCAGACCAAACTGCCCCCTCCCTGCTCCCAGTTCTGCATGGCAAACTAATTTTGAAACCAGTGGGACTTTCAAAAGTGTTGGTGGTATGTCCTGTTGATTTGATCTACGAAAAGAAAAAAACTGGACAACATTAATTCTGTTTGGGTCTCAACTCTTATCTTCTCTGGAACAGAGTGTGCGTGAGACTTCCTTGCAAGCTATATTTCTCCTTAAGTAAAAGCTTGAGGAAGATTAGCACAATTTGTTGAATATCATACCACTGTAGGACCTCCAATTACTTTGCATACGCGGACACCATCTTTTTCTGTGTTGAACTTTGCTAAGTTTCCAATAAGTGAAGTGCTCACAAGGTAGATTTTCGTGAATTTAGCTGGACGTGATAGCCAGTGAAGCATAGCACCGCATGGCAGCTCCAAGATTCACAATCTGCCATTGATATTTGATACTTTTTGAGCTTCTGGTTGGATGTCCTTTTCTCCCCCCTCCCACTTTAGATATTAGATCTGCCCCTGCTGATAATCCCCCACTTTGATCTGCTTCTTGAAGAAGTGACAGTTGGATGTGATGCAACGTGTTATTATTCTGCTTCTGATTTAGAAAGATGAAGTTTGAGATTAATCTGAGCTGCTGCAGCTGAAAGCCGAGAACTCTGGGAAACCCCTTTTTGTTCAAGCGCCCGTTAAGATGAATGAATGTGTGTGCTGTATTCTTATCGTTCGGATAGAGATGTCTGTTGGGTCTCAGATTAGATCAGGAAAGACACGTGAGGAGTTAGAGGAGGTCATACCTCATTCATAATTTCCACCTAACAGGCAGAGTGTTTATCAGTTGTTGCTGAGCATACGGGGAGGGGGCAGGTAATGTCACCTTAGATTTGGTGGTGGCCCACATGTGAAGGTACCTGTTTCAGAGAAGGGGATTAACATTTCCTTCCTTCTGCTTTCAGAAGAAACTAAAATAAATAGGGAGTAATGCCATGGAGCTTAATTACAGGTTGACAACCCAAGGGGCTGATGTACATTTTTGTTTCTAGCTGTCAATAGGACACCAGGGGCATCAAACCAGCAAAGTCCAGCCACTATTTACTCTCTGCACCACCATTGGCTGGGGGCAGGAAAAGGGAGCTTCTGGCTTGGAGCACCATCACTGCAGATGGCCAGGGGTGGTATTGCAGCTAACAGTACAGCAAGGACCAGGTGACATGAGGGGCCAGTTGAGTTCCACCCATTCCCAAAAAGCTGCTGACTCCAGTCAGGTGCTGAACCAGACCAGTTTTTGACTTGGGGCACCTGCTTGCCTGCAGTCCTGGTCTTGTTCCTCTCCCTCTCTGAGTGCCTTCGTGTGCCTAGAATAAGTCCTTAGCCTGTGATGATGCCTCTTCCTTGACCAGATGGAGAGAGGTGTGGGTGGAAACCTCTGAATTTGCATGACTTGAGTGTGGCCTCCTGACCAAAAGCCAGTGTCACATCTGTTGCTCTGACGGTTTTTGCTTCTGCCCACACTCATCACTGGTATCCAATGCCTGGTAGGATGCTCACAAGGGAATTTGGCCCTCAGGGTGAAAAAAGTTCCATGCTCCTGTTGTACACCATGTATGTGATTTAAGTGGTTTATAAATCTTCCTTTAAAAATAATATAAATAAATGTACGTTTGGGAGGAAGTACCTTTTGATCTATTCAACATGAGTACAGTGGTACCTCAGGTTAAGTACTTAATTCGTTCCAGAGGTCCGTTCATCACCTGAAACTGTTCTTAACCTGAAGCACCACTTTAGCTAATGGGGCATCCTGCTGCTGCCGTGCTGCCGTAGCATGATTTCTGTTCTCATCCTGAAGCAAAGTTCTTAACCTGAAGCACTATTTCTGGGTTAGCAGAGTGTGTAACCTGAAGCGTATGTAACCCGAGGTACCACTGTACTTGAATCCGTTCAACAGATTCCTGACCTCAAACCTCAAGGAAAGAGTTCGTTAACTTGAGAGCTAGGTCATTGCTTTGTAATAGATTAGTTATTCCTAATAAAGGTATTTGCAATACTGTTAGATTTTCATGTAGAAATGTTACATAACCCACTTTTTGTCCATTTCCCATGATCATGGTGGCTCATGGTTCAGCTGCAGCGATGGTGGGTACTGGAGAACACAATTCATGCCTTCATCTGCCAAGCATGGCGTGGGAGCAAAACTGAATTTCTGAACTGGCCTTGAGCCTGCGATTCTTCTATCATTTTTCATTATCATCTTGCATATTTTCTTTAAGCATGTACCGGTAGTTTTTTAACATTTTAAAATGGTCTCTTTTTGATGCAGTGGAAATAATATTTTATTGCTTTTTAAAATAAAACCCCCCAATACTTTCTCTGTTAAACACTGATTCCTTATTTCCTCCAGGAGCATTTGTCATTGAAGAAGTACATTGTGGACATAGTAGTAGAAAGTTCAATCCCAGCAGAGCCCTTAAAAGATGGTGAAGAGAGACAGAAATCAAAAAGGAAGGCTAAGAAACTGAAGGCACGGATGAACTCAAGGTATTGGGGGGAGATTCATCTAGCTTTGCCATATGTAAAGCTTGTTTTTTCTTTCGTCCTTCAAAAAAAATAATGCTATAAAATATTTTTTAAAAAACCTTTTGAAGTTATTTGTTTCAGGAACATCTTGAAAATAACACTGATGAGCCTAATTTATGGCCACTTTCTCTGATTGAAGAAGAAAACTGAATATCGATCTAGAGCCCTTTCTTTCACCTGTTAAGAGCTTTCCTCGTAATTGGATGCTAGAGCCCTGCCAAAACTGTAGCCTCTTCCAGCATACAATAGTATGTTTAAGTATGTGTAAACCATGACTATTTTTCTTCCTGGCTATTGATTTTTAAAATGAAGTATCAAAGAAAATCAATAGTAATCAACAAATAGAAGCCTGTCGGCTGGAGTGTCAAATCCCCAGGCCGGGTTTAATCCATTTTGTTGCCTGCCACAACAAGGAAAAGTTAGAAATATCTTAAAATGGAAAGTGAGTTGTCAGACCTGCCCTTTGTCATTGGCCTAAAATGTGACATCTGCGTTTCAGGATGGAATGAGGCATCGTTCGGTCATGAGCCGTGGCGCTGCAACGGTGTCCCCATCAGAGGGTCATCTCCGCTCCAACACACACACACACAATTGATATTGTTAATTTTGTTAAATATCTTCCTCTTTAAAAGATTCCTTTCCCTTGGTTGGAATCAATCATAAGCAATGAAATATTGGCACAGCTCTTCTTAATTGTCAAAAGGACAGTGAATCTGTTCAGCAGCTTTGTTGTCTGTTTTATTACATTGTAATAAAAATTGTTTTGCATTCACATAGCTGTTCCTCTGATGTCAGGATTTTCCTCATTTTTCAACTCAGTGGCCAATGTCAATGAATAGGCTTATCATTTAGCACACAAATCTTTTAGATAAGTTAGCATCTTTGCAACTATTCACTGTTAAAGTGTGATATTTACAGTGGCGTAATTTTGCATGTTACATTCAGTAGGACTCTGCAGTATTGTCTTGAGTGCCTTTGCCAACCTGGTGCCCTCCGGATGTTCTGCATTACAAGTCCCATGAGCTCCAGGTAGCACAGCCATAGTTAAAAACATCTGGAGGACACAAGGTTGCCAAAGGCTGCTATAGAGCAGGGTCAGGTGGTTTAGACCATAGTGCTAAGCCTTTGGGGTTGCAGCCAATGGTGTCACTCCAGTAATGGTGAGTCTTTCATCAGTAAAAATGGGGAGGGAAGCAATATTTGGCAATTTCCCCTCCCACTGAAGCCCCCAGAACAGAGAGGCAGGGACGGGGGATGATGCAGGAGGGAGGGGGAATTACTGAAAATATATTCTCTCTTTATACCATCAGCTGTACAATAACATGGCTTGTTTTTAGTTTCTGTGACCAGTAAGATTATTTTTTGTTCTTTGAGCAGCAAATGTAGCCTATAGAATAATTTGTAGCTGAACTGGAATTAAGCCCTGTTGAGAATCACTTTCTTAGCACTGTGGGGCAATTGGGAAAAAATGTCCCCTTTTGAGCAGGTTTTGAAGACCTTTCCTTTTTAGATAGGCTTTTTACCTGTAGTTGTTGTTTCCAATGCTGACCCTTGATTTAATTTTGTTTCTGCTTGCAATTTTAGTTCTATTGCAAAAATATTTAAATTGTACCCTACTTTGAGAATCTGGTAAAACTGAAAGAGTAGGCTTAAACTAACTCTAAACAATGTGCGTGCATCCTTAGGATTAGAGGTTTAAGTGTATGTACATTTAATTTTAATTACACATCTCTTGCTGTACTTTAGCTTACTACTTGGCACATTGGCAGCAATGGTAAATACTGTGCATATTAAGGAGGAGATTGCTCATGGCTCGTAAATTAAAGAGGTTATAATCAGTGGAATGTGAGAAGATTCTTTTTCTTGGTTTTAAGTGCTTAATTCTAAACACAATTTACTAGGAAGTAAGCTCCTTGGAACCAAGTGGGACTTGCTTTTGTGTAAACATGCATAGGGCTGTGTTGTAAGTGGAATTGTTAGATGAAGAAATAGTTGGAGATTGTTAAAATGGAACTTGATTAGATTTCAAATTTAAATAAATTAATTAGCTTGAGGCAAGTAAAAGGTTGAAGAGCAAGACCTGCTCTTAATCCATCTACAACATAGGCTTGGAGGTGAGCTGCCCACATCATTCATTTAAGTATGCATTTGTAGCTGTTCTGCAACCTTTATTGTAAGACACATCATAAAGCAAAACCTGCCCAATTTAAGAACTTGTAATGTTAAGCACACTTCAGAAATTAAGAAAAGGGTAACATTTTAAAAATAATAACATATTAAAAATTGAGGACAAGCAAGTAAGTGGACCCAGTTGTTAGATCTTAAATCAAAACCAGAATATGCAACTACCCATAATGGCAGAGGTGAATGAAGGGACAGCCCTTGATCAATGAGATATCTATTCTCTTAAGAAGTTTTCTTGGTCTTATTAATAATATTTATAACCTGAAGCCATTAAGCAGGTGCTGTTACTGCTGATATATAGCAAAGTAAATTATTCCATATTAACATGTATGTGACGCTATCAAAATAGTGCTTCAAGATGCACACAGCAAATTGGTGACTGATGAACAAAATTCTAAATTGTAGGCAAATGGCATGGCATTAATGAAGTCAATTGATGTGATTTGCCTGTGGTTTTCTCTTGCAGACTGCATATAAAACTTTCTACTTTCCTAAGATTTTGATAGCGGTTTTGGTTTGATGAAGAAATAGATTGCTTATCTGAACCAACTTCATAATGTCACTTTCTAGTTAAGCAGCTTTTACCAGCATTTAGAAACAACATTCTAAAATGTACTCACCTTTAGAGGTAAAACATGAACTGAAGGAAAACAGGAAATAGTGCCCTTCTGAGCAAAGCAAACCTCATATGCGAAAAAATAGCAAAGCAAATTTGAAATTAATCCTGCTGTTGGACTGAAAAATGGTGCTTAGCATCTTGAGTTAGCCAAAGAAATAAAAAATCACTTGCCAGCCAGCAACAGGAAAACTATGAACTAATCAAGGAAGATAATTAAGGGGCAAAGGATAGCCCAGGGCAAGAATTTAGTGAAGATAAATATTTGCAGAACATACAAAAGCTACTTCTCACTGACTTTGTGCAAACTTGAAAATCAACTTCCTTGCTTGTCACTCTAATCATGTCATGTCTCTCTCCGAATCCTTCCTTTCTCCTGCTAGATAAAGGTCAAGCTTTTCATCCCTGACTTAAGAGCTTTTCATAGTTCTGCCTCTCCCTTCTTACCCACCCATGCCTGTCTGTCTGGTACACCCAATTTGCTGATAGAATCTCACAGGTTTGGGAGATGACTAGAAAGAGAGAGTAAATAATAAGTGCAATTACACGATTTTTTCCTCCTTCACAACATCAAAGGGGGATATCTTTAATGGGCACTGATGACTATGAATTTATGTATTTTAAAGCCAGATGCGTTTTGTCAAGATCTCCCTGGTGGCTATCTAACATTAGTGATGCTCAGCATCAACACATTCTAAACAATGCATAAGTAACTTACCTCCATTGTGAGTATGACTTAGTTGGATTTAGAATCATAGAATTGCAGAGATGAAAGGGAGCCCAAGGGTCATGTAGCCAACCCCTGCAATGCAGGAATCTCAGCTAAAGCATCCATGACGGATGGTCGTCCCATGGTATTGATAGAAAGTAATATCTAAGTTTATTAATGCAACTGCTGCATTGGATGTGTAATTTAATTTGAAAATGTTGCAGTTTGGGCTCTGTTTACATTGATTACTTCTTCTTATTATTAATATTAATATCATCGTCATCTGAAGATCCCAGGGTAGTTCACAACAGAAAAATACAAAAAGCATAAAACACAAACACATTTAAACACATTTAAAAGCCACAAAATCAGCCAAACATAAGGCAGTACAGACATAACTCGCTTACCAAAGTCAAGTAATTGTGAGTGAGCTACAGGATTGCTGCATCCTTTCCCCAGTTTCCATTCTGGGCAGAAAACCACTCTGATATAGTGGTTAGTATTGGAGAGGAAGAGACCTGGGTTTAAATCCATGCCTGATTGGGCATCTTTAAGTCCATTCTCTCTCTCGGCCTCACTTTCAATCAAATGCTTCTTGTGAGGGTAAAAATGGGGAAAACACATAAGCTTCCCTGAGCTCCTCGGAGGAAGCGCAAAATAATAATGTAACCAGGAGAAAACTAAGTAAATGCAAATTCATTTCAGTCACAGTTAAGTGTTGCAATAATTCCTTTGTTTGCTTATTTATTGCAAAAATGTATGCCCCACTTTTCTTATAAGTAGGTAATGACAAAAGTACTAAAAGCAATAGTGAACACTATAGATAAAAAAAAATGTGAACCCTGACCAGAGAGATACCAGAGTCAGTCTGCAGAAACTCAAAAGCGAGCCGTGATCAGCAACACAGGGAGCAGCAGCCCATACCAAAAATAATTCCACAGAATTGGAAACGGTTGCTAGTAAATAGGGTCATGTTTGCAACTAAGGGTTCTACAAAACTTGCTTTCGTGACTAGAACACATGCAATTGCTGGTTTGTTTACTTTTCTGCTTTTCTTTTTTAGCTTTTTTGGTGTACTTTTTCCCAATGAAATGCTACTACCTTTTAGCTTATTTGTTTCACCTCTGGGCTTTGTTTGCAGGAGCTGAGAATTTAAACATTTCTAAATCATCAAAGTATCTTCTGAATTTAATTTTGCCAAGGCTTTGTTTGAGTCGTTGGCTGGGCTGGTGAATCACATCTTGTCCCAAGCCAGATTGAACAGAGTTAAGCTGTGTCAAAAGGAGCGTTTGCCTCTGTCTCCAGCATGTTGGCATTTTGCCAACATAAACCTGAATACTTTTAATTGTCTGAACAGGTTTGTACTGCTGACTCCTGCTTACATTTCTCTTAAGTGAAACAGCCATTCATACAGGGCTTTCCTGTGAGCAGGGGACGGGTAGGGGCTCATGTAATTGCATCAATTGCTAACCCTGTTATTCTGCCACAAAACATTAATGAAACCCAAGTGATTAAAACACTGTCAACCAATTAATAATTCTGTTATCAATCAGAAGACATACCTTTTTAATGCTAGAAGTGTGTTTTCCTCTCTTGTAGTTAATGCTTATGATAATTATAGATGCTTCAATTGTTTCATTAGACAGTTACTAAAACGGGAGCAGTGTCTTCTCCAAGTATCAGGAAATGCTGTTGATGGGGGAAATGGTCTTACAATTAGTCTAGTTTTCTAGGATGCCTGCCAATTTCTATTAGAGGAGTAGTAGTAGTAGTAGTAGTAGTAGTAGTAGTTGTTGTTGTTAATTGAATTTATATACCACCCTATACCTGGAGTTCTCAGGGTGGTTCATAGAACAAAACAGAAATATAAAATCACAAAATATATACCGTAGATTCCGGCGTATATGGCAACTTTTTAACCCCGAAAAAGAGGTTAAAAAGTTGGGGGTCGCCTATACGCCAGGTATGGGTGGCGCAGAGCGGAGCCCCCCCTCCCCCCCGTTGCTGCTTTGGAAGCAGCAGCAGCGAGCGGCAGGCTCAGCTCCGCGCCGGGCGGCTTTCTCCTGGCACGGAGCTGCCCAGCGCATTAGGCGACTGGGCTTATAAGACAAATCCCCAAATTGCAGCTGCTAATTTGGGGGGTCGTCTAATGCGCCCAGTCACCTAATACACCGGAATCTACGGTAATCAAAATAAAAACAACAACCCCTCCCCCAAAAAACCACATTTTAAAAGGGCATAGGATGTCAATCAAATGTTTTTGCCTGGTGCCTAAAGGTGTACAGTAGTACCTCGGGTTACATACGCTTCAGGTTACAAACTCCACTAACCCAGAAATAGTACCTCGGGTTAAGAACTTTGCTTCAGGATGAGAACAGAAATCATGCTTCAGCAGCACGGCGGCAGTGGGACGCCCCATTAGCTAAAGTGGTGCTTCAGGTTAAGAACAGTTTCAGGTTAAGAACGGACCTCCAGAACGAATTAAGTATATAACCAGAGGTACCACTGTATAATGGAGGCACCAGGTGAACTTCCCTGGGGAGAGCATTCCATAGATGGGGAGCCACTGCAGAGAAGGCCCTGTTCTCGTGTTGCCACCCTCCTGGCCTCTCAAGGAGGAGGCACACGAAGAAGAGCCTCAGAAGATGATCTCAGGGTCTGGGTAGGTTCATAGGGGAAGAGGCGGTTCCTGAGGTATTGCGGTCCTGAGTCGTTTAAGGCTTTATAGGTCAAAACCACTACTTTGAATTGGGCCCAGAAACTAATTGGTAGCCAGCGCAATCAGACCAGGATCGGTGTCATATGCTCAAACTGTCTTGCTCCGGTGAGCAACCTGGCCGCTGAATTCTGCACCAGCTGAAGCTTCCGAACCATCTTCCGAATTTCTATTCTGTCATTGCTATGAAAGAAAGGGAGGAGTAAAATTGTAAGGAAGTCTACAAGGTGCCTTGTGTGAGTTATAACTAATATTTTAAAATGTTTTCCTCCTTAGGGCAAAGGAATATGAAAGTATAATGGAAGCAAAAAACAGCTCTTGTGACTCCCCTTACAAAGCAAAGTAAGCATTTAGACCTTGTTTTAAATTTGATATGTAGCACTTAGATAAAATTGTGTTACTGGAAGATGAAGATGTTGATGTTCAATGCATGTAATATGGTCAGCCATTTTTCGTTCTTGTCAGCCATTAAATCACAAAAAGCGAACCATTAGGAGTAAGTTGAATTATCAGAACTGCACATTGTAAAATTGTAAAGTTCCCAAAATCATTTAAATTAAAAAATCTATTTTGCAGTCGGCACTGTTTTTGATTTTGAAAAAAAAAGTCTGTAACTCTTTTACTGCTGGTGCATATAAAGCTACCTTATAGATAACTACCGTATATACTCGAGTATAAGCTGACTTTTTCAGAACATTTTTTATGCTGAGAAAGCCCCCCTCGGCTTATACTTGAGTGAGGCGGCGGCAGAGGGATGAGCGGCCCAAAAGGAGCCCTTTCTCGCTGCTGGTCCTTTTGGGCTGCTTGTTCTTCCTCCGCCGCTGCCGCCGCCACCACCAGGTTTGTGGTGTGGTGAACTGGCTTATACTCGAGTCAATAAATTTTCCCAGTTTTTTGTGCTAAAATTAGGTGCCTCGGCTTATATTCGGGTTGGCTTATACTCGAGTATATACGGTAACTGGCCCACATAGGTCGGCAGCTATCTAATTTTGAAACCCTCTGAATGACCTTCTAGAAATTAATGAAATGAATAAATAAATCTATCCCTTGCGTGAATAGTATAAAGGACAATGCACAGCATCTTTGATCTCACTTGATCCATGCACATAAAGACAGTCATTTGTTGGCCTGTTAAAGCATTCACCGGTCAGATATTCTGTGGGCATAGTTTGAAAGCTAAGCTGCATAAATGCATGTCTAAAAAGGGGAAAATGCTAATTCCCACAGATAAAAAGCCATTTTGTGGTTAGTCTTAAATATACCATACAGAGGATCCACATATGTGGTGCTTTGCAAAGTTGGAGTGACAGAAAACAGACTGTGGGTGTAGCATGAGAAGAGGAGGCAAGGGACAAATCTCTGGTCATTTCAGTTACATGGACTTAGGCCTTACTGAAAGGTCCCCCGTCGTTGCCTTGTTTTGTCAGCCTGAGGGCTTCATTCCCCTCTGGGCAACCTTCCACGTGGCTGGAGCCAGGGGCAAAAAATGGAACAGAACAATGGATGTGACTCTTTCATTTGTTCAGTAGGCAACATTTTGGATGCAAAAATCAGAGGTGTACACATGCCTGCACACTCACACTCCTCTACCCTCTATTCAGGCAAGCAAGAGGCATTGTTGCAGTCAAGAACACATTGCAGCCAGGGCAGATCAGTCATGAAGGACTCGGAGCAGCCCTGGAGAAGGGCCTCCCTGGGTGGGACCTAGGTATTGTCCCAAGGGCCAGATAGAGAGTCCCGGAAGGCCTTGTTAGGCCCAGAGCCTGAGGTTCCCTGCCTCTAGGAAGTTGTGCCAAAGGCTTCACAGAGAAGTGTGGATGTGGGGGAATATCTGTACACATACACAGCTAATGTGTCCATTGACCATCCTATGAATACGGGGGGTGGTATTATTTTTCAGATTAGTCTTCATCACAAAACTTCAGATCTACTAGAGGTTTTAAGGGTGAAAATCCTCTGGTTCCCGAGATTGAAAAATGAGAATTTGAGGAGGCTTTGCCTGTATCTGGAGCATATGCTACTCGTGGTGGTATATGGGGCTCATATAGGGACCCTGGGGACCATCTAGTCCAACCCAATGCAAGACAGGGGCTTGAAAACCTACTCCTGGCCCTCCCCCCCCCACTGTGTATTTCCTATGGCCAGGTAGAGCTTAAAGCACCCACTTTTTTATCATGAAGCCAATTTGGTGTATTGAAGGAAGAAGTGAGGGGATAGGACGATTTTATTTATCAATGGCCTGAATGTAGTTTATACTATAATTTAAAGCTAAGCACAGAGAGAACTTTTTAATAGAGTTTTAACAGTATTTCACAATTTCCTTCTACTGGCAAACCTACCCTAGTATAAATCTCTCTAGCTTGACTTAAGTTCTCTGGAGTTTTGCCAGTATATACAAATAGAGGAACAAGCCTTTCTCCCATGCAGTCTTTTTAAATACATTAGTGGGAAAGCGCAGAATGTTGAGGAAGAGGAAGAAGTAAAATCTGAATTTTGTACTACTGTTGCGGTGTCTGTGGAGTTCTGTTTTCTACCACCTCTGCACCTGTGTGTTGTGTGTCTTCCACCCTTATTTCAAGAACCTCCAAAAAGTATACAGTATACTTGCAGCATCCTGTCTGCTTTTGAATGGGTGTATTGTTGATATTGGAGGGTAATAACATATCTATCGATCTATCTATTTGACAGAGCCAGAATGTAGTCCTCAAGGTCTTGGGATATTTTCCCTTGAGGCTAAAGAGTTACTATTTCATTGGAGATGTTTGAACATTCCTGCAATCATCCTCTGAGGCCCTCCTTCATGTGCCTCCTCTATCAGAGGCCCAAAGGGGGGCAACACGATTGCGGGACTTTTCTGTGGTGGCTCCCTGTTTGCGGAATGCCCTCCCCAGGGTGGCTCACCTGGCACCTTCATTACATATCTTTAGGCAAAAATGTTTCCCTTCAACCAGGCATTTGGCTGAATTTGTGGGTTTTTTAATGTGTTTGTGGGCGAGTGGTTATTGGGTTGTTTTTGTTTTATTTATTTATTGTATTTTTCTGTTGTGAACCGCCGTGGGATCTTCAGATGAAGGACAGTATACAAGTTGTTGTTGTTAATACATAAAATAATGTTAGTATTTTTATTTTGCCCTCTACTATACCTTAATTTCTGAGTTCGTTTTTCAGCAATAGCAATGGATACAGATTAGATTATACTTTTAATCTTTATTTAACCCACCTTTAAATATTTCTGTTTTCTTAAAATAACCATCCTAGCAGCTAGCAGTAAATATAGAATCAATTAATTGTTTGAGAAACAAACAGAAAAAGATAAAAAGGTAACTCTTCTTGATTAATAAAACTGGTTCCATCAGAAGATTTCATTGGTCTTGTGTGAGACAGCTTGAGCTTGCTGTTTTCTTGCCCGTTATTGTTCAGAAGTTTCCTTCTCAGTTCCAGCTGTGAGACATCTGAGTTTCCTAGTAAGATCATTTCAGGAAATTGGGTATTTTCTTTTAATCCATTTCATCTAACAAAAATAATGGGTCTGTCGGGTGTTTTTACTATTTTGGGTATCTGTTTGCTAATATCATGACTCTCAATAGCTAATCTTTTTATTGTGTTGATTGTTTGTAACAAATGGGAATCAGAGAAATTGTGAGCATAATTTTTTCCCCTTCCTTTCCCGTGAAAGGTTTGTGAATTGATTTGGTACAACTGGAAACCATTACATGGCATGTTCTCCATTCTTCTTTTTGAAAATATGTTTATTGAAATCTATAATAAAAAAGGGAAATTGAAGCCAGTAAGACAAAGAGGGGGGAAAGCAAGAACCCCCAAGATTCACAAGGCATGTGTGCAATTAGAAAAACTGAAATCACTGTCTTTCATTTTTCCTAGGGGAGTTGTTTAAAAGAAGAAAGATGCCTTTCACAGGGCATTCCGCTCCCCACCCCCATGTTCCGTTGATGCTCTAGGCCAGCCATGTCCAACTTCAAATAGGCTGCCATCTACTACCCAGGATATTAAAAAAAACAGGCAGTGATCTATCCATTGTCATTGGAGAGACGAGGAGCGTGCATGGGTGCATGTGTGGAAGGAGGTGGCTGAGGAGACAGTCTCCCCCCCCCCCAAGCCAGCCCTTCTTGCCTAAAGTCTTGGTGGCACTGACCACCTTAATTGGCTATTAAAAGGAGTGATGATTTTCACTCTCTATTTTGAGAGACTCTCTGACTTCCTGTGAATGAGAAAAAGACATGCAGAAAGTTACTTTGGAATGGGGAGGGGGAATTTTGCCAAAATCCATAGTAGAAGTAAGAAGCTAAAAAAGTTTGAATCTATAATCACAGTGTAGAATGTACAAAATGATTTTGGTGCTGATAAAGGTAATGTTTCCATCAATTCCAAATGTAAATACTCTTGTGTGGATTGTTGCTGCTGCTATTATAGTGTTTAAATAAATGAAGGGCTGCATGGGATGGTGGGCTATTAAAAAGCTAGTTTTGCCTGAAGGCTTACGATCCAAATACTGGGATAAGTAGAGGGGGAGGGGTTTAGGGAGTCAGAAAGGGCAACTAGAATATGCAGAGGCAATGAGGCAGGGGGCCGTATCCAGTCCTAATCCTCCTCTGAGTTGAGCCATGGAAGTTAATGATCTTGACTATCTTAGGTTCATTAAGTTAATGGGTCTGCTCTGAATAGGACTATCCTTGGGTTCAGCTGTGAATCCCTTTCCCCAGGCATAAGGCATTTTCCACTCAGGCACCTTGTGCTAAAGAATAGCTTAAGAAAAGTGAGCCTGTTTCTAACATGGTCCCCTCATTGTTCAAGCTGGGATAGAAGAGCATGTACAGTCTCTTGCAAGAGCAGAAACTCAAGAACCTCTAGGGACCCTACCAATTAGGCCACCATGGGAACTTTTGCCAAGCATTTGTGGGACAAAACTAGCACCACAAACCACTGATACAAGATGGGTGGAGGTTTTATCCCCACCCAGACACTCTTAATCTGCTTTGCAGAGACGCAGGTGGCGCTGTGGTGTAAACCACTGAGCCTAGGGCTTGCCGATCAGAAGGTTGGTGGTTCGAATCCCCGTTGCTGAGTCCCAGCTCCTGCCCAGCTAGCAGTTCAAAAGCACGCCAAAAGTGCAAGTAGATAAATAGGTACCACTCCAGTGGGAAGGTAAACAGAGTTTCCGTGCGCTGCTCTGGTTTCGCCAGAAGCGGCTTAGTCATGCTGGCCACATGACCCCAAACAACTGTGGACTCGGCCAGTGAAACGAGATGAGAGCCGCAACCCCAGAGTCGTTTGCAACTGGACTTAATTGTCAGGGGTCCTTTACCTTTTTTACCTTTATAATCAAGCAGTGTATAAATTTTGTGAAATAAATTTAAAATAGTTCCCCTTGCTTCCTCCGACTTTCCCACAAAACAGATCACCAAAAGCTAGTTCTTGATGCTTCTCTAGACTTTTTTTTTTTTTAAAAAAAGGAGAGCTCTCCACTTACCAGGGGTGAGAGGCCTTGGGATAGAAGCAGTCTTTTGTACAAAACCTGTTGAACGACAGAGCAACTTGAGCCCCAGCCAGCATGGCCAATCATCAGGGATAAGAGGAGCTGAAATGCAGCAGTGTCAGGAGTGTATGACGTTGGGGAAAGCTAAAGTAAACCACAATTAAATCCCCCTCCTAATTTTTTTGATAGAGACTGATTTAAGAATGAACTTCCTACACAATCCAGCATAGTCTTAAGTTTGACAGATCCTCAGGCGGTTCCTACAATATTGATAGGGAGGCTAGATGAGCATTTAAAAAGAAAGGAATATGACTACTTTCCTTGAGTCCACAGACTGCTCAGTCCATAGTTCTCCAAGAAGTTAAGCAATTCTGTAACAATCAGAGTTATCTAAGAGAAGGTAACTTTATATTCTGCAATATGAGGGGAAATGAGAGAGAAAAATCCTTTAGGGATGCGGAAATGCAAGTCTCGGTAGATAGGGCTTTGAAGAATTGTGGAAATATTGTAAGGCTCCCCTTTGACTTAACTATAGCTGGAAAAACAGAAGGAATGCAGCACCATTAAGACTATATCTGGGGTTTGTTTCAGGGGGGGGAAGGACTATTTTCAAATGTATCTGTCAAGCCAGAATACACATTAGTTGAGTGACAGCCCCCAATCCTGTACCTGGCTGATTAAAAGGAAACTAATAGCAGGGATCTACGGTCTTTTAAAAAATGATCCGGCTTTAAAAGGCCAGTTTAAGGTAATCATGACAATGGCTGTAATCAGTGTTTTTTAAAATTAATTAATTAATTAATTGTTTAGGGGTGCTCTCATTGACTCAAGAAAATCACTATTTTCTAGTTCAAATCGGGAAAAATAAATATAGTAAATGGACAAAAGTTCTACAAAGATTCACAAAATGTTTAGGGGTATGCGTGCCCCCCAGAAAAAAAAAAACACTGGCTGTAATCACAAACACACTGATTTTATTCCAAGTAAACATATGAGTAGCAAGTAATTTGGTGTCAATAGAACACACTCATAACTGTTTCCTGAGTTGAGGCCATTTTTACTATGTCCACTCTGAGAGACCTTTTAAATATATCAGTTTAGATGGAGATTTCTTCTGATTTTTTTTTTTATTGGACAGGATTTATATGCTGCTTTACCATCAAAACCTCAAAATACGTTAAAATATTGATAAGGAGATGTTACAAATTATTATAATGCTCACTAAACATCTGAAAAAGAAAGTTAAAAATACAAAATAAACAGCTGCTGTCAGCACAATTATAATCACAGCAGAATCCACAGTAGTGAGGAGAAATCAGCTAGCCAGGACTTAATACACAGCTACCCCCCCCAACCCAAAGCCCCTCCAGAATAGAAAGGTTTGACAGCAGAACAGAAAATAGGAGTGACAGGGCCAGGCAAACATCTGGGAGTGGCCCGTGGGGGGGGAGATACAACCTAGCCACATGTATGACTTTATAGATGACAGTCCTCTTTTTAAGGAGCCTCTTATTTGCAGGCTGACCAGTCCAGGGGCTGTTTAAAGAATCAGAAGGAAAGGAAGGAAGGAAGGAAGGAAGGGCAGATGAGCCTTGATGTTACCTGTCAGCTTTTAGCACCTGGATAGCAGACTGAGCAGGCACATAGGTCACCCACAAGGAGAAGAGGGGACTGTGTTTCTATTTAAGCTACAGGAAAAACGGGAAACTTAATGTAGCCAACTAAGCTGTACTCAAGAGTTGTCCCATTGAAATAGATGGATCTGGCTTAGGTCCATTCATTTCAATGGGTCTGCTCTGAATGCAGCTTAGCTGGATACAGCCCAGTAGTTTTTAGTGAAGGGTCTTGTCAAAATGGCCTCAGAAAAAAATCAGCTGAGTGTGGTGCAAGTATAGATACCACTGACTCGTGGGGTGACCACAGTTTGAGATTCTCTGTCCTTGCTCATAACGCTGGCTGTCAGCATTTCTCCCAGCCGGAAAAATCCTGGAGCCTTTTGCAAGCTCAGCATGCACTGCACCAATGAGCCCTCTCCCTTCTTGACTTTATCTAGCTCCTGGTCAATCTAATAACTGATAAGTGTCCATTTTGTATCCTTTTTTTTAAAAAAAAATATGCTTTTCAGATTTATACATTTCACTAGTTTTACAATCTAATAATAATAATAATAATAATAATAATAATAATAATAATAATAATAATAATAATTTATACCCTGCCCATATGGCTGGGTTTCCCCAGCCGTTCTGGGTGGCTGTCCACAGATTAAAAACAGAATAAAACATCACACATTAAAAACTTCCCCAAATCATTTTAATATTTCAGAACTTGACTTCCTTCCCTCTCTTTCCTTTAATTTATTTTTAATATCTTCTGCATATCCAAATTAACATAATTTGCTCATTTATTCATCTACTTAAAATATATACCCTTAGAAACTGCAGGTTATTACAGTAATCCTGTCAGTGTTCTTATCTGTTTACAATTTATCTGTAAATATTAAATAAACCATTTCCATTCTTTTATTAAGTTTGTTATCTTGATTTCTTATTCTTCCACTAAGTTTTGCCATTTCTGCATATTCCGTAAGTTTTTGTGACCATTCTTCCTTTGCTGGGACTTCTGCTTCTTTCCATTTTGGGGCGAGTAACATTCTTGCCGCTGTAATAGCATACATAAATAAGTTTCTATACAGGATTTTACTTGCTCATCCTTTTGTCTCCCATTCCAATAATATTTTATACATTTTAGACAGCACTTTTACATTGCATTCCAATAGGTCTCTCTCCAGTTGTGATATCCCCGCCCAACCCTCGCCAAAGTGCGAGAGGAGAGGCTGGATAGTGAGAGAAGCTTCCGACTCCCAGAAGGCAACCCGCTAACAGAAACCCAACCCTGTGCCTTGGAGCATTTCTCCGCCATTGGATGCCACTGCAATATAAACACACATTTGGATGGCAGTTACTTACACACTTACCGGGGGGGGGGTCCATTGAACTTGGTGGAGTTTACTTGTGAGTAGGAGTGCCTAGGCTCACAATATTTCTCTCTTTAGCATGCTATGATTAATCAAGTCTCAGTGATATATTACAGGAATGCCGTTTTCCCAATTCTGATCTTTATCTTTCTTCTCTCCCCCCCCCCCATTTGCATGGAAGGCTGCAGCGATTAGTAAAAGACCTACTAAAGCAACTTCAAATTCAAGACAGCAACAAAGTCTCAGCTCTGGATAGGATATTGGGAGAGATTTCGCGTATCCTGGAAAAAGAGGTATCATAACTCTTGTTGCTCAACTCACCATTCCTCTGCAGACCCATCATTTGGTTACTTAGACACGCAGGGGCGCACTCTCTCTCTTTCATGCACACGTTTGTGTTGGTATAGATATGTGTGTATGTGGATTAATTAATCTGTGGCATTTATGATATTGACTGACCATGCAATTCCATGCATGTTTATTCAAATCCCAGTATGTTTTGTTCATGTCACTTTTGAAAGTGTTGTTACATCCAACTAGTTTTACTTGGACAAAACTCACTGAAATGGATGGCCATTACTAACTTACTCCCATTAATTTCAGTGGGTCTACTCTGAATAAAATGTAGTTGGTTGCAACCCCAAGAGGTGTAAATGAGAGGTTTTATGATTATGTGTTATATTCTACAGCTATTAGGTGAAAGTTGCACTATCAATATATCGAAAACAGAAAAACTAGTTGAAAATGCCATCCTGAGCTGCTGCATCCTTTTGAGTTGATTTAATTGTTTTTAAATGTTCTTTTCAAATATTTTTATCATAAATATAGAAAAAATAGAAACCAATCATTCATTAAATATCACTAAATCTCCAACATTAAACCTCAGAAATCTACTACAGCATCAGAGAACAGTGCATACGCATATATATTTATTGTTCTGAAACGAGAAGAAGAATACATTTCACAACAAATTGGGCATCTTATGTTTGCTTCTCTTGTATGCATATGGAACAGGTGGGGCTTTTTTTCAGCCGGAACTCAGTTCCAGCACCTCTCAGGTGGGTGCCATTGCCACTATAAGAAAAGGGAGGCATTAATCTTCTTCTAGAAAAATAGCACTGGGAGCAGGTAAGCTTTTTTTGCAGCCGCCACGTCAGTTGTATTCTCACAGCTCAACAGGCCCTCTTCTCCTTGTCCTCATACCTTACAGCAAGGATGAGGACCTGTTGCCCTCCAGGTGTGTTAGATTAAAACTCCCATCATGTCTGGCCATTGGCCATGCTAGTTGGAGTTCAGCAGCTTCTGGAGGACCACAGCTTCCCTTTCAGTGCCATACAGCTTGATGGAATATAGAGCCAGGCCTTGCTTACAGATCCTAGTTCTGGAGCACAGAGAAGGAGCCAAACGGGAGAAGGCATTTCCTACAGTGTTTTTCCTACAAGTAATTTACTGTTCCCAAAGTGTGTGTTTCTCCTATTTCATCTAACATTGTGAAAATCCTTAATGCTTTAACCAAACAAAATGGAAAATCACTGCATCTCGATTCAGTCTCATGTAAAACCATTTCTCTGGTTATTGGTTAAAGATGAATTTAACTTCAGGCTTTGAATCGCAACAGAGTAACATAAGCTTTGTGCGGCTTATCAGCAGCTTTTCAGACATGTGTGTGCCATTACTACAAGTAAACAGAATTTAAATGGATGGAGTTGACATGGATCCCCCCACAAAAAAATACCAATCCTGTTTTTAAGAATACAGCCAGACTGCTGCTTAAAGCTGGCAGCATGTCACACAGACGTTACTAAGTAAGTTCATATCTGCCAAAGTTTATAAGCTGGTGGAAGTGAGAAGGCAAAATATTCCCTGACCCATGTCGCCGAGTGTAATGCGGTGCAATATCAGATTCTGGCAAAGCCTGCTTTGGTTTGGGTTCATTGAAATCCAAATACCACAAGCAATGGAAGAAAAATAAATATGGGCTGTAGAAGTATCTGCTTGAAAATGGGAGATCTGTACTGTGCAATGTCTATTCTACATGTCACCACTCATGTAGCATAGCACAACTGAACCATTCTCCTAGGAGAGTGCAATGTGTGCATTCAACATAGGAGATGTACATGTGAGAAAATGTACCCTGGGGTCTACTACACAGTTATTCATGCCTTGGTAACTTCCGGGTTAGACTACAGCAGGGAGTGACTGGCATGTGGCCCTCCAGTTGTTTGTACTCCAACTCCCATCATCCCTAACCATTGATCATGCTGACTGTGTCTGACAGTAGTCTTAACAACCTCCGGATGGAATTACATTGGCTACACCTGCTCTAACCATTACGCCATATTGACTCTTGACTAAAGATGTGTGTTCACTTCTCAACATGTGAAAAGCTGATCTGAATGGGGTTTTTAATTTGTTGTGGAATGAAGGCTAACAAGTTCCATTTGTACTCATTAATACCATTTGGGCGAATGGTCAGGAATACAGAGCACCTCTTTGGCTACCCCTGGTTAGAGTTTGGACTTGAATTGGGGAGGACCCAGGTTCAAATTCCCTCTTACCTTACCTCTTCCATAAGCCTGCCCGACCATTACAATAATCTTTGGAGCCCACCTACCCTTCCAAAGCCCCCTTTCAATCTGAGATTAGGTGGGTAGTGACAGGAGAGAGGGCTTTTTATGGGGGGAAATAAGATACATGACCCACGTGTGGGTAATTACCCACACCCCATAGTCTCCTTTGACTGGACTTAACCATCCGGGGTCCTTTACTTTTAATTAAAAGAATTGGCTGGGTGTCTAGATTCAAAGCATGGTGCTTAACACACTCTCCAGCGGGAGTGAGCCCCCAGCAGAGTTTAAAATGGTCACAAAGTCAAGGAGCAATATAACATGGGAGTAATAGGCTGATAGACCTTTGTATATATCCCGATTAGTTTGCTTGCAGCGTTTCTCCTTTTCTTCCCCCCTCTCAATGAACAGACCACTCTTAAGTAGGTTTTTAAAAAAGGGTTTGCTTACAAAATCCAAAGGTCCGATTTATGCGCTATCACATTCAGCAGCAAGGAGAACACAGGTAGAATACTCTTGGGTACAAAATACAGAAATATGGTTTTGAGCATGCAGGCTGAGCTTAGAGCAAACTTAGACATGTCCTTCCTGGTTACAGAAGGCTGCCAAATAAAGGCTGCCCAAGAGGTGATGATAATAACACACACACACACACACAGAGAGAGAGAGAGAGAGAGAGAGAGAGAGAGAGAGAGAGAGAGAGAGAAACAGACAAACATGCAAGCCTTCTCTCAGGCTAAAAGACATGACCTAAAAGGGAAAGAGGGATTGAGAGGGAAAGGATATGCATTTGTAAGGGGCCTCAAAGAGAAGGATTTAAATTCATTAATTACATAAACCGTTAAAAGATTCAGTTTCCTTGAATAAGAGCAGGCTTACCTGAAAGACGGCTTTCTCCCATCCTCAAACATTAATGTCCTAGGAGGCCCTGCTCCGTATTCCCAGCAGAATGAAATGGGGCAGGCCTTTTCAGGTTCTGGAATAGTGTTCCCCAAAGGCACACCGGACACCGTGTTTCTGGTCATTTCAGCACCTGGTGAAGATGTTTCTAGTCACCCAGGCCTTTTAAATAGATTGCGCCTCTGTTTTAGAATTCGTTTTAATTCTAGGAATGCAGCAGGTTGGGGGTTTTATATTCTTGTTTTTAATGGTTTTATTTGAATTTCATTAATTTTTTCACTTATTTATTCAAAGCTGCCATACAAACATCATGTTATGAAGATGGCACACAAATGTCATCAATAAATGATGGAGGATATTTGAAAAAAAAGGCGAACAGTTTGTAACACTTCCTTAACTCAAAAGGTTTATTGCAGTAGATCTGCCCCTATAATGGGACACCATTTCGCTATAAGTTATTTAAATCTTGCACAGATGGCAAACTGTTCTTTAGGCCTCAGGGCGGATAAGGAAAAAATGAACATATGTACAGTATTACGAATATCTGTTCTTAATTGGTCCATTTGAGCCAAGGGTGTGTATATATTTTAACAGGAAAACATGGATTCTTGCTGCTTGCATTGATATCCATCAGCTAACAGCATAATAGGTCTAACTCTTCTCAGGAACTATTGTACACATGAACTTAAAATGTTTTTTTAAAAACAAGCCTGCAGTTTAATCAAACAAGTATTTTCCCCTTATCGCAAGGAGGTATCTCTCTTCGGTGGCAGATTTGTAAGCAGTGCGGGTTGTATTTCTGATGCTGTCTGTAATCATACCATTGCTAATTGTGGCGTAATACAGTAACCTAAACAAACGTTATTGAATTTTCCTCACAAATTCTTCACGAGTCGTTTTACTACAGAGACTGTTTTGTAGGTAGTACAGGCAGTAATTTATTTATTTTTTAAGGGGGGGAAAGAGTGGCACAGAAGTGGTTCTGTTTATATAGGTGTGTGTATACACAAGATAGCACTGCGAAACTTTATTTGTCTTACTTATTTTGAAAAATTAGACCCGACATTTCTCTATAAATATACTCAAAGCATTTATAGATTATACCCAATTTAACAAATTAGCAATAACAGAATAAGTGAAAAATGAAACATAAACCCACACTTTGACAGCAGAAAGAAGCAGAGAAAATAGTGATGCTGCAGTGCAAAACAAATAACACCCCCAAAACAACACCCGCCCCCCTCCGGGCACCTGAAGATGTAGGGAAGCTGTTGCCTGCCAGGTGTCTTCTCATTCCTGACAGTTGGCAGTGTTGGTTGGGGCAGATGAGAGTTGGGAATCCAACAACTGGAGGCCATAGCTTGTGGGGGCGCACGTTTGTGATGAGGTTGGGCGGGTCTCCTGGCCTCCCAAGGCCCCTTGGGGAGGGTATTGAGAAGGCCCTGCTCCTGGCAGAGTTGTGCTGGGCTTTGGTTGGTGGGAGCACCTGGAGCAGGATCTCACTTGTCGAACAGAGTGAGTACACATGAGGAATGGCATCCAAATATTCAGGTTACTTACACCATCATTTCTTTGACTATAATTTAATTTCCATTTACAAGTGATTCTCCACTTCCACTCATAGCTAGACGTGGGTGGTTCAGAAGATGGGTAAGCACCTCTTTTTCTTTCCAAGCTGTTTCATGTGTTCTTGGCACCAGCTGCTAGAAGTGAACATTCTGATTTAATCTGGTGACATCTTTGTGGTTAGTTATTTAAGTCGTGTGTTGGTTATTTGAGTTGCTTTTCTAGCATTCCGGTCTCCAAGTTGGCTCAGAACAATTAATTTAAATGTTAACATGAATTAGCCCTTCCTCTCACCAAAGTTTCTTCCAATGCCCACTGTCTTCTCTCATCTGCTGTCTTCCTCTACACGCCAGGCAGGAACAAGCCTCTCTCCACTGGTAGCCTGAAAGTGGGTGACCTGGTGGCTGAGGGGGCTTCTTTTACTCCCTAGGAGCAGAAACAACAGAGAGGCAAGATGTTTCTGGCTGCTGTTGGTTCTTGAAGCCATGGTAGGCTCAGTGTGAACATAATAGGGAGCACATTGGATGCAGCATGGTGTGTGCCTGGGCTGTGCAAAGAAGAAATGGCAACAAGGGAGTGGGCCTCTTCGGTTGTGGCATGCTCTGCTGTGCCAACACTAGCCTCTTCTCAGCATCAGGCTGAGACTTTCCTCTTCAGTTGGGAGCTTGATGGAATTTTTATTCTTTTACCGTATTTTTCGCTCTATAACACGCACCTGACCATAACATGCACATCGTTTTTAGAGGAGGAAAACAAGGGGGGGGAATTCTGAATGAAACAGTGGATGTATCATTTTTGTGCTTCATGTTGTGGCCACAGACATGTGATGTGATGGTGAATTTGGGGTGACCCAATGCATAAATCCTGAGAAACCCTGTGGATCCATGCTTTGTAACCACGTTTTTGCATCATTGCAGCCCCAGGCAACAGTGGGTGCGTGATTTTTTTGGTGCAGGCTGTAGCCATGGACATGCTATGTGATCTGTTGGTGAATTTGGGGTGACCCAATGCAAAGATCCTGAGGATCCATGTGGATCCATGCTTTTTAACCACATTTTTGTACCATTGCAGCCCCAGGCAACACTGGGTGCGTGATTTTTGGGGAGCAGGCTGTAGCCATGGACATGCTGTGTGATCTGATGGTGAATTTGGGGTGACCCAATGCAAAGATCCTGAGAAACCCTGTGGATCCATGCTTTTTAACCACATTTTTGCACCATTGCAGCCCCAAGCAACAGTGGGTGTGTGATTTTTGGGGGGCAGGCTGTAGCCATGGACATGCTATGTGATCTGATGGTGAATTTGGGGTGACCCAATGCAAAGATCCTGAGGATCCATGTGGATCCGTGCTTTGTAACCACGTTTTAAGTGGGGAGGGAAGGAAAAACACAGAAGGGACAAGGAGCACGAGAGGGGTGTGCGGAGAAGCAGCTGGCTAAGAATGCAGGAGACGGATTTAACGGGAGGGAGGAAAGAAAGGCAAAAGTTCCCCCCCACACACACACCCAAGCCAGCCCTCTCTCTCTCTCTCTCTCTCCCTCTCTCCCACCTGCATGTTTTCTGGCTGCCTGCGAGGAGCAGGGAGAGGAATTAGAAGGAAGGACGCTCTGCTTTCCCCTCTGCTTGCCTGGAGGGGAGGGGATTTGCCTGCTCTTTGTTCCGTTTGAGCAAACACAGCAACGAAACACAAGAGAGTGGGCAGTAAGACCCTGAGGCAGAATGCAGGAAAGCAGCAACTTCCTCTTTTCAGGTTTCCCTTCTCCGACACACGATTTGATTTTTGCCTGATTTTTGTTCCTGCGCTCGCCCTAGTCGGCTCCAGGGACCACACATTCACTCAATAACACGCACAGACATTTCCCCTTCCTTTTTAGGAGAAAAAATCTGCGTGTTATAGAGAGAAAAATATGGTAATTTGATTGTAAGTCGCCTAGAGACTGCCCTGCATTAGACAATTAATTAATTAATACTTATGAATTCATAGAATGATAGAAATGTAGAGTTGGAAGGGATCCCAAGGGCCATCTAGTCCAACCCCCTGCACTGCAGGCTAAAGCATCTGTGACAGGTGACCATCCAATCTTCGCTAGAAAACCTCCAAGGAAGGAGAGTCCACAACCTCCCAAGGGAGACTGTTCCACTGTCAAACAGCTCTTATCAATTGGTGGGACACGGGTGGCGCTGTGGTCTAAACCACTGAGCCTCTTGGGCTTGTCAATCGGAAGGTCAGCAGTTCAAATCCCCGTGATGGGGTGAGCTCCCATTGCTCTGTCACAGCTCCTGCCAACCTAGCAGTTCCAAAACACACCAGTGCAAGTAGATAAATAGGTACTGCTGCGGTGGGAAGGTAAATGGCGTTTCCGTGCGCTCTGGCTTCCATCACGGTGTTCCTTTGTGCCAGAAGTGGTTTAGTCCTGCTGCCCACCTGACCTGGAAAGCTGTCTGAGGACAAATGCCGGATCCCTCGGCCTGAAAGCGAGATGAGGGCCACAGCCCCATAGTCACCTTTGACTGGATTGAACCGTCCAGGGGTCCTTTACCTTTACCTTTATCAATTGCTTGACAGTTGCTGGTCCCATGGCTAAAAAATCAAAGCCAAAATAAATTGCCTTCTTAAAAAAAATATACTGATGGATAGTTAGTTCATAGTTGCTGCTTGGGCAGTAGTGCTCACCGAAATGTGATATAAGCAGGATTGAATAATCTGGCAAATTAGAATGCCTACTCTGGCCTGTTTTCTAAATACAGAAAGGACGCTTTTAGTATTCCTTGGTATTGCAAATTCCCTTAGCAATCGACACAGTTTAAGGATACACTAGTGATGGATGGCTGAACTTCCTCTCCTTATGAATAAAGTTACAATGTTCTTCACATTTTGTGAAAATAATATTTTTCTTGCATTTAGTGACACTGCCAAAACCGACCACTTTAGTGTAACAAGAAAGGAAATAAACTGTCAGTAATATAAATGCAGTTCCCCCCAAATGACATCCATCTTCCTTCAACATTACATAATCAGCAGGCTACCAAGAGCTTTAAGTTTCTGAGAATTTTAGTTGACTTTTGTGAAAAGAATTGTACCAGTGTGCATGTTGCTATTGCATACTCCTGGGCAGTGCTTTTTTTCTACGCATACCCCTAAACATTTTGTGAATCTAAGTTTGGCCTCATTGAGGGAGAGTATTTCAATATGGTCCTATCACCTCCTGGCAAATAGAAGGGGAAGAAATGGAGGCAGTGAGAGATTTTACTTTCTTGGGCTCCACGATCACTGCAGATGGTGACAGCAGTCATGAAATTAAAAGACGCCTCCTTCCTGGGAGAAAAGCAATGACAAACCTAGACAGCATCTTAAAAAGCAGAGACATCACCTTGCTGACAAAGGTCCGTATAGTTAAAGCCATGGTTTTCCCAGTAGTGATGTATGGAAGTGAGAGCTGGACCATAAAGAAAGCTGATCACCAAAGAATTGATTCTTTTGAATTATGGTGCTAGAGGAGACTCTTGAGAGTCCCATGGATTACAAGAAGATCAAACCTCTCCATTCTTAAGGAAATCTGCCCTGAGAGCTCACTGGAAGGACAGATCCTGAAGCTGAGGCTCTAATACTTTGGCCACCTCATGAGAAGAGAAGACTCCCTGGAAAAGACCCTGATGTTGGGAAAGATGGAGGGCACAAGGAGAAGGGGACGACAGAGGAGGAGATGGTTGGACAGTGTTCTCGAAGCTACCAACATGAGTTTGACCAAACTGTGGGAGGTCCATGGGGTTACGAAGAGTTGGACACAACTAAACGACTAAACAACAATTTCAATATGAGTAGGAAAATCATAATAGCACTGCTCTCGGGCAGAATTTAAGCAACCTTGTTGCATTGGAAGTGCTTGAAAAACTGAAGAGGTACCAATAGTTGTTAGCATAATTGCTCCCGTGTTAATTTGAGATCTCATTGGCTCTATCTTTCCCTGCTTGCCAGAATAGCCTGTGTTTTCTGATCGCTACCTCTGATAAATCACTGTTCTAAGCTTGTCCTTCCAGAGGATCCTTGTTAAAAAGTTTAACGTGAGCCGCTAAGATTGTTGTTTTTCATGGTTCAGCTCCCTCCCCAGTAGCCTGGTTAAAGTTCAGAGTGGGGAGCAGACACATCACCGAGTGCTTGCGCATAAACCTTAAGATACTATACATTGCACAGCCTGCCATTTCACTAACTGCAGCTGCAGAGGCATTGGTTGAACTGCTGATCACCTGTTATTGGACTGCCATGTGTTCCTAGCATAAAGCCCTGCTGAGGCATTCTGTCAGCATAGAAATATGAGAAGAAGCTGACTTATACTGAGTCAGACCATTTATCCATCTAGTAAAGTGTTTTCTACACTGACTTACACCACTCTCTTCTGCCTTGGTCAGACCACACCTAGAATACTGTGTCCAGTTCTGGACACCACAATTTAAGAAGGATGTTGACAAGCTGGGACTTGTACAAAGGAGGGCAACCAAGATCATCAAGGGTCTGGAAACCAAGCCTTATGAGAAACAGTTGAAGGAGCTGGGTGTGTTTAGCCTGGAAAACGAGACTGAGACAAGATATGATGGCCATCTTCAAATATCTCAAAGGCTGTCACATGAAAGATGGAGCAAGGTGGTTTTCTTCTGCTCCAGAAGCTAGGACTTGGACCAATGGCATCAAGTTACAAGAAAGGAGATTCTGAGTGAACATCAGGAAAACCTGTCTGACAGCAAGAGCTGTTTGACAGTGGGATGAACTCTCTGGGAAGGTGGTGGACTGTCCTTCCTTGGAGGTTTTTAAGCAGACGTTGGATGGCCATCTATTATGGATGCTTTAGTTGAGATTCCTTCATTTCAGGGGGTTAAACTAGATGACTTGGGGTCCCTTCCAACTGTATGATTCTTATACTCTCCTGATTTTGAAAAAGTCACATTCATCATGAAAGAGAGGGGAAACATTGATTGCTGCCTTTATAATCTTGTTCCGTTGCTCGTAGATTGTGCAGTGAGAAAAGGGCAAAGGAAAGGTGAATACGACGGCATTTGTAAGGAACAGATACATTCCTCCCTCCTTTCCCCACCCAAGCATTATTCTGCCACTAGTGAAGTCTCATTATTTCTGAGTGTCCTAATCAATAGGGTCATGAAAGATTGATTTTGGCAGCTGTCACGCTGTTTATGACACAGATCATATATAGTCATTTATAGAAGTGGGCAGTAATTCTCTTGTTAACTTGCAAGTCAAGAAATCAGTGGACACATCTTGCTTGTCAGGGGTGGTGAAAAAGATCTTGATAGTGTCACTCATTGACTGAGAGGAGGAGACTTGACACTGTTAATTGAATTTCCCAGGGGAACATAAAAAGAAAGAAAGAAAGAGACCCTCATACCATGCCGTCAGGAGGAAGGAGGGGTGGAAACAACACAAGCTGTCACCATGGGAGAACTGCTTGCATTGATTTAACGTTGCTAATGGTTGGGCCTGGATGAAGCATTGCCCAAAGGGAGAACAGAGGTCACCACAGTTGCTCCTTCGCACTTACTAAAAGTCTTTCAAACTTGTTGCCCTTTTACTTGTGGAGTTATAAGAGATAATGCACAAGCAGTATTAAAGTGACTTAAAAATAGCTTAAAACAAATGAGACCACTCGTATTTATGTTCTGGCTCTGCCACAACAATTCGCCTCCCCTAATCCCCCCGACTGTAACATTTCTGGCTACGGGCCTGAGACTGGAGTACAACCTGGTTTGTGTTTCTGCATAATGTGAAAAATGGCCTTTATGAATGAAACATTCTTCCCACATGGACAGGATGCTGCACTTCTGCCTGTAAGGCCTGCATTCAAATCCTGAAAAGCAGAGAACTTGTTTTGGGGACATGCTGCACCCCTTGATTTAAAAAACATGGAAATATTGGGGCTGTCTTCCTCTGTATGAGCTGTCCAGGTTTTGAGATCTTTCAAAGAAGTCCTCCTCCCAGTTGTACCTGTTTGGCTGGGACATGAGAGAGAGCCTTCTCAGTGGCTGCACCCAACAGTGGAGCTTTCTTCCTGAAGAGACTCACTCACCTCTTTCTTGTCCTTTTGCTGCCAAGCAAAGTCTTATATTTAGGAAATATTTTGGTCTTCAGTGTCGCTCTTTCTTGATTTCTTGTCCCTCTTACTGATTGAGAGTTTTCCGTTGTCTGCTGTCTTATGCTTAATGTGTTGATGTGCTATGCTTTGATGACATGGCTTTTTCGTTTGGTTTTAGTTTTGTTAGCTGCTTTGAGTATCCTCTTAATAAAAAGACGGGTTTGTGTGTGTCTACTGTTGTCTGTAGACCAGGAATGAGGAACCTTTGGCTCTCTTGACCCTGTTGGACTTCAGCTCCCATCAGCCCCAGCCAGCATGGCCTGGGGGTTAGGGATGATGGGAGTTGGAGTCCAACAGTTCTCGATCCCTGCAAAAATAGTTTAGAGTCCTTACCTCTTCCACCTGGGGCTGCTTTTTGGATTTGAGCTTTGCAAAATTTAATGCAAACTGACCTGATCTGAGCCTCCTCGGCTGATTTGCAGATTGGAACTTGTTTATTCTCTGGCTTTCGCTTTTCCCAGACATATCAACCCCCTTTCTCAGTCCAAAAACAGAAATAAATATCAAAGTATGTTTAAAGGTGCAATATTTGAGGGAGAACACATTCACTCAATGCATATTTTAAGAGAAAATACATTGAAATAATATTTTATATGGAGTTTTCCAGTGAATATGTCTTTTCTTAAGAAGATGGGTGCAAAAACAAGATGGTACAATTTACGGGTGAACCCATATGAAAGCAGCATGGATCAAAAGTGGAAAGTTTTGTTTTCTCCTTTCCCACTTCCAGGGCATTTCTCATTTGGCAGAGAAACACGATGCCATTTTAATACCATATCTTGACTTCAGCATTGCTGTAGGAGTCCTCGCTTCTTTAGCTTTAAAATGTCTTTAGTCTATATCATTCAGCAACTTCACTTGCTGTGTGTATTTTTTTAAGAACAAAGCACAACACTCCTGACCTCCTCCGAGTGCTCCCTTAGTGACCACTAAGGTTGGCTTTTTTAAAGAAAACAAGGCGTCAAACAACATTTTGGGGTTTCATTCTGTTTTTTAGATAAATTTGCCGTCCATTGCTTCACCAGTCATGATGTCAGATATTTACATTTCAGTCCAATGTTTGTCGTAACTTTCAAATACAAGGGACTGTGGGCAGACAGTGTTTATCACAGTGGAGAGACAGTCGGGAATGGTTGGCCTCAGCGGTGCAGAGTCCGGCTTGGTTATTTACTCTAGAATCTGCACATTGTCAGGACCGTAGCAAGTGGCTCATTGCTGCCATGGCTGTCCCATCTGAAGCTTCGAGGCAAAGGGGGATACACTGAAAGTTTCTTTTAAAAATATACATCTAAGAGTTGAAGCAAAATCACCATATCAGTAGATTTTTATAGTATCTGGAACTCTTGGGAGTTCCTGCAATTTCTTTAGAGATGTATTTTCTTTTTTATACTAACTGTGAAAAGGGGTAGCATTCTTTCTGTTGGTTTTACAGATGAAATTAGCATTTTTTTTAATGGATTGTGATTTTTAAACATTGTGTTTTGTTTTTATTTATTTCTCTCTTTTATTTTTTGGTACACTGCAGTGAATGGTAGATGGTTTATAAGTTCTTTAAATCAAGGATGGGGAACCAGCGGCACTTCAGATGTTTTTGGACTTCTAGTCCTATGCGCCCAAGCAAGCATGCCCAGGGGGGAGGAATTATGGGAGTTTTTCATCAAACAGTTGGGGGTCCAGAAGTTTCCACCCCGATATACACATAAAAAATTAACATCTGCTAGCAACAATTTCAAAACTGAGTACAGGATGGAGGTCAAAAAGATGCACAAGGGTGGAAGGCTTTGGAACTACCCCTTCTCTTTGCAGTTACAGCGGGTGGTGAGGTGCCTTCTGGAAGCGGCAGCATCTCCACTTGAGGGATCTCCAGGTGGGGAAAGACCTCTGAGGCAAGAACATAAGGCCCCTTTCTCATCTCACCCGGCATCCTGTTCTCCCAGGGACCAACCAGATACCTGCTGGAAACTTGCAAGCAGGATTCAAACACAAAAGCCTCTCTCTTCCTGTAGCCTACAGCAACTGACATTCAGAAGCATTGCTGCCTTGGACTATGGAGCCAGAGCACAGCCATCAGGGCTAGTAGCCATTGATAAGTCATGATAGATGAATTTGTCCAGTCCTCTTTTTAAACCTCCCAAGTTGGTGGCCATCACTGTCTCCTGTGGGGGTGAGTTCCATAGGTCAACTGTATGCTGTTTGAAGACGTATTTTTATCTGTCTTTCAAACATTCAGCTTCATTGGATTTCCCAAGTTCTAAAGAGGGAAAAAAGCCTGTCTCTGCCCCCTCCATGACATGCTTAATTTTATAAACTTCTATCATGTCACCTCCTACTTGCCACTTCTCTAAACTATAAAAAGCTTTCTTCATAAAGGAGTCACTTGATCTGCTTGAACATTTTGGTTGCCCTTTTCTGAACCTTTTCCAACTCTACCAAAACTGCACAGTAGTCCAAATGTGCTTGCACCTAGAATTGTAAAATGGCATGATGATATTGACAGTTTTATATTCAGTTCCTTTCCTAATGATCCCTAGCATCTGGAGGGCCACCAATATTCATTCACGCTGCTTTGGGGACACCACTTTTTCCTGAGTTTTTTTGCACAAATATTTCGTGGGTTCGTGTTGTCGCTTCTTATTTCTTCTCCCCCTTCCACGTTTCTTGGGAGGAAGAATCTTCCTCTTCTGCAACAGTTCAGGGCAGGTGCGCCATCTCCATGGGGCAGAAACCTCTACAGCACCCCCCATGTCCACAAGGATGGGGCCAGGAGGCCTGAAGGGATGCCGCCCCAGACTGTGCAGCGTCAGCCTGACAGGCGAAGGTCACGCATGCAACGCGCAATGCATGGGGTGTCACGTACACTGCATGCATGACGTCACCCCCCAAAAAAATGTTGGGTGCAACTCAGTGCCTGTGTTCGGGGGGCGGGAATGTGGCCTTACTTGTGTCAACCAGTAGCTTCCATTGTACAGCCCCCACACCCCACATCAGAAGACCCAGCAAACTGGCCCAGCATGCATTTTGTAGCATCATAGATCTTGCCTAATCTGAGCACCAATTTGGTTTTTATTTATGGGGACTCTTTTTCTCCAGGAAGCTCTGTTGTAAAACTGTATTGGTGCATAAATGTCCTGCTGTTTGGTTTTTTCCTTTAAACACACACACACACACAAACACACACACACACACACACACAGAGAGAGAGAGAGGGGGGGGTACAGGTGCCTCAACTTGGCCACTAGAGGGAGCAGTGCTGGCAGGAATATGGTGCTGTCTTTGACTGGGCTTGAAATCACAACAGCTGAAAATGGGAGTCTTCTAGTGTATGCTCAGTATTCAGTGTAACGTATGAATAAAAAGTAAACTTTTTAATCTATTCCTAGGCATACTTTTACTGAAAAAACAAGTTCCAGCAACTTCAGTGAAGATTAATCCCTTACGTATCTATTCACAAGTAAGGCCCACGTTATTAAGCAGGCTTGCATTTGAAAAATAGGCAAACAGTACAGGAGACAAACAGGGACGCGGGTGGCGCTGTGAGCTAAACCACAGAGCCTAGGACTTCCCGATCAGAAGGTCGGCGGTTCGAATCCCCGCGACGGGGTGAGCTCCCGTTGCTCGGTCCCTGCTCCTGCCAACCTAGCAGTTCGAAAGCACATCAAAGTGCAAGTAGATAAATAGGTACCACTCCGGCGGGAAGGTAAACGGCGTTTCCATGCGCTGCTCTGGTTCGCCAGAAGCGGCTTAGTCATGCTGGCCACATGACCCGGAAGCTGTACGCTGGCTCCCTCGGCCAGTAAAGCGAGATGAGCGCCGCAACCCCAGAGTCGTCCACGACTGGACCTAATGGTCAGGGGTCCCTTTACCTTTACCTTACAGGAGACAAACATCCTCAAAGGCTTCTGCTCAAATTCCTCTGATTGCACTATTTTTTCCATTCTTGTGATGACCAGCTGGAAGAGAGAAGTTTTTAGGGAGAACAGCTGGAGAGGCCTTAGTGTCCCATCTCTTTCACTGATGAAATGGCTCCTGTGTCATTTGTAGTACAGTGGTACCTCAGGTTAAGTACTTAATTCGTTCCGGAGGTCCGTACTTAACCTGAAACTGTTCTTAACCTGAAGCACCACTTTAGCTAATGGGGCCTCCTGCTGCCGCCACACGATTTCTGTTCTCATCCTGAAGCAAAGTTCTTAACCCAAGGTACTATTTCTGGGTTAGTGGAGTCTGTAACCTGAAGCGTATGTAACCTGAAACGTGTGTAACCCGAGGTACCACTGTAATTCAAGTTAAGAAATCAGTAATTAATATTGATAATTGGGTGCCTGAGTTTGCTTCCTCTCTTTCCTCCCCTCCCCCTCCCCCTCCCTTTCCCCTTTCATGTCAGGTATTTTTAGAATGTAAGCCTGATTTTTTTGGGGGGGGGGGGTTGCTGCTTTCATTGCTTCTAAGCCACTTTGAGAGCCTTTCTGGCTAAAGGGGAAGGTATAAATGCTTTGAATGAATAAAAAATAACACTCTGGAGAGTGGGCAGTAGGAATGAATTGCAAATTCTGCCAAGATTCAAATAATTTCAGCAAAAAAGTTTGCCAATTGACCTTTCTCTATTTTTTAAAAAAATAAGCATCTCTGAATATAGACCAGTTTACGTCATTTGTTTTTTGCAGAGAATTTAAGTTTTTTCTTGGCACAGAAACGGAATAGTTCGTCTTGTGTGCCTGTGGTGATGGGGATGCTGCGAGTCTCGGACCCCTGCCAAGAATAATCCCAGAGCCTTCACACCATAGGAATATAGAGAGAGTTGCAATTGAAATTATTCAGCCCCCATTGCATAGCTGTCAACATTTCCCTTTTTTAAAGGGAAATTCCCTCATTCCGAATAGGATTCCTCGCAAGAAAAGGGAAATGTTGACAGCTATGCCCTATTGCAAATCAGGTTATTATCAAAATTTACAGACTTTCAACTATTTGAAATGAGCAAATCAAACAAAAGCAATTGAAATAGCTCAAGACAACTGATGCTTCAGGTGGTTCCCCCAAATTCAACTGAAATTGCAACTTCTAGTGGCTTCTCCAGTCTCACTATTATTCAACCCCTTCCCAAAACTTCTCTTTCTTATTTATAGGATTTTGAGCATATTGGAGCCAACCTTTCTTGTGCTTTTAGGTCAGCAGTGCTGTACGTCTTGCAGTTCTAGCAGGGAAACCTGTGTTTAGTACGTGCCTTACTGTGCTCACTGAAACACACCCACCCGCCCCTGGTGCATCCTGCCCCAGCCATTCTGTTAGCTGGCTCCCACTCCCAGTCAGCCCTGTCCTCCCCCCTTAAAAGAAAATAACTTAACTAATATAAAAAAGTAAGCTAAAAATACAAATACAAGTTAAAACTACTAGTTCTCAAAGTAAAACAATTTAAAACAACCCCCCCCCACACAAATAAAAGCTCCATCCCTATTAAAATAGTAACTTTGTAGTCACAGGTAAGAGAGCATAATTACTCTTTATAAACCTCAATACAGATTCAAAGGATTCCCATATACCCTAAACCAGTAAATTAGACTTTGAACACATTTATCCCCAGTATGATCACAGCACCTCCTACTGCCTACTGTATTAAGGACTGGGTAGGGTTTTCACACCCAGGCTAAACTCGCCTTGCCAATAGCTTCTACCTGCCTTAGCAAACGTCCCACAGGCCAGATGACTGCATGTTAAACTTTCTTTCCAGTCACTGTTACACTAACGAACTGTTACTGGGATCTAAATGAGGTTGCAATTTCTACTGGAATAGCTTGCATGGTAATCAAACTCCTTTCTGAAAGAAATGTCAGAAGCTTTATTGCTTAAATGAGGGAGAGGGAATTTGTAGCTTTCCATATCGGTTTAGCCATGTTGGCCACATGACCCGGAAAGCTGTCTGCGGACAAACGCCAGCTCCCGCAGCCTGAAAGCAAAATGAGTACTGCACCCCATAGTCGCCTTTGACTGGACTTAACCATCCAGGGGTCCTTTACCTTACCTTTTTTCTATGCTAGATGAAGAGCGGAACTTTGTAAAGAACTTAGAATAGCCCTATATTTCTATATTACTTGAGAGACCAGGGTTGAAATTCCTGCTCAACCATGAAACTCATCAGGTGACCTTGGTGAGAGAGCCATACTTCCTCAGCCTAATTTACTTCACAGGGTTGTTATGAAGATAAAATGGGAAGGAAGAGAACCATGTTTGCCACCTTGAATTCCTTGGGAAAGAGGTGTGATATAATTTTAATAAAATAGAACAAGGTTGCTTCCAATGACAGTTATCAATACATTGTGGCTTTAAACACTTTGAGGTTTTATACCACTTTGAGGGTAGGGGGTAGATTTCAGATAGTAATTTATTGTGTTCCGATGTGGCTGAAGGTATTCACACCCAATGAGTTCATAAGTGCATAGATCTCAGAATACACAGAAGATTGGATCCAAAGGGACCCATGAAGGAATCTTCCACCCAAGGAGTTTAAAGAGCTGCCTTTTGGATCAAGTGGCAGGAAGACAAGCATTGCTGGAAAGCTTTATGAAGAAGCCAAGTAGATTTGATTGTACTTATTGCTATAAATCTAATGTAGTTTATACTGAAGATTACTAATGAACAAATCAGTATTAGCTTTTTGTCAAATGTATTGATTTTATGGATTGGGGAAATTGCGTCACTGCAATTAAATATTTTCTTTACTGTGTTTTGAAAGTAGCAACAGGTTCCCACTGTTTCTACAAGGGTACTATTCAGTCGGGGACGCGGATGGCGCTGTGGGTTAAACCACAGAGCCTAGGACTTGCCGATCAGAAGGTCAGCGATTCGAATCCCCGCGACGGGGTGAGCTCCCGTTGCTCGGTCCCTGCTCCTGCCAACCTAGCAGTTCGAAAGCACATGAAAGTGCAAGTAGATAAATAGGTACCGCTCTGGCAGCAAGGTAAAGGGCGTTTCCGTGCGCTACTCTGGTTTTCCAGAAGCGGCTTAGTCATGTTGGCCACATGACCCGGAAGCTGTACGCCAGCTCCCTCGGCCAATAAAGCGAGATGAGTGCCGCAACCCCAGAGTCGGCCACGACTGGACCTAATGGTCAGGAGTCCCTTTACCTTTACTATTCAGTCATTTCTTTTAGGCTCTTAATAAGACCCAAGTAGTTAATAAAAGTTATTTTGGGCCATTTTATGCATTGATTTTCATGGTATGACCTTTAATATCATGGCCTATGCCAAGACCCCCCCCCTTTTTTTTTTTAACCTTTTCAGTGAAAACGAGGTCCTCCCAAACCGACTCAGATGTAGAAACAGGCTTAAGGTGCAGCTTGGAATATGCATCCCTATAACCTTTAGTGTCTTAGTTGGCCAATGGCATTTACCAAGAAGGGCAACTTTTAAAACAATTAAACTGTGACACTTGTAACAAGTTAGACCATTGGTCCATCTGCGCAAGCAGTTCTCTGGTTCCCAAGAGGAGACTTTCCCAGCCCTGCCTGGAATTGATGGTGGGTTCGATCTGGGATGTTCTGCATGCAAACGAGACGCACTGAGCTACATCTATTTGCTGTGTAGAGCCACAAAGCCTCCCTTGAATGTGACTTCAGCACTTTCATAAATGCAGAGCTGATAAGAACAACCTTAGTACTTTCTCTCAGTGTAAAGCAATTTGTACCCTCATTGTACCTTCATTTTGAAGCTGGGTTCAAATTGCTTTCAGTTTTGCAGTTTGATCCTTCCTGTGATTTGTAGGCAATTGCTACCATTTCGAAGATCAAGGTTTTTTTTATCCAATCAGAGGTGTCTGCTAATGGATGATTAAAGGTGAGGGAGACAATTTTTGCCAATTTCCTCCTCCCACCAGTAAACCCCCCCCCAAAAAAGGCATTCAAGCAGGTTTTTGGGAAACTGTAGTGGTTGCCTGGCAGAGGGGAAATCATAAAAAGCCTCTTCCTGTCCACCTCTTCAAGCAGACACTTTCACCAGCGCAATGGTGCTAGAAGGACCAATAGGATTTCACCCAGGCTATTTAGGTAAGTGGTGGGCTGCTATTGAGGAGTCAAGAGGAATGTCTCTATGCCTCTCTCAAGTTGAGGAGCATGCCAGAGTTTTCTTCACCAAATATCTTTGACACAGTTCTGACAGATTCACACATTGCTTGTGATTGTAAACAGGGGCGGAGGAAGGGGATTGAGGTGGGGGAGGGGTGCCCCGAGTGTACCCACTGAGGGGGGTGACAAAATGCCGGGCGGCACTCACCCCAGCACACCCCAGCCAGACGTCTTTCCTGGGAGTGACGCGGTGGCTTGGGCTCCTGCAGGCTCTGCGCTGCCCAAACGGTCTGCCAGCTGCCCCCCCCCCGCCCCCAGCTGTAGGGCGGCTGAGTGGGAGGAGGCAGGCAGACTCCGGAGGCCCCGCAGAGCGTCCTGCCCCGGCTGGCCCTGCCCCTGGGCGCAGGGCACGCGCACCATCCCAGGCGCCCGATCGGCTTGCTCTGCGGCTGATTGTAAAACAATATAGTAAGAATTAGGGTTGTGACATTTAATAGATTTACAGTATTCATCAATTACAGTAACAATTTAAAACTTTTTGATTGAATTGTCGAATATTGCAGAGTATACGCAGACTTTCTGGAAGTATCTTGTTGGAAGCTGACAGGATGACCAGGAACAAAATGCTGCTCATTAGTAACTTGGTTACTTAGAGGCTTATTATTTACAGTAGACTCACAAGTTACTACAGTGGTACCTCAGGTTACAGACGCTTCAGGTTACAGACTCCGCTAACCCAGAAATAGTACCTCGGGTTAAGAACTTTGCTTCAGGATGAGAATAGAATTCGTGCTCCAGCGGCGCAGCAGCAGCAGGAGGCCCCATTAGCTAAAGTGGTGCTTCAGGTTAAGAACAGTTTCAGGTTAAGAACGGACCTCCAGAACGAATTAAGTTCTTAACCCGAGGTACCACTGCATATACAAGATACAGACACGGATCTTAACTTTCTCTCACACTGAACTCAACTTCAGCTGACTCCAAGCCTCTCCTACACCCACCAACAGACCAACCAGAGAAGTCATGAGTCATTATGCCTATATGGGTGACCTCGACCAAGAGCAAAATTGTATCCAAGGTTCCCATATCACCAGGCAGAAAAACTTCTCTGCTCAGACTTCCTGGCCTTCCGCCAACTCACTAATTGCTTTTGTGAGAAAGCTGGATCAAAGCACGTAGGCAAAATCCCAACATGAATAAACAGGCATTCTAATTAATCTGTTAACACATTATTATTATTATTATTATTATTATTATTATTATTATTATTATGCTATTTTCAGTACGTTTGTCCAAAGGCTAACATGGCAAGTAGGCTCTTAGAAGAGGCATTCCGTCCTGTAGGAGAGAGGAGGGAGATGAGGGAATGCCTCATTTAAGAGGATGATTGTTAGAAGATATATGTGCATCTTCTAAAAACAAAATAAGGGGGTTTTTTTTTTGCTTGCAAGTACTTAATTTCAATCAGCCTACATATTTAATAGATAGGTCAACATCCTATGATTATAAAAGTTTAAAGCCTGGTGGTGGTTGTGATGATAATAAACCAGTTGAAACCATTTATGAGCTTTAACAGATTGGTAAAGGCACCTGACGTTTGTAATTTGGCTGCAGAAGAGTCTGTGGAACATTTTTAAAGGAAACATAAGGATTTTTAAAATAACGAAGTAGTTAGCCAGCTGATTTTCAGCTTTTCCAATCCTACAGCTTCCAGACCCAGACACCCACCTCTGCCTTGTAAATGAATGTGCAGAGCCTTGTTCCCCATCTGCTGCCTTTGCCTACAGCCAAGGATGCTCTTCTCCCCACCCCCACCTGGCCTTGATCACAAAGGACGTAATTATTGTCTGCGGGAGAGTCAAGTACAAAGACAGTTCATCCAGCCTGACCGCCACTGCTCTATGGGCCACCAAAGATTAACAGCTGCTTCTCCTTTGATTAGGTTAGGTAATAACAGTTACTTTAGTTAATAATTGGATGGGTTCCCAGTCTGTGTAATTCAGGTTTAGGCTGTCATTTTTGCTGGCATGTAGCTGAGCTGTAGTATTGGAAGGGAGCCTGTAATCCTATCAGCTGCCACTAAAGTCATAGCAGATTCAGATCCATTAAGGTGTTGTCAGGTAGAGAAATAAAGAAGCCACACGGTCAAGGTGCAGCCTTTCTTCTGTGTCTAATCAAATCTGAACCGAATAGTTTTTTAAAGGGTGTTTTAAATACAGTATACATATATGAATACAAAGAGCTTTGTCTGTTTGGGCCTGCTATTTTCTTTCCTTCCATATATATATTTCCTATCTGCAAAAGCACTCATAGCATTTCACAGTTTAAAATAACTGGTAGTAATTCAATTAAAAAATATATGAAAAAGGACAAGTTGGGAAAAGGAAAATAAGCAAATTCAGATATTACAGCCTCAGTTCTTGGGGAGGAAGAGCCCCGTGGCCTTTGGTCAGACTAATCATGGGGATGCACATTGATGGAGCCAGATCTGAGAGGGGATGAACAAAATGGCAATTAGAATAATAATATAATTGTAGTTGGAAGGGATCCAAGGGTCATCTAGTCCAATCCCCCGAAATGCAGGAATCTCAGCTAAAGCATCCATAACAGATGCCCATCCAATCCCTGCTTAAAAACTTACAAGGAAGTAGAGTCCCACTGTCCAGCAGCTCTTACTGACAGAAAGTTCTTCCTGATGTTTAGTTGGAATCTCCTTTCTGGTAACTTGAAGCCTTTTTTTCAAGTCCTAGCCTCCAGAGCAGGAAGAAACAATGAGACCCCCTTGAATCCAGAGATTTGGATATATGCCCCAAGTTTAGATTTGTGACACATGGCCATTTCTGCCTGTGGTCACACCTTGGACAGTGGCGAACTCAAAGGTGTTTTCATTGCAGGGTGAAGTCTTTCTCCCCCCAGCTCTGCTTCTGACAGAGACTCCAACCCAAGTGCTTTCAGGATCAGGACTTCTTCTGGTTAGAAGGAAGCTGGGGTTGAAAGGTCGACTCTAAGAACTCTCTCTTGCTGTCAGGCTAGTGCTGGCTCCGTGCTTTTCCTAACGAGCTTGCTGTTGCTTGCCTTGTCACGTCTTTCAGATAGTTCTTCTTCTTAGGCTCCAGTGCTCAAGTCTTTTCCCCTAGCTAAACAGCTCTCCTCATCTTGCTTGCAAGCCCATGTCTCCATGAATACCAATTTCTGTTGGTATTCAGCTGCTGGATGTTCCAGCTGTGGCAACAGTTGGATGCATAGGTCTTTTCCACATGGATCTCTTTTCTTTTTAGCTGGAGATGTCAGGAATTGAACTTGTGACCTTCCGCACACAAAGCATGTACTCTTCCGCTGCACTGCGGCACCTCCCCTGTGTGGTCCCTCCTCCCTTTGAGCATGTGGAACTAGCTGTGTAGTTCTCTGTGTCCTGGTCAAATTGCCCAAATGTCACCTAAGTTCATACATTCTGTGCGCAGACTTGGCATAACCAAAAGCAAACAATCCCTAAAGCAAGGAGCATGAATCATCGTGGGGGGGGGGCAGTAATAAGGTCCTTTTGCTTTGCATGGCTTGGTTCGTGTGTTTGCTCATTCACAATAGAATTGATTATAGGTAGTTCCCACTAGTGGTTGCCAAGGTTTCTCCAAAATATAGTCAAAGCGAGAGGTGTTTCTTTTTCTTTCCCCCAGTTATCTGGCTAAGACCCAAAGAACTGTGTGACTGGTTCTGCACACCAAAAGGATTGGTTTACCTTGCTCAAATAGCTGCCTCCTATGTCTTTTGGCAAACTTCTTTTGAAACTGAAAGGACTTCAGTGGCATGGAGGATCCAATACCTGGAAGTCAAAGAACCCCACTAGCTCAATGGAAAGCTTGGTGCTTGGCTGAACCATTTGTAGTCAACATTTTAATCAGGCACACATGCATCATGACCAGGCATTGAAGAAACATGCTCTCACGGAAGGCAGTGATGGCCACCAACCAAGAAAGAGGATTAGACAGATTGACGGAGGAGAGGGATGTTGATCACTCCTAGAAAGGATGGAGGCAGCAAGGCTTCTGGAAGCCACAGGAGGGAGAGGGCTCTTGTGCTCTGGTCCTGCTTGTGGGTTTTCCACAGGGGCATCTGGGTGGCCCCAGTGGGAACAGGATGCTGGTCTAGATAGGCCTCTTCTGGCCTGATCCAGCAGCTAGCTCTTCTTACATCCTTGAGGGGAGTTCATGCCTAGTTCTCAAAGGTTTGCTGCATTTGAATGTGTGCAAGAGTTCTATATAGCACTGAACAGTAAACTTGTGCAGTCAGACAAAACATTGCCTGATAAATCAGTAAAATACTTGGACTAATTACTCTTACTTTTTATGTTTTCAACACAGAATACAGCAGATCAGGTTGCATTTCACGTGGCAGGGGGATTTACAGCCCTGGAACAAGTCCTTCAAGTTGTGACAACTTCGGCCAATGTGAATGCAGTTTCACGAATCCCTCTGAAGTGAGTAGGATGTTTTTTCCCTTGCCTTTTTTTCGCGGTCAGTAAATTAATGGCATCATTGGTGGCTAGAACTATTTTTCTGGCTCTTGTTCTATCTGGCCTTCCTCTTTATTGATCTGTAAATGATAGTTGGTTTGCAGAGGGTTTTATATCGCTGTGTCCTGCTTTTGAAATCCTTTGTGCAAGGCAGGGCCTGACGCCAGAGCAAGTTTTTAAGCTATGTATTTATTTAAACTGTTTATATGCCACCCTTTGAGACTCTTTCAATGCAGCTTACAATGAAAACACAGAAATACAATGAAACTGCTGATAGATAAAATACTAGATGAGACTAGATGATAACACAGGCAACCCTTCTAAAATTACTAAAATATTAAAATTATTTTAGATGGCTTTGAGTATATTTTCACACGCTTGGACTTGCAGTTGTTGCGTATTTGTACAGAGAAAGTTATCTTGTCAGTCAAGCGCATAGGAAGATGCTGCCCCAAATCTATGGTAGGTGCCAGCTTGCCATAGGTTTCATTTTGTGCCCACATGGAGCCACTTGGCAGCTGAAGTGACTTCCTCAGCACCGGTTGAAAAACTGTTCTGCCGGTGCATCGTGTGTCCCCCCCCCCCGCCCCCCTGGAACTGAGAAGCCATCATGCACAGGCTTTTGACTTTGATTATTTATGTTGGTGGGATCTGTTGCAGAAGCTTTGTGCTACTTGTGATCTGTAATTTTGAAATGATTCTTTTGAAACTAGAGGACTCATTGAAATAATTTTGTGTTGGGCAATGGTTTTGAAACCCTACAGGTTTTGAATACCTTTGCAAATTATTTTTGGTTACCTCCAGTCTACCAGATTGTTGTGTATATGCAAGTCTCATGTCACCCCGCTGCACTCCCCAGCCATACCCCATTTTAGTGCTACCTCATCCTCCTGTCCCTTCCATTGAAGAAGGAAGAAAAGAGGGAGGACACATGCAAACTTTGCAGGCAAGTTTTCCTCCCATTTCTACTGATGGGGGAAACTGGCATCTAGGCTGAGGGTATGTAGGAAATGAGCAGCAAAAAGGGGAGGGGAGGCACATGAGAGAAACGTGGAACTTAAAAGAAGGAAGTTCCTAATGAATGCTGAACTGCTTTCCAAGTTGTGTGAATGGAGCCTTTTGTGAGGGTTGCTGGATTTCTATGGTACCTTTGGCAGTGATTCCAATTGCAGGTTCAGGACAGGCATACAGTTAATCATAGATAAACCTTGGCAAATACTAATTTCAGGGCTTCAAAAGAACTAATCATAAAAGGAAGGATCCTATGTAATTCCAGTAGAAGCCTACATGGTATCCAGACAAGTGCAGAACGCTATACATCTCACAGTCATTGCAGTTACTGATTTTAGGGTCACTATGACATGTTTATTGTATATGATGATCCTCTAGATTTCAGCAGTCATGAGACACCAGAGGTCATTTCAGAAGTACCTGAAAATTCAAATAGTTTGTAAAGGTACAGGCAGCAATTTCCTACCTATCTTTTCCCTGCCATTGCAACAGAGCAGTGCTCTGGGTGTGTGTTGTGCTCATGTCAGGAAGAGAAAACAGCCTAATACTTAAGGAGGGACAAATGGTAGCGTGAATAGAAAAACTCCTTTGTGACTAGTGCTCAGTTTGCACACAAACTGAAACAAAACTATGACTCAATGAGCATATGTTAGTGTGGGGGTACCCAGAGCAAAAATTGTGGTGGCTGCGCTCCCTGCTCCCTCCTCCAGCTGTGCTGCCTGGAGCTAAGCCATGGTTTGGCTTAGACTTATTTACAAACCCAGGCTTGTCGTTTGTCTTGCAAGCTGTAACTGAGGTTGGTTGTTCATCTTCTGCTTGCAGTTTGTTTTGGGGAGACAAAACATGAGCCCAAGTTGACACATAACACTAAACCAAACCATGACAGAGCTCCAGATAATGCAGTGGAGCTGGGGCTGCAGTAGGAGGGACGCAGCATAGTATCCACAGGCGCGCACGCTCTCGCTCTCTCAGCCATCGTTTGTCTTAGCACTGCAGGTGAACCAGGCCAGTATTAGTTAAGGTTAGTCTCTTCCACATTCTCTGCTGTAGATGGACTGTTCTACAGAGGAGCTTCCATTAGACAACTTTCTAAAAATCATCAGAGGCATTTCCAATATGGTTACCAAGAGCAATAGGCAAATGCCAAATATCTTGCCCACGTTATATAACTGAGGGTAAGCTCTTGTCTGCCAAGTATTAACACAGAACTGGCAGATTTATATTTAAAGCAAACAACTTAGAATAAGAACCTTAGATGAGGCCCTTCAGAGAAACTTTTCAGTCATAAATTACATTGACGTTCCAAGAAAATATGATAGAGATGATATGCTTATGCAGTTTACGCAATGATTTAAAAACACCAGTTTAGAGATACTGTGACGTGCCATGGAGAAAGAAGTGTCGGGTTATATGAGGGCAGCATTTGGGTGCTGAGGAACCCTTCGGAGGTAATGGAAGGCTGCCACAAATTGTTCCGTAAGCATCATGGGACGCCTCGGGGTTCTCATGCTGCTGGTGGTGACACGTGAACCCCCAGCGCCCCTTGGGTGGAGCTGAAGAAAGGAAAGGACCAAGACAGAACGAGAGCTCCAGACAACTTGCCGGCGTGGCTTAGGACCGGGGAGGCCACGGTGAGGTGTTTGGTAGGAGAGGAATAACAGGCAAAGGAACTTGGCCTAGTGTGGGATTGTATGGCAGAGGTCCGCCGCTTCCCAAATCTATTCCATTGAAAGGTATTCCTCCCACCTCAGCCTGGTGCCGCTCCTTGTGAAATTATTGCTTCTAAGCAGCTCTTACATCTGAAGGTGTCTTTATACTGCTAGCCCTGCCAGGCCTCCGGACAGTGGTGGCTGGAGGGCCAAGAGGAAGAAAAGAAGGCAGGTGGATTTCTCAAGCGAAATCTGCTCTGGAGGGAGGAAAGTGAAGCAAACGTTTCGCCTGGGCAACACTTCTGCGGTGCTAGAAAAATAGCCTGCAGGGCCAACTCTCTTTTTGGGAAGGTTGTCAGCAAGACAACTCTGTGTTTCCCAGCAGTGTCTGTCCCTTTGGGTGTATCCCATACAATCTTTCCTGATATTAGTTGTTTCTTTTGGTTTCAGTCGGGTTTCTTTGTTGTTGTTACACATTATCCTTTTAAAAAAGAGAAAATAAAAGGCCCCAGTGGTATTTTAATAACATACCTGTTTATGTCTCCCTCGGGGTGGATGTGAGGAGATTATATGCACTGTTATCCTCATCTCTTTCCCCAAAATCCTGGCAGCATGGGGCAGCTCAGAACCTTAATCCAATGTCTACAAGATAAAGCTTTATTTTAGCAAAGGTTTAACGGTATGCCTTTTGTTTTGGATTTGCTGGTATTATTAGATCAGCAGGGTAGACAGTGCTATGAAAAAATTTGCATTTGTTCATGAAAGATGAGGGTTGGTTCCCTTACTGCCCTCTAATAAAACATTCAATCTTACAAAATAGAGGATACATTTAATATTATGAGCCATAGAGATGAACAGTTTTATTAGAGGCATGTGCAGAAAGTCAACAAGACCTGCATATCAAAACCTACAAATGAATGTAAGAAGAGGATTCACATAGCTGCTTCATAAATTGCTCAGATTTGCTACTGAGTGTGCTTGACACGTGTTTGTGTATACCTGTATGATAAACGTTGCGATATCTGGTGCAGAATTGTGATTTGGTTAGGAGTAATATATTTAGATAGACATTTTGTCCTGTGCTTCTGCTGCCTATGCACTACTCAGGGTGGCTTATAGCAATTTAATATAAGCAGAAAGACAGGTCCTTGCCCCAAGGAGTTTACAATCTAAAATTCAACACAGGGGAAACAACACAGCAAAGAGAAGTGGATGCAGATTATTTACTTATTGCATTTATAGGCCACCTTTCCGCCATATAGTTCCAGGCAACATATATATTTCTCTCTCTCTCTCTCTCTCTCTCTCTCTCTCTGACACACACACACACACACACACACACAGAGAGAGAGAGAGAGAGAGAGAGAGAGAGAGAGAGAGAGAGAAGCAGCTGCAAGAAAAAGTCAGGTGGTTAAGTTAACTCATACACAGATTTATAATCGATAGTGTTTGCTGTAGAAAAAATGGCTGTCACCTAGAGAGGCAGCTTCTTTACATGCTCCAAAGGGCTTCTTTCCGCCCTTGAACAGCAAGCCAATGTGCTGTATCCCCAACTGCTTTTGAAAACCCAAGTAAGAGGTTGCCATGTGTGGCTATGACTGTATGAAACAATGCAGGTCCACATCCTATTGGACACACAAACTAGTAATTATTTGGATCCTGGCCTATGTCTCTATAGCTAATAAAATGACAGATTAGAGTAGTTAAGCTATGGAAATATTTCAGCTTGCTAGAGTGCTTAATCACTTCATCACCTCCAAATATTTCATTTTCATTGGAAGTTGGGAAATAGAATCAACCTTCATATAAATCATACAGATTTCTATAATCTATCTATCTATCTATCTATCTATCTATCTATCTATCTATCTCATGTTAGGCAGTTAAATCTGAGGTTTGAGAGAGTGTATGAGTGTGCATATGCATGCAAGTGTGGGCAAACAGAAGCACTCTATTGTTTTTTATTATTGTTTTCAAGGTACAGTACTAAAGATTCAAACCTTTTCTCTGTAGCTGCATGGCTTGGAAATTCACTTTTAAGAAATGGAATACTTGCATTTATTACCTAATGTAAGATTTTTGTAGGAAGACCGGCTACAAATCCCTAAAATATTTTCATGATTTTCCATTTTGGAGCTTTTGGGTGCATTCACATGTTACAGTAAGCCATAGTTGATGGTTTACCATGAACACATGTTGCATCCACTTCCCTCCTCCCCTGGCATGAGCAGGAGTGACAAACCATGATCACTGCCTAGCATTATATCCAAACTAAGGATAATTGCTTGATTCACTCCAAATCATGATGTGTTTCCAAGTCTTGTTCTTGACTTAGTAGTTGTAGTTGGAGCAAAACAAACAGTGATCCATGGTTTTGGCCTAACACTAAGCTAAGGATCATGATTTGTTGCTCATGCTAAGGAAAGTGCAAAGCTCCATGTTCACAGCAAAACATTAACTATGGTTTTCCATGATGTGCAAACTGGGCCATAGCCAGACTTAAAATTTGAAAAAGCATAGTAAATTCTATGACGTTTCCAATTCTAACTTTCTCTCCCCCCCCCCCCCGTTTCCTTTGACTTGAGAAAACAAGCAGATGATAAATGTGCTGGGCTTAACACAAGTTGCTGATCCGAGGCATGTGGAAAACAGTAGCTTATCCATGTGTCTGGGCCATCACCTGTGGCAGGTAGAGGAGTTTGCACTGATGTAGCTTCAGAGCCTGGCGTGCTCTGGTTCATGGGGTCACGAAGAGTCGGACACGACTAAACAACAAAGCTTCAGCAGTGCTACTCTGGCTTGGCAGGTAGAGAAGAACATCTTGTTCTGCCAGACATCAAGTTATAATTTCATTATAAATCTTTCTTTTAAAATATCATAGGAACGTAGGAAACTGTCACAAGCCAGGTCAGACTGTTCATTTGTCCTTCCCAGGGTTGTCTGCCCAGACCGGCAGTGGCTCTGCAGAGTCTCAGACAGAAATCTTTCCCCATCGCCTGCAGCCTGGTCCCTATAGGGGAAGATGCCCGGGATCAGCCAGGAAACCCTCTGCCTGAAAAGCATGTGCTCTGCTATGGAGCTCTGGTGCATCCCAGTATACAATGCGCCTATTTTTTACCATTGCATGACAAAATACATGTAAACATGCTGTGAATCAAGTTGTACATAGTTTCTTGCAGCCAAATCTTAGGAAAAATAGGAGGGATTTACTAGAAAAGCACAACCATGCTTCAGAGGTAGACAGATTGTAGGGTTCAAGCTGATTTAGGGAACCTAAGACAAAGCAGCCACCAATCATATTACATTCAACTATTATAATAAGCTCTTTGCATGCTGGATATGCTTTGAGGTGTGTGATGCTGGGCAGGGGAAACAGGAAATGCCCCAATTAACTAAATCCAATAAACTGAAGCTCAGTCCAGATAAGACAGAGGCAACGTTAGTGGATGGTTCCCTAGACCAGATAGGTGGAAGACTGCCTGCTCTTGATAGGGTTTCCCTCCTTCTTAAGGAGCAGGTACATAGCTTGGGGGTGCTGCTGTGTCCACTGCTGTTGTTGGAGGCTCAGGTGGCCTTCTGTCAGCTTCAGCTGGTGGCCCAGCTGCATCCCTCTCTGGACAGGGAGAGCCTAACTTCTGTGGCCTACATTCTGGCAACCTCCAAGCTGTATTGCTGCAATGCATTATGCGTGGAGCTGCCATTACAAAATGCAGTGGCCAGATCACTCACCAGAACAAGACAATTTGAGCATATAACACATATAATCTGGCACAATTGCACTGGCTGCTGATTAGCTTCTGGGCCCAATTCAAAGTGCTGGTGTTGACCTTACAGAGATCAGGACCTCAATACCTTAAGGACTGCCTCTCCCCATACGAACAAATCTAGACCCTGTGCTTGTCATCTGTGGCCTTTCTTTGTGTGCCTTCTCCCTGAGAGTTTTGGAGGGTGGCAGCAAGAGAACAGGCCTTTTCTGTGGTGGCTTGATTGTGGAATGCTCTCCCCAGAGAGACTCACCTGGCACCATCGTTACATGTCTTTAGGCACCAGGCAAAAACATTCTTCTTTACCCAGGCCTATGGCTATTAAATATTCTATGGCCTGTGAGGGGGGGGCGACTATTATTATGATGACTATTTTATTATTAGGCTGTCTGTCTGTATGCTTTTTACTGTGTTTTTATCATTGATGTTCTGTAATGTGTTTTTAATGTTGTACTGCACCCTGGGACATTTTGATAAAGGGTGGTATATCAATTGAATAAATCATAATCCCAGTGGTGCAGCGGTAAAACTGCTAGCATATTTGCAAACCTGTGCAGGGTCCGGTATGGTTTCAGATTAAATGGGGACTGCATGTTGAGATTCCTGCATTGCAGAGTGTTGGACTAGATGATCATCGGGGTCTCTTCCAAATCTACATTTTTATGATTCTATGAACAACATACATGGAAAGTGGAATTTTGCAAACCTTTGTGTTTAAGTGGGGGTGTCTTGTTTTAATTCATAAACCATTTCATGCTCATCTCAGGGACCTTGTACAGAAATGGTAACACTAGACAGCTGTCGTTTCCTTAATAAGATTAAAATTAAGAAATTAGTTTGCTGACTTTAATCTGCCATTTAACCCTGTAAAGCACCTGGGACCTGCTCTGCTGCCAACACTTTGCATTCTGAATTTAAAAATTGTATCTCTGAACCTGAGCCGATAACATTTCTGAATATATTCTAATTATCGCTGTCTGAGGTTAACAAGCTTATACTGCCGGTTTTCTGCCTCCATGTTGTAGCATAGAATAAATGACAGAATTTGCCTTTGCCGCCTTGGTGAAGTTCCTGAAGTTTTACCACTTGGGGAATGGATGCTTGTGTGAGTTGGCTTTAGAAATGTTGCAGTAAAACAGCCAATGTGTGGACTTTAATTCAAGATAAACAATTAAAAACATTTTCAAATAAATTTATTTGAATGTATGTGTTTTAAATTTATTTTTTGTGTTAAGCAAAAAAATAGAAGAGGTTCTTTATTAATAAATGACAAATCTTGATTGAATGATTTTTAAGAACAAACCATTTTAGTTATCCTTTATAGTCAGGATATGTTGATGGGCAGCTGACTCACCCAGATTCAAATAAACGGTTGGATGACCACACTGCCGAGTTACTATTGGAACAATGCCTTGTTTTTTGTTTCACAAATTTAATTTCTATGAAATATTTCTCTCCTGCCTTTTGAGCATGTGATTTCTAAGGTTGTGCAGAAATAAAATGCTAACATAATAGTATGTTGTAAAAAATGGAAGCTGGCTACTTTAAAAATGGTAGGCAGAAATCCACACAGAAGTGGGAATAATTAAATATCCTTAAACATCTGTGGAATTTTCGTTTAACCTAATATCCAAATGTCAAAGCTGGCTCCAGGTTTGCGCAGGCCCAGTCTGGGCAGTGTTCCCTGTCGGTGGGCCATGATGGACTTGCTGAGTGGCTGTCTCTGGACACCCTTTTTATTTCCCACAGTGTTGACTCTATTATGGGAAATGAAAAGAGTGGCTAGATCCAGCTGTTTGGCACTGCTTGGAGTCCCCAGATTTTGCAGGGGGGGTTAAGGGAGGCCAAGGTCGGGTGGCATCCGTGGGCACTTTCAGGGCAGCTGTTCTTCCAAATGGCACAGCTGCCTGGTAAATCAGCGGATTGAGTTGCAAGACATTATCTCTGGTTGACAACCAGCTTACCTCTGAAGGTGGGGGCACGCAGAATGAGACCTACTCTGAAGTTGTCAGGAATTGGGCAGGTCTGGCAGAAGAAAGGCAACTGGGCAAAAGGAAGGACATAACCTTTCCTATGGGAATCTTGACAAATAATCCAATCACAGTCCCTGCCGGCAAGCAAGTATATACCTCGCATTTGCTCAAATGTCTGGTGGTCACTGTAGATGTAAGATTTGCTTTAACTATCTAGCCTTCCATGGGTGTAGACAAGGAGGGACAGCTGCCCCCCCAATCAAGTAAATCAGTACAAAATACTTAACCAACTAAGGTTCTGCCCCGCCCCCAACATAAATTCTGGCTTCGCCCATGTACCCATCCCTATCTTGAGGGCTCTGGATTGGTTGCAACATCTTTAAAACCCATGAACAAGGCAAAAGTTTACTAATCTCAACATGGTTAAAGTACCGTATTTTTCGCTCGATAACACGCACCTGACCATAACACACACATAGTTTTTAGAGGAGGAAAACAAGAAAAAAAATCTGAATGAAACAGTGGGTGTATCATTTTTGTGCTTCATGCTGTGGCCACAGACATGTGATTTGACGGTGAGTTTGGGGTAGCCCAATGCAAAAATCCTGAGAATCCATGTCGATCTGTGCTTTGTAACCACGTTTTTGCACCATTGCAGCCCCAGGCAACAGTGGGTGCGTGATTTTTTTTGGTGCAGGCTGTAGCCATGGACATGCTATGTGATCTGATGGTGAATCTGGGGTGACCCAATGCAAAGATCCTGAGGATCCATGTGGATCCGTGCTTTGTAACCATGTTTTTGCACCATTGCAGCCCTGTTTTTGCATCAGATCATTGCTATGTGATCTGATGGTGAATTTGGGGTGACCCAATGCAAAGATCCTGAGGATCCATGTGGATCCGTGCTTTGTAACCACGTTTTAAGTGGGGAGGGAAGGAAAAACATAGAAGGGACAAGGAGCACGAGAGGGGTGTGCGGAGAAGCAGCTGGCTAAGAATGCAAGAGAGGGGTTTAAAGGGGGGGAAGGAAGGCAAAAGTCCCCCCCCCAAGCCAGCCCTCTCTCTCTCTCTCCTGCATGTTTTCCGCTGCCTGCGAGTCCCTAGATGCAGCAGCAGCAGCACCGGAGCACGGAGAGGAATTAGAGGGAAGGACGCTCTGCTTTCCCCTCTGCTTGCCTGGAGGGGAGGGGATTTGCCTGCTCTTTGTTCCGTTTGAGCAAACACAGTAACGAAACAGAAGAGGGTGGGCAGTAAGACCCTGAGGCAGAATGCAGGAAAGCAGCAGCCTCCTCTCCTCTGTGACGGTGCGATATGATTTTTGCCTGATTTTTGCCCTGTACTTGGGACAGTCAGCTCCAGGGACCACACATTCGCTCAATAACATGCACAGACATTTCCCCTTACTTTTTAGGAGAAAAAATCTGCGTGTTATAGAGGGGAAAATACGGTAAAACAATTCCGATACTGCTTTCCTTTTGGCTACAAGAAGCCGTAGCACAAACAGAAACTTGGCCATGGATTTTAAATGTTCCTCTTGTTCTTCTTCTTCTTCCTCTTCCTCTTCTTCTTCCTCCTCCTCCTCTTCTTCTTCTTTTTAAGTCAACAAATGATTCCTGATACTCCTGTTTGACAGGGATATGTCTGCTCTTTTATCTGCTCTTTCCTAAAGAAGAATTGCTAGAATATGCTCATGTTCAGGGGTGCCAATCGTCTCCCAACCTGACCTCCTGGCACTACATAGCACGGCAGAAGGATGACAGAAAGATTTGGATTCCTGTTCACAGGAGAGAAAAGATAAAACTGGAGGGTGACAATAAGAAGATCTGTCCTCTCCTTGGTCTCTCCTCTTCCTGCCCAGCTTTGTCTTCTTTTTTCTTCTTTTTTAAAGTATGTCCACAATTTTATTCAGGTAAAAACCTATTTTGGTGCTAGAACATTATATAAGCAGCTACCGATCCACCCAAAATAATTGTCGTCACCAAGAGTTTTTCCAGAGAAAACAGCATGAAATGTGTGTACACAACACAACCTTACATCAGTTGCTCCAAAATACAATTTTGCAATATATATATTCCTTGTTTGTTCTCTGTTTACTAACATCACACACTCAAAACAAAAGCTCTCTGTACAAAAACAGATTAATAGCACCAATTAACCTCTGGGTTTGGAGAAACACAGGAGAGCAGACCTGGGCAAAAACATGCCCAGTGATGCTTCCCTCAATTCCTTTTTTTTAATGTTTTTTTATTAAATTTTCCACAAACAACAAATAAAACAATCTTTTACAATCAACATTTTGTGTCATCTTATTTACATTGCGTATCTTCATGCCACGACTTCCTTCCTTCCCTGCGTCGGTTTTCTTAAAACATATCTTATTTTGTAGATTCTTATACACATCACAGGATTTATGTTAACCCTGCCGTAGTTTTTAAACTTCTACAGTTATTTCTTATATATACCACAAATTTACCCCACTTTTCTTCGAACTTTGTACCTTTTTGGTCTCGAATTCTATATGTCATTTTAGCTAATTATGTGTACTCAAAAAATTTGGCCTGCCGTTCTATTATCGTTGGGGTCTCCTGTAATTTCCATTTTTGGGCCACAAGTATTCTGGCTGCTGCAGTAGCATATTGAAAAAATTTATGGTCTTCCTTTTTTACTTCCTTCCCTATTATCCCTAATAAAAAGATTTCCGTTTTTTTCGGAAATGTGTACTTGAAAAGTTTTTTCAATTCATTATATATTAGGTCCCAAAACTTTTTCATCTTTTCGCAATCCCACCACATGTGGTAGAGATCCCCATCTTTTTATTTACATTTCCAACAGGCTTTATTGTTCAATTTATACATTTTGGCCAATTTGACCGGGGTAATATACCACCGGTACATCATTTCCCCCAAATTCTCTCTTAAGGTTGAGCATGCTGTAAATTATATCCCTTCGTTCCATAGTTTAGTCCATTTATCGTATTCAGTATTATAGCCAAAATCAACAGCCCACTTTATCATAACTTCTTTAACCATCTCATCCTTAGTATCCCATTCCAGCAGGTAATCGTACATTTTAGACAGGAGTTTTGTTCTGCTTTCCAAGATGTCTATTTGATATTTTGACTTTTTCCTCACTGAATCCCTTTTTTTTTTAATCCTCTTTTACTAAACCATTTACCTGATGGTATTGTAACCATCCTGTAAGCCCATCTTTTATTTCCTCATATGGTTTAATTTTCCACCCGTACTCTGTTTTCACTAATATATCTTCATAAGTTATTCTCTTTCCCTCCATATTTAATTTTTTAGTTATTAACACATCTGTCGGGGATAACCACCAGGGTGTAGTTCTCTCTAGCAAGTTTTTATTTTTGTCCCATACGTCATATAAGGCCCCCCTGAAGATGTGGTTTGTAAAACCTTTGTGTATTTTCACCTTGTTATGCCATAGATAAGAATGCCATCCGTATCTATTATTATATCCTTCAAGGTCCAATAAATCAATATTTTTTAAAATTATCCATTCTTTTATCCAGCATAAACAAGATGCTTCATAGTATAACCTCAAGTTTGGTACAGAGAACCCTCCTTTCTCCTTCTTATCTGTCAATAGTTGAAATTTAATCCTAGGTCTCTTTCCTTGCCAAATGAATCTTGATAGAGTTTTTTGCCAGTCTTTAAACTGGGATGTCCCTTTGATCACAGGTATCATTTGAAAGAGAAACAACATCTTCAGTAAGATATTTGTTTTAATTGCAGCTAATCTTCCGCTCCAGGATAGCTTTAATCTGTTCCAAATGCCCAGGTCCTTTTTAATCCCTTTCCACACTGGCATATAATTATCACTAAATAAATTAATATTTTTCATCGTTAGCCAAATCCCTAAATATTTTACTTTTTTCATCGCATTAATTCCAAATTTTTGTTCCAGTTATTCTGTCTCATTCTTATCCAGGTTTTTAACCATCATTTTAGTCTTTGTTTTATTTAACTTAAATCCGGACAGTTTACCAAATTCCTCTAATTCCTCTATTGCTTTCCCGACACTTGTTCATGGTTCCTCTAAAGATAAAACCAGATCATCAGCATAGGCCTTCAATTTAAACCCTGCCCAGCTTTGTGAACCACTTGGAGGAGGCAGGTGGGGTCAGAGCCACAAAAGTCAGGGGCACACACTCCCCAAAGTCAATTTGCCAACCTCTACCTTCATGTACATCACGTTTGCCTTTTAACTGAAGGAACTGCTGCAACCTTTGCAAATTACTGCATCAGCTGTGCCCAAAGTGCCAGAAAGCATATGTTGCCACAAAAAAGAAGAAAAGTTTTCAGAAGGCCTAAATGGTTGACAATCATATAGCAGTTCGTTCTGCTTGACTGCTGTCTGACATCTAGTGTAGTCATTTATAACTGCACGCAGCTTAGTACAAAATAGCTGCCTTTGTGTTCTTTCCACACTCTTAAGAGGTGTAAATGGCTCCCTAAACTATGGAATAAGTCCCAGTTGTCTGTAAGGTGATTGGTTATGACCTTTTGTAGTCTCAAAAGTCATTCAGGTGCATTGGCAAGGTTCTGTTTTTTTGTTGGCTTTTGTTTTGTTTCCCTGTTTCCTCTTTTGTCACATTGCACCACTTCCCAGGTGATGCCTTGATGAACTGGTCCCAGCTGAGCACTGTCAGTTAGACAGGAAGATGGTGCTCATGTACCCTTGTCGCTGATGATTTTTCAACAGAATTGACGTTGATTGTCTCTTCCCTAATGCTTACATTTATTGTAAAAGATGGTTACATGGCAATGTCAAAATGCTAGAAATGTCTGCTATGATCATTTGCAGATGCTCTTTTATTAAGGATTAGTAAAACATGTATCATTTTAAGGGCTTTTGTATACATATGGAGCCACGTGTGTTTCACCCTTTACCTTGTTATGCCCTGTACAAAGAGGCAGCACTTTTAATGAATCTTAGCTTTCAGAGTTTTTGTTTTATGCTTAAATTTCCGCCACAGGGCAGCTGTTGAGACTGCCATGGACAGGCAGAATATTTATTTATTTGCATAATAGGTAAAGGTAAAGGGACCCCTGACCGCTAAGTCCAGTCGCGGACGACTCTGGGGTTGCGGCGCTCATCTTGCTTTACTGGCCGAGGCAGCCGGCGTACAGCTTCCAGGTCATGTGGCCAGCATGACTAAGCTGCTTCTGGCGAACCAGAGCAGTGCACAGAAACACTGTTTACCTTCCCGCACTTTGACGTGCTTTCGAACTGCTAGGTTGGCAGGAGCTGGGATCGAGCAACAGGAGCTCACCCCATTGTGGGGATTCAAACCACGACCTTCTGATCGGCAAGCCCTAGGCTCTATGGTATAGACCACAGCGTCACCCGCATCCCATAATATGTATATTGCCCAAATACCATAGTTTCTGGCGTATAAGGCGACTTTTTAACCCCAGAAAAGAGGTTAAAAAGTTGGGGGTCGCCTTATACGCCGGGTATGGGTGGCGCAGAGTGGAGCCCCCCCAGATGCTGCTTTGGAAGCAGCAGCAGCGAGCGGCAGGCTCAGCTCTGCACCGGGCGGCTTTCTCCTGGCCCGGAGCTGCCCAGTGTATTCGGCGACTGGGCTTATAAGACAAATCCCCAAATTGCAGCTGCTAATTTGGGGGGTCGTCCAATGCGCCCAGTCACCTAATACACCGGAATCTACGGTAATAATGTCCTCTGAGTGGTAACTTTTTATAGAAAGAACCACACTGTTCCAAAATGAGCCCACATTGCTCTATGAACAATCATGTGGTCGTCTTAAAGAATAAAGGTTTACACTCTCAAATTTTAGGTTGTTGTGTGCATTGCAAACAATTACCCCATTTAAATAGGCTGCATCTGAGGGACAGGTGAGAAAGCAAGAGCCGCAAGTACAGCAAGAGTTGCCGTCTGCCGCCATTCCACAGGGCCACATTGCAGGAGAGATGAGCCACAGCAACCACCTTTGGCTGCTGAGCAGCGACTCCTGGCCGTGGTGACAGTGCTCTTATTATTCACATCATCATCAGGCTGGACCTGTGGAGAAGCAGCCCAATAATCGTGGATCTCTCTCCCTTTGTATATTTACCTAAGAATCTTACCAAAGTATTTTAAGTAGTTTGCTGGACCTTTGAGGGCCACATTTAACTTCATCTTTTTATCTGGAAATTCAATTTTTTTATTTTATGGGTTCTTTCTTTCCTCCTGTTGTGTTCCATAGTCAGAATTTGCTTTGTCCTTTGGCTGTGGTCTGCTGTTGGCATAAAAGTCAAGCTCAAAAGATGTCCCACAGAACTATTGATTTATATCACCTTGATTGGCAATTTCCCCTTAAGATGATTAAAATTTCACTTTATCTCTTAGGTCACTCTGCAGTACAATAAACGCTTATCACCTGGCCTGCAGTAACTGTGTGGAAAACTGCACCTATGTTTTGTTCAGCAACAAGATTACATTTTTAATGGACCTGTTGATGCACCAGTTAATGGTATGTAATGCTTTAACTTTGAATTAACTGTGTTAGTGCCATAGTGGTGACTAGAAATACCTGATATAACTGGACCACTTACATCATGGATGTTGTGTTTACTTGATTTTACCAATGTGATGTGCGGACATTTGTATCTTCCTCTGACACGTAAAAAGGAGCAGAATCGGGAGCTTGCAGGTTTGAGGAGGGCAGCAAAGGGAAGGAGGGGCTCAAACCACAGCCCCATCATCTGTAAAGTAAGAGGCAACATTTTAGAAAAAAAGGACATTTGCGTGAGGGGACTTATTCTTATTAATAATAACACTAATTACATTTATCAGTTGGTTTATACAGTAAAATTTCTCAAAGCAACTTGACAAGGTAAAATACAGCATATAAAGCAGTTTATACCAATGAACAATACAAAATGTGTAAAATGCTCACCCAGCAACATATTAATAGGAATAATTTGTACCCACCCCACAATAGATGAGCACCACCATAGGAGACAACACAAATTAGCTTGGGTATACAATAAAAGTCCTAGCCTGTTGCCTAGAGGCTGACAAGGATGGCACTAGGCATGTTTCCCTGGGGAGAGCATTCCACTGACAGGGGCCACCACTGTGGTCAGGGGTTGAAGCCATCTCATGTTCACTGCTTGCTGCCACATAACTTCCCTCTAACTGCTTCCACTTGGTCCAGCTAGGGGATAAGTGGCAAAAGGAGACAAATGTTTAGGGGCAGGGGCGCATTCGCCTGAAAGAAAGCTAACGTCCGCTTTCTACATGTTGGGTTTGTTGCCCTCTCACATAGTTGAAGTCTTGGAATTCACATGGGCTATTCTGCATTCTGTTTTTATTACATGAAAATGCATCATTCTGCATCTTAACAGGTTTTGCAAATGGGGGGGGGGGTGGAAGAGAAAGACAGATACATTTTAATGGGGAAACTTTTAACTTTCACTTAATTTCAGATGTCATTAAATATTTTATTAGAAACTCATTTTTTATTCATAGTAACCTCCTTATCATGAGATATTTAGTCTAGGACTGCTACTTATAAATGGTGTGTATATGTTTTCATGAGCCAAGCAGTTTGTTAATTGAAAAGTTATGTATGTGCCTTGAATAATTTACATTGCACAGTTAGAACCAACACGCCATAGGACAGTTGACAAACACTTAAGAGGAAGCCTTCGTTGTCAACAAAAGGAACCTGAACGCAACTTGTAAATTCTGTTTTTCATTCGTCACATGGTCATTTGCCTTCCTCCAGCTCTTTCCTGGAAGAACTGAGGTATACAATTTGAGCTTGCTTCCACTTAGCTCTCTGTTGCACGTAGGAAGCCACAGTATGGTTGTACGTCCTCTGCTGAATGCACAAGATACTTGTTTGAGCAATTAAAGTATAAAAGAGGTCCACCAGCAGTTAATATGGTTTGATGTCAAAGGCCTGTTCCTGGGCTCAGATTTCATTCGTTATAATTATTTCTCTTTTGCATCTGGCTTGGGTTGGTGAATCTGGGGTCCCAGTAAAAGGCACATAGTTCCCATAAGCCTGAAGTCTGTCCTTTCCTGGAATAGGCGTTCAGTCCCTTTGTTTAGATGAAGAGGCAAAACTCTTCCACTCAAAAACGAACTCACGCCAGTTCCTTCATCAAGAATCAGCCTCAGTGGCCATAACCTTTTCCCCAGATGGGCCTAGACCAGGGAGCTTCCACATATTTGCTTACATCAGAGCAGCAGGTCCTGTGGACCATTTCCAACTTCTGACACTTGGAGCAGCATCCAGTTATCTGCTGGCTCGTTGTTTTCCTTGACTCAACAGTCCTCTTTTTGTCTAACCACTTTAATGCTGACATTTGCTATATCAGAGACATGCAATGCAGTCCCAAGCACATTTACTCAGAAGCAAGCCCCTCTGTGTTCAGTAGGTCTTATGCCCCAGTGAATGTATATTGGATTGCACGTTTATCCACTGAGACAAAAGTGTCCACTGGAATGAATGCCTGTAGGGTTTTTGTGAACTTATTGCTGAAGGGAAAGTTTAGTGAAACAAATCAGTGAATGTTCTATTGTGTGCATGAATTGAGCCACTGAGTGTCCCACATTTCTGTAATACGGATTATTGCATAGAAAACTAACATTGGGGGAGTGTGGTGTCAAGGTGTGTTTTTTTCTCTAGTGAAAGAATCAAATAGATTGTAAGAGAGGCTCACTTGTTCTGTTTGAGCAGTAAACTTGAATTGTTAATTTATAACAAGCAGTTGCATCCTATAAAATTTATAGTTACTTTTTGACATTTTCCCTAGAAAGACATGTGTGCATTGCATGATGAAACCTAAAAACTGAATATTTTTAGCAGTGTCTTAAGTTGGGGAGAGGTGGTGGTGATGTATTTCAGTACAAATTCTTTTGTGTTTTAAAAAATAGACTCTATGGGGCAGGTTGGATTAATGTATTAATCAAGTGCTCTCAGATAGATCTAATGAGTGTTTCCAAATGTCTTTGAAAACAACAAGCTGAGCAAGTTAGCAAGCAATCTGAGCTTGCCTTGAACCTGGTCTTAGGTGCTTTTGTTCATTCAGTTAGTTGCTTTCCTTTCAAAAGTGTCACTGCCACCGTGAGTTAAATGTTCCCACCACATTTACTAAGCACCAGATTCTTGCTTCCACTGCCTCTTATGTACAGTACCTATTCCTGAACTATATCCAAATTATGGACAAAACCACGCATGACTAGCATACATTTTACCTTGGATTGCATTAATCTAGGAATCTTAATTATTTAGAACAGTTCCTGCAAGATTGGACTTTCCTTCTTTTTATTCACTATGAAATAATGCATTCCATTATTTATTGATGGATTTGATTCACTTTATATCCGCCCTTCCTCCCGAAGGAGCCCAGGGTGCCAATGTATCCCCCCATTCCTCAAAGACGCTCAGGACGGCATCCACCGTTTTCACTCCTCTTTGTCCCCTCCTTTCATTTTATCCTCACAACAACCCTACGAAGGAGGTCAGCCTGAAAGTGACAAGCCCACGGTCAGTGGACCTGCCCAGTCCTAGCGTGACATTCGTAGTCATGATACCACAAAGAGTCACAGTCTGGGATAATTTGAATTTCAAATTTGAGAGCCATCTTGGCAATCCTTTATACTTCAAAGTGTCAGATATGAATAAAACATTAACAACAGTAAATAAAATGCATTGATTGCTAGTTGTTTCTTGTTTTAAGTATCTCTCTGTTTGTAAACTCTCTAAGAAGCATCTGACAATTATTATTTTTTGCTTTTCCTTTTTTGAGTGGCCTTACAGCTAAAGGAGGGTGAATTCTCTTATTGCCACTGCATTTTGTAGCTTAAATTACTTGAATGGAGATGCTTATGTCATATTTCATATTTGAATAAATTATGGAGCAAAATGTAAACCCTTAAAGAAAGGTGCTTTTATCAGCCAAGTAATGGCACTTGCATGTTTGACTCTGCAACAGAGGGACTTGCTTTAATATTGAGGCTTACTAGGCTTTTGTCCTCCTCTGGGTTATTTCTTCTTGTTGTCTGTCTGGAGGCTGAAGGACTGGAGCTGTCAGGAGCTAAAAGCTTTGTTTAGTCCCCAGCCAGGTAACACCAGTCAGCTTTATCTTCCCTTCCACCGCCCTGCAATTGGCCTCCACCCTGACCTCGCAGACCACCCACCTTAGGAAGCAGCGCCAGTCGCTCCATAGCTTAATTGTTCGGTTTTGTAAGGGACAAGAGAGAGAACGTCAGTAGTATTTACTGCAAATACTTTCCAGAAGTGCCTCTTTCTCAAAACGTTTCTGTTCAGGCAAGCCCAGAGGTGTTTTAAAGTCTGCAGAAACCACAGCACCACTGCTGATGTTGAGAACGGGGTTCAGACACACCAGGAATGCCATGATCAGAGATAGCAGCACAAGGTGTACAACACTCCTTGGTGCGTGTCCCCCGAGGGCACCCACAGAAAGACAGGTTCTGCTTTGGAGAGGAAGGGCAGTCACAAAATATTATCCTGTGGCGTCAGCCAAGAGATCCTTAAGGTCATCCTGAGGAATGTTTGGGAAAAATTAAAACCAACAACATTTTTGCTCTTTCCGTGGGCCTGCAGTAGATTGTACATGGAAGGCTTAATAGTGGGTGAGATTGATAGATAGATGATTTGAATGTTTCAGTATAGGTTGCCTACTTGTCCCATATTTGTTTCATCTTTTTAAGTTTTTGATGTTGTAGCTTCTTCACTTGCTGTTTGAAGCTGAAAGCTGTAACTTGGGAGAGTATAGAGAAGGGATTTATGTAGGCAGTAAATTGGGAGTTTGCGTGTTGCCAGGAGGGGGTGGGGAGTTCTTCTGGCATGCATTTTGTCAATTGTAGAGGTTTTCCCAGCAAAAGCTAGAAGGTAAGTGGGAACTGTGACTTGGGCCTGAGTCTCCCACTCCACGAAAAATTTCCTTAATTTTGTTTATTTAACTGCAAACTAATTGGAGTCTCTTCCTCCAAGTCCCACCGTCATCTTCGATTAGAAAGCCTACTCGGTGATGGCACCTCATATTTAAGATGTCCTCTGTAGACCTGGTTCCCACTCTACAGCCTTTTAAATGTCAGGTGAAAAGTTATTTTTGTGCCCCCGGGCATTCTAGCGCACTGAGAGTTTGATGGTTTAATAAATGAACACTCCAGTTTTTGTGTGTTTTCATTCTGACTACAGAACTTTATTGTACTGTTCTGTTCTTTAAACTGTATGCTCCCCTGAGAGCTTATGCTCATTCTCTAAATTATTCAGTGATAACATGTTTAGATTTAAGCTAATAATAAAAGTAAGGCCAGATGTTTCATCTTAGGACTGCTCTCATTCTCTCCCCCCCCCAATTGCTTTAAGATGTAAAAAGAGTCAGTGGGTACCATTTTGATACTTTGATGACTGTGTCAGGGTGTTTGTGAACATTTTAGTTTGCTTTTTGGGCCAAGAACTGTATCAGAGGATTCAGATATTTTTTTCTTTAAAAGAAATTTTATTAATAAATAAAGAAGGAAATACATTATCATAAGGATAATTAAATTCTGATTCACATATTAGTTCAGGAGGTGTGAATTGGGTCAGGATGATTAAAAATGCAGACTGAACAAAATTCCCTGTCCCTGCTTTGCAGCAGGATTGCAGATTCATAGGGAAAACTATGAACATTAAAGCTGCATCTTGATCAAAAAGCAGCAACAGGGACATCAACATTTCAAACAGAAAAATTAAAGTGGTCGTTTTTTGTTTTTGTTTTGCAAAGTGCTACCTCACAAAGTGCTGACTCATGCTAATTCCAAAAGAATGTGTATCTCAACTTTATATTCCCTTGGGTTTCACTTTAGATTGTTTTGCAGTGTCCACTTCCGGGCAGGATGACGTTCAAAGAACAGCATCCAATGGGACAGTGGTGAAGAGTATTGGTGTGCTCCTGTGTTTTAGTACTACTACCTGCTTACAGCTGTGGGAGCCAGTAGCATTTTAAAGAATACTAGCCTTTAAAGCAGGATTGGTCCCCCAAGCGCAAACAGCTGCCCTCCCCAGAGCTGCTCCTTCCAGCCTACAATAGCAGTTGTGCGGCTGCCTTTATTGCGGGCTCCATTCAAGCACTGCAAAACTGTTTCTCCTCAGCGCCTGCTCAAGCAAACTGGTTATGCTCAGGGGCTAGTTGCCACCAGCCAGGTACACAAAAGCCAAAAGGACAGGTTATCTCTTCGTTCTGCTGCAGTTTCTCATTATTATTATTATTATTATTATTATTATTATTATTTGTAAGCAGGTACTGTATTATGACTTCAAAATTCAGCAAGAAAAAATGTCAAACACAATAAGATAGTATAGGCAAAACTGTTCCTTCCACTGCTGAGAAGAATTGTTTGTGCAAGGAGCACAGTTGTTGCCCAGAGTTATCCTGTCCGTGATTCTCAGCTGTGGGTAGAACATGCTAAGACAGATTCAAAATGGTCTGCGAAGTTTACACTGGAAGCACTAAGCCCATCAAAGAGGATTAGGCCTCCCACCTTTTTAGCATTTACCTGCTGGACCTTCTTGGATGTCTTTAGGACTGTGCATTAGAATGGAGCAAAGCTCCTGGTCCTGTGGGTCAGTCAGTAAGAGCATGCTGAAAGCAAATGGGAAGAGCCCTCAGTTCAGTTAGCCAGTGTATATCTTTCCTTTCCCCTGCCTGGCTTTGTTTACAGGAGATGCGTTAGGTTTATTGCACATCATGCGTAGGGGCAGAGGAGGTGGAGTAGAGAAAAGGGCAGGTCTGTGGTCCTGAAAATGTAACAGACAAACAAGATGACAGCCCACTTTCCTATTAGCAGCACCAGGAAGATAGGAAACTTCCTTAGTGAGACCACCAGTCCGTCTAGCTCTGACTGGCAGCAGCTCCCCAGGGTTTCAGGCAGGGAGTTTCTCTCAGTCCTACCTGGGGATGGAACCTGGGACCTCTTGCCTTCAAAGCGGGTCCTCTTTCCCTAAGGGCTGCAGCCCACTTGGTAAGGGGGGGGGCAGGAAAGATTGCTGTTTCTGGTGGCCCTTGCCCCCTGCTGGACTTGCCACCATAACTGACCTTGTGCATGCATCTGCTGATCTCAGTAAGGACCGCTGTGCATAAATTATCCACTTCTGTTAAAAGCCCCGTGTCCTAGTCCTACTAACGCTAGTTTGAGAGTACAACCCACACAGAGGTTTGTTCATTAATTTATTTTAAAACATGTGTTTTGCTTTATTATTCCCAGTATTTGTACCCTACCTTCCTATGACAAATAACAGAAGCACTTGGCAAAACCAAATAAACATACATACATACATATATATATATATATATATATATATATATATATATATATATATGTTTTAAAAGGCCAAAATATATATTTTAATAGTCCAAAAGCAACAATACAAAAACAAAAAAGTCAGAATCAGCAGCATTCAGATCTCATTTCAAAGCATTATCCAAAAAACACCTGCTGAAATAAAACCATCCTTGCCGCTGCCAAAAGGCACACAGCAGTGGGACCAGGCAGGCCTCTTTTGGCCAGCCAGTTCAGATTTTGGATGCCTGGATTGAAAGGGCCCTGATCTGTTATATCTGCCTGCCATACATCTGTGGTGTTTTAATCATGCAGATAGATGTGAAAGGACCTCATGGCTGCTGATGTCACGAAGGCACAGAAGTGAGTGCTCATGTGCTAGAAGAGCAGCATAATTTACCTTTTCCGTATTGGCAGCTTTTTGTAACCACTGTGACTTTTTGGTTTCCTACCTGTAAATGCAGGTACTCAGCTGTGTCCTTCGCAGCCCTTTCCCCCCTCACACACACAACACTGCCTGGCTGCATTTTTAAAAGGCTCCAAATTGATCACAGATCATCCAGTGTTGTGTGTAGTTTGAGCCAGACATGTTTAGGGAAAAGAATGGAATACCTTAAGTTGTACAGTGGTACCTTGGTTCTCAAACTTAATCCGTTTGGGAAGTCTGTTCCAAAACCAAAGCGTTCCAAAACCAAGGTGCGCTTTCCCATAGAAAGTCATGCAAAATGGATTCATCCGTTCCAGACTTTTAAAAACAACCCTTAAAACAGCCATTTGACATGAATTTTACTATCTAACGAGACCACTGATCCATAAAATGAAAGCAATAATCAAAGTACTGTACTATAAAATAAATAAAAACAGTATTGTAGATGATAAAAATTAAAATTAAAAAATTTTCTTACCTACACTGATGATAGTGTTTGGATGCGGGGCTTTTATCCATTTCCGCAGTCACACAGTCAATAAATCAACCAGTAGCTGAACTGGGTTCCACACAGTCACAAAAAAAAAAGCCTCAAAAACAAAAACGCAAAATAAATAGCAAAAACAAAAGCACCAAACCTAATCCATTCCGGAAGTCGGTTTGACTTCCGAAATGTTCGAAAACCAAGACGCAGCTTCTGATTGGTGTAGGCGCCCCGTTAACAATAGCCGACAGCTGCATCGGACATTCAGCTTCCGAAAAACATTTGCAAACCGGAACACTTACTTCCAGGTTTTCGACATTTGGGAACCAGGGCATTTGAGTACCAAGGCGTTTGAGAACCAAGGTACCCCTGTACAGAGAATGCTTGCTGTGCTAATGACTTCCAAATTGTAGCATCTTACTTGCTTATTAAATAGGCACACGTGTTTTAAATACAGTCCATCTACTTAGGTAGAGGATCAAAATCACCAGGCGTGAATTACTCCAGGCTGTGTAAATTACTGATGCAACACAATATTCTTTCTTCAACTGAACTTGAATAAGTAGCTGAAGACTTCTCACTTCCTAGCTTGGCTCGTTACCAGGAACAGACTATTACAACGGATTTTAAGTACCAACTCAAGGCACAGAGCTGATGAATAATAAAAAAAAATGTGCATGTTCTTCATTGCCAAGTGTTACCATATTCCCATGGAGAGAGATACAGCACTCAACTGTGGGGCAACTGTACTTTATGATTCCACTATTGTACAATAAAAGTGTAAATACCTTTTTTTAAAGTGAAATCACTTTGGAGTTATCATTAATTTCTGAGTTTAGAAAGCAGCCTTATTTGTTTTGGTATTCATTCCAAAGTTCCCTGGAGCCAGCCTTTTTCTTCCTAGAATGATACCCAGCTCTGGACAGTGTTGACAGTCTGCCACTTAAGACACATCTCCTTCTGTTTATCTTCATCCTTATTATTCCTAATGCACGCCTTAAAGACTCTGGGGTGACTCGGTGAAGGGCATCGCCTCACCAGCTGGAGGGCATCCAGAGGCAGGCGACCAGGGTGGTGAGGGCTCTGGGAATGAAGTCCTGTGAGGAACTGTTGAAAGAATTGAAACAAATAATTTGGAAAATGGAGCAGGGTTGTTTTGTTTTTTAATAATTTATTTTGTTTTGATATATGTGTGCAGGTTTACATTCCAGATGACCATAATGCTACCTTAGGAAGAACTGCCAACAAGCAAGTGTTTGAAGGTGTAACCACTGGAGTTCTAAGAATCATAGCTGTGGTGTTCGGGTGCCTGATCTCCAGTGTATCGTATGGGAACAAACAGATTTGTGTGCCAAAATTAATTCAGGAACCAAAGAACAAGGCCACACAAGCTGAAGCCTTTAACAGCAGGATGCAAGATCTCATTAGGTGAGAAAACAACTGGATGTCTTTAACCTCTTCATAGGGGAAAATGAAAGATCAAGTCCTCTCCATCAACCTGGCTGGAGTGAACTGCCATTTGGCCCCTCCTCTTCCAGATTAGTCTCCACCCACAGTTTCCCCACTTCATCCAGGGGAGAGGTGACGGCCGCAGGGCTGAGCTGTAAGCAGCAGTCCTTTGACACCTCCCCTCCTGCAGTGGCCATGGTGCCTGAGCAGGTTTGTTGTCCTGTTCCTTCCCTTCCTCTTCTCTCTTTCGTATCATTTAATGGTGAACCATCTTGAGTACATTGGCTGATATAGTAAATAAATAAATATTGAAGCCATCTATTTGTTTATCAAATGTATATCCTTCCTTCCCTATATGGCCTTAGATCCCAAAGATGCATAACAAAATCATCTATTAAAACCCAACATTAAAAATACAATATAAACAAGATACATGTTAGCAAAATACATGTTAAACAAAATCAGTATAGCATTATGGGCCAATAATGTTAAACAAATTCAGTATAGCATTATGGGCCAATAACATCATCCATCTTCAAAGGCCTGAATAAGGATTTGCATACTTGGCCACTGACTAAAGTTCATAATGTTGGTGCTAGGTACATCTCAAAGGAGATCATTCCAGAAACATGAGGATCCATGCCAGTATTCTTGCGGTGGTGATTTTTATTGTGCTGATTTTTGTTGTGCAGCCTGTAAGCTTTAATTTGATGGTAATTTTTTTGTGAACCCATGTGAAATTATGCCGATTCAGGAGGATCCATTCTAATTCTGCTGGATCCAAATTTTACACAAACCTTTTTTCAAAATTCCATATATGTCCAGTTGGCAGCCCCTAAAGACATGACATATTCGGCATGAGACCAAAAGGGAAGGGAAATCAGTTGTCTGGTGCCTGGGCTGGGTGATGTGGGGAGCCCCCTGCACATCATCTTTTGTCTGTTTCCTCTCTGAATAGGATTCTGGGAGAGTGCCTCCCAACCCCACCCAGATATTTGTCTTTCTTTTGTCTTTGTCATCTGTCTTCCACCTTCTCTGGAAGATGCAGTAAAGGATACATTTAATTTTTCAAGGAGGTCTCCCTCTTCTCTTAATAAATTACCTTTTGCCGTGTCTTCAACCCCCCTCTGCCCCTTGCACTGACCCTGGCCTTCCTTTTGCTCTGACCTCTTGCGCTAGATGCACTTGAAATGCCTTTCTCGATACATTAATTTCTAGATGGCAGGAACTGCACTTGAATGCACAGCTCTTTATCTTTCTGTATTTTGTCTACATCCTTTCCTATGTGCTGTACCATTTTTATTTAAATTGGCATTTTTGCCACCTCTTGCTGTTTTTCCAGATAGATGCAGGGATATTCCTTCTTTACCTTGGTGCATGTGGAGTCCTTTTCTAATGCAGATTTCCTTAAGCGGTAGTCGCTGTTGCTTATGAAATTTCCCCTTCATATTCGCTATTAAAATATCTGTGAAGTCTTTGAGAAGATTATAATTCATACATCATATTAAACCTGAATCCTTATTTCTCCCACCTGCCTTTGCACGAATCTTTACATGATGAAGTTACCTGTTCAGTTATTACAGGGAGTCTCTTTGAAGCCTCTTTGCAGGTGTGGTTTGGATTCAAATTGTGCCAGCAAATAGACTCACGCCAGACCTCTGTGAAGGTGCACTGTCGATGGAAGCATGCCTTCAAGGGGTTCGCTGACAGTGCAGATCAACAGGTTGCCCTGATAGCAAGCCCTCTCAGCTGCACTAGAGAGTTCCTGGTGGCCAGCTCCCTAGTGCAGCTGATCCTAGTGGGGCTTGCTATCCGTGTCAGTTAGTTGATCAGCCCTGGCAGCAAGCCCCGCTGGCCAAGAAGCAATTGGAAGCTCACTTTAATTATTATAAAACCATTAGCTGTAGTTCAGTATGATGTCTGATGATAAGCCATTTTTCATGGTATTGGCCAGTAAATCAAGGATTCAGACATTGTAGTTTGAAGTGGGTTTGCAAACCATGGTTTGTGCTAACCATGATTTAGCATGATGTCTGAAGTGACAATCCATGGTTATGGCCTTTACTGTGGTGCCAGAATACACTGTACCTCTTGAGATGGAAGTGCCAAGCAGGTGAAAAGCCAAAAGAAGCAAGCAGCTGTAAACCATAGTTCAAAACATGATTTCAATTCTAAACAATAGTTAAAGCAAAACAAGACTTGGAGAAAGGTCTGAACTGGGTAGAGAAATAAAATGAACAATTAGGCAAAGAAACCAGGAATCATAGCCCTTAGTTTTTTGTTTTTGTGTGTGTGTGTGTTTTGGGGGGGATTTACTGAAGATTTTCTTGTTTTACAGAAGTATGTGTAATGTCTCTCGTATTTTTTCCGTGTAACATTTTTACAAATCAGTTTCATTTGTTGAGACATTGGGGGGGAAGGGGGGGAGAAGGGGATGGGGTCGGGTGGCGATGTTTCTAATTTGCTTAATGTATGTAGGGTTTGGTGTCAGAGTTACTCGTGCTTGTTCTCTGTTGTTCACTTGTATTCCTTTGGTGGTGAGAGAGGTTGGGTTGGCCCAGGGTATGGTTGTTCATTTGTGATTGGCTGTGGTGATCTTTGTTTTCGTGTGTGAGTTGGGTGGGTGGGTGTTTTGGATAAGTTAGCCATATTAGTTTGTGTGCTGTTGGTGGATTATTGTCGTTGTCTTTTTGGGCTGTGTTTGTGATAAAGGGGAGCCATACCGGGGTGAAGGCGTCTTCTTCTATTTGTCCCTGTGTCAGTTTCAGTTTATTGGTTAATTTTTCTAGTAGGGCTGTTTCCCATACTATTTGGTACCATTGGTCCATGCTTACTCCTGACGGGTCTCTCCAGTGTCTGGTTATGGTGTTTCTGGCTGCTGAAAGTAGGTGAGTTATGAGTTCTTTGTCGTGTAAGTGGGCATTGTTGTCTTAGAAGATGTTTAGTAGGGCCAGTTCTGGGGTGATGTCTAATACTTGCTTAGTTATTTTACATATTTCTCGTATGGCTGTTGTCCAGAATAGTTGGATTTTGGGGCACTCCCACCACATGTGGAGGTATGTGCCTGTGGAGGCACACCCTCTCCAGCATTTTGGTGAGGTTCCTGGGCGTATTAGCACTAGTTTTCTTGGTGTTAGGTACCACCTGTAGGTGAGTTTCAGAGTGAGTTCTTTTCTTTTTGTTGATATGGATTTAAAGGGGGGTTTAGACCACATTCTGATCCATTGAGTAGGGTTAATCTCATAGCCTATGTCATTCTCCCATTGTTTTTTGATTGCATCTAGGGGGTTTGTGGGATTTTGGAGTAGTATTTTGTATATTGTGGATACCATCCCTTTACAGTTTCCCTTTGTTGTTAGGAGGAGGTTTTCGAAGGTCGTCAGGGGCCTATTTGCTGCTGATTTTACTGTTGGGTTGTTTAAGAGGGCATGTAATTGGTGATGTGTTAACCAGGGCATTTGGGTGTCTTCTAGTTTGTCTTGTATTTCTTCTGTTGACAAAGCTTTGTTATTTTTATAGAAGTCTATTAAGCAATATAAGCCTTTGGTTTGCCAGGTTTTTATCTGGAGGTTTTGTGCTGCATGGTGGAATAATGGGTGGTACGCCAGGGGGATTAGTGGGGATGAGGTTGGGGATAGTTTGCCTATTTCTGTTTTCTATGCTTTGAACATGGTCTGTGTGTACCTGTTAAGTGTTGTGAGAATTTTCTTTAGTTTGTTTGGGAGGAGAGGGTACGCTGTGGTGCAGGTATTTTCAATTGTGTCCCTCTCTAGGTGCACCCATTGTTTTGTCTCATCTTCAAGTATATATTGGATTATATGGCGTATTTGATTGGCAATGTAATATGCTTCTATGTTGGGGATCCCCCATCCTCCTTCTGAGGTGGGGAGGTGCAGGTATTTGGGGCTTATTCTTGGGTTTTTATGTGAGAAGATAAAAGAGTGTAGTTTTCTCTGCCATCTGTGGAGTTGTGTTGGGGGAATCCAGATTGGGAGGGTTTGGAATAGGTAGGTTAGTTTTGGGAGGGTGATCATTTTGATCATGGCTATTTTGTCGAATCATAGCCCTTATGATACACAGCTAGATCATGTATTATTACTTAATTAATTGATTGATTAATTAATTAATTAATTTTAATACATTTTAAAACCACACTTTAAAGTTCTGTGTTACCCATTGTTCCACATTATTTGTTACATTTCTAACTCTTCCCTTTCTCAAGGTTTCTAGCCATCTCTGAAATAGAAAACACTAAAATGTTATATTGAATTTTAAATTACCCCATTAAAATTATGAGGGTGACTTTCCTCATTTAGGATTAGGGCACTGAAAGGCATTCAGCTTTTATATGTCACTGACAACGTGAAGATTTCCATTTTAGAAAGTGGTTCTCTTTTACAGATTTATTAAATTAGATTCCATGATACATCCACAACTAGCAAGACTTGTCACAAAAAACATATGTAGAGAACTGTCTAAATCTGCCTTTCTGAAATGCTGCTGCCCCAGCCTGAGACAATCTCTGAGTAGTGTGACTTGGTCACTAAAGCACGTTGGGGGCCTTTGATGTTGCCAGCTGTTTCCACATGTTTCTGAAGGCCAAATTGATTCTAAGCTGGCACTTCCTCCCAGTTTACTCTTGACTTTCGCTCCTCTTACATCTTTATTGCAAGGTCATTTGCATCTACCTGATTTCTCCACAGTCCTTTCCTGCAAAAAGACTCCACCTCTTGGATCCCACATTGGTTCTGTCTTCTAGTGATCAGAACAATTTAGGGAGGTGGTGGCTGCTTCCAGACAACCTGTTTGTTTAGCATTCACTCTGATTTGTTTGCAGGGAGGTTTTTTATTTGTGTGGCTGTTAGACTATGTTGTGCTAAGTGTGAGTTGTCCTACACTTCCCAGTGCCTCTTCCTGTCACTTTCCATATATATCACAAACTTTCCAGTCTTTCAGGAAGCAGGTTTGTTGCACAGGTTCTCCCCATCAACTTTACTTCTGCAACCTGAATTTGCCAGCATGTGATTGAAGCCAGCCCTTAAATAGTGACAGTCTGGATGCTCCCAAACTTGAATTGTCAGGAAGAGGGACAATACTGCCCAACAGCAGCAAAAAGATAGCAGGGAATGGTTCAGGAGTCAGTTTTTTGTAAAGGTTATGTTCCAACTGATGAGACCATGCCTTAGGGTTGATTTGAAATGTCTGCTTCTATCTGTGGGGAAAGGATATTTCTTTGAACAACAAATAAGTTCATCATTTGTTGTCAGCTAAAAAGATAGAGGATGTAGAAACTAGACTTGGGGAAGACTGTCTTGTGATCATATTGTGTCTTGTGTGTTTTAGTTGATTTTTCTCATTCTAAACTATTGCTTAAATATAAAAACCATTGTGAATCATTTATTCATATATAAAAACAAAGACATCCATTAATCTTGAAGTAATACATTAGGGTTTACAAGTAAAAAACAACATGATAATGGCCAAATATATGTGATTGACGCAGAATTATTATTATTATCCCACCCTCATACAAAGCTCAGGACAGCTATTAACATTAATTTAAAAATCAGCATAAAAACCACAATTTACAATAAAATCCAGTTACAGTAACCTATGACAATCAGTGGTATTCAAGACAAAATAAATGTGTTTTAGACAAATTAGACAACTAGGGCCTCTCTCACTATACTCTGAAGGCCAACAAAAATAAGCTGGTCTTAAGATAATGCCTGAATAAATACTGCATGAAGGACAATCAGATATATACTAAGAGGGAGTTCCATAGATATGGTGCTGCCACCGGGAAGGCACTGCGTTGTATAGTGTTTCCACACTGGGGGGAATTTGCCACACACCTTGGGAATATCACAATTGGGGCACCATGACCTGCTTTAATGCATTTCCACCCCCTTCTCTTTCCTTTGCTAGCTATGTGGTAAATATGGGATTAATTGAAAAGCTGTGTTGCTGTTTCCTCTCCGTCCAAGGCCCAATTGATGAAAACCCCAAAATAGCCACTTTCTTACAGAACGCTACAGCAGTACTGCATGGGATGTGCCAGCTGTGTTTTGCTGTCAATGGCAGGTAAGTGGCTGCTGTTTGTTTGTGTGCCATTATCCTACCCTGGTATTTTTCAATCATTTCAGTATAATTCTCAAATCATTTGTGTTGGAAGGAGCACCATTTATATCTAGGAGACTTAACGTGGTGAAATATTTGAATTTGGATCCATTTCTTTTCCCATCCCCATAGTGCAGTGGTTTTCTCAAGCAATGCACCATGGCACGCCTTGAATGATGGTGGGCGCAGTCACGGGCAGCACCAGCCTCCGTCCCTCCTTTTAAGAACTAGATTGCATAGATTATATTAATAGAAGTAGCCACGCATGGCGAAAGCTAGCGCTGCATCACCTGCAAAGCGCGCCTGACAGGAAATGTAATTTCCAAGCCCCCCCCCCCCCGAAATGAAATGGAGTTGATTTTTATCTATTCATTGGTTTGTAATACACACCCATCTTATTTACAAAAACGAAGGTCTGATCAAAAACGAAGGTATATTCCAGTATGTTGTGATGCAGTGCTGAGATCAGTAGCAGAGGCTGGAGTGGAGCCACAAACACGGGAGATGCTTCTTACGGGAGCAGGCATGGGCTCAAGGGCCCCACACAGTTGAGAGGGCAGGTCCACCTCACCACAAATGCCACTGCTGATGGAGAGCCCATTTCATGCTGATCCACTTTGGCAATTTCAAGAACCTCAGTTTGCCATTTCTCAACTGTTGGCATTGCCAGAGTTTTCTAATATCTAGCAAATACAACTTTTGCAGTGTTCAGAAGGTTTCCAACAAGCAGTTTTAAAGAGGATTGAATTCTGTCATTCAAAACGTTACAACAAAAGAGTCCAAATTAAGATTCTGCCTATTTGTTCTGTTATTCCCAAGAATTCTAGCCAATATTCTAGCAGCTAATTACAGTTCCACCAAAGGTGCAAAATATCGGCCTAATCTACTGCACACTTCAAATACTAAAAATGAACAGTTCAAAAGAGTCTATTCATTCAAGTTCGAATCCCGTACTATTTTTAAAAAAAACTGATCCTCCTCCTAAACTATAACTTGCTGATAAACCTTTGATGATTCTGATGAAGCCTGCGCCTCCATTTGTTCATTGGTATATTAATGCTTTGGTTTTTGTTGCTTGGTATGCTAGTAATAATAATAATAATAATTTTTTTATTTATACCCCACCCTCCCCAGCCAAGGCTGGGCTCAGGGCAGCTGAGTAGTAGCCTATGTTCTGTCCCAAGAGTGAGGATGGTGTAATGGGTAGAGTTTTGGACTTGGACCAAGAAGGCGAGGGTTCCAATCCCCACTCTCTCAGGTCACAATAACACAAACCAAAATGCAACTATTCTTTGAAATTCATGCATCTCATAATTTTGCAGTGAAGTTTTCCAACCAAAAAGATGCATGCACTAGGGGACAGTGCGGACAAAAATGTGTAATAGCAAGGGAAATTGCTTTTAAAAATGCCTAGATTAGGCAAAACTGTATATATTAGGAGGAATGGACATGAAAATGTCCTTTTCTTAAACCTGTGAGAACCTCTTAAGTAAAAAGTTACTGGCTTCTTATGAGCCCTGGATGAAGATGTTAAATTCTGTAACAGACACAAGTGTTAAAGGCTGTAGCACTGTTTGGGTCCACTCCAAAGTTCGCTGAAGTTAGTGGGAATTGTTCCAGAGACATTAGCAAGCTTCTCGTGAAGCCTCCCAAGATCTGTGTGCCAATGTCTATAAAACAGGACATTTCAGAGGCATTTCACTGCAAGAGCTTGGTGGTGCAGAATAAAAACTCCCAACTAATCAGATGCATACAAAACATCTCCAAATAGTATATCTGCACATCCACCTGCCCTTTAAGAGTGAGCAGTTATTCTTCTTTTGTTCTTACTGTGCTGCATTTTGTAATGAAAGGTCAGCACATGGAATCCTTGCTAGCAGCTCATTAACCTAGAGGTTGAATTGTTAGCTATATGTCCCCAGAATGGGCTAGGATTTTGTGTGTGTTTTTTAAAAATAATAATAATCAAAGTTCAAGTCAAAAAGATCAAAGGAATATGAGCTGCCTTTGTCTTGTGTTTTATTTCAGTAATTAAGATAATGTCTGTTTTGGCTGCTGGGTGACAAATAAAATATATGCAGTTTTTCTTGACAACTGGTTGTTCTGCCTTCCGTTGCCGGCAGACAGCATATTCACCAAATGCTAAGGACTACAGCAAGAATTAAGTGAGCTTATTTAGAAGAGAACAAGGGACACAGGTGGCGCTGTGGGTTAAACCACAGAGCCTAGGACTTGCCAATCAGAAGGTCGGCAGTTCGAATCCCTGTGACGGGGTGAGCTCCCGTTGCTCGGTCCCTGCTCCTGCCAACCTAGCAGTTCGAAAGCACAAAGTGCAAGTAGATAAATAGGTACCGCTCCAGCGGGAAGGTAAACGGCGTTTCCGTGTGCTGCTCTGGTTCGCCAGAAGTGGCTTAGTCATGCTGGCCACATGACCCGGAAGCTGTCTGCGGACAAACGCCGGCTCCCTCGGCCAATAAAGTGAGATGAGCACCGCAACCCCAGAGTCGGTCACGACTAGACCTAATGGTCAGGGGTCCCTTTACCTTTACCTTTATTTAGAAGAGAAATGGGCAACTGGAAAACCATGATGCCCATGGACTCTTGCTTCCTTTTGGATGTGCTCCTCTGACCCAGAGGAGCATCGTATTTATGTAAGCCACACCATCCGAGTTTAGCATTGTGTCAGAAATACTCCCTGGTTCATAAAAAGGGGCCAAAGGCATTTTGAACATATTCAGTGGTCTTTCTGATATTAGCTAGCTGTATTAGGAAGATAAGTGGAGTGCACAGTTTAATTACTATTAGTATTGGGCACAATGCAGAGAGAGGCTTTGTTGTTGTTGTTGTTGTTGTTTATACCCTGCCCATCTGGCTGGGTTTCCCCAGCTACTCTGGGTGGCTTCCAGTATGTATAAAAACATAATAAAACGTCAGACATTAAAATCCACCCAATGCAGAGCTGCCTTCAGCCGTCTTCTAAAAGTAGTGTCGTTCTTTATCTCCTTGACATCTGATGGGAGGGCATTCCACAGGGAGGGTACTACTGCTGAGAAGGCCCTCGGCCTGGTTCCCTGTAACTTCTTGAAGTGAGGGAACCGCCAGAAGACCCTCAGCGGAGAACCTCAGTGTCCAGGCTGAACAATGGGGGTGGAGACACTCCTTCAGGTATACTTGGCCAGGGCCGTTTAGGGCTTCAAAGCACCAACACTTTGAATTGTGCTCAGAAACGTACTGGGAGCCAATGAAGGTCTTTCAGGACTGGTGTTATATGGTCTCGGCGGCCACTCCCACTCACCAGTCTAGCTGCTACATTCTGGATTAGTTGTGGTTACCTTCAAAAGTAGCCCCACGTACAGTGCATTGCAGTAGTCCAAGCGGGAGATAACCAGAGTATGCACCACTCTGGCGAGACAGTCTGCGGGAAGATAGGGTCTCAGCCTATGTACCAGATGGAGTTGGGAGACAGCTGCCCTGGACACAGAATTGACTTGCGCCTCCATTGACAGCTGTGAGTCCAAAATGACTCCCGGGCCATGCACCTGGTTCTTCAGGGGTACAGTTACCCCATTCAGGACCAGGGAGTCCCACACACCTGCTTCCCCCGTCCCCCAGAAACAGTATTTCTGTCTTGTTGGGATTCAGCCTCAATCTCTTAGCCGCCATCCATCCTCCAACCGCCTCCAGACACTCACACAGGACATTCACCGCCTTCACTGGTTCCGATATAAGCGAGAAGTAGAGCTGTGTATCATCTGCATACTGATGAACACCCAGCCCAAACCCCCTGATGATCTCTCCCAGCGGCTTCATATAGATAGATGTTAAAAAGCGTGGGGGAGAGGACTGAGCCCTGAGGCACCCCACAAGTGAGAGCCTAGGGGTGTGAACACTCATCCCCAAACACCACTTTCTGGACACGGCCCAGGAGGAAGGAGCGGAACCACTGCATAACAGTGCACCCAGCTCCCAGTCTCTCTAGACAGTCCAGAAGGGTGTCATGGTCAATGGAATCAAAGGCCGCTGAGAGATCCAGCAGAACTAGGAAACAGATTTCACCCTTGTCCCTAGCTCGCTGGAGATCCTTGACCAGCGTGACCAAGGCAGTTTCAGTCCCATGATGAGGCCTGAATCCCGACTGGAAGGGATCGAAATGGTCTGCATCCTCCAGGCATGCCTGGAGTTGTTCAGCAACCACCCGCTCAATCACCTTGCCCAAGAATGGAAAATTTGAGGACTTCCGGGTTAGCGCCATCGCCTAATGGCGGATTCCCTCCGAGCTCCGGAGGGAATCGGCTTAGTAGGGGTCGGGTCCTGCCGCCGCCGCGACGCGGGGACCCTCAGAAACCACAGGCGCTGAAGCCTGTGGACCTGGTGACTCGGCGGGCACCATTTGCGCCCCCCCGACCCGCGAAGGAGCCTTTTTAAAGGCTCCGGAACGGGGGACGGAGAGCGGTGCGGTGCTGTGAGTCGACTGCTTCCCCTACTGAGTGAAGCCGCATGCCATGGACGGAGAGCGCTGACTTCTTTCTCTGAACATTTGGACTAAAAGTAACAACCCGTGAGTAATACAGAAATTGGACTTAAAAGGGAAATTTTTGGGGGGAATTAGGCACGACCGGGTAAGGTGTAAAGAGGAAGTCCGTCTACCCGCCTTGTAAACATCTTAAAGTAAGGATTTTATACTAAGGTTGAGAGAATACCTTTCTCTTTTGTGGATAAAAGCAATTAACTCCACGTTTTGGCAATATAAGTGATTGTGCTGGAGGATAAGAGCTAACATTGAGAGCGGAATTCACCCCTCCCCCAAGACCCGGGAGCGATCGGTGAGAGAGCCTGCGGAAGAGACATAAAGACTTTGACAGCTGTCAAACTAGCTGTCAAAGTTGGGGAAAAAGGAGAACTTTGTTTCTGTTGTCTTTGCTGGTTATATTCGTTACAATTTGGTAACAAATTGTTAAAAATAAAGAAGAAAAGGCTAACTTGACTTTTGGGTTGGAACTGGAAGATACTAAGAAACCAGAATCCCTCTAGAGGGGGTTTAGGACATTACAAAAATGGCTGTAAGTGGAAAAACACTGGCTGAACTGGAGAGGACTTTTTTTCTCTTGGGAAAGTTGCAGGAACAGAGTGATGTTTTGGCTACAAATGTTACAATATTGAATGGAACAGTAAATAAAGTTACTGAGCCTGGGAGGGACTTGACTCAAGTCTTGGCAGCTGAACAGGAAAGTTTTGCAGTTGAATTAAATTTTTTTGCAGCTGAACAAGAAAAGAAATCTGAGAATGTGATGAAAGAGGAACATGATGATTTGAAGGAAAAAGAAGGAGGAGCTATAATGCCACAGATGATTGAGGAGAGCCAGAGGCCGGTTAAGACGGATATAAAGGAAAATAAGATCAGGATGATGAAAATCTGGTTTGAATTGAAGAATGGAGAATGGAGAGATCTCCCTATGTGGAGATCTGAAGACCTATGGAATACAAACTTGGCTAAAGTGGAAACTGGAGCTTTTGGGACATTTGGACTTAAGAGAAGTAAGAAACAAGATTTTGGCTCCACTTTTAAATATGGAGGCCTGGCTGGAAGAAACATGGACCTTACTGGGACAGAGCTCCTTCGAGATCTGGAGTTAAATATAAAGGACTATCAAAAAAACCGGCAGAGAGGAATTGAGAGAGAATTAAGAGCCTCGGACGTGAGGTCGCCAGGCTGATAGCAGATGGACTGATGGACTTTTGTTGGGGTTCGAAACCGGGAAAGGGGGGGTGGGGCTTTGGGAATCCAAAGGGTGTACAATTATATCCTGTTTCATTTAATTTTGTTCTGCCACTAACATAAAAATGGGGAATTCATGGAAGGGAATTGGGGCCGACCTTAGAAAAAGATTTTTAAGAATAAGTACTGATGTATAAAGATTGAGGTTTATAAGTTAAAATTGGTTAACTAAAATGAATTAAAGAAAATAAGGTAAAGTATGGGGACAAGAACTTGCTGAGCTAAAAATCGGAATTGGAATACAAGAAGGGGAGGTGTGGGGAAGTCAAGGAAATTGGTCATTGACAGTAAGAAATGTAAATTTTATGTGTTTTTAAAAAAATTTTTGTTTTTTCTTTATTTTTTGAAAATTCCAATAAATATTTATTTTTTAAAAAAAGAATGGAAAATTTGAGACTGGGCAATAGTTAGCCATATTGGCCGGGTCCAAAGATGGTTTTTTAAGAAGCGTTTTAATAACCACTTCTTTAAGCGGGTCTAGAAAGGCTCCCTCACAGAGGGAAGCATTCATCACCCTGCAGAGTCCAGCCCTGCCCAGCTCGCTTTTATGAGCCGGGATGGGCAAGGATCAAGGAGACAGGTGGTTGATTTCACTCTTCCAAGCGGCCTATCCACATCCTCAGAGGCAACAGATTGGAATTGATCCCATGCAACTTGACTAGGTGGGACTGGAATCCATGGGATTTAAGCATGTCAAGTGCTGTCGCTTTCCTCTTACCTCTATCAACTATGCTAATCCACAGCTGCTTCTAGCAAAGATTTCTGTGTGGTCCATGGATTGCCAAGCTGGCTGCACTGAATTTGGTATCTCACCCCCAACAGGTGGTATTCCCAACATGGCACCTATGAAGACCTCATTCCCCTCAACATCTTCCACCTCTCTCACCTTTGAAAGTGAGGCAGGGATGATCTCTTGCCTGGAACGCTAGAGAGATTTGAGAGAGGAGGTGGGAGGAATGTCGTTACTTCCCACTTTGTCTTTTAATTCTTTAGGTTTGCAGAGAGAGATCAGCACCTGAGTAGACTGCACATCCACCAAGTGGACGTTGTAGTTCAAATGGTTGAGCTTTTAGCAATGCATAATGGGAAGGGGTGGGGGCTTATCAAAGCCATTCTTGCAATAAAAATGACAGGAGGGCTTGCTAGTATATCCTTGGTTTTGCCTGTCAAACGCTGTAAAATGTCATATTTTTATTTATATATTTCAGTGTTCTTAAAGCCTAGCTTATGAAGGCACTGCAATTTTTTTATAGAAAAGCTTGATATAAATAATCTTAGCTCACGTTGCTGGTTTACAAGAAGATACTTTGTTGCTTTCTTCAGCAGGTCTTGGAGCATATTTGATGGTGCTCATCAGGATCCCACCGGGCTAACAACTGCTCTTGAGACTACAGACCTGGTTGGGGTGTTGCACATGTTATACTGCATTCTTTTTCACGGCACAATTGCAGACCTGAGCACGACTAGCCCGAAAGAGAGCTACGCTGAGAACACTGTTCAAGTGGCTCTCAAGAGTTTACGTTTCTTCAACAGTTTTGCAGTTCTTGATCTACCAGCTTTCCAGGTAATATTCTCTGCCACTCTTCAATGTATGCACACACTGGGGTGGTTCAGACACCACCACCCCTGACATGGCATGGCGTTACATGGATGAATAGCAAGGAACCTTAAGTAAGCACACTATGTACCTTCAGTCCTACCTAAGATGGCAAATTATGATTTCTACTTGCCTTGCCATCCAGGATTGGAAACTAGGGTTGGATGGCAGGGGGGAGCACAGGAGCCCATTGACATAATGCAGCCCACCCCTCACTTGGCATTCAGCCTGAACCCCCCCACCCAAATGCTTGAGAACTATTAGACTTCCCCTTGTTACGTATATGTGTTTATACAAAATCCATAGAACTGGAAGCAGGACTTCCTGACACCCACCTCCCCTTTGCCGCCAGACATGTGCATCCTTGAAAAGCTCCTGGAAGTTGCGGGGGGGGGGGAGGAGAGAGTCGTGTGTCCTGTGGTTCCCCCTCTTTTTTTAAGAGAGTGCTGCCTAAGCAATTTGGGCAAGCAGCTCTTTTTTCTCAAAAGGTGATGAGCCCAAGTGCAGGACTATGGGCAGCATGAAGATTCAGATAAGCACAAATAATCCCCAAGTTCATAGGTACGTTTTCCATTTATCTTCAGAGTCTAAACAATTGGAAGGCATCAGGGAGAAGCAGTGCAGGATTCTGAACTGCTATTAAAACTGGTTAAAGAGGAAATACATTGTTTCCTTGAAAAATGACTTTTAACATTTATATACAAACTCTGGTGCCCTCTGGTCTGTTGTTATCAGTGAAGGTTAAACATGGACCACTAGAACATACGGGAACCTGTGTTGGGGAAAACGGACTAAACCCAAGAAGATGTCAGCACGTAATACACTGTAGTAAATGACTCTGAGGCAATCTCCCAGGGACGCCAGTGCAAGGAGCAGTTAAATGAATGCCAGAAAAGCTTTTCCTGCTGCATTCTAGCTAGACGTGGACCCAGCGGCAATACCCTACCCTTGCAGAAGGATGGGCAGAAACAGAACATAAGACTTCTTCTATCTTTCACAGTCCCATTGCTTACTCAGAAGGCAGGCAGCTGCTCACTTGGTTCTGACTTTGAATTGAGGTGCTCCTTAGGCTGGTGACTGATGGTGTCCTGGTCCTGGGTCACAGGGGGGTTGGCCCTCAAACTTGTTTTGGCTGCCGGGTGGTCAACATTTATGTGCCATGATGTTTAAGGGGTTGATGAGCACAGCCAGAAAGATCCCTCTGCCTGAAGCCAAATCCAGAAAGTCAGTGAGTGGTCAAGTTACTGCACAAGGATACCTGCAGCCTGGAACCTTGTCGTGGAAACCATGCTATCAGACATGGCTCTCGAATTCAGAGCTATACCTGCCACTTTTTGAAAGTACATGTACAGTAGCCCTCTCAGGGCCCAATGGTGGTCAAGCAAGCAAGGTTCCCAACTGTCTTGTATTAGGATTTGGAAGAGATTTAGTGAAATGACCCAGTAATTTGAGGGGAAGGGCTTAATAAAATTGTCCAACATGCAACTTTGTTTCTTCAAATCATTTTGATTGGCTGTACCTATTGAACTCAATGGGCCTTACTTCAGAGTCAAGCCTCATCCCACTCAGGGCCACTCAAGCTGTTTTGCTTCTAAAAATACAACAGTAATACCGCAATAAATACCTAGCCATTTGCTGTTCATTCATAATACCCAGTGCAGGGTTCCTCATTTTGCCTAATGGTAAAGGTGGCCCTGATTGGGACCGCCAATTTCTGAGGAAATGTTTCTCTGAATCCCAGTTGCTGTGGGCTGTTGCCTTCATGCCCCGTTTTTGAGCTTGTGGGGGACATCTGGCTGAATCTTGAATTAGGTGAGACGGTTGTCTGATCCAGCAGAGCTTAAGTTCTTGTGAAATTGTGCTAGGAAATGTTTTATCATGGCATATTAATTTGGGTGATGGAAGGTGTATCTTTCTTTTTGAAGCAAATATGGCTGTTGGGGGAGGGAAGGAGGGAGGGGAGAAGACCAGTGGCAGAGCTTCATGCTCTGGCACTGGGGGGCAGAGAGCAGGCGGGGGGGCCGCCTGTGGGGGCAATGCTCGCCCAGCGCGGGTGGGCAGCTGCAATGGCACCCTGCCGGGATCGTGCTGGCGGGGGGACGCTCCCCCTGCACTCCTCTTCCTCTGCCAGTGGAGAAGACCCCAGCTTTCTGCTGAATTTTGGCTGGCATGTGTCCACTCTGCCATGTAGGTTAAACACATCTATTTTATGCAAACTCCAAGACAGGGAGCTAAGAACTGTAGATGGCAGATATTTTCCCACAGGCCTATAGGGTTGTTCCATTCAAGCTAGTAGACTTTGATGTTCTTTCCTCATACATCACGTTCCCCCTTTGACCTTATGTCGCTTTTTCTGGCTGACATGTTTATTAAATAGAGGCTGGGGGCTGTGCAGATAAAGTGGGCTTCTCCAGAATAAGCAGGGAGCCCCTTTTCTTCTCCCTCAGCCAACCATCATTTAACACAGACAGACACACACACACACACACACACACACACACACACAAAACCAAGCTAACAAGGATCTTCTTCTTTTGATTATACCTTACCAAACAATTATTTAAAAGTACTATCTTTTTGCTTCCAACAGTGTCTCTTGGAACATTCAGTGCCTTCACTATCCTTTGGTATCCTGCTTCTTCTTTGTGAAGAGTGATGATCTCTTCTCTTACCTTCTTGGACCATTCTCTTGACTAAGCCTATTTTTAACATGCAGCCAAATTTGACACTCAGCAACCCCCTAGCCAGTTCAGGAGAAGCCAGTATAAGATGCAATTTCAGCTGAATTTGGGGAGTTATTGTTGCATGTATTTTTGTGTTTTTATATTGTAAACCACTCTGACCTTTGGAAGAAGGGCAGTATAGCTATTTAATAAATAGTAATAATGTTTATATGTGATATGAGGGTGGCTGTTCAGCACACTCACAAATTAGTAATTAAGCATATATTTTACCGCATTAGTAAAATAAAAAATTATTTCTTTTACTTTTTTACTGAATTTTTTTATTAGAATTATGCTTTCTTGGAAGATACATTGTTGAATTGGTCTGATTAAATTGGGTTTTTAATGCTAACAGAGTGCCAGCAAAGTCATCTCTGCCCTTTTAAAATTAAAATTCACTCTTATTTACAGTAGTGCACATTAGGAATATCCTGCGGTAGGAGGGAGTGAGACATGAATTGAGAGGATACGCTTTGGTTCGTTTAACCAAAAAACAAACACAAATCCTAAAGCACTGTATGACTGGTTTATCAAATTTTTACATCCTGAGCATATTACAAATTCTGAGGTAACAAAATGTGCTTTTTCATAGAATTTTGAGTTGGAAGGAACCCCAAGGGTCATCTAGTCCAACCTCCTACACTGCAGGGTTTGGGATGCAAGGTTCTTCCTGAAGTCAGTAGGCACAAGCCAATGGCCAGGTTGTAAAGTCATGTGATTTGTAGCAACACCTCTCTTTGGTTTCATTGGGAATCTGCAAAAAGGTGTAATTTTTCTTTGTTTGTTTTTCAGTCTATCGTGGGCGCTGAAGGACTGTCCCTTGCGTTCCGACACATTATAAGCTCTTTGCTGTGGCACTGTTCCCAGCACACCTGTGAAGCCCTCTTGCACGAAGTCATTGTGTGCATTGGCTACTTCACTGTAAAGCACCCAGATAATCAGGTAAGGCCATCCATTTGCAGATTACAGCTGAACTGAGGTTGCCACTCAGGAGGCCCTTGTGCCTTTCTTAGAGCAAAATAGCACAGAGAAGCCACAGCATAGCATCGCCTTTTCTTTAGGGTGCTAGTGAGAACACCCTTACTTACTTGATAAGCCCCAGAAAAATCAACAGAATGTATTAGAAGTAAACCTGGTTAGAATTTAGTTGTTAAACTGTTTCCCAAAGGATAGAAGATACTAGTAACAACAATACAGGTATTGGTGCACATTGCATTCAGTAGGACTGGGCATTTGGGATTTAATTTAGTGGTGGTTCTCGGTCATAAATTTGATCCCAGTTTTTGTCAATATCATTGCTAATGATGCCGTGTTATTTTTCTTACATCAAAGAATGGCGCTTAGAGGGGTTCCTTCTTATGAAGGTCGCCCCCAAACCTGCACCTAAATATCACTTGAATTAAACGCTTTGTGTGACAGACTAGGAATTCACTTTCACTTTCTTGTAACTGTGGCTTTTACTGGATTTCATGCTTTTTGCAATATTGAAAGGAAACTGCAAAATTTAATGTATTTTTTGAATTAGTCCAAAGTTTCTGTTCTACTTTGTAAACCTACCAATATCCCCATTAAAAGAAGAGGAGGCCTTCTTGGTTCCCGAGTGGTCAGGGGACCTGAAATTGGGCAATATCTTTATGAGGACTGAAACATGGTATATAATGGTATATAAATAAATACTGTAATGTAAACCAAAGTGTCAATGAAATTTGAGTCTGCAGAAAGGTAAGCAAGACAGGGAGGGTAAGTGAGGAAAAGTTGACTTGATGTTGAAACCACATTGTTGGCACTTGATGTTAAAATGAAGGGTAAGAGGAGATTTCAGACTTCTTAGACACATGTAGTGCTGCACTGTTAAGTGGATCAGACTCTACAAGCTGCTGTGCAGATCTCTGGTTGCACCTTCACTTGAGCTGCTGGGACAAAGAATATGATAGATAGTTCCCATTTTAAAAAAGAAGTTTATTAGTGTATTAACTCAGAGCAGAATATGGTTTTTGGTTTTGGTGTTGAAGTATTTGGGCATTTTGTTAGCCAATATTTTTCTGTGCTCCTCTCCTCTCCCATTCATTTACATTAGTTCCTCAGCACCTGAATGCTTTTATACTAAATGCATGGTTTGCCTGTAAACATGGAAACAAGTGAATTTTTCCACTTGTGAACCTTACTACAGGATTGCTGAGAACTGCTTTGGTGCTGCAATACCTTTAGCCCAACGCGGAGCAGTGCATGCAATTTGTGTGGGAAGATGGAAAACTGCCATAGACTGAGTCAAGACCATTGGCCCATCTAGCTCAGCTACTCTGACTGGCAGCAGCTCTACATAGGTTCAAGCAGTGGTCTGCCAGCCCTGACTGCACTGGCTGCCAATTAGTTTCTGGGCCCAAGTCAAAGTGCTGTTTTTTTATTTATAAAGCCTTAAATGGCCCAGGACTGCAATGCTTCAAGGATCGCCTCTCCCCATAGGAACCCACCCAGATTCTGTGATCATAATGTGAGGCCCTCCTTCGCGTGCCCCTTCCCCAAGAGGTCCAGAAGGGCCTTTTCTGCAGTGGGTCCCCCTTGGTGGAGCCTCTCCCCAGGGAGGCTCTCTGGGCACCACATCATTGCATATCTTTAGGCACCAGGTGAAAATACTCATTTTCAACCAAGTCTTGGGCTGTTAAATCATCAATGGCATTTTAAATGTATATTGGGAGGTGGCATTATTATTACCATTATTATATGCATTTTGCGCTTTTGTGTTGTAAACCACCCTGTGACCTTCAGATGAAGGGCAGTATATAAATCAGTAAATAATACCTGGGAATGTGGAGGAATGTACCTGGGAACTTCTCTTTCACCCAGCTCAAGATCTATAGCCCACCGCCATCCTTTTAGCATGACAATCACTAGAAGTTGAGACTCTTTGCCATCTCTGGCACCAGTCCTTCAGAATGCTGACTCCAGAGCTAAAAGCAGCATTTTGGAATATGGAGCATCATTTAACTCCAGGGAAGCAGGATCCAGAAACAGGCCTCTGCCACTCCTTCCACACGCCCTTCTGACCGTATTTTAGTTATGCATTCATGCTGAATTCCCAAGAGGCAGGACTGCACTCTTTGAATTCCCATTGCAAAATAAAAGTGGCCTCGTTGGCATACAGAAGTGCCAAAATTCCTCTTACAGGTTAACTTTTTTATTTTATTTTTGGCAGAAATTTAGCGACAGATGTGGCTCATTAGAAAGGGCTGGGCCGTGCGAGCGTGCCAGGAACAGCAGACAACAGAGATTCCCAAGACAAGTCCATTCTGTGCCCATCACTGCTGACACTTGTGCCCCGAGGCAAAGGTCTGACCACCTTGCGAGCAGGCACTGTGCCACCATGGCAGATGGCCTTTGTGAGTGCAGCCAAGAGGCAGAGTCTGAGGCTGTGTTTCGTCTCAGAGTGCTAGCGGCTGTATTGCTGCAAGGCTTTGCAGTCTGTATAGCGCGAGGGGCTGAGGCCATGAGCCAGTGTGATGTAAAGACCTGGGAGAGCACAGAGTTCAAATCCCCACTTAGCCATGAAGGTCACTGGATGACCTTGGGCCACTTGCCGTCTCTCAGCGTAACTTGCCTCACAGGGTCAATGGGGGGATTGAATAAGGGGGGGGGGACCACAGACACCACCTTGAGCACCTTGAAGGAAAGTTGTGGTATAAATGTAGTAGTAAATAAAATAAAATAGATCCTTAGGTGCTTCATAGCTCCATTTAAGAAGCTAAACAGATCTGGGCCTTGCTAGTGTCTGGATGGGAAGCTTCTCTTTTCTGATGTTTCAGCAGCATTGGGGCAATAAGGGCAAGATGCAGATCTAAAACAATCACTTGGTGACTCCATCTATGGTTGGTTATAAGAGCTGCATGGACATATGTTGTCATGTTTTGGAAAACTGTGCCCCCTTTGCAGAGATTTTTGTTGTGTGAACTTCTCACCCTCAGTAGACATGTATGTATTTTAATTATTTTTATTTATTTATGTACAGCCCTTAATCAGAGGATCACGGTTTACAGGTAGATGTATAGTTCCATATATATTTATTAATAGAGGTCTGGATTTGATTGTTTCCTCAGTAGCCTTGAGTACATTTCAGAGTGGGAAGGCAGATTTGGGAGGGGGGATTTTAGCAGCGCTTTCGTTTTTAGAGCACCAATCCTTTCTCCCTTTTTTGGCCAAGGCTCTGAAAAGGACTCTGAGCCTCCTCCTCCCCTTCTTCCTCACTCATCGCCTTAAAGGGGTCAGAAGACCAAGTCCTCCCCCTCCTAAGTGGAACATGGGAAGCTGCCTCATAGCGAGCCAGACCACTGGGCCAGCTGGCTCAGGATTAGCTACCCTGATTGCCCACAGCTCTCCAAACTTTCAGACAGAGGCCTTTCTCAGCCCTGCCTGGGGATGCCAGAGACTACCCTGGGACCTTCTGCATGCAAAACATGTACTATCCCCCCGCCCTGCTCCAACTATGGAGGGCATCTCATAGCAGATTCTGAGCCCCAGAACTATGCACGCTTGTGCACGCACACACACACTGATGCACACATAGTTGTTTCAGAGAGAAAGGGAAGGTTCACCCTCTGTTTGCCCCCAAGTCAGCTGTTTGGTGGCCAGGATTTCCTCCGCATTCTTCACACTGCCACCTGCAAATCTGGCAGAATCCCCACATTTTATTAGCCACCATTAATTCTGTTGGCTTAACAGGTCCCACAATACCATGGATGGGTGTACAAGTGAAACCGGAGTAATAAGAGTAATGCTCCTGCCTTTGGGTAAGCCAATCAGGGGCTTACTGTGGGATTACAGTTTCTAATTCAAAATGTTGTCTTTAATTAACAACCCTCTTGCAACTTGTGGCACTTTTGGTTTTCTCATTGCTATCTGATCTAATTAATGAACACAATTAGTATGTGCTATCAACTGTTGAACTCATTTGCATTTTATATTGAATGTGGTCTGATAATTAAATTAACATGAATGACAGATGAGCTGGCTTCCCCCACATTACTGTACTGGGAATTTTAAAAGAAATAAGCCTTTGCATATCCATTACAAATATTTTGTAATTGGGCAAATCTTTGCAGATTGAAGTACTTGGACACATGAACTTGCATGACGGGATGCAAATGTGGTTGGCACGGTTCATTTGTCCCACAATGCCCCAAATCATAAATCTGACACATAGTCCTTCAACATAAAACATCAGTCTTGTGTTTTACTCTTTTTTGTCAGCCTTACAGCTCCAATGCACAAATGTTATTGTTCTGAATTGTGTATTTGATACAGACTGACTCAGAATTAGTGGCTTGGGGAAAGATTTTAAACTACATTTCTCTAAATTTAAAATATTGATTGGAAAACAATAATCTTTTGGAAGGAATGTGAATAAATATTCAGAATAATTTGCTGTTAGATTTAATGAGCAGTTCAGTGCGGAACTGCAGTGGAACACTTTGGGCATCATCAGCACATCTGATGGAAGCATTTCGTTAAGAGAGACCTCTTCATATCTCATTTATACCCAAAACTGGGTGGGATCATAAAGTTACTTTCTTGGGATCCAACCTCCCGTGTTTACACTACTGTTGTAAAAGATGCTCACAGAACGGGATGTATTTTGGTTACGTTTTAGACATTTACAAGGTACTAAGTAACTGAAAATTGAATTTTATGTGAAATGGGCATACTCTTGTTTCTTTAAACAAACAAACACTAAAATCAGCTGGTGCATAATTAATTTTAATGACAGATAGATTCAGGTAGGTAGCCGTGTTGGTCTGACACAGTCAAAATATATTTAAAAACTTTTTTTAAAATTGTCCAGTAGCACCTTAGAGACCAACTAAGTTTGTTCCTGGTATGAGCTTTCGTGTGCATGCAAACTTAGTTGGTCTCTAAGGTGCTACTGGACAATTTTTTTATATATTTAATGGTGGAGGTGGTGATGTAAACTCATACCTTCATTGGATCATATTTTCTTCCATTAGCTGTAGTCATATTCTTCAGGATATAACTAATAATCATTCTGGCCTACTAGTAGCCTTTCAGAAGAAAGTGGCGATTCCAGTAGCGACCATTAGGCAATGTCAAAAACAAGTCTTTTTTAGGCATACAGTGGCACCTCGGTATACGAACTTAGTCCGTTCCGGAAGTCCGTTCTTAAACTGAAACTGTTCTTAAACCGAGGTGCGCTTTCCCTAATGAGGCCTCCCGCTGACAGTGCCCTTCCACTGTTCGGATTCCGTTCTTAGACTGAGGTAAATTTCTCAAACCAAGACGCTATTTCCGGTTTTGCAGAGTTTGTAAACAAAATCATTCTTAAACCAGACTGTTCTTAAACTGAGGTACCACTGTAATTCCATTGAATATGTCATTTCTTGTGAGGCAAGATGATAAGTCTTAAACACTAGAGTTTTTACAACTAAATAGCTTAATTTAGGCAGTGGATTCCATTCGGTGGTCTGTGGACCCCGGGGAATCTGCACAGCCCACCCAGGGGATCTGTGGCACCATTCACGTAACAAAAACTACCATAGAGATACCAGAATTTTCAAAAGTTTGGAGTCCATAATCCTGCCTTTACTTGCTAGGCCTGTAACCAAGCCTGTCATTCCTTTCCCTTCAAAGGCAATCCTGACATCAAACAGTAATTTAAAAAAAAGTCAGCCCTGACATGATGATGAGAGCCGCCGTCTGTTCTGACCCATGCGACAGCTTTATAGGCTGTAAATCTTCGGCTTTCTCTCTGAGTATAGTGGATTCAGCAAGGCAGAAAAACAGTGACTTGCTCTGTGTTTAGGATATTCTGATCCAACAGATCTCAGAAAGCCAGGGATTTTTTCCAGCGAGAACTCACTGGACCTCAGTTCCAGCTCCTCTCAGGTGGGCGCCATTGCCATTCAAGAGAACAAGGGAGGTGTTCATTGTGAGTTCCGGCACCTCTTTTTCTAGAAAAATAGCATTGCAGAAAGCTATATTATGAATTTTCAGAGACAATGGATGGACATATCCACCATTTGGGGATTTTTTTCTGATAGTGATTTCAGTCCACATTCACTGAATTTGTATATTTATCTACAGTGATTGGAAAAGGTATTTGATCCCCTGCTAAATTTGCCCATTTGCCCTCTGACAAAGAAATGACCAGTCCATAATTTTAATGGTAGGTTTATTGTAGCTGTGAGAGTCGGAATAACAACAGGAAAACCCTCAGAAACCCAGAAGACAAAAGTCAGAGATTGATGTGCATTATAATGAGTGAAATAAGTATTTGATCCCCTATCAACCAGCCAGATGTCAGGCTACCTGGTATCTTCACTGTATGTAATGAATCATAGAATCATAGAGTTGGAAGAGACCACAAGGGCCATCGAGTCCAACCCCCTGCCAAGCAGGAAACACCATCAGAGCACTCCTGACATATGGTTGTCAAGCCTCTGCTTAAAGACCTCCAAAGAAGGAGACTCCACCACAGTCCTTGGCAGCAAATTCCACTGTCAAACAGCTCTTACTGTCAGGAAGTTCTTCCTAATGTTTAGGTGGAATCTTCTTTCCTGCAGTTTGGATCCATTGCTCCGTGTCCGCTTCTCTGGAGCAGCAGAAAACAACCTTTCTCCCTCCTCTATGTGACATCCTTTGATATATTTGAACATGGCTATCATATCACCCCTTAACCTCCTCTTCTCCAGGCTAAACATGCCCAGCTCCCTTAGCCGTTCCTCATAAGGCATGGTTTCCAGGCCTTTGACCATTTTGGTTGCCCTCCTCTGGACACGTTCCAGTTTGTCAGTGTCCTTCTTGAACTGTGGTGCCCAGAACTGGACACAGTACTCCAGGTGAGGTCTGACCAGAGCAGAATACAGTGGCACTATTACTTCCCTTGATCTAGATGCTATACTCCTATTGATGCAGCCCAGAATTGCATTGGCTTTTTTAGCTGCCGCGTCACACTGTTGGCTCATGTCAAGTTTGTGGTAAACCAAGACTCCTAGATCCTTTTCACATGTACTACTCTCAAGCCAGGTGTCACCCATCTTTTATTTGTGCCTCTCATTTTTTTTGCCAAAGTGCAATACTTTACATTTCTCCCTGTTAAAATTCATCTTGTTTGTTTTGGCCCAGTTCTCTAATCTGTCAAGGTTGTTTTGAAGTGTGATCCTGTCCTCTGGGGTGTTAGCCACCCCTCCCAGTTTGGTGTCATCTGCAAATTTGATCAGGATGCCCTTGAGTCCATCATCCAAGTCGTTGATAAAGATGTTGAATAAGACCGGGCCCAAGACAGAACCCTGTGGCACCCCACTAGTCACTCTTCTCCAGGATGAAGAGGAACCATTGATGAGCACCCTTTGGGTTCGGTCAGTCAGCCAGTTACAAATCCACTGAGTGGTAGCATAGTCAAGACCGCATTTTACCAGCTTCTTTACAAGAATATCATGGGGCACCTTGTCAAATGCCTTGCTGAAATCAAGGTAGGCTACATCCACTGCGTTCCCTTCATCTACCAGGCTTGTAATTCTGTCAAAAAACGAGATCAGGTTAGTCTGACATGACTTATTTTTCAGAAATCCATGCTGACTATTGGTGATCACAGCATTCCTTTCTAGGTGCTCACAGACTGTTTGCTTAATGATCTGCTCCAGAATCTTCCCTGGTATTGATGTCAGACTGACTGGGCGGTAATTATTTGGGTCCTCTCTTTTCCCCTTTTTGAAAATAGGGACAACATTTGCCCTCCTCCAGTCTGCTGGGACTTCGCCTGTTCTCCAGGAATTCTCAAAGATGACTGCCAGTGGTTCTGAGATCACATCTGCCAGTTCTTTTAATACTCTTGGATGCAGTTCATCTGGCCCTGGAGACTTGAATACATCTAAACTAGCCAAGTATTCTTGTAGTATCTCCTTAGTTATTCTGGGCTGTGTTTCCTCTGCTGAATCATTTGCTCCAAATTCTTCAGGTCGGGCATTGTTTTCTTTATCGGAGAAGACTGAGGCAAAGAAGGCATTGAGGAGTTCAGCCCTTTCTGTGTCCCCTGTTTGCATTTCACCATCTTCTCCTCTGAGTGACCCCACTGTTTCTTTGTTCTTCCTTCTGCTACGAACATACCCATAAAAGCCTTTTTTGTTGCTTTTAACCTCTCTAGCAAGCCTGAGTTCATTCTGTGCTTTAGCTTTTCTGACTTTGTGTCTACACGTGCTGGCTATTTGTTTGAATTCCTCTTTGGTGGTTTCCCCCCTTTTCCATTTTTTGTACACATCCTTTTTTATGAGCTGATATTAGAAACTCCTGCTGTAAGGGAGAGGTCTTACCTATAATCCCAGCTCATTACTGTACCTGTACAAAAGACACCTGTCGACAGAAGCAATCAGTCCATCAGATTCCAAAGTAGCCACCATGACCAAAACCAAAGAGCTGTCCAAGGACGTCAGAGACCTGCCCAAGGCTGGACTGGGCTACAAGACTATTGCCAAGCAGCTTGGTGAGAAGGTGACAACAGTTGGTACAATAATTCGCAAATGGAAGAAACACAAAATAACTGTCTACCTCCCTTAGTCTGGGGCTCCATGCAAGATCTCATCTCGTGGAGTTGAAACGATCATGAGAATGGTGATGAAGCAGCCCAGAACACAGGGGGAACATGTCAATGATCTCAGGGCAGCTGGGACCATAGTTACCATGAAAACAGTTGGTAACACACTACGCCGTGAAGGACTAAGATCTTGCAGAGCCCGCAAGGTCCCCTTGCTCAAGACAGCACACATACAGGCCCGTCTACAGTTTGCCAATGCACATCCGAATGACCCAGAGGAGAACTGGGTGAAAGTGTTGTGGTCAGATGAGACCAAAATCGAGCTCTTTGGCATCAACTCAACTTGCTGTGTTTAGAGGAGGAGGAACGCTGCCTACGACCCAAAGAACACCATCCCCACCATCAAACACGGAGGGGGGCATATTATGCTTTGGGGGTGTTTTTCTGCTAAGGGGACAGGACACCTCCACCGCATCAAAGGGACGATGGACGGGACCATGTATTGTCAAATCTTGGATGAGCACCTCCTTCCCTCAACCAGGGCATTGAAAATGGGTCGAGGATGGGTATTCCAGCATGACAATGACCCAAAACACATGGCCAAGGTACCCTTAAAGGAGTGGCTCAAGAAGAAGCACATTAAGGTCCTGGAGTGGCCTAGCCAGTCTCCAGACCTTAATCCCATCGAAAATCTGTGGAGGGAGCTGAAGGTTCGAGTAGCTACACATCAGCCTTGAAATTGTACTGACTTGGAGAGGATCTGCAAAGAGGAGTGGGACAAAATACCTCCTGAGATGTGTGCAAACCTGGTGGCCACCTACAAGAAACATCTGACCTCTGTAACTGCCAACAAGGGTTTTGCCACCAAGTACTAAGTCATCTTTTGCAAAGGGATCAGATACTTATTTCACTCATTATAATGCACATCAATCTCTGACTTTTGTCTTCTGGGTTTCTGGGGGTTTACCTGTTGTTATTATGACTCTCACAGCTACAATAAACCTACCATTAAAATTATGGACTGGTCATTTCTTTGTCAGAGGGCAAACGGGCAAATTTAGCAGGGGATCAAATACTTTTTTCCCTCACTGTAGCTCTCATTAATTCCTATGTGGTTAGAGGCTAAGTGAGGTCTTCTCCAACAGCCTAGTTAGAACCATTTGGCTCCTCCCTTTCCAGGGTTGTCTCCATTCACCGCCATTCTTCATGGCTGAATCAGAAGCAGAAGTGAGACACTGAAGCCTTCTCTATTGACCTGGTTGGGGCCAGTTGCCATTTTGACCCTCCCCTCTCAAACCTATCTCTTGTATTGTCCATTCCACCAGATCTTTTTGTGACCATGTGAAAGAACTGTTCTTGGAATTACTCATTTTCCTATCCACACTCTGTTCTCCTTTTAAAAAATAGTCTCTTTGTTTGCATGGCATGTATTTTTAAAAATTGTATATTTTTATTACACCTGCTGTCTGAATTCAAAAAGCTTAAGGAGCTACTAGGTGAGATCCCATGGTCAGAAATACTCAAAGAGAAGGGAGTCCAAGATGGATGGAAGTTTCGAAATATTGAAGGTCCAAATGCAGACAATTCCAACAAAAAAGAAAACGAATCTATTTCACTAGTGAAATCACTAGGGCACTGAAAACTCTGCTCACTCATGTTTAAGCAGCTCACAGAAAAAATATGCTGTGTGACTACATGGTACAATTACAGATAGGCTAATGCCAGAAAATAATTCATCCTAATCGTCCCTGAAAAGAGTGGCGAAAGCTGTAAAAGAGTGGCGAAAGCTGTAAAAGAGTGATGAAAGCTGTACTGGGATGCAGTCTCAAAAATGATAGAATGATCTCGATACGAATCCAAGGCAGACCTTTTAACATCACAGTAATCCAAGTTTATGCACCAACTACTGGTGCTGAAACGGCGTTCCATGTGCTGCGCTGGTGCTGGCTCACCAGAGCAGCTGCGTCACGCTGGCCACGTGACCCGGAAGTGTCTTCAGACAGCGCTGGCTCCCGGCCTCTTAAGTGAGATGAGCGCACAACCCTAGAGTCGGACACGACTGGCCCGTACGGGCAGGGGTACCTTTACCTTTACCTTTTTACTGGTGCTGAAGAAACTGAAATTGACCAGTTCTATGAAGACTTACAACACCTTATTGAAGTGACACAAAGAAGGATGTTCTTCTCTTTACAGGGGATTGGAATGCTAAAGTAGGGAGTCAAGAGATAAAAGGAACAACTGGCAAGTTTGGCCTTGGAGTTCAAAACGAAGCAGGGCAAAGACTAATAGAGTTCTGCCAAGAGAACAAGCTGGTCATCACAAACAAGCTTTTCCAACAACACAAGAGACATGGACATCACCAGATGGGCAGCATCGAAATCAGATAGATTATATTCTCTGCAGCCAAAGATGGAGAAGCTCTATACAGGTATCAAAAACAAGACCTGGAGCTGACTGTGGCTCAGATCATCAGCTTCTTATAGGAAAATTCAAGCTTAAATTGAAGAAAGTAGGAAAAACCACTGGGCCGGTAAGATACAATCTAAATCAAATACCTTATGAATACACAGTGGAAGTGAGGAACAGGTTTAAGGATTTAGATTTGCTCGACAGAGTGCCTGAAGAACTATGGATGGAGGCTCTTAACATTATATAGGAGGCAGCAACGAAAACCATCCCAATGAAAAGGAAATGCAAGAAAGCAAAGTGGCTGTCCAACGAGGCCTTACAAATAGCGGAGGAGATAAGGCAAGCAAAATGCAAGGGAGATAGTGAAAGATACAAGAAATTGAATGCAGATTTCCAAAGAATAGCAAGGAGAGACAAGAAGGCCTTCTTAAACGAGCAATGCAAAGAAATAGAGGAAAGCAATAGAAAGGGAAAAACCAGAGATCTGTTCAAGAAAATTGAAGATATGAAAGGAACATTTCGTACAAAGATTACCATAATAAAGGACAAAAGTGGAAAGGACCTAACAGAAGCAGAAGACATCAAGAAGAGGTGGCAAGAATACACAGAGGAATTATACCAGAAAGATATGGATGGCTCGTACACCCCAGGTAGTGTGGTTGCTGACCTTGAGCCAGACATCCTGGAGAGTGAAGTCAAATGGGCCTTGGAAAGCAATAACAAGGCAGTGGAAGTGATGATATTCCAGCTGAGCTATTTAAAATTTTAAAAGACGATGCTGTTAAGGTGCTACATTCAATATGCCAGCAAATTTGGAAAACTCAGCAGTAGCCAGAGGATTGGAGAAGATCAGTCTACATCCCAATCCCAAAGAAGAGCAGTGCCAAAGAATGCTCCAACTACCGCACAATTGCACTCATTTCACACGCTAGCAAGGTGTGAAAATTCTACAAGGCAGGCTTAAGCAGTATGTGGTCCGAGAACTCCCAGAAGTGCAAACTGGATTTCGAAGGGGCAGAGGAACCAGAGACCAAATTGCAAACATGCGCTGGATTATGGAGAAAGCTAGAGAGTTCCAGAAAGACATCTACTTCTGCTTCATTGACTATGCAAAAGCCTTTGACTGTGTCAACCACAGCAAACTATGGCAAGTTCTTAAAGAAATGGGAGTGCCTGATCACCTCATCTGTCTCCTGAGAAATCTCTATGTGGGACAAGAAGCTACAGTTAGAACTCGATATGGAACAACTGATTGTTTCAAAATTGGGAAAGGAGTACGACAAGGCTGTATATTTTCTCCCTGCTTATTTAACTTACCGGTATATGCAGAATTCATCATGTGAAAGGTTGGGCTGGATGAATCCCTAGCCATAATTGCTGGAAGAAATATCAACAACCTCAGATATGCAGATGACACAACCTTGATGGCAGAAAGTGAGGAGGAATTAAAGAACCTTTTATTGAGGGTGAAAGAGGAGAGCGCAAAATATGGTCTGAAGCTCAACATCAAAAAAACGAAGATCATGGCCACTGGGCCCATCACCTCCTGGCAAACAGAAGGGGAAGAAATGGAGACAGTGAGAGATTTTACTTTCTTGGGCTCCATGATCACTGCAGATGGTGACAGCAGTCATGAAATTAAAAGACGCCTGCTTCTTGGGAGAAAAGCAATGACAAACCTGGACAGCATCTTAAAAAGCAGAGTGATAGCTGGACCATAAAGAAGGCTGATCGCTGAAGAATTGATGCTTTTGAATTCTGGTGCTGGAGGAGACTTGAGAGTCCCATGGACTGCAAGAAGATCAAACCTATCCATTCTGAAGGAAATCAGCCCTGAGTGCTCACTGGAAGGACAGATCGTGAAGCTGAGGCTCCAAGACTTTGGCCACCTCATGAGAAGAGAAGACTCCCTGGAAAAGACCCTGATGCTGGGAAAGATGGAGGGCACAAGGAGAAGGGGACGACAGAGGACAAGATGGTTGGACAGTGTTCTCAAAGCTACCAGCATGAGTTTGACCAAACTGCGGGAGGCAGTGGAAGATAGAAGTGCCTGGCGTGCTCTGGTCCATGGGGTCACGAAGAGTCGGACACGACTAAACGACTAAACAACAACAACAAATAGTCTCTGTAGCCCTTCTGCTTTTTCCCATCGCATTCGCACAAGAACTAGAAGAGCTGGACGTCTGCAGAGCAGCCAGTGAAGGCACAGACCCTTGTCCACATTTATAACCGGAGAACCTGGGGGGAACATTTCTCTCTTTGTTTGTGTATGTCCATTTCCAAGCTTTTTTCTCTTTCCTTCCCTCCCTTCCCCCTTTGGCTGTGTATTTTCTTACATCTGTTACTTATCTATACACCATTTCTCTTAGAACTAGTTTATCTGTTTTAAATGCAGGGCTGTTTATCCTTTTCATTTTATTAAGATGGCTATCTAAACAGTGTTTAAAAGGTGTCACAGTTTTCTTTGTTTTACAGGCTTAGGCTGCAATCCCACCCCTGTTAAGGCTGTTTGAAGTCAGTGAAATTTAGGAACACCTACTTGTACACAAAAACAGGCTGCACATACTGTTGCATGCAGGATTGTGACCTTTAACTGGAGTCCCAAACACATTCACTTGGAATGCCAAGTTCTACAGAAATTCATTTGGTCCTTTCAATACTGGCTTTCTTTCTTTCTTTGTTTTACAATGGATTTTAAAAATGTGGAAGTGGTAAATAAATCAGTATTACTCCCTATGGCAGGGGAGATCTGTTATTATGATAGTCCTCATTTTTAAATGAAAAAAGGACAAGACCAGTCATGGAGTGGGGCTGAATTGGATTAGCATTGCAGCACAAAGAAAGGGAGGTTTATCCCTTTTCCCTCCTGCTGCTTTCCTAGTGCTTGTATTTAGCCCTGAAGAGGGGTGTATGGGTGCCCACGCACATGCTGCCCTTCCTCCTAGGGGCCAAACAGTGACTGGGGGTAATGTATGCAAATTTAATGGGAATAGTGAGACAGGAATAAGGATTCGTCCTCTTCCTCCTGGTGCTATGGGCTAGTCAATTATTATAAAAAATATTACTGATATTTGTTTTTTCTTGTAGACGTGCTTAGGATGCTGCTTTCAGTGCACAGAGCCTGCAGGTTTAGAGATGAGCAAAAAGATTTTTTTAATGTGCATTTCAGTGTATATATAGACAGCTATTTCTTTTTTGTGACTTACCATATTGGCCTGAATATCTGTCGCACCCAAATATAAGACACCTTTAAAATTGGAAGGGGAAAAGAAAAAATACCTGAATATAATCTGCTCCCTTCCACACTGCTCCTGGCTGCATACTGGGGGGTGGGGGGGGAGCCGTGCTGCGTTGCCAGCGTCCTTTCCCCTTCCTCACTCTCCTGCTTCCCGGGGAACTACGCACGGGGCGGGCACCACTTGGCCGCGCTCCTGGCGCTGTTTGCCCCGTGTTCCTGGCTGCATACCCTGAGGTGGCGAATATAAGCTGCACCTTAACTTTGGGGGGAAAGTGTGGCTTTTATTTGGGCCAATATGGTAATATAATTTATTTTGGAAGGTGGATTTAAGTATGAAGATAAGCTTGACTTTTCAACTGCATGTTCTCTCCGTGGCATTCAATTTGAAGTCTTGCCTTTTTCAAAATACTGAGCACGGGCGGGGGGGTGTTAAACCAGCATTCAATTTTTTAAATAATCTTTTAAACCCCTGAAATAGTACAATTGCCAGTTCTGTAAAACTCACCATTGGGTGGGGCACAAGATAAATAGTAGATGAAAACTAAGAACTCCCCCTGCCCCCCACCTGGAAAATCAGAGCTTTCCGAATGGTGGAGCCAGAGAAATGGGAAGGTACGGAGCTTGACCTAAGCAGTGACATGCCCTTCTGATTAAACACTTAGTCTGGGATTTGTTTATAGAGTAGCAAAGAAATAAGGCAGATCTGACTTGAGAGGGACATACTCAAGAAACAACTTCTTTTATCGTTATAAATAGTCTCCCGTAGACTCTAGCATTTTAATTGTTAAATGGGGTTTTGTGCCATTAGAAACCATATACTGCTGAAGTTCAGTTCCTGTTGCTTTGAAACTCTTACACTCCCTGGTATGACTGTCTTTGAAATACTCCTCCTGATACAATGGCATCTTGTCTACAGGATCCTAAAATATAGAAGAACTTTCTTCATTAGTGCTTCAGAATGGTATATGTTGGCATAATGGTCACACTAAAACATTGGTTCCAGCGCTGCCGCTTTGCTTTTGGCACAGGCTAAGGCAGGCTTCCTCAACCTCGGCCCTCCAGATGTTTTTGGCCTACAACTCCCATGATCCCTAGCTAGCAGGACCAGTGGTCAGGGATGATGGGAATTGTAGTCTCAAAACATCTGGAGGGCCAAGGTTGAGTTAATCCACCCATTATTGCTATCTCATCCAGGGTGTTCAGCTGATTATGATGTGACTTTCCCCTTATTGGTCAAGATAAGCTGGTGACAGCAAAGACCACAGAATTTCTGGTGACCACCATAAAAATAATGGCCATGATTATGAGTTTTAATTTTTTAAAAAATAAATAGTTTGGCAGTTTTATCTGCATAATTGTGTTTATGTGTCTTTGCTTTCTGCACAAATTGCAGTGCTGGTGATTGCTGCAATTTCTCTCTCTCTCTCTCTCTCTCTCTCTCTCTCTCTCTCCTTTATTTAACCAGTATGTGGAAAAGGAAATAGTCAGAATCCCCAAACTCCTCACTGGGAGTTCAGCAGCTGAACTGTTCCTAATGGTCGTGTTCCCATTTGTATGGCAGGATTTGAGAGTGGCAGCCAGTGGCCTTTTAGCTCCATTAGCTTTTTAGCTTGAGCATCCCTAAGAGACTAGCATCTGGATAGGGAATAAATAGCTGCAAAAGAGCACAGTCGAGTAGAAGAGAGTGTGTTTTGGCACTTTACTCAACATAGAATTCAACTCTGGTGCAAAGAATATGTTTCTGCAGCATTTAGTTCAATCCCCCCAAGAATCAACAGCTATAGCACATAATAGCACATGAAATAAGCTGAAAATGCTGGTATAGAAATATTCGGTGTCTCCAGCAGGGACTTTCCTTTTTGAATATAAAAGTTAGAAAAACATACAGCAGACGGAACCAGTTGCATCTTCTGAAGGGCCACTTTCTCCCATACAAAGCTGCCCATCCATCACCCCATAGTGGAATTATTTCCTTCGGCAGATTCAACCATTTATAACTTTTAGGCATCCAGCAAAGTCCACCCAATTCACTCACGCTTTTAACAACATGCGGTGTCTTCTGTGAATTACTCTGCTGTAGCTGTTTAATTGATAACTACAAAAGATAATGAGAACACTGAAATAACAGTGGGAACATTTTTCTGTCATCTGTCTGAAGAGAAAACAAATTCTCATTCTCAAAATGCCCTTTGAACCTTACCAAGTATGTATGTTTAGTTAGAAAGAGTGTCCAACTCTCATCTTTAGTCCACTGTCTGTATTTCTTTTTGCTAGAGATCTCCATCCCAGCAGGGAGAATCAGATTTATAATCCACATCTTATACAAACCTGAATCTAACGGAACTCGGCCCGTTGTATCTGTGGTGATAACCTCCTCCCAACAAATCCAAGTTTACATTGTTGTACAGCTCCCAGGGCCATCATGGCTGGACATGGATAAAATTCCAAGAACCGAAAGAGAAATGACAGTCACAGACAGAACCAACCTATATGCTCTGCCATCTGCATTTGAGGATGTGCGGCTCCAACAGTTACCTGTACCTTAACTCTCAGCCCTGTCCGTATTACAGATTGCTGGACTCAACTACAACAGATCTTCCACTGTATGTGTGGTGGGGGTTTTTGGCTGGATCTAGCAGAGGCAATAGAATTGCTATTGGTGATTTCATACTTGAAGTTTCATGCTGTGCCCTGTATTGACATTAGATTAAATTAATGTTTTTGTGCTTCCTCTTCTGACACCAGACTGTTGCCGCTGCCAACTGTTGAAATACTTTTTTTCATAGATCATCTGGCTTTAGACAGCTAATTATTACATTTCAATTAATATACACTTTGCCACTCTGCAGGTGCTTTTTGAGGAATCAGAAGACCTCGGATATACTCAGAATGGATTCCGGTCTATAACAGTTCTACATGTGTTCATTCATAAGTCTATTCCATCCTGTCAGAGGCTCAGGAGCAGAAGAGCAGGGGAGAGAGCAAATAGAGAGCGGAGGAGAGGAATCAGAGGGGAGCGTAGGGGAATATGACAGTGGACCGAGAGATTCCATGAGCTTCTCCAGCGAATCAGAAGATTCCCAGGAGGGGGCGCCTATGGTAAGGGCGAGGCGAGTCCCAGGGGGGACGATCCATAAACAAGGAACCAGAGGGGAGTCCCAAAGGAGTAGCGGAGGAGTAGGACCAGTTCCCCCACCAGAGCACAGTGGGGGGGAAGAGTCACGTGAGGCAGGACCAGCTTCTCCTCCATCGGGGAGTGGGGAGACGGAGGGAAGGCCAGGTCCAGCTAGCCTCCCCGAAAGGGGGAGCAGTGACACAAGTGTAACGGTCAGAAGGAAAGTGGGAGGCTGCGTGCGCGCGCCAAGTTCAAATGTGGAGGAGCGCGGGACAGCAGAAAACCCGGATTGGGAGCCAGGTCCTAAAGCCCGAAAGAGGGGGGGGGAAGAGTCGGCAGAATCAGCGTCAGAAGAATCTAGGAGGGCTGAGACTCCGACTAGCAGAAGGACCCAGAGAAAGAAGGAACAGAGGAAGAGGTGGAGTAAGGCTAGAATCTTAAGCTGGTGTCAGGGGGGAGGAGATTCAGATGGGACTTCTACGGTCTGATGGATAGATGTAGCGTTGCGCGCTGCGCGTCTGGAAATGAGACTGAACTTCAATAAAGACTTTTTAACTTGAGCAAGAAGCAGCGTTGGTCTTGTGTGAGCTGGGACCTTGGGCAGCGCTGACACATCCCATTTCAGCATTTGTGTGGGTGTGGTAAAACAGTGTGAAAGTCCACATTTAAATGTGTATCTAAATTCATAATGAGGAAATTTATCTCAAAGTAGCATTTAAATCCATATTTTTATCTAAATGTTCACTTTTCGAACTGCATTTTATCCTAAAATACCCTATTTTTATGCACTTTGATTAGTTTTTTTAACTGAAAAATGTGTTGCAAAATTTGAAGAAATAAAAAATCCTTATTTTCTGTGTATTAATCAGGGAGATGTGCATTAGGGAGATGTTGCTCTGTCCCAGCTCCTGCCAACCTAGCAGTTTGAAAGCACACCAGTGCAAGTAGATGAATAGGTAGGGCTGCAGCAGGAAGGTAAACGCGTTCCTGTACTCTTCGGCTTCCAACACTGTGTGGTTTAGTCCTGCTAGCCGCATGACCCGGAAAGCTGTCTGTGGACAAATGCCGGCTCCCTTGGCCTGAAAAGTGAGATGAGCGCCACATCCCATAGTCGCCTTCAACTGGGCTTAACCATCCAGGGGTCCTTCACCTTTTACCTTTACCTACGTCAGCCTGGATAGGTCAGTTGGTTAGAGTGTGGTGCTGATAACGCCAAGGTTGCAGGTTCAATCCCCATATGAGACAGCTGCATATTCATGCATTGCAGGAGGTTGGACTGGATGATCCTTGGGGTCCATTCCAACTCTACAATTCTTTGATTCTATAATTCTGTGAAGTGAGAAATTGTATATAGGATTGCACCTTACCTTATAGTTGATTTACATGTGCCATTAATGTGTGAGGCACTTCACAAAGTACAAGAGGACAGATTCCTGCCCCAAGCAGCTTATACCAAACTTTTAGAAGACATCAGCCCTGTTTAGGGAAGCTTTTAATGTTTAATAGGTTATTGTATTTTAGTGTTTTGTTGGAAGCTGCCCAGAGTGGCTTCTGGGGAAACCCAGCCAGATGTGCTGGGTATAAATAATAAATTCTAATTCTTCTTCTTCTTCTTCTTCTTCTTCTTCTTCTTCTTCTTCTTCTTATTATTATTATTATTATTATTATTATTATTATACTTAGAATTTCAATACAGGAAAGGCAACAGGAAAAGAGAAAGGAGGCAGAGATAGAATAAACAGGGACTTGATTTGTTTATTTGTGCTTTAGACCTTATCGCATGGCGTCTTACAAAATGTTTAAAATTACAGTAAAATGCATTAGAATAAAAACATAAAACATATAGAACTCAAAACACCATAAAGACAAAATACAGAGGACTAAAAAAACCTGGAAAAATAAAATGGCCTTTGCCTAGTACCAAAACGACATCCAGGTGACCTGGAAGGAGTATTCCACCATCGGAGTGCTCCCACCAAGTAGGACCTTTCCCCTGTAACTAATCACTGCACCCAAAGAAGATAGTCACTTCACTGACCTTAATTTGCAAGTAGATTTTCTAGAAAGAGCACATCTAGAGATTATTCTCACACACTACTTCAACCTGCTCAGATCTGGTGAGTGAGAGAACCTTCTCATGCTACCTATCCCTTATTCACTTTAGTCTTTATCAAATGGGCCGAGTACAAGATACTCTGATAGAACCAGCTGGTTGGTGTAGCATAGCTATCTACTAAAGGCTGAAGCGAGGGCGGGTTATCGGGTATCTCCAGGACTGAGATGAAACACTCAGGGCTAAATGGAGGAAAGCGAGAGAGAGAGATTGAATTAAGCATTCTCAGCTTCCCAGTCCCACCAGGGTGGCTAACAAGCCATATTTGGTGGGGGGTTTTAATTCTACCGAACCAAAATAAAAGTGAGCCAGACAGAGGCGTAATAGTAATTAATTTTTGTTTTTTGAGGGAGGGATAGTTTTGTTTTGTGCATTCTGCATTATTGGCTATGAAACATCCATAACACAGTAAGTTGTAAGTTAGTAAACAAATTAAAGGAACGCCTCAGAGATTATAACAAATTCCACCAAACAGCATTAGCCGCAAGAATTGAATTATTTTTACCATTATGAATAATAATAAACCCAAAGTAATAATGGTGTGCCAGTAGCAAAACCAAGAAGGGAAGACATTTATAAGAGGTTCTGCAAGCCGTAGGTCCAGTAGAACAGAACAAAATGCTCAGACTTCAGTGGAGTGGGAGTGCCTGAAAGAGGAGTGTTTTGCAAATGTTCAAATTTTATTATTATTATTAATATTATTATTATTATTATTATTAGCCCGTCCATCTGGCTGGGTTTCCAAATGCTTTTCAAAATTGTGTTGTCATAAGTGTACTAGATATTACCAAGGCGTGTATGACTGTGGCTAATATGTAACTGTATGTATGTATTGATGGTTTTTTTATTTAAAACATTATTCAAAAGTTACTATGCAGCTTTGTTCAGCTTTGTATTGATCAGTTTAACACCTGCACACCAGCTCAGTGCTATCCAAAGACACATTGTAGATGGGCCCTTGTTTATGAATAAGGATGAGCAAATGAACTTATTTATATTTCATGTCAGTTTCAAATGCACTCAGCCAAGGGTCCAATGTGCCAATTTTGGCACATTAAAAAAAGGGAAAAATGCATTTAAATTATACATATGTTATGAATTTTTATATGCATTCTTTCTCTAGACAATGCATTGTGTATGTTTTTCATTTTATTTTCCTGTAAAATGTGCATTTTTGTCAGCATATTTTGAACCAAAATCGAATTGCAAAATTCAAAGAAATATGTAATCCAATTGAAAGCTGCATTCTGGCCCCACATAGAGGTCTGGGACTGGTAAACTAAGTTGGTTTATTCAGGGGCGGACCTTGTTATTGTTGTTGCTTAGTCGTTTAGTCGTGTCCAACTCTTCGTGACCCCATGGACCAGAGCACGCCAGGCACTTCTGTCTTCCACTGCCTCCCACAGTTTGGTCAAACTCATGCTGGTAGCTTCAAGAACACTGTCCCACCATCTCATGCTCTGCTGTCCCCTTCTCCTCGTGCCCTCCATCTTTCCCAACATCAGGGTCTTTTCCAGCGAGTCTTCTCTTCTCATGAGGTGGCCAAAGTATTGGAGCCTCAGCTTCACGATCTGTCCTTCCAGTGAGCACTCAGGGCTGATTTCCTTCAGAATGGATAGGTTTGATCTTCTTGCAGTCCATGGGACTCTCAAGTCTCCTCCAGCACCAGAATTCAAAAGCATCAATTCTTCAGCGATCAGCCTTCTTTATGGTCCAGCTCTCACTTCCATACATCACTACTGGGAAAACCATAGCTTTAACTATACGGACCTTTGTTGGCAAGGTGATGTCTCTGCTTTTTAAGATGCTGTCTAGGTTTCTTTTGTCCCAAGAAGCAGGCGTCTTTTAATTTCGTGACTGCTGTCACCATCTGCAGTGATCATGGAGCCCAAGAAAGTAAAATCTCTCACTGCCTCCATTTCTTCCCCTTCTATTTGCCAGGAGGTGATGGGCCCAGTGGCCATGATCTTCGTTTTTTTGATGTTGAGCTTCAGACCATATTTTGCGCTCTCCTCTTTCACCCTCATTAAAAGGTTCTTTAATTCCTCCTCACTTTCTGCCATCTGAGGTTGTTGATATTTCTCAGGAGACAGATGAGGTGATCAGGCACTCCCATTTCTTTAAGGATTTGCCATAGTTGGTTGTGGTCGACACAGTCAAAGGCTTTTGCATAGTCAGGGGTGGACCTTGGTAATATGCAACCCTGTGGGAGGCCAAACTTTGACACCCTTCCCCCACCCCTTGCTGTGCCGAATTAACCTGGGTTTAGGGAAGGAGGTGCAAGACTCTGGCAGGGTCCTAGGGCCCTCCTACCTCCTTTCCAAACCCTGGTAAGCACTTGCCTGGTTTTGGAAAGGAGACCAGAGAGGTTTAGGACAGTCAAGAGGCTGTCAGCGCTCTCACGCCTCCTTCCCCAAACCGAGCAAGCGCTTTAAGAAGGCACCCTCCTCAGCTGCGTGCCCAGTTCTTGCGGCCACAGTTCTTGTGCTGCCCCACATCCGCCTCTGGTTAATTCTAAGGATTTCTCTTCCATCCCTGCTGACATGCTTCCAGTCTAAGGACAAGAAGCAATAGGAATGGGGAAGGGAAGGGACACGGATGAAGGGCAAAGATAAATCCGGTAAGGTCTGGAAAGCAAGATAAGGCTTAAATACCATTGCGGGAGCCCATTGGATGTCATGGGAGAGCATTCCTGTGATAGGGAGCAGCCAAAGAGAAATGGCAGAGATGGAAAATGGAAACAGAGATGCAGTGCTTTGAACAGAAATTTGTGGCAGAGGAACAAAGAAAACCATAGAATACATGAAGGGAGGAGGATGTTGATTCTAAATTCTATGATTTAGAATTTTAGGTAATGGAACTGCAAGCTATATGGGGCCGTGTAATCTAGTGGAGTGTGGATGGATGCATGTGCAATAATTGTTTAAGAAGAGGGTCGTAAGTGATCCCAGAAAACAAAGAAGAGGAGGGATTGCTAACCCTGGTGCAACTACTGCAAAGTGTGTCATTGATAAATTGATGTTATACAGGCTATTCTTTTAACCCTGTCATTCCCAAAGGACTGCATAAATGTACTTTAACTAGTGACATGAAAAGAATATTACTTGCAGTTATGCAGAAACATCCATCATGACCCATTGACACTGATGTTGTAGAGTATATCTGAATCTCCAGATTGGCTGCTCCCTTTACTCTGCTGCAGGCCTCTGAATGATGCCATCCCTCTGGTACCATCAGTATCCAGGATGCACCAGTGAGAGCTTTAGAACATGGGTGCAGCATTGATTTATAATTTTAAAGACACTCCCTGACACAGGACACTACTCAAACCTTTCTTAGGAAATGATAATTTGCAGGCATGCATACCCTTAGATCCCATGGGCTTGTAAGAACAAAGTTTGAAACTGTGATACTAACTGCTGAGTCAGTTTCTGGATTCAGGTTGCGCATGTTACACCAGTTCTCACTTTGTATTTATATTTACAGGTCCCCACCCCACCCCCACAAAGGCAAAAAGTTGAATATTCGTTTTCAACTTTTAAGTAGTTTCTGCTTTAATTGCTAACACAAATGTTCACAATGGAATGAAGCAGAAACTAGCATGGTCCTTGTTCAATAATAATATGCAAATTCATTAAGCATCCACAATTCTTGAAAAGCAAGAGGAATCAGTCAAAGTAATTCAGCTTTCTTGGGACCCTGTGGCTCTCCTTAAAGTACCCCTTGCAACATAGGCATTTGCCCCTACCACGAGGAAGTGATTGAACTTTGCTTTTTCTCATTGGGTATAACTCAGCCAACTCATGAGATTGTACACATGCTTTAAATCTCACCACTGAGTTTAACTTCTAGAAGGGAAAAGGCAAACATTAATACTTCACAGCAAGTGGAGGTATTTCAAATCATGCTGGTCTACAAAGGATTCCAGATCCCCAGTGAACTGGCTGCCAAGTGGCTACTGGGCTAAGTTCAAGGTGCTGGGTTTGGAGTGTAAAGCCCTATGCAGCTGGGACCAGGATGCCTGATGGACGGTGTTCTGCAGGCGAGGTCCCTTCACACAATGTAGGGACTGGACCTTTGGCACCGTGCCACCTGCCCCTCGGAATCCCCTTCCTCTGAGTATTAGACAGGTACCACCTCTGTTTTATGTTTGGCAACTACTGAATACCTTCCTCTTCCAGCCTTTTAAGTTGATATCTTTCTCAGCCTGTGTCTTTATTGGAATTGTTTTTTAAGATACAGTGTTTGTTTTATCGTTTGTTTGCTGCCCTGGGCTCCTTTGGGAGGAAGAGTGGGATATAAATATAATAAACAAATTCCCTATCACTTGACTTCCTATCACAGTATCAATCTTTTGCTTCTGACACCACATTGCTCTTTGCCAAGAATTTTTACAAAAAAAATACAGATAAATAATACACAATGGCTGGTGAAATAATAATAAGTGCATTTAGGGGAAAGGGGGATGTATCTCAGATTTTCTTCTCTCATATTCTCCCTCTTTACCAGAAACAATCTTGATTTTATCTATCTATCATCTTTCTATCTTATCTATCACATCATCATCTGTTCCCTGGTAAATCACCATCCTTCCCTTGCTATTGTGGGGTTTTGTTTTTTAACTCTGTGGAGCTGCCTTTTTAATGTTTTAATATTGGAGTGAATTGCTATTGCTGCTGTTCTTCAGGCTTCCCTCTCTAGGGTCTTTCAGAGTCAAAACTCTGAAGGCAGATTTGGCCGAACCCCCTCATCTGTTAGAGCTACACATTAGAGAGCTGGGGGCTCTGAGGACCAGCCACCCCCCACCCACTGGTGACAGGTTCAGCAGCCCCATGCCAGGAGGCAATGGTGAATCTTCATGCAGAGGAGAGCTGCATGTGGACATCCTCTTTCACGGTTCCCAAGGCAAGGCCTGTCTGGCAGGTGCGTTGGCAGCAAGGGCTGGGATCACGCACCCACACAACCCGTTGAGACATGCTTGAAGTGGATGAGAGGGCTCATCTGCAAACAGACACACACCCCAAAGAGAGGTGCATTTAAAAAGCTTGCAGCAGCCAGAAAAAAGCCTCCAGTGCTGTATATTAATGTGGTTCTTCTTCTGAAAACAGGTGTTAACACACACATACCCTCATTTTCATCTCAAAAGGTATACTTTGCTTGGTCCTTCTAGTTTCATCTGAGTCCCTACAGTAGAAAGGTGGAATTTGGACCATAATGTGAACTGTAACTCAAGGTACTCTTGAGTCAGAGGCAAGGTGGTTTGGATCAAATGCTACTTTCCCCCACTCTGGCATGGAATGAGGAAGAGTCACTATTTCCATTTCTTTGTTAAGAAGGTTATTGTTCCATTGCATGCTTTGAGTTGTAACAGTTTTAGTAGCCATGTTGAATAACATGAACACCAGTTGGTGCAATAAAACACCAGACCAACAAAAATTAACGCCTTCTTGAACATTAACTCCAAGTAATGATACTGTCACATTATCCCAGGCTTAAATATGAGACAGAGGGGAAGATAAAAACATGTTTTCAGGTTGTCTGTGAGCTTGTTTTAGGGAAATGTTACAAATCAGGCATAGGGTTCAGTAGGTCATGTAATGGAGTTCAGGATTCATAAAAGGAGAAATTCTGGGCATTGGGAGGGACATTTTGTGCTCATCACTTACAGTTGCTTCAGTGTTGTGAATCAGGATCCATTTTTTAACCATGGGAGTAGTTAATTTCTCCCCTAAAACTACACATTTATAAGGAAATGAAAAATCAAATCAAAAACAATGATTGAAAATACAAAATGGAATGTGCAGCATTGGTCAAAATATTGTTTCAATATAACACTTTTAGTATTTTAATAAGACTTCTGCTTCAATGGGGTCCCTTCAGGATGTCAGAAGAGTGATGCCTTAAATGCAGTGTACCTGCTCACATATTTGGCTGTCTTTAAAATTCCATTTGGATTTAGGAGAATTAAGGGGTTCCTATCTGTGTTCACTGAAGGGTTTTCAATTTCATTCTGCCTATTGAACTAAAAAATGTGAACTATTACTTTGTTGATCTTGTTCTTGACCTGAACTGCATTACGAACTGAGAATGTGTTCTTAGTGAATTGTTAAAAGTTCTTTGAAAACTTGTAAATCCCTGTAATTTATGTTCCTCTGGTCTCCATCTCTTCTTTTTTCCCTTCTGTTTTTAATTTGAGTAGTGTTCTGTCCAAGTGTGCATACTTGTAAAATGCTAGTTTTTCAAAGTACAATTTATGGTTGCAACCATAGGGTTTTACAGCAGTCCTAAAATTATAATAGATTCCAAAAAGCCAAATTTGGGTCAAGCAGCTCTTTTATATTATTATATAATATATAATAAAAATATTTTTATTATATTATTATTGTCATCATCGTCAACTTACCAAGTTTCCCTTGTCTAGCTCTGATGTTGACAATTCTCGCTAAGACATTATGGAAGAAGCTAGTCACTTAAGAGTTTCTCTGGAAGATGCCATTAGCAGCTTCACTCTGTGGCTCAAGATATGTACTGTTATAAACCCTACTCACATGACAACAGTTCCATTTATCTAAACAATTCCCCTTTTAAAGTCTATGGCACTGATAGAAACTCGGATAAAAGAGCAAATGGGAGGATCTTTCTGGCTCTGTGCATATTGATTCCCACTGCAGTACAGCATGCAGTCTCCTTCCCTTTTTGGTTCTGTGTCGCTCACGGGCGTCTCTCATCCCCCCCCAACACACATCTGGAGAGGCATTTGATAGGAGCAGCTCCCATTTTCTGACCATCTTTGAATCCTGTCTCCTGCCCTCCAGCAGCTTGCTCTGCCTGCCTGCAGGTATTCATCGCCTCTTTGCAATATTTCTGTCTCGTTTATGACACCTTGAGTGAAAAAGTGTAAGGTTGTGTTATTATAGTATAAGGGAGAGAAGATAGGGTGCAGCAAGAGGGAGAAATAAAAAAAAACATGGAAAATGGGATGGGAAGTTGACAAAACAAAAAATTATTATGTATTGGAGTGTATATGTGAACTTTATGAAAATTTAATAAAATATAATTGGGGGAAAGATAAAATTAGTTTCTCCTGTGCAGTTACTGTACATAAAAAGAAACTGTGAGGACAACATTTTGAGCTGAAAGGTTTTTGTTTTGTTTTTAATCAACATGTTCAGCTTGGTTTTCTCTCTGTTAACATTTTTCTGTCACCCTTGTGCCTTATTTTGCTCTGGCTTCCAGCTGCTCTGGGCAATCGGCCCCTGTTCCTCTCATGTTGTGCTGTCTCCATTTCCCAGGTGATTGTGCAGTCGGGCCGCCATCCCACTGTCCTGCAAAAGCTCTGCCAGCTGCCTTTCCAGTACTTCAGCGACCCTCGCCTCATCAAAGTGCTCTTTCCCACGCTAATAGCTGCTTGTTACAGTAACCCCCAGAACAAGGTGATCCTGGAGCAGGAGATGAGTTGCGTGTTACTCGCCACATTCATCCAGGTACGTGGTTTGTTTGTGTATCTCTGCTTAGCCATTTCTGTGCCTATGAAACAAATATGCATTAACTTACAATAAAACCAGGGTTTCTTTTCTTCTCTCTCCAAAATGAAAGATCCAACATGTGTCCAAGAGTTTTTCCCCTTAAGGAGCAGACATATGCAGAGTAATGTTAATATTATGTTCCATTCTTATTTAAATTAGCAGGACTAGTGAAATGTTGAGGAACTTATATTTAATAATGGATGGGGAAGTCCTTAAAGCCTGCAATCCTATAAGTGTACATTTTTATATAATCAGACTCAAATGTAAAGATAAATGGAAGTACATATATACACAGAGAAACAATGCTTTTTATCACAGATTTTGACTATTGATAGGGTTGGCAACAGTGTATACCAACTATGCTAAATATGCAAAGTTTTAAAACTCTAATTTATGAAAGCAGCCATTTCTGCTTACTTGAACTGTGCATGTTTGCGATATCATTCTGCATCCTGTAATTTTATTTAAAAATCAGGTGCTACACACTTATATTATGGAATTACTATTTTTTCTAATTTCTGAATGTGCCATGTTTTAGAGTTGTTGGAATTAATAGCTGTGGAGTGTTTTTTCCTTCATAGCTGATAGCATATCTCTGCCACCCACCAAGCCCTCTGCTCCTGCCCCTTCTCTCCACCTCAGAGGTGCTTGCAAGGAAGCTGAACTTCAGGGGTTGTGCCTGGACAACTGCAGCCAAATGAAGAAAATTAAGCTTGTTTGTTAATTGATCCAAACAGGCTAAATGCCTGAAGGCTAAATGCATTGTCAGCTTTTAGGTAGCTTCATAGTTTTACTGCTCAAGATATTAGGAATATAGAAAATTGTTGTAACATATGCATACATAACTGAAACATTTTAGCTCCTGAAACATTTTTTTAATGCATAAAACAGCAACAGCTTACAAAATGTTGTTTTTTAATGCTTCTGATAGTACTGTTCAGAAGCAGATGCTGCAAGAAGAAAACCCCCCCTAGGAGTGCTGGTCCTTATGTGGATAAGGAGTTGTTTGCTTTCCCAGATAAGCAGCTGGCAGTCAACTATTTGATTTGGAAAGTATATCATAAATAAAATCAAGCTTAATTTTACTGAGAATTGATTTAGGTACTTCAGCATTTTGATTTCTGGTCTGCATGAACATATCCAGCTCAGCAGCCTGAAGATATGTTTGTTTCTCCCAGGCTTTGGGCGAATGGTTTAGCCATCAGAAACAAAACTCTAATATAGTAATATTAAACAAACAAACAAACAGGCTGTAGAAAATGCAAAAAAAAACTCCCCCACCCCAGATACTGTGAATGAAAAACAGGCATGCATTTGTTCTTAAATTTCAACTTGCTATCATGGGGAGACACAATCTGTGCGCCTTCCTGAGGCAAATATCCTATTTATTTCAGCAGGGAGAGTCCTCCCTCTGCGGGGGAATGTGAGATAGCTGACCCCAGGATTGGAAAATAAATGTTTACCATATGGAAGAAATGGGGGGGGGGGGGAATGGTCTGGTTGCATGCATCTGGGGCTGTGTAAAGATGCAGTAAAATACAGAAAATGTATAAATGTCTTCTTATTAGTAAAACATCCACCCTTCCACCCTTGCTGCTGTATAGCGTCTTTCCTCTTATTGTCTCGGACAACAGCTTTTTTTCCCTTTTTGTCCCTAAAACTACTTATATTAAAATAGAAGATGGTATTACTTTAGCAAGAATGTTTGAATTCAGCTTTCACCTGCTGCCTAGGGAATCATTCTCTCTTAGTTACATTTCATAGGGTACATAATCCAAGCATCAAAAGCCCAGAATTATGGTCCTCATGTTGACTCCTGAGAACATGAAGTAAAGATGCCTTAACAGGACTGAAATAGGGCACAGTGTGCCTTAATTATACCATCCGATCTCAAGGAAGCCTTCTTTGTGTCAGGAGTTCCTGCACTGAGCTGATTCGTTGGGTCTGGTTCCATTTAAGAATCTATTCCCATAAAATAACTCAAAGAGATTTCACAGTAAGAACATCAACCATTTTTTAAAAATCCATGTGCACAAACAGTGAAAACACAATAATATATTTAAAGATTTGTGCCATGTAGAGAAATAATTCATTTTTCAGTCCATAATAGCCTTAAGCCAACAGTTCAATCTTTAAACCCCTCAGGAGAGTAAGCACTGCCATTTGTTCTCAATTGTTGTCTAAGACACTTTGCAATTCTCTTATCATTTTTGTTGCTGTTTATTTGTTTGCAGGTTTATAAATGAATTCACAACCAAAAGCTACCAAAGTAGTGTACAAAAAAATTACAAAATATTACAGACACATTAAACTAAAAGCAATATTAGTATTTCTACAGTTGTACAATTAATATTTCCTAATAGGACTGGGTCACACTACAGGTAAAGCCTTTTTAAAAGTGTTCAATATCCATCTAAATATCAGGACAGTAGGAGCTCATCTAATTTAAGCTGGTAACTAATTCCAGATGAGTAGAGCTGCAACACTGAGGCACCTGGTTTCTCGCACATGCCAGACCCGACCACTGGGGCATGTGGCATTACCAGCAGTGCCCCATATGAGGAGAATGGCTATGAGGCAGGAAAGTGACCTGGTATCAGTTGCCACTGCTGCTGCTGCTGCTGTTGTTACTGATATTAATTGATCAGAAACTCTGGAGACTGGCTGCCAGTCAGTGTTGGCAACCCTGCACTAAGTGGACCAGTGGTCTGACTGCGTATACAGCAGCAACGTATGTCTGGGTCAAAAAAACCACCTCAGCTACCACTGCAAACATTTTAAAGCAGTTTGTTGTTGATTTCCAAGCTGTTGTTTCCTGCAGCACCACTGAGACCTTTCCAGTCACTCCACAAATGCATAGACTGATAAGGTCCTCTAGCCCAACCCCCTGCAATGCAGGAATCTCAATGGAAGCATCCCTGGCAGGTGGCCATCCAAGCTCTGCTTAAAAACCTCCAGCTCCCGAGGGAAACAGTTCCAGTTGTTTTGGTAAATTGTGTTCAGCAACAGAGCTGCATGGCATTGCCTGAGAAGTCTTACAGTAGAACTTCTCTTTGTGATTCAGGCCCGCTGCATTGTACACCAGCCAGGAAAATCACTTTTGTACAGTGTACAATGTTTGTCATACCCACTGAAATCAGTGGACTTAGTTGGATGTACTCCAGCATGATGACTTTGCGTCCTGCCTTCAGTGCTGGAGGCTGCACTCCTCTGATCATCAGCTGCTGGGAATCACACGGGGGGGGGGAGAGCGCTGTTGCCCTCAGGTCTTGCTTGCAGGCTTCCCTTGGGCATTTGCTTGGCCCCTGGGAGGACATCACTCTTTTGTAAAATTGCGTGAGGGGGTGGTGTTTGATCTTCCCTCTGTGGTGCTGAACATTGTTGGGTTTTGTTTCTGTAGGATTTCACACAAAGTTCAAGCCAGACAGATAACCAGTCTTCCCAACAAAGGGGTAAGTATAATATGGCCCCTTGGGAATTGCATAGCAATCGTGCCTTGTAGCTTTTAGGAGGCAAACAGACCAAGGTGTTGATTGCATCCTGCTCCTCGTGGATCATGTAGCCTCTGTCCTTGAGGGGAAGTCATTGCCTTCTGAAAGAACCTGGGAGAACTCTTCATAAAGAAAGGGCTTGTCAGCCAAATAAAACATAGCAATACTGTGCAGCCAGAGAGTTACCAGGTGGTATTTGAATGTTGATGGCATTGCGTGGAAAATGATTGGCCCACAGCAGAAGGGATAAAGAGTTGTGGGGTGCTTTGAAGACTAACAGATTTGTTACTGGCATAATCTTTCATGGACTTAACAGAATTTCTTATGGAGTAGGCTTGGCCCAGCGATAGTCAAGATGTTGCAGATTCCCAACTCGTAACATCGCTGATCATTGGCTGTGTTGTCTGGGTCTTATGGCAGTGCACAACATCTAGAGGGCACAATGTTGGCTACCTACCCCGGAGCCAGCCTATGGTGCTTATGCTGTCATTTTCAAAGCAGCTGTGGGGAAACCTGTGGCCCTGCAGATGGCGATGGACTCCAGCTCTCATCAGCCTCAGCCAGCATGGCTGAGGTAATGGATGATAGGTCTTGTAGTCTTGCAACAAGGAGAAGTCCTTGCACCAATTTATTCTTGCTTTGTAGGGTGTTGGACTAGATGACCCTTGGGGTACCTTCCAACTCTACAGTTCTGTGATTCAATGGGACAACTTCATTGGATGCAATCCATAATTTGTTTATTAGAAGCTTCCTTCCTTCCCATTGATTTTTGTACCACCCACGGGGATGATGCATCTGTTTTTCAAAATTTTAGAGATTATGTCTCTCCTATGTGCAAGGTCTATGCATGCAGGCCAAAAGAATGCAATCGGTTTCCTTAATAAAACCTGGCAACTGACTACAGGACTGTGAACTTCCTTGAATGTTGCCCACCCCTGCAAGGGGTCTGCAGGGGCATCGGAGGGGGCCAGGTGCACCTCTCTTCTCTTCAGTTTCTTCTTCTGAAACGTTGACCTGTTCTCCAACATATAATGGGGATGAAAATTTAATTTCCTGACAGAAAAAGAGTCATGTCCAGCCATTTTACTATCCAGAAACAAAACATACACAAGCATTTTTACCCTCCTGTTTTTTCATTTTACAACAGAATAGTTATGATGACGTTCTTTGTTCCTTGCTTGACAGAAAAGATCTTCAGTTCTCAAGATTACCTTGAGCTCTCTAACCGGTTCCCTCGCCAGACTTGGGAAGAGGCACGACAGTTCTTCTTGAAGAAAGAGAAAAAATAAGCGGTGTGCGTGTGTTTAAACTTTGAAAGCATCTTACCTTTTCCCGTTATTAAGTAATTTGTTGTTCTCTTTAAGAAGGTTTTTTTAAAGATCCTTTTATACTAAAAATGCATATACTGTAGTTATATATATAAATATAATTTGCACTATTTCAGTCAGAAGAACTGTACATACTTTAAAATCCTGTTTATGGCTGTTTTGAAAATAAAAGAGATTCCCCCCCCCCTTAATATGTGCCACATCAAGGATCCTTGTACTCTGTGGTGTAGCATGTCTGTAAAGCTGCTGATTTTTGTGTCTAAATATTGGCAATGGGCACAATGATCAAGAAGTTCCATTGCACTGAATGGGGGCTGTGCTAGAGAGTTCTAACACTCTCTTGCTCCCGTTCATTCCTGTGGGCTTTTGTGCCAGGAGAATTTCCTAGTGGAATATGTCCATGGTTGCGTTCTGTATAACTTGTAATAAAATAATTTATTCTGTTTCATTGTCTGTTTTGCATAACTTTTTATACAATGCTCCTGGCATATTCAGTTGTTTAGAAAGCACAAAATCCTAAATTTAGATAAATAAGCTATGGAAATCTAACCCAAATGCTTGGCAAAGCCATTTAAGACTCCTGGGCTTTGTATCCAGTTTACTTTACATTTTGTGGGAACGTTGCAGAAGAATGTGTACAGTCACAGCAATTGTTCTGAATTGTCTGTATATGGCAAGAGTTTTCACTAAACTTATTAAAAGCAATATCACAACTGTTGAGGTCGTTGTTGTTGGTTTCGTTCTCTACCTTGCAGGAAACTCAGCATTAGAAATATGACCGTCGTGGGACCATAGAGAGCTGCCTCATACTGAGTCTGACCTCTGCTCCATCTAGCTCCGTATTATCGGCAGCAGCTCTACAGATTTTCAGACAGGAGTCACTCCCAACCCACCTGGAGACGTCAGGGGTGGAACCTGGAACCTTCTGGCTGCAAAGCAGATGCTCTTTCCCTTTGTTCAAACATGCCTGGCCCCTGGAAAAAATGTTAACTTCTACTGTATAGCCCGCTCAGCAATGAAGCTCACTGGATGACCTTGAACCTGTCACCCCATCCTGGCCTCATCTCCCCCACAGGGTTGTTGTGAGGATAAAATGGGAGCAGGGAGGGAATTGTGCGCCTCCTTGAAGGAGGCTGGGTTGGAAAAGAAACAACCACGTCAGCAAACACAAAAGAGCAGCTGACCAGAGAGGCCTTATTTCTGACCCTCTCCCACCTTCCACAATCACCATCTTCCCTTCCATTGCATTTGTTGAATGAATTGATAGCCCCCTCCCTTCCATAAGTATTTCCAAGGATTAAAATATCTCAATTGTGCAACCCTCTAGCACTTCCTTCCATATTCACATATGTTTCAGACTGGTTGGGGAAAGGGTCCATCTCATACTGTTTTTTAAAGGCAAAAATGTTCTCACAGGAAATCACAGCTGTGTCAGAACAGATGTGGGGGACAAGAACCAGAGTGCATCTTTCCAAAATAGCATTGCAGTAAGCAGCAGTATCACAGAGGTAAATTCTGAAGTGAAGCTACCATAGAGAGCCACCCCCCCCCCATTCAGCCACGTCGATGCATTGCATATTTGCAGGCACACAGAAATATCAAAGAGAAGCAGCGATCCTACGCTATAGTATCCTGGGGAGAAGCTCCATTGAATTTGGTGGCACATCTAACTGTGTAGGTTCAAATTGTAAAATGCAGTCAACTCTTAAAAAATGAATTTGGACCCTCTGAAATGCAATGTTTGGTTTTTAATTAGAAATACAAACTACCTTGCCCTGTGGTCATTTTGGACAAGCCTACCCCCACACACCTGTCAGTCACCTGACATCACAGTGCCAGTTGAATCAACATTAGAAAAATATTTGTGGGCATGACTCTTTGGGACTTGGAGTGAGCGCCATCCCTGCAAGACTTGCTGCAAGCAAGTTATTACAGCAAACTCTGCAGTGCTCAGCCAATAACAGCGGAGCTTGCTGTCTCCCCCCTTCAGCAGACAGCAAGCTTTGCTTGCCAAGAAACCAGGAGCACTTTCAGGCTCCTGGTTTTTCCTTTGCAGCCAGGTCTTGCTTGCTCCACACCTGATGTCACTTTTGCCAGTTGTAAGGCTGTGGGTGTGGTTTGAGGGAAACTTGGTGGGCCAAGCTGGGACCTGCGCAAGACCTAGTTGGGTTCATAGACCAGAGGTTTCCCAGCTCTGTGCTGGTCTGAAATTTTAAAAACTCATCAAAGGAAAGGAAAGTAGTATTCAGTCTTTGCTTTATTATTTTCATTCTCTTTTAATACAGTGGTACCTCAGGTTAAGAACTTAATTCGTTCTGGAGGTCTGCTCTTAACCTGAAACTGTTCTTAACCTGAAGCACCACTTTAGCTAATGGGGCCTCCTGCTGCCACTGCGCCGCCGCTGCACGATTTCTGTTCTCATCCTGAAGCAAAGTTCTTAACCTGAAGCATTATTTCTGGGTTAGCGGAGTCTGTTACCTGAGGAGTCTGTAACCTGAAGTGTATGTAATCTGAGGTACCACTGTACTGTTGCCCTTCCATCCCAAGATGTCTGATTTAATGCCTATAAAATTCAGCTTGGGATCTGACTATCAGGAAATGACTTCAGAAAGCCACAATGAGCAACAAAATGGAGTTAAGTGTCCTGGTAGAATCAAGAATCCATGATACAGTTTCCTGCAAGAATAGACCAAAAAGGAAGGGACTGGAGGCATCTGTGTTAGTACTGACAAGTGGGATTTAGACAATTCCTTTCGGCTCCTTGACAGAGATGCTCGCAGGTGTTCCTTAATCCTGTACCAGGAAAAGATAGCTCATTAAGCCCATCTAATTGTGCACAGCACCATGAGGTTGGGCTTGGTTTTGAAAAAAGGCAGAGCTGTGCAAAGAAGTTGCCCTCCACCATTTGGCTTGTTTAAAAGGAGATCACCCAGATAACAGCAAGAATTCTCTGCTGGTGGCATTTTCCTGCAAGATGTAGCCTGAGACAAACTGTAGAAATACTTTTGATCAGGATAGGTTTGCTAAAAAGCCGTAAGACGGCTGTGATTAGCCTTCCAAGAAACCACACCAGGATTGCAATTTTTCCTCAAGTCTCAATTTTTCCTCAAGTCTCATTGCTTGATGGAAACATGAGGGGGACACAGGCGTATCCAGGATTTTTGGTGGGAGGGCAGGTCTTTTGTTAGGGGGGCAGAACCTCAGTTTCCTATGTATTTTTATTTATTTTTATTGACTTGGGGGAGCAGCATCAGGGAGGGGTCCCTGCCCCCCTTGGAAGAGGAGGGTACACCCTTTGCCAGCCTAGTGCCCTCCAGAAGTTTGGGACTATAACCCCCATCACAGGCATGCTGACAGGTGGAGGGGAGTTGCTAGATTGAAGCATCTGGAAAGCACCAGGCTGGGAAATGCTGGCACGGCAATAACCCATTCATAGGTGTGCTTATCTGGAATTAAGCCCCGCTGAGCCCAATGGTGTAATGGTGTAAAGACCTTAGTAAGTGGATTCAGGATTAGTAGTTTATAGAACAATCTTGAGCACGTTTACTCAGTCCCTCCCCCTGGGGCTCAGGGGGGCTCCCATCTTTGTGTGCAATAAAGCTTGAAGTCAGAATCTTTCCACACAGGTCCATGGAGTTCCACGGCCAGCCCTACCATTAGACAAAAGGAGTTTGGTCAAAGCAGCTTCTGAAATTGTTGTATGTGTTTGTGTGTGTGTTTATTAAAAGATTTTCCATAAGTAACAAAAGTACATTCAGTGTCACAGTTTTCAAATCGTAGAATTCTTCATACAGGTCAGTTACAGTCAGTTTGAGACATTTTTGTTGAGGGGGAATGAGAAGTGGGGAGAGGGGAGAAAATAAAGAGAAAAAGAGACTTCCGGGTTGGCGCCATTGTTTAATGGCGGATTCCCTCCGAGCTCCGGAGGGAATCGGCTCCGTAGCGTCTGGGTCTGGCCGCTGCGGCGAAGCGGGGACCCTTAAAATCACAGGCGCGGATGCCTGTGAACACAGAGACTCGGCGGGCACCATTTGCGCCCCCCCAATCCGCGCCGGAGCCTTTTTAAAGGCTTCGGAGCGGAGGCAGGGTGAGGCGCGGTGCTGAGAGTACTCCCTCGCCTACGGAGTGAAGCCGCAAGCCATAGACAGAGAGCGCCAACTTCTTCCAAGACCGACTGGACTCTAAAATATAAACCTGTGAGTAATACGGAGATTGGAACGTTAAAAAACTTAATTCTGGATTTGGAACGAGCGGGAAGGGGCTAAAAAGGAAGTCACCCCCCCCCTCTTTGTAAACAATTTAAAGCAAAGGACTGGGCAACTAAGGTCGAGAGAACCTGTTTCTTAGTGAAAAGATCTTGATTTCACGGTTTTGACACTATAAGGATTTACTGGAGGATAAAAAGAATTTGGGGACTGAAATTTCACCCCCCCCCCCCCGAGACCCGGGAACGTCCTAAGAGAAAGTCTGTTGCATGGAAGATTTTGACAGCTGTCAAGAGAGCTGCGAGTCAGCTAGTTGCCAGCTGGAAAAAGAGAACATTGTTTCTGCTGTTTTTGTTGTTTTATTTGAAAATAACGAGGGCTGATACAAATTAACTGGACTTTTGGTTTTGAGTTGAAAGGAATATTAAGGAACTAAAATCCCCCTAGAGGGGTAATAGGGATACTACATTACAAAAATGGCTGGAGCACGTAAATTTCAAGCAGAACTGGATAGAACACTCGCTCTCTTGGGAAATTTGAAAGATGAATACAATGTTATGTCTACAAAGATATCACTACTACACTGGACAGTGAACAACAGTTTTGAGCCTGATAAGGACTTGAAACAGGAAGCCTACTTAACTGAACAAGTAAATGAAACTGAAAGTGCAGAAATGATGGAGCAAGGTGCTGTCTTTGAAGAAAATGAAGGAGAAGCAGGAGATGTGCAGGAGTTAAAGGAGAGTTACAATATGAGGCCTGACATGATGATAAAAAAGGACAATAAAAATTGGATGTGGAAAGCCTGGTCTGAATGGGAGATTATAAATCTGCGGAAGGTGAAAGCTGGAGCCTTGGGGACATCTGGATCTGTAAGAAATTTGAAACAAGAGTTGGAGCCCCCCATAGGCTTCGTGTTCAAGTATGGAAGACTGGCTGGAAGCAACAAGGATTCTGCTGGGCCGGAGCCCCTCCGAGACTTGGGGTTTAACATTAAGGACTATCAAAGAGACCGGCAGAAAGGAACTGAGAGAGATAAAAGGGCCTCGGACGTGAGGTCTCCAGGCTAAATAAATAACATAAAGACTGATGGACATTGGTTGGGGACTGGAACCGGGAAAAAGGGCGGGTGGAGGTTGGGATCCAAAGGGTACATAAGGATAATTTGTTTTTCTTTTCATTTTTAATTAGTGGTAAGGAAATTGGGTAAATCGTGGAAGGGAAATTTTGGTCGACTTTAGGAAAAAGGTTTAAGAACAATTAATGAGGTATAAGTATTGATGTGTGTTTTTAATAAGGTAAAATTGGTTTCTTCTTTTTTAAATTAATTGAAAATAAGATTGTAAAAAATAAATGGAGGAAATGGAAAAAAGAGGCAAAGTAAAATAATGGTATGTTAGAATAAATGTATAAATTAAGGTAAAGAAATAAGTTAAGGACTTGCTGAACTGATAATTTAAATTGGAATACAAGAAGGGGAGGTGTGAGGAGGTCTGAGAAATAAGGTTAAGAACAATAAGTATGAATAATTTTATGTGTTTCTTTTCTATTTTTTCTTTTTTTGTTGTTTAATTTTGTTATGTATTTTTTTGTATATTTTTTGTTCTTGTTTAATTCTTGAAAATGCTAATAAATATTTAATAAAAAAAAAAGAAAATAAAGAGAAAAAATGGTGGAAGGGGGCAAGGTAAGGAAGACAGCAAACTTTCATTTTTTACATGGTATACGAGTGGTGCTTTTTTGACAGCGTCACATGGATAGGTGTCATATTTTTGTTGGCAGAGCAAGAGGTCAGAGGGCCCAAGAAATGGTTGGTTGCAGCTGATTGGTTGCAGTGTGTTTTGATGGGGGGGGCGTTGCTGGCTTCAGTTAGCCATACTGATTCGTATGTTGTCTGGGGGGTGGGATTGGTCATTGTCTTGTTGGGCTGTGTATGTGATAAAGGGAAGCCCCACGGGGTGAAGGCATCCTCTTTCACTTGTCCCTGTAGTTTTGTTGGCTAGTTTTTCTAGTATGGCGATTTCCCATACAGTTGGGTACCAGTGGTCCATGGACGCTCCCAAAAGGTCTCTCCAGTTATGACACTCCTAGCTGCTGTAAGTGACTTAAAAGTTTTTTGTCATGTGAGTGTGCGTTATTGTCTCAGAAGTTATTTAGTGTTCTTTCCTAAAAGTGTTACCTGTTTTATTATTTTGCAGATTTCTTGTAAGACAGATATCCAAAAGGATTGAATTTTTGGGCAATCCCACCATATTGTGGAGGTATGTGCCCATGGCGGTACAGCCTCTCCAGCACCTAGGTGAGGTTCCTGGGTTCATCATTGCTAGCTTACATGGTGTTAGGTACAATCTGTAGATAAGTTTCAAAGTGAGTTCCCACCTGTTGGCTGAGAGGGCTTTAAAGGGTGGTTTGGTCCACAGCTTCAACCATTGGGTTGAGTTTATTTCGTAACCTATGTTGTGTTCCCATTGGTCTTTGCTTGTGGTATTGAAGCCTTGGAGCTGTGTTTTTTATATTGCTGTGTCACTCTGCTGACAGCAGTTTTTCAAAGTTAGTCAATGGCCTAGTATGTGCTGCCTTTGTTTCTGGGTGGCTTAAGAAGGCATGTAGTTGGTGACAGGCCAGCCAGGATATTTGGTTGTCTCCTAGTTCATTCTGTGTTTTTGTATGGGGTTGCCATTTTTGTAGAAGTCTGTTAGGTGGTGTAGGCCTTTGGCTTGCCATATCCTCATTTGAAAGCTATGTGGAGCCGAGGGTGGTAAACCTGGGGGATTAGCAGGGGGAGGGCTGGGGACAATGTTCCTACTTTTTCTTTCCATGCTTCAAGCATGGTCTGTGTGAACCTGTTATGTGTCGTGGAGTTTTCTTTAGTTTGTTTTTGGAGAAATTGATACAGTGAGGTGGGGGTGTTTCCAATTATACCTATCTCCATTGTTTCATTTTGTCTTGTAAGATGTATGAGTTTATTTGGTGCACTTGGTTGTCGTTGTAGTCTAGTTCTATAATGGGAATTCCCTTTTTCTTTTGAGGAGGGAAGGTGGCTTTTGAATGAGAAGATAAACGAGTGTAGTTTTTTCCGCCACTTATGGAGTTGGGTTGAGGGGATCCAAAGTGGGAGGGTTCGGAATAAGCAGGTTAATTTGGGGAGGGTTATCATTTTGATCATGGCTAGTTTGAGAAAGTGACCTTGGTTCTACTCCATCTCCTCAGGTCTTTGTTGATTTCCCACCAGAAAGGGGTATAGTTTTGAAGGTATAGCTTGTTGAGGTTTCTGGTAATTTGTAGCCCTATGTATCTTAATCTGGTTCAGCAAAGTTTTTTCTTTGTGATGTCAGTAATATTTTTCTGAATTTAATTGGGGGGGGGTAGTGTTGAAGCACATAGACTGTGGTTTTGCAAAGTTCACCTATAGACCTACACCACTGCAAAAGTGTTGAGTTGTTTTGGTTAAGGTGGCTAAAAGAGATAATCATTAGAAATAATTAAAAGTAATAAATGTTAAGCTTGGCCAGCGACCAGGATGCCCAATTCAAAGCGGGGGGGGGAGAATCGAGGGCGGGGGAGACCTCTCCTGTTTTGCCTCCCCTCCCTGGGTGCTCCAAGGCCGGTCCTGGTGGCAAGAGGCTTCCCTCAGAACTGAAGAGAGTGGGCAAACTTGGAGGCCCTTCGGTGTGTGCGGGAGCCCTGCAAGGCTTGAGGGCCAAGGCCAGGGTCGGGTCCTCGGCTCGGGCTTCCCTCCCTCGCGTGTCTCGGAAATGGCCTTCTGCCTCGGTCCGGCTGTTGTGCCTCACAAGCGCCGTGCGCCACTTCAGGGAGGGAGAGTCCCAAGGCCAGAGAGAAGCGCCTTCGGAGCGCCGGCCCGACGCCCAAATCCATGTGTTCTCCATGTTCTCCGCGCAGGGAAGGGAGGGATCCTGTGCTGGCCGGACCCTTGGAAACGCCGCCAGGAGACGGACGGACGAATTGTATTTCTAGGCGACGTCGCGGCTCCTTCCGAGGAACCCCCGAGCGCAGCGAGACCCGCAGCAGCCCGGGGCGCTTCTTCCCGGGAGAGGCGGCCGCCGAGTGCCGAGGCCTCTCCGCTCCCGCCCGGCTCCCCCCGCCGCCGCCGCCGCAGGGCCGCTTGGCAGGCGATGCCAGCGCAGATAAGGAGCCGGCGGCCGCTCCGCCGTCTAGACAGGAGCCTCAAGAAGCGCGGCCTCCGCGCCCCGGGGACGCGCAGCCCCCAGCGCGCCGCGCCCGCTCCTGCTGCGGGCACGAGCCCCGAGGCGCGCCCAGCTGCCGCCCTCTTGCTCCGGCTCTGGGCTGGCTCGGCCTGCAAACGCCCAAGCGGCCAGGAGCGCGCGCCAGACTCTGTCGCTTTTCACTTGCTCTTAACTTCTTTTGGTTTCCTGGGTTCATATTGTTGCAATTCTGATAAATTTGTATGATATGGTGGAACAGAACTATTTTTTACAAATACCAATCAAAGGCTGATTGCGGCTTTGCTGAGGCTCCTTCTGGGGGAGGTCCCCGGTCAGTCTAGCTCTGTGAGGCCACACTGGCTGGCCACAGCTTGCCGGTTTCGACTGGGAGTCTGCCCCCCTGAGGTCTGAGGCAACTGGCCATGACAAGAGACAAAGGGACAAGGCCTAGAAAGCAAGCAGATCACCAGGTGTAGGTGGCACCCATCGGAAAGTTCTTAAAGGGCTGGTCATCTAACAGATATATCCAGCGACGCGGACTTATAAAAAATATTGGGGGGGCCCGGGAAAGCTCATGAATAATAAATAAGCTCATGAATATGCAAATAAAGTGGCGCCGCCTCCTCGTGAGCGAATAGGGGAGAGCGTGCTGCGCCTATTAATCAGCTCCAAAGGAAATTGGGTGGAGCTTTTGCTCGGGAGGGAGGGCAGGAGGCATGCAGCCCGCCCCCCCTGTGCATTTTGGGCTGGGGGAGGGGCGGCGATGGCGCTCTGCTGGAGGGGCGCCGGAGATTATTGGGGGGGCGGAGCCCCCCCAAACGAATTTTTGAGGGGGCTCGGGCCCCCTCAAGCCCCATGGAGTCGGCGCCTATGGATATATCTCTATTGCCCCTAAGAACAGCCTCCATACCCAAGAACTGGAAAGTGGCCGGTGTGAAATCAATTTTGAAAAGGGGTCCAGGAAGGTTCCAGGAAATTACAGGCTGGATAATGTCTGTTCTAGGAATACTAGTGGAAAGCATGATTAGAGATAGAATTACGAAGCACACAGAAGAAGAAGTATTGCTGCAGAAGGACCAGCCTGGCTTCCATAAGAATGAGTCCTGTCTAACTTTTTCGAGTTATTTGAGTTGCTAGGTAAGATCCAGCCCACATTCTGTGCTTAGGCTTTGAAACATCTCCCACCTTTAGGGGAGAGGAATGTACAGATCTGAGAAGTGGGTTCCTCCAAGGATCAAGAATAGGAACTCTGCTTTTTAAGTCAGGAGTGAGCAATGAGGTGGCCACGTGTCCCAAGGACACCACATTTTTCAAGGTAAGAACAAGAAGGGATTGCAGGGAACTCCAGACTGGCTGAATGGGCATTATAATAGGAAATGCAATACAACATAAGCAAGTGCAGAGTGATTCACATTCACACCTACGCCTTCTGGGGGATAAGCTGTTGGGGGAAACCCCCCAAGAAATCTTAGAGTCAATGAAAATGTCAACCTAGGCCAGCTCCTTTTAGGTTTTTTTAACCAGTATTGTTGCTTCTCTGGTGATGTGCTGGTATTTCTGACCCTTTTTCTGGGATTTATCAAACTAGTTTTATGCCAACTTCTTTGATTTATTGCATTTTACTTTGGCTGGCCATGCCAAGTGAGCCAGCAGTGTGATATTATTGCTGTTATTGGCAGGAGTATCCTTCATCTTGCAGAACAAGTCGAGTATCTTTCTCCCCAACTTCCTCCCCAGCCGATTTTTGACATTTAACATCCGTAGGAAGCCAGTCTTGTCCTTCATGTGGTGTCGTACTCCACTGTGCAATAGTGCGTCTGCACTGCTCTTATGTATTTGAAAACTCTTTCAGGAATTAAATTTGATGTCTGTGTGAGTTTTGGAACAGAGGGGGTTAAACTTGAACACAGAGTTATCCTTGCAGGTTACTGGACAAAGAAAATTGAAGAGGGGAGAGAGTAATATAGATTCCATGTTTGAGAGCAATGAAACACTGGAAAATGTAGACTCCAGGGAATCAAACGCCAGGAGGGACGTTTTAATCTTTGCTCCCTGCTTGGCAACACTGCAGACTTAAATTCCTTAATTAATTACTTCCTCTCCTGGAACAATTTGTACTCAATCCCTGGACAGCTATTTGTTTTGTTTCTTAGTAATAAGCAATGACAATGTAAAAAAATTATGCAGATTTGTCTTTAACAATTAAAGGCAATTGTTTGCTGCTGCTGCTGCTGCTGCTGTGTGATTTGAATTGGTTGGATGGTGGCTACTGAGACTTGACTTTTCCTAAAAGAGCAGAGAAAATCCAGCAGACAAGTTTCCTACTAATTGAGTTGTGAAATTGGCTAGACAGATGGGGTGCAGAGAGGATTTCTCCTGGCCAGGCATTTGCAGGTGAAACTCATGGGATGCGCAGCCTGATCAGAGCTAAGGCCACAGTCCTGGTCTCCTCTTAGCAGCCACTTTTTATTTTCTTCTTAATCACTATTGTGCAGCCAACATTTTTTTAAAGGATTAGGTGTATTAAATACAACACACACAAAAGTATATTTTATAGCGAGGGGACCTGTAGTCCACCAGTCGCCGTTGGACTATCATTCTTGACCCCAGGCAGGGCACAGCCAGATGCAGGGTGAGTCCGTGGGGCCTGAGGACGTCACACTGGTGCCTCCTCAGAAACAGAGGACCAGGTCGCAGAAGCATGTCGGAGGCCTAGGCTGCCGGAGCTCACGAGGCAGAACCGCTGTTCGTCTTCTGCATGGCTATCTAAAAGATGTTATTCCAGAAAAGATTGAGAAATAGTGTTTAATCTTATAACTGCTGCTAAGATGATAATAGCTAAATATTGGGTGAGGGAGCATATATCTTACTATATTTGAATGGACTGAGAAAATTTGGCCCATAGTAACTAACTTTAGTATTATTACAAAAGAATAAAGCCAGCCTAAGAAGTTTATGGGGAAATGGGTTTTTGTTTTTGCAAAGCTTTGGAACAACAAGTTCAATGATGATGTCCAACCTTATGCTGCTTTCAACCTACAGTTGAACAGTATTTCTTTATGCCCTTTATCTTTGGTTTATTTTATTAATAATGATAAAATAGTAGTAGTAGTAAAGAACTGCTGCTTCTCCGAAGGGCTCCATCTAAGGCTGGCTGCTGCTCAGGGACATAGCATGGGGGGGGCATAGCCCTGGGTGCATGATTTTGAGGGGGCTTGAACCTGGTGCCCCCATGCAGGGCTCCCTGTCCTGCCCTATCTGCTGCCAGGATCTCTGGGACCCAGAGCCTAGCCTCGTCGTTGTGCTCCCAGCCCCCTCACTGAAAAGTCTCCCGGCTGGGGGGGGGATGCGCCCACCAAGGCCCACATTGGCTGGCCGTGCTTCCCCCTGAGCGGGCAGGCAGGCAGGCAGCACAGCAGAGCCCTGTGAGCCCTCCATGCCCCTGGTCCCACCTGGGGGGAGGGCTGGACTGACGCAGTGAGTTTTCTTCACCCTTTGCGCCACAGCCCAGGCGCTGGCAAAGGACACAGTGCTGCTGCTGCAGCAGCAACACCAGAACGCTTCTCTCCCATAACACTGTCTGGGTCTTCCAATCAGCCTTGGTTTGCCACTTGCCTTGCAACATCACCCAATATTGTCATTCCACTGTTCTGGGAGAATTAAAATAGAGATTTGCAGACCTTGTTGCCCAATGCAGGAGCAGAAGTCAGCACTGGTGGCCCTAGCATTGCCTTGCCAGGCCTGCTGCCGTGTAGAGGGGCAATGCTGCTCCACAGCTCCTAGTTTGGGGGCTGGCAGGGGAGGAATATAGCCCTGTTATTGCAGTTCTCACCAAAGGAGGATCCCTTGGCAGAGTCTAGTGCAAAACCCTCTGCCTACGCACCCCTTTGCCTTTGGCCATTCTTGACTCAGAAAGTGTTTCTTCCTCCACCTTATTAGGGTGGGAAGGAGCGGGGCCTGGAGTGGTTGGCTGGGTTTAACTAAGCTACTAATTTAGAGCAATTTGCTCAGCAAATTCTGTTAAGCACAATTAAGCTTATTAACTTATGAAATTCATTACCCCCAGGGTGTAGAAATGTCCACTGGCTTGGTGGGCCAGTGGCTCTGCTTATCTGGAATACATTTGAACTCTGGCTGGAAAAGGTCACAGACTGGGCCTCTTGCATTTCATAGGCTTTTGGCCTCAGCGTGTACAATTTTTATTTTTTGCTGTACACACACATCTGCCAATGAGAGCGAACATTTTAGTCTGTCTGATGGAGTGAACCCTGCCCACAAGCACTTAAGTTGCAGTAGATATCATACGTCAGTCTTTAAGGGAAGCTGGGGGACCTGTGGCCCAGCCAGTGCTGCTGAGCTACGACTCCCATCACCCCCGACAAGTGACCATGATGGCTGGAGCTGATGGGTATTGTAGTCCATCAACTTTGGGATGGGGTGCAAGATTGTCAGCCTTGCTATGCACCCCTCTCTGCCAACTCCTTAGGGAGAATGTTGAAGTGTATATGGATCAGGAGCAGCTGTCCAGATGCTGCCACACATTCCCCCCATGCAGTGTTCCCCACCCCCATGGTACCCGGCAGCGGCACCTTTTTTCTTCCCCTCTTGGGGTGGCCTCCCTGAGTGCGCTTGTGCCGGGCTGGCCAGCAGTGCAGTCCGGCCGCTGTAAGGGGACAGGACGGGGGGCAGCTGGCTTATTGAGCAGCAGATGTTTTGGGGGGGCCCACAATGCAGCCCCTATGGCCTATTTTATTTTATTTTAGTTATTGCATTTATACTCCCCCCTCCTTTCCACCAAGGAGCTCAAGGTACAGTCCATAGTTCTCTTCCCCATTTAATCCCCACAACATTCCTGTGAGGTAGGTTAGGCTGAGAGGCAGGGACTAGCCCCCAAGATGAGATTTATTGCTGAGCAGGGAATTCGAACCCTGGTCTCATCCAGGTCCTAGTCCAGCACACTAACTGCTACACCACAATGGCTCTATGGGTATTGTAGCCTAAAATGTCTAGAGAGTAGAAGGTTGAATAAGGCTGGCCTGGGGAATAGGGAGGGGGAGAATGGATATTCTATTTTAAAAAGAAAACAAACAAAAAACTTTATTTTATTTAAACAGATACCTTTTGAATGAAGCAGCATGTCAGCTGTCCTCATTTTTGTATCCCATCCCCCAAAATCAAGCAATTCTGCTAGAAAATAAATAAATAAATAAATAAATAAATAAATAAATAAATAATGTTGTGGTTTAGTCGTGTCCAACTCTTCGTGACCCTCTGGACCAGAGCACACCAGGCACTCCTGTCTTCCACTGCCTCCCGCAGTTTGGTCAAACTCATGTTCGTAGCTTCGAGAACACTGTCCCATCATCTCGTCCTCCGTCCTCGCCTTCTCCTTGTGCCCTCCATCTTTCCCAACATCAGGGTCTTTTCCAGGGAATCTTCTCTTCTCATGAGGTGGCCAAAGTATTGGAGCCTCAGCTTCATGATCTGTCCTTCCAGTGAGCACTCAGGGCTGATTTCCTTCAGAATGGAGAGGTTTGATCTTCTTGCAGTCCATGGGACTCTCAAGTCTCCTCCAGCACCATAATTCAAAAGCATCAATTCTTCGGCAATCAGCCTTCTTTATGGTCCAGCTCTCACTTCCATACATCACTACCGGGAAAACCATAGCTTTAACTATGCGGACCTTTGTTAGTAAGGTGATGTCTCTGCTTTTTAAGATGCTGTCTAGGTTTGCCATCGCCTTTCTCCCAAGGAGCAGGCGTCTTTTAATTTCGTGACTGCTGTCACCATCTGCAGTGATCATGGAGCCCAATAAAGTAAAATCTCTCACTGCCTCCATTTCTTCCCCTTCTATTTGCCAGGAGGTGATGGGCCCAGTGGCCATCATCTTCGTTTTTAAATAATAATAATAATAATAATAATAATAATAATAATATTTAATGGCATAGGAAGGGGAAAGGTGCAATTGGTTTAAACGACTCTGAGACTCTGGTTTGACTTTGGCATTTCTTGCAAGTGTGAAAGATGAACGATATTTTGTTTCTAAATGTTTGGAGGATCACACTGATGGCTCAGTGGTTTCAGTCACCAAGCAAGCTGGTTCCAGGTTTGCTGCAACGCAGGAGGTCAGGCCTCTGCTACTGCAGTCAATATGACCAACAGTATTTTTCTCCACTGTAGGACAGAGGAGGCTTTTAATGAGTAATAAGAAGGGTTGCAACCCCTCCCATAAAGACTACATAGCAAGAAAATGAATAATTGCATTTCAAATAACGGTCATTGAACAGATACACACTCTCTCTCCTCTGCCTTTGCTTCACTAACTTTCTTGGTGCCCTTTCTGTCCTCCTCCAAGTGGCAGAAAAGGGTGCAAGTGGGAATGGAAATGGAATGACTGACCAAAAGGAAGCTAACCAACAAGCTTGAGCAGAAGGCAAATGTAATGCACTTTCCTGCAAAGACCTCCTCCAGCCTCTCTCTCTCGCTCCCTCTCAGCCTAACCTTCCCCACAGGATTGTTCACATCCACCTGAGCTCCATGAAAGAAAAGCAGGATATTTGCAATGTAATAAATCCGCCCCATAGACTTACAGCCTCTACTGACACCCTTTCAATAGGGCTGGGTAAACCTCCTTGCTGAAGCCTTGGAGACGCACTGCCAGGCCCCGCAGACCGGGAGGAGAGAGATGGGCCAAAGGTTGGACTCCATGTCTGGCAGCTTCTGGTCTTCCTACAAGACCATTATAAACCCATTTTGTTACAACCAAATGGCCTATAAATTTTTGTAAACTAAAATAAAAAACTCTCCATTTGCTATACAGAATACAATTTTAAGCTGCCTGGTCTGTCATGACTTCCTTCAAAGAACTATTGTGATTGCTGGCTTTTGTGAGGTTGTTAATATGGAAGCCTTAGTCTTCCTCACAGAACTGCGGATGTGTCAAGTGATCTGCTCTAAGTGCTTCAGGGGTGACTTTAGGCTTCCTTGCACTGGTGCTGTGACAGAGATGATGCCTTGAGCCCCTTCCAGTTCTTGGGGTCCTGCACCCAGTGAGGGTTGGAATCTAATAGAAGTGGAACTAGTCAGATAATTTTTTTGTAGGCCAATGACCTTATCCGAACACTTAAATGTCCTCATCAGCATCCCAAAAGGAGCCGCCAAGTTGCAATAGCTGCAACTAAGTGATGGTGCCTTCCACCACCACCCCTCACCTCGCTGCCAGGTAGGAGCTAGGCGGGAAGCAGGCGGGAAGCTGGAGACACGGAGACCTGAATGTGCTGGAGCCAAAGCTGTAACTCATGGAGAAGCAAGATCTCCATGGAGTGGTGATGCAGTGAGTCCCTCCATCCCACACTGAGGTTGCATCTATGTGTAAATAAAGACCACAGCCTCTGCTGACCTTCATTCCAAGGAAACCAAACCCTGAGTAAGTGCCTAGAACTCCAGAATCTTTCACTGCTTAGAGACAGAGGAAAACATCCAAAGAGCAGCTTCCCACCACGAAGTGCATATACGTCTATTCAGAAAGTGCCACTGAAATCCTGAGTGGGTAGACTTCAGCATGTGCAGATGCCAGCCCTGGAAAAGACAGGTTCTAAGCACATCACATTGCAAAAATTGGCACTAGGCTTTCTCAGAGGCACTTCAAAGCATGAACCAATTTGTGAAAACTGCTGAGTAGTTCAGGGCTGGGGACCCTTTTTCAACCCAAGCGCCACATTCCCTTCTGGCAAGCTTCTAGGGACCACATGTCAGCAGCACATGGGGCCAGAGCCAAACATGCATGGAGCAAGGAATTGAAAATTTGCCTTTGCACAGTGAGTTGATTCCTGCACACACCCCTCTCCATTACCCGTTTCATCCAAACAAGAGGCACGATCAAGGACACAGTCCAGCCAGACAAAAACGTTCAAGGAAGGGCAAAGGAGGTTCAGAAGGGAGTGTGGCTGGGGAGCAGGAAAGTCCTGAGGGCTACATAGAGAGCCTAGGTGGGCCACATCTGGCCCCTGAGCCTGAGGGTCCATGTCCCTGCACTAATTCAACCAGCACCCTCACTCTGCTCCTCTCTTGTCACAGGAGCCTCTGACACCACTGTGTGAGACCCTGGCTGGATCTTGGAGCCTCCTCACCTTCCGCAGGGAAGTGAGGAGGAGAGGGAAGACGCATGGACACACCTGCCCAGATCAGGGCCTGATCAGGGCCAGGAAGGCGGTGGAGCCTCCAGCTCCCATACAAGCTTCCAGTCTGATGTGTGGCTGAAGGAGAAGCAGGTTTCATATAGTTCCAGTCTGTCTGACCTGGGGAAACCGTTCCGTGTTAAGATGTCTTCATTCCACACAAACAAACACAGGGAATGTTCATGTGGCCTCCATATTTGACGGCAGTGATGATCCTTAATCCCAGCCTTCTGATCCTGTGTGGCAGTGATTCACACAGACTTGCAGCACTTTCTCATCAGGTGTTTGTTCGTTTTTATTATTAAGGTCAAAATATCAATCCCAACCATTTTATCTTCTGCCGTAACAATAAATAATAATAATAACAATAACTTACTTTGGTCTGCAATGGCCTAACAAACCTCACCTCCATCCAGAAGATAATTTAACATTGGCAAGAGAAGTGGGGGGGATACTTTAAGTCTTGCAGATAGTTTTCCAGCAATCATGCAGGCTTGGAGGGGGGAGGGAAAAAGAGAGAGAGAGAGAGAGAGACAGACAGACAGACAGACAGACAGACAGACAGACAGACAGACAGACAGATCCCCCCTTCCAGGGCCAGCAAACAAATATAAGGGAGTTCAAGATTTGTCCAGGCTCCTGGCATAGTGTGGCAAATGGCACTGGCAATTCCAAGACGATCAGGTTTGCTTCTTCCCAATGAAGAGTGTTTTGTTTGTTTGTTTTTTTAAAAAAAGACAAGGTACTCTAAAGCTACCATTACATGAGTCAGGAAAGTCATCCTAGTACAATCCAGAGGTATTCACGGAGGGTGGGGGCACGGAATCCCTTGGGAGTCTTGCTCTGCTCCCCCCGGTGTGCTGGAGAGTGCGGTGCAGTCCAGAGGCGGGTGCCGCTTACAGCCATGACGGTTTAGGAAAGATCGGGGAGCTGGGTTTTAAATAAAAGATAATAATTTAAAGAGTTGAGTTTGCTCGGAGCTCAGGAGATCTCATGCAGGGGTCAGGAGCATGCGAAAGTCCATGGGGAGGTGGGGGTGGTAAAAGGAGGCTCTTCTCACGTTTCCACCGGGCTGGGGACCATGCTGTTGGGGGTATCGGGGAGCTGAGAGGACAAGGAGGTCACGTCGCTGCCAGATGAGTTGCCCAAGGAGCCGGACTCTGAGAAGGAGACCTGCGGGGGCGGAGAGAGAGGGCGACAAGGTTGGGGATTAGTCAAGTGATGCCAATCTTGCAGCAGGAGTGAGCAGGGAACCGTTTTTCAGCCGGGGGCCGCACTGCCTTCTAGGCAACCTTCTGGGGGGACACATGCCACTGGGGCAGGTGCAAAGGGGGGTGACCTGAGCTATAGAACAGACTGTGGGAGATGAGCCGCCAAACCTAACAAAAGCATATTCTTGCTAGTTAGGATGAGAGGGAGCTAATATCACAGAGCTGGATTGCTGAGGCAGATACACGGCCCATAGAAACGCAGTTAGCAGAGAGGGCTCTGTGTGGCGCCATTTGCCCTGCTCTCCTGGAGAGGAAAGAACAGAGCACCTCCTGTCCCTCCTGCCCATCAGATGCAGACATGCCTCCCCTCGCTGGAGCTGGGTTTACTGTAAGTATTTTGCCTGCATAGTTTTTACTGCTTCCACTGCTGTGAACCAATAAAGTAAGTTGCTGCCTGATATTTTGTTAAGTGGGGTAAGAATGGGGAAGCCAACTCAAAACAAGATTTTACAGCTCCTATGCTTTTTATTTTGCTTCCAAGGATGGGATTTTAAAACTCTGTTTAGCCCCCACATGCAGGTGCCTGGAGGGATAAACTGCAATTTAATTGCATTAAAACTCATCCCACACAGACTCCCCAAAGAGGCTCAGCCAACACCTTTTCTATGGTCTTTGTAACACCAGGTGATGGTGAAGATGTCTTTATTCACGCAGGGAGTTTGGTGGTTTAAATCAGATTGTAATCTGCTCTATGCTGTCTCTGTTGCTCTTTCACTTTAATTTTTATTTTAAAATGATTTTAAGCCACCCAGAGAATATTTATTGATGAAAAGATACAGGAATTTATTTGCCCCAGTTCTTTAGTTTTTAAAACTTAACTCACAGGAGGCTGTCTCCTAGCAGGTGAGACCATTTGTCCCTCTGGACTGGAATTGCCTACTCCTTCCGACAACAGCTCTCCAAGGTTTCAGGCAGAGAAAGCCTTTCCCAAAGCGTGCTGCCTGATCCTTTTTAATATCCTTCTGCATGCAAAGCAGATGCTACGGTCCCCAACCCCAAAAGCTCATCCCAAAAACAGATATCAGTTAATATTGCCAACCCTTTCCTTGTTGCCAGGGCCAACTGAAACACAGCTGAAGGCAGAATGAGAAGCTGCTTAAAAGATATGGTGGATTTGAATTATATCAAAAAGTGTTTTGGGGCAGCACTCAGCAACATTTGATGCCGCTACCCCAGCCCTCGTGCTGCCTTCCCAAAGCTGGCCAGGTGAGGAGGCACTAGGCTTTGGGAAGGAGGCCTAAGGCTTTGGCAGGGTCCCCGAAGCCTAGTTAGGGCTTGCCCATCTTTGGGACCCTGCCAGAGTCCCTTCTTCGCACTTCCCTGAAGCACTCTTGCAGCTCACTGTGGGATATTTACAAGGCAATCAAACCAACAAAGCATGTTTGCTAGACAGGCACATGATCAGAGCTGAAGCTGACAGAGTTTTCCTGTAAGTTTGCTAGACAGAACTCTAAGACAGACACTCCCTCTGTGCCCTGATGGGGGGGGGGGCGGCGGCATAGCCATGTATAGTTACTCACAAGGCTTGGCACTTCCTCTTGGCTCTTTGGCCTCTCTTCACTCTTACCTCTTCATCTCAGCACCAAGTCAGAAAGGTGAGAACAACCTGCATACCTGAGCTCCATTGCTCAGACATGCTAGACTTAAGCTAGACTTAAGCATGTCTATCTAACTGAATTACCATTTTAAGCCTGTCTGAACAAAGCTGCTGTATCTGTCATTCTGCAACAGAAATGTGGAATGAGTAAATGTTATTTTTACCTTTTACAAGAATGTTTGTATGATTATTGTTTTAAGGGGGAAATACCAGGAGAACCCAGTCTGCCTTAAGGCATCCTGGATTACTTAAACTAAAAGGCTAAAACTAACCTATCTAAGCTTCGCTTTTAAGCTACAAAGGGATGCACTCTGCTGAACTTACAAACGTGAGGAAGGAAGGAAGGATAATCTCTAATAAATCTATACATGTCTATTCACATCCCTACACGCACTTGGTATGAAAAGCAGGAGCACAATCCAGTGGAATGAAAAGGAACTGAACATGAGCACGTCCTCCTCATGTGCCGGAGGACTCCCAAAGGAATATTATGAGTGATAGAACCTTCTCCCAAACTGTCAGGATCCCAAACGCTTCATTATTCAAATGTGAGGTGTGCCACTATATATTTCCTAAAAGGACTCAAATTATGGGGAGAAAGTAGGGGGCTCATCATCTGAGCTTCATCAGTTGTGGCCAGATCACACTCACTCACCAAACCCATGAATAATGGACCTAAATAATGGGTGCAATTAAAGGGCACTGCTTGAAATTATTTGAACTGATTAATTCAAGCACGGTTCCTTAAACACACCTTTTACGTAGGGTCAGAAGTTCACAAACTTTGGTCTGTGGGTTGCTGGTAGTCTGTGAGCTCTGTTCAGGCGGTTTTGTGGAAGGCTTGCAAAGCAATGGAGGATCTCTATCCGCAATGCTTTTCCCTCCCACCCTTCTCTTTTCCAACAACATAGATTCAGTCTGAACAGTCTAGATTTATCAAGCAGTACCACTGATTTAGATGTCTGGGGTGTTCTCCAACCCATTCAGGTAACTTGCCATACTGTATCACAAGAGGAGGGAACCTGTGGCCTGGGGCCCAATGTGGCCCCCCAAACATCTCTATTTGGCCCTCAAGACCGTTCCCAGGCCATATTCCTTGCACCCCAGGCCTGCTCTGCACACTCGTCAAGTGCTCTTGCCTGACTGTAGCGTGATCCTGCCACTTGGGGGGATAGAGAGGGATGTGTGAATGTATAGCAACTGGACCCTCTGCAAAGGCAAATTTTATACTCCTTTCCCCAGCTACATTTCCCTCCTGCATTGCCTAGCGCTGGCTTATGGCACCCAGAAGGAAATGTGGCCCTTGGGCTGCACAAAACACTTTCCCTTCCTTCCTCTAGCAGGTTTTCCCTCCATAAGGCTCTTGGGAAACCAGAAGGGGAGGCCTTCACCTTTGTCCTAACATCATCCCTATTCCCCCACAGAGCTACAATTCCCAGAGTGGTTTAACGGCTGATCCCTCTTCCCAATGAACTCTGGAATTGTAGCTCTAGGGAACAGGGGAGGCTTCTATCAACTCTCTGCACCCTTAAGAAACTGCAGTTCCCCAGTTCTGGGGAAGAAGCCATGACTGTTAAAGTGGCACATAATGCTTTCCCTCACGGTCTCCAGTTGCAGAGCCCCCTTGAGCCTTTCTCCTGCAAAGAGGAAACTGTTCTGTAAGGAATTTGACAGACTTCCTGCACACTCCTCTCTGTCTAGGCAAAGCTCCAGTGGCAGCTATGCAGAGCCGGGCTCCATATTTCATAAACTGATGTATAGGACCCATATTTCATTTAGTGGCACTTCCGTTTCTAGCAAATGACCATTTAATTATGCAGGCAGCTCACCCGTCTCAATTCTCCATTATCTTAACTAAATATTGCACCAGATTCATTTTTGATTATCCTCTAAAGCATAATCAAGATACAGGAAAGAATGCATTAGGAGGGGGAGAACCCTTCGATGGGCACACATTCCTCAGTATTCCTTTGTAATTAACGATACAGTTTCACGGACTTCCCATCAGCAGTTCTGAGCTGTGATCCAGCAGGAGGACAACTCTATTTTAAGCCTGTTCATTTCCATTAGCCTGGCACACCTAACAACGGAAACTGGAATCCAGCGGTGCAGTTTTGGCATTGCAGCAAAACATCACAGCTGATGAACTGAGGCCAATTCACTCATAGCAAGCTGATATATACCAAATCAGAACACTGGTCCCCCCAGCACAGTACCGCCTGCACTGAGGGGCAGAGGCTCTTCAGGCAAAGATCCTTCCCACCCCTACCTGGAAATGCCAGGACTGAACCCGGGACCCTGAGCTCACCAGCAATAGGCATAGTTTAGAAAGGTGTTAAGCCGCTGCATGCTCAACAGCAGGCATAGGCAGCCTCGGCCCTCCAGATGTTTTGGGACCACAACTCCCATCCATCCCTAGCTAACAGGACCAGTGGTCAGGGATGATGGGCACTGTAGTCCCAAAACATCTGGAGGGCCCAGTTTGCCTATGCCTGCTCAACAGGCAAGTTGAAGTGAACTAACCTTTACGTTTTCAGTGTGCCTGTGCTAAGTATTTGACAAAACTGCAGCCTCAGTCCAACACGGAGTTGACATTTTGTATTTACATCTCTCTCCCTCCAAAATTATCCCTCTTCCTCAAGCATTAACATGACCTTATTCTGGTGTATTCAGGTAGAGGATAAGGCCTTTCTTTCAAATACATCCCAGCAACTTCTTTATCACACAGTTCTGTGAGCACAGTAAGCTGCCTTCTTCATACCGCTGGTCCACCTAGTTCAATATTGTTTACACTGACTGGCAGCAGCAGCCCAGGGTTGCAGGTAGGGTGTCTCCCAGCTCTACCTGGAGATACTGGGGATTGAACCTGGGACCTTCTGCATGCCCTACTGCTGGACTGTGCCCCTTCCCCATTTTGTCTAGGCATCTACCATTGCCTGAAGACTCTGCCCCAAATGTACAGGTAAGTGCATCTTACACCACAATCCTAAACATCTGCTCATGATGCCAACATAGGATCACATTTGGTGATGCTGCATTGAGGCGGTTCTTGATGCAACTCCATCCTAACTCCGCTTTAACTAATGGTGCAAGTACTCCAACAAATCATTAAAGGATCCTCTGATGTTGCAATGGGAACCCAAACTTAGGTACCTGTGCACATACCTATATGCATCCAGAGGGCCAGTTTGAATTTATATTAAGCAGCACATACTTCAAACACACCAGCACAGATGAGATTGCACTCAAGATCACTTAACACACCACGAAGCACAATTTGAAGAGCTCTTTCCCTGTCACACAAAAGCACGAAAAAGTGCTAGAGGGGTCTCAATTCCTGCCCTCTCCATCTTCCCACTTATGTCCACAGTGATCCTCATCCTACACAGAATGTAGTGATTGTTCGAGAGTGCTTAATCCACAGTACAGAGCACAGATGGTTCTTGTGTTGTGGCTGTCAACCACCGTCCTCCCAACCTCCTTTTGATCCCCAAAAGTCTGAGTCAACACCGAGGAGAATTTGGGTTGAAGCAGGCTTGCTTAGGAGATGCGTCCCAGACAGGGAGGTGGGCTGGGTGTCAAGGGAACGAGGAGGGCCAGCGGAGCCACGAGGCAGAGTGAGGCAGCTGGCTGGTGGAAGATGCCGGGCCTGCGTGCAGGGAGCTGCAGTACAGAGCTGTGTGCCCCACATGGCCTTCCCTGTGCCCCAAAGCAACCTGACTGTCCCCACGTGTGGTAGAGGGCACAGCGTTTAAGGAGGAATCAACTGCTCACATACAGTCTGGGAGTGAGTGGCAATGTTTTTCTTAGGCTTGAGCCACAAAGGCCACGAAGGTGCGCCTTCCCCACTCTGCTCCCAAGCTGGTTCAAAGGAAGACCTGGTCCTCTTGGCTGTGTATTCCCACCTCTCCTGGTCCCTTACCAGTTGCTGGAAGGCTGGCTGGTCCAAGTCGCTCTGCAAGGCGAAGTCACTGAGTGCTTTCCAGGGGGGCTGATAGGTTTGCACCTCCACTGCGTTGCCCTGCACAGCGCTGTCATGGCGGATTGGGCTGCCAGCCACCAGTGGAGTCCCAGTCAGGCCCTGAAGGCTCTTGTGGAGGAGTGAAAAGAAAGGAACAGTCAGCAAAGACTCAGCCCGACCCACCTGTTCCCAGAGGAAGAATCTGGCAGCAGTGACAGACTTGGATGCATCATCATGTCCCAATGTCACATCCAGCCATGCGCTACAGATCAATAATAGCAAATCACCCCTGGTTCTTTAAAAAAATTATATAGTCACAAGACTTTACAATGAAGCAAAACTATTTCTAAGACTCATATGTAGTGATAAAGCAATTTATGGAGGTCTCTTCCCACCCCACCCCCAAAAACACCCACGGAAAGACTAGAGTATCTGCATATGTGTTGTCAGAAACTTTTTCAGATCCATTGCAAGTCACCTCAGGGATCTTGTCAGTAGATCCCGATCTACCTTTTGCTCACCCTTGTGATAAGCCATGCCTACAGATGCTGAGTGTAAAGGGGCTGACTATGGCTGCTCAGTAGCAAGAATTCTTGACATGTTCAGGGACAATCTCCTGTTTCATATTACTTGGTATTTTGCAAAGCCTTGGACTGAGCCCCACCTCAAACCCCCCACCCACCCACTGATACTCAGTTGGAAGGCTGGTGTATTTTGGAAAACCCCAATTTGCAGCTGCTTATGATGGCAAAAGGGATGTACCTCGGCCCTCCAGATGTTTTGAGACTACAATTCCCATCATCCCTGACCACTGGTCCTGCTAGCTAGGGATCATAGGAGTTGTAGGCCAAAAACATCTGGAGGGCCGAGGTTGAGGAAGCCTGGGTTAGGGGGAGGAGAATTCTCTTACAAAGTGCTCCATATCAGGGAAGAATGGACAACAGAAAGAAGTGGAAGAACCCAAATGGGGGAGGGGCTAATCAGCAATTAATCATTAATTAATGCTGGATTAGCCTACAAAATCTGGCAGTAAGGAGGGAGGAGAGTGAAAGAAAGTTTCCCTTTATTCTCCTTCTGCCCCAATCCAAATCCTTTATAATAACCAAACTGGCTTCACCAGCAATAACATATTTTTCCAGAAGGGCAGCAGTTGGTTTTTCCACTTTGCCACAAGGAGAGCAAGTGCTCTTCCCCCTCTCAGTTTGATCTGTGGCAGTAATGGAATGAACATTAAATGATTTGGTTTCTACAGAAATTAAGCAACACTTCCACCTCTGATGGTCAAGATACGTCTCCTGCCTGCCTTCCTGATCCCACTGCTCTCAAGGCTTTCACCTCCCCCACCTCAAACCCCTTACCCAGATCAAATATGCTTCACAGTTATTTATAGGGAAGAGCAAAAAGTTTCTACCCCGCTTTTTGCTCCAAGAAGCTCAAGGTGGTCACATGGTTCTGCCCCTCCTCATTAATGCCCCAAACCAACCCTGCAAGGTAGGCTGGGCTGAGGGGCAGCGATTGAGCCCCAAGTCCACCCAGTGAGATTCACGACCAAGCAGGGGAGTTGAACCCTGCTCTCCCAGTGCTAGTCCTAACCACTACGCCACACTGCCTAAATCACATAAATCACATATAGTAGTTTTCTAAAGAGTTTAAAAGGCAAACAAAAGAGGTGGGGGCTAAATTTTGATTCATTTTTCAAACATAATTTTAATATCGTAATTTAATCTATTAAAAGTAATAGGATTTATTTATGATGACATTATCTGCTGGTATATTTGCTGCAGAGCCTTAATTGGAATTATATGGGTGGTGGCACTAACAATTGCTCTGGATGGGGGAGCCAAGAAGCAGTTTAAATTAGCATTATCTTCTCATTCTTTTTAATTTGCTTGAGCTTGCCTGGAAGTTTTGCATGAAACCCAATCAAAAGAGGGTTCTCTCCGGACAAAATCCCTAAGAAAGTGCCTCTCCTCAAGGCTGCAGTTTCCTGCTGTCATTTTCTGCAACGCCCATGAACGTGGTTTTGAAGCCAATTAAAAGTATTTTGGGGCTGGGGGTGAACCACCGGGGAAGATGCAATATTTAATGCCACCGGGGTAATTATTAATTAATCGATAATAAAAACAATATGAGTGATAACATTCCAGGAGCAAAGTGTTCCCTGCTATGCCGATAACCGTCTCCGGCGAAAACGAACTCTTTCGCCCTGACCCTGCGCGAGCCTCGCTCTGCTCTCCAGCTCGTCCCTTTCGCGGAGACCCGTTTGCGCGTCGGCTTAGAAGGAAGGAAGGAAGCGCGCGCCCTGGAGGGCAGCGGGGCCAGGCGCGGGGCAAAGCCCATGGAAGTCAAGGGGCCTGGCCTTAATGTGCAGCCATATATTTCCTCCCTCGTCCCTCTCCTCGCCAATTTCACTACGGCCGAAAAGTGACAATTCTTCTAGAAGGGGAAAGCGGGGAAATGGTGGTTGTGGTTTTGTTATACTTCATTTTAACAATAAATGGATGCATTTAGATGGTTTCCCATAACAGTATAGATGGAACGACAAAATCCACCGGGTAATTATTCCACACATTGAGAGTTATTGCATCTTTCCCATTCATTTCAATGTAGTTTACGCACAGAGAACCTTTCTGAGAATCCTAATTGTAGAGCTGGGAGCGACCCTCCACTCTTGGACTATGTAACCTTTTTCGTTATAGAGTCCTGTGCAGCACCAGTCTGTGCCCGTTTACTCGGACGTTTCAATGGGGACACGCTCCCACATAGCTGGGGTTGAGCAGCAGCCTTCACAATATTTCTGTCCTACAAAAGCCCTGTAAAACAGAGGCAATAATACTGTTCCCTATATTCCAAGTAAGATTACAGTGGTTTGCCGCGGAGGTGTGGGCAGAAAGACTTTTCCGGCTCGTATATTGAAGTAGCACAAGCCTATTCCCGGCTACTCAGAAGTAAACCCCAATTAAGTGTTCATAGAGGTATTGCTTTAGCCAGTAACAACACAATTTCAACCATGTCTACTCAAAAGTAAGTGTAATCGAATTCAGTGGCGCTTACTCCCAGGTAAAATGGGGTTAGGATTGCACCTGATTTACCTGGGACTCGGGAATAAGTCCCAAGGAACGAAACAGGACTTTCTTCTCAGTGCACACGGCTAGCATTACACTGTTCGTGACACCGGATCTGTTAATGTGCCCCTTTGTGGTTTTCAAGCGCCCTTCAAAAATAGATTATATATTAAAAGCAAAAACATTATTGTTGTTCTATTTTTAAGATGGGGCGCCAAGTTTATTTAATCGGAACTAAACTAATTTAGCAATAGATTTTGCTCAAAAAACACTTGGTTTTTTAAGAACTTTCGATTATTATTATTTTTTAAAATTCACCCGAATACATTTTCAGGGACGCTCTAGAGACACATTGTATTAGGGATATAGTAAGAGATCTGGTGTCATGAAACCTTCTCCTAGTCCAGCTTCGAGAAAGGTGGCCTTGTTTAGTTTGTTGTACCAAAAAACGAGAAAGAGTCTTGTGGCATCTTAAAGACCAAGGCACTGGCATCTATATAAAACGGAATCCAAAACACTGCCAAACACACGTGTGCGCGCGTGTCTAGGGGTGTTAAGCAGGAGGGGAGAGGGATCCTAGTGATGTGAAACGCAAAAACAAAACCGTTTGCCTTTTAAAACAGTCCGTGGTCCCCACCTGCTGTGATGAAATTGGAAACCTGCTAATACACGTTTGAGTTTCGCTCCGATTAGACCAGATTATAAGGATGTAGCTTCTACAACTGTCACGTACACAACATTTATCTTCCTACATCTTCAGGTGCCGGCGAGCACCTTTCAAAAACGAGAGAGATTGGAGAGAGGAAGGGAAGCCCTGCGCCACTTAAGCCATAGGTGTTCACTGCAGACTGTGCCAATTCAAACCGTCCGCGGATGCAAAACGTGGGTTCGTGCTGGTGGATCAGGCCTGTCCAGAAGCCAGTTTAAATCCTCTCCCCGAAATCTCTAGGAAATCCTCCCCCTTGACTTGGGGACTTGGGTCTCTCGAGATGGAGGGGGCTCTCCCGACCCCCTAGAAAAGACCCGGCCATTTATTTCAGGGAGGGCGACGGCTATTCAGACGTGCAGAGTAAGGGAAGGGGCACTTACGGCTTTGTCGCTGTGCTGCTGCTGCTGGAGCTGCTTCATGAGGATCGACTTCTTCTTGTCTTTGCAGCGCTTGTTCTGGAACCAGACGCGGATCACGCGCGGGCTCAGGCCGGTCATCTCCACCAGCTGCTCCTTCATGAGCGCGTCGGGCCGCGGGTTGGCCGCGTAGCAGGTGCGCAGCGTGTGCAGCTGCTTCTCGTTCAGCACAGTCCTCACGCGCGTCGTCTTCTCCGCCTGCTTGTGCACGTGTGGACGCAAGGAGGGTTGGCGCCCGGGCACGGAATCTGCGGGGAGGGAAGATGGCGGGAGAGAGAGAGAGAGGCTGATCAGGAGGGGGGAGGGAAGATTGCGCCCCCCCGGGGAAAGGTTGGGACGACCCGCCCAGCTAGTTCAACGGCGCGCCTTCCGGGGGCTCAAGCCACCCCCATGTCCCAGACTGAGAAGCCCTCTGGGGTTACCCTTTGTGGCTTTTAGATGTGTTTTAGTTACAATTTTATTGTGTATGCACCGCCGCAGAGAGCTCTTTAAGACGTTCAAAACTATTTCTGGCTAATGTTTCTAACTTATTTTAATGGTCTTATTGTATAGTCTTATATTCCTGTAAACTGTAAAATATTTGTATACTTCTGTAATATGATACAGGGGTATACAAATATTTTTATAAATAACTAAATAATTAATAAAGTAATTGTTTTTCCTAGTTCTTCGCAGATCATTAGTCAGTGAACCTGCCTTTGCGAAAGTCACATTGATACCAAAAATTAACAGCAGCAGCAGCAGCAACAACAACGCAAAACTGAGCCCTTTCTCGGAGGGGGGGGAGTGACTGGCACCTCAGGACTGGCATCTCCTCCTTGAGACAGCAGAGGAATTTTACTACGCCCCCCCCGGGCGCAGTCTAGGAAGAGGCTCAACTCGGGGCCGGAAAGGCAAACGCGGCGTGAAACAAAACAAAACAAGACCAACACGCGCAGCTTCTAAACTGCCATTTCGTTGTACAATAATTGCACACCCCATAGCTAAGTCTCTGGGAGGGATTGCCGCCCCCCCAAAGAAAACGCACCACAAGGTCTCCCCGCTGCCCCTCGGTTCCCGCAGGCCTGGAAGGGGGCTCCCGTCTCCCGGCGGAGGGCGCCTCTCCGCCCAGCACCAAGGGGCGGCGACCCGACCCCCGCCACCGCCCGGAGCCCCGGCTCCTCCCTGGCACATCAGGCAAAGCTTTCCCATTGAAGATCAAAATAATAATTAAAGAACAGGTTGTACAGGAAGTTCCTATTCCTGTATTATTATCGTCATTATTATTATTAGCCAAGTCTAACAAATAACCACGAATCTTCTCAGAAAAGGACCAACTTGAAAGAAACATGTTTAAATTAAAATATAGTAGCAGGAGTAGTAGCAATATTATTATTATTATTATTATTATTATTATTATTATTATTATTATTATTATTATTTATTATTAATACTTTCGGCCTTGTCCCTCCCCCCCCACTCCACAGGTTCTCCAAATAATGTTAAAGATGTCATTTCAAGCGCACAAGCCGAGGGCTGGAGAGGGACTGGACAGTCTCAGGAGAGGCTGGGCTTGAATTTCGCAAGGTTTGTCTCTGTACACACGCGCGCGCGCGCGCACACACACACACACACACACAAATATCGATCAGACTGCGCAAAAATCAAGCTACACCAAAGAGAGAGTTTAGACCAATAAATCCGATTGTTGCAATTATTACTATTATTCTATTTTTTATTAAACAAATCCCAAACTAATGTTGGCCTCGAATATTTACGTCCTTTTAAAAAGGTGCGCGTGTGAGGGGGTCGGCGGGGGGATTTAGCTCAGCAATGACTCAGATGACAGCCCGGCGTTAAAAGGAGACGCATCAGATGTCACACAAAACAGATGTCGGGGGCGGGGGGGGACCGGGCGGCGGGAGAGGAAAGCCGAGACCAACGGAATTGCCTGCACTTTCCGTCCCTGGGAGCCGCGGCCTCCGGGCGAGGAACCGGCTGCAACAGACAGACGCTTTGCGGCAAATGTTAAGAGACGGATTAAAAATGAGTCGTCGTCGTCGTCGTCATCCCACCGCAACGCTTTTAAAACTAAATAATTTATTTATTTATCTGTTTATTAGATTGCTATATTATTCTAAACCCGCGTCTTTGGAAGGTACAGGTACAATGCATCACATACAGATGATTATGATAATAAAAATAATTAATAAAAAACCTACAACAACTCAATATAGTTTATGTGGTTTGGAGATAAGGAAGGAAGGAAGGAAGGAAGGAAGGAAGGAAGGAAGGAAAGAAAGAAAGAAAGAAAGAAAGAAAGAAAGAGGGAAGGAACTGTCCCAGTGTTAAGGAATTGCCAGCACAATCTTATTATGCATGTATGTCTACTTGGGAGTAAGCCTCACTGTATTGAATTTGGCTTGCTCCCTTGTAAGTGAGCCCAACGTCAGAGAACTCGAGGCTGAAATGTTTAATTCACTTACTCGAGAGTAAGCCTCAGGATGGAGCAGTGAAATTTCCTTCTGCATAAACACCAGAGTGTTGCTCAGTTCAGTTGCAAAGCCAGCCTCGCTGTCCAGGGAGGACTTTAGTTCTAAGCAAATCCGGGGAGGTTTGGGCTGTAAGAATAGTAAAAGGAGTTCCCATGTCTAACTTTTGAAATCTATTTTTGTTCTTGTTTTTGTTTTGTTTTTGTTTTAAAGATTAACGGAAATCTGGTTATGCGCTGTTCCCCAAATTTTGTTTCAAACCTGATACACAGCCTCTGATTAAAAGAGCACATGAACAGCATCAATGTTTTGCGGGTGAGAAGGGTAAAACAAACATATTTTCTTCTGTTTCTAACCCCGCCTCCTCCCCTTAATCACTTAAGATCCCAGGACAATTTGCAAAAATTACATTAAAGCAATAAATTTAAGTAGCCCGTGTGAAAAGCAATTAAAATCCCAATATTCTAAAAGAGTGCGTACGTATGTATGTAATACATTAATTCCGAAAACTAACCGTGGGGTAATAGTGCCTTTATTAGGACTAATTCAACAGTCACAAAGGAAGGAATTCCCGTGCTGTTGAGCTGGGATTTCCCCCGCCCCGCGTGGAGCAATAGAGTTATCTGAAATTTAATAAATTAAAATTGAGTGCGAGACACAACTTTCTGTGTTTACACTCCGATCCTGTTTCCTGAAGAAGCAAGTCCTCCTGCCCATTCAGCGGGACTTGCCTGCCTGGCAACTCGAATCAACTCTGCTTGGGGGTTTAGGTCTGAAAAGAAACTTTGCTGCAGGCTGCACGTCCTCTCTCTTCCGCGGCCCCCTTTTCTCCACGGAGTGGGCGAGGGAGGCGCTCCCCCAGTGGGTGTGCGAGAGAAACAGAGAGGGTTACTTGGCCTCCACTCCGAGGCTGGCAGAGACGTCGCTCAGAAGGGAAGCCCCCTGCCCAGGCCTGGAGGTCCCACTCTGGTTTTCCTAAAAAGCCCTCAGCTGTGGAGACTGGGCTGTCCAACGAGGTCCAAACGCAGGACGAGAACCAGCGCCTTCAACAAAATCTGGAAGCTCTCCCCCTGTATTTTGGACCTCCCTGCCTATATTGTTATTCACGTGTGTAACTGAGGGGCGAGGGACTAGGACCAAAGTTTGCCACTGGGAGAGACTGGAGGAACGGGATTCAGACAGAATCCATTCACCCAACACTCCTAGGTCTGTGTGCCCACCATTTAAAGCAGACACACACACACAGCCCGCAAATGATCTGGGAACTGCAGTGCTTGGATGCACTGAACTACAGTTCCCGGGGTTCTTAAAGGAGATTGCTTTAAATGTGTCGCACTCACAGTACATTCCCTAGAAGTGAGCAGGATCTACTTTCTTCAAAGTATTGATTTTGGGGTGGGGGGGTCAGTGGGTTCACCATCATCTCCGCATGTCTTCTCTGTAGGTTTAAAAGAGGCTAACTGAACAAAGCAAGATTAAGTGCGGGCGGGGGCTCCCATCAGACCAGAGCTGGAGAGTATCAAAAGTTTGGGACATATACTCCTTCCTAACTCTGGGTAGGTGGCAAGATTCTCTCCGTTTCCCCCAGGGATGTTTTGGAGTCCCCTCCCTGGCTGGCGCGGTCTCTCCCAAGCAGAAAAGGGCAATAGACGCGGGGAAGGGGAGAGGGAGGTCCTTCTTCCTCCTTTTATTTTCTCTGTCCTACTCCATTTTGCAAGCGCTTGGGGGCAAAGGATCTTCACTATTTGGTTCGCCTACTGGGGTACTTTTGCGCCTCCCCTGACCTGTTGATGACAGCAGAAGTGATTGCATTCGGTCTCCTAAAGCTAAATCCATCTGTTCGTCTGAAAGGAGCCTCAATACACGTGTGTGTAGAGTGCACGGGTGGATCCAGAAAGGGTCTGCTGTTTGGAAAGATCCTAGGACAGAAAGAGTTCCGTCGGCTGTTGCGGAGGTTGGGAAAAGAGAAGGCGGGGAGGCTAGAAGATGAAGTGCGGAAGGGCGGGGGGAGTTGTGGATAGAGAAAAGAGAGAATCAGAAACGAAGGAACAGAGGGGGAAAGTGAGAAAGGAGTCAGGGCGGAGGGAGGGAAGGAGGAAGGAAGGAAGGAAGGAAGGAAGGAAGGAAGGAAGGAAGGAAGGAGCGTTAGCTGAGGTTTCTACATTGCAGGGGTTGGACTTGACGACCCTGCGGGTCCCTTCCAGCTCTCCACTTCCCCGGTTCTCTGCTGGGGCGCCCGCCTACCTGCGAGCTGGAGGCCCTGCCGGGCGCCTTGGAGGTGTCCGGGGCTGCGCGGGGGGCTCTCGGCCGACCCGGCCCGGTCGACGAGGAGGCTGTGGTCTGCGCGGCAGAGCAGCTCGTGGTCCCGCAGCGAGAACTCGTCTCCCGGCAGGAGCTGCCGGCTGCACACCGAGCAACGGAAGCACTCCAGGTGGTAGACGTTGTCCCGGGCGCGCATCACCAAGTCGCTGCTGCTGAAGCCCGACGCGCACTTGGCGCACTTGATGCCGAAGAGCCTGCGGGGAGGGAGGGAGGGAGGGGGGGGGCAGCCGTCAGGGGGGGCGGGCCGGGAGGGAAGGGGCACCACGGGCTCCCCACCCCTCGCAACCCCCCCGCGGCCTGGCAGGGACTAGGTGGCCCTGGGGACCCTCCCGGCCCTCCCATTCTGTGCTACCAGGGCGGCCAAGGGAGGCTCAGGTGAGCGGCGCGGGCTGCACCGCAGTTACCCCCGCAACCTCCTCGGGGCAGGAACCTGGCGTTTCCCTCCGCTCATTTAACGACAGGCAGCAATAAGGAGGAAAGAACCAGCCCTGGCGGCCTCTTGGGAGGCTGCTATTAGGGATACTCTAAGGCTATCCGTAAAGGGATCCATCGTTAAGCATTTGAAGATTTGTAAGCTCCTCGAGGCGGGGACCTAGGCTGCCAAAGCCGCGAACTTAATAACGGGCAACTTCAGCTCGGCAGCTCTTATGGTATACTATGATGAATAACGATTCAGATTTCAAGTCTCTTCAGACAGAGACCTAAGTTGCAGATGAGTGGTGCCAAATTAAGAATAATAAAATAAGAAGAATCGGCCTCCCTCGGACTCAGTTACGGAGAGTCCGTTCCGCCTTCCCATCGGCACACTGGGTATTAGCCGCCCTTCTTGCCAACTGGCTTTGGGGTTCGCTTTAGGGTGCCCAGGAATTTGTCTGGCCGGCATGTCTGACCCAGGCAAAGCTTGGCACAGCGTAGATCGGAAATGAAAAAAACAAATAAGCGGCACCGCTTAGGATAAGCTGGAGCAATATAAGAAAATTAAGCCACCTGGGGGGTTGGACTAGATGACCCTTGGGAGCCTTTCCAACTCTACAAATCTATGAAATCCCCCGCTTTCCCTCCCTCCGAACTCTGTGTGAAATGTCTCGCTCTTATCGCATCTGTCGGGTGGGAGACCACCAAGGGAGGAGTGTGAAAAATGAGGCTTCCACAGGCGAGTCTTTCTCTGGACTTCCGGCCGTCCGGAGTTCAAAGACCAAAAAGACATCCCTCCATCCTCTGTGGCCTGAAATCCCCCCCCCCCGCAAGCAAGCAAGATTTCAACAACATAGAGAAGAGAGGGCAGGGGGAGAAGAAATTTGCCAAAATAAAGCAAACATTTGCAAACAATTAATCGAATAAATAAAAGGGGGTTGTGTGACAAAAAGGCTCCGAAGAGGAGGAAAGAAAACGAAAGGGAAGCGGGGGGCAACTGGATTTGCTAGGCGTGTTTTTCCTTCCGCTCGGTGGGCGTCCCGCTCCGAGAGGGGGAGGAGGTCAGCATCACCTGATATAATCCCTTTTACAGTACGTTTTGCCATCTCTCACAAAACAAGTGCAGGTCTCGTCCAAATACTGGCTACAATCCGCGCATTTCAGGCAGGCCGCGTGCCACTCCAGGTCCGGGGAGACCTTCAGGATGTACTGGTCGTGGATTTCGCTCCCGCAGCCCACGCACATGGCAATCCCGGGTTTCTCTGCCGGTGGAAAGGAGCAAAGGACACTAAGAACGGACAGAATCTCTCATCAGGACTTTCTGGAAAGGGGGGCGGGAAACAAGTTTTCTTTTTAAAAAAAAAATCAGTCTAACACCAAACCAAATCAATCCGTATAATTTAACCCCAAATCAGGCACCGGTTTGGGTGCTGCGGCGGCACCTCTTTTATAAATCAACGCCCCCGCCCCAGCAAAGCAGGGGCATAAAAAGAAGAACGGAAGAACTCGGGGAATTTTGCATCTTTGACTTTCCCGTATAACTTTGTTTTCCGACTGCACCGCAGAAAATAAAAGCAAACGGCCACGTATTTAATACGCCCAGAAGAAAAGAGAAAGAGAATCTGGAAATCTTTCCATGACTTCGTTGTATTCTCATAATTGCTATCTTTATAGTTATTGCTAATTCTCCCTACAGTTTTCTGGAGGATCGTTCAAGTGTCGGGCGACAAGCCCCCGAATAAAAACATGCTCGTTTAAAAATAAACCAGCAGCAAATTCTGCAACTGCCAGGTTTTGATAAGAATCCAGGAACGAAAAGGCAAACGGTGGCGTAAAGGAGAGGGGGAAATTTATGCTTATAAATGCATATCTATATATAGCCGTAGATATATAGATGGAACCTTTTTACAATATTTGTTATGTTTGGCCATCTCCCCGCCCTCCGCGAAAGGGTCTTGCAAAAGCAAAGCCCCCGCAAGAAACCACATTCCAATGCACCCAAATCTTTACGCACAAGAGAGAGAAAGAACTGGAGCCACTTACTTTTGGAATGATCCCCCATAGCACCCAGGAAAGAAGAAGGAAAAAGAATATCCACCATGCAGAAGGCGAGGTGGGGCAGTGCTGGGAGTCGGAAAGGGGGCGGGGGTCCAAGCGGGCTGCCGAGCCCCCAGCCTGCCGCCGCCGAACTAACTCTTCCAGCCCCGGCGCGCGGGGAGGGCTGCTCGCGCCGGCCCAGACGCAGCATGACGTCAGCACGCCACGGACCACCCCCTCCCGGGGGCGGGGCGCTGACCTCACCCAGCCTCTCCCGCGCCCCGGAGGCCATTGGCCGGGAAGGCGGCGGCGAGCGCGGATTGGCCCGCGGTGAACAATGGGACGCCGAGCCCGGGGCGCCAAGTCCCGCCCGCGTCCCAGGGCGGAGATCCCGGGGCTGGAGGGGAGGAGGGTCCCGAAGGGCGACCCCCGCCTTCCTCCCTCTCCTTCGTAGTCTTGCAAGTCAAAAACGCCCCTCGAAGGGGCCGCCCGGGACCAGCAGCCAAAGGGGCTTCTTGCCGGCAGCCCCGTCGCGGCGCCTCCTGCTCCTCCTCCTGCTCCTGCCCCGTCGGAAGGGGCCTCGCTCCCGCCCCTCCCGCGCCCCCCGGGGCCTGGAATCCCGGAGGAGTCCTGCCGGCGGCGCCGAGCCAGAGAGATCAGCGCTCTGACCCGGGAGAAGGCAGGCGCCGAGTTCAGGGTCCCCTTATGCGATGGCGTTTCCTCTCCGGGAACCGCGGGCGGGACTGCGGGCCTCACCGGCGCCCCAGCGCAGCCCCCTAGCAGCATCCTTACCCAGAAGTAAGTCCCACCAAGTCTGCTTCCCTCCCTCCCTCGCCCGCCCGGGCTGCGCAACCCGGACTGCTGTGGAATCTGCGTGCCCAGGATGGCGCTATGAAGCGTGGAAAAGTCCATCTTTTTCTTTCGTATTTTCTCTTCCCCGTTTCCTTCCTTAGGCAAATACTGGCATATTTTCTAGATTTCTTGATGTTTTATCCCAGTTCATTTACTGTGTTTTTAAAATCACAACTTTCTCCCCGCTGCTTACTTGACCCATGGAAATGGTTAAACTCCTGTCATGTTGCAGCCTCGGGACTCGGAGAAGCCGCAACAATCCGCCTAGAAAAGTTGTTTATTTTTTTCTCCCCCCGCTAAGCCGGCCAGCCTTATAAGAAACAGAACTACCCGCAACTCCACGGGTTTCAAGCGTTTCTTGAATTTGGAAACACGTTTCCGAAGAGAAGGTTCCTTCGTTTGGATTTTTTTAAAAAACCCTCTGTGTTTCTTTTTAAAATCCGTTAATTAAAAGTGGCAGGAATAAAAACCTGGGGAATGTTTTGGATGTTATTTTTTTAACAATTAAACCGGATGCAACTCACCCTTAATTTTATTCAAACGAAAGGTTTCTGATTTCACTTCACTTCTCTTAAACCAGAAGCCTTTGCGAGGCGCCAGAAATTAATAGAAACAAGGCTCCTAACAGCTAATTCCGTGACCTCCTTTCCATATATTTAAATCTTTTTCTCTCCCCACATCTTTTTTAAAAAACGATGGGGATGCGGCGTGTGGGAAAGGGACTTTCTAGCATAGCCAGAAGCTGTTCCGATGGTCATGTACACAAAATAAATTTGGTGACAGAAATCGTCTTTAGTTGGTAGCGCGTGCAGGTTTTATTATTACACAGAAATCTTCGTCAGGCAAACCAGAAATTTAGTGAAACATTTGAACTTTTAAACCAACTGAAGTTGTTTCAATAAAATCTACACCAGCTCAATCCCTGCTAACGAAACTATTGCCCAGAACTGCTTGGTGGACTTTTCCTTCAAGGAGTGGGCTACCTTAAGGTCTAGCCACTTTATTTAGTATATATTTAGTATTTATAGTTTTATAGAACAGCATTATATTGTTCTATTAGGATAGGATTACACTTGTTTGGTATTATGCATGCCTATGCGTGCTTCTCTGAAATCCGTGCAGCTTTCTCCCAGGTATATGAAGGCATCAAGATGTGAAATACGTTTTTTAAAAAATAATGTTTGTTTCTCCCTCCTCTTCACATAATGGTATCGACAACTCTATATTTTAATAGGACATAACTCCCACATATAATTTACTGATTTCAAAACATCTTAAATTATAAATTAATATTACCATTATCCATAAAGTTAGGAAGAGAGTGCATATTCAGGCCACATGGCATATATATACTATAGCTTTTTTGCGGGCGCCTGCCCTCCCTCCCCAACCCCGCACTCCAGTTCAGGGTATTCCGAGGAGGCCCTCGGCCCTCCCCAGGGACCAATTCGCGCCGCTCGTGTGGACGCCCCCGATCGGACCCGGGGCGAGTTCTTCTCCCTCCTGCCTTTCCCTCGGATGCAAGAGGGAGCTCTGCCGGGAGGGCGGCTCCGGCGCCCCAAGCGGGAAGCAGCCGCGGATCCGCCCCGCGAGAGGCGCGCCGGCCTGAATGAGGCAGAGCCGGGAGGAGCAGCTCCGAGCGAGGGAGCCTCCTGCCGAAGGAGCCGGGCCTGGGGAGCGGAGGAACAAAACGGCCTGCAACTAAGCAGAGATGAACCTGCTGCTGCATCAATTTGCATTTTTAAGTTGTTGCAACCTTGGGATAAAAGGCGGATATTAATGAATTGAATGTTCGGACACAGGGCTCGCCTCTTGACCCCCATAGACAAAGCTCAAGCAGGATCTGCAGGTAGATCTCTAGGTGATTTGCAGTATTGGCAAAAGGGTTTTGCTTATATCTGGTTCTCCCCCTCCTCACCTGAATCCCCGCAAGAACCCGGGCTCGGCTGGGAGGCACCGGTGGGCTGGATTGCTGAGGGGAGATTTGAACCCTGCTCTTTCCCAGGCCCGAGTCCCTCATGAACCACTCCACCAAACTGGCGCCCCATAACAGAGGCCTGTCAGTTTCCCACAAGAGCCAGTCAGGCCAGGGGGCGACAAAAGCTGGATCAGGACCTACAAGTGATTTGCAGTATTGGCAAAAGTTCTTATTCTAACCATATTTACCACTGTGTTTTTTTTGTTTGTTTGTTTACCATCTTTATATCATGTCTTTCCTCCAAGGAGCTCAAGGCAAGTATTTTTAGTTGCTGCCTCTCCTCCCACCCAGTAAAAGCAAGGAGAGGAGATCACCTGTGATTTGTGTCCTTCCTCCCTCCCACCTTAAACAACACTCTAGATCCCTCATCTTCACATTTCCTGCCCTGAGCTGTCCTCTTCCACTTCTACCAGCCTTCATCACAGGGTGTTTCTTTTGGAGGGGGGGGGTGTTGAAAGTGGCCATGACCTTTATTGGTTACAATAAATAATAGAGACACAGGCTTTCACAATTTTACTTCTGTTGTTGTTGTTGTTGTAACAAAGTAATAATAAATAAATAGAAATGAAAATGTGCACCCCACCCCTGAGACCATTCCATTATAACTATCTAACTATCTAACAAATACTTTCCATATCTCCTCAAAATCATTTCTCCTACATATTCCCCATCTTACCTTAATAGCACATGTTAATTTATCATTAATAACTATATCCCACACCTCTTTACACCATTCTTCCATTTTATATTCTGCTTGCCCCTTCCACTTCCTAGTTATAATATCTTGTGCAGCTGTCAATACATTTGTGAGCAAGTCTTTCATAGCCTGCGAATCTTCCACCACATTGTAAACTGATAAGAATGCTACCTCTGGACTTTTGGTCAGCTTTAACCCTGTGATTTCTGTTATCTCCTTAAATACCCTTTGCCAAAAAGTTTGTATGTATTTACACCTCCACCACATGTGAATGTAAGTCATCCTGGCATTCCCTCCAACATAACGCCAAATATTCCTTCTTTAATTGATTTAATGATGTGCAGTACCATCTCCATACTAACTTATAGTAATTTTCTTTTCTCCACCCAATCCTTTATTTTAAGTCTTTTCTTCTTTTTCGCTTTTTCAATTTCCTTTTTTCAATTTACTGGGAAATCTTCTATCACTACCACCAGAGTTAGTGGGGAATTTACTGGTAACAAATTTCCTTTATATTTCGCCCATATCTCAATAATGTTTCTTAATAAGGGATTTTCAATATTCTGCCACCATTGCCTACTTGGTTTGATAAAAAATATATTCACTAACTTCTCCCTCATTTCCTGTGTACCACTCTCACTCTCCTTGTTATATTATCCCATCTATAATATATCTTAACTGATTTGCTATATAATATAACTTTATGTTGGGGAGACCCAGTCTACCTATTTTCTGGGGTTTATTAATTCTGGGTTTATTACCCCAGTTACAAAATCTTTTGATCATATTTTGCCAACCCTTTAGCTCTATGTCCGATATCTTAATTGATAACATTTTAAATAAAAAAATATTCTAGACAAAATTTTCATTTAAATTATCACTATTCTTCCAAACCATGAAAGCTTAATTTTCTTATATTCCTCCAGCTTTTCCTTAATTTCATTCTTTTTTTTATAAGATATTTATTAAAGTTTTAAAGATTTATATAAAATAGAAAAAACAAAAGAACAAACAGAAACAACAAAAATATATACAAAACACATACAACAACAAATATAATTTCAATCCCCTATATTCATAAAACTTACTTTCCCGACCTCCTCATACCTCCCCTCTCTGTATTCCAATCTCTAATTAGTTCAATTCAGCAAATCCTTCCCCTAATTTCTATATAGTTTTTGACCTTTCTTTTCTTAATTACATAATCATTACAGCTAAAAACCCCTTAATTTCAAAATCAACATCGTTCTAACATTCAATAATTTTACAATGTTTCTTAAGATAGTCCTTAAACTTCTTCCAATCTTCTTCCGCCGTCTCTTTTCCCTGGTCTCGGATTCTGCCGGTCATTTCTGCCAGTCCCATATAATCTATTACCTTCACCTGCCATTCTTCCACGGTGGGTAGATCTTCTGTCTTCCAATACTTTGCGATGAGTATTCTTGCTGCTGTTGTAGCATACATAAAAAATGTTCTGTCCTTCTTTGACACCAATTGGCCGACCATACCCAGGAGAAAGGCCTCTGGTTTCTTCAAAAAGGTATATTTAAATACCTTTTTCATTTCATTATAAATCACTTCCCAGAAAGCCTTAATCCTTGGGCATGTCCACCAAAGGTGAAAGAATGTACCTTCAGTCTCTTTACATTTCCAACACTTATTATCAGGCAAGTGGTAAATTTTTGCGAGCTTGACTGGGGTCATGTACCACCTATAAGTCATTTTCATAATATTTTCTTTTAAGGCATTACATGCCGTAAATTTTATACCAGTGGTCCACAACCGTTCCCAGTCCTCAAACATAATGTTATGACCAATATCTTGTGCCCACTTGATCATAGCTGATTTAACTGTTTCATCCTGTGTATTCCATTTCAACAGGAAGTTATACATTTTTGACAAGTTCTTAGTTTTGGATTCTAACAATTCTGTCTCCAATTTTGATTTTTCCACCTGGAAACCAATTTTCCTGTCTAACTTAAAAACCTCCATTATTTGATAATAATGAAGCCAGTCTCGCACTTTATCTTTCAATTTCTCATAACTCTGCAATTTCAATATATCCCCTTCTTGTTCCAAAATTTCCCAATATTTCGGCCATTTGGACTCCATATTAAGTTTTTTCACAGCCTTTGCCTCCATTGGTGACAACCACCTTGGGGTTTTATTTTCCAATACGTCCTTGTATCTTATCCAAACATTAAACAATGCTTTCCTGACAATATGGTTTTTAAAAGCTTTATGAGCTTTAACCTTGTCGTACCACAAGTATTCTAGGTCCAAAATATCTGTGTTCTCAAGAAGCAGCCAATCTTTCAACCAGCAGAATGCTGCTGATTCATAGTAAAGTTTAAAGTCTGGCAGGGCAAATCCGCCTCTTTCCTTTGCATCAGTTAATATCTTAAATTTTATTCTGGGCTTCTTGCCCTGCCAGACAAATCTAGAAATATCTTTCTGCCACTTCTTGAAACAATCCATCTTGTCCACAATCTGCAATGTTTGAAACAAAAACAACATTCTAGGCAAAACATTCATCTCTATAGCTGCAATTCGACCCAACAAGGAAAGCTTCAAGTTTGACCAAATTTCTAAATCTTTTTTTACTTCTGTCCAGCATTTTTCATAATTATCTTTAAATAAATTCACATTTTTAGTTGTCATATTAATCCCCAAGTATTTCACTTTCTTAACCACAGTTAAACCTGTCTCATTCTGAAACTTCTCCTTTTCCATAGGTGTTAAATTTTTCTCCAATACCTTAGTTTTAGATTTGTTCAGTTTAAATCCTGCTACTTGGCCAAACTCTTGAATTAGTTCTAAAACCCTTTTGGTACTAGATTCTGGCTCTTGTAACGTAAGTACCAAATCATCTGCAAATGCTCTCAATTTGTATTGTTTAGCTCCGACCTGTACCCCTTTAACCAGCTGATCCCTTCTGATCATATTTAACAAAACCTTCAGGACCGATATAAAAAGTAATGGGGAGATTGGGCACCCCTGACGTGTCCCTTTTTCTATCTTGAACTCTTCCGTAACCACATTATTTACAATTAACTTTGCTTTCTGCTCTGAATATATTGCACCTATACCGTTTTCAAATCCTTGGCCTACCCCCATCCCCTGGAGATTCTTCTTCATAAAACTCCAAGAAATATTGTCAAAGGCTTTCTCCGCGTCCACAAATATCAAGACTGCTTTAGTATTTATATTCACTTCTAACTTTTCCAAAATGTCTATTATATTCCTTATATTGTCTGACATATGTCTTCTCGGGAGAAAGCCCGCTTGGTCCCTATGAATCTCCTCCATCAAAACTTTTTTCAATCTCTTAGCCAAAATGTCAGCAAAGATTTTGTAATCCACATTTAGTAACGAAATAGGGCGGTAGTTCTTAAGTTGAGTCTTTTCAGTCTCAGTCTTCGGTATAAGTGTAATATAAGCTTCTTTCCACGTTTCTGGTGCCCTTTTCCCCTCCAAAATTTCATTGCAAACTTCCTTCATAGGTTGTAATAGCCACTCCTTCAACATTTTATAATATCTGGAAGTAAGCCCGTCCGGTCCCGGGGACTTGCCCAATTGCATGTTTTGAATGGCACCTTCTATTTCCTGCTCAGTTATTTTCTGATTCAAAATTATTTTACTTTCATGAGAGATTTTTTGTAATCCATAAGTCTTAAGAAATTTGTCTATATCCATTTCTTTCTGCGGCCCTTGTGTGTATAATTGTTTAAAATATCTCTGGAAGCAATTTCTGATCTCATTTGGCGCATATATGTTCTTTCCTTCCACTTCTAAATTTGTAACCGTATTTAATTTTTGTCTTTTCCTCATTTGCCAAGCCAATAGCTTACCACATTTGTCTGCTGATTCAAATGTCTTTTGTCTCATTTGTTTAATTTTCCATTCTATTTCTTGATTCATCAGTTCCATATATTGTGTTTGGTATAATTTGATTTCTCTCAAAATCTCTTTAGACTTTGGTTTTGATCTTAGTTTCCTTTCCCCTTCTTTTATCTTCTCCAAAATCTTATATTTTTTCTCATTTTGACTTCTATTTTTTATTGCATTTTGTTGTATCAGAAATCCTCGCATAACGGCTTTACTTGCGTCCCAGATTACTCTTTTTTCAACATTAGTATTCATGTTTATTTCAAAATAGTCTCTTAATGTTTTTTGGGCCTTTTTATACACTTCTTCATCTCTAAATAAGGTGTCATTCATCCTCCATCTGAAGGAGCCAGTTGTTATTTGCTTCATCTCCATTCTTACTGCGTTGTGGTCGGAGCACGTTTTTGGGCAGATTTCCACTTTCTTTATCTTTGATGCCATTCCTCTAGTGAACCAAATTTGGTCGATTCTGGTCCATGTCATTTTGGCTTCAGAAAAGAAAGTTCCCTCTCTTTCAAGAGGATTCTTTGTTCTCCAAATGTCAATCAAGTCCATATTGTCAGTCATTTCAAAAAAAGTTTTTGGTAGTCTTCCATCCTTAGTAAGTACCTGTCTTTGTGCTTTGTCCATATTTGTAGATACAACTCCATTCATGTCTCCCATCAAAATTAAATTATAGTCCAGATAGACCAACAAAGTCTCATGCAACTTCTTAAAAAATTCAGATTTCCCCTCATTCGGTGCATAAATTCCTACAATCAAAAATTTCTCTCCTTGGACTTGAATTTCAATTGCCAAGAATCTTCCTTGTTCGTCTTTAAAAATTAATTTCGGTAGCAATTTTTCCTTTGCATATATCACAACTCCTCTTTTTTTGACTTTGTCAGATGAAATAAATTCTTGTCCCAATCTTTTATTCACCAATATTTTCCTGTGTAACCTCATCACATGTGTTTCTTGTAAACAAATCAAGTCCAATTGTTCTTTCTTCAATATATGAAAAACAGCTTTCCTCTTTCGAGGCATATTCAAACCATTACAATTCCAGCTTAGAAGTTGCAGAGCCATGATAAAACTATTTACCTCCTACTGCTCCAAGTAGTTGTTCTTCCTCTGTCGGTGGTTTCAACCCGAATGACAAGTTTGATATGTCCAGTGTTCCTCCCAATGGGGTCTGTTCCTCCCCAGATTCCACCTCCTTCTGCAGATCCTCTTCGTGGTCTCTCAAGAATTTGTCTTTATCACTCAGTGTCCTTATTCTTATCTTCCTTCCTCTGTATTTAATAGATAGGCCTTGTGGAAATTCCCACCTGAAGAATATCTTATTTTTTTTCAGTAAAACAACCAGATCTCTGTAGTAGGTTCTTACGTCCAAAATATGCTTCGGGATATCTTTAAAGATCTCCACATAGGAATTTTCAATCTCCAAGGCTTTTTGGTAGTGCAAATTCAAAATTTTATCCCTTTCTTCTATTGATCTTAATGTTATCAAGCAGTCTCTTGCCTTGTTCTTCCTTTGTCTTGTACCAAGCCTAAATGCACTCACTATCTTGAATTCATCCTTCTCCAGGCCCTGTTGCCAAAAGTCCAAAAATTCTTTTGTCAGGAAGTGCGCCAGATTATCTCTCTCACTTTCCGGAACTGATCTGATCCTTAAGTTTCTCTCTTTTCTTTGCAATTCGATCATAGACAAAGTCAGATCATGATCCTCCAATTTCTTAATGACCGGTGGTATCCTCTCCTGAGTGGCAACAGCAATTTCCTTTGCTTCCTCAGCAATCTTTCGAGTTGTCGCTGAGTCCTCCAAAAGTCTTACAATAGTCTCTGTATTGGAATTTACCTTCCTTCCCAGTTCATCAATACTTTTCGTATTCAAATCAATTTTTGCTGAGACCTCAGCCACTTGTTTATTAGTTTTCACAATTTGTTTATTAGTTTCCGCAACTTGTTTACTTGTCTCTGTTCCCTGCTTCGTTAAATATTCCAAAGATGCATTAATTTTACCAAGTGCCTGTGCCAGGGCGTCTTCTGTTGACATAGTTCTTACTTTTGTTTGAGAGGCAGCAGCTGCGCCCGTGCCTCCGGATGTTGAAGCTCTTCGCTGGTGGGAAATATCAGTCTTGTATTGTTTACCAGATCTTAAGCCTTTTTCTTCCAATTTCCCCTTATCTTTATCCATAACACTTTCATTCAGAGCCAAGGTCACGTCCTACACTTGTACTTTTGTTTTCAAAAGGAAATTTCCACTGGCTCTCACTTCTGGTGGCTTAGTTGTTATTGTTACAACAAAGTCTCCACTAGGGGGAAAGATTCCACCTTCACTTTGAAATTTTGTAACCAATGTCCCTTTAAAAAACCCCTTTTCTCCTATTAGCCACAGTTTCCAGTTTGTCTTCAATACTATTTTATATAGAAGTCCATCCAAAGACACTGTATCTTTACACAGAGTTAATACTACAAACAATCCCAATATGCTGACAGTCCACCATTCAGTTTCCCTGTCAAGGCAGTCTGACTCCAGAGATCAAGGCAGCAGATATTCTTTTTTTAAGTTCTTTCCTTTCATGCAGGCATAAAAAAAGTTCAATTTCCACCTCCCTCCGCTCCTGCCAAACGGCGGGGAGAAATGTTCATCCAAACGATAGATTACTAATTTCAGAAAAATGTTCACTCTTAAGTTACAGCTTACAGTCACTTTGCTTTAGATTATCTACAGAATGGAAAGGCAGACTTCCTTTTTGTACCTTTCCCGTGCTAGTGCCAAAATTCTTGATATTAATTTCAATTTAAGTCTGTTAATCCTACTCACGAATAGTTGCTTTTAAGTCCAAATTCTTGGGAAGAAATCAGCGCTCTCCGATCATGGCGATGCGGCTTCACTCAGCAGGCTGGATAGACGACCCTCAGCACCGCGCCGCTCACCCGCTGCCGCTCCGAAGCCTTTAAAAAGGCTCCTTTGCGGTTTTGGGGGGGCGCAAAAGGTGCCCGCCGGGTCTCCTCGTTCACAGGCTTCCGCACCTGTGATTTTAAGGGTCCCCTCTTCGCCGTAGCAGTCAGGACCCGAACCCGCTGAGCAGACTTCCCCCGGAGCTCGGGGGGAAATCCGCCATTAATAGCTGGCGCTGACCGGAAGTCCTTAATTTCATTCTTTAATTTCACTCTTTAATTTTTCTCTTGTTCTAAATTTTCTAAGTTTCTTGTTCTATTTATTCCCAAATACTTTATTACATTTCTTAGTTTTATATCTATTTTTTTCCTTCAAAATTTTTCATTTTTCATCTTCGTCATAATTAAATATAATCATTTCTGATTTGAATTAATTAATTCGCAACACTGTTATTTCTCCCCCCAAAAATCCAAATGTGTTTCTATTACCTGCATATTTTCCAATGGATTTTTTTGTTGTTAGCAAGGTGTCATCTGAAAATAAGCTTATTTTCTCCTTTCCTTTATTGCTTATTCCTTTTATATTTCCATCTTCTCTAATTACATTGGCCAGAGTCTCAATGACCAATACAAATAAAATTGGGGAAAGGGGGCATCCTTTGTTGTTTGTTCTGTTATACCATCATTCACTATGAAATATGCCTTGTTCATCAAATATAATTGATTTCTTAATGCTTTAAATAGTTCTGCAAATCCTAAACTTTCTATAATCATTTTTAATGTCGGCCATTCTATACAGTCAAAAGCCTTAAAGATAGCCAATGCTACAATACCAACTTTCAATTTATTTCTTCTTCTTATATCTATTTTATTCAACACTTTCCCTATTAAACTAGACAAACAAAACCACATTGGTTTTTATTTATACTTTTTTCCATTATTAAGGTCAATATTTTACCATCTTGATTTATTAGAGAAATTGGCCTATACAATCCTGGGTCCTTCAAATCTTTTCCTGGTTTTGGCATTAAGCTAATTATTGATTGTTCCCACAATGGTGAGATCCTCTCACCCTCTATTACTGAATTATATACTCCTTCAATTTAGGAACCATTTTTTAAAAAATACCTTATAATATTCCATTCCCAATCCATCTGTTCCTAGGACTTTACCCCCTTTTAGTTTCCCTATAACTTCCTCTATTTCTTTTTCTGAAATTGGTTGTTCCATAACCTCTCTATCCCTACTTTCTAGCTTTATCTTCCAGTGTCTCTTGATATATTCTTTCAGCTTCCCCATAGTATTGTTAACTGCTGAATATAACTCTTGATAAAACTCTTCGGAAACCTGAGCCAGTCCGGGGGGTCCGGCACACTTCTCTGCGCGACTCTGATCTTCCCCCAAAGACCTTCGACTCCAGCAGCACGTAAACACAGCGGAACAGAAGCAGGAACGTCGTTCGTGTGGTAATAACTCAGACTGGACGCAGCAGTCTCCTTATCTTTTAAAGTCTTTATTCCTTAGCAAAACACAATAGCTATAAATCCTGGCGACAGTTCACTCATCGCTGCTCTCTCCACGGAGCAAACACACACACTGACTGAACACAGGAAACCACTCCCCTCAGTGTTCTAAACCCCGCCTCAGAATGTGAGACGTCACTCAGAACTTCTTAACCCTGTGAGTTCTGAGCCTCTCTCCACACCCCCTCTCGAATCACGTTCTGAGAGGACCTCTGAGTGTTCAACACTTTCCCCATTGCCTTCCGCCCCTTCCTGGCATCGTTGTTAGGCACCTGTTGAACCTCATAAATCTCAGGTTCGCACTGTGCGAAACCAACCCACGCATTTGTGACCTGAAACCTCTCAGGTGGAATTCCCTTTGTAGCCCGCGATGACCGCCTGGGCACAAACTGGGGTGCTCCTTCTGACCCACTGGGGCCAGCATGTGCGTCTTCCTCATCAGAAGACTCCCCCTCTGACTTGACACGTCTGTGAGCTTTCTCCATTATGCGCACAGGAGATGAGGGCTCACTCTTGGACACTCTCTTAACAACCTGTGGAGACGCCCTACTCTGTTCAGGGACCTGGTCTCCACCAGCAGGTTCAGGCTCTGGCTCTCCCTCCTCCTCAGAGTCAGACAGACAATCCGAGTGAACGTCAGAGCGCGCTTTGCGCCTTGCCTAACCATCCTGCTCAAAGAACTCAGCCTGTTTACTGACCAGAAGCTTGGTCTGATCACCTTCTGGATATGCGAATCTCCACCCTTTTGTCGCAGGCTCATATCCACAGAAGATCATTTCCTGGTACCTTGGGCCACCCTCCTGCTGCAGAAACTTTGGTACAGGCACCATGGCTCTGCTACCAAAAGTGCGAAAGAAATGCACAAGCGGCTTCTGTCGATGAAGCAGGAAATACGGGGTGTCACCTACCACTGAATTGTAGTACCTGTTCATCGTGAAATTGGCTGTCTTTACCGCCTCCCCCCAAAAACTTTGAGGCAAACCAGAGTCATCCAGTAGAATCTCTGATGCTTGAACCAGAGCTTTACTCCTAAGCTCTGCCACGCCACTGTCCTGAGGAGAAGTCACCTTGTGACGTATCCCCCTCTGGCGAAAGAAACCCTTTAAAGCAGACCCAGTGACCTCTGAACCTCGGTCACACTTGAACCCCTGCACCTTGGTGGAGAACCTTAGTTCCACCTCTGCAACCCAATCTTTGATAAGTTGTGTTGCCTCCTCCCTAGTTTTCAGCGTGAATGCCCATGCGTTCCGCGTAAAATCATCTGTCAGCACCATCAGAACCTTGGCCTTGCCCAGACTTGGCTGTGGCATACCAAAAAGGTCTGCATGCACAAGCTCAAAAGGCTTTGTGGTTACTCTCTCCACCCTGGGATGATTAAATCCCTTGTTCCTTGCTTTTCTGCAAGCTCTGCAATTCAAAGGTTGACCACATTCTTTTACCCGGCACCCTTTGGTGCACTCTGATAACATCTGAATGTCCTCACAGGACCCATGTGACATTCTCTTGTGCCACACACAAGCACACGACACATGAGTGTGATCAGTGGCTTTCCCAGCATTCCCCTCACCCTCCAGAGGTGTTTCCAGAACAAAGAGGTTGTTCTGATTCTTCTCAACACTTATTAGCCATTTCCCCCCTCTGGAAATTGTACAAACATTTTTCTCAAAACTCACTGAATATCCCTCCTGTAAAAGGCAAGGTACAGATAACAGGCAATGTTTTATCTCAGGTACAAAATAGACCTTCAGTTCAGCCTGTAAGAAAGAGACAAACACGTTAGCAAAATGAGTCACATGTCCCTGTGAACCAGTAGCAAATTTAACTGTTTTCCCAGTTGAAACAGCCTTGCAGTTCCACATTTGTCCATCAGGTGGCGCTGTTACCAGATGGGCATTAGCAGCCGAGTCCACAACCCAACGTAGCACTCTGGAGTTGACCTTCTTTGTTGCCTTAGCAACCGACTTCCTGCTGCCCCCGACCTTGGGGCCTTCGCTGCAGGTGTTCTCCAAAACTGCCATTGACGCAGTCAGCTGATAAGCGTTTCCTCCCTTCTCTGGAGCTCGTAGCGTAAGCGCTTTCCCATGCCTGCCTGCTCTGCAGGACTTGTTGCCATGGAAACCCGGCTGGTTCCCATGGGAAGCAACCTTGGACACATCCTGCCCTGTCTCCCTTGCTCTCTGTGGGCAGCTGCGACGCAGGTGTTCAGAAGAAGCACAAACAAAACATCGCCGAGTGGAAAACTTTGCAAACTTGCCTTTGGTCTTCTCTGCCCCCCCAACCTTTCCAGCAGCACTCCTTGAAGCTTTTCTGCCTTTGGGGAAATGGCCTTTGGCTTCTGCTGTGGTTTCTCTGCAAACCCCCTCCAGCTCCTGCCAAACAGCCTGGGCACTCTCAAGACCCTTGGAATGGCTTGCACCCCCACTCTCAGGTGCATCTCTCAGCTCTTCTCTCAGCCGCTCTCCAGCACGCAGCTCATGTGTTGGTGCATTCCAACAGCTTCTCAACACAGTCCCAGCCCCCTGTGGGCCTTCTGGGCGTCCCTCAGCCCCTCTTGGGCTTGGTGCCTCCTCAGAGCAATTCTCAGCCCCCTCTGGCCTGGCTCCCACTGTCTTCTTCAGTGCCTGCCTTCTCTCGACCCAGGGCTTGCTCCCGTCCACCTTATCAAAAGGGATTGATGATTTCTGGCTGTCTGCCATCTTGCCCCGGGGCCCGGCCTACTTACAGTACCTCCCGGTCCAGCAGATCAGATCCTCCCAGTGAGCTCCCTTCTGGGCACAACTCCAACTGGTTCCAGCCTCCTTAGCTGGCCTTTGGCTGCTCCTCAGCCGACTCTGACTGCAGTCTTTCTTCCCAGCGTCTCATCAGCTGGCTTTTGGCTGCAGTCTTCTCCTCAGCCGGCTTCGCCCACACGCACGAACGTTGCTTATCTTAATTGCTGATGGTCCATAACCTCTTCGGAAACCTGAGCCAGTCCGGGGGGTCCGGCACACTTCTCTGCGCGACTCTGATCTTCCCCGAAAGACCTTCGACTCCAGCAGCACGTAAACACAGCGGAACAGAAGCAGGAACGTCGTTCGTGTGGTAATAACTCAGACTGGACGCAGCAGTCTCCTTATCTTTTAAAGTCTTTATTCCTTAGCAAAACACAATAGCTATAAATCCTGGCGACAGTTCACTCATCGCTGCTCTCTCCACGGAGCAAACACACACACTGACTGAACACAGGAAACCACTCCCCTCAGTGTTCTAAACCCCGCCTCAGAATGTGAGACGTCACTCAGAACTTCTTAACCCTGTGAGTTCTGAGCCTCTCTCCACAAAAACTCCTGAAATACTCTCAACTTATCTTTCATCAGATTGTGAATATTACCCATTTTATCTTTTATTAGGCTAATTGAATTCTTTACTTTTTTTTACTGTACGGCTCTAGCCAGCAATTTAGAATTTTTATTACTATGTTCAACAAATTCTCTTTTCAAGAATATCAAATCTCTCTGCACTTTTCCCATATCTTTATTTTCTCCTTCCTTTTTGCCCGTAATTGTGCATAACTTATTTTATCATTATCATTAATATATTGATTTTCCAATGTCCTAATTTCTTCCTATAACTTTTTCATCTCTTCTTGTTGTTTTTACAATTTACCGGATTCCCTAATACCAACTCCTCTCACCACCGATTTCATTGTATCCCTTATTATTTCTTGAGTACTTTGCCCCTTCTCATTAATCTCACATATGTCTAATGTTTCTTTCCCTTATTTACTGTTTGACTATTGACTCTTCTTCCAGTTCTACCACCCTACCTCACAGGGTTCTGGTGGGGTTTAGCTGGGTAGGGGGAGTTCCATATACACCACGTCAAACTCCCAGGAGAAAAAGTTGGGATATAAATGAAAACAATAATTGTTATTACTTTTATAAAGTCTTCTCATCCCTCTCCTCACAACAACCCTGTGAGGTAGATTCAGCTGGGAGGTAGTGACTGGCCCAATCAAGGCTGCCCAGTTAGCTTTATAGCAGAGCTGGGATTTGAACCTGTGGTCTCCCTTGTCCTAGTCCAACACTTTTAACACTACAGCAAGCTGGGTCTCTGGCTTCCAGCCGTTGAATAACAGCAAAATGAAGTGGACATTGGTGCAAAAGCAGCTGTGTTGAACTCAGTTCAGTTCCCATTCTGCAAAACAAATGAAGGGGCTCAGAATGCACTCAGAAGCACCCTGTTATTCAATACTGAATACGTCTTTTGTATCCTGCTCTGGTTGGTAGCACTTAAGGTTCTAGTAAAACAAGGAAACGAAGCAGATCCAACGAGCCCAAAGTCTGCCCACACCTGTGCTAGGTGCTTTCAGGAAGCCCACAAACAAGATGAGAGCAACAAGCTCCCCCCCCCCCCATTTCTTTCCCCAGCCCCAAGCAACTGGTATTCAGAGACAGACTACCTCTGCAGATGGAGGTTCTGTTCCTAGCTGAGATGATTAAGAGCTCTGGATGGACTCTGTCTAGGAACAAAAGCAGCTGCCTTTTCACAGAGTCAGATTATTGATTTATTTAGCTCAGCAGACGGAGTACACTGAGTGGCAGAGGTGCTCCAGGGTTTCAAATGGGGGTCTGCCACTCAGTGACTTCCCACTCCTACTTGCAGGTGCCTGCGACTGAACCTGGGACCATCTGCATGCAAAATTCCTAATGGAATTTCTCCAGCACTGTGCTGGAATCCCAAATAATTTTGGACATGCAGTATACTAAATTGGTTAGGGCTTCACATTGAGATTTGCTAAATAAGGAATACTTTTCAGGTTAGTCCTTCTTGTCTCATCTGGTTTCAGCAGAGAGCAAGAGATGGGATGCAGAATCTATTCGACTGGCTTAGTGAAGAGATCAGCTCATTTTGGCTGTTTCCATTCTAGGCGATCATTGTAAGATGATCATGTAACTTTGGTGCCCAAAAGTTGCTGGTTTTCCTCCTCCATCTCTGTACATTTTTAATTTTATGCCATCTTTTAGGTGTTAAGCCTAACACCTTAAGCAGGAGAGGTTATGACTTTATGGCCGTAGAGCAGGGTCTGGGTGTGTGCGCATAACAAACAAACCAGGAATCCACCTAGAAAGATATATTAGCAATGTTAGCATCGGATTAATTATGGCTCAAAGTTTTACACGATCAGTATGGTTAATTGACTGTAGCTTCCATTCCAAACTAAAGTGTGGTCCTTGATTAACTGATCTAGTGAAGTGAATGGGGAAGATGTTTTGAGGGGGAAGAATTCTGTGTGCTCCTCAGTTCCCCCATCTCAAAGAGGTTGCTGCAACACTCAGCAAAAGAACCTTGTGAAGCAGTCCTCTTTAGGGAGGAATCAGCAAGTTTGGGAGAACCCCAAGATTTGTACTACCAAAAAATATTTAGGGGGGATGATGGAAGCCGAAAGGTGGGGCCAAAAACAGCACAATGAGAACAGAGCATTCTGAGTGAGCACAGAGTGCTGACTGGCTGGAACGCTGAACAGGAGACTCTGTGCTGCAAGATTTTGCTGCAGATCTCCCTAGTTATCCCTCTAATACAGATATGTAACTGAGCTCAAAAGATTATGGTTTCTGTGAAGCCTGCTTTATGTCTTATGCCCTATACTGACTCTCTGGAATAAGAAGTTCTTTGTGGCATGCACATGGATTGCAGTATGCTAATAGGCACTAAAAGATAGACTTCATGATATAATATCCAGTGTTTCCATTTCTTCTTCTACAAGATCCCCTTAGGTCTGAGATTCCAGGTCTTTACCAAGCCAAGCCTCTTCCCCTCCAAACCACACACACACACACACACACCCCTACATAAATTTCCACGTATATACATATATAAAATTAGTAGTTTGATATTGGATACAGTTTGAAATACTGGCAATGCTGAAATGTTTTCCATGTGGGCTGTGTTGGAAAGGTTCCTTTTTGGCTGCCCACATAAAATAAAGGTCTACAACTACATGCATTTTGGAAATGTCATTGATGGGCTGGTCTCTGGGCCTTGCTATGTTTGACATCCTGTGGAAACCTTCTACCTAAGGACAACAGGAAAGTTTCTTCCTAAGAATCTGAGGCAGAAACAGGACTGAGAACTAATCCTTCCCCAAAAGAGGTATCCATTTCAACCACAAAAACAGTTTTTCGTGCAGGGTTTTTATAACATTTTGATAGTCACACAATAGACTAACCAAGTAGTTTATGGCTGATGGCAGGACTCAGTACAATTAATAGTCTGTATTTGCCATTATCTACAAACTCATGATTTTTCAAAGGCAGAATAGAGAACAAAGTTTCTTTTCAAACCACTGTTCTTTGAATTAATCTATTCATGAGCATCTGCCATAAACAGTTGGTTACTACAACAGCTGGGAGGAGCTAGCCAGCAGAATATAACTTTGGAACCAGCTAGTGAGGGAGCCCCCTCCACAAGCTAGAGGGAGCCCTGGCTGGCAAAGCATCAATGCAAGTTCAGCAGATGCGTGAGTTTGGCAGCAAACTAAGAAGGCCAGGACACCCCACTCTGCTCAACAGAATCCCTTACTCTTAATCGTGTAACAAAAACAAGCAAAGAACAATCAGGCAAGTGGAAAGCCAGCAGGGACATGGGGGCTTCCCCGTGTTTACCCCCCCTCAACCCTACTATATGTGTGACTATCTCTTAATGGGGCAGAAGTTGTGGGTATGTATGAAATGCAAGGAGCTATTGGATCTCTGGGAACATGTTTGTTTTTTCCCCCTTTGAGGTCAAGGTGATGGAACTGGAAAATTTAAGAGAGGCAAAGAAAGTGGTGGAAAAGGCCTTTAGGGATGTGGTCCCACACGCTGGATGACAGCTCCCCTGCTGTCAGGGAGAAGGAAGGTATTGAGGAAGGACAAGATCATCTTGAGATAAAGGGAGGCATTTCCTTGGAAGGGACCCATTTATTGGCAGATGACCATCTATCTTCTCATGCCAAAGATACCTCTTCTATGGGTGGGGTGGGGGTGGTAGTGGGCAATTCAATTGTTAGGAAAATAGCTGTTTGTGTCTGTGCAATGCACATAAGACCACTAAGTTAATTGTGGGTTCTGCTCATAGCCTGGTGCTGGGGAGGAGACAGTTGCTTTGGTGCACCAATTATATGGGGAAATGTAGCTGTAAGATCCTGGAAGCCAAATTTAGGGTGCAACATAGGGTGCTGAAAACCAGGACCTCGAAGGTAGCTTTCTCTGAGATGCTACTTATTTCACACTTAGGGTAAGACAGACAGGTTTGTGGTCTCATGAGATTATGGTGTTGGGAGGAGGGGTTGGGATTTGTTAAGGGCAGTCGGAATCATTCTGGGGCAGACTGGACCTTTACCAAAGAGATAGGCACCACTTGTGAGGCGATAAAGGAAAATTTGTTAAAGATGTTTTATAGATGGTATTTCACACCAAGCAAAATATTTAAAATGTATAAAACAAAATCTAAATTGTGTTGGAGGTGCAATCAAGCAGAGGGGGCGCTCCTACATATGTGGTGGACCTGTGATAAAATTAAGAGCTTCTGGGATTTGGTATATGAAGAGCTGAAGAAAATATTTAAACAAACTTTTGTAAAAAAACAACAACCCAGAAGCTTTTCTATTGGGAATATTAGATCCAGATATCGCTAGGGAAAACACAAAAATATTCCTGTATACAACATCAGCGGCGAGAATCCTAATTGCCAAAAATTGGAAAAACGAGTCAGCACTAACAAAAAAAGAAAAATTATTTGATTACCTTGAGTTAGCTAGAATGACAGATCCAGTTAGGGGTCAGTCTAAACAAAAATTTCAAAAGGAATGGGGAAAATATAGTGATTACAGTGGTACCTTAGCTTACGAACTTAATCCGTTCCGGAAGTCTGTTCTTAAACCAAAGCATTCTTAAACCAAGGCGTGCTTTCCCATAGCAGCAGGGGCCTCAATTTACAAATGGAACACACTCGACAGGAAGTGGAACATGTTCTGCTTCCAATGCAAAGTTCACAAGCCAAAACACCTACTTCCGGGTTTGCAATGTTCTTAATCCAAGTTGTTCATAAACTAAGCTGTTCTTAAACCAAGGTATTATTTATTTATTTACGGCTATTAGCCCATAAAATATGTACAAACATAAAAACACAGAGACATAAAAACCGATATATCCGACAACAGAAGGTGAACACCATGATGCAAGGGTGGGTCATTGAGCAGAGCCAAATGACAGTTTGGGGCCAGGAGAGCTCCAGGGGACGGATCACAGGAAAAGGAAAACTGAAGACGAAATCCGACATGCACTCTCATCGTAACAGTCCGATTAGTTTTGCTGTTGTTGTTTTTTGGTGGTTTTTGAGTGTGAGATAACCGCATTCAGGAATCTCGCCACCTGCAGAGTTACAGAAGGATCTGTATCCTGCAAAAGCAGTGCGGCGTGTGACTCAACAGGCCTGCCAACCAAGCGCAGTAAAGCAGGACCCAGGAATTTAGTCCTGGCTATGCTATGTAGGGGACAGTTGAACATTATATGTGTAAGAGATTCTACAGTTTCCCTGTCACACACGCATAGCGGAGACACCAAACCCTTGGAAAATCTGTGGCTCAGCTGATTCGATGGAAGGACATTGAACCTTGCACGAATAAATGCAAGTCGGTGTGGTACTGATGAAAGAGATGACATGTATGATGGAAGGCCAAGTGGTGGGGTTATTCCATGATACCTGGGGGAGCAGACACCCCCACCCCTGGCGAGGTTGTGTTGGTTTTCAATGTCCGCTAATCTTTGCTCAATAAGGCTTTTGGCTGAGCGTAAGTTCAGGGACGCGGGTGGCGCTGTGGGTAAAAGCCTCAGCGCCTAGGGCTTGCCGATCGAAAGGTCGGCGGTTCGAATCCCCGCGGCGGGGTGCGCTCCCGTTGTTCGGTCCCAGCGCCTGCCAACCTAGCAGTTCGAAAGCACCCCCGGGTGCAAGTAGATAAATAGGGACCGCTTACTAGCGGGAAGGTAAACGGCGTTTCCGTGTGCGGCTCTGGCTCGCCAGAGCAGCGATGTCACGCTGGCCACGTGACCCGGAAGTGTCTCCGGACAGCGCTGGCCCCCGGCCTCTTGAGTGAGATGGGCGCACAACCCTAGAGTCTGTCAAGACTGGCCCGTACGGGCAGGGGTACCTTTACCTTTACCTTTAAGTTCATCTTTAAGGAGTCCGCTGGGGAAATTCCGATGCTCAGAAGTTTGGCATGGATTTTTCCTACCCACGGATTGACAAAGACGTCCCGCCAGAGGCACTGAAAAAGGTAATGGTCGGGAAGCCTATGCCAGCTGGACAGCCAATAGCCAAAGACTCGCTTCCAGATGACAGTCTCCAATAATAAATAAAATAAATAAATAAATAAATAAATAAATAAATAAATAAATAAATAAAATAAATAAACCAAGGTACCACTGTATCTTAAAAAGCAGTGCCCTCAAATTAATCCCTGGACTTGTTTTGATTAACTTTTACAAAACAAATTAAGGTGTAAAAGTCTAAAATAGAAATAAAAGTAGGAAAAAACAAAATGAGAAGGAAACAGTTTATTAAATATGAAAGTAGACCAGTGTTGAGGACGAAGGAAGTCAATTAGAAGAAAACAAAAAGTGAAATATGGTTATATATTTATTATTTGTTTAGTATTTGTATCTATATTCGTACTTGTATTTATATTTTCTTTTTAAGTTTATTCCTTTAGTGTCGTATGTGTTTGTGTTGCAACAATAAAATTTATTTAAAACAACAACAGCAGCAGCAACTAGATGGGCACCACTTCAACAGGGATGGAACCAGACGGTTGGTGCTTAAAATAAAAAAGGTGGCGGAGCAGCTTGTAAACTGATTGAAGAGGAGGAAGGAAGCCAACAAGAACCGAGGAGGGTCTGGTTCATAACAAATCTCCTCCCTGGGATGTAGATGATAAAACTGATGAACATTTACATGGGAGTTGCAGAGAACTGGGCATTGTAAGTGCAGGGGACCAAAGTGCCACAAGCCTGATCTATCTGGCTATTCTTATGTTCTTAGGTTAATTACAGGAATTACTGGTCACATAGGGCTCAAGGGCTGTCACATAAGAACATGGAAGAGGAGCCTACTGGATCAGGCCAGTGGCTCATCTAGTCTAGCATCCTGTCCTCACAGTGGCTGGCACAGGTGCCAACTTGAATAAAATATTAGGGGGCCCCAGGTAAGTCCCGCCCACCCCACAAAATCGATCACATGACAGGGTGCACACACATCATTTGAATGGCAATCCCCATCAACTTGGGTGGGGGCTCCCTGAAATATTTTTTGGAGGGCCGAAGACCCCTCAGTCCGCAGGTTCATCTTGGCCAACCAGAAGAACCATGGGAAGCCTGAAAGCAGGACCTGGAGCAACGGCACTCTCCCACCCTGCAGTTTCCAGCAACTGGGATTCAGAAGAAATGCTGCCGCCTCCTGTGGAGGCAGAGCAGAGCCACGGCTAGCCTCCTCCTCCTCCTCCTCCTCCTCCTCCTCCTCCTCCTCCATGAATTTGTCTAATCCTCTTTTAAAGCCTTCAAAGCTGATGACCACCCCTGCAATTTGTGGGAATAAATTCCATAGTTTATGTTGGGTTGTCATATTTTGAAGAGTAAAAAAAGAGGATGCATTTGCCGACTTCTACTTTAAACTATGGATGTCTATGGCCACTCTCATCATGACAAAGAGGACGTGTCCTGGAAAAAGAGGACTTATGGCAACCCTAGCGGTGCTTTGCTTTGTCTGTTCTGAATCTTTCAACATTCAGTTTTGCTGGGTGCCCATAGGTTCTAGGGCTATGAGAAAGGAAGAAAAACTTTTATCAGTCCACTTTCTCGATGCCATGCATAAGCTATGATCTCCTTTGATAAATGGATCAACAATATGATAACGGTCAACTTATGAATGGACTGTTTTGTTTGGATAAATATGACAATATTTGGAATGAGTTTATACAAAATGTAGTAGGCTATTAGGATAATAATATAAAAAAAACGTATGGGTTAGGGTAAAAGGTAAAGGGACCCCTGACCATTAGGTCCAGTCGTGGCCGACGGGGGTTGCAGCGCTCATCTCGCTTTATTGGCCAAGGGAGCCGGCATACAGCTTCCAGGTCATGTGCCCAGCATGACTAAGCCACTTCTGGTGAACCAGAGCAGCACATTGAAACGCCATTTACTTTCCCGCCAGAGCGGTACCTATTTACCTACTTGCACTTTGACGTGCTTTCGAACTGCTAGGTTGGCAAGAGCAGGGACTGAGCAACGGGAGCTCACCCCGTCGCGGGGATTCGAACCGCCGACCCTCTGATCGACAAGTCCTAGGCTCTGTGGTTTAACCCACAGCGCCACCTGCTTTCCCATGGGTTAGGGTAGTTTTCGTATATATTCATATATTATTTTTTTCTACACATTTTTGTGCTTTTTATTTTTATTTTCTGTTTCTTTGTATCACTTTATTTCTTTATAATTGAAACCTTTTCAGTAAAATAGTAATACCAAAAGAAAAAGAAAAAAATTGTCATGCATAAGTTTATACACGGCTATCATATGGAAGAGGGCAATGTCCTGTTCTCTGTTGCTGCTCCAGATGACACAAGCCAAGATCTCATGCACTTAAGTTACAGGAGGGGAGATTTTGGTTGAACATTACAAGAAATGTCTTTATTGTATTAGCAGGTTGACAATGGAACTTTGACCTTTGCCGAGAGCATTGCTGGGCTCTGCCTCTGCCTCCTCAAGCTGGACAATAATCTGGTGGAGATTTTCTGCATTGAGCAAGGAGTTGGACTAGATCAGGAATGGGGATTCTTGAGCCCAGGGATCAAATGTGGCCCTCCAGGCCTCTCTATTTGGCCCTCAGGTGTGTTCCCAGGGCACACCCCCTCCCACAGGGCACACCTTTTTTTGAGTATTTTTGCCTTGCTGGAATGTGCCTTCTTGAACTGTGATAATGAATCTCTCTTTCCAGGAAGGAGGATAGAGAGAGGTGTGTGAGAAGACCTCTGAATTTTGCATGGCAGGAACTATGGATGGGAGAATATGTTAATTTTTGTTTCGGTCAGTTTTTGGTTTTTCCAATCTTTAGTTCTCTACATTTCCTCATCAGTTTGTGATTTTTTAAAAAGAAGTTGTCATGAAAATTCAGCAGCATTTTGGCACATTCCCACCCTAATATACATGTTTTTGTCAGCAATTTTTCCTAATATAGGAAATTATAGATACTTTTGCAAAATAGTTTCTTTAGTATATAATGCACTAGTGTGTGTTATTTTCAATAAATGCATTTTATGCATACTTTGCCCTAGTATGTGCCTTTTGAAGGTACACATTACTTGGCTGGAGTACTTCGTGGCAGTCAGGCAATGCAGGCAGTGGGCAGGCAACTCCTTAACCCCCTCCCTTTTGTTTGTGTGTTATATGCACTGCTTTCATTAAGGAGGCTTTAAAAATAGTTATTGATTTTCATTTCAGAGGATCTTGGAAACCAAATGAACAATGATATTCTCTCAATGAACAGCTTCCTCGATGTTTGTAAATAATGTATCGCTCACAAGCCCAACCAGTTACCCCCCCCCCTCCATCAAGTGATGTGGCAAAACCTGTTTCAAGCTGCGTTTCTACTATCTAAGATCCAATTAACCATTTGGAGCAGACTAAAACATAACTAGATCAATCCAGAATCAGATTAATATCCCATCCATAATCACATTAATCACAATCTGTCCATAATTAGCCATCAGATAATCCCATTGGACAGGAGGTAACAGGCAGTATCCAATTATCTCATTAATTATCTATTTTCAGTATCTGTGCACAGTCCCACAACATATGAAAATTGTTTCTCCAGGAAAATAAAAGAAAGAAACTGCAGCCCTTTTAAGGCAAGCCCTACCCAAAGACAAACATTCCCTTTTCTGGGATCCTGTTGAGTCTTTGTATCTTTACACCTACACTCTTTTTGCTCCCACAAAGTCCTAAGAGATACCATTCTCACCAAGTAAAATATTACAACCTCCTTCAGAGAGAAATAAAGTCTCTCCCCCCAAAAAAAATCCCAATAAGTACAGCTGAATGAAGAAGCAATAGTTAATAACTATTTTCCAATAGTAGCAGGACTATTATTGCGTAAGGATTTATCTTCCTACAGATATTTCATGATGTATATAATAAATTGCATTCCATTTGTTTTGATTTTATAATGGACTTAATCTGTTGCTGGATTTGTCATTGGGGTCAATCCAGAAGAAAGTTTGGATGAATAAACTCTGTTCCTGCATGGCTCCTATTCATTTCAAAGGGACTTGAGCCAGGTAACTTACCAGTTGATTGGGCCTTTGCAATCTATGAGCAGACCCCAAATAAACATTCTGCAGTTGTGGTACCACTTCACACTAAAGGTGGGAGGTCACATTTGTCAATGCTCTCTTGTGTAAAAAGCTCCCTGCAAGTATACAAACCTAGTACACCAAGGAGAGACTGGGCTTGCAGTCTTTAGTCCCGAGGGGCTAGATTTTCACTTCCAAGACATTTTGTACACGAGAGATCTTTCAAAAATGGCACCTTCCCCACCTATAACTTGAAGTGATGTTGTACATTTACAAATATACAAGCAGACCCTATTGGAAGGTGACAGACTCCCACAGAAGGCAGCATAACAATTGATCCTGCTTCAGATACTGACAAGACCAACTGTACCCCAACATGATTATTCTTCAGTAATTCACCCACTCTCTCTATGTAAATTCACACTGCAAAAACTATTTTCCTGAGCCCAATCCATAGCTTAAGGATGCCACCTTCCCCAGGCAGGGGAGAGGCCCAACAGATTTAGAGTGTGTGCTTTTGATCTATCTTTTCTAGAAAGGCCAACTTCCAAATTCTGTGGCAGTCAGACCAAGACAGACAGGCAAGTTAACAACTAAGGTCAATCTTGGGTGGCAGCACCTTGGACAGCTCCAAGACAAATTGCTCTTGCTCTGGTAAGGTATGGAAGGAACCCAACAGAGAATTTTTTCGGGAATGGGAAACCAATGGGCCTCCAGATGCTCCTGGGCTGCAATTCCTCGTCCCTGATCATTGGTCTTGCTGGCTGTGGCTGGAGTCCAACAACATCTGTAGGGCCACACTTTCCTCACCCCTGCCTTACATCTTTTTCTGACCCAGCTACCTATCACAGCCCTTCCCCCGCCCCGAGATGGGTTGAGAGGTTTAAAGGCACAGACCAGGAGCCTTAAGTAACATTGCTGTTCACTTTTTTCAAGCATGGTGTGTTGGCATTAGTGCCAGGTGTGGGTTGGAGATCCTTGGGGACAAGTGCAGGGGCTCCTGTGAATGTTCTGGCTTGAGGGCCTCTGTCTGGGGAGGAGACGCACCAAGATCAGAGATCCACGACTGGTAGCTTCATCACCTGCACCACCAGGGCCCAGAACTCCCCAGGACTTTGGGGTACCTCCTCCCCCCAATCCATGTCCTGGTCACTACTTGAGGTGGGGGCATGAGAATGGCAGCTTTGCAGGGGGAAGTCCACATCTGATATATGGTCAGTCTTACTGGGGAGGCAAATCCCAATCATCTCATCCATGCTCTTTTACGGGCTATGTAGGTAGCTATGATTTCAACACTGGGTCACTATTGTATTTCTGTGATTTTGGCCATCTTGAATGGGACAGCCCTAGGCAACTCCTGTGTGGTCAGGGATTTAAGAAAAGGATGTTAAGGTTCCCTAGTGTCTGGAAAACATAGTCGGTTTGGATCCACCCACCTGCTACTCCCATTCCTCTGTGGGTTCTCACTTGTGGACAGGACATGGTAAATGTGCATTTCTTCACATCTCTCCGGCAAACAGACAAGGAAGAAGCCTTTGGTGGGTTTTGGCTGCAAGGGAGCAGTCTCACAGGAATAGGAGCCAACTTCTAGGGGCTGAGGTCCCTTTGTTCCCCCTCCAAAAATATTTGAGGGGGCTGCCCCCCGGTTGATGGACAGTGCCATTCAAATGGTGTGTGTGCACCACGTAATGTGATCGATTAAGCAGTGTGGGGTTTACCTGCCACCCCCAATATTTTATTCAAGTTGACGCCCCTGCTCACAGGCATGGAAGAGAATCATTTCCTTCTCCTACACCAGAAGGAAAGGGAAGCAGGCTGAGTTCCAAGTATCAGGAGCCTAGTGATAAGCTATGCCATGGCTCAGTCTTCCACAATCTGGTACCCTCAAACTGATTTGGACTACAACTCCCAGCATCCCTGGCCATTGCCCATACTGTCAGAGGTGGATGGGAGTTGTAGTCCAAAACATCTGGAGGCCTCCAGGCTGGGAAAGGCTGCTGTGGAGGTTTGCATCAGTTTCAGTGTGCAAAATTTCTCTCTGTGCTTGATGAAGTGGGCGAGAGATTTAACTAGTAGCAAGCCAGAAAATGCTTTCTATCACAAAGTGCAATTGTGGTGTACATTTCTAAAGCAGGCTCATATATTTGAGCACTGTGGGCCAGGTGAGTGATGGGGAATGTTTTATAGTCTAGGTGTCATGGGCCAGGGGTCAGCTTCACCTGCTGAAGAGGCAGTGACTCCACCTGCAGCTGATTACAACCTTCAAGGACATGCAGGAGAAGGCACTGAGGAGAAACAGCTGGCTCCAGTCTTCTTAAACAGAGCTCTCAGCAGCAGTCAGATGATGGAAAAAATGCCTGTGGTTCCCAACCCTACCTTGCTGCTTCCTGCTCTCTGTCGGGACCCTTGGCTTCGTTATCACCGGATTCCCTGACTGCTGGGTTGCCTGACTACATGGATTGCTGTTTGCTCGACCCTCAGAACGGACATGACTTTGTACGCTGACTCTGCCAAGTGTATCTCAGAGACTCTTCTTTTGGTTTGGCCTCGCACTCCACAAGCTCTGTGCACTGTTACTTGGCAATGGGACTACGGCACTGAGGGCCACATTTTGTTCTGCACAACCTTCCACATGTGAGTGGTGGGCAGGGCTAGAGGCAAAATGGGTGGAGCAACAAATGTGCGTTTCACCTTTCTTTAGCAGGCATGTTCCTACTCACCCCCCCCTTCTCCATCTGGGCAACCAAGAGGCATTACTTGAGTTGAAGGACACATTCCATTCACTTCAAAACATTTAAGGAGACTTGGTGAGATGTGGTCCTGGCAGAGTGGTGTGTAGTGCTGGGAGAGTGCCAAAGGTCTGAGGTTCCCTGCCACTGGCCTAAGTATAACCAGACTGAACCATTCTCATGGGACAGTTGTGATCAAAGCTGCTTCCTGGCATTTTCTATCCATCCTTGAAAAGGATTTTACAATTACTGTCCAAATGCTGCCAATTCCACGTGGAACTCCTGGTGTTTTCCCTAGAGCTGGTATATATTAAGCAGTATATGAATATTCTCCAGTAAATAAGATCTTTTCCCACACCTCCCCACCAAATAATCATTTGCAAAGTAACAATAAAGGATGCCTTCACAATTTTTAAATTATCCAGTAGTGTGGTAAAGCAGGTTGGGATTCTTTAATCATTATTGGATTTTGGAAGATTAAGCAGGTGAATCCTTTCAATTCACTGTGGGGCTCTGCCATAAAAATGTGCTGGATAAAGGTGGGAAGGTTGCAGAAAGAAGTTGGCATGGAGAGACAGTTTATGGCACTGCTGGCATTTTTAACAATGGAACTGACACTCTAATGTATAATGGCAGTGCTGGCCTGACTTATGGCTATATGGGGAGGGACCATGGCTCAGGGGAGGGCATCTGCTTTGTTTGAAGAAGGTCCCAGGTTCCATCCTGCACTGCAGGGGATTGGACTGGATGGCCATTTAAGTCCCTTCAGTTTCATGATCACTGGAATCTCCAGGCAGGGCTGGGAGAGACCTCCTGTCTGAAATCCTGGGGAAGCACTGTAGACAATGCAGAAAAACCAAGGTTCTGACAGTTTAAGGCAAGTTCCTTGCATGAGTCAGGTCTGCCGAGAGCTGCCTGGGCCACCAGAGACCTCCCTGCCAGGGGGAAGGCAGACAAGTTTGAGGAAGCCTGGGCACAATGAACCAGTACTGGTGGCGGGTGGGTGGGTGACATTGAGATAGTAAAATCCAGTCTTACACAGCTGTAGGGAGCCTCATGTATACAGCTGCATACACAGAAAGTCCTTTGCCTGTGATCAGGAACTGTGTTTTTTAATGCTAATAAATGCCTGAAGAGGGAAAGCATAGGACAAAAGCAATAAAGCAAGGATCTTAGGCGCTACGTGCAGAGTGCTCCAGCTTTTGTATTGCTGATAGCAGGCTTCCTCAAACTCAGCCCTCCAAATGTTTTGAGATCATGGGAGTTGTAGGCCAAAAACATCCGGAGGGCTGAGTCTGAGGAAGCCTGGCTGATAGGAAAGGGCCATAGCTCAACAGAGGCATGCAGAGCTCCCTGGTGCAGTCTTCAACATTTACAGGTAGAGTTGGGAAAGACCTCTTACCTGAAACCTTTGAGAGCTGCTGCCAGACAGTAGTAGACAGTCCTAAGCTAGAAGGACTGATGGTCTGACTCAGGATAAGGCAGCTTCCTGGGTTCTTCCTATGATATGCATGCACTGTGAAGTCCATACGGCTGGACTTTTCAAACTAAGCATGCTGGTCGTCCAGGGGAGGCCTTGTCTGCCTTCCCCTTGGCAGGGAGGTCTCTGGTGGCCCAGGCAGCTCTCGGGAGACCTGACTCATGCAAGAGCCTTACCAGGCATCCCCAAACTCGGCCCTCCAGCTGCTTTGGGACTACAATTCCCATCATCCCTAGCTAACAAGGATGATGGGAATTGTAGTCCCAAAACAGCTGGAGGCCCGAGTTTGGGGATGCCTGATTGTGCCCTTATAAACATCTGCATTCTTTAAAACATGGGCCTTTATTCCAAATTGATCAAATCACGACACTTCCACCCTGCCTGTAGTGAGATCATGTAATGCATCATACATTTGAAGCATGTACCTCCTCCTGGAAACTGCAGTGTGTTAAGGGTGCTTGAATCAGCTCTGTGAGGGGAAACTACAGTTCCCAAAGCAGTTCCCAATGGGGTATGTGCTTTAAATGAAGAAACTGTTGCAACATCTTAGTGATATAATCCTGGATAAGAATGTGCTTCCCCTAATTAATTACTCCTTTTTACTATAAGTTCATTACAATATCATGCTGTACTTCATAAAGCGTGCTTAAGCAACAAAGCCATAGGCTCACAAGTAGTTTGCACTGGAGGTCATTAAACAACAAAAAAAAGAATTTGTCATGGTTCAGATACTATGGATCATGCTGATATAATCTCTACCTTATTGCAGTTATAAGCTCCTAAAACACTAGCCATAAGTGATAAAAGACTCCCTTTGTATGTCAGGATCTAATCTGCATCAAGCCAGATTTAGTATAGATTATTCATATCCAAAGTGCTGCCATGGTTGTCAAAATTCAAAGCATAAAATCTAATACAGGAAATCTATTGTATCCTTTTAGACTGAAATCTAAAATTTAGGGCCAAGCTTATTGTTTATCTCAGGGCAGTTCACAGCACAAAATGCATAATAAAAACAAGAACAAAACAAACCAGTAACAGATACTCAAAATAATATTGTACTTGTAAATTGTTGGAACCTGGAATCTTATGAAAAAGGCCAGGCAAAAATTGAAAATAATAGTAGTAGGAGTAATAACAACAAATTTGTTAAATCTACTCTTTAACATATATAGTTATTATTGAATTCCCTTGCCTTGCAGCTAGATGCTTAATTTTGTAAAATTGTAACACACTTTTAAATGTTATAAAACAGTATACATTGCTTGTGCAAAGCAACAAATTTTTATCTGCATAAAAGAACTGTTTCCTGTTGGCTTTTAGAGGACATCAGAACACCATCGTTAAACTTTTATAACATTATCATCACCATTATCTCACCTTTCTTGCAAGAAGCTGAAGGTGGTGCTCACAGTTCCCCGCTCTGCTTTATCCTCACCACAACCTTGTGTGGTAGGCTAGGCTGAGAGACTGCAACTTGCCCAAGGTCACCCAGTGGAGATTTGAACTCTGGTCTGCTGGGTCCTAGTCTGGTAAAGGTAAAGGGACCCCTGACCATTAGGTCCAGTCAAGACTGACTCTGGGGTTGTGGTGCTCATCTTGCTTTACTGGCCGAGGGAGCCGGCGTACAGCTTCCGGGTCATGTGGCCAGCATGACTAAGCCGCTTCTGGTGAACCAGAGCAGCGCACGGAAACGCCGTTTACCTTCCTGCCAGAGTGGTACCTATTTATCTACTTGCACTTTGACGTGTTTTCAAACTGCTAGGTTGGCAGGAGCAGAGACCAAGCAACGGGAGCTCACCCCGTGGCAGGGATTTGAACCGCCAACCTTCTGATCGGCAAGTCCTAGGCTCTGTGGTTTAACCCACAGCGGACAAACAGGAATGAGAATGGATGGAGTTGCTATGAATTAAAACAAGAGTCTTTTAGCAACTTAGAATTGTAGAGTTGGAAGGGTTCCCAAGGGTCATCTAGTCCAACCCCCTTAAATACAATAGATCCCTCAGAGGCATCTGTTAAAGTGGATTCTTGCTCAACTGCTTATGGCCATCATGTGATAATTATACTTTACAGAGTTATGCGGAAGTTGCCCTGGGTCATTTAACCCTTTTAATAGTTCTCTCTTTCTCTCATAGAAAAGACTACGTATGATACATTGTTTAAAAATAACATATGCCTTTTACTTGGTATACTGAAACATATTTACATGAATATGTATCTGAGACTGACTAATATTTACATCCTGATTCTGAGGCACACAGCAGCACAAAAGACAACACCAGCAGCTCCCACAGTTAAAACTCCCTCTCTTCAGCTGATAACAGAAAAAAAACCTGCCTGCTGTGTTGCGGCATCACAGGATTCTATTCTATAGCATCAGCCTTTTGCATAGTATTTTGGATGCACCATTCCCATAGTAAATCCCATTGAACTCAATGGGCTTCCTGGTAATTAGGCATGGATAGTAAATCTGTTAGGCTGTGTGCGCGCTCCAATTTATTCTGCATTTTGGGGTATTTCCACTGGTGGCTTGGGAAGCGGTGGGTGCATGGAGATGTTAGCCATTTCTATTTATTTCATTAAAAAGAGAAATTAAAAAAACAACTACAAGCAGTTTACAAAAAAAGATGTGTATCTGTCCTGTATCTAAACCACCATTTCTTGAATACTGCATTTTGGTATGTTACCGCCCCCGCCCCCCCAAAACCAGCTTTGATCCGAATTGAAAAACAGAATAACCTCTGTGTTTTAAGCTGGCAATGTGTACTCAGTCTCTCAGTCTTTAAGGGGACACAAGTTTTGCTAGCCCTCTGGAGCATGAATGACATCACTGGTCTTTAACAAGTGACCAAGGTTGGTCACAACAGGACCACTACCACCATGCAAATTTATGGCAAAATATTAACAAAAATGCATGCTTGGGTTAAAAGTGGATCCTGGGTCTGAAAAGGTTCAAGATACCTACCTTGCAACCATTTGCTGGGCTTTTCATAGCTGGTGGACAAATTTACAATATATATCTCACATGATTTTTTGTTTCTCATACTTTTTTTTTTAAAAATCAGAACCTGTATCTACTACTTTTTACTGGATTTAACTGTGAACAGCTTTGTTCTCCTCCTAAGTCACAGATCCATAATTGGCTCAAAGGAGCTAATTTTCTTGGCAGGCTTTCCCATATAAGGTTTAGCCTTGTTTTGTTATTTAAGGAAGGCAAAAATCCCAACCTGTTCTATTCTTCATTAACAGCTTGATAACCCCACTAAAAATTCCTTCTGCCTCATCACCCTAGAAGCTGATTTATTTTTTTTTGGAAGCTTGAAGTCGGATTAAAAAGGGGTGTGTGCCACTCCTTTAATAAGTAAACACATGGTAATTAATGAATAAAAAGGATATGAAGGGGATTCAAAGCCTCCTTACTCAACACACAGATTCACATGCAGCCTGATTCTATGCCTGCTTACTCTAAAGTAATTACAACAGATTTCAGGATCAGGATCAAGTAAATGTTGTGAGGATTGCACCTTGAGGTTGGAGAAACAAATGGTGTTGTTTTAAGAGTTATATTGGTTTTACCTCTTTGGAATTTATTATTTAGGGTGTTCACAAACTGTGGTCCGGGGACCCCCAGTGATTCACGAGTTTCATTTTTAAAAACATTTTTATTAAATTTCTGAAAATTTTAAAGATAAAATTCCAATACATTTTAAATAGAGATTTCCTTTCTCACTTCCCAACCCATCTTCCGTGATGTTTTCCTTGTTCCTGTTTTGCTGCACCGTCTTCATTCCTTTTTAATGATAATCATAACACAATAGTCCCTAATTTTTTCTGTTGCTCATAGCTCAAAACCTGGTTGTGGATTCTTTATGTTGTAATATTTCTTCAAATAATCTGAAAAGGGCTTCCATTCTTCAAAAAGGTAATCATCATTAGATGATTAGTATAGCTGTTAGCTTTGCTGATTCAGCACAGTCTGAATCTTATCCATCCTTCTTTAGCAGCTACTTCTTCATCTTTCCATTTCTGAGCATAATGAAGCCTAGCTGCTATAGTTACATACATAAACAAATTAACCATTCTTTTTTTTAAAATTTCTGTCCCCATAATCCCTAGCAGGAAAGCTTCAGGGGGTTTTTGGGTTGTGTTTTTTGGTAAACTCACTTTAAACATCTTTTTTATCTCATTGTATATCTTATTCCAAAATACCCTTTTTTGGAAATCCACCATATATGAAAAAGGAGCACCTGCTTGCTTACACTTCCAGCAGTTATTGGAGACCTTCTTATACATTTTAGATAATTTATCTGGTGTTAAATACCATCTATACATCATTTTCATATAATTCTCTTTTAAATCATAGCAAGCAGTGAAGTTCATATCTACTGTCCACAACTTTCCTCAAGTGTTTATTTCTATATTAGGTCCTAAATCTTTGGCCGATTTTATCATTACCTATTTCACCATTTCAACTTTCGTCTCCCATTCTAATAATAGTTTAAACATTTTTGAAATCAGTTTTTTTCTTCCTTCAAGCAGAATCTTTTAAAAATCTGATATTTGGTCCGTAAAACCTTTTACTAAATCTTTTTTAAAATATTCATTAATTTGATGTTATTATAACCAATTTGATCTCCATTCTCTTGTGTCTTCATATTCTTTTTCAATTTACAGAGATTTCCACACTATATCTCTATATTTACCCCACTTCTCCATCATATTTAATTTCTTTGATGCACCAGCTACTATTGGTGATAACCATAAAGGGGTTTTCCTTTCAAATAAATCTCTGTATCTAGGCCAAACTCAATATAAGCTTCTCCTTATACAATGACTCAAAAAATCCCTATTTCCTTTTACCTTGTCGTACCATAGGTAAGCATGCCACCCAAATTGTTCCCATATCCTTCTAGATCCAACAGTCTTGTATACCTTGTATTTCACTATTTCCCCTTAATTCCCTGCATAACACTTCTTGTTGTTTAGTCGTGTCCGACTCTTCGTGACCCCATGGACTAGAGCATGCCAGGCACTCCTGTATGCACTTCTACTATCAAGATAAACAATAATGGTGATAGTGGGCAACCTTGTCTCGTGCCCTTTGTAATGGTGTACTTTTCTGTTACCACTCCATTCACTATTATACTTGCAATTTGTTCTGTATATATTACCTTTATCCCTCTCACAATTTTCTCCCCCCAGCCCATTATATTCAATATTTTCCCCATAAAACTAAAAAAAACAAAAACATTATTGAACATCTTCTCTGCATCTAATTGCTTATCATTTCTCTTTTCAAAATATTCTACAGTATCTAATATAGTTCTAACATTGTCCTTTATTGCTCTTGTTGGGAGAAATCCAGCTTTATCTTCATGCATCTAATCTTTTAAAACTAATTTGTCTCCTAGCTAATATTACTACAGTTTGTAGTCACAGTTGATCAAGGAAATGGGTCTATAGTCCAACCTGAGTTGGATCTTGATCTTGCTTTGGTATCAATGTAATATTAGCATATTTCCAGGAATCTGATTCATTAGTTTTATTCAGGTGATCCACCAAGGTGTGTCTGTGGATTTGTGGCTGAAATCAGGAGACAGCATATCCATCATATTACTACTCCCTTTTTTTAGTTTACAGCAGGAGTTGAGAGTGTCCTCTATTAGGGAAGAAATTTAATTCAGTTCTTATTTAAAGGTGAACATACCTAAATCACACTTCCTGAAACAATACATGAATTGAGATAGTCATGCCCACTAATTTCAATAAGCCTACTCTGAGTAGGGGGGACGTGGGTGGCGCTGTGGGTTAAACCACAGAGCCTAGGACTTGCCGATCAGAAGGTTGGCGGTTCGAATCCCTGCGACGGGCTGAGCTCCCATTGCTCGGTCCCAGCTCCTGCCAACCTAGCAGTTTGAAAGCACGTCAAAGTACAAGTAGATAAATAGGTACCGCTCCGGTGGGAAGGTAAGCGGCGTTTCCGTGCGCTGCTCTGGTTCGCCAGAAACGGCTTAGTCGTGCTGGCCACATGACCCGGAACCTGTACGCCGGCTCCCTCGGCCAATAAAGCGAGATGAGCGTCACAACCCGAGTCGGCCATGACTGGACCTAATGGTCAGGGGTCCCTTTACCTTTACTCTGAGTAGGACTAATACTGGATACGGCCCTAGGGTTCAAATCCTCATTCAGTCAATGGTGACCTTGGGTCAGTTGCTGCCTCTCAATCAAGCCCACCTTGAGGAGGTGGTGTGAGGATAAAATTGAGAGTGGGGAGAATCATGTGACCAACTTGAACTGCTTGGAGGAACCAAGGATAATAATAATAATAATAATAATAATAATAGGAGGAATCTGTGTTTCCTGGGTCACAGGTTGCCCACCTGTAATATAGACAATTTACCATAATTTATTTCATTATCTCTATTTTGAATGTTGTGCTCTGCTGACAAAAAGCAAATATCTACAATTCCATGATTCTATGAATCTGGAGAACATCCACAACGTGTTATCTGTCTCCAAAGAAGGAAACTTTATGGACAGAAGATGGTCATTAATTGATTTCTGGTTTGCAAGGGTTATGGGTGTATGTCACAAATCCATATGGCCTCATGATGCTCGCCACATTGATCCAATTGATTTGAAACTAAAGGACAGATACATGCTGTTAAGTGCCTCTCAAATGTTTTTAAGGATCTATAACAAGTGCTGTTGGGGGGAAACTGGGCCGCTCGCTTTCCTTGTGCCCTGAACTGGTCATTCACACACACATCCAAAGTTTTTTTTAAAAAAAGAACCTTCAGTCTTCAAAAAAAACCTAGTTCCTGCAAAGTATAGTGTTATCTAGTTTTGATTGTATTCCAGGACTAATTATTGACGACTCTGCTGTGCTTCCATGGAATCATGCTCTTATTATTCATAGCATTGTTTTTATCTCTGTGAAATAACAATTTCTTCACTCTGCATTATTTTCTTTCTTAAGTTGTGGACTGTATGATGTCAAACAGGCAAGCCATTGATAGTTTCTGTATCTCTCAGACATCTGTATTGCTATATGAAACAAAACAAAACAATTTAATTAAAAAAGAAGAAAACAAATGAACAAAACAATCACTTTTAAAAAACAAATTTCCCCCAACAAAACTCCCCTTCTACGGTAAGGCAGCTCGCTCATTCTCTGAGTGTCAGGGGCCCCTCAGGATAGGGCCTTTTTGTGGGTGCACTTCTGCAATATGTCATTGACACAATAAAAGCACATTCGTGGTGGATTTATACTGGACCATCCACACCCCATTCAGCTTTATTAGTTGTTCTGTGGTGCCCCAGTGTTACAACATTATTGCGGTCAGGAGGGGCACTCTTGTGCTACAGTGCAGCAAAAACAAGACAATCCTCCCCCCTCCAGAACATTTGTGGCCTGGAAAGTGACAGGATTTCATCAGAAAGCTATGGAACAAGCACAGATTGGAAGCAAAGCAGCATGGCCACCCTGAAACATTTGCAGGCCCAAACAGCATTGAAAGCAGGATCACATCTATCCACCTTGACAGCATCGTGAGCACAAATCATCACGAATGCACAACAAAAAGGATGGCTGGATTGGCCCCACATCATTATGTAGCCAAAACTAAGCTGTCTATATTACAAATGGCCTGTCCCCACACAGGGCTAAAAGAGAGGGGTTGTCAAAACACTTTGAGAATTGTAGTTCCGTAAGGTGGATTGGGGTCTCCAATCAATTCTCAGCGCCCTTAACTGACTATAGTTCCAAGGATTATTTGGGGGAAGCCAAGGTTATTTAAAGTGGTATGATACTGCTTTAAATATATAGTGCAGATGGGCCTTTGTGGCTTATTCTGAGATGCCACAGGGAGGGTGGCAATCGTATCTGCTGGGTTTTGAACTCAGGAAGCTGCCATAGCCCTTTAACATTGTGGCAGCACACAGCTCTGCCCATGTGGCTGCAGTTGTGCCCAGTTCTTGTCTCTCTTGAGTTTCATGAGGAAATTTAGGCATGTCATTGGTTTTGGAATTGATCTGTCTCATCTGCTTTCTCCATGCACTGGAACGCAAGTCACATTCCAAGGAGTTATCCTCTTAATCACTTTCATATTTTCCAATGAAATTCAAATCCCAAGTTAAAGACGCTCAATTCCTTAAAAACTCCTGAAAGCTCATAAATCACGCAGGCAAATGAAGGAGCCTCCAAATCTGAAATGGGCTCTGCAGACTTAATGGGGCTTGTGCTGGCTCTTGAGGAAGGGGCGTCGGCTGAAGGAGTAGTAAATCTGTCCTCTGGAAATGGGGATACCATACTAGGCTGGTGTTGCATGACTGGTCTTTGAAGTTGCTGGGTCACTTAGACAATTGGCAGGTCCTGCAGTAGCGGGGCAAGAGGGGGGAGAAGCTTAATGTCTGGTCTTTCTGACCCTGTTCCAGCCACCTACGCACAGATGAAAAGGAGGGCCCCCTCCAAGTTTCAAGCAGATGCAAGCAGAGGGAATGGGAGAGATTTACTGTATGTTCCACTTAGATACAAATGTTGGGTTTCTTGGTTTTGGCAAGATATGCAAAGCACAGCTTCCAGAAATTGGCTGAAGGAGGTGGGAGAGAGACCTCATTTCAATTTGGTAACCAAAGGCCCATGTATTTTTTATTCTGGGTAGACATGCAAGAAAGTGGAATACAAAAGCTCTTGTGTTTTTCCTGAAGGGTCCTTGCTCAGGGATACAGGATACTTCTGACTAGGCTATGAAGAGGCAGGAATGCCTTGTGGGGACTGAGAAAGTATGGTTAACCAAGAAACAAACCATGTGGACTCCGGCCAGGTGTGAGAATGGGCACTCCTTTGTGTTCCCCCACCCACGGGGCCAACAGAGTTGTGTTGACCTTGGCTGACAAGCCCACAGCTGTGCTCCATGTCATCCAACCCAAACTGCCTTCAAGCTGCATCAGGTTTCAGAGGTTCTTAATGTGTTCCTTGCAACAGAGCACTGGCTTGACCTCAATCCGTATCAGCCACACTGAAACTTTCTTTTCTTTTCTTCCCCAAATCTCTGTTTGCAATAGCTGATGTGGTCTTTAATGAATATGGTGCCGAATGGAGATCTGGGTCCAAATCTCAGCTTAGCCCTGGGTGCACAACGTGGCTTTTGCTAAGAGCCCCTCCAGACATCCTTTATATTGTGCATTCATGACCATTTGTTACCTCCATACCCCTGTACATTTAAAGCACATGGTTTCCTAGTTAAAACTAGTTCAAATCTGTAAAATGTGAATAACGACCTTCCTTTCCAAGATTGTTGTACTGAATAATATACATTAAAAGCAGGACATGCATCAGCCCCTAACAGCCTTTCTGTTCAGGGTTTCAGCCAGCAAGGCAACCATTCCTTCCTTTGGAATTCTATTGGTGTTAGGGGCTCACACAGCCCAATTCACCTTCATCCCCTCTTGATTTCCACCTTTTCTTTTCCAACTTTTTTTCCTGTGGCTCCTGGTACATACCCAGTCCTCACTGGGCTGTTTTGTGTGTGGGTTGCCAATCTTTAATCATTTTAAAAATACTATTTTTGACCTGCAGAGCTGAAGCAGGGCACACACCAGCCAGCGGATTAGAGCATTGCTGGGCTGAATTGTGTATGTTTGTTTTTTTGGTAAGTCACTTTGAGAATCACTTGGGTACAAATCTTAAAAAATAATAATCCTATTGCACCATCAGTGTGCATGACAACATACACTTACTTCAACCAGCTGCACCAGGCAGGCTTTTGATTAACAAGCTGGATACTCTTGATAAGTTAAAAAGCATAATTGAGTCTATGGCAATGAGAATGTGTGAAATCCGATGAATACAGTTGGGCCTACTTCAAAGTCAATGTGTAAGGAAAGGGCTGGTGCTGTGTTTTTATTGTAACTACCTGTATGTGATCTTTTTATATGTATGTATTTTAATTGTACCAATCCTTGTTTTTTAATTATTGATTTTTGTATGCTTTAAGCTGTTTGTTTTAATAGTAAGCCACCTTGAGTTGGGGGGGAGAGATATACATTAATATAATAAGAAGCCTCGCCAACGTGAAAACTCTGGGCACTAACTCGGGCGGCTTTAAAAGTCCACCGCGGGCTTCTAGCCAGGGAACCTGGGCTCCGCCTGCAGCCTGGAGGGCCGGGCGCTGCGGCACGACAGCCCTGCGAGGTAGGCCGAGGCCCCGGGGCGCCTCGCGAAAGGCTCCGGTTCTCTGCCCCCTCGCAACTGGGCGCGAGGCTCCCTGAGGCGGCGACTGGGAGAAGGCCCTTTGGGACCCGGGCGGCGGAGCCAAGCGCCGCTCTGCCTGCCCGCCTTGGGCTTCAAGAGCGCGCGGCTCCGTCGGGGCCCCTCAGAGCGGGACTGGCCAGGATGCGGCGCTCCGGCGACAACCCCGCGAGGGAGGCCCGCAGGCGGCCGCCCGCCCTCTGACTCGGCCCGCGCTGCCCCCGAGGGGCCCCCGGCCGCCGACCAATCAGAGACAAGGCGCCCCTCCTCCCACCCGGCGAGCCCGCCCTCGTTCCCTCACCTCCGCGCCCCTGGTCGCCTCCCTCCACGAGCTCTCGCGAGATTTCTCTCCTCGGAGTGGGCGACGGGGAGGGGCTTCCTCTGGGGCGGCTGAGGCGCAGCGGCTTCCAGCACCGCCATGTTTCCGGGGCTCCTCAAGGCGCAGCGCCTGGCGCACAGAGCGGTGAGTGGCGGGACTTGCGCGGCGCCCCGGGGGGGGGGCAGGCAGGCGGCCCTCCTCCTCCTCCTCCTCCTCTGTCGTCTTGCGCCCGTCTCCCGCCCGGGCAGCTCCGCCCAGCCTCCCCGCCGGGCGGGCCGCCTGGGCCCAAGGTCGCGCCGGGGCCTGGTTCCCCCGGCCTGGCTCTGGCGTCGCAGAGGGTCGGAGAGGATCCAGGCGGGGAGCGAGGGCCGGGGGGCCCCGGTGGGAATTGGCCGGCTTCCCCCGGCCTCGGCCGCCTCGCAGGGGGGTCTGGAGAAGGAGAATAGCGAGGAGGAGGAGGAGGAGGAGGAAAAGCAGCTGTGCCGCCTGGAGCTCCTTTCAGGGATAAATGTCAGTGTTTCTCGGTGTGTTTCTTTTACATTTCAGCCTTGCCAGTAAGCCCACAAAAGTTCCTGACCGGCACATTCCGCCCCCCCCCCCCGCAACCAAAGAGGCTAATAGTCTTGTTTCTATGTGGGCTGCAGAAAAGTGGACTCCCCTCTCCTCTGCAATCAGAATGAAAATGCAGGATACTAACCTCTTAGCAAGAGTTTCATATATATGAAATTTCATATATATGAGTTTCATTCATATGTGTGTGACGTTTAAAGCATCCCAGAAACCAGATAAAGTGTTCCTCCTTCGCCAGCCCACTCACTCGCCTGCATGAGTGGCTTTCATGATAATATTGTGGGAAACTGGGTTCACAGAATGTAGATTGGTTGATCTCTGGGTGGCTTGCGGGAGCTCTGCAACAATTTCTGATTCACTGTTACGTCACAAAAGCAGCTACTAAAAGACTCGGGGGCTGTGAGCTCAATTCTGGTCCTGAATCCCCCCCCCCCCCGAACTGAGCATGTACTCGTGTACTTTGCGGGGTGGGTCTTCTGTCTCCGAAACTTAAGTATGGTTGGTAGACCTTGTACTACCGATAGTTTAAACAATGTAGTTCCTCCAAGTCAGATCTGTACACCACTGGTGTAAGTAATTACTGAAACACAGATGTCTTATTCTCAAGAGTGTCACCCCCATTATTCCCTCTGTTCCACCAAACACATGGGGACCCCCCACAAGTAAAATTATTTTTCCTTCTCAGTTGATGTACAGTTGTACATAGATGCTTTACACTTCTGTGAGATTTGCTCTTGTTCTTCTTTAGCCAATGTAACCTGCCAATGTAACTAGGGCTGGGTGATATCTGGTTTTCAACATCACAGTATATCATCAGCTAAACAGTGCAATATACTGCTATATCACAATGTCTGAAATAACCATGGAGCTGATTTTCAACTTCGTGATATAGCACCAGCTAAACTTTGTGATATATTGATATCTGAAATAAGTCTGATACTGATGTCTGAAATAAGGATGGAACTATGTAGAGGCATTGACTGGCTTCATGGTTTTTCCCACATTGTGATTTTTGCACAGCACACACATGCACCATGATTCACAACATATTGCCAGGTCAAAAATTATGAAAAATTATATTGCCCAGCCCTAAATGTAACCTGTTCATGGTCCTCTGGTTTCAATAGGCAGTGGGACCCATTGGTTCACATCTGTGGGTTAAGGTTAGTACATGTGTAAATATGACACTCAACATGTCATGTGAAATACAAACAATCTTTGCAATAGTTGGTTAAATGTTCAGTGTCTGAAACCGGACAGATTGTACACATCCTGTTTCTGCAGCAATGTCTTAGTAGCTAAATGCTTAAATCTCGAAACAGTTGCCTTAATGTGGCACTCTGATCTTATCCTGTCAGTCTTACTATACCATACTAGTCTAGCTCATTGACTGGTAGGGCCCCTCTAGGTTTTCAGCAAGAGAGAGGTCTGTTTCATTTGACAAAATGGGCTTCCACAAGTCTGTAGAACACAGTTTCAAATATTAGCAATGCAGCAGTGTCTATCTTGTGGAATTTAATGCAGTGTTACAAGAAGCATTAATAATAATAATAATAATAATAAGAATAATAATAATAATAATAATAATAATAATAATGTAGTAATAGTTTTTATCCCAGGATGCATTCCAGTCAGGCAAAATTACTTGAGGCATGAAGCACTGAGGATGTGGCCTGTGAAGTGGGGGATCTGAAGCCTGGATAGAGAAGGCTGCATGTGGCTTCCTATGCTCCTACATGTCCTTGAGACAGAGGGAAGAGTATGTATTAATGGAGTGATTTGTAGAATGGGAGAATCTGATGACTCTGTCCTGCGCCTTGCAAAGAATGATGGTTATAGGACATTGTATATGTGGAGCTGTAGTGGTAGTAGTATTGGTAGTGAGAGACTAGGAACAGGAATGTAGTAGAAAATGAAGGTGGTACAATAGGTAATAAAAATGTTCAGGGAAAGAGATAGTGAGAAGGAAGCGGTGAGGATCTGTGTGCCAAGTACACCATGTCCAAACTGCTGCTTGGCCAAAATTCCACTTCAGGCATCTCCAGAAAGATATTCAGAAAGATTTAAAGATTCTGAGCTAAGGAGAAGAACAGCATTGAAACAACAGCATTGTTGCTTTTAAAAATTGTTTAAAGACATTGGAATAGCTAAAATATTTGATTTTATTTCTATATGGTCATCTAAGTGTGGAAATTTGATGGATAAATTATATACCGTAGATTCCGGCGTATTAGGCGACTGGGCCTATATGGGCACTGACAATTTGGGGTTTTGTCTTATAAGCTCAGTCTTATACGCTGGGCAGGAGGAAGCCGCGCGGTGCGGAGCCCGCCGTCCGCTGCTGCGGTGGCAGCTTCGGCAGCCTCCAAAGCAGCAGCGGGTGGCGGTCTCCGCGCCAAGAGGAAGCCACCCGGCACCCACTGCTGCCTTGGAGGTAGTACCTGGCGTATAAGATGACCCCCCGACTTTTTAACCTCTTTTCTGGGATTAAAAAGTCGTCTTATACTCCGGAATCTACGGTATTTCATAGAATCCTAGAGTTGGAAGAGACCACAAGGGCCATCGAGTCCAACCCCCTGCCAAGCAGGAAACACCATCAGAGCACTCCTGACATATGGTTGTCAAGCCTCTGCTTAAAGACCTCCAAAGAAGGAGACTCCACCACACTCCTTGGCAGCAAATTCCACTGTCAAACAGCTCTTACTGTCAGGAAGTTCTTCCTAATGTTTAGGTGGAATCTTCTTTCTTGTAGTTTGGATCCATTGCTCCGTGTCCGCTTCTCTGGAGCAGCAGAAAACAACCTTTCTCCCTCCTCTATGTGACATCCTTTTATATATTTGAACATGGCTATCATATCACCCCTTAACCTCCTCTTCTCCAGGCTAAACATGCCCAGCTCCCTTAGCCGTTCCTCATAAGGCATCGTTTCCAGGCCTTTGACCATTTTGGTTGCCCTCCTCTGGACACGTTCCAGTTTGTTCTTTATTTATTCTTTACATTTATATCACATCTTTTCTCCAAGGAGCTCAAGGCAGCATGCATGGTTCTCTCTCCCCCGTTCTTCCCCCCTCCATCTTATCCTCACAGCCATCCACTGAGGGTAGGTCAGATGAGAGAGAGGGACAGGCCCAGGGTCGTCCAGTGGGCCTTATGGCTGTGCAGTGTTTGTGTTCTATGATGCAGCTATGCCCAACTAGGGAGTAATATAGTGCAAGGCAGGGTTCACACTGGAGGCAAGGGAGGTCTCAGTCTGTGCTCTGGGGAACATGGAGCTCTGGACTGTCTTTCATTGGAAGCTTTAAAGCAGAGGTTGGATGACCACCTGTCACAGAGCCATTGATTTTCCTGCATTGTAGGGGGCTGGGCTAGATGACCCCCAGGGTCCCTTCCACCCAACATTGGAAATTCACCAGGTGCATTTTGAACCTGGCTATTGGCCACCGGTGACCAAGTGAAGATGCCTGGGTGCCAGGATGGCGCATGACCTCTTCACCATTTGGAGGTGCATACCTAGGGATCCTTGGATCTGGACTGTTTTCACACACTAGTGACACACCCTATAGAATTCTATCCATTATATTTTCTCTGCACAATCAAAATGAATTTCAGGAAACAAAAAGTTGTATTGAAAAATATGCCTTTCAAACCGTCTGGCCCCAAAATGGCAATTAGGCATTCCATTTTGGTGACTCTAATCCTGGTTTAAGGAGTCATTTGGCACCTAGCTTATATATCTGAGTTTCTAACACTGTTTCCAACTCTACAGTTCCATTATTCTATGAGCAAGGAACAACCTGAAAATGGGTCCTCAGTCACATGACCTAGCAACCCAGCACAGGGGTTTAGAATAGGTTCAAGTCTGTGCCTGCCCTGTCCAACCCTCCTCTTCCTGGGACATCCTTTTGGGGGACTTAACCTGGCTTTGGTTCAACTGGCTTTGGCTGAGCTGGTATAGAGGACTTAACCCACAGCATCTCCAGCTGAACTGACATGAATAACTTCAGCCTGGGCTCACTGTAGATCTGCCTGTTCCAAACTCGCTCATTGTGGCAGGTCTTGGGTTTGGAGCATGCTATAAATAGGTATGCCATCAGATTTAAATGGAAGTTCACAGCACACTTCCAAGGGAAGGCTCAAATCTTTGAACACTATAAAAAACCATTTTGCATGAGCCGATGATAATAATGAGTGAATGGAAATTAACTCAGAACAAGTCCTTGTTATGTTCCACATGAAGGAATAGTGAAGACATTGATTTATTTTTATGTAATCTCAGAAATATTAATAAATCAAACCCTCCTTTTACCCTGTTAAATGACTAAGTTACAAAGAGCATTTCTGCTTCTTCAGATTTATTTTAAGAAGTTTACATTATGCTTTTTTGGTAAATAGATAATTATCTATGCTACAAAACTTGTTATAGGAAGACTGAAGCTTATCCTATAACAACCATTCCTCTCACTGTATGTTCCCTCCAACAAACACCAGATTTTCTTTTAAAATACATTTTACTTTGGAATCTTAAACTCTAATCTTTCAGTGGTTCTGCACATTTTGCTTGTGACCGGACTATAAATTTTAGCAAGTGTGGGCTTTTTGCCATGAAAGCATGGATTTATTAATCAAACAGTCCATACATGCTAGTAACTTTTATGAAAAATGATTTATGAAACATAATCAAAAATATGGTTTTTGATATATATTGGCAGTAAGTAATTTGTTACTGGCAATTCACCTCAATGATTTAAAAATCCTTGACTCCTTGATGTGATTTAATATACTTAAGTTGGAACATGAAGAATTTTACAGGAACTTTTACACTTCTGATCATAGTTACAAATTGTAGCCTAATTCATTGTTGCATATAACAAATTGTCTTGGATGACTACATAAATTGAGTTCAGTGACACCTCCTGTGTATGCTAAGCGTGTATTGCAAATGTCACTTGAGAATAGTGAGTGGAATCTGCACATTGGTTGGGGAGTGTTGTGGAGAAAGACCCACCAAGTTAGGGAGGAAACCTTTGGCCCTAGAGCTCCAGCAATTCTGAGATAGTTGGGGAGGAGCATCTTTGTGCTGTATAGATATTGGGGTAAAGGTTTGAAGGGAGGATTTGGAACAACTAATGTAAGAACATGCACCTTCTTGCTTGTGCTGCCTGAGTATGTTTTGCCTCCAGCTGTTTCTGGTATGTCCTTAGCATCTGGATTACAAGGGGCCTTGGGGCATGGAAAATCCTAGTTAAACAGAGGGGATTGGGCAGAAGTGTCAGAAAATGCACCTGCTCTCTAAACAAACTGTTGGTCGAGATAAGATTGCTGACTTACGTGATTTCATACCATATCATTCCAAACTCAGAGATTCTGTAAGGGCATATGAAGGTGCATATACCTGCAATGTTAACCAACAGATTAGTTGAATTTAAGAGCTACAAGTGTTATTGTTAAACCCTCTCCCCCCTTCTCTTGTTTTAAAGGTCTCCTTGCTTCACCGGTTTCAGAGTACACTAGTAATAGCCGAACACACAAATGAGGCTGTTTCACCTATTACATTAAATACCATCACTGCGGCAAAGCGTCTTGGAGGGGACGTTTCATGTTTAGTAGCTGGCTCCAATTGTGAAAAGGTAAAAACATTGAAAAGGGGAGGAGGAAGGGAAGTCTGCTTTCTGTTTCTGAACTTGTTATTTGTTTAAAAAAATTGTATCCTGCCTTGAGGGAAGGAGGGGGTGGGGAATTCAGGTCAGTGGAACATAGTCATGCCTCATCTTTTTTAAAAGACTGCCCAAATATCATTTTTTTTCTTCTTTTCAGGATAGGCACCTTATTAGTGATGATAAATGAGACCACGTTTATGACAGTTGTTCCATTGGCTTTTATTGCTCTGAGCGACTGATATATCCAGTTGTTTATAGGCATGCAAATCACCTAATAATGGATTGATGTCCTTATATAATGTATGCTTAAATACAAATATATGCTGGGTTTGGGAATTGTAAAAGCAGCTTCTCTTATCTACAACCACCATGATAAAGCTGAAAAATTACAAAAAAACAGAATGTAAGGCTTTGTCTAGTAAAAATGGTTAACTAGTTTGGCAAAGAGAATCTCAAACTTGCATATATCAATCAAAATCTGGTTGATTTTTTTGAGTGCTATGCTAATTTTGCATTTGGAATGCAATTCGACTCTTGGTCCTTGGGTGCTGCTTTCAGCCAAAATAAAGTATATGTTGAAGCATGTGTTTGAATGACACTTCAGAGAGAGTGAGAGTGTTAAAGCAGAATGCTGCATTCTTTCCCCCCCTCATGCTCTATCAGCCCCGGGAGTCTTCTCTTACTATTTATTTACCACTCTTCCCAGTAACATCTGGTCACAGCAGCAAGGTTTTGCATGCACAAATAGTGATAATAAACCTTTTCATTGCAGGTAGCTCAAGAGCTGAGTAAAGTGCAAGGGGTTGTCAAAGTTCTTGTCTCGCAGCATGATGCATACAAAGGATTTCTGCCCGGTGAGACTCATTTGCTTGTCATTAAGATTCTCTGCAGTCACCACTGTGATGGAAAATATAAGGTGTTTTGACCAATATGTTTCATCCCCAGAGGAGCTGACTCCATTGATTCTGGCAGCCCAGAAGCAGTTTAATTACACCCACATCTGTGCCGGGGCATCTGCTTTTGGGAAGGTGAGCATATATGACACCCACCACAAATCTGTTGTTCCAGAGAGATTGATCCCTAAACTAATTTATAAATTATGACTTGTAATTATTGCATATTGATATATACAGGGCTTTTTTTAGTGTGCTGCTTCTATAGCGCTTCCATTACTTTCATTTGCCAGATACGTGTTTAGTGTATTGTCTCAATTTGTAATTTTTAGCAATAAAACTAGAGTAGTAGTCAGCATTATGCAGGTTTATAACTTGTTAGCAACATTTGCTTCTATCTGTTTCGTTTGTTTAGAATCTTCTTCCCAGAGTGGCAGCTAAGCTTGATGTTGCTCCTGTCTCAGACATAATTGAAATAAAGTCTCCTGACACATTTGTGAGGACAATTTATGCAGGTGAGTGTTGTCAGTCTGTATACCATATATAGTAATAATAATAAAAAATTTATTTATATCCTGCCCATCTGGCTGGGTTTCCCCAGCCACTCTGGGCGGCTACTAACAGAATTAATGGTATAATAATAATAATAATAATAATAATAATAATAATAATAATAATGCGATAAAACATCAGACATTAAAAACTTCCCTGAACATGGAAGAAGTTTAAGGACTACTTAAAGAAATACTATAAAATTAATGACAGTTAGAATGATGTTGGGTTTAAAATAAAATAAATGGTTACTATTAGTAATGGTTAAGATAAAGAGAATAAGGATGATTAACATAAATTTATAGTAAAATAAGGGAAGATTCGCTGAATAATTGTAAGAACTTGGAATACAGAAACGGGAAGCAAGAGGAAGTCGAGGAAGTAAGGTTTAAGAAATTAGGACATGAAATGGTACTTGTTTTTTGTTCTGTTATTGTTTGTTGCTTGTTTATGTATGTTTTGTTTGTGTTAATATAAAAATTGTTTAATAAAAAATATTATAAAAAAAAATAATAATAAAATAAAAACTTCCCTGAACAGGGCTGCCTTCAGATGTCTTCTAAAAATCAGATAGTTGTTTATTTCCTTGACATCTGATGGGAAGGCATTCCACAGGGTGGGTGCCAATACCAAGAAGGCCCACTGCCTGGTTCCCTGTATCCTCACTTCTCGCAGTGAGGGAACCACCAGAAGGCCCTCAGAGCTGGACCTCAGTGTCTGGTCTGAACAATGGGGTGAAGACGCTTCTTCCGGTATACTGGGCCAAGGCTGTTTAGGGCTTTAAAGGTCAGCACCAACACTTTGAATTGTGCTCGGAAACGTACTGGGAGCCAATGTAGGTTTTTCAGGACCGGTGTTATATGGTCTCGACGGCCATTCCCAGTCACCTGTCTAACTGCTGCATTCTGGATTAGTTGTTGTTTCCAGGTCACCTTCAAAGGTAGCCCCACATAGAGTGCATTGCAGTAGTCCAAGCGGGAGATAACCAGAGCATGCACCACTCTGGCAAGACAGTCTGTGGGCAGGTAGGGTCTCAGCCTGTGTACCAGATGGAGCTGGTAGACAGCTGCCCTGGACAGAGAATTGACATGCGCCTCCATGGACAGCTGTGAGTCCAAAATGACTCCCAGGCTGTGCACCTGTCCCATTCAGGACCAAAGAGTCCTCCACACCAACCCATCCCATCCCCCCAAAACAGTACTTCTGTCTTGTCAGGATTCAACCTCAATCTGTTATAGAGGTTTGCATTAAGGCATCTAACATCGCTTTGGTAACAGGAAAAGTGGAAATGGCTTTTCTGACGCAACTAATAGGATCATCCCTAGTACTGCAGGATTGTAGTTCAAAGTCCTGAGAAACCAGATATAGCTTCTTAATTAACAGAATCTGCTGACATGTATTGTATTCCTGTTAATGCATTTCTGATAAGATTTTGCAAACTGTAAGCCATTCAGTTAGTTCCTTTTATTTAATATGGGTTACATTAGTTCTGATTTCAGTAATCCATAGGGTTATCTTTTTTCGTTAGTGAGACATTGATACGATTATTTGTAATATTTAATTGACTTTCCCTAATTATTTTGCTGCCCTTATTTGTCTAGCCTTATCATGCTTGTCTGATCTCATAATTTAATTTGGACATGAAAGCATTAGCTTCTATGGCTTTTAAATTTGTTATGGCAGGATTTATTTCCTTTCTTTTGTCAATGTTCCCTTGCCTTCAAATACTGATGGATTGCTTCTAGGTTTTGATGTACCTTCTAATAATTTTATTCTACAGTTATTTGTGCTTATCTATTACTAGCAATGTCTGTCCCCCCCCCATATCTTTTTTTCTGCCTCTTTCATCATCTCTTGTAAACATACAAGTGAGAAGAACCACATTGACAATGTGTTGGGTTTATAATGAATTAATTGGAGACTTAATAACCCAGTTTTTAATGATTGGTCTACCCAGATGTTACATACTCAGTTGCTAGATTTTGTGCTGCCTTGAAGGATATTCGCCAAAGGATGGTTTATACAACAAACTAGGCCCAAAATGCAAGACCTATGCTCCTTCACGCTTCCTCCCTTATAATCGCTTTTAACTGTTTATCCTTGTTCTATATTTTAAAGTTATGCATAATATAATCACCTTTTAATTACTAGTTTTTATCCTTTACCTGTTTAAGTCTTATATGTTCAGTTTAACCGTATGTTTTTTCTTATGCTGGTCTGTGACCGAAATAATTTGATACTACAGTAATATCTTGTTTTGAGTCCGCCCTGTTTAGGGTCCATTTCATCCAACGTCTGCGGCAAGTCCGGAAGTACCGGGACAGGTTACTTCCGGGTTTGCAGCACGCGCAGAAGCGCTAAATCATGCTTCGCGCATGCGTAGAGCGGTGGTTTGTCAAGGGTCCTTTTCATCGAGTGTCTGAGGCTCCGGAACGGATCCTAGACGCAAAAGGAGGTGGGACTTGCAAGGAAACGTGTTTAGGACTGCAGTAGGCCTTCTCGGTAGTGGCGCCCTCCCTGTGGAACGCCTTCCCACCAGATGTCAAAGAGAATAACAACTTTTAGAAGACATCTGAAGGCAGCACTGTTTAGGGAAGCTTTTAATGTTTGATGTATCACAGTATTTTAATATTTTTTTGGAAGCCGCCCAGAGTGGCTGGGGAAGCCCAGCCAGATGGGCGGGGTATAAATAATAATTTATTATTATTATTATTACTGGCAGACTTTCCGAAGAACAAATAGGTGTAGTATGACATAAAAAGCTACAACTTCATAAAAACCATCAATTATTTCTGAGACTTGCCTTTTTATAACTTACTTGTAAAGTGTGGTTGAAGGAATTAAAAGTGCAGCACTTTTAATCTTTTCTTGTTTCAAATGCAAACCAAATTTGTCAGTAGTTTCTTCATGGCAGTTGTGACTTTCTGAGCTTGTAACATTCTTTTGAAAACATAACTTCATTTCCTTGCAATGAGAATCACAGTGAGCATCCAACTACAAAGTCTGCCCAGGTTTCTTTGTTTCTTTAAAAAATATTTTTATTAAATATTTTCTTTTTACTTTTACAAAAGTACATGCTTTGTCTCTTTTTCAGGTTGTACAGTCTTTCTTACAAATCAGTTACATTTCTTGTGAGACATTAGTGTTGAGTACAGTATAAGGTTTGGGAAGAAGAGGAGGGGTGGGGTGGTGAGGCTTATATTCTCTTGTATGGTAGGTTCTCTTACTATTCATTTATTACATTTCCTTGGAAGTGAGATGTATTAGGGGGCAGGGTATGGTTAGTTGTCCGAGGTTGGCTGCAGTGAGGTTTGTTTGCATTTGTGGGGGGACGGGGCTTGTTGGGTCAGGTAAGCCAGATTGATTTGTATGTTGTTGTTGGGTTCTTGTTGTTATCTTGTTGGCTGTGATAAAGGGGAGCCATACTGGGGTGAAGGCGTCCTCTTCTATTTGCCCCCATGTCAGTTTCAGTTTATTGGTTAGCTTTTCTAGCGAGCTGATATGGACTTAGAAGGAGGTTTAGACCACATTCTAGTCCATTGGGTGGGTTAATTTCATAGCCTATGTTGTGCTCCCATTGTAGTTTGATTGCGTCAAGGGGGTTTGTAGGATTCTGGTGCAGTATTTTGTATGTGGATACCATCCCTTTACTGTATCCCTCTGCTGTCAGGAGAAGGTTTTCGAAATTAGTCAAGGGCCTAGTGGCCGCTGATTTTACTGTTGGATTGTTTAAGAAGGCTCAGTGATGTGTTAGCCAAGGTATTTGGTTGACCCCTAGTTTGTCTTGTATTTCTTGTGTTGGTATAGGTTTGTTGTTGTGTTAGAAATCTTTGTGTTGGTATAGGTTTGTTGTTGTGTTAGAAATCTTTTAGACAGTGTAGGCCTTCGACTTGCCAGGTTTTTATCTGGAGGTTTTGTGCTGCGTGTTGGAATAGTGGGTGATAGGCAAGGGGGTTAGTGGGGATGGAGATAGTTTGCCTGCTTTTTCCCTCCATGCTTTAAGCATGGACTGTGTGAACCTGTTCAATGTTGCTGCCCAGGTTTGTTCATATCTCACCACCACTTTCTAGGCAATTGTTTCTTAGTCATGGAGTCAGTGAGCATTTTTTTTGAGCAGGTTTACGTGGTAATGTTAATGACTTAATAAACCATGCTTTATTTTCCCAAGCTCAGGCACTGGGTTTGCATGCTCACTTCTCTCCTTGTGAACAGCTTCAGTGTTTCTGCCACGGTGCATTAAAAATGTTCCATCTGGGAAACATCTTGGTTGACTAATGTCACATCTGAAATAGAACTAGTCTCCCATTCTTAGCCTTCAGTCCTTTGGACATTTCGTTTGGGAGTAAGTCTCATGGAATTCAGTGGGGTGTATTTCTGAGTAAACCTACATAGGAGAGGCCTGGTGTACAATGGAAGTAGGAACTGCATGCATCTGCTGTGCAAAACATTTTTTTGTGGTTGGATGGCTACGGTACCTTCATGCTGAGGGAATGGATATTTTTTCAGATACAGTGGTTCCTCCTGTTACAAACACCTCGTGTTACAAACACTTTGGGTTGCAGACTCTGCTAACCCAGGAGTAGTACCTTGGGTTAAGAATTTTACCCCAGAATGAGAACAGAAATGGCGCAGCGGCAGCGGGAGGCCCCATTAGTTAAAGTGGTACCTCAGTTTAAGAACGGTTTCAGGTTAAGAACGGACCTCCGGAACGAATTAAGTTTGTAACCAGAGGTACCACTGCACTTAGTGTCTAGTAGATGTGGCTAAACGCTTTTGTAAAAATAATAATATCGGTACTTCTTTCTCTCCACTATCAGGGTCACAACTGAAGTTTTTGTTTTGTTTTGTTTGTTACTATGCTTTGTATTTTTGTGTTTTTATATTGTAAACCACCCTATGATCTTCTGATGAAGGGTGGTACAGAAATTTAATAAATAATAATAAGTAGTAGTATTAATGAGTTGTCTGAAAACTTGAATGTGTCCAGTGGTGCTTAGTGGGGTGCCCAGGGCCTGGCGGTGTTGCACACCTGGCCAGTGTGGTGTAGTGGTTAAGAGCGGTGAACTCGTAATCTGGGGAACTGGGTTTGCGTCTCCGCTCCTCCACCTGCAGCTGCTGGGTGACCTTGGGCCAGTCACACTTCTTTGAAGTCTCTCAGCCCCACTCACCTTACAGAGTGATTGTTGTGGGGAAGGAAAGGGAAAGGAGAATGTTAGCCGCTTTGAGACTCCTTCGGGTAGTGATAAAGCGGGATATCAAATCCAAACTCTTCTGTCTCTGCCGCTTACCAAGAGGTGGAGGCACGAGGTGCAGGGAACTCAGTATGGTGCCAGCATGGCAGCAGGAACCTTGAATTGGCTGCACCACCAGGCCCTCACTGTGCCCCCCCCCGTGCAGAAGCGACAGCGATGTTCACTGTTGAGATGCCAGGTGTGCACTACACCAGCATGCCTGAGACACCAGGGAAGGTGAACCCTTGCTGTGTCTTACTGAAAAATTCTCCTGTGACACCAAGGAAATGTAAACCTATTCTGAGTCCATTTTTTAGTCTCTTAAATTTTCCTGCCTGAAAGGATTGTTTTGTCTAAGCAACAGCATTACTGCCCTCTGCTAAAAGCAGCTGATCATTGGAGTTTGCAATTTTATTTTCACAGAAAGTGTGGTCTTTTTGTAGGAAATGCCCTGTGCACTGTGAAGTGTGATGAAAAAATAAAGGTGTTCTCTGTACGAGGTACTTCCTTTGAGGCTGCATCAATAAGTGGTGGTAGTGCTATGGTAGAGAAAGGTGAGTGTTCAGTTTGTCTGGGTTTTTTTCCTTCTCAAGTTGAAATTGGATTAAAAACATTATTGTCAAATAAAAAGACAAAGTTGCACAAGTTTGCATTTATTGAATTCTTCCCTCTTTACACTTTGCCACTCTTTGTCTCCTAGAGTCCTCTAATCATTCCACATGGATATCTCTTTTCTTGTAGCCGTCTTGGGTCGGGTTACATGTAAAACTACTGTATCAAAATTGTGAAGCCATTTTGAATGGTTCAGTTGATTCAAACAAAAAGGAGAGGCTTTCCCCATAGATGCTGGAAAGGATGCATGTTTGTTATTCTGTTAGCCCAATGCATTTCCTGCCAAAGTAAAATTCCCCTTCCCCCAAAGTATGCATCACACCAGGTCTCTTCTACAGCTCATGCTCCATTAACCTGCATGCACTACTTTTGCCCCAGCCAAAGCATCACATAACCGTACCAAGACCATATCTTAAACTGAGTGGTGTTTCACCCTTGCTGTTTCCTCTGTGGTGGTGATGTGCTTTATTTCTGTCATGGAGAGTTAGAAATGTCTGTATTCTTGTTTTTGTTTTATTATGAATTCTTATGTTCTTATTTTGTATTTTCGTGTCGTGAACTACCCTGTGATCTTCAGATGAAGGACTGCATACACTATAACAACAACAAGAATTGCAACAGGCTAAATTGTGGATAACTGTGTACAGTCCGTAAGCCTATCTGTAAGCCTTATTCAGGGGCTTATCTGTAAAAGAAGTAAAAGGACAACACTTACTAAACCACATATAAAACACTTGTAAACCAATTCAAAACCTAGTTTTGGCTGCTTTGATGTAATAATAGACATGATGTAATAATAGACATGCATACTTGGAAATAATCCAGTAGAAATAATTCAGACTTCCTTCTGAGTAAACATCTTAGTGACTTCACATGTTGATTTATTTGCTATATGAGCCCTAATGTTTCTGACGGGCAAAAACGCATGGCGGCATTTGTGTGTGTAAACTAGATCAGTTACCTGCATCTAAAGGACAATTACATGCACTACTACCATGCTGGATGCTCGCTGTTTCTCACTGTACATCCCCTTCTGGCAGTCTCAGTTTCAGTTGTTTTTATTTTATCTCTTGTTGTTTGCCACCCTGGGCTCTTTTGGGAGGAACAGTGGGATAGAAATTTAATAAATAAAAAATCCTATTTAAGTCTTGGTATATTTTGAATGAATTCATATTAACATCCAGAGGTATAACCGTATTGATGTTTTCTTTTATTTATTGTGTTTTTTAAATGGAGGCAGGACTATAGACTTCAAACCCTGTCATCTTCAGGAAGGGCTGTGAAAGACTGCTTTCTGAAATGCTAGAGAGCTGCTGCCAATCAGTGTAGGCTGGGGAAGGGAGCATTTGGCTTTCCACACGCTGCTGGACTACAGCTCCCATTATCATTGACCCCTGTCCCTGTCCCCTGTGACTGATGGGCATTGGGAGTCCAACAACATCTGGAGGGCCACAAGTTCCCCATTCCTAGTGTTCATAGTACTGCCATAGATGGAGCAATGATCTGACGTGGCATAAGGTCTGCTAAATTTTTTAATTACTTGAGGTTTGCCAAACCCCCCCATTAATTAAATGTACAAAAAGTGAGGTGGAAGGGACCATGAGGGCCATCTAGTCCAACCCCCTGCACTGGAGGAATCTTTGGCCAGAGATGGAGAACATACAACTCTGGGATTAAGAGTCTCCTGTTCTTATTGACTAGACTGTAAATAATTGTTAACATGTTTTTGTTTATTAATGCAAAGTTGTAAGATGAGCTGATATATATAATATCACATATACTGCAGAGTTTGGGCATGGAGGTCGTTTTTATGGCTACGACTTTGTACCTTTCAAAAGCTCAGTGTCTTTTCTTTGTTTTGTTTTTTGATATAAACAGTATCTGCAGCTTCACCAGCTGGTCAGTCTGAATGGATCGAACAAAAGTTAACAAAAAGTGATCGGCCAGAACTGACTAGTGCGAAGGTGGTTGTTTCAGGTGGTAAGTAGTGGCTAATTGGCTAGAATTGTGATGAACTAGTGGTGAAATTTCTAGCAAAGTAGAAAATAACAAAAACTTTGTTATACAGTGGTACCTTGGTTCTCAAACTTAATCCATTCCGGAAGTCAGTTCCAAAACCAAAGCATTCCAAAACCAAGGCCCGCTTTCCCATAGAAAGTAATGCAAAACAGATTAATCATTTCCAGACTTTTAAAAACAACCCCTAAAACAGCAATTTAACATGAACTTTACTATCTAACGAGACCATTGAAATGAAAGCAATAATCAATGTACTACGCTATAAAATAAATAAAACAGTATTGTAGATGATAAAGATAAAAATTATTTTTTTTTTCTTACGTTCACTGATGATAGTCACTGTTTAGATGGGGGGCTTTTATCCATTTCCGCAGTCATACAATCAATCAGTAGCTGAACTGGGTTCCACACAGTCACAGAAACAAATCAACTGAAAAAGCCTCAAAAACAAAAATGCAAAATAAATAGCAAAAACAAAAGCGCCAAATACAGTGGTACCTTGGTTCTCGAACTTAATCCATTCTGAAATGTTTGAAAACCAAGGTGAGGCTTTTGATTGGTGCAAGCGCCCCAGAAACAATAGCCGACAACTGCATCAGACGTTAGGCTTCTGAAAAATGTCGAAAAACCAGAACACTTCCAGGTTTTCGGTGTTTGGGAACCAAGGTGTTTGAAAACCAAGGTACCACTGTACCTTCTACCATACCTAAAGAATTCTGACCAGTAATTTGTAGTTGGAAGCTGGAAAATGAGAAAGTGTACAATTCATTGAAGTGGTGTGGGATTGGATGAAATAAAGTAACTGTAAATATCAGCATTTGTTTTGTAATCAGCATGAATAATAAAAATGCTAGAAAAGCTTAGCTTGAAGAATGATACAGTGAAGGCGGTTTGCATGCATGACAGGTGGTGTCCCCTGCAATGATGCAGGGATTACATTCCAGGCCCCTCCCCATAAGTAAAATCCCGTAAAATGAGCAGCCTCTAAAAAGCCTCTGAACGCACACATTTTCCTGCTGTCCACCTCTCTCCCCCACTCCCTCGCCACACCTCTTTTTTCCATTAGAGTTGGAGCTCTGGGGCTGGCTGGAACCTGGAGGACATGTGGAAAAGTGGTTGCTTCTGCTGCTGTTGTCTACCCCACTTGTCAGTTATTAGGCAGAGAGACTGAGCAGCGTAATCAAAGCCTCGCTGCGCCTCCAGTCTCTTTGGGGCTTCCCCTGCCCTCACTGGACGTCCTCTTTGGGCTTTGGGGGGGGTGTCTCCTCACAAGCCACAAGGACTCTCCAGTTCTCTCCTGCCATTTCCTGCTATGATTCTATATATTTAATTATTTACTGGTGCTGCGCATATACATGGTCATATGCGATTAGAACGTGCATAAGTGGGTACTACAATAGCACAACTAGTTTATCACATCCATCTCAGGAAAAAATAAAATAGCAAAAAACAGTACTCTATTACAGTCGTACCTCGGAAGTCGAACGGAAACCTAGGCTTGACTTCTGATTGGTGGCAGGAAGCTCCTGCAGCCAGTTAGAAGCTGCATAAGCCGCGTTGGACGTTCAGGTTCCAAAGAACGTTTGCAAACCGGAAGACTCATTTCTGGGTTTGCGGTGTTCAGGAGCAAAAACCTTTGACTCACAAGGCATTCGACTTCCGAGATACGACTCTACTTGAAAGCTGTAACTCTCAAGCCAGCAGGGGGAGTGAAGTGCAAGTTACTATGCTCTAATTCCTCAATTTTTTTCAGTTATGGTAGATATGTAAATAAATGTGTAACCCTCTATCATTCTGAAGAAATAATTACATTAATCTCAAACAGACAACATTCATGTTAAGGCTGGTGACAAAAACCAGTCACCCCTGGCTCCATGCCTGAAAAGAGCACAACAGGGCATGGGCAAAAGTAGCATAGTAGCGTGAAATCCCGTGGAGTTCCAGTGTAAGAAAACGCACACACAGGAAGCAGAAGTACTTCAGTAAAATTTTACTGAGGTTCTTAGAGCATAAAATGGTTACAAAGCCCAATATTCTTGCTGGATCTCCAGGCAAAGTGCAGAACTTCACTCTGAAGAGCATGTCCAGTTACAGAGCCGAAAACCACAGACTGTACTGAAGAGAAAAGATAGAAGGAATACAGAACCATTCAGTAGCAGGATATTTATCTCCTACTCTGAGCATTTTGACCTTGAGTCTCATACGACTGATAAACACAACCCAGCTGCAGAGAAGCTTTGAGAAAATTCAGGAACATTCTGCACCCATAAAAACTCCACAATCCCTGACAATTCAAGATTCATAAAAGTGCTACAGAAGGTTCAGTTGGAAAATGAATTGGTCCTTGGCTGGGATGTGTATATGTGCCTGATAGAAAGCACTGCAAAAATCGACAGTGGGTGGAGCGTACAACAACACTTTATTACGGTCATGTGTTTAGTCTGACTCAGAGATTTCAAGGCACTTGAACATATCTAACCTCTTATCTTACTTTTAAGGACGGGGCTTGAAGAGTGGAGAAAACTTTAAACTGCTGTATGAGCTTGCAGATGAGTTGCATGCTGCAGGTAACAACTGCTTTTACTCCTTGGTTCTAGAGCAGTTGGGGATGCTATCTATCCTATGAGATGCTATCTATCCTATGAGAGCCAGTGTGGTGTTGTGGTTAAGAGCGGTAGTCTCATAATCCGGGGAACCGGGTTCGCGTCTCTGCTCCTCCACATGCAGCTGCTGGGTGACCTTGGGCCAGTCACACTTCTCTGAAGTCTCTCAGCCCCACTCACTTCACAGAGTGTTTGTTGTGGGGGAGGAAGGGAAAGGAGAATGTTAGCTGCTTTGAGACTCCTTAAAGGGAGTGAAAGGCGGGATATCAAATCCAAACTACTCCTCCTCCTCCTCCTCCTCCTCCTCCTCTTCCTCTTCTTCTTCTTCTTCTTCTATGGGCATATCTTTTGAAGTGTGTGAAATTTGGGTAAATGGCTTGTAGCTGGAGACTTTTGTGCATACATTAGCTTGGATCCTAACTTCCATGAGGAGAGTGTAATAGGGCTTTCTTGCTGCTGCTTTATGGCTCCCGTCATGACCCCCCCCATCTGTTCCTGAAGGTTGAGGGCCTATAGCTCCTGAGGGGCCTAAAGCTGGAAGGGTGAACTGGGGAAAATCAGGGATCCCCACTTTTGTTGGGGAACCCAGTCAGATGGGCGGGGTATAAGAAAGAAAATGTTGTTATAGGATGAAGCATTAAATGTTGGCTTCTATGTTTCTTGAGATAACTATCTTTTTTTTTTGCTTCTAGTTGGTGCGTCTCGTGCAGCTGTTGATGCAGGCTTTGTACCCAATGACATGCAAGTTGGACAGACAGGCAAAATTGTAGCACCAGTGAGTATTCAAATTATTTTTGCAGAAGAGACTGGTTAAAATTCCTTGGAATAGTTTGGAGGACCACTGCCTTTTCCTAATGGAGCTGTAGGTAATGCAGTCTCCAGGCTTGCCTGCAGCCTGCCAGCTCCCCCACCCCCTCTCCCAGCCTGGAGAACCTTTAGGATTGCTAGAACCCTGCCCTTTTCTCTTCATGGTGCTGCCTTATCTTGGGAAAGATTCCCTTCTGGTGCATGGTATCACAGCAGTTTGAGTCGAGCTTCTCATAACTGACTGTCCTCACCCGCAGAGCGTGTGACATTGGTGAAATGGGTGTGGTTTTCTAAAGTAGACAGAAGCTTTGCCTCTTGGGATGAAGGGGAAAAAGGGAGTGTGATGGAACCTATTGTAACCTCTTAGCTTAGTCATATAAAATTTACAGCAAACAAGCAAAACTAAGCTAGGCCTCAGCATCTTAATACAGCCAAACAAGGGGCATATCTAATGCCAAAATCTTTAATGCTTCATTTTATTTCCCTCTAAGAAGGCATATAAAATAATTAACAAAAACAAGCATTTGCTGTGCCAGTTATTTTTTAGAAAGGTATTTAGAGAGCTCTGCCTTATTTGTCCTGAATGATGCAAAGCTCTGAGGGCTAGGATACATTTCCTAATCTTACGGGATATGTAACAAGAATGACTGCAATTATATATTTGTTTGCATGGTTTCAGCTCTAAATGCAACATCACTGGCCTGTTTTGTTTTCATTCTTGCATCTCCAGGACTGCAGTAACTTGACTGGTTACATATTTTTTAAGGGGAGCAAATAGATACTACAAGGTTCTATTTAAGGCAGTGGCTAATTCAGAACAAAACACAGAATGGCCTCATAACATAAGAGGAAATTGAATTTTAGTTTTGTGGACCTTGATGCAGATTTTAAAATCACAATACTGGCATAGGAAAAATATTAGAGACAGGAGACTTAATCATTCCAGTATAACTAGTTGCTATAATAATATAGTGCTTAAACATTTGGCACGCCTAATGAAATGGCTAAATGCCTCTTTTAGGACATTTAGAGGATGCTGTGTGAATTTTGAGTACTAAAATTTTAAACTTACCTGGTATAGAATCTGAAATGGGGGGGGTATCCACAATATGGGGAGTTTCATATTTAGGCAGCTCTGGTTTTTGCAATAAGTTGTGTTTTGTGTACAACTGCACTTAGTAATATCGTGATGCAGTATGATCTTCTATTTTTTTTAAAGAATATTTATTAAATTTTCCAATTTTTAAACAAACAAACAAAAACAGAACAAACAAAAACATTAAAAAAACAAAACATAAAATTCATAAATCATACTTTTAAATAACAAATTTCTCAGACCTCCTCATACTTCTCCTCCTTGTATCCCAATTAAGGTTATTTGTTCAGCAAATCCTTCATTTAAAGCATTACAGCTTATAACATTACCTTATTTTTCAAACCCTTTTTTCCCATCTATGTTCCTTTATATCATTACAGCTAGAAACCACTCAGCTTCAATCCAACACCATTTAACTTTCCTTAATTTTGCAATATTTCTGTAAATAATCCTTAAATTTTTCCCAATCTTCTTCTGCCGACTCTTCTCCCTGGTCACGGATTCTGCTCGTCATTTCTGCCAGACCCATACAGTCAATTAGTTTCATCTGCCATTCTTCCAGAGTGGGTAGATCTTGCGTCTTCCAATACTTTGCGATAAGTATTCTTGCTGCTGTTGTAACATACATAAAAAAAGTTCTGTCCTTCTTTGGCACCACTTGGCCAGACATACCCAAGAGAAAGGCCTCTGGTTTCTTCAAAAAAGTATATTTAAATACCTTTTTCAACTCATTATATATCATTTCCCAGAAATCCTTAATCCTGGGACATGTCCACCAAAGGTGAAAGAATGTACCTTCATTTTCCTTACATTTCCAACATTTGTTGTCGGGCAAATGATAGATTTTTGCAAGCTTGACTGGGGTCATGTACCACCTGTATATCATTTTCATAATATTCTCTCTTAAGCCATTACATGCCCTAAATTTAATCCCGGTGGTCCACAACTGTTCCCAGTCAGCAAACATGATATTATGTCCAACGTCTTGTGCCCATTTAATCATTACAGATTTAACCGTCTCATCCTGAGTATTCCATTTCAGCAGCAAGTTGTACATTTTTGACAAAGTCTTAGTTTTGGATTCTAGCAATTCTGTTTCCAATTTAGATTTTTCCACCTGGAAACCAACTTTCTTGTCCAAATTATAAACCTCCATTATCTGGTAATAATGAAGCCAATCTCGCACTTTATCTTTCAATTTCTCAAAACTCTGCAATTTCAGTCTGTCCCCTTCTTGTTCCAAAATTTCCCAGTATTTTGGCCATTTCGCCTCCATGTTAAGTTTTCTCTGAGCCTTAGCCTCCATTGGTGACAACCACCTTGGAGTTTTATTTTCCAATAGATCTTTATATCTAGTCCAAACATTAAACAGTGCTCTCCTGACAATATGATATTTGTCGTACCACAAATATGCATGCCACCCAAAAATATTGTTAAAACCTTCAAGATCCAAAATGTCTGTGTTCTCAAGAAGCAGCCAGTCTTTCAACCAGCAGAATGCTGCTGATTCATAGTAGAGTTTGAAGTCTGGCAGGGCAAATCCACCTCTTTCCTTTACATCAGTTAATATCTTAAATTTTATTCTAGGCTTCTTGCCCTGCCAGACAAATTTAGAAATGTCTTTCTGCCACTTCTTGAAACAATCCATTTTGTCCAAAATTTGCAAAGTTTGAAACAAAAACAACATTTTAGGCAATACATTCATCTTTATAGCTGCAATTCGACCCAACAAGGAAAGCTTCAAATTCGACCAAATTTCTAAATCTTTTTTCACTTCAGCCCAACATTTTTCATAATTGTCTTTAAACAAATTCCCATTTTTAGCTGTCATATTAATCCCCAAATATTTCACTTTCTTAACCACAGTCAAGCCTGTTTCATTCTGGAACTTTTCTCTCTCTATCGGTGTTAAGTTTTTCTCAAGAACTTTGGTTTTTAACTTATTCAATTTGAATCCTGCAACCTGACCAAATTCTTGAATTAATTCTAAAACTCTTTTAGTACTAGATTCTGGCTCCTGTAGTGTCAAAACTAGATCATCTGCAAACGCTCTTAATTTAAATTGTTTGGCTCCGACCTGTATACCTTTAACCATCCGGTCCCTTTTAATCATGTTCAGCAGTATGATCTTCTAGGCCAGGGATGTCCCAACAGGTTGATCACGATCCAGTGGTTGATCGCAGTGGGTCTGGTTGAACGTGGGATCCTGCTTCCCACCTAGTTTGGGTCCCTATAAAAAGCTCAACAACTTTGGTAGATCACTTTTTTTATAGTGGGAGTAGATTGCTGTCTCTTGAAAGTTGGACGTGCCTGTTCCAGGCTAAATTTAGACCAATAAATAGCAACTTGCCTATGAAAAGGATTGACTTGATTGTTGATGAACTGTATAAATTTTTTTAAACAAGAATCTGCATGTCACATGGCTGAGATTTTACTTTCGGCAAGCATGTCTTAAACAATTACATCAGGTTAATGGAGTAAATTCATTTTTTTCAGAGGATTGAAAATTGAAATCTGATTGGAAGGGATATAAGGAGCAAGTAAAGTTGTGAGGGAAACTCTTGTTCACGATGGTGGGGGAGAGTATTTTGTCATGGATGCTTTTATTACTCTATTTAAAGGCTTCAGAACTGGCCTAGTGGGGAATTCAGCTGATATTGAGTAGGGTGTGTATTTGAGGCAGGTTGGAAGAGATTTTGACTGATGCCACTGCTTCTCTGCTAATGGTTGGGAGATGTCAAAGGGAATGGTTTTGAAAGAAGATAGCCACATTTTTCTAACTGTTTGCCTTTAATTATGCTTTCACTGATTTCAAGAGATATCTTTGCTTTTGGCCCTTTTAAAAAAACCCTTCCTGTGCTAACCACAGACGTATACTAGTTTGTTGCAGACCACTCTGGAAAGCTTGGCAGCCTGTTGAGTTCCTTTAAGTGGAGTAGAAGCTTTCTCAAAATGCACTTGTCTTGCTCTGTGAACAAATGGCCAGTTTGTTCAGATACGTTAAAAGTGCGCTCAGTTAGCAGCATAGTCCTTTGGGAACGTTCTTAGAAGTAAAACATTAAAAATGATTGTACTTAGTTGACTGAGGGGTGAAAAAAAATTCCCCATTCAATAGGAATGTTGTCTGAAATGGTTTCATTATAATGCGGGACTTAAAGTCTGAGCTGTGCAAATAAGTGGTCCCTACCATTTGAGATCTCAGCCTACAGCATTATGGCCTGGGACTGCTGTGGTATGGATTGCAACATTATTGGGCATCTTGGCCATCACCCATGTTGTCCTCATTCCTCACTATTTCCTAGCACCAAATTGTGCAGAGCTGAGATAATAAATGGGCTTTGTCATATCTTGCATAATCCTGAAGGGTTTTTGGCCACCAGAGAACTGTTCTATCAACATGTTCACAGGCACCTAAGTTTTCTCTCCTTCTAATAGTGAACTTGGGTGATAAGTGTGGACAGAAATGGAGCCAAGATGGGGCCTCTGAGGAACAGGAGGGAAACATCTGTATGTTTGGTGGAACCCTGAGGTTAGCAGAAAGAGGCTGAAATATTTAGAAAATTGCTCCAGCGGACTGGGACAGAACATGTTCAGTAGCTGCAGTCTTAGTCAAAAAAGAAAAACTGAGGTTCCTTGGTGAGTGGGAGGAAAATAAATTGGCCTGTTGGAGGAAGGTGGTGGCTGGAGCACTCCTGAAGAGGAAGCACTCAACCTCGTGTTGGGAATGAACCAGCGATTTTTAAACAAACAAACAGCACGGTCAGCTTGATAATAAGCCCTCTTGGTTTAAAGCTTATTTTGAAACTGACCGGAGTTTCTTTTTTAAGATCCCTGGTTCCTGTGGTTAAGCTTGACAGAAGTCCTCATGGCTGTGTGAGTAGAGTGGGGAGTTTATGACTGACACTTCACTTGGAATTGCGATGGCTTCTTTGCATAATTATGTATTGTGGTTTGGCAGTACATACACACCAGTCTATTATTTAAATATTAAATATTTATCTTATACCTCAACGATATTGGCATTCATTCTGCTTAGCAAGTTGTGACTTTAAAAGAGTACATTCTGGAGCTCCTTACTGTAAAATTTCCGTAAAGATGCACATGGTAACTAAATTAAGTTCTCAGAACTGACAGTTTGCTGTTTGGGAGGAGGGAATTTGGGTATTTTATTAATGGACCAGGAGTGGTGTTGATGGCGCAAAGGTTAAGTCAGTGCTGTTAACAGATTTGGGGGGGGGGGAATGCCCATTTCCTCTGAATGCGCAGCAGCGTTGTCTTGCTTTTTTGAGCCACAAACTTCAAAGAGCTGTTTGTATGCAGCTGGGACTGAATTTTCAGGTTCTCTTTCTCTGACTTGCTAAGAAGCTGAAGACTGACAGCCCCTTTCATCCTACATTATCCAGTGTGGCTTTTAAGTCCAAGAGAACCGTGTTCTCAAATTGATGCTCTGTTCCTCAGGGGTTGGTGCAGAAACATTAAATTGTACTAAAATATTCATATGAGAGTGCATTTAGCTGAAAGCAATTGATGTGCTTTTCCCACGAGAGCAAAAAGAAACGCTGTATGGCCCTGCACTCAAGCAGACACCCTAAGCTTAAGAGTAATCACGTGTCCTGGCTGATCAAAGCCCCATATAAGTTCTTAAAGTGAAAAGGATTAGAAAGGGATGAAATTGTTTGACCTGGCAGACTCTATAGTGATGTGAACTACTTCACTGCTTGGGATTTGAGCAGTTTTTTCCAGTGCAATGTGGGCTCATGCAATATCCACATTTTTCCTTGCTTAATTGCTGCTTCTTTGCTCTGCAGATTCAACGGGGCTGCATGGGGGGTGGTTAGAGGGCTCCACAGATATTGGCTTCACTTATTAGCCAACCATTGTTTGCAGTTTCCATTCCGCACACCCACCCACACCCTGGTTGCCTGGCATCTGCAGAGAGCTGGAGAGAGAGAGAGAGAGAGAGAGAGAGAGAGAGAGAGAGAGGTGCATTTGGCCCAATATTGTTGAATCTGAGTGGGAGAGACTTCCAGGTTTGAGGCAGAGAGCTGTTCCCATCACCTGCTGAGCCTTTTAACTGGAGTATCTGGTAATTAAGTATTGGACCTTTTACATACAAAGCATGTGGTCTTCTGATTCTTCTCCAAAGATAAGAAACCACATTTATTTCTCATATGGCTTGGAAGAGATTCTCCAAACTGCAGTGCAATTGAGAACTCTGGGATGTTCCCTGTGTGCTCCTGGCTGTTCTGCTCTCTATATGGCCAGGGTACCTGTTGAGCTTGCAAGTGGATTTGTTGGCACCTTCATAAGGAAAATATAAATATTTAACCCAGAGAGCATAGCACATTGCAAATTGCACTGTACTACCACTGCAGGGATGATAGCTTACTGTGGCAGGCAGATATGCTGTTACAAAAGTTTTGGGTGATGGCTGGTCTTAGAACCACATAATAGGTGTGTGTGGTGCACACGTGCGCGCACACACACAGACATTCCAGATGTGCTTAAGGCATTCAGAAACTTGATAAATTGCCACCGGTTGTTTCTTTACTAATTCGTATGATTGCCTAACTTTGTATTAATATGTCACATTCTGCATGCACAAAAACAGACCTCTACACATTTCTTGGCCACCATTGCCCCGTTAGTGCAGCCTTATCATAGCACTGCATTGTCAGCAAGATCCACAAGTGCAGAATTCCCGTCAGGGTCTTGACTCTATTTAAAGTGTTTTGTTTTGTGGGACCCACCTCTCTTGTTGAATCTATACGATTTTGTTTTGGTTGTAACTACCAAAGCCTCACTTGCTGATGCCACTCTTTGATGCACTTGGGTCCCAAGCCATTTAGAGCTTTGTATGCTAGTACTAACACCTTGAACTGGGCCATGCTGCTTGCTGCTTTCAGGTCCAGTGGTACGTGGTCTCATGGGGCTGCCCCACCTAGCAGCTGCATTCCAAACTAGTGGCAGTCCCTGGAATGTCTTCAAGGTCAGCTCCACATACATTGCATTATAGTAGTCCATGTGGGATCTCACCAGAGCATGGACAGCTTCAGTAAAAAATGTTACTTTTACTTACTTTCATAATTGAAATTGTTTATTTATTTTTATAAATGTATATTATATTGTTGTAACCCAGCCTGGGCAGAGGAGGAAGAAATATTATAAATAAATAGGGTGCAAGCCCTGTCATTGGGACTTTACTGCTGAGTAAACATGCGTGGAAATGCTTTGAGAAGTCAATGGATAAGAAGTTTGCTGTGGGGTGCAGTTGCTTTCTGAATCTTACATGGTCTGTATGCCTGTTTCTCCCCTAAACATTGACTTAAAAGGCGTGGCTTCAGTGTCAGTGAAAGAGCAGCTAAAATGACAGATTGAGAATTGCATTGCTGGCTCCTCCCTTCTTAGGATCACTAGGTTTTGACATGTTGGGCGGTGACTGATGTGGTTTCTTCCCACAGCCAGTAGAATCATAAAATTGTAGGGTTGGAAGGGACCTCAGGGGTCATCTATCCTACCTCCTGGAGTGCAGGAGTCATAGCTAAAGAATCTTTGCCAGATGGCCATTCAAGGAGAGTCCACCACTTTCTGAGGGAGTCTATTCGAACAGCTCTTATCGTCAGAAAATTCTTCCTGGTGTTTAGTCAGTATTTCTTGCAATTTCTATCCATTGATTTAGGTCCTACCCTCTGGAGTGGAAGAAAAGGAGCTTGCCCCATCATCTATGCAATAGCCATTTTCAAATAACTGAAGAGCGATCACATAGATGATGGAGCAAGCTCCTTAAGCCAGAAAGAATATTGAGGAGCAGAAGAAATGTAGACTGAACCTAAGTCACCCACTGGTAAAATTTGTTTGCAGAATGCATTTTCCCACTAGTTTGAATCTTTATTTCAATTCTATTCTGTTTTCTGTTTCAGGAACTTTATATTGCTGTTGGAATATCTGGAGCAATTCAGCATCTAGCTGGAATGAAAGACAGCAAGGTACTATAGAAAAGTTTATTGGTCATAGTCAAAGCAGAGACAAGCTTCTTTTGGGTGGTGGCAGTTGAGTAAAATATACAAATAGAATAGATTAATCCCATTCTAGAAAGTAAATCAGTTGTCAATATCACAACATTATTGCCAATAGTGCATTAACAGTGTACACATTCCAAAATAAACAGAAACAGACCATTCGTAGAAGCAGACTGAATTTATAGCTTAAGCAAAACAGTTTCTGTTTAGAATCCTATGCCGTAGACCTATATTCATATATTTCAGAATCTGACACATGAATTCATGCATAACAATGTGCAATTTGAATTATGGACTTACTATTCCATAAAGTAAAAGACGCTTTTTGAATGTTCCATCATTTATCCATTCAAATGGAAACCCTATTATAAAATGATAATAAAACTTTAAAAGGTTTAACTCATTAGTAGCTGAAATGTTTTTCAACTATGTTTTTCCACAAGACTTGTTCAGATTATCTTTCTGTACCTCCAGTGGAAGGTGGGTTTCATTATCTCTGAAAAAAGAGCTTTCCTGCCTTTTTAAGAGGCAGTTTAATGTGAGAAAAATCACACGTTGAAGCATGAAAACTATAAAACTATAAAATAATTCTGTGTCTTCCCTGTATGTCCCAGTTTTCTTTTTTGTGTTCTCTGATGTGCTTTGTTTTCTCTTTGAATTGTGAAGAGTCAGACTATTTCTTGTCATTAACAAATCATCCTAAGGACATTGGAGCCATGTAGTCAAATAGATATGTCTGGGCAGAACAATGCTACACTCCTTTTTGGGACATAGTTTCAGTACCTGAATAGTGTCACAAACACACACACACACCACTGTGGAGACTGCTGGGGGAAAATTGCCCATAGTGGTATATGACACACCAGCTGGGGTGCCTCTTACCTGTTCATTAGCCCAACTCATGTAGCTGATACTCTGGGCAATGTGTCTTTTAAAACTCCTCCTCCTGCTTGGAGTCTCCGAAATATTTGTTGATGGTTAGTGCATTGAGGTTGAATCCAGTGTTCAGAGCAGACTCGTTGATACGAATGGGCATGAAGAGCTTTCATCCATTAATTTTATTGGCCATGACCTTAAGATTATTACCCTATATAAAGTTACTTGGGGAGGAAACCCCATTGAACACAGTAAAACCTTATTTTGGGCAGATTCAGGTAGGTAGGTAGCCGTGTTGGTTTGACGCAGTCGAAATAAAAAAAATAAAATTAAAAAATAGTCCAGTAACACCTTAGAGACCAACTAAGTTTGTTCTGGGTATAAGCTTTCATGTGCATGCACACTTCTTCAGATATCTGAAGAATAACTTATTTTGGGCAAATGTGCACAGGAGTACAGTACAATTCACAAAGTGACTTATCTGAGATGAACAAGAGAACAATTTGCCCTCTTTCACATGAACAGTACTTTGAGAGACATAATTAAATGGCAGAAATGGCAAGAATGAGCATTCTAAAGTGAAGGAACTATGGTTTAATATTTAGGTGGAAAGGAATCTAGCAAAATGATGCTCCTGCCAGAATGGTGAAATTGGTGGAGGAAGATTGTTGATGCTGCAGTTTTCATTCTTAAACTCTATGTCGTTAAGATAGTTTCCTGCTCCGTATGATTTTTTTGTGGGGAGGAGGCATTAAAAGTCAATATGGAAAGGCGAACATCCAATTCATGTTCCATCTTGTGTGCTGCTCCCTGACTGGCTTGGACTATATTGGACCATCTTTTTTGTCATGACCACCCAAACAGATGATTCCACCAGTAATGCTGGGGAAAACATTCACCCTCTAATACTCGAGCAGAATGATCTCTCTGTAATGATGGTGAAGGAACTGTCCTATCGAAGCCCTGCTGGGTTGGAAGCTGGTGGGGTGGGCAGCTTTTTGCCTTGGCTGGGAGATTTACTCTGCCAGCTCCAGGGCTGGCACATGTTTCTTCCTAGTTTAGAAGTTTCCCCGGAGAACAAGGGAGCTTTTAGGACTCTCTCTCCCTTGCGCCATTGGAACACAGATGGCATAAGTGTGTGTGTGTGGGGGGGGGGTGCAGCTGCAGAGGTTTCTGTGACCACAAGGGGATCTCTAAGGTGAATCTTCCTTTTCTTGGGCAGATGAAGAAATACACTCTTTTCTGTGGCCCCTGGGCCGCCCTCCTGGCGGGAACCACTTATTTGCGCCCTAAGGCAGGGGTGGATGATATCTGGTTTTCAACATGCAGTATATCACCAGCTAAACATCACGATATACCAGCATATCACCATGTCTGAAATAAGGATGGAGCTATGTAGAGGCACTAGCTGAGCTCACTGTTTTCCCCACATTGTGATTTTTGCATAGCACATACACACATCATGATTAGCGGTATAATGCCAGGTCAAAAATTATGAAAACGATATCACGATATGGCCTTCTGTCTGGTTTTGGATGATATATCAATATATCCCCCAGCCCTACCCTAAGGCTTCAATGATCTACACACATGCTCAGCTCAGTGGGACAGAATTCTGAATAGACATGCTGAGAAATGTGCTGTAAATTGCTTTGGCACTGGACTTGAATAAAACAAATCTTTAATCACTTCAGTAAGTTGTGCTATTTCTGTCCACTGCTTTGGGTGTTGAAAAATGCCATTTTTTTAAAAAAAAGATGATCAAATATGTTTTGCTAGAGTTTTTTTCTGAATATTGTTATATATTTGAACTCTCATAACATATTTTTGAGAGCTTAAACTTTATTTTACTTTTACTTGAACTGTGCCCCACTTCTGTGTGTTTATCAAACCCTAGACGGAGTTGGGTTGTATCTGCTCAAACAATGTGTGGAAGCAAGGGAAACCCTTCTGTAACCATGGCAACAATCTCCTGAGTGGATTTCCACTCTCCATGCTGTCAATTATCTGGCACTGTGAACTTGCACACTTTGAATATGCTTCTGAAAGCAGTCCACAAAGCTTTTTGCAAGCAAAATGTATAATTTATTTGTCGTTATGTCAAGGTAGAAAACCAGTATTTATTTATCTTTAAATAATGGAATCTCTCTGCTTTCCTCTCTCCCCTTAAAAACTAAAAGTAAAAGTAAACTGTTGATAACTAGCAAATAAATATTATTGTGACTTACAGCTGCATGTAAATAAATTCATGTTATGCTTCTTCATTGCCTGTAAGCTGCTTTGAGTTAGTTAGTTAACCTTTTGCTTAAGTAAATTAACTAAATGTTTAAATAAAAGACTTGAAAGTAAAAACAGGTGAGGCTTAAGCATTAATTGGGCCAGTGGCTGATTTGTTAACACAATTTATTGCAGGACAGTGGTGTTGCTGCTATTTGAAAGAGAGAAAGTAAAATGTCCCTTTGGAGGTACTTGAGCCGTACGTCCTTAGGCAGGTTCAAGAAGCCTGTGATGGCTTTATTGACCCTCTCATGTTCAGAGGCAGTGTGCCACTGAACCTCAGCTGCTGGGGAGCAACAGCAGAGGTGCTCTGTGACTTTTCTGTCCTCCTTGTGGACTTCCCAACAGCATCTGCTTGGTCGCTATGCAGAATGGAATACTGGACTAGATAGACCTTTGGTCTGAACCAGCAGGGCTGCCCATGTGTTTTGAAGCCCTCGGGGATGTTGAAGGTTGCTCTTTGCACAATGGCTGCAGTTTCTAATTATCTAGCCCACAGCCATAAGATTGTTGCAGTGATTCCAATCCAGGGGGCTGTATCCAATGTTGCAGCTCCTGCAACAGACTTCCAGGGGCAGTGGAGCTTCTTTCTCTCCAGTCCCCTCCAGCCCCCCCAGTAGTCCCCCAAATTGGCTCCAGGGGGTTGGGGGACATTCCAGAGTAGATCTGGCAGTGGGGGAAGGGGAACTGGGAGTCCTCTTGCCCCAGCCCAGAACTGGAATCTGCCCATTGCCTATGCTGATTATTATTATCATCCCATGTCTTTGATTCTCAGGCACATCTTTTTACATGTGTTGTTCAGCTTATCTTGAGGCTGGGAATGGGTCTTGTTGGACTCCAGCTCCCATCAGCCCCAGCCAGGAGGGCCAGTGGTGCTCCAGCCCTGCTTTAGAGTGAGAACGGAGAAGTTGAGAGAGCACTAGCAGGTGTTGGTGTTTTCCCTTGGGAGTTGCTTGTGATGAAGGGTGGTAGGCTGGATTTAAAGTGTGATCCGGGGCAGGCAAATAGAATTTCACCATGTGGCATTGCATGTGCCCAGTGTCTGGCTTGACACATGCATTGCCAACAGATTCGGGGGGGGGGGAATTAAGATTGAGGCACCACAAGACAGGTTGTAAACATTCAGCTTTTTATTTCTGTTGTGAAGAGTGAGAAAGAACCTCCTTGAAGAGCAGCAGGGCCAGCCAAGGCTGGGGGCATGGAGCAGGCGGTTGGGCAAGTGGGTCTCCTCACACTCTGTGATTCTGTGACTACAGAGAAAGCCACCAATAACTTGTACTCCATGAGTAATCTCCCTCTTTACTTTCTTTTTTCAGACAATAGTAGCTATCAACAAAGATCCAGAAGCACCAATATTCCAAGTTGCCGATTATGGTTTGGTAGCCGACTTGTTTAAGGTGAGTTTTGTTGTGGGGGAACCAACCTGATTACATTCCAAAAGTTGTTGGGTTAAAGCTGCCTATCAGTCCTCACGGACGTAAACAGAGATTGAATGTGCGCTGATCACTTTCCTTCCACTCTTCAGTACTTCTAACTTTAGAAGTGTTTCCTTCACCCACCTCAATCCAAGGAAGGCTGTTTGGGATGGGCACGGATTTTGATAGCCCTGCAAAAAGTCAGTATGTCATAGACCTTTCCCTTTAGGATCTTGAAACCTCATATGGCAAGGGTTATATTCAATGAATCTGCCAATATCTAGGTAGCCCCTTTTAGCAGCCAGCACTGCCTCCCAAAAGGGGTTATACAACCTTGACCATATGTGTTAAGGTAAAGGTAAAGGGACCCCTGACTATTAGGTCCAGTCGTGGCCAACTCTGGGGTTGCAGCGCTCATCTCACTTTATTGGCCGAGGGAGCCGGCATACAGCTTCTGGGTCATGTGGCCAGCATGACTAAGCCGCTTCTGGTGAACCAGAGCAGTGCATGTGAACGCCGTTTACCTTCCCGCCGGAGTGGTACCTATTTATCTACTTGCACTGACGTGCTTTCGAACTGCTAGGTTGGCAAGAGCAGGGACCAAGCAACGGGAGCTCACCCCGTCATGAGGATTCGATTGGAAAGTCTTAGGCTCTGTGGTTTAATCCACAGCGCCACCCGTGTCCCTGTCCATATGTGTTACATGATACTTAATAACATGTTTCCTATCTTATTAGCAGAATGGAACTATATGAAAATTCTGCGGGCAAGGGGTTGACCATAATCTGCATTAACTGAAGCAGGGCTTGCATTTGAGAGCAAATGGCTGTACAACTTTATTTTAGCAGATTACAATTAAAAGATCCTATTGGGTTTGTTACTTGGGAGGCACTTTTACATGCAACAGCAATGGCCGAAATCTTGAGCCCTCCTCTCCCGGTGCTCTGTTTTCTTCTCCCAGTAGCTTGGCCAAGGACAGAGGGAGATTTGCTTCTCTCTACTCCCACTTCAGGGCTGCAGGTTAAGATGGTAGGAGGAGGTACACTCTGATTTTGTGCCAGTGTACACTCCTACCTTCCTTAGAGGTGAGGATGCCCCTGCATAACTGTAGTGCCCCCTGGAGGGACCAGTGGGAAGAATGCATTCAAAGTAAGGAAGCAGAGCGCAATTCTCCCCTCTTCCTCCACCTCCACTGGTGAAGTTGAATATGGTCTAGAGCTCCTCAGCTGGCTTTCGTGATAAAGCAAGCCAATGTAAATAAGAACTCTGCCAAGGATGGGGAACCTCTGGCCCATGGGGCAATCTGGGCCTGTCAAGGGGTCCAATTTGGCCCAAACCTTGCCTACTTTCATGGAAAGCCCTCCACTGATCCCTACAGTCTCCAAAAGGACCGGTTTCCAAATAAATGGGGTCTGCTTGCTTTTACTGCCCATGCAAGGCCAGCTTTCCCCCCTTGATTTCCCCACCATTCTGTGATGAAGGACCAGTTATGTGCATTGCAGTACTCTCAACAGTCTCCCTGCCTTAAAACATCTTTAAAGGAAGTGGGAGAAAAGGCTGCTTCAAGGAACCCTGCAAAATGTTTCCCAGGCACTCCCACACTCCTTTTAATCTCTGATTGCTGGGCAATGATTTTGACAGGTGGGTGGGACAACTCACTTGATGATGATGATGATGATAAATCATGTCATAGAATCATAGAATCATAGAATCATAGAATCATGTGACATCATGTATCTGACAAGTGGGTTGCCCTGACCACCCGTCAAAGTTGGCCTGTTGGGTGAGGCAAGGTAAACCAGAGCCAAAAAAGGTCCACACCCCTAGACTGGGCTAAGGTGGCACTTTGGAAACAGAGGGTACGTATTATTTCTGGCACTATTGCCCCAACCACATAAATTCCACTGGCACCTGTTTTACCTGGATCTATACTGTGCTACCCCACCTCAATAATTGAGAAAAGTGTCAAAATCTCTTTGGCAACTGTGGCAGTGAAGGAACAGGCAGCAAGGGTGCAATCTTGAATAAAATGGGGGGTCACAGGTAAACCCCACCCCAATCGATCACAAGATACACCATATGCACAGCATTTGAGTGGCAATGTCCATCAATTTGGGGGGGGGGTTCTGGCCCTCTCAAATATTTTTTGGGGGGGGCCAAAGGGACCTCGGCCCATAGGAGTCAGCTGCTAGAATCATAGAATCATAGAGTTGGAAGAGACCACAAGGGCCATCGAGGCCAACCCCCTGCCAAGCAGGAAACACCATCAGAGCACTCCTGACATATGGTTGTCAAGCCTCTGCTTAAAGACCTCCAAAGAAGGAGACTCCATCACACTCCTTGGCAGCAAATGCCACTGTTGAACAGCTCTTACTGTCAGGAAGTTCTTCCTAATGTTTAGGTGGAATCTTCTTTCTTGTAGTTTGGATCCATTGCTCCGTGTCCGCTTCTCTGGAGCAGCAGAAAACAACCTTTCTCCCTCCTCTATGTGACATCCTTTTATATATTTGAACATGGCTATCATATCACCCCTTAACCTCCTCTTCTCCAGGCTAAACATGCCCAGCTCCCTTAGCGGTTCCTCATAGGGCATCGTTTCCAGGCCTTTGACCGTTTTGGTTGCCCTGCTCTGGACACGTTCCAGTTTGTCAGTGTCCTTCTTGAACTGTGGTGCCCAGAACTGGACACAGTACTCCAGGTGAGGTCTGACCAGAGCAGAATACAGTGGCACTATTACTTCCCTTGATCTAGATGCTATACTCCTATTGATGCAGCCCAGAATTGCATTGGCTTTTTTAGCTGCCGCGTCACACTGTTGGCTCATGTCAAGTTTGTGGTCAACCAAGACTCCTAGATCCTTTTCACATGTACTGCTCTCAAGCCAGGTGTCACCCATCTTGTATTTGTGCCTCTCATTTTTTTTGCCCAAGTGCAATACTTTACATTTCTCCCTGTTAAAATTCGTCTTGTTTGTTTTGGCCCAGTTCTCTAATCTGTCAAGGTCGTTTTGAAGTGTGATCCTGTCCTCAGGGGTGTTAGCCACCCCTCCCAGTTTGGTGTCATCTGCAAATTTGATCAGGATGCCCTTGAGTCCATCATCCAAGTCATTGATAAAGATGTTGAATAAGACCGGGCCCAAGACAGAACCCTGTGGCACCCCACTAGTCACTCTTCTCCAGGATGAAGAGGAACCATTGATGAGCACCCTTTGGGTTCGGTCAGCCAGCCAGTTACAAATCCACTGAGTGGTAGCATAGTCAAGACCGCTTTTTACCAGCTTCTTTACAAGAATATCATGGGGCACCTTGTCAAATGCCTTGCTGAAATCAAGGTAGGCTACATCCACTGCGTTCCCTTCATCTACCAGGCTTGTAATTCTGTCAAAAAACGAGATCAGGTTAGTCTGACATGACTTACTTTTCAGAAATCCATGCTGACTATTGGTTATCACAGCATTCCTTTCTAGGTGCTCACAGACTGTTTGCTTAATGATCTGCTCCAGAATCTTCCCTGGTATTGATGTCAGACTGACTGGGCGGTAATTATTTGGGTCCTCTCTTTTCCCCTTTTTGAAAAGAGGGACAACATTTGCCCTCCTCCAGTCTGCCGGGACTTCGCCTGTTCTCCAGGAATTCTCAAAGATGACTGCCAGTGGTTCTGAGATCACATCTGCCAGTTCTTTTAATACTCTTGGATGCAGTTCATCTGGCCCTGGAGACTTGAATACATCTAGACTAGCCAAGTATTCTTGTACTATCTCCTTAGTTATTCTGAGCTGTGTTTCCTCTGTTGAATCATTTGCTCCAAATTCTTCAGGTCGGGCATTGTTTTCTTTATCGGAGAAGACTGAGGCAAAGAAGGCATTGAGGAGTTCAGCCCTTTCTGTGTCCCCTGTTTGCATTTCACCATCTTCTCCTCTGAGTGACCCCACTGTTTCTTTGTTCTTCCTTTTGCTACGAACATACCCATAAAAGCCTTTTTTGTTGCTTTTAACCTCTCTAACAAGCCTGAGTTCATTCTGTGCTTTAGCTTTTCTGACTTTGTGTCTACACGTGCTGGCTATTTGTTTGAATTCCTCTTTGGTGGTTTCCCCCCTTTTCCATTTTTTGTACACATCCTTTTTTAATCTTAACTCAGTTAAAAGTTCTTTAGATAGCCACCCTGGCTTCTTTAGGCACCTTCCATGTTTCCGTCTCATTGGTATTGCCTGAAGTTGTGCTTTTACTATCTCCCTCTTAACAAACTCCCAGCCATCATGAACTCCCTTTCCTTTTAGTATTACTGTCCATGGGATCTCACCCAGCACTTCCCTAAGTTTTATGAAGTCGGCTTTCTTAAAGTCGAGAAATTGAGTCCTAGTATGCTTGGCTGCTCCTTTCCGCTGTATAGTAAACTTCAGAAGAGCATGATCACTCGCGCCTAATGATCCTTCCACTTCTACCCCACTAACCAGGTCATCAACATTGGTTAGGACCAGATCTAAAATGGCTGTTCCTCTTGTTGCTTCTCCCACTTTCTGGACAATGAAGTTGTCTGCAAGGCCAGTGAGGAATCTGTTTGACCTTATGCTCTTGGCTGAGTTTGACATCCAACAAATATCCGGGTAATTGAAGTCCCCCATTACTACTATCTCCCTTCCTTTTGCATGCTTGGCCATCTGTTCCAGGAAGGCATCATCTATGTCCTCCGTTTGGCTTGGGGATCTATAGTAAACTCCCACAATGAGGTCACTGTTATTCTTCTCTCCCTTAATTTTGACCCAAATGCTCTCACTTTGGCTTTGAGGTTCTAAATCTTGGATCTCTTCACAGGTATACACATCCCTGACATATAACGCCACTCCTCCTCCTTTCTTGTCTGGTCTGTTTCTCTGAAATAGATTGTATCCCTCCATTATTACATTCCAATCGTGGGACTTATCCCACCAGGTTTCAGTGATGCCTATTATGTCATATTTAGTTTGCTGTACCAAGAGCTCAAGCTCATCTTGTTTATTTCCCATGCTTTGCGCATTAGTGTACAGACATTGAAGTCCATTAATCATTCCCCCGTGTCTCTTATTTAAGGATTTTTTCCTCCCACCACTAGGTCTGCGTGCTGTTTGCTCCATTCGGTCTATGACATTTGGATGATCATCTTCATCAATTGATAGACTCCTACCTTCAGGAGCACTGTCTCCCTCCCCCACATTAGTCAGTTTAAAGCCCTCCTGATGAGGTTTCTGAGATTTTTTGCAAAAACATTCCTCCCAACCGTTGTGAGGTACAGCCCATCGCTTGCCAGAAGTCCATCTTCAAGAAACTGCATTCCGTGATCTAAGAATCCAAACCGTTCCTGTTTACAGCATTTGCGAAGCCAGTTGTTCACTTCCACTATTTTTCCCTCTCTCCCTGGGCCACGTCGTTCAACTGGGAGGACAGATGAGATGACAATTTGTGCATTTAATTGCTTCAGTTTCCTGCCCAGAGCCTCGTAATCTCTTTTGATCTTCTGGAGGCTATTGCTTGCAGTGTCATTGGTTCCCACATGAACCAAGAGGAAGGGGTATTTGTCAGTGGGTTTTATGATTCCTTGCAGTCGTTCAGTTACATCTTGGATCTTAGCCCCGGGGAGACAGCACACTTCCCGAGACATCTTGTCAGGCCCACAGATCACTGCTTCTGTTCCCCTCGGTAGGGAATCCCCTATCACCACTACACGCCTCCTCTTAGGTCTGGTCGGGGTTCTTCCGTGAGCTATCCGTTCCAAGGTCGCCTGCACATTCCCTGAGGACTGACTTTGCTGCTCGTCTTCATATACCTGATCGACTGTAATGAGGGAGAGATCCTCAAATGGAGTCTGCTCTTCGTCTTCCATGCTAGGGGGGAGGACCTCAAAGTGATTGTGTATTTCTAAACATTCAGAGCGAACCCTGGGCCTCCTACTTCTTTGAGTCACGTTTCTCCATATATCTGGCTCCTGTGTTGGTGAACTAGCCTCCTTCTCAGGGGATTCCCGTCTCCTCCTTGGTGGAGATGGTGTGCTCTGTTGCTTCCAAGAAGAGCTCCAGCTCTCTAATTCTTTGGAGCGTAGCTACACGTTCCTCCAGTTGCTGGACTTAATAATCGGCAGTCAGGTATCTTAAGGCTTAGTCTGTATGTGATGGCTTGTCCCTCTGTTAAACAATTCCACCTCTTTAGTTCTTAAATGTGCTCCTGGAAGGGCCACATCAGGCTAGATTATTGGGCGGGTGGCGCTGTGGTCTTAACCACTGAGCCTCTTGGGCTTGCCAGTTGTAAGGTTGGCGGTTCAAATCCCCATGACTGGGTGAGCTCCCATTGCTCTGTCCCAGCTCCTGCCAACCTAGCAGTTTGAAAGCACACCAGCACGAGTAGCTAAATAGGTACCACTGCGGCGGGAAGGTAAACAGCGTTTCTGTGTGCTCTGGTTTCCATCACGATGTTCCGTTGCGCCAGAAGCGGTTTAGTCCTGCTGGCCACATGACCTGGAAAGCTGTCTGTGGACAAAGGCCGGCTTCCTTGGCTTGAAAGCGAGATGAGCGCTGCAATCCATAGTTGCCTTTGACTGGACTTAACCGTCCAGGGGTCTCTTACCTTTACTGGACACACACCACTAGGTCAGCTCTGGTCAGGTAGGGGACTGGGCTGCACTCCATAGAAGGGGCATTTCCTTGTCTGACCTCTTGCCTCCAAGGATTTCCCCTAGAATTTCCTGGGCAGGGCAAGCTGGCTAGGGCTGAGATTCCAGCAAGCCAGACTTGCTACCTTGCTCTTCAGCTCTGAAGACATGGCTGAGCTGTGGTTGGGGCAAATGGATTTTGGTTGGTAGTCACAATTCCCTCTCTCTACATGTTAATAACAAAAAGCTGGAAGCTTCCGTTTGGTATGTGCCTTGGTGTCTAAATTCATCTCCAGTAGTAAGGAAAGCAAAGGACTCCCACTGGGTCAACCCCATATCACGCTGGCCTCAGTGGATCACATTCATTTTTATTTTTTTTACAATCTATGTTATGTCTTCCTAAATCTTAATCAGTTGGCTTCACCCATTACAGAATGTTACTAAAGTAAACACTAATATATAAGGAAGAGTGAAATGGCTTACACCAAATCTAAGATTGGCTTAGTTTGTTATGTAAAGTGACAAGAGTGTGAATTTCCCAGAACGAAACAGTGCTGACATTTATTTCATGCCATCTTATATTTTGTGTTTGAAAATGCTTTCTTGTGCTGCTGAAACGGCCGCTTGCCGTCTCAGTCTTTTTCTCTCCTCCCCCTTTGGGGTTCTCCTAGCATGTAATCTGTGCCCCTGGCATGGGTGCCTGGTGGTATATAGATGGAGGAGAGGCGGCAGAAACCCTGCCAGCCCTTAATGCTATTCCTGAACTAATGCCTGTCTGCTTGGCAGTAAACATGGGCCTTTTAATAAGCTGGAGACAAAGTGACATTCGGAAGAAACAACATGTAGACAATTTCCTTAATAAATTTTGTACGACCACATTATTTCCACCTAATGGAAATGTAGATCTCTTAAATAATTGAGAGGCTTTATTCATCAGCTGGGATCTTGCTGAGTGAGGGCGTCCTACAGCCGCTGGAAAGAGAAGGTAACTGATATTTACTAGGTAGCATTTCAGGTGTAGTCCGTAGGCCAATCCACCACCTGTTTTCATGGATTGCTGCTCTTCAGAAGACTAGTAAGAATCACCGTGCAGCATGGGCAGAGCTCAGTTAAGTGACAGATCTGCTGCAGGTGCCAAGGTGCTGGCACCTGTCCCTCTGAAACACCGGCTTAGTTAAATGAGCTCTTCTGTCTGCCTTCATGGCCTGACTTTGCACATCCCACCACAAAGTTGCATTTGAAATAAAGTGGACTGCTTGCTTAGTGCTTCTTTGGCTTCTCAAAACTAGAGAAATAAAATCAGAACTCTGTTTTTCACATAAAATTTTTACAACATTCTACAGCAACAGTTCTGAGCTTTATAAATCAGCTGAAATGAAAGTTTGGCTATGCCGTAATTTGTTGGCTTTTTTAAAGAAAGACTTCAGCATTGCATGCTAAAGCAGGGAGTGGGGAACCTGTGGCCTTCCAGTTGTTGTCCAGTTACTGCTCCCATCATCTCTGCCCAATAGCCACTCTCACTGCCACTAGGTGAGTCTGGATTTAGCAACCTGCTCTAAAGGGGTTTTTTTCTTGGCTGCAGCTGGGACAGGCTTTAGAGCCCAGTGCAGAAAGAAGTCTTCATGTTCAGTCATCCTGCTGATCTTGAGCATCGCGATCAGCAGCCATACACCTTTTGCATCTGTGACGGGCAGAACAAGCATACAATACCTTGAGCTTGCTGTTGGTCAACACGTGGTGGTTTGTTTGTTTTTAAGGTCATCCAAATGTGCTTAGGTTTAGCTGCTTAAACATGTTTCTTAAGCTTTCATAACACTTCTAAGATGTTCCAGTTCTTTGCATATTTAAATTTAGCTGCTTTTATGGCTTTTTCAGGTTGTTCCTGAATTGACAGCGGCATTGAAAAAGTGAAAACCTCAAGTATTCGGGCAGAAATGAATGTGACCAGCTTTGAAATGATCATTTTAAACAATTATTTTTAAATGAAACAAAAAATGTAATAACTGGTGATCTGTTGCCAAAATTGTATGTTCTAGGTGATAATCTGAATGCCTTGTAATATACATTGTTTTTGCCTTTTTAGTTCCCTTTTGACTACAAGCTATTTGATGAAGACTTTCTAATTCTGTAATAAAATATGCATCGGATACATTTTGTGTTGTACTTATGTGAAGAGGAATCCCCATGAATCATAGAATCAGAGTTGGATGGGACCTAGAGGGTCATTAGTCCACCTACCTGCAGTGCAGGAATCTCAACTAACGCATCCATGACAGACGACCATCCAACCTCTGCTTAAAAACCTCCCAAAGAAATCTCCTTTCTTGTAATTTGAAGCCAAGTCCTGCCCTCCAAAGCAGAAGAAAACAAGCTTGTTCCATCTTTCATGTTACAGCCCTTGAGATATTTGAAGATGGCTATCATATCTGGGTATGGCTAAACATACCCAGCTCCATCAACCACTCCTCATGCGGATTGGTTTCCAGACCCTTGATCATCTTGGTTGCCCTCCTCTGCACACGTTCCAGCTTGTGAACATCCTTCCTAAATTGTGGTGCCCAGAACTGGACACAGGACTCCAAGAGTGATCTGACCAAAGCAGAATAGAGTGAGACATTACTTCCCTTGATCTGGACACTAGACTTCTGTTGATGCAGCCTAGAATAGCTTTTTTAGCTGCTGCATCACACTGTTGATCCATATTAAGCTTGTGGTCCACCAAGCCCCCATGATCCTTTTCACATGTACTGCTGGCAAGCCAGGTGTCCCCCTTCATATACCGTACTTTTCTGTGTATAAGACTATGTTTTTTAACTGAAAAATTATGTTTAAAATCTGGGGTCGTCTAAAAATGGTTAGTGGCTAGGGGTGGCATGGGATTGGTTGATGCCGCAAGTCGGAGATGTTCTGCAGCGTGCTATTGGTGTCTGCGGCAAGGGGTGGTGTTGATTGGATGTTGCTGTGGCAATTGGGTGGGCAATAGGCTGCTTCTGCCATTGAGGGGACGACGTTTGGAGCCTGTTGCGACGTGCACGAGTGTTAAGTGTCGGCCAGGCAGGTGAGTGATTTCCGACAACCCCCCCCCTAAAAAAGCTCAACAACTGGGCAATCTCCCATTTTCTTAATTTTTAGTCCCCCAAAATAGATAGGGGTGTGTGTGTTATACGTGGGGGGGGGGTATACACGGAAAAGTACATTATTTGTGAATTTGGTTCTTCCTGCCCAAGTGCAGAACATTACATTTGTCCCTATTGAAATTCATTTTGTTGGTTTGTGCCCAGTTTGCCAATTTGTTAAGTCATTTTGAATCCTGATTCTGTCTTCTGCAATATTTATCTACCCCTCCCGCTCAATTCCTTCATCCAAGTCGTTTATAAAAATGTTGGACAACGGTGGGCCCAGGACGGGAACCCTGCAGGACCCCACTTGGCACTTTTCCCCATGCCTTGACATGTATCTACTATGCCCTGAAATATACTGATCTGTGCTGGAACAACTAACCAACTGTTGGTTGTTCAGTGGACAAGGACTGAACACAGAAAAACATGAGCAAACCCCGTGTCTTAAAATGACATTAATGTTGGTAATCCTTTGGGATTTCCTGTGTAAGCAGAATGTAGAAAGCTTGTTTGGCGAATGCATTTTGTTGCATGCACTGATTATAATAAAACATTATATTGTGTCAAAATGTCCAAATTATGCAGACAGATTTTGCACTGTCCTGCAGTTCTAGCACGTGAGACTAAACAGATTAAAGACAAAGGTAGCTTCCACTTCCAGAATGGATTTTGCTCCTGGTTCCCTCCCCCCATAAGTTTGAAGATATGACTGCTTATGATATACATGGCATGTTGAATCTACCTTTCGAAACAATATGTCTTACAGTTCTTGAGTTTGGGGCTTTTTGGAGTGGGGGAAGGGAAGAACTAAAATTATTTACCACAATATACTTGCATGCACTGGTACAGTCAATCACCATTTGGGCTTATTTGCTTTGTTCACATTTTCAGTGTAGTTACAATTCTAAGACTTAGCTGCTAATCTTCAAATATTGTTTGGAAATGCAACAATTGTTCACTTGTTGAAACAGAAGCTCTTAACACTTGGAAAAATTAGAATATATACAGTGGTACCTCGGGTTAAGAACTTAATTCGTTCTGGAGGTCTGTTCTTAACCTGAAACTGTTCATAACCCGAGGTACCACTTTAGCTAATAGGGCCTCCCGCTGCCCCCGTAAGATTTCTGTTCTCATCCTGAAGCAAAGTTCTTAACCTGAGGTACTATTTCTGGGTTAGCGGAGTTTGTAACCTGAAGCGTCTGTAACCCGAGGTACCACTGTATGTGCTTTTTTTATTTATTTATAATGATAGGCCTCCCCTGGTTCCTTTAATAAAATATCACTAGAGCCACTAGCTTCCTTAAAATAGTGCATCTAGCAGTACAGCAGCTGCTTTAACAATAGGCTGTGGATTGCAGGCCCAGAGGTCTGTTGTAGGCCCTTGGGAAAAAACTTAACCTGTGGATAGCATGTTGTCATCTTGGTTTTCCTCTCCACCAAGCCTGCATGGTCACTAGGTTTTATTTTACCTTGGGCTCCTATCTCCTGCTCTGTCATGATCTGCATCTTTAATAAATAGATGACAGTTGGGCAGATCTGGTGCCTGTCCTGGGAGTTGTGACTTCCACCCTATTAGCAGATCTAATCTGATTGTGACGTGATTAGACAGCCAACATAACACGGAGGGGTGGGGTGGGGGGAGGATGGTTAGCTGCTATAACCAGACCAGAAGCCTTAGAGACAGCCTGTCTGTGGTGGTTAGGCTTCAGAAGATAAAGAAACCACAAAGTTGAAAGAGACAAGAAGCAAAAAGGAGTCGGACAAAACAATCATGTAGGCCCAAAGGAAGCTTGTGAATGGTTTGCAATAAATGGTGTTGGTCCTGCAAAGCTGTATCTGGCTGTGATAAATGATTCAAGCCACTAGGAGCTAGATAGGAATATTCCCTGGTAGGCTATTGGAGGCATTTAGTTACAGAATGTGTAGGTGAGCTATGAAAGGAATCATTGATATTGTGCAAGGAGGTTCCACCGTATAGAAAGCTATATAATGCTCCATCTGTGTTCAGCCAGTTTATATCGGCAATTCCTTCCAGCTTCATGAGACATCAGCTGAAAATTAAAAGGGAGAAAAAATGATTCCTCTCTTTATAATTCTCTGCCTTTATAATGGCAGTCCACTGGCCTGTCTTCAACTGGATGAGAGCTAATAAATTGAAGCTTAATCCAGAAAAGGCAGAGGCACTGTTAGTGGGTGGTTCCCTAAATTGGATGGATGGATTCAGGTAGGTAGCCGTGCACACGAAAGCTTATACCCAGAACAAACTTAGTTGGTCTCTAAGGTGCTACTGGACAATTTTTTAATTTATTTTGACTGCATGGATGGGATGTGGCCTGCAAGTCCTTCTGAAGGAGCAGATGTAGCTAAAGGTGTGCTGCTGGGTCAATCACTATCACTTGAGGCTCGTGGCCTTTGGTTGGTGGGCATCTACACCCCTATCTGGACAGGGATTAACCCAACTTCTGTTGTCTATATAGGCTCTGGTAACCTCTAGGTTAGATTACAGCAATGTGTTGAAGATGACTTGGAAACTGCAGCTGATGCAGAATTTTGACAGGAGGTTACTCACTAATCCTGGCCTGACTGCACTGCCAGTTAATTTCTGGGATGAATTTAAAGTGCTGGTTTTGACCTATACCTCAAGGGTCGCTTCTAGCCACGCGAACCAGCCTGGACCCTGTACTGGTCACCTGAGGCCCTTCTGCATGGTCATTCTCAGAAGGTCTGGAGGGTGGCAACACAAGTGTGGACCTTTTCTCCCTGCTGGCTCCCTGCCTGTGGAATGCTCTCTCCAGAGCTCACCTAGCCCATCTTCATTTAGCTTTAGGTGCAAGGCAGGAACTTTCCTTTTTACCCAGACTTTTGGCCCTTAGTTTGAAGGGTTTTTCTTAGTATTTGTGGCTTCTTTTGGTGGCGCATGATCTGCTGCGTCTTTCATTTGCTTGTTTTTAAAAAGTTTTTATTGATTTGTGTTTATAGTAAGTGATTTTTGTGTATTTCCGTTTTGTGTCATTTTTATGAGTAAAAACAACTAAACAACAGTATGTGGAATTTACAGTAATTTACAAAAGAGCCACAGGAATCAGATTTTTCCTGTGTGAATCCAGCATGAACAGATTTTTTTCCTAATAAAAACTGGCAAAAAACCACCTGAGTCCTCCAGCATAAGAAAGGAGCAGAGATAGCTATAGCTTTGCCCCAGCCTCCATCTTTACGCAAGCCCCAGCCCAACACACACTTCAGCACTTCCTAATGCTAAGCACAGATCACTGTCAACAGCATAAAAACAAGCTACTGGTGTCCTGATGTGACTGGAAAAGCAGGATCCCTTTTAGCTGCTTTACAGAAGTATTAAAAATAATAACCGCCATAGGGGACAGACTGGAGCATTGCCAGATACTGCCTCCAGCTGCTGAGCCTCTGAGCCCATCTGCCGGTCTAGCTTTTGACTTGCTCAAGACCTCTCAGCTTCATGGGCAACTCCCATCTTCAAAATAGCATCTGTCTTGCAGAGGAAGGGGATAACCGCCATCAAAGTTACAACCACTTTGTACCTCCAGGCAAAGATACAGCAAATACCATTAGATTCAGCTGCGGGTATCACATACTTTCTGTGCGAGGTGGTGAAGCACAAGTTGGCTCAATATAATATCCTTGCTGATCTGGCATTGTCCCGTTTGAAGCACCAAAGAGCTGCTTCTATTCAGTATGGACAATGCTGAGCTTGGTAGACTTATGATAGCTTCCTATTTTCCTATATTGGTTCATCTTGGTTCCTGAAGTAGAAGATGTAAAGGTCAAAGAAATGAGTGGGGGATCTGCAGGTCACCCACAAGAAATGATTTTGAAAATACAGTGTCAGAAATGCTCAAGGAGACAGCTGCCATGCAGACACAGAGCAGACTTCGCTTCAGCAAGCGGGTGGCCTCATCTACCTTCGGAGCAAGAAAAGAAATACTACTGCCCTTATAAGAAGAGGAATCAATCCTTCTAGCCATGTGTTATTTAGAGGGGAAAGCAGCTAGGTAGTCTTCATAGGCTTGGTAACTATCTGGAGTTAGTGGGTATAAAATAATTCCTTATCTACCAATATTTTGAAAACAAATTGTTCACATTCTCACCGTAAGAAGGGTGCCCTTGGATCATTCACTTTCAAGCTTCCTGTTTCCAACAGCCAGAAGCATCTGGGAAGCAGGTCATGGAGACAACCCTGCCCCACTGTTGCCCCCCAGCCATCCCTGTACAGGAATTCGGAAAAAATGGGGCCTGCAACAAAATGTGGTGGTGTATCATTGCCTTTCAATAGGAGTGCTCCAGTTCAGGGTTCCAGCCAGCAATGCCCCCCTCCCAGTTATTCCTTCCAGCCTCCATTTTTCTTTTCTAAGTAGCACTCAACTGTCTGTGGCTTCTGAGCATTCCTTATTGGGAAGTTTGGGTTTTTTCTTTGTTATCCCTCCCTCCTTAAAAAAAATAAATTGCTGTATTTCTGCAAATTTCTGGATTACCCTCAGCATGCAGATACCAATCCTATTGTTGCTCAGGGGGCCCATTTTGGTTCTGTCATGTCAGCACCCGCCACTTCTGAACTTGGGAATAAGGAGCCATGGCCAATGCTTGCTGATAATCTCTCCTCCAAGACATGGCAGGATAGGCATAAGAGTTACATGGCTACCACTCCTCCCTCCATAAGAATAAGCCACATCAAATGGTCTGAAAAGACCCCACCCCCTAATGTAGAAAGGAGAGCTAAACAAATGTCTAACATGAAATGACATTGCCTGCTTTAGCACCGGAGGGGCCAACCTGTGGCTCTTTAGATGCTGATGTGGGACAAAACTCCCATCTGCCCAGGCAGCGTGGCCAATGGGATGATGGAACTGTAGCCCAGGATCATGCGAGTGCCACAGGGGACCCACTGCTGCTTTCGGCTGTTTTAAAAAACAAAAGACAACACCCACACCCACCCACTACATATCACACCAAAGTAGGCTTCAAGTATTTTTTAAAAAATGAAGCATCATGCATTTAGGATTTTTTAATATAAAAAAATTCTTTTTAATTAAAACCATATTTGTAAAATGTCCATTTTTACTCTGTTGTCTTGGAGACGACAACTTTTAATTTTGTCAAAATATTTTCTTCCCAAAGTTCATGCTAAAAATAAAAAGATCACTTTTTTAAAATTTCTTTGATCTGCATCATTCAAAGTACTCCCTGAAAAATGTTTTTGTTTTCTCCTCAGGAAGAACAAAAATATTTGCCATCTTTATACAAAGGGGTTTGCAGTTGTCACATATAAAGGGAGATTGTAAGAAAGAGGAGGAGAGAAGTTTACATCCGCTTGTATCATATACCCTGCTGAAACCTGACCTGATAGAAGATTGTCCAGAATTCCTTAAAAACTGTGTGATTTGTGTCTGCTTCTTTAAAAAAACCGCATTAAGAATCTATACATCTTTGAGGTCGTTGTTTTAACATTATGGGTCTCTGCCCCCATCCCTTCAGCCAGGACTTCAGGGGGTAGAAATGTCAAATTTTCCATGCTGGCTCTCTCACAACTCATGCATTTCCCCCCCTATTTAAAAGAATATTTAACTCATTCCGATCCACGCAAAATACCCACCCGGGGGTTGGTTCCGGCAGCCCCATTTAAAGCTTTAGTATGTCTCCCTTGCAAAGCATCTCCTTTATTTTTTTATAACCCCAATGGCAGCAAAAGGACTATGAATCTGGGACCCTGTTTAACTTTTGCTCTTTGGATTCCAAAGGCGTATACTTGTCGATCACAGGCGTATTCTGCTGAAAGTGGATTACCGGCTTTATCTGAAACATACCAAAGCTTTCTTGGTTCTTCCTGTTGTAAATGTTCACTCGGTGCTCCAGTTCTGGGCTGGCTTTGGTAGACCCTGATGGGCTTGGCAGTTTAAGGTTGACCGGATCCAGTCCTTTTTGCGTCAAGCAGGAATCGTCGGACAAGGATGACAGCAGTTCTTGCACCACGGCATTGTTGACTCTGCTGTGGGTGGAAGAAGAATCTACCTGATCACGTTTGGCTACATGGCAAGCCCTCTCCAAGGGGCAATACTCAGAGGACTCCTCCCGGGTTGTACTGCAGTCCGTGGAAGAGCCAAAGGTCTGGCTGCTGTCACTCTGGGCTCTGGTGACGGAGCTGTCTGTGGACCTGGAGACACTGCCTGAGGCAACGCTGGCGGAAGTCCCGTTGCTCCCCATCATCTTCATGGGCACGTCCACTGTGAAGAGGTCGGAGGAGATGTTGGGGTGGTGCACGTCAATCGCAGCCGTCGTAATGACACAGATGGCTCCTTCTGGAACACCACTGTCTACAGGCACACAGCAGAAGGGGGAAAGTGTTACAGCAGCAGCTTTATTCAGGCCACCACTTGCCCCCCCCCTCCTGTGCTGGTTCTCCAAACTTACCCCACTGCCCCTAACCCTATGCTACAAAAAGCACCACCCACTAAGGGAAGATCTGTGAACCTTGGAAGTTGTTTTTGGAATTGCAGATTTCACAGAGATACAAACAGGTAACAGTCACATGTTATCACTTCTTTATTAGGATGATTTATAAATTTATTTATTTATTTATATGTATTAAGATATTTATGAATCACCCCTCATCAAAAGGTATCAGGGCAGTAAACAATAAACAGCCATTCCTAAAGTAATGACTTTTAAACACCTCTTAAAAACCTAAATGTTTGCCCAGGCTTTTCTGAACTCAAACTCTTAGCATTTTAATTTTCTGTTTTGTACACTGCTTTAGCTTTTAGGACGTTTTTAAAAAGTTTACATGTAAACCACTTAAAGAGATTTTTTTACTATAAAGAGCTACATAAAATGTTGGTTGAAATCCTGGCTGGATCCAGGCCACTGGCGCAGGGAGCCCAGCCTCCTCTTCTCACGCGGAGCCACAAGCAGGACCTCAGGACAAGAGCCTTCCCTGGAGACCTCAAAACACAGGCAGGTTGTTCCAGGGAAAGGCCGACATGGGGGGAATTTCTGGATCAGCAAAGTCCTGGCAAAGAGGCGAGTGTGACTGTGAGGGCTGCCTCTTACTTTCTTAATTTACACAATTAACAGAATCTGAGGGTTTTGGTTGCAAGATTTACAGGTTCCTTCCATCTCATACCAGGTATAATAAAAACACACAAAAGACACCTCAACTTTTCTGTAGCTTGCATCCGTGCCCTGCATTTGTGAGATATAGATGCAGGTGCCTGTTAAAATATATTATTATTTAGGATAAAATAAAATGTATTTATGATGTTAATTTGCAAATTAAAAATTCTGCTTTTTAAAAATGGAGTTCCACCCAACTCCCGCTCCACAAATCAGGAAAGCTGTTTCGAATATATGCTTTCTACTTTTTAATAACATGAATAAAGGGTTATGTGTGCATGAAGTGGTGCGGCAGTTTCAGAATGAAGTCCATTTCAAGTATGACCCAGTGACCACTAGACTAACATTGGTCTTCTCTAGTGTCAAGTTATTTTATCCTTCACTCATTCAGCTTAACCCCTTTAAAAGGACATCAGCATGACCTATCATCAGTTTCCTCCCCATAGGGGAGCTGCTTTCCCTCGTTTCCATTTGAGATGCTGCATTTTGAAAAATAAAATATTTAGACCTCAAAGTACACCTGAATCTTAAAACATTACTGTTTGCTTCCAAGGGAGGCCTCCTGCTGTCCAGCCCACAGGCTTCCAGAAGCCCAGGGCAGAAACAAGCTGGAAGGATCATAGTTCACTGGCAGAGCATCTGCTCCGCATGCAGAAGGTCTTGGATTCAAATCCTGTCATCTCCAAGGAGAGCTGTATGTGTCCTCAGTCTTGAACCCTAGCGAGTCGCTGCTAGTCAGGATACACAAGAGGGAGCTACAGGGACCAGTGGTCCGACTAAGTGTGAGGCAGCTTCCGACACCTAGGAAGTTTCCCTTGCAAGCCCCATGGAAAGGAATCAGAACTCTACCGCCTCCACTGATTCCCATGGAGAACAGACTTGCACGTCTGGGTATGGAATCATGTTGCTGCGTATCCCGCCCCCCCCAAATATATTCACAAACAATGAGTAAGAAACTACTAATGGCCAGCAGTCACCAAAATGAAACTTTAATTATTTAATTAATTACTTTATATATAAAAATATTTATATAATGCTTTATCATAAATATATATCACAGCAGTTTGCAACAATATAAAAACAAAAAAATCAGTAATATTGAAGCCCTTGAATAATAATTGCTACCAGATGTTTAAAGGGCATCCGTAAGGATGTGCTGGAAGATGAAAGGTTTGACATGGCATGAAACCTTCCTATGCCAATACAACAGAGTGGATTGCACAGGGAGGTGCAGATTTTAAGAGGGCTTGTGTTCTTCCAAGCTGCTAGGTGGGTGGGCAGTTGGGTGAAGTTGGTTGCAAGATCTGCTGGAATCAGACAGCTTGCTCAGCGGCACTGTACTAGATGGGACTCCAATTCCCACCATCCCTGACCACTGGCCATATTGACTGAGGCGGATGGGAGCTGATCAACATATTCCCATTCCCAATATGGGCAGACATGAATGTTTCTACCGGAAGGGAGGAGAAGGAGAAATAGATTCGGCAGGAGGGCTTAAAGAAGAGCACTTTGCAGTTTCCAGGGGCCAGTCACAAAATACAGCCCTACTTTGGGTTGCAGACACCTTGCAAGTCGAATGCTTTAGCTCCTGAACGCCACAAACGCAGAAGTGAGTGTTCTGGTTTGTGAACATTCTTTGGAATCAGAAGTTGCTCCTTGGTTTCCAAACGTTTTGGAAGTTGAACGGACTTCTGGAATGGATTCTGTTTGACTTCTGAGGTACTACTGTAGGAAGCCAACATGTGGAATGCTTTCCCTTGGCTACTATAACCTGCCTCATTCTGTGTGGAGAAGTCAGGTGATGCCCTTCTGAGGTCAGCTCAAGGGACACGGATTCTAGTTTTAGAATTAAGCCTCTCACTGGAGCCTTCTTCACCTGAAGCCTGCGCAGGTTCAAAACCTGCTTCAGCATCAGTAACCACATCACAGTGGTGGGACATCTGCTCTGCATGCAGCAAGTCTGACTGAGAAAGCCCTGGGAGAGGCTGAAATCCCGGAGACCCCCCAACCTCTCAGCGTCAGCAATGCTGAGCCAGACAGACCAGTGGCCTGACTCTGGCTCACTTGCTGAGAAACGGCAGCAAGCCTCTTTAGTTTCTAGAATTCAAACTTACCACTACTGGGCTCATTGTAGTACTGACTGATGTAGTTGTTCATATCGTCTTTGACCATGGTCTCTGTGAATGTAAATGGGGGAAATGTCAACAGAAAAATTCCAATCATGTACTAGATTAAGTTCTCCAGCACATGGTCCCATAATGCCATTATGGGAAGAAACTCAGAATCCTATTTCACACAGCATTTTCAAAACACAAAATTGTGAGTTCCTCATGTGATGTTTGAGGGCTACACTTGGTTATCCAAAAGAAAAAAGAAAAAAAAGAGAGCAGAAAGGCACAAATCGTGTGTGAAATATGAAATGAAAGAGTACTTGTGCCAAACATGGTGGTGAGCATATATTCGACTACAAGGATTACTTCCATGCAAGATGTGTAAGAGAGAAACAGCTTCAAAGCAATATTTCTTGACAAAGGAGGAAAATAAAACAGTGCGTGAGGGGGAGCATTTGCATGATTGACAGGTCAAATCAGAGGGAATGTTTTATCAGACTTCTACAATCACTGTGTTTTAAAGAAGGGATGTTGACCTGACATAATGCACCACCTTGCTCCTGTCTGTTCCGGTCTCTGTGCTAGTTGTGCTAGTACTGCTGCCTTGGAAAATGCCAAACACACAAATCCTTCTGCTTCTGGGCCACGATTTTTGGTGCCAAGTGAGCAGAACACAAGTGTAGCTCTTCATTCATCATAGCACCCCAGCTCCTACACCCACGCTTCTGAAATTATGCTGGTTACTTTCCCAGGGGCACCTGTCCAATATGTGCCATTTTCATAACAAATTCATCACCTCCCAAACCCACAGGGAAGGAAGCAAATCCCTTTTAATTCTCCCTATTAGGCCTGGGTGATGCATCGATACTGGTATGAGGGCCAGACTGTGATGGCAGTTTCACCTGGTGGTATATTGTGGGTGAAACTGCTGAGTCCCTCTGCCTCCGGTGCCTAGCAAGCAAGGGAAAAACAGGCTACAGAGGCAGCTTGCTTGCCCCCCAACTCCTCAAGACTGAGGGACCCCTGCCAACGGAGTGTTCACAGGGCTTCCTCAAGTGTAACAGAGCCCTGACTTTGCCTATGGCTTGAGCGAGCTGGAGCTGGAGTGGGGGCTCCTTTAAACCTCTGTTCAGGGGTGCGTGGCTGCCTGCCCCTCAATGAAGACATTGGGCTCGCTCAGCTGGGGGAGTGGGAGAGTTTCTGCCCCCCAGCTGAGCAGCTGCACTGGCCCCACCCCCCAAGGCGCTGGGGTGAAAGCGCCTCAGCTGCCATGGCGAGAGCTGCAGCAATTTCTTCACCTGCGCCTCACGGGGCCAATGCAGCTCATTTCCACCTTGCAACGTTTGGCTGGTGATACATCGCAATGTTGAAAGCCTAACATCGCCCAGCCCTACTCTCTATCTATCAACTTCAAAGGTGCCCAGCACAAGACACCCTGATCCTCACTGGTGGTAAAAAATATGACAGAACAGAAGAAAAATTAGTTGAGACAGATAACAGAGCTGGGGATAGAAAAGAAGCTGAAATATCTAGGGGTATGGTTGACAACAAAAAATATAAACATCTTTAAAGATAATTATATAAAGGTTTGGAATGATATTAAGAGAAATATATATGGAAATATAGGGAAGAATGATATTACACTGGTCAACAACAAATTTGTCGTCTGCATTTTTTCAGTTGATTTAGGGCGAATCTGATGCGCTGAATCCAAAAATCACATTGGTTTTGCTCAATCAGGTCAAGTTTTTGAGCTATGGCCACATGTCGTTTTTTTACGTTTTTGTTCACATGTACGCTTGTGTGGAGCATTTTAGAAGAAGTTGGTGGGGGTAAAATGCCATGTTGAATAATTGTTTTGATTGGAAATGATTATTTTAATGACAAGAAGTATTCAGGTCCGATAGTTCTGGGTGATTATGTCGAAAAGGGATCAGTTTGAAATCATAAAACCTTGAAATCTTCCATATATTGGTGCGGCAAAGCATAAAGTTGCTTACCATGCTTATTTTGGTATTAAACTTGGTGACCAGGATAAAGCTTGGGCGCCACACATGGTGTGCAAGGCATGCACCAAGGCTCTACATTGGTGGACCAATGGCAAGAGGAGTCTGAACTTTGGATTTCCCATGGTTTGGAGGGAGCCGACAAACCATGTCACTGACTGCTACTTCTGCGCTGTTGATGTGACTGGGATCAACAGAAAGAACCAGAGCAGCCTCAAGTATCCTGATCTTCAATCAGCACGTCGTCCTGTAGCTCATTGTGATGAAATTCCAGTGCCTATCTTCAGAGAACTTCCTGACATTAGTGACGAAGATGCCTCCAGTGTTGAAGGACATGAAGAAGAAATGGTTCTTGAAGATGATGCTCCACATCCATTTTCCCAAAAGGAGTTGAATGATCTAGTTCACAACCTCAGCTTGTCAAAGGACTCTGCCGAACTGTTGGCACCCAGATAGAAGGAAAAAAACCTCCTCTCTGACAGTGCTCGCATCAGCTTCTTCTGCAACAGGCATCAAGAGTATCTCCGTTTTTTCTCAGAAGAGAAGGACTTGGTGTACTGTGCAGATATTGCGCAGCTTCTGCTCAAGCTTGGAGTGCCACAGTACGAACCCAAAGATTGGAAACTGTTCATTGACAGCAGCAAGCGATCACTGAAATGTGTTCTGCTACACAACAGCAACCAGTTTGCCTCTATACCCCTGGCTCACTCGACTACACTGAAGGAGAACTATGAAGCAGTGAAGTATGTGCTGGAGAAAATTGGTTATGATCAGCATAAGTGGTTTATTTGTGTTCACCTGAAGATGGTGAACTTTTTGTTGGGACAACAGTCTGGCTTCACCAAGTACCCATGTTTTCTGTGCATGTGGGATAGTAGGGACCGTGCTCAGCATTACACGAAGGAGGACTGGCCTGTGCGGGAGGAATTGGTGCCTTGCAAAAAAAGGAACGTCATCAACGACCCTCTGGTGGACAGAGACAGAATACTCTTCCCACCGCTGCACATCAAGCTCGGCTTAATCAAGCAGTTCACCAAGGCTCTGGACAAGGATGGTGACTGCTTCACTTACTTGTGCCAGGCTTTTCCAGGATTGACCATGGAGAAGTTGAAAGCTGGCATCTTTGACGGTCCTCAGATCCGTCAGCTCATCAGAGATCCAGAGTTCGGAAACTCAATGAACGAAGTGGAATTGGAAGCGTGGAAGGCATTTGTTCTGGTAGTGATGAACTTTCTGGGCAACAATAAGGCCAGAAACTACACAGAACTTGTCAACAACATGCTGACTGCTTTCAGAAACCTGGGCTGCAACATGAGCGTCAAGATGCACTACCTATTTTCACATATGGACCGGTTTCCTGAGAACCTGGGTTCAATGAGTGACGAGCAGGGGAAGAGATTCCATCAGGACATGAAAGAGATGGAGACCAGGTATCAGGGTCGCTGGGACGCAGTCATGCTGGCTGACTACTGTTGGACTCTGAAGAAAGACCTCCCTGCTGCTGAGCATTCCAGGAGTTCCAAGAAACGGAAGTTCAAGCCTTGAAGTTTGAAAAATGGTGAAGCAACATGCAATTTACGTGTACTTACCTTTATCAACGGCCACCATTCAGTTTACAGTAAACCTGACCTGATGGAGAGAAACGGATGCCATTTCCTGATTCAGCAGTGCAAAAATACCCTAAATCAGTTGTAGAAATCTAGACAACATTCAAAAAGTAAAAAATTGTTGCCCAGTGTTATCGTTATGGGGAAGAATCTCAGTAATAAAAATGAATGTCTTGCCAAGAATGTTATTTTTATTTCAATCTATACCGATAGTCAATGGAACAGGACACTTCAAACAATGGCAAAGAGATCTATCTAAATTTATTTGGCAGGGGAAGAAGTCTAGGATTAAGTACAAGTTACTAACAGATGCTAAAGAAAGAGGTGGATTCGCCCTTCCGGATTTAAAATTATATTGAGATGTCTTGTCTTTGCTGGCTATGAGAATGGATGACTTTGAGGAATCCAGATTATTTTAGATCTAGAAGGCCATGCTAATAGATTTGGGTGGCATGCATATTCTGGTATGGAAAATCGAAAGTTCATAAGGATTTCTAAACTGTATTGTTAGAAAATCAATTTATGCTGTTTGAGAAAAATATAACAACATATTAGGGAATAAAACCCCATGGTGGTTATCACCATTAGAAACGTTGTTAGTCAAAAAAATAAATGTGGAAAAAGAATGAGCAACGTATATAGAGTTGTTAACCGAGGAGGAAAACCAATTGAAATTTACCAAGTTTGAAGACATAAGACATCTGCTAACTGATTGGCTACAATATCACCAATTACTGTATTTTTCCGTGTATAAGACGCCCCCATGTATAAGACGACCACTATTTTTTTAAACCCAAAATTAAGAAATTAAGTTGTTTAGCTTTTTTTTAAATCACACACGCCCCCTCTGCACTCACTATCCGTGTCTAAGATGACACCAATTTTTGCCTATTTTTTTTTTTTTGCCAAAAGCATCGTCTTATACATGGAAAAATACGGTAAATGACATCTTTAGGGTAGATAAAGGAGACGGTTTTGGTAAAGAATTTTTCGAGGTTACAGAAAAAACTGTTGGGAAACAACGATAAGGTTCTGTTGAAAATGTAAAAATTTGCTGGAATGGGAAACAAAAGATGAGGAAGTAAAATCTGTAATGATACATTGGGCAAAAGATGTGGGATATAATATACAACTTGCTTCATGGAAGAAGTTGTGAAATGAGGATTTAAAATTTACAGCCTGCTGTATGTTAAAGGAGAATTATATGGAAATGATGTACCGATGGTATTTGACTCCTACAAGACTAGTGAAAACGTATAAGAATTCGACCAACAAATGTTGGAAGTGTAAAGCTAAAGCTAAAGAGGGTATATTCCATCATATGTGGTGGACTTGTACAATAGCAAAGGCCTTCTGGAAAATGATTTATAATGATCTGGGGGGAAAGTTTAAAATAATTTTTGTTTAAAAAACAGAGGCTTTCTTATTAGGTATAATAGAAGAATTACCGAAGGCTAAGAAACTACTGTTGATGTATGCGACGACAGCAGCAAGAATGTTATTTGCCCAGGGATGGAAAGAAGAAAGAGCCCCATTGAAAGAAGAATGGATAATGAAGATGATGGACTAGGCGGAGATGGCAAGGCTGACCGGGAAGATCAGGCACCAAGAGGATAAGAAATTCAACAAAGAATGGCATAACTTTGTAGAATATATTAAATAACACTGTAAACATTTAAAGATGTTAGCAGGATTGACATAGCACTTGTAATTTAAAACAACAAAGGATAAAATTGAAGTGTAATAATTTAGATAAATGTAATTAGATGCAGTAAAAAAGGAAGTTAAATTCTGGAAGCCACGGGAGGGGTGGGGGGAAGTCCGGGGGTTCAGGGAACCCCATAAATGTACTGAAATGGATTATGGTTTAATGTAAACGTGTGTGTATGTGTAAAAAATTGGGTTTTTTTGAAACTTTGAAAATAAAAATTGGAAAAAAAGAAACCCTGATCCTATTTCTCTGTATTTGGCTGTTTCCCCAGGGGCACCTCTCTCTTCTATGCTACATCCATATAAATTGCCTACAAATTAAGTGAATCCCTTTTTAATGACAGCCAAACTGTAAAGATTGCCCTTATAGGCACAGCCATCCTTCCATTTGGCAGCGTTCAAGCTCTTCTAAGGGGCTCCCTGCAAGCTTAATCCAGTTCTGCCAAAAAGAAAACAAGTTATAGATGATTCCTTTTTTGGAGGGGCATGGGAATCAAAATGGAAACGGTGACCAGCACAAATACCCATCTGTTCCCTTATCATTTGACAGGCCTTCTTCATTCAGGAGGGCTACAATGCCTGCAAATGACATCCAATTCTATGAAAATGAAAAGTTACAGATGTTTTGATTTCCCCATATATTGAATAGGAGGAGGTGCAAAGCTTCATGGAATTTGGATTTCTAAGCCAACTTTTTCTCTTTTCTGTGGAACCTTTGCAGAGGGCAGTTTTTGGAGAGATTAGCCCTTTAGTTTCCTTGAAAAACATTATTTTCCAGTAGGAAAACAGAGTTAATTCTACAATTTTTCAGCAACATAAATGTAAGATGCTGAGAGATACTGCACAATGCTGAGATGAAAAACATTGCTCTGGAGATATGAAAATGACGTGTTTTTTTTAAGTGCAAGAACACCCAAGCAGAAAAGCAACTTGATCTGCCCACTTTGAGGCATATCACATGCTTTAAAAGCATCCTCTCCTTTTAAGTGCTCTTTTTGATACTGTGTTCCAGGAGGAGGGCGGAGGGGAGGAGGACAAATTTATGCTCATTCCTTTGAGCCAGATCCTCCACGGCCCCCTGGGTTTCTGTGGCTGCAGCCTTGCCTTTTTCACAGCACATTGTGGTTTGCAGGTGAAAGGAACAGATGTTTTCCGCAGCACATTTTCTCCACCCAACAAGGCCCAAACCACTAAGCGCTTGGTACCTGAAAATAGCTGCACTCCTAAGATGGCAATCAAACTTGACACTGAAAGGGAACATGGATGCCTTCCTGGTTTCATTGGCTCTTTAAAAGCTTTTTTGGCCTCTGTTGATCTTTAAATGCCTGCAGTCAGAGGTGTGCTTTCTGATAATGTCTGAGTTTAAAAAGAAGCCTCAGTGTAGCTCAAGGCAATACCACCAGATTAGGAATACACTGCAAGGCTTTTCAGCTATCTGCTCTTAAAATACACTTCATTTCAGTCATCCATAATTGATACTATAAATGCCATGTAGCCATAATGGCGTACACAGCTAGGTCGACGTTGCTTCGGAGGGCCAGGGATGCTGAGAGGCTGTGAAGGACCCTTCTGTGTGCTAACACTGAAGGTGCTGCAGCTACGAGGGAGCAGAAACATTTTTGGAAAGGTTGGCAACCTGCAACACACAGCTGGATGGAAACCCCTGTGATCCATTATTCAGAATGCAGCACTGGAAAGCAGGACTAGGGGAAACCCTCTAATAGATTCACTGACCAAGACTCATACAAATAACTGATCAATATGCCAACATTCGTAAGGACCCAAGAGCAGCCCGGCTGCATCAGATCAAAGACCCGCCTGGTCCAACATGCTGTTCTCAGAGCGCCCAGCCAGGTGCCCACAGGTAGGACATGAGCTCAACAGCGCTTTCACCCTCAAGATCTCCAGCAACTGGCATTCAGAGGTATACGGAATGCAAAGTATGACTAGTAGCCTCAACCACGATGATTTGACACTGTACTTAAGTCTATACTAGAAGTCTATAAATATAATCCATTTTCAAGGCTGTGATGGCTTTCACCAGAAGAACCCCTTAGCACTGCTGGACTGTAAATGGGGATGAAGGACCTTTAGAAATGAGTGTTCTACATCGGGGGGGAATCACTGTACCCAAGTCCTTTGAAGGAAGAATTATAAGAATTAAAGTGATTTAAAAGGGAGGGGAGGATTTCTTTGTACATGCATTCAAGGAGAGGGAGAAATGGAAGCTGTGTACCAGCCAAGGCCAACACTGTAAACAACAGGAAGTGATAAACAGTACGACTCTTCCATTGCATCTCCTAATGTAAGGGATTGGGGCATTTAGAGACAAGAAATTGTCCTCATTTGATTCTGGACTAGGCAACTTCTCCTGTATGAGAAACACAAGTCTTATTAGACTCGGAGAATAGAATTATAGAAATGTAAGTTGGAAGGGATTCTCAGGGTCTTCTAGTCCAACCCTCTGCAATGCAGGAATCTCACTTAGATCATACATGACCGATATCCATCTTGTTCATTTTTGTCTTTTTAGGTAATGATTGTGTTTCTACAAGTTGAAAGCATCTATGCTCAAGTCATGGGCTTTGCAAACAAGCACAGAATATTCTGAGTACCATATGTTCAGGTACAGGCATGCAAAGTTATATGTTTATACTCAGGGGAATCTGAAATTTGGGAAATGAATAGTAAATTCTCTTGCAAGCCTGGAGATATAAATTTTATCCTTTTGCTGCTAGCCACAAAAGATGAACACACTTCAGTATGTTTTGAGAGAGGCAGTTTCATCCACTTCATTATGATGGATATTTAGCAGTTTCATCGGCGATACTTTGCACTTCCACCACAGGGCACCACTCAGTGCAACTTCATGACTTTGTTTTTAAGAGAACACAGCTGGAAGCTTATGGCTAACAGCATTTGTGATTCATTTTTTAAAGTTTCCACTGCTCCTACTGAATTCTGCCTGCTGGGACTCAATTCTCTCAGTAAAGTTATTCTTTGTTCAGAGCATTATTACTGGAAGAGACGATAGCTTTATTAGGTTTATAGTGCTCCAATTCCAGCACCACCTAACATCACTAGTGGGTTTGTCTGGTGGTGTTTTTTTAAAAAAGAAGATATTATTAAGTAGCATTTTTCCCTTTAGCTGCCTTATACCAACTGGTCCATCTACCTAACACCATATTAAGTCTTTGCCCATCTAGAAATCCAAAAGACGGATCCTATGTTTTGCATGCAGAGCATGTGCCCCTCCCCCACTTCCCCCACTGAGCTTTCGGCAACTGGGCACGTGCAACACTTGGAATAATCTAATGATAGGATTAATCTTGTGACCACATAACGAAGTGCCCTGATTAATTAGACAGCTTTAATTTTTAAAGTACTTATAAAAATTTAAGATGCTTGACATCAGCAAAGAGGGATTCCCCTTCTCACACACACGTTTTTTGACCAATATTTTGACCAATATCTTATCTGCTCTTTTTCATAACACATTTTTAATTCACTACCCTAGTGATTAATAGCTTTGTCTGCACTAACTTAGCTTATTAATTAATTAATTAGATTTTTTTTACCATTTACCATAAGGTAAGCTTTTTTGGTGTTACTTCTATTTCTAGCTTATTTAAGATAAGTGTTTTTGCATTATTTCTATCCTGTAAAGTAACTTTTTTTGCATTATTTCAATCTATGATCAAGGATGATTAAACATTTTTAATGCAAGTGCATTCATCTTAGTTAAACCCAATTTAACTTTGCCAGCATATGACAAAACAAACAGGCTGCCTTTTATTAAGCAAAGAGTCGTCACTGATGGATCAGCTTCAGATAAAAGACAGTCTAATGTCATTATTGCCTCCTCACTTTGGCTGCCTTATTGCAACTTCATTTAATAAGCTAACTAGCTATCTCTGGGGACAGCATAACAAACACACGCTCCGAGGTTCCAAGGGCTTTCTACAAAGCATTAATTGTTTTAATGGAAGATGAGACAATGCTATAGGGCTGCAGGAATTAACACAAGGGAAAAAGTGGGAGAGAAACGGGGCACCACCAGAATGAATCTGCTACCCCCAAGATCACAACTAACTCCATTAAAAAAACGAAGTAGTTGGTTAGGAATGCTTAAAACATGTTACAATCCCTTTTCTTCCCCTGTCCAAAAATGGTCTTCAGGATGTGTGCCTGAATAGGGAAACAACTGCATGCTTGCAAAGGTTAAAAGAAATGTGTATTTCTAATAATGTATTAAGAAAAAGATTAATGGATTGAAAAGGAAATACTATGAGTTAACATTGTGATCTTGGCATGCCATGAAGACTGGGGCTTTTTTCTCCAAGTTTTAAAAGGATTTTTACAGGAGCAAACTCAACAGAAAAAAGGTTGATACTGGTATGACTGCCATATACTGTTAAAGACTTTCTTTGGCATCTGCAGAACATTCTGCTAGCAATATGCGAATAGGTAACATTTTACAAAGATGTGAATACTCCATCCAAATGCTAAAGTTTTAGCATTCCCATTCTTCATTAGTCAAAACCTTCACAAGTCATTTCCAACACAATTAACAGTCTGAAAATGAAAACCAACTCTACTCAGATGTGCAAAGAACATCCCTGCCTGGTTGCCAGAATGAGATTCTTCATACCTAGCAGAAAAGACTGGGCATCTTCTTTATATTTAAGTATTTTTGACATAATTCCTATGAACACCCCAAAAAGCCCCATTTTGGTCATTCTGTAACTGGAGAAATGAAATTTAAGTAATTTGCCACCACCACCACCTGCTCTGACCACAAACACACCTCCAGATCGGATGCTGTCACTCCCCATCTCCCCGCTGCTCTTGTCCCACTGCCTATGTCACTAGGCACCTACGCATGGGTGTACCATTCAAATAAGGCACTTTGGATGATGGCTAGGAAGATGCAGGAAGGCCCAACATAGCTATGAGGCTGTGAATTGGGTCTGAGTTTTACACAGCTGCTCTGGCTCCCAGCACGTTAGAGGGAGGACGTGATCTGGCTGGTGGGCCAGATCCTCCCCTCCCCACCCCCACGGACCAACTTTGACAGGCAGAGTTGCCCAATTGTCAATCACCTGTGTAGGTAAAAATAAACATGTGGGTTAAGAACTAACTGCAAACTGTCTGTAATCATTGAAAAGTTATCTGGATACTGCACTGTTTAAGAGTTAAGTACAGCTTGCATCGCTGATGTCTGTAGCACACAGAACATGATCCTGTGGCTTTGAGGACTTCCAGCATTGCACAAAGTCCCAGGTAAATACACCAGTGAAATTTTCAGCTGCTCTCCAAGGAGCTTTAACTTATGGACTGCTCCATAAAAATATCATTATGAAGGGAGGGGAGGAGAAATCAGCAAAAGTCTAACGTTTCTCTTGGAATTTTGCGGCCCTTCATGGTCAAGTAGCCCACGCTGAATGTTTCCATTGTTCCTTATGGGTGGGGGAGATATAATTAGCTTTAGAGGGAATATCCTGTTTCTCATGAATTAGGTAATTCAGCTCACTAAAAGCCCATTGTTCAAGGCAGAATTGAAGGTCTCTAAACCTGCAGGATTTTGAGGAGACCTGAAGGCAGGTTTTGCACAGGAAATGATTGCCCAGCCTGGTTTATGCCTCTGCCTCTCTAGGCACACTGATGAAGGCTTCAGAGTTTTCTGATGCTGTGACCCACGCCTGAACGGCCAAATGCAACTGGTGGTTCCGTGTCAGGCCATTTCCATCAGGCAAAAGGCAGTTTCCCTTGCAGAGCTACCATTCCTAGCACCTTTAACAAACTACAGTTCCCAGGATTCTTTGGTGGGAAGTTACATGCTGCCATTGTGTGATGGATGGGGTTTAAAAAGCATGGTGTGGATCTGCCCACAGACTGCAACATCAGCATGTCACAGTGAAAGAGAAATGCAACATAGATGTCCAGGGAAAAATTCCAGAAGCTTGGCAATTATTGGTAGTGAAATTCGTGTGGGGATATGCGGCAAGCACGGAACTAAAATCTGATATTGCCCTCTGTGCATAAAGATTCATTATATTTACCAGGATTTCTTGAGATGAACAAAACAAATCTAGGGTAATACTCCACACTACCTCTCTAGTCCCAAGTTGTCTCGGACGGTTAGTGCCCTAGGAAGGAGTTTGGTGTAAAAATCAGGAAATAAATATTTCAATGAATTAAAAATAAAATAGTTCATACTATATTCTGATGTTTCTTTGTGTAGTTGACATAAAACCCACGAGAGGCCCCATTTCTATTTCATTCTAAGACAGTTATTTTAGCTGATTGATGCTGTCTCAATATATTCAACTATGCTAAAAGCACAATATTTATACTTCCAAAAAAGATCAAATTCAAATGTAGAATAGGAGAGAAGCTATGGAATCTGTGTCTAGTGTATGAAAACTTTCACAAAGCACGAATACACTAGATATATGCACAATACCATTAGGAACTTCAGAAGACATACTGTCCGTATTACATCAAAGAAAAACTCCCTTTTGTTACATGCTGCATTCTGCTTTTCCATCTCTAAAAGGCACACATTTGAAAATTAAGTCCAATTGATTTTAGTCAGACTTGCTTCCAAGCGGGCTGTGAATCTTCTGCACGCTTAAGTGTACTAATGTAATGTACCAACATTCAAGAATGATTTATCTGGCTATGTTTTATGCATGACCAAGCCTTTGAACACTATGTGCTTGTGGCAACCTGAAAACAAAGTCTAGAAAGTATAAAAGTTTAAGGCTGACTCTCAGAAGCACAATAAATTCAGCAGACCTACTTAGAATTGTGAACCACTCTCGTCCATTCCTAATGTAACCCTCGAGGAAAACATGCATAAATTATAAAGTATCCTCATGAGGAAGGTACTAAGAAATCTTATTAAAAAGGGGTAAATGGATTAAGGAGGCTAGATGCAAACCCAGTTTGGAAAGTGGCATGCCTGCAGTAAATGGGATTTGATCATACAGCACAACAAAACTGACCATGAATTTGTTTGTGCCAGAAATACTTATAGGACCAGGAGGGGCTCCATCCCATCCACGTTCACCTCCCTGCTGCTGCTGCTGCCAACTAGTGCAACAGCTTACTGGTAGGCTGAGAAATCTTCCAACCGCCCTTTGTCATGGGAGGGGTGTGTGCAGGCAGCAAAACAAATAGGAATTATTTATTGCACAAAATTCACAAAATTAATCACTTCCTGCAGACTTTTCAATTTTGAAATGTTCACTTATATTGGGGTGGGGAACCTGAGACCTTCCACAGGTTGCTGGACTCTAGCTCCCATCTCCTCTGACCTCTGGCAATCCTGGCTGCGACTGATGGGAGTTGTGAGTCCAGCAGCATCTAGTAAGTCACAGGTTTCCCATCCCTGACGTACATACTGTAACAAAGGTGGCAAGTTTTCTTTGCTCCAGGAAAAGCAAAGTCTTACTCTTAAAAGCCACAGGGCCAAATACAAACAAAGCCAGAAAACGCCTATTGATTTGGCATGGATATTTTGTCATGGACTCCAAAAAAAATGGGGGCCATTTTGCTATCATGAGGGAGAGAGAAAGTCTTTGCTGAGAATCTTCCTTTACTGAAACAAATGTTTGCGAAAAGTGGCTGATCTTGACCACACGCTTTAGCACAAAAGTAGCCAACGTGGCGCCCTTCGGACTACAACCCCCATCAGCCCTGACCTGTAACTGATGGGGGTTAGAGTCCAAGAACTTCCAGTGGGCACCATGTTGGGCAGCTGGCCTGCTCTAGCACTAAGGCCACACTTTCCAACATTTTACTATACTGCCATTTCACTCAGTTGAATTTCGTTCTCAACGCCAGTCAATTAAAAAAATACCCCCTGGAAATAAAAATAAAATGTGAGGTTTTGGGTCATGACCAGGTTGCACCCACTTCTTTAACTCTTGCAGCTCTCGAATAAAATGCTAATTTTATGTGAACCACCCAGAGAACATAACGCTATTGGGCAGCAATATAGGTATAGCAAAATACCTATTTTTACCAAAAGGTAAAAATAAATGAAGTGTTATAGGAGAGGGGCCCCAAGGAACCTTCCGGGGAGATATATGTCAGGCTGTCCAAAGAAGACAGCACACCTATGGGTGCTTTAACAAGGTAACTGTAATCTTTCCTGGGGGAACACTTCCCCTGCTCACCAGGAGAAGCTCATGGTATGAGTTCCAGCCCAAAATTTCAGAGAGACTTATCTGGAAACAAAACTGCTGAGAGAGCAAACCCAGTTCCCAATTCCCACCTGGCATACTGCATCCAGTTCTGGGCGCCACAGTTTAAGGATATTGGGAAGCTGGAAGGTGTGCAGAGGAGGGAGACCAAGATGACCAGGGGTCATCTGGAAACAGAGCCTTATGAGGAATGGAGTTGGGTCTGTCTAGTCTGGAGAACAGAAGATTGAGAGGTGATATGATGGCCATCTTCAAATGCTTGAAGGGCTCCCACACGGAAGACAGAGCAAGCTTGTTTTCTGCTGCTCCAGAGGGTGGGACCCAAACCAATGGATTCAAGATCCAAGAAGGGAGATTCTAACTAAACATTAGGAAGAACTTTCTGACATTAAGTTGTGTTCAACAGTGGAATGGGCTACTTCTGGCGGTTCCCTCATTGCAAGAAGCGAAGTTGCGTGGAACCAGGCAGAAGGCCTTCTCAGCAGTTGTGCCCACCCTGTGGAACACCCTCCCATCAGGTGTCGGAGAGGTAAATAATCATATGACTTTTCACAGACACCTGAAGGCAGCCCTGTTTGAGGTAGCTTTTAATGTTTGATGTTTTGGTGTGTTCCTTTATACTTTGTTGGAAGCTGCCCAGAGTGGCTGAGGCAACCCAGTCAGATGGGTGGGCTACAAGAAATTTATTATTATTATTATTAATCCTCAGAATGTAGTGGAATCCCCTGCATTGGAGGTTTCTAAACAGAAGTTGGATGGCCGTATGTCAAGGATTATTTAGCTGTGCTTCCTGCATTGCAGGGGATAGGACTAGATGACCCTGGGGACACCTTCCAAGTCTACAGTTCTAGGGTGCTATGAATTTCCTGGCAGCTTCATCTTGGCAAACCACAACTGCTTGGCAAACCACAACCCCCCGGACCCTGAAGATTCTACACAAGTCCCACTAAAATGAACAAAGACTGCATAGCACCAGTGCTCAGTTGGACCGTGTTCGGTGGCATTAAGCAGCCGGCTCTACTACTCACCCCGAGGCGGCCGCAATTCTGAGATGTTTTCAGTTGCCTCGTCGTCGGAATCCCCTCCAGCCGCCACAACTTTGTATCGGTTGCTGCTCTGCTTGTTCAGCATGTGTGGGACCTGCAATGCAGCCTCCCTCTCAGCAGCAAGGTCCAGATCTTGCTGAGCCAGGTGAGCCCGCAGCTGCCTAATTTCAAACTGAGGCCAAAGGGAGGAAGGAACGAGGAAGACAAAAAATGAGGAAGGGTGGATACAGAGGCATATTGCACTTGGGGAAAAAACACTTTCTGAATTATTAGTGCTTGGGCAATGTTCACAGAGAGGCATTCAAAAACCCACTGTTTGCAATTCATAAAAATAATAATCTGTGTAACAGCAGTTATATAAACTTGATTTATGCACCTTTCAAATGCTATCGGCTTTGAGCTTGACATCTGTGTGTGGCAGAGTACTGTCAAGTGGAGAGCCCAGGGTGTTCGGTTTCACTGCGGCAAACACAGCAACTGGTAACGTGCAATGTTAAGAACATAAGCTTTTGCGGACTTTGAAGTCCATTTCATCAGATGCATGAATGATACCCTCAGTCGGAAGATGTATATTTACAACTACATGTGTGCATGCGTACCCAAGCACATGCACACACATGTACAGAGGCGGGAAACTGAATACTGGGACCAAAAAGCCATACAATGCAAGAGGAACAATGTGAAACTGCAGGTGTCCACAGAATGATGGCTGAATTTCTAGGTACTATCATTCAAAAGAAAAAGGAACATTTTTTTACAGCTGCATTACCTGTAGACAAAATCTAACAGCAATATGTTACGAACCAAAAGCCATCACCTTCACATTAGATTACTGCAATGTGTTATACGTTGGGCTGCCTCTGAAGACAGTTCGGAAACTTCAGCTAGTGCAGAATTCAGCGGCCAGGTTGCTCACTAGGGCAAGATGGTTTGAGCCTATTACACCAATCCTGGCGACTGCATACTGCCTCATACCCAAAGATCTCAGGGCGGTTCACAACATAAATTTACTATATAAAAACCACAAAATACATAATAAAATTAAGAACAAAACTAAACCAATAATCTCACTGTTGTGAACCAACCTGAGATCTGTGGATCGAGGGCAGAATACAAATTCAAACAAACACTTTGTGTGGTTTGAAAGCTGTAATCTGATGTGCCATGCATGCACAGCAAATTTGAGATTGGATAAACTTTCAAGTTTGAACGTGTATTCCAAAATCAAGCCTGCCACAGCTGCCTGAAAACATTCATTTGATTTTAAATTTGTTAAATTTAAAGCATTATTTAATCCCAATTCAGGACAGAGCAAGATGGGACATTTGAAAAAATAAAACTATTTAATGTGTCAAAAGGCAAATGAAACATTTACGCTCACCTAGTCTATGTCCTCCAGGAAGAAGGGTTTTCCTTACTTCCAACATTTATAACAGATTATGCTGACTTTTTTTTTTTAAAAAGGCGCTTTGGGGCTTGGAATCCTATGCCCTTTAAGCTCTATTAAACTTAATTACACTCAGAAATTCACTGCTAAGTGTATTTTTACCCCATTTACCCTCCAAGGAGTTCAGGGCGGTATACTGTTCCCACCAAACCATTTTCTCTTCACCATGACCCTCCAAAGTAAGTTGTCCAAAGCTTCAGGGTTGACAGGGGTCTCCTCATTCTAAGCCCAGCACTTCAGCCATTACACTGCAGAGGCTGCTCCCATTCCAATGCAATTTCCCAAGGTGACCCTCCCCTAAGGAAAGTGAGACAGCTGCCTTATGTGATGGATCTGTGGCACTATCAAGAGGCAGAGCAGGACGGAGCTATGTAAATGGAAAATTCTCCTGTGCTAGGCACATTCAAGTACAGTCAAACCTCTTCTTACGTCCACCTCCGCTCGTGTCCATTTCACCCAACATCCGTGGCAAACCCAGTAGTAACGGCGGATTTGCTGCCGTTTGTGCATGCGCAGGAACGGGGAATTGCCGCCCACGCCTGCGCACAACGGCGCCTCTCCCCGCGACCCATTTCGACTTCCGAACGGCCTCCAGAAGAGACTGTGGTCGTGAGTAGAGGTTCTACTGTACGTGTATAGACATGGGGACTGTTCAAGTGAGCTGCTCAGTAGCAGATGCTGCCGACTCCTGGATTTTCCACCTCAGGCACAGGAATATCCCATGTCTGTTTAGACAGGTTTAAAACCAGTCAACAAGTTACAGTGGCTGAGCGGGGTCTGCTCCATGTTGTCAACACACTTGTGCACACACTTACACACACTTGATCCTGGTTTCTTTGAAACCAGGTTTTACCAAGCCATGCCCTCCGAGTTCTTCCAGAAAACAATGATTTGCTTTTTGCTTTTGCAAATCCAGACCTCTGACACAGTGAACTAGATGTGCAATTCTGACAGGTGCTAGAGACACTGGCATGTCAGAGACAAGCCGTATAAAAAATAGTGAGCTGATTAACACATATAAACAAACATAGTGCTTTTGCTGCCCTCTTATGACCAACAGACAAAAATGCAACCAAGCTTGCTTTACTTTTCATTTTTTTTAATATGCAGTGTGTATATTTGCATTGCTTTTGGCCCTTGCTAAACACTTTTATATTTAAGCAAGCCTATCCAGACACATATTTTTAATATGCAATTTTATCTTACAATGTATATTTTAATAACTGCTGGTTTTACTTATATTTTGCTGAATTTTAAGATAACTTGCTGTTTTACTAGTATTTTTAAAAGAGCATTTTATATTCTACGATTCCAAGCACAATTCAAAGTGTTGGTGCTGACCTTTAAAGCCGTAAACGGCCTCGGCCCAGTATACCTGAAGGAGCGTCTCCACCCCCATCGTTCTGCCCGGACGCTGAGGTCCAGCCCCGAGGGCCTTCTGGAGGTTCCCTCATTGCGAGAAGCAAAGCTACAGGGAACCAGGCAGAGGGCCTTCTCGGTAGTGGCACCCGCCCTGTGGAACACCCTTCCAGCAGATGTCAAAGAGATAAACAACTACCAGACTTTTAGAAGACATCTGAAGACATTCCCTGTTTAGGGAAACTTTTAATGTTTGACAGACTATTGTATTTTAATATTTTGTTGGCAGCCGCCCAGAGTGGCTGGGGAAACCAGCCTGATGGGCGAGGTATAAATAAATAATAATAATAATAATAATAATAATAATTTGCTTTTCCTACAGGTTATGGATGATTAAGTAGTTTATAAATCCAGTTAAATTAAATAAATAAGAAAACACACACAACCCCCAAAGCTTTTTCTGAAGCAGCTTTCAGTCCCTCTCAGACAAGGAACTAAATACACTATAATAAATCCCCCTCAGCAGTGCGTTGCATTAAGTAATTATTTATAAACACCCATAAAAGGACAGGGACGAGTATGGGACCCAAGGGAACACCAGCCTTTTATGGCTAGACATATAAAAAGGGCCACCCCATCTTGTCTAGTGCTTTACTGAATATATAGAGGACTGGAACTCTCTGTGAATCATACAGTTCTCTTAAATAGCCAGTAGCAGAGGATGTCTGGCGCAGCCTTGGAGAGATCAATGAAAGCTTTAAAGCTGAAGCTTGCTCTTCTCTAATGCAACAGTCATCATTTTGCTCTTTGGATGGAATGCCTGAATGCTCATCTGCCACTGGGACACCATCCAATGTTTACTTCCATTAATTTGGGCCTTTGTTGCTAACATTATTTCTTTAAAAAACAAACAAACACCACACAAACCAAGAGACAGTTGCGAACTAGACTAGAATAAAAGGCAGGGTGATTTGGGCTGCCTTCCAACAAACAGGCAAATGATTGGTTGTTAGGAATAAATTAACATTATTGCAAGTAGAAGCAGAAGAAGGGGAAGAAGAATCAAAAGAAGCAGAACAAAAATGCTGCCAGTGGGAAATGTATAGTCATTAGAACCAAAATCTGTTTCACAAATTATCTACCATGTTGAAAGGGAACAAGAATTCTTCAACTTCCAGTGTTATGGTTTGATTTTTAAAAAGGATAAAACCACAAAGCTACCTGAATTAACTGAAGGGGAGAGGAAGGGTGGTCATTAATAATCTACACAGCTCTGCTAACTTTGAACGCTTTGCAATCACCTTTTATTGTTCACCCTCATCCTATCTGTATGAGGCAGCATTTCAATGGCATAGATGCCTCACACTCTTATCCTTCAGATCCCTCCGCAAAACCTCATAGGAACGCAGGAGACACTGCATTGCACTGACCCAGACGACTGCTTCAGCCAATTCAGTATTGCTTCAATGGACTAGCAGAGGTTATTCTGGGTCCTCTGCAGTCTGGAGTACTTGGAGATAGCAGCTATCCCACCTGAGATCTCAGGTATGGAAAACATGTGCTGAATCCTCTGGCCCAACCCCCATAGTATGGATAGTGGAACCTGTAGTCTTTTGGATGCTGCTGGACTACAACTCCCATCATCTCTAACCCTTGGCCACGTTAGTTGGAGAAAGTTGGAGTCTAGCATAATCTGAAGTGTTGCGAGCCACTTCTGGGTGAAAAATGTTGTGGCAAAGTAGCATACAAATTAAAATCCGTAATAGACACACATTTATAAAATGAAAATATAGTTTTGCCTTACTCCCTGCTCTTGGCAGATTTGGGTTAGTCTTTCCAGCTGCTCATCTTGAATGACCTTTGCCTTCTCATACTGTTGAATCACCATCTCCATTTCCACCTTAACTGGTAATACGTAGGCTAGAAACCACAACAAAGGGATCTCTGAGTTTATTTGAAAAGATGGTCATGCATCTAATAAATGCAACTACTATTCAACAGCAGTTAAGTTTCTGAAACGGTCAATTTTATGTCTTATTAGTTTCAGTTGGAGAACTCCAATAATGGGCTTGATTTGCTTTGCTTTAAATCAACTGGACATTAAAGATCACAACTATGGTTGCATAATATTCATATAGTATTCTGCAACCCTGCACTTATTTACCTAGTAGTAATCCTGTTTCACTCAGCAGGGTTTACTTTTGAGAACACAGATGCAAGATTTCACAGTTAAGTACAATTCCCACACTTCCCTAGTCCCTCCCCTGCATATTTCCCCAAAATTCTCTATCCCAATTTCGAAACATACACACGAACACATTTTATTTTCACACTCTGAAAAAATCAACACAATGTTCCTGCTGCCTAAATTAGGGATTATTTTAGTGCAGAGTTCCCACTCTACCCACAGCTACTAGGAAACTGGTAAACAATATAAAAAAAGTTGCCATAGGAACACTGGTAATTTCCCCATCTTATCAATGAGGGTTATCCAGCTAAAATCTGGCTTTCTACTTGAAAAGAGGTACTGACTATTTTAAAAAGTAATTCCTACACCTCCACAAATCTTTACAAAAGTTATCGATAACTTGCCATCAATAATTCTCTTCACTCTCCAAATTCTCAGTGTGATAATAAGGCTAATAGCATCCCAAGGACTGCTTGGTCCATTCGCCACTGTAGAAGCCACCATTGGAGCCAAGGATAAGATGATCACAGCACCATCAAATACCTAATAGGAAAAGGATTTCACAAGGATTTTACTCACTCCTTTTTTGAATGCAAATATCAAAATGCACTCAACAAAGCAAACATCAAGTCCAAGTCAAACCATTCCTCCTTCTGGCTTCTTTCTTTTCTACTGATGTCATGGATATTATTACTGTCTCATTTTTAACTGGGGATAAACGTTTGGATGCATCAGATAAGCTTTCTGTCAAACATCTGCAGTAGCACCTGAATCTCAGTAAGATACTAATAGAGGATCAGCTAAATGAGTTTTATTGTATTAGTAAGACTTAACAGTTTCCTCCCTGAAATGGGCCATTGCACTGGAGAACTATGTAGCAATGCATCATACTGTGGTACTTAGAATGGTTTGCATGTCTTGGTGGCATTCAGCACTTGTCCCAAGCCATTCAGAGGGTTATTGATTCAAGGTCAAGTCATGCTCAGTTTCTGGGGCCAAAGCAGCTCTCCACCCATTAAACCAAGGCACCCCACATGAGCCATGTTTGCACATAGTGCGGCTCTCCTTGTTCCACAGCTGGGAGGAGCAATCCAGAAGCTTTCACTACCACTTTATTTCACTGTAGCTTGTCATGTTGTTTGGACAGACGGTGAGTTTTAAAGAAGCCAATTTCAACCCATAATTACTGAAACTAGGCTGTTTGAATCAGGACTATGGCCCCTCCAGCTGTTGCTGGACTGCAACCCCTTCTCCTTGACCATGCTGGCTGGGGATGACGGGGGTTGAGAGTTCAACAACATCTACATGCTCCCCACTCCTGATTTAAACTAGCCGGAGTTAAGATCTCCAGATCCAGATGAAAGCAAACTACGGTTTATCAAAATCACACTATGGCTTAGTAAGATGAGCAAATGCAGCCACTAATTACCAGTGTATGAACTATACTCATTAAAATTAATAATAAACTGTACAAATATCAGGTCAGCATCTAGGGCATTTGAAATTAAGCTCGACTGAGAGAGGAGGAGACTAGAATAAAGAAGAAACAATCCTAGTTAGTTAGTTAGTTAGTTAGTGACAGAGGACTTTCTTAGTGGGCTACAGAATCTAGTCCTATTGTGGCAATCCCTAGAGTTGAGGAGGGACCAAGGGCTCTCCAGCTGAAAGGATCAGGTGGCAAATGAGATGACCCAAGACTCTGGAGATCCACTCCAGGGCTGGATGGACAAATCACAGGACTTGAGACAAGGCAGCGTCATACATGGAAGAGAACTTTAGCATTCCTTGCTACCAATAAGTCTCCAAAAGTACTACAATAAGGTTAAGTACAACTAATCATTTTCCAGTGTTCTTTAATTGCTAATTAAGGAAGCTAAAAATATTCCTCTTTACCCAGATAGCTGAAAGATATTGTTCTTGGCAAACCTGATATATCACTGGTTGGGAGAATGTTTTTAACTGTTTTTAGAAGCCTTTTAAACTGTTTTTAGTGCTGATGTATTTGCCTCCCTGGGCTTCTTCGAGAGGAAAGGCAGATTATATGTTGAGTAAAATAATGAAAACAATAACACAGCACAGTGTGTTGCAAAGGATGGAGGTGCTATTAAATATAAAAACAGAGGTTTTGCTTACCTCTATTTTATTTTCAATGTAGTCCCATATACCAAGAACCACTATTCTCAAAACAGTCTAATAAAAAGATATGTGGGAAGAGGGAAGACAGAGAAAATCATAAATCATTAGCATTGTTAATCATTAATAACTTTTTGTAACAAAATGGAGAAAATCAGTCCTGTGGAGCAGAAAGGTTTTTTAAAAAATTTCAAATGCTTAACTTTTCTGTGGAAAGTGTTGTGTTTTATAAGTTCATTGTAACATTGTAAGTGTATCAGGTAAATGTAGGTTTCCCTGCTGACCCTAAAATGTGAAAAAGTTGCAAGTTACGTCAAAATATTCTCCATTCTGGGAGAAAGTAGAAACAGGGATGGAATCAACACTGTTGACAGAAAGAGGCAGCAGGTGTAAGAAAAAGTGTAAAATTAAGAATCATGCCCACTTGTAGCATAATTATTGATATACTGTAAGAGCATGAAGGTGAGCAGTGCTTCACAAAGCACATGTGGACAAGGCCCGGAGAATCCAAAGCACAACATGGAAGACAATGGAGGAAAGGAATGCGGAACATGGGGAGGGGGGTCAATTCATATTCTTTCCACATTTCTCCTTCTCGGTTCTACCTTCCTCTATGTAAAATAGGAGGGGGAGGAAGCACGCCAGCCAGCTCCCTGTGTGCTAGTAGTGCTATTTTACTTGCAAGGATTTCTTTTTAACATGAAAGAGAGCATTTACAAGTGGCACCCCCATCTACAGTCCAAATCAGTACAGTTCGTTCTACCACTCCATAACTTTACAAACTCTCCAGAGTTCACTCATTAAGTGACCTGTGGATCACTTAATAATATGTTCTACGGATGTTATCAGTTGTTATTAGTTGTGGTGCATGTACAGGAATACACGTTTTCTTGATCTTTTGGGGGGTCTCCAGGGAAATGAAGAAGAAGAAGAAAAAGAAGAAGAAGCTGTTTATCATGTCATTCTGCTGAATGTATAGATCAGACCTTGCTCTTATGCCACATGAACTAGAAATTTGATGAACATTTCATGACATCAGAACATCTCAAATCACCACAACAGCTTTCTAAAACAACAGACTGAGGGTGCTTGATGCCAAGTGCCTGAAGGCTGGTTCTGCTTTAGTAATAACGGATCAAACAATGTCTCTAAAAATAGCAGATGTACAGTTTCTTCATGTGTTATGCTGGTTATGCCTCTTTTGCTACCTGTGAATTTCCTTTAGCCATTGCTTAGGCAAATGCATCTGTGGTATTAGCCTACCCTCACAGGGTGGTTGGGAGGATTAAGTGAGGAATGGGGGGCCCATACAGCCCCCCTTGCGCTCCTTGGGATATAAATGTCATGAATAAATAATAGTGGAAGGGTAGAGTATAACGTTTTTCCAAACCCTGAACAGACACAGGACAACAGGGATATTCCCCTTTCTCCTCTCATCTCCTATGTGAAAAAAAGGCTACAGGTAGCTGAACTGATGTGAGAAAATGATTTTGCTGTTGGTAATATTTTCTTTATACAATAGACAGGATTATCAAGCATCTTTCATGCGAAACACTTCACAGATGGCTGGCCTCCTCGTAGTACATATCTGCTGCTGAAAGAAGAGCATCAAGTACTAGAGCTGAAGAAAATTGGGGGGGGGGGAACGATTCACTGGGATTGCTGTTTCAATCCGTCATGCAACAGTCAGTGAAAGAAGCAAGTGAATTTGAACAATATCAGGATTTAGCACACATTCCCTTCACGCAAAAATGCCAGTGATAGAAGACAGTTGCAGTTGCTTTTGTCTGGTCACCCCAACCCAGATATTTTATTGATTTACAATAGTTTTAATATTCAAAACCACATTTTGATTGAGCAAATATAGAACTTTCTCTGCAGTATTCAATAAAAAGTGATCTTCTCTACCTAATGTTAAATGTAAGCCTTCTGGACAGGGGCCATTCTGCAGAACCAGCATGGAGTAGTGGTTAGAGGGATCACGGAGGACAGGGAAAATCCAGGTTCAAATCCCCATAAACTTGCTGGGCTGACCTTGGGTCACTCGCTCTATCTCTCACTCTAGCCAACCCCATGGGTAGGTTGTAGAGATAAAATGAAGAGGGGGAAGGGGAAGAAGAAGGAGGAGGAGGAGGAGGAGGAGGAGGAGGAGGAGGAGGAGGAGGAGGAGAGTTTGGATTTGATATCCCGCTTTATCACTACCCTAAGGGGTCTCAAAGCGGCTGACATTCTCCTTTCCCTTCCTCCCCCACAACAAACACTCTGTGAGGTGAGTGGGGCTGAGAGACTTCAGAGAAGAGTGACTGGCCCAAGGTCACCCAGCAGCTGCATGTGGAGGAGCGGGGAAGCGAACCCGGTTCCCCAGATTACGAGTCCACTGCTCTTAACCACTACGCAACGCTGCCCTGAGCTCCTTGGAGGAAGAGGAGAGTAAAGGGGGGGGAGCTAATTGTAAAGTAACTTTTTAGCAAATTGGAAACTATTTACTGAATACTGCAGAGAAAATTTGATACTTCATCAAAATGTGGCTTTTTAATGTTGTAAGAGATTGGTTTACATGCTCAAATACAGACATGTTTTATATATCTATATTTTCAGTTACAATAGTGTTTTCAATTATAACTGGTTTCTCTCTTCTCTTGCTTTATCTACGTAAACTGGTATCTTTGCTGGCTTTTGCACTATTGTAAAAACAGAGGCAGGGAAAGTGTCAGGCACACTGAGACGGGGATCCTGTCAGAACTGACGCAGGGTGTTTTCAGCTGCCCCACACATTCCTCTGCCTTTTCTCCTGGCACAGAAGGGTTTCTGGTGAGTTCAGCATCAACCAAGGAGCAAATGCAAGAATTTTATGGCAGTTCTACTCAGGCACCACTCATTACATATTGAGATAATAATCCTTGAACATTATAGTAATATTAGAATCCACAGATTCTATGCTGCACCTCTGATATGTATTGTGCTTCCAACTGAACAGAAGAGAGCAGGTCTTTGCCCCAAGCAGCTTACAAAATAAATTCTGACAGCAAGGTGAGGAGTGGGGAAGAAGTTGGAGGATCACAGGAGAATAATACACCCAACCAAGCACCTGAAGTGCCAGAAGAAAGCACTTTGGTCTGCTCCAGAGGCCTGTAATTCTGGTCTTGATTGACCAAACCACCCATTTCCGACACTTCGAGTAATAATGGAAAAATAGGAAATCTCTGTCAATAATGTGGCTATTTATGACCTTCTCTGTGTAACCTATAGAGACTCGCCAGGGCATCCTCTTCAGTTCATCTGTGCAATTTGTTCCCCTCCCCCTCAGCACATTAAGGTTAACTAGGGAGATCCTGCTCTGAAACCACATGCATCTTAAGCCTCAATCAGGACAGGAGGAACCCCGTGATGTCAGTTAGGCTGAGAGGCAATTTGAACCTCAGTTTTTCCATTATCAAGATGTTCCATAGTATCTCAAAAACTTGCTGTTGTCACAGATACGAGTGGCCAAAATTGTGGCAATCTTTTTTTGGAATGATACCATAAAATTATATACCAGTGGAAAGATACTTTAATGAATACTGCAATGCAACAAAGTTCGTTCAATTATCTGTATTCTATCAAAAGTTATAGCCAAATAACCAGAAAAAGGAAGCACAACTTGCTTAGGTTGATATGCAGTAGCTTTCCTTCATTTGAATGTAGCCAATGAGCAGGAGGGTTTAGAGAGCCAATCGGGTGTCATCTTGTTTTGGCAAGGATCCAATCAGGTCACAGTAAGATTCAGCTATTGATGTTATGTACTGGAGCTGAGAGGAGGACATTTGTCAGCGTGTTATGTGATTGCTATCAAGTTGGTTGGGGTTTTGGTGTTCTTTCATTTAGTGAGCTTGTAAAATGTAATAAAATTCAAGAAATGGTGCAAAGAGTTGACTGGTCAACCAGAAAGCCATGTAAAATAGAACTATTAAGCAAACATGGCTACAGTTATGAAGAAAATAGAAGAAAAATTGGGGAAACTTAACCGAAGGTGGCATTTCTAAATTTTTGAAAAGAAATAAGGAGACTCGGTCACTACAAAATCAGACTGGTAAGGGCAGGAAAAGGTGCACAACAGCAAGTGATGTTAGAAGAATTGAGAGACTGTGCCTACGTGTCAGAAGAAAATCATCTGGGTGTATACAAGATAACATGGTACAATGTAATGTGAAGTTGAGTGTAAGGAATGTTCGGTGCAGACTGCAGGAATATGGTCTAAATGCCAGAATTCCAAGGAAAATGTCATTGTTATCTCTCAAACAAAGGTTTAAAAAATTAAACTGGGCTAAAACCCATGCTAACTGGACAGCGGAACAATGGGACAGTGTTATTTGGAGTGATGACACCAAAATCTTCTTGCTTGGTAGTGATGGCATGAAATATGTGAGAAGAATTGGAGATGATTTACATCCTACTTGCATTACAGCTACTATGAAACACCCAGTCAGTGTTATGATCTGGGGTCATATGACAGCAAAAGGTGTGGGCAGAGTTTGCGTCATTAATGGGAATGTAAATGCCCCCAAATACATATCCCAGACTTTAACCCAATAAAAAATGTATGGAGCCGACTAAAGAAACTTGTTAGTCAGAAGCAACCCAGCAATAAAACCCAATTAATAGAGGCAATAATTCAATTTTGGTTTCACATTTTTACAGATGCAAAACTAAAAACCTTGGTTCACTCCATGGGAAGGCTAAAGGTTGCCCAACTAAGTATTAACTGACATGGGGAGAATTTTTGTATATCTCATTTTTTTCTATGTATTTCATGTTTCTTCTTTTTGACTGCTGTTGTAATAAATAATCATTCATAAAACTTATTGCATTACATTCTTCATTAAATTATCTTCCCATTGATATATAATTTTATGGTTTTACTCCAAAAAAAGTGGTGTTATAAGCCATCATTGCCAAAACAAGATGACACCTGATTGGCTCTCTAAACACTCCTTTTTCTGGTTATTTGGCTATAACTTTTGATAGAATACAGATAATTGAATAAACTTTGTTGCATTACATTCTTCATTAAATTATCTTTCCATTCATGCATAATTTTATGGTACTACTCCCAAAAAAAGTGGTATGAGCCATCAAACCTCGGAAATCCACTTTCTCCAAAAGGTTTCCACAATTTTGGCCACTAGTGTAGAAACACACAAACACACCCAGGATATTCTACACCTCTTTTAACATTAATCAACTAAATCCAATAATACACTAAAGTATGGGGCAGAGTTGAGCCAGTTAAGAATCTACTTAAATCAATGGTGATCCCCTGCCAGGTGAGGGGCCCAGTTAAGACCCCTCTACTGCATGGAGCCAGCACAGCCACCCAGCCACCCCTGGCGGAAAAGGCCTAACTGGCAGAAGCCAGCAGGGATTCAGGTGTGAAGGAGGCTCACCTGCTCTAATCGTCTCCGGACAAGGTTAGAACTGCTCTGAAGTCTGAACACTTCATTTAATAATTTGAATTAAACCCTAGCAATAACAATACTGAGTCAAAATCCACAGTAACGGCAAAATGTATCAGCCCAAACTACAAAAGATATGAAGGAAAACCTTAAATAAGTCTATAGTCAACTCATCAGACCAAACACACCAAATATCAAATTGCACTGAGACTGACCAACCCTCAAACAATTCACATTAATAAGTCCTGACAACAAAACACAAACACCAGTTCCCAATTACCATAAAAAATAATGAATCTAACCCCAAATCAAAATCATTGTTATGGGAAAAGGAGGAACAGTCATTTCTTTATCCATTTTCTCCACTTTATGCATGGTATTAATACATATTTTCCTCTTAGCCTTCTACTTTTCCCACTTTAGTGTTCCTTCCAAGAAAACTGCTTTCCTATCCCTGGAGCCCAAATTTTGCTCATTCAGAACTTTTTCCAGTTGTATGGCATCCTTTTTGAACTGTACAGTGGTACCTCAGTTGAAGAACTTAATTCGTTCCGGAGGTTCGTTCTTAACCTGAAACTGTTCTTAACCTGAAGCACCACTTTAGCTAATGGGGCCTCCTGCTGCCGCCACGCCGCCAGAGCATGATTTCTGTTCTCATCCTGAAGCAAAGTTCTTAACCCGAGGTACTATTTCTGGGTTAGCGGAGTCTGTAACCTGAAGCATCTGTAACCCGAGGTACCACTGTATAGCATAATTAGAATGTGACCACACCAGAAAGCCTTTGTTCTGGGACATGGTCTACAAATTCTTATGGCTGCAACCTTCTGAATTCCCCAATGTAGAGAGAAACATAATTGGAAATATTAAGAAGAACTTAATATTCATTTATCCTCACATCTGTCCATCTTGAGGAAGCTCATCATCAAGTAGCAAACATGTTAAATAGCATTGCACAACAAAATATTAATTAAAACCCAGTCTTACCAACAGCCCCCACAAATCTGCTAAAAACAGCTTAGAGGGTTCCAAATGCCCTCTGGAATAAGACTTGCTGTCAAGAGGCTACTAGCAAGGGGGCAGATCATCCTTCTCCCGTGAAGAAGTTTCAAAACATAGATGCCACTGTGAAAAAGGGCATCCTTTGAATAACCTTCTGCCACATCTGTGATGAAGGACTCTAAAGTAGGGCCTTCAATGCAGTTATAAACAAGTAGCCAGATTTCCTGAGAGAAGGTGGTTCTTCAGTTACTCTGCACCCAGATGATTTAGAGCTTTAAAAAGGTAATGATCAGCATCTGGGGTGGGGGAACAAACTTGGTCCAAGAAGGAGCTGGGAGTCAATGCTGATATTTCAAGATTGTTGCCTGTGTGCTGTCGGTGGTCAACTCCTGTTGATAACCTACAAGTTGCATTATACTCCAGCTGCACTTTCTAAGAACTCTTTAAAATACAAGCTCATGCACTAACATAACATATTATAAATATTTATTATTTACTGAATTTATATACCACCCTATACCCAGGGGTCTCAGGGCGGTTCTCAGAATAAAATCAATATACCTACCACAAAATAGCTAATAAAAATACATTTTAAAAGGGCAGAGGATGTAAATCGGATCAAACAAAGGCCTGGTTTAAAAGGAACCTTTTTGCCTGGCGCCTAAAGGTGTATAATGAAGGCACCAGTCAAACTTCCCTGGGGAGAGCATTCCACAGATGGGAAGCCACTGCAGAAAAGGCCAGTCCTAATGTTGCCACCCTCTGGACCTCTCAAGGAGGTGAAACACGAAGAAGGGCCTTAGAAGATGATTTCAGGGTTTGTGTAGGTTCATTTGGAAAGATGCAGTCCTTGAGGTATTGTAGTTCTGAGGTAACTAAGACAATTTAGGTGCCTAGATATACAACCGAACACATTTCCTAAGGAAGTAACCAGTTTTTCAGTCATATTGTCCTTTGTCACTTACTTTCACATTTCACTTACCTCTGAAAAGAACACAGAGAGGATAACTAGACTGATCCAGTGAATAACTCCAGCAAACTGTGATGCATTTGAAACTGAAATTAAATAAAGATTATTATGAAGCATCATTTTGGTTTCCCAGCATGCAAGTTGCACATTATACATAATGAACCAAACATTCTGAAGCCTCCCTTGATTAAGGCTGACCCCCCAGGAGACTGTGGGCCAAATCTGGGTTGGGAGAGAAGGGACAAAATGATGAAAGAAGTGAACTCCCCACCAATTGCAGAAACACTGGTAAATATTCACAGCTAGTACACAACATTAGAGATATAGGCTCAGTCGAGACATAACACCAATTGTGGTTTTTATTAACAATCATTTAGAATGCACACCTTGGTTTAAGCTTCACTAAAGCTTAACATGATTTACAGTTACTTGTCTGCTTCCATTTTCCATCTTCTCAACTCTCCCATCTCTGAGCCTCCAGCACATATTCTCCCCTACTGGCACAGGATCAGACATTTCACCTCCGTTTTCAATTAGCTGCAATTAGCATTATTGTCCAAACCAAACTGTGGTTAATCTGAACTATGGTTCATTGAAACAAATCAGGTTTATAAACGATGGTTCCAAGTTTGGCTTCTTTCAGTAACAAGTCCAATTTTCAGGATTCAAAAGGTACCAAAAGTAGAATATAAGAGCCAAGAATGAATTAAAGTCACTCAACGCCTATGACTGCATTTAATGCTAGGCCAAATGATGGTTTAGTCTGAATGATGCACTGTCTTGCAGGAAGAAGACTGCGGTTGTCATGTTCATCCATGGTCCTTTACCTCAGCACAGAAAGCTCTGGTTTAGGGTTGGAACTCAGGGTTGTGGTTAATCTCCATAACCATGATTTGTAGTCAGTAATAAAGTGGAGACGTGCTCCTCTTTGGAAGCCAGCATGCTTGTGTCATTACATGATGTGTGAACCAGGCCACATGCCATGAGACTGACCTGCATTAAGCCTTCCTTTGTCCTCATGTAGAGTGTAGGAAAGGCATATTACTAAACAACCATGTTTAATTCTGGATGTAGGTGGGGGAGGAAGAGAACACGCCATGTTTTGAGGTTCTGTATCTGGTGCCAGAGAAGAAGCCAAAAAGCCTGGGAACCCGTTCAGTGCCTGCGTGTGATGGATTAGTAGCTTGGAGGGAGGACTCAGGAAAGCAAAAACAAGCACAGTTTATCATTATTTACCATGATCACAGTGCAATACATCCCATGAGAGAAAAGATGTTGGCCTTACATAGTGGTACCTCGGATTAAGAACTTAATTTGTTCCAGAGGTCCGTTCTTAACCTGAAGCACCACTTTAGCTAATGGGCCTCCCACGATTTCTGTTCTCATCCTGAAGCAAAGTTCTTAACCCGAGGTAATATTTCTGGGATAGCGGAGTCAGTAACCTGAAGCATATGTAACCCGAGGTATCACTGTATCTGGATGCATGAAAGGAAAACTCCAAGTTAGCCACCTGCCAGCACAAAGCAGACCTTAGAAAACACCCTGGACTCTTGCTGTGATGTAAGTCTCTCTCAGGAGCCTTTAGGTAGACCAATTTCCCCTCTTTATGTTGAAAATGTTTCATGTGTAATATAGTGTTAAAATAACTTTGGGAATACATATGAGTTTTGTTTTCTTCTCAATAAGGAAAAAAACTTCAAGTTTTCAGGGTTGTGTGCAGGCACAGAAAAATGCAAAACTGTAGCAGAATATTAATCTGTTTGAGTGAAACACAGTATTTCACTTTTAGGTTTGTTTTATTTTTTAAATCCTGTAACTCCACTACCTATGCAATGTTGCACTGACACATTTATAGCCCTGTCTCCATATTGTGAAATGCTAAGAGAAAGAAGGAAAAAACCTCAGCTACATTGTTCATTTTCAGCAACGTCCTGATGGCTGCAATAAAGGGAAATGGGAAAATGCTATCAACAAGGCAGCAACCCATATGTTGGAAGGAATAAAGGAATGTGCAACATTCTGTCTGCCCTCTTGTGTTCAACTAAAGATGTGCAGAATGGACAACATGCAAGACAATAAAATATTTTTATTGCACCACCCTACTCCAAGCTAGTATTGACTGTGAATGCTAATGGGTATTCTAAAGAGCCATACAATGAAAAGATCATCAGTTGCATTATTTACTTATTCATTCTATTTTTGACATTTATAGGCTGCCCTGTAACAAGTGTTCTCTGGGCAGCTTACAGAATAAAAACAAAAAAGTTTAATAAATAAATAAAAGGACTAATAAAATAAAAAGTGGTGTAGCATTAAAAACTGACTAAAAATGAATATTAAGATTAAAAATAAAGCGCAAATAATAACACAAAAGGCTGGAACTAATTTAAAAACTACAGCGAGATTTATACGGCCTGGGATTTTTTTTAAGGTCTTCGTCTGCAACATTCTCTGATGGGCAAAAATCTTGAGTGCCAGAAAATTCCAGAAAAAGAAATGCTCTTTTCACATAAAGCTCCCTGCACTTAGAAAAATAGAATACCAGTAAATGGAGAAAAAATCTATTCTACTCCCAGATGTGCTGTGTGAAAGAGTGACCCTATGCAGTTGAAGGACAGCTGTTGAAATTCTGCAGGCTAATGCAAGCAAAGCAGAGAGCTTAACATTTCTTTTAATGCTGGGTTTTCCCTCTCAGCATGATGGTTCTGGGATGCTGTCGTGAAATCTCGCAGGGCCATCCAAGTTCCCGTGAGATTTCATGTGAGCATCCCTAGCCTTCCAGATCAGTCTTGTGCAGCTGTCTAGGAATGGGAGACTGGATCCAAAGGCTCCCGTCCTCCATTGAAAAAAATCCCTTTATTCCACTGTCGCAGGTTTCCCATGTGCATTTCTTTCCACACATATTTCTTGAATTTCCAAGTTCAAACAGAGCAAAACCTTTTTTGGAAAAGGTATAGAAGCAAACCCTTTCCTAAACAACAGCATCAATGGCTTTAGTCCCAGCTTTCAAACCAGGTGCTTTCATTACTAGGGCTGGCCAATGCGCATTGATACACTTGTCCAAAACCCAGTATGAAACTCACATCGTGATAACCAGTTTCATAATAATAACCTGGAAATGTATCACTAATCATGATGTGTATCGTCGCTCAAGATTTCTGCAGCTGGCTCAGCTCTCCCCTGCCTCCTGCAGGCGGCGGCAAACCACAAGGGCAGGTGGCTGACGAAAGCCACTATTCTGCCTGGGAACTTTCCAAAGAGCACAGACACCTACAGGGAACTTTCCTCTGTAATGTAGGCAGCATGTTTAACCCTCCTCCCTCACTTCTGCCCGTCTCTCTCTGCGTGTGGCTCCCCCACCATGCCTCTCGTCATGTCAGCTCTGAAGGCTGGCATTCCCTGCAGGCTCTGTGTTCCTACGAATGCATGGTGCAGTGGGGTGGGCTCTTCAAGCTAGCAACTATTACAAGTGCCAATGAGACATGGAAGGAGCAGAAAGGGCGATGAAAGTCGGCTTGGGGAGGAGAAAAGGAACGTTTGAATGGGTGGGCATGATGGTTGTTTTGAGTCTTATTTGGGTGGGAAGCAGGTAAGAGTTTATCTAAAGGTCTTCTGGCAGAAGCAAAAGTTAAGAGTGGACTTAGGGGTTAGGTGGCACTTAGGGAGAGCTGTGCGTGTATTGGGGGAGTCAGGCTGTATTTGGCAGCAACATCCCAGTGTTAGGATGGCTGACGAGTCCAATAAGTTGTTGCAATATCAGATAGTGTCTATCGAGGTATTTGGAGATTAAAATTCCTTCCCTGAGCCCGTGCTTTCCAGAATACAATGACGTTAGGTTTAGGTTTTAGTTGCCTTGTTTAATGTACTTTTAATGTGTGATATGCCTTTAATTTGAAATATACTAGCAGGCAGTGGCTTGTGAGGGTGGATGGGGAGGGCTTCTCAGGCTTTGAGAAGGTGGTGGTGGGGCTCTTGGACCCTCCCGCCAGTAAATTTATGGTGGTTTAAGTAGAAGGGGAAGAAATGGAGACAGTGAGAGATTTTACTGTCTTGGGTTCCATGATCACTGCAGATGGTGACAGCAGTCACGAAATTAAAAGACACCTGCTTCTTGGCAGAAAAGCAATGACAAACCTAGACAGCATCTTAAAAAGCAGAGACATCACCTTGCCAACAAAGGTCTGTATAGTTAAAGCTATGGTTTTCCCAGTAGTGATGTGTGGAAGTGAGAGCTGGACCATAAAGAAGGCTGATCGCCAAAGAATGGATGCTTTTGAATTATGGTGCTGGAGGAGACTCTTGAGAGTCCCATGGACTGCAAGAAGATCAAACCTATCCATTCTGAAGGAAATCAGTCCTGAGTGCTCACTGGAAGGACAGATCGTGAAGCTGAGGCTCCAATACTTTGGCCACCTCATGAGAAGACTCCCTGGAAAAGACCCTGATGTTGGGAAAGATGGAGGGCACAAGGAGAAGGGGACGACAGTGGACGAGATGGTTGGACAGTGTTCTCGTAGCTACCAATGTGAGTTTGACCAAACTGTGGGAGGCAGTGGAAGACAGAAGTGCCTGGGGTGCTCTGGTCCAGGGGGTCATGAAGAGTCAGACACGACTAAACAACAACCAAGTAGAGGACACTTTCACCCCTGTGTGGCTCCCTTTTATTACACACACAGCCCAACAGGACAACAACAAGAACCCACCAACAGCATATGAATCAATATGGCTAACTTGACCCAAGAACCCCACACACCCTCATACACACAAACAGATCCCACTGCAGTCAACTGAAGGCAGGCCACCACGCTCTGGGGCCCCCAACCTCTCTCAATGCCAATGAAAATTAATAAATGGATATAAAGAATGAAAGCTTACTACCCACCTCCCTTCTCTCTCCTCCCCCAACCTTATACTGTATTCCACATTAAAGTCTCACGTCGAATATAACTGATCTATGTTGTTGTTTAGTTGTTTAGTCGTGTCCGACTCTTTGTGACCCCCTGGACCAGAGCACGCCAGGCCCTCCTGTCTTCCACTGCCTCCCGCAGTTTGGTCAAACTCATGCTGGTTGAAAAATATGGTATGTGAGGCGGGAGGGGAGTTTTTACCCTTTTTTACATATACTATATTTGCTACATAAATGATTTGGCAAACCTCCCCCTAAATGATAACAAATTGATAAAAAGCAAGAAGAGAAAAAGAGAACGGAATTATATTTATGGATTAATATGAAAATAGTACTGTGTGAGAACACCGAAATGATTTAAAGAATCTAACTTCCACTGGACGGCAATTCGGATTATGGCCTTAGAAGACCTGGCGGGACGCCAGATTGTTAAGAGATCTAAGAATTGGAAGGAGAACTGGAATTTCGCCCAGAGCTACGGTGGGAAACCAGATTACTCCCTTACTCAGACACACACAACAAAGATGGCGTAATGATGCAGCTTGAATTTCAGCAGAAGAAGAGAAAGATTGGAAAAGCGGAAGAAGAGATGCTGCTGCAGGACATGATTAGAACAATGAAGAAGCAAATGGGAAAATAAACATCTCACACAGAGAATTTACAGGATATAGAACTCTCCTGGAGGGGAAAAAATCTTTTTTTTAATATCTCAACACGAATGGAAGTCAAGAACTCTGTAGCTATGGATAAAGGACTAAGATCAGGACTTAATGCAACTGGATTAACTAAGATTTTGGAAGCAGGGGAAAATAAGAACTTTGCATCCCAAAACCCAGCACACAGGAAGTCACTCAAAAATTATAATTGGCTGTATAATTGATCTATATTTGGATGGGAATGGTAATATGATATTGATAAAATGTGGCTGTTATTGGAGTTTAATAATTGAAAACTAATAAAAATAATTATTTTAAAAAAGAATATTAAGGGGCGGACAGGGTAAGCATGACTTTGTCTTCCAATGAGGACAAGACCATATTAAGAATGAACATAAGATTTTAGCTAGAGTTCATTCATTTTCAGCTTTGTAATCTTGTTATATATAAAAATGGCCTAGACATTCTGTTATTGCACCTGTAACCTAGTTTTCAGGCACCATGTGGCACCTAGATTGTCTAACTGAGTTTCTAACACCAATCTGTTACCAGGTCAAGTTCAAAGTGTTACTATAGACATATAAAGCCCATAACAGAACAGTAATATATTCTCCAGAATTCTTTAATGGTTTAGTCAAGCATGCAATCAGAGTAAAATTTCATTTAATTATAGACATCAAATTAAAAAAAATAATAATTCAGTATTTCCCCAGATTAATATAAGCTCCAGCCTCATTTCAGACAACTTGATACAGTGCTACCTCAGGTTAAGTCCTTAATTCGTTCCGGAGGTCCGTTCTTAACCTGAAACTGTTCTTAACCTGAAGCACCACTTTAGCTAATGGGGCCTCCTGCTGCTGCCGCGCCGCCGGAGCACAATTTCTGTTCTCATCCTGAAGCAAAGTTCTTAAACTGAAGCACTATTTCTGGGTTAGCGGATTCTGTAACCTGAAGCGTATGTAACCTGAAGCGTATGTAACCCGAGGTACCACTGTATATTGAAATACTGCAATGTTTAGCTGGTGATATATTGCAATGTTGAAAATCAGATATTACCCAGCCCTATTAATTACTCTGGAAGACCAACGAACCCCATAGTGCTGCCAGTGGGGGGGGGGGAGAATTCAAATGTACATCTGAATGGGACAGGTGGGGAGACAGTGGGTAATGTTAGGTCTGGGATGAGCCCCAAAGGAATATCAGCACATCAGAGGTTCACAAAATTCCATACACTTCATACCTCATACAATCTAGACCAGGCTTCCCCAACCTCGGCCCTCCAGATGTTTGGAGACTACAGTTCCCATCATCCCTGGCCACTGGTCCTGCTTGCTAGGGATCATGGGAGTTGTAGGCCAAAAACATCTGGAGGGCCGAGGTTGAGGAAGCCTGATCTATTCCCAAGCTATTTCCACCCACCCACCTGCAACCCATAGTGCATTAGCCTCAATATAATTGCCAAAAGTTTCAGGAAAAAGAAAAACCTGCTACTCACACTGGAGAAGCTTTATATCTATTAGGAGTTCCAGAGTCAGCAGGATCACCACCAATACTACACAGGCTACCAGGAAACTGTTGAGACTTGCACTGAGCAAAAATACCTGCCACACAGCAGCTCGCCTCCCACAGCACGGCTTAAGCCAGTTAGATCTGAAGAAAGAAAAAGAGGGGGAAGAAGGGAAGAAAAGTGACAGGAAAAAAGGAAGATAGGTAAAGAGTAACAGGACAGAAACTGTACAGCTGTCTGTATGAGCAGAAGGAATCTCATTCGAAAAACACCCTCTGAATATTTTCTGTTTGGTCAACCTATTCTGTTTGGTCAACAAAGAATAAGTATGAATCTCTAGGTACATTTTACATTACAGGTGAAATTCTTGTTTAGACAAGCCTACCTAGATGCTTATAAGGTTGAGGTAATTTTAATCTTTTAGTATTTTAATTTTCGTATGTTTTTAAGTATGGTTGAAAATTTTTATTAATTGTATTGTTTTACCTTTTTGTCAGCCATTTTACAATCAAGTGGTATATAAATTTTGTATAATAATAATAATAATAATAATAATAATAAAAAACAACCAACTCTTACTGGAATGATAAATGCCTGTTTTCTTTTATTTCTTTGTATTTGCTCCGCAAGTAGCACAGAACTGGACACCTGGGAAATCAAAGCTTCCATATAAAAATACTATTCCTTTTCAGAGGGATAGCTGTGCTAGTCTGTTGCCCATCTCTACATCAGACCACGTGTAGAGATGCTAAGACTCCAACACCCACCATCTCTGGTCATCAGCCAGGCTGGCTTAGGCTGATGGAGTCCGGTAACATCTAAAGTGCCACAGATTTCCCCATTAGAGGGAAACTGCGAAACAAAACGAGTAACATCACCATACAGAACCATCTTCTTTTAAAAGGTTCTAAATGCCACTACAGATGTGCTGTGTTATGAAAATCATAGAATTGTAGAGTTGGAAGGGACCCTGGGGGTCATCTAGTCCAACCCCCTGCAATGCAGCAATCTATTTGCCCAACCTGGATCTCAAACCCATGACTCTGAGACGAAGAGTCTCATGTTCCACCAACTGAGCCACCCCACTAGGGTTAGGAGCATCGATGTTTCCATTTTCTAAATTCACAGCTTCTTGACAAGACGTTTTAAATTTAAACTGAGCAACTACTTGGGTTCTGTAAATGATCTTACTAGCACTACATTATTGCTTTTGTCTTTTCTCTACATTTCATACCATTTTCATGAGTGGTACCTCGGGTTAAGAACTTAATTTGTTCGGGAGGTCCGTTCTTAACCTGAAACTGTTCTTAACCTGAAGTACCACTTTAGCTAATGGGGCCTCCCCATTTCTGTTCTCGTCCTGAAGCAAAGTTCTTAACCCGAGGTACTACTTCTGGGTTAGCAGAGTCTGTAACCTGAAGTGTTTGTAACCCGAGATGTTTGTAATCCGAGGTACCACTGTACAACTCTGCTGTTTAACTCTAGACTTTTCCTATAAATTTCCCAGAATGGACAGCAGAGGGCAGAGATGCATGTCTTTACAGAGATTATAGAATATAACATTTTAATTTCAATCTGACTGGGACAGGTTTTGCAAAAAAAAATTGAGAGCAGTAATGGAACTGGCACAGGTTTGTATTGCCAATGATAAAAGATGTGTTTAGAGCCAGAAGTGCCTGGAAAAACCTTACTTTATTGTTTCCTTACATAGAGTCATGTTTGCCATTCATCAGAAGTGTTCGAAGTTATATATAAATATTTAAAAAGCTTGTATTATCTAAACACATTTAACAGCAAAACAGCAGAAAAGTACAAATTTAAAAGAGTCACTAGCCACTATCAAGCTACAGCAAACATTTTCAAGAAGAAAAATATTCTGTTGGCATTGAAGAAAGAGGTGGCCAAGGATGGGCTGTACTCCTGCAGAATCATGCCACTTTGGGGCAAAGGAGCATTCATTCAAATGAAACTTTAAATAATGCCCATGAATTAGAATAGAGTCTGAGGTTAAAAACCAACATGCCACCACAAAACAGTCAAGAGGGCAACCTCCTGGCTGCAAAGACCAAAAGCTAAAACATGACAGACACATCACAACTGGTTGAAGTTGTCCATGTGGTGACAGTAATTCTAAGGGAGGGGGAAACTTTGAGCAACAGAGAGATGGTCAAGAGGTTAAGCTCGCCAAATCCCAGGTACTTCTGGGAACATGTTCCTGAAGCGAAAGATGCAGCCCCCAGCTGAAAGTATTATATTTACCTCCCACCGCCCTTAAATCAGTTCTTGAGTGACATGCCTGTGTTCAACCACACATAAATCATGCTACTTGGTTTAAAATGTAGGAGAGAATACTGATACAGGCAAAACAATGATTCACACAAAAGGGCTGGTCAGCATGCTATGGGTGCCACAAAGAAACGTTTTAAAAAAGCACATGCCACATAAGGCGGCCAATCCTGTCACAGTAAGGTAAAGGTAAAGGGACCCCTGACCATTAGGTGCAGTCGTGGCCGACTCTGGGGTTGCGGCGCTCATCTCGCTTTACAGGCCGAGGGAGCTGGCGTACAGCTTCTGGGTCATGTGGCCAGCATGACTAAGCCGCTTCTGGCGAACCAGAGCAGCGCACGGAAACGCCATTTACCTTCCCGCTGGAGCGGTACCTATTTATCTACTTGCACATGACGTGTTTTCGAACTGCTAGGTTGGCAGGAGCTGGGACCGAGCAACGGGAGCTCACCCCGTCGTGGGGATTCGAACCGCCGACCTTCTGATCAGCAAGTCCTAGGCTCTGTGGTTTAACCCACAGCGCCACCCACACCCTGTCACAGTACAAAGGTTGTTTATCTGCAGTGGCTCAGAAAACACTAAAGCGAGATTTTCTCCACAACACCACAAGTCTGTGGTGTGTAGAGGGAAAGCTGCCTGGACCACTTGGCAAGGCTCCTTGACAACAGCTGTATTTATGGATGGCACAAGAACATACAAACACGCCTCACACGCGGTTGGACTCCTGGGTCCATCTATCTCAGTACTGTCTACACTGACTGGCAGTGGCTCTCCAGGACCTCAGACCAGGAAACCATCCAGTTTCGACCTGGAGATCCCAGGGATTGAACCAGGGACAGTCTGCTTGCAAAGCCAGCCCTCTGCCACTGAGGTCGGGCCCGGTTCCATCTTACAGCATTGATTAAAAGGGAGAGCTAAGCTGTAGTAATATTTTTATTCCGTTCTTCCCCCAGGAGCTCTCCACACACCTTCTAATCCTCAAAACAAAGATCCAGTAAGGTAGGTTAGGCTGAGAGGTAGCAGCCAGCTTCAGGCAACCACTGAGCTTTGTACAAGTCAAAATGTGATCCATCACAGCACTCTGGCAGCAGCTCCTCCACTTAGAATCTCAAGCACTAGACAAACACTTTGTCAATGTAACCTGAAATGAGCAACACAGGAAGAGAACATATTTTTTGCCCACTGACTCCTCTAACTAGATGCAGTTCTCCAGGGTTTCATGGTCCTTCCCAATACTTTTAAACTTGAGGTGAACATAGGGCCTTCTGGATGCAGAGCATTTGCTGTGCCAATGAGCTAGCAGTTCTCGAATTCTGGAAATGGATGGCATTGGCCCTGGAGAGGCAGTTTCTGGAATAATGTAACCCTGCACCAGGGCACTCACTACCTATAGCAGGGGTCCTCAAACTTTTTAAACAGGGGGCCAGTCCACTGTCCCTCAGACACTGCTGGGGGCCAGACTATAGTTTGGGGGGGAAATATGAATGAATTCCTATGCACACTGCACATATTTTATTTGTGGTGCACAAAAACAGGAAAAACAATACAATATTTACAATATACTTTAAGGGCATTGCACATGGTGACATTATGGGCACTAGCCAATTTGCTCTGTTCTGCCAGAAATGTAAGAATCTTCTTCTGCAGAACGTGAACATTTTCAAGAAGATATATTTGGATTAAATGCAGTGAAGTTGCTTGGCTATCACAACTAGGAGCTGTTGAGAGCCTTCTCCTCCATGAATTGGTCCAATCCAGCAACTTCCAGTTAACTTGGTGCTGTGTGCGTGTTCTTTCCATGGGCTTGGAAGTATGTGATGATCGGGGGGGGGGGGTGTTTCACTTGTGTTACACGCACGTCTTTGGAGAATAAACTCTGATTGCAAGAAATGTTCAAAGGAGGAAGAAAGAAGGAGAAGGAGGATGAGAAGTGTGTGTAAAGGGGGGAGAGGAAAGGCTGGGTCCACTTAAAGGGAGAGGCTCTTGGAGATTTCTGAAACCCTGACTGTTGGGAGGTGAGGAAAGTGACCGGTTAAGGGGATCTCCTTGCCCCCTGGCCACGGGCAAAGGCGAAGACTGCAAGCGCTGCCAACCAGAAGGGGAAGCTACAATGGAAGGAGCAGCCCTCGCCGGGATCCTGCAGAGAAACCATGGTGGCTCTGGCGGGGCCGGCTCTGCCGGAGGCGGGCGATGGCCAGCGCAGGTCTCTTCCCCCTCAGCGCAAGCAGGGGCAACTCCCAGGTTAAGGCTGGGTGTACTGATTCCCCTCGGAGTCCAGGCGACTTTGGCTTGGGGATTTGCAGGAAAGGAAGTGGGTCTCCAGGTAATCATCTCTCTCTTAAGGCAGGCTGTAAATGCACAGGAGAGCGGGACGGCATGACGACTCCCCTTCTCTCCTCTTCCTGTGATTTGACAGGGAACGGGAGAATGAAAAGCAAAATGTGGCGCTCGAAGCCAAATGACTGTTGAGGGAATAGTTGAGTAAGAAACTGCCTTTGCGCAAGAAAGACAAAGAAAAGGAAACCGGGGAAAGAAAGGGAAGCAAGAGGAGCGGCTTTTCGGTTGAAACTGCCAGGAAACAAAGCAGGGAGGGCAGGAAGTGCAAAGCGAACCGAGGAAAAGAAGCTGCTTAGCAAGGCGACAGGAAGAAAGGAGCGTGGAGTGAGAGAAAACCTCGGGGTTCAGTCCACAACAGCCTCGCCGCTCCTGGGGCTCCTCCGTGCCTCGTCAAGCTAGAGCAGCCTCTCTCCCGGCCGATGAGGCTTCGCCTTCCCTGGCCCTCTGGACCCGCATGTTCCCTGGCGCCACCCACCATGTTCCTGTGCCGCTAAAGTTTTGGGCCAAGACCCGTTAGACAGCGGCGGGTTCTGCAACTGCCGGGCAGACCAGGTTCAGGACCCTGGCGGGCCGCATCTGGCCCGCGGACCGTAGTTTGAGGATCCCTGACCTACAGCTTACAGCTCTGCATGAAACTGTTATAATAAAAAAAGGGCTGGTGTTTGACAGTCCTGTTATAAATTTTGGGTTATGATAGTGGCTGGATTCAGATGACCATCACAGCTTAAAAAGCAGAAATATAAATGAGTTGCTTTGCACAAGCAAAGAAACAATCCCAGAAGCCCCAGCTTCCTACTGTATCTGAACTGGGAAACTATGGTCAGTAGCTTCCAAGGAAGCAAGGACACTCAAAAAAAAGTCTTTAAAATATAATGAGTGGGAAAGGTCAGGAGTGCCACTATAAAAGAGAAGGAAGAAAAGCACATCTTTCAACATTTGTCTCTGTGTAAAGCCAATCTGTTACCAGCTCAGATTTTTTGTAATACACTAGTATTTAAATGAATGTTCAACATGGAACAAGAGTGGGAAAAGATTACCATATTTCTTTGGTAATGAGCCACGACAAACACTTCAAGTCAAGCTGCTAACAGCTGCCCCTGTTTCCGCTTCCTTGACTTTGGAGGGGGGTGCCACATTGTGGCATATTAACAGGTACACAGTTTTGCTCAGTATGATTTGAAGATCACAAAATAGAAAAGAAATAGGTCACTTAAGGATGGACAGATGGAAGCCAACCCTTCAGTGTAAAAAATGATTTTAAGGAGATGAGGATGCCTAAGGATGTCTAAGGAGACCTAGGAGTTGTTTGCCACAGGAGCACATGGATGAATTTGAGTATTTTAAGAGGATTATCGTTTCACATTTACTAATTCATGTCATCTGTATACTCATAGTGATCCCATTTTTCAGTTCACAGGCTTATGCAGCCAAAATATCAACAAACCACGCATGACGGTATAAGCCAACTTGGTGGTTAGGGAGAAACACTCCTAAAAGCAGCCCAGCGAGAACAGAGGGCACTCAGTGGCTACAGAATGCTGGCTGCTGAAGTGAGAGGGGGAATGCAATAGGGTATCTAGAAAAATAAGTCAAGTCATTGTCTGGATAGGTCATTTCAAGCATTTTCCACTTTAGTTGCCATATTCCATGTTCTCCCAAATCTGGGCAACCAAATTTGGAAAGTCACAACAGGGGTTTTCTCACTGTCTTCCCTGCAAATGATGCAGCATGGATCCAGAAATCCTATCAGCATTTCTCTCCAACTGAAAACCCTTATCAAAATACTAGTTGGCATATTTATAGGACCTTTCTTGCAAAACTGACCCAACTGCGTGATCTGCTTTAGGTTACAGGACAAGAATGAAACTAAGATTGACAATTAACAAACATTAGGCACTTGCCACCAGGAAGATAGGTTAAAACGAAGGTCAGATATAGGCTTACAGACTATATGCAGTTGTCCAAAATTTAGCTTGTTGCACTCCTTGTTATTATTTAATGTGTATACAGCCCTTCATCCACAGTTCACAACACAAAAATACAAAATGGGAACATAAGAATTCAGGTTAAAAGCAAAAGAATAAAAACATTTCTAACTCAAGGTTGGGGGAATGAAATTGCCTCCTCTCCCCCAATGAAATAAGGCCCAAGTTTATAATAAGTATGAACTCCTGTTTTTGCTGGAACATTTTGTTTCAGGGTAGATAGGTTACTGCCCAAGCACAGCTACACTAAAACTCTAGATTTTTCTCTCTTAATAGATCATTAAGCAAACAGTCTGTGAGCACCTAGAAAGGAATGCTGTGATCACCAATAGTCAGCATGGATTTCTGAAAAATAAGTCATGTCAGACTAACCTGATCTCGTTTTTTGACAGAATTACAAGCCTGGTAGATGAAGGGAACGCAGTGGATGTAGCCTACCTTGATTTCAGCAAGGCATTTGACAAGGTGCCCCATGATATTCTTGTAAAGAAGCTGGTAAAATGCGGTCTTGACTATGCTACCACTCAGTGGATTTGTAACTAGCTGACTGACTGAACCCAAAGGGTGCTCATGAATGGTTCCTCTTCATCCTGGAGAAGAGTGACTAGTGGGGTGCCACAGGGTTCTGTCTTGGGCCCGGTCTTATTCAACATCTTTATCAATGACTTGGATGATGGACTCAAGGGCATCCTGATCAAATTTGCAGATGACACCAAACTGGGAGGGGTGGCTAACACCCCAGAGGACAGGATCACACTTCAAAACAACCTTGACAGATTAGAGAACTGGGCCAAAACAAACAAGATGAATTTTAACAGGGAGAAATGTAAAGTATTGCACTTGGGCAAAAAAAATGAGAGGCACAAATACAAGATGGGTGACACCTGGCTTGAGAGCAGTACATGTGAAAAGGATCTAGGAGTCTTGGTGGACCACAAACTTGACATGAGCCAACAGTGTGACGCGGCAGCTAAAAAAGCCAATGCAATTCTGGGCTGCATCAATAGGAGTATAGCATCTAGATCAAGGGAAGTAATAGTGCCACTGTATTCGGCTCTGGTCAGACCTCACCTGGAGTACTGTGTCCAGTTCTGGGCACCACAGTTCAAGAAGGACACTGACAAACTGGAACGTGTCCAGAGGAGGGCAACCAAAATGGTCAAAGGCCTGGAAACGATGCCTTATGAGGAATGGCTAAGGGAGCTGGGCATGTTTAGCCTGGAGAAGAGGAGGTTAAGGGGTGCTATGATAGCCATGTTCAAATATATAAAAGGATGTCACATAGAGGAGGGAGAAAGGTTGTTTTCTGCTGCTCCAGAGAAGCGGACACGGAGCAATGGATCCAAACTACAAGAAAGAAGATTCCACCTAAACATTAGGAAGAACTTCCTGACAGTAAGAGCTGTTCGACAGTGGACTTTGCTGCCAAGGAGTGTGGTGGAGTCTCCTTCTTTGGAGGTCTTTAAGCAGAGGCTTGACAACCATATGTCAGGAGTGCTCTGATGGTGTTTCCTGCTTGGCAGGGGGTTGGACTCGATGGCCCTTGTGGTCTCTTCCAACTCTATGATTCTATGATTCTATGAAAACACGGATTCAAAATGAACCTGGAAGTCCCTTCTCCAGATAGTGGGTGAGACACTCTTCACTTAAAACTACAATGAACAAACCAAGCACTATGGCTGCCAGTGCTCCCATCACTCATTGGCTGAACATTGGCTTGCTTTTGTCTAGCTCTACAAGAGTGAGAGACTTCCATTTTAAAAGAAAACCAAAGTATGGAACAGCCTGAGTGAAAACTGGCCGACAGTTTGCTGACTCCATTCACATCAAAATATGTCCTTGGGGATCGATGCGAGAGCTGCTCAAGAAATCCAAGCCTTTAATGCAGCTGTGACTGGGCCCTGCAGGGCCCATACCACAAGAAATGCTGACTGGGGGGAGCAGTGGGGGCACCAGAAGAGAGGGGTGGTTGTACACAAGAATGGAATGGCTGGAACCCTGAACAGAAGCCCTCCATGCTGCAAGGCAGAAGGGTGCAGATAAGCCAGGCACCAGGCTGGTTCGCCAGTGTGACCACGCAGCCCTGATCCTCCCACCCCCAGTCACACTGTTGTTGGGAGGGTGCCCCTTCCATGCCATACAGGACACCACTGAGTAATATTGGATTTAACCTCCAAGTGCCTATCAATGTAAGAGCTGGAAGCTGCTTAGCATAGCAGCTAAAGGAATGAGCTCTGAATTAGGAAGCTACTAGTAGTGACTCCCTCATGTCGGTCAAGAGGCAAGCCACCCTCTTGGCCTCTTTCCTCCAGCCCAACTGCAGTAGGGAAAAAAATTGACCTATTTTGCAGGATTCACGTAGGATAATTACACCAGGATAACATATGCAAAGCACTTTGAACAATAAAAATGCTCTGTATTACACTATTCAGTTTTTTTGTATCCTTGAACTTACCGTATTTTTCGCACCATAGGACGCACTTTTCCCCTCCTAAAAAGCAAGGGAAAATGTGTGTGCGTCCTATGGAGCGAATGCAGGGGGGGAGGCAGGCGGGAAAAGCCCCCAAGAGCTGCACACAAGCTCCGTGCGCTTTTGCGGGCTTTTCCACAGGAGGGAGAAGGGACTGACTGGTCGCATCAGTCCCTTCTCCCACCTCCCAGAAAAGCCAGGAGAAGCCGCGATCTCTTTAAAGGAGTTGCGCGGCTTCTGCCGGTTTTGCGGGAGGTGGGTGAATCCCCCCACCTCCCAGGAAAGCCAGGAAAGCCCTGCGCAGCGTCTCCCGACAAGGAGAGGCTGCACGGGGCTAAAGGGAAAGCCAGAACAGCGAGCGGGATCCATCCCACTGGCTGCCTTGGCTTGCTCCATAGCTGCGCTCAACCCCTCCGGCAAGGAGAGGCTGCACAGGGCTATGGATTCTTTAGCTCTGCGCAGCGTCTCCTAGCAAGGAGAGGCTGCACGGGGCTAAAGGGGAAGCCAAAACAGCGAGCGGGATCCATCCCGCCCCCTGCCTTGGCTTGCTCCATAGCTGCACGCAACCCCTCCGGCAAGGAGAGGCTGCACGGGGCTATGGATTCTTTAGCCCCACGCAGCCTCTCCTGGCAAGGAGAGGCTGCACGGGGCTAAAGGGGAAGCCAAAACAGCGAGCGGGATCCATCCTGCTCGCTGCCTTGGCTTGTGCCATAGCCGCGTGCAACCCCTCCGGCAGGGAGAGGTTGTGCGCAGCCTGTACGCTGCTCTTTGGGGGCGGGGGGGGGGATTCTTTTTTCTTGATTTCCCCCCCCCTAAAAACTGGGTGCGCCCTATGGTCCGGTGCGCCCTATGGTGCGAAAAATACGGTATGCTTCAGCATTCTTCTGAATAAACATTGCTTTTTGGGGGGGCGGATTATTTGCCCCTGATAATTCAAAACATTTCTTGTTCAGAAACATAACCGTTTGAAGCATGTACTGTAAACACAATGTTAACACAGTATGCAGGAAAGTCACCTCAGTTAAATACAGAAAAAGTGTCTAGATATGTCAGTTTTATTCCTGAGCATCTTCATTCCTGACATTATGTTGGCAACCTCAAAGCAGTTGGAATCTCTCATACCAAAATTCCACTTGGACTGCAGCACTGCATGTATTGGGATGTCAGCTCACCACACCAGTTAAGGAGCCTTAAAACTTTTCAAGGAAGGTGGTGGCGAGGAGCCCAAGATGAGTGGGAACTTTTCACAGGATAATTTTCTAAGTGGAGACTTCTTAACAACAGGCCCCAATTTACTGACTGTGGCATCCTTCTGGATAGGCTCTCTTGGGTTGAGGGTCTGAATTGTGATTCTACTCCTACTTGGAAAGCCGTTCCAGAAAGTGGTGACTATTGCTCTGCCTCATGGCATCGAGGATACGTTGTCCAACAGGGTTGTTTTATCCGTTATGCTTCTTAAGGTCCATATGAAGCCACTGGGAGACACTACCCAGGCGCTGTCAATATGCAATGACACCAAGCTCTACCTTTCCTTTTCATGCAACCCAGGTGGAGCAAGTAAGCATTCTAAACCAGTGCTTAAAGCTCAGAATGATGGGGTTTTAATCTGGTTTAGTATTTTAACTTTTGTGTGTTTTAAAGTATGGTTGTGAATTTTCCCCCACTTTATTGTTTTATTTCTTTGTAAACAGCTTTGAGCTGGTTTTTTTTCTTTTGTAAAAATCAAACGGTGTACAAATCTTATGAAATAAATAAATAAAAATAATGGACTGTATGAGGGCCAATATACAGAAGTTCAATCAGACAAGATGGAGGTACAGTTTCTGGTTTGTTCGTCTACCCAGTTAGGTGGTTTTAGACTGTTTTGGATCAGATTGCACTCCCTGTAAAAGGAACAGATTCAGAGTGTGGCGGTACCCTTAGATCCAGCACTGTCACTCGAGGTATAGATGGACTATTATTCCTTTTCTTTTTTAAAAAATTATTAAATTTCTGTACCGCCCTTCATCCAAAGATCACAGGGCGGTTTACAATACAAATTGTAATGAGGAGATTAATGAGAGCTGGCAGATATAAACTTATCACACCAGTATTTTGTCACGGCTTCCAGTCGGAGGCTGTATGGTTCTGAACACCAGTTTCTGGAAAGTGAAGGAGGGGAGAGGGGTCTTGTGCTTGAATCCTGCTTGCTGGTTTCCCATTGGGGCATCTGCTGGGCCACTGAGAACACAGGATGCTGGCCTAACCCAGCAGACTCTTCTTATGTTCTTACTAAAGAGTGGGCTGCAAGTTGCCTTGATCTTATGGGAAAGGGGGGGGGGATAGAAATGTTTCAAATGGGTGACCCATTGGTAAGTATACGGAGGGTCTTGCATAAATATTGAAGTTTGGTCAAGTAGCAGGCTTTAAGTTAAACAAAAATAAAACAAAAATGATGGCAAAAAATATGGCAGAACAACAAAATAAGGATTTACAACAAAAAACAGAATTGTCAATAGAGAAAAAAGTGAAATATTTGGGGGTATGGCTGACAGCAAAAATATAAACTTTTTAAAGATAACGATATTAACACTTGGGAAAAAATAAAGAGAAATCTGGAGGTATGGGGGAGGATGAATTTATCACTGTGGGGAAGGATATTAGTAAGAAAAATGAATGTATTGCTAATAATGTTATTTTCGTTCCAGTTGATCCCAGGAGTCAGTGGAACAGGACACTTAAAACTGAAAGATATTTCTAAATTTATCTGGCAGGCGAAGAAACCGAGGATAAAGTATAAATTGTTAACAGACACTAAAGAAAGATCCCTGCCAGATCTGAGATTATATTATGAGGCGTCCTGTCTTTGCTGGCTACAGGAGTGGATCGATTTAAAGAATGTGGATATTCTGGACTTAGACGGTCACAATAATAGATGTGGTTGGCATGCATATCTATGGTATGAAAAGACAAAAGTGTGTAAGGGTGCGTAATCAATTTACTTGGTGTGGGAGAAATATAAAAACTTATTGGAACAGAAAACACCTTGGTGGATCTCCCCACTGGAAGCAATGTCTGTGAAAAAGCTTAATGCAAAAAGTGAGTGGGCAACTTATAAAGAGTTGCTATTTGAAGCAGAAGATCAATTGAGAATAAAAATTTTTGAGGATGTAAGACATTTGGTGACAAGACTGGCTGCAATACCACCAATCAAATGATGTGTGTATGAAGGATAAAAGGAATGGTTTTAATACAGAAACTTCAAGGTCTGAAAAAGAACTATTGGAGAATAATGTTAAACTGATTTCAAAAATGTATAAACTACTGTTAGAATGGTATACTAAAGAGGAAGAAGTGAAATCAGTAATGATACAATGTGCAAGGGTAACTGGACCTAATATACAACTGGCATGATGGAGAAAAATATGGAGGGAAGATTTAAAACTTACAGCATGTTGTATGTTGAAAGATATTTATATGAAAGTGATATCACTGGTACCTCCTACTAAACTAGCAAAAATGTATAGAACTGCTACAGATACATGTTGGAAGTGTAAAGAGAAGGAAGGCACATTTTACCACTTGTGGTGGATGTGCAAAAAAAAAAAGCATATTGGGAAATGATTTATAATGAGTTGGAAAAAAATGTTTAAAATAACTTTTGTAAAAAAACCTGAAACTTTCTTACTAGGAATTTTAGGTCCAGAAATACCTAACAATCAGAAGAGACTATTTATGTGTGCTACAACAGCTGTGCAGATGCCACTTTCCCAAAGATGGAAGGAGGACAATTTACCTACAAAAGAAGAATGGCCGATAAAGATGATGGACTCTGCCGAATTGGCGAAAATGACCGGGAAAATCAGAGATCAAGAGGATACTCAATTTAATAAAGAATGGGGATTTTTTTTAAGTTACTTAAAAGAACACTGTAAACAATTGAAAACATTGGCAGGATTTTAAAAACACTTGCAATGAAGCAAGAATTATGATAAAATTGAGATTTAAGAAAATATGGAGAATACGATACGATGCAGTTTGAAAAGAATATCTGGAGAAACCATGGAGGTGTGGAGGGAAGTTTGGGGATTCTGAGAATCCTATTTGTAAAATGATTATGATTTGTGTATGATGACAAATGTTAAAAGTGAAAATGAATTTTATTTTATTTTTTTTAAAAAGAAAGGTTTCAAATAAATATGTCATTTTGCACTTACCCTTCTCTTTGGTACTCCTCGTCCAAATTTGACAAGAGTTGGGAACCTGCTACAGACAGATCTAGCGCAGCTAGTGGTAAATCCCGATAAGCAAAATTAACAAGCTGTACAGGTGCTATGCTTTTGGTCTCTTCTTCTATTTGCTGAGATATTATTTCAACTTCTGAAATTCCGCCTTCTATAGGAGGCCTAAACAAATAAAGTCAACAGAAATGAGAAACAAAAAACAGAACACACATGATCACCAAAAATGGCAAGCTATATACCACAACTGGCACCACTCAAATTTTATTTTATATAACAATAAGCTGTGCAATCATCCTTTGTAATGCAGCACAGAGAATATAAACAGGGTTATCTACTTATACATATACAGTAATTCTTTCTGCACAGCCATCAAAAGAGAGAGCGCCACTCATGGAGGAGGGCAAAATATTATCCAAGATATAAGACTGAAGCCTCTGCTTGAAAATATTCCTGTGAATGGACACAGAATGTACAAATGTATCAGGGCACTCAGTTTTAATCTCAAAAGGTCTGAGGTGATGCAAGATCTGTTCCAGATGATGGTGGTTAATGGAACTACCATGAGTAAACAGTGTCTATGTCTTACATGCTAATCTAGTCATTGGGCTCAGGTAAAAGAACTGAAGGCTCAGGACACAATTTGAAAGTGCTTATTTGGAAGTCTAGAGGCCTCTTGGCAAATTAAGATGGTGGGCAGTTGGGGTTTGCGCTTTTGAGGGCACCCACCTGCCCTAAAATCAAACTAAAAAGAAAAAGGTAAAGCTTAAAAAAGGGAGGGGCAAGGGGCCTGGACTCAGGAGACCCGGGGCTTCAGCCCCACCAACACCACCCATGCGGACATTAATTACGTGTCCTCAAAAACAGTTCATAGAATCATAGAATCCTAGAGTTGGAAGAGACCACAAGGGCCATCGAGTCCAACCCCCTGCCAAGCAGGAAACACCATCAGAGCACTCCTGACATATGGTTGTCAAGCCTCTGCTTAAAGACCTCTAAAGAAGGAGACTCCACCACACTCCTTGGCAGCAAATTCCACTGTCGAACAGCTCTTACTGTCAGGAAGTTCTTCCTAATGTTTAGGTGGAATCTTCTTTCTTGTAGTTTGGATCCAGTTCAGTGATCTACATATACAAAAATATATCTTATATATCTTATTTTACATGCAACAGAACCAATAAGAAAGCTGAGGAGAGCTGCACACAGGGCCCTAGGAGGGAGGGATGCGATTCCCCATAAATCCAGGCCAAAGCCTCTCTTCCAGTTTGACCCACACTGGGATGTAGTTACAGATTTATAATTCGATATTATATGAGAAATTATATATTATATGAGAAAATGCATGAAAGCATCTTCCAGTGTCCTAAAAGCAGCCATGGAGGGAGTAATATAGACTGGGGCTGGAATGCTGGGGGAGGAGGGCGATTCTTTAACACCTGATTTACATCACACACACACACACACACACACACACACACACACCACTGGAGCAGGGAAGGAGAGGTACCCCAAATTCTCTCCCCCCCCCACCACACACACACACTTAATAGCAGATCAAGCAGTTGAAATTTAAAATTGGGGATACGCTACAGGGAACAGCACCCCACCCTATCAGATGCTTTAAAGACAGATACCAGAAGACTCAATCATAAATCTTCAGCATCAACTCCAGTTTGGGCTCCAATAACACAGGGCAGCTTTTTAGGTTTTTTTTAAGCAACTGCTGGGCGTTTTGTGCAGATTTTCTCAAGGGAAGGGGAGAGGAGGGAAAAGGAAATAGTGACTATAAAAAGGCATGATTATTTCCTTAGGGAAGCAGCCACAAGAATGCTTTGTACCCCAACGCCCCAACTTTTCCTTTATAATTTGGCTGCAGACATTCCTCTCTGAAGCAGGTGATCAAAGTCCTCTATTGATTTAAGTAACATGGACAATCATCTGTATAATATTAATAGCTCTCATGTTCCACACAAGGGGCAGAAATTATGCAAGAATCTTAACCAGATACAGTACTTCGTTTGGAGAAACTAGAAAACTAGAAAAAGGAGGAGCCAATCAGAGCACAAGGTGTTTTGTTTTTTTAACCATCTGTGTTCCTAGATTACAGTGGAGAAGAAAACAGTGCCTGGATTACATAGGAAGAGCAGATTAGAAAACTAGAAATTCAACAGGGGCATTTTTAAAAAGCATGTTTTTTTTAAAAAAAACCAAAAACAAGAAGTCACCTGTACTCTAGCTAAGTACCGTAGATTCTGGCGTATTAGGTGACTGGGCGTATTAGACGACCCCCCAAATTAGCAGCTGCAATTTGGGGATTTGTTTTATAAGCCCAGTCACCCGGCGCGGAGCTGAGCCCGCCGCTCGCTGCTTCAGAGCTGCCGCCGCTGCCACAACAGTGGGGGTGGGGGCCTCCGCTCCGCGCCACCCATACCTGGCGTATAAGGCAACCCCCTTTTCCAGGGTTAAAAGGTCACCTTATACGCCGGAATCTATGGTAAATATTGCACTCTTCTTGTTAAGACCAACCTTACAGAATCTGGTGTCCTACAGATGTTTTGAACTACAATTCCCATCAGATCCAGTCAAGATAGTCAATGGCCAGGGATTATGGGATAATTTTTGTTTCTTCTTTTACTCACCCTTGTGTGTTGTGAGAGTTCACATTTCAGGGCGATGAGGCTCGCCCGCTGCTAGGGGGCACAGAGAGGAATGATTACAGGTACTTTGATTCTGCCTACTTCAGCAAAGGCTAGTTATTCCTTCCTCCTGCTCAGAATGATGTAGGACACAGACTGAGTCCTCTGAGCTTGCCATTAATCATCTTTCTCCCGAAGGATTGCTTCCAGCAAAACTGTGAGAAGTGGGAAGCGCCTGTCCCACTTCAGGACAAAGAGCATCTAGGAGCCTTAGCCAAAATCTGCAGTGACATTGGAAAACTTTCTGCAGTCAGGACTTCTCACTCTGCTACAAGCAATCTTTCTCTTATGGGCAGGGGAGGCGAGAGACAGAGAGATAGACAGACAAGCTTGTTTTATAGGTAAAGTGGAAAGATATCAATCTCTGATCCAGAAAAAAATAGTTCTGGGTTACTACCACTGAACATCCCTAAGCATTAGTCTTTCCTTAACCTCCCATTTTAATGATTCTCACACCCAAAGGAAGTAACGAAGGCCCAGGAGGGGCCACTTACTTAATTGCACAGCTCTCTGCTGTCTCTGTCTGCCCTCCACCCCTGCTGAGCAAAAGAAGAGTCCCCAGATGACAAGAGGGTGACAACGGAGCGTGCCCCCTCTTCACTGCCACTATTACATAGACATTCAAACCAGGTTTATCCAACCCATCTTATATAAGTTCCCTGGGCGTTCAGAACAACACAACATCTCCCTGTTACTACAGGACGAAAGCCCAGAAGTCACATATTCAGTCATCAGATTTTGCATTGCCATGATTGATATTCGTTGAAGGATGGTCTATGCGACAATTCAGTCCTAAATTGAAGGCTCATATTGTTAGATCTGCACTTCTGAAGCCCCACCCACATAGCTGTTTTAACTGGTCTTTTAAAATTTTCTTATCAGTTTTGATCCATCCTTTATTTACGCTTAATTAAGTATTCTATGTATATGCTTTAAGCTTAATTAAGTATTCTATGTATATGCTTTAAGCTATGTTTGGTTCTTGCTCCCATTTATTTAATAATTATTCGCTTAGACTCATGTTGTTATGCTATTTATTTAGATGCTTTGCTTATGCTGGTCTGTGACTGTAATAAAGTAGATTCATTCGTTCATTCAAGAGGGCGATGGAAGGGTGGTAAGTGTTAGAGGCAGGCTCCTTAGTGACAGTAAGAGAAAAAGGTTTGCTCTGAAAGGGAGCAGCACCACCTGCTTAGGGGCAAATGCAGATTTAGGGAAGGCTTCTGGACTACAATTCCCCAGGTCCCTAACTATTGGCCAGGCTGACTGAGGCAGATGGAAACTGGACTCCAGAAACTGGGCGGGGGCCGCATTGGTGCTGGAAGGAAATGGACATGAAGCAGAAATGAAGGTTAAAAACGGCCAAGTTGGATTTGTAAAAAAACATTAAACTATCACAGTATAAGCCACCACAACAGAAAAAGAGCAATAAGAAAAACAACCAGCAGAATTTAAAACCAACCAGCCAACCTGCCAACCAACCTATAAAGCAACATCAAAACTGGAAAGTGTCCAGAGGAGGGCAACCAAAATGGTCAAAGGCCTGGAAACGATGCCTTATGAGGAACGGCTAAGGGAGCTGGGCATGTTTAGCCTGGAGAAGAGGAGGCTAAGGGGTGATATGATAGCCAGGTTCAAATATATAAAAGGATGTCACATAGAGGAGGGAGAAAGGTTGTTTTCTGCTGCTCCAGAGAAGCGGACACGGAGCAATGGATCCAAACTACAAGAAAGAAGATTCCACCTAAACATTAGGAAGAACTTCCTGACAGTAAGAGCTGTTCGACAGTGGACTTTGCTGCCAAGGAGTGTGGTGGAGTCTCCTTCTTTGGAGGTCTTTAAGCAGAGGCTTGACAACCATATGTCAGGAGTGCTCTGATGGTGTTTCCTGCTTGGCAGGGGGTTGGACTCGATGGCCCTTGTGGTCTCTTCCAACTCTATGATTCTATGATCAAAGCAATTTGCAGAGGATTCCAAAGGCTGGGGAAATTAGAAGGTCTCCATTTAGACATACATAGAATGCATTAGTGGCACAGAAGGCTAAGGTGGAAGAAGGCACTCCATGCCACACAGGCAACCTGTGCCTCCACTGAATGCAAACTTGCAACCTCATTCAACACAGTCAGCACCACTAACCTGGTAGATGAACTACCCATCCAAGAGGACTGCTGTATTGTTTGGACTGAGCTTCAGTATTGGCTCTCAACCAATCCATTTTTACCCCCCATCAATCTTAACAGGCCTGGAGGGAACTGCAAAATATTAAGAAGTAGTACACCCTTTCAGTTGGGTGGACCTAACTAGCTATAATAACATGATCAAACTAGGCTGAATTGAGGCAGACCAATAAACTATATTAATCTGGGGAAGAAGGAGCTAAAGAAAATAGAGTCCGCCATGTGACTGATTTCCCTTACATTTGGCAGTAAAATAATAAATCCAGTGTGCGCTTGTGTTCCTTTAAGAAAAAAGGTTGAAGAAAGCCATAACTCCCCTGAAGCCTTTTTTAAAGCTAAAATTAATTCCTCTCCTCCTCGGCCTCTTGGATTGAACTTGTTTAGATATTTAGCAACTGCCTTTCAAGTGCTCAAAGCAGTGAACAAGATATAAAAGAAAGCTATCAATATAGAACTGTAAAATTCTAGAACTACACGAGCAACAGAAAACCAACCAAAGGCCATTGTTCAGCCCGGACACTGAGATCCAGCTCTGAGGGCCTTCTGGCTGTTCCCTCAATGCAAGAAGTGAAACTACAGGGAACCAGGCAAAGGGTAGTCTTCTCGGTAGTCGCATCTGCCCTGTGGAACACCCTCCCATCAAGGAAATGAAGGCAGCCCTGTATTGGGAAGTTGTTAGTGTTTGCTGTCTTAAAAAGGTAAAGGAACCCTGACAGTTAAGTCCAGTCGCGAACGACTCTGGGGTTGCGGTGCTCATCTTGCTTAAAAGGTTGAGGGAGCTGGCGTTTATCCGCTTCCGTAGACAGTTTTTCCAGGTCATGTGGCCAGCATGACTAAGCCGCTTCTGGTGAAACCAGAGCAGCGCACAGAAACCGCTTCTGGCGCAACAGAACACTGTGACAGAAACCAGAACGCCATTTTCCTTCCTGCTGCAGTGGTATCTATTTATCTACTTGCACTTTGACGTGTTTTTGAACTGCTAGGTTGGCAGGAGCAGGGACCGAGCAACGGGAGCTCACCCCGTCGTGGGGATTTGAACCGCTGACCTTCCGATCGGCAAGCCCTAGGATCAGTGGTTTAGACCACAGCGCCACCCGCATCCCTGTTTGCTGTCTTACTGTGTTTTAATTTGCTGGAAGCCGCCCGGAGTGGCTGGGGCAACCCAGTAAGATGGGCAGAATGATGATGATGATGATGGATGCAGCCCCTTCTAAACCCAAGCAAGAAATATATTTTTTTTCATTTTAACAGGCAGAAGACTTCGAAATTCAGCAGCCATATAGGTCCCTTACTTTTTGCAAGGGAAGGAGAGTAAACAATGACATCTAACCAGAACACCTTGGCATCTGCAATTTGAAGAGCCCAAGATTCATTCAACTCATAACTTGACCACAGGTGCACAAAACTTCAGGCCTGTGAACTGGATGTGTGTTGAAGCATTCACAAGACCTCGGGTGAACTAAGCCTAGGTTGACCAAAGGACAGTGGGAATGTGATTAGAGCCACAGATTTTAGTGGTAAGTAGGGATAAACAAGAACTCTCTGATGAGACTACTCATTTTTAATTAATTAAATCACATCTCAAATACCTGTTACTTGTACCTCCCGTTGCCCAAGTCACTGTTTTCATCATTTGAGAGTATCAACCACCTATTTGGAAACCAAGGCAATAAGGCTCAAACTTCAGGTTCTCCAGATTACTTCCCACCTTACAGTTTTAGTGGGTTCTCAAACATTTAGTCTGAGAACTACAGTTAACCCCAAGAACTGGTGGTGTGTGGTTTTTCAGTGCAAGTGTCCCCCAGATAAAGCCATGCCTCTGCTTCATGAGGTACAGGGTTCACTTTGTGTACTCTAGTGTGTGCCTGCTAAAGTAACACTTTCAAAAGGAAAAAAAAAATTCCCCTGAATGCTGGTGCCCAGTTTGCTCTGCTTTGAGCCTCTGGGAGCTCACATTCCACTACTCAGCTACAGTCCATCAGCCAAAGAGAGAAACTAGGTAAGTGAAGCAAGTGTGTGGAGACTCCTAGCAGCAGTGATGTCAAAGTCTGGCTGACACTCGCCACATATGAGAAACAGACACACACAGGAGAAATATGCTTATCCAAATAAAAGTGTTTAGACTGAGACAACAGGTGCTTCAAACCAGAGCAGTACAAAGAAATGATGCCAGATTTATTCCCATGCTCTGCAGCTGCTCATAGATGTAAAGCAAGAGCATTGTCATTCCGCACATGCACACCCAAACATACCACCCGCACAGAGAGGGAGGAACAACAACTCTGAAAGGTTCTTTTACAAACTATATAAAACTCACTGATGGCTGGGAAGGCGCAGAGTCCACGTGCCCTTAGGTGAAAGGGCACAGACAGTGACAACACAGAAAGGGGAGAACAGTGAAAAGAAGGAAAACCAAGAAGGAAGAGGCAAAGAGGGAGAAGGAGAAGAAGAAAAAGAAAGCCCTTGCAGGGCCAAAAACACGGTAAGAGTAGTAAGTAATTTACAAATTGCTTGCTGAGTTGAGAGATGATCCATTCATATGCTTTTGATATACAGCACCTACAATGAAAGGGAGGTTCAACTATCAGGAGCAAGTGGGTTTTCTGCCCTTATCTTTTGTTTGCACTCCAGAGGGGTGTTGCACAGGCAATGCTGGGAAACGCAGCTCCCTCCCTGACAATGGAAAGGGGAGGGACCTGGTACAAAAGCTACCATGAGGATGTGCCTGAAAAGGAACCGAAGCAGCTAATATTCTCTTCTGCACAGTCTCTTCGCCACATGCCCTGGTCAGCACTTTATACAGATGAGAATGTTTCGTTGACCTCCTGAACAAGTGATTGGCATTCTCCATCTCCGCCTAGGAGGGACAGGAGCAGAATCAACACTTCTGTGTGAGTACAAAAAGATACTGACATTACGATATACATATTTTACTTCTAGGGACACTGAAAGGTCTGCGTGTTTCAGCAGCATGTAAAACGTGAGCTTTGTGGATCCTTTCATTTCTCAGTGAAGTGGGGTTTTGGTTTGTTATTTAAAGGGAGGAGGGTGGGGAGAGCCAAGATGGGATACAAGCCAGACATTTTTACGTACAGGCTTCTTGTCTGCACATCTTCTAAGCTTTGTGGCCAAACTGATCGGAGCCGATGTCCTCAGGAGTCTTGTGGTTTCCCTCTTTAATATATAAAGCATGCTTTGCTTTAAGTCAAGATTGTGGCTCAAGCTTGTGAAGTTGGGCTGGCAGTTATTATGATTCAGCAAAGTGTAGCCCTTTCTGTGATGCAACCGCAGAGGTAACTGCACACAGTCCAGCCGAAATGCAAACACCGTAGTCTTTATTTGGAAAGAACTTTGGAATGCCAGAACCATTTGGGTAACAAAAGTTCTGGAATGCTCATCTGTATCTGGCTGCTTACAGAGTGCAAGAAGAATTTTGACGACACCATCTCACTCCCTTCTGTGCTCATCAGTAGAAATGCATTCAGTGAAAACTGGGGGAAGAGTGGGAGATGTACTTTTTAAACCTTCTGGGCCAAGGTCTTTTAACTACCAATAGTTTTTCTAAGACTGAACATAGTTCTATTTATGAAAGGAGCAGGTTGCAGATGGCCAGTTGTATGCATGGACTTATTCAGGTTCCCTGAAACAATCGTATTTCTGTGATTTTAGTTTTTTAGAACTTAGAAGCTTGCTTTTTTACTTTCCGCAACATAGCAACAAGATGGTTCAGCTAAAAAAACAGTTTCGCTGCTTTACCAAGGGTTAGGCAGAAGAGAGTTGTTTCCTTATAATCAGGGTAGGACACCTCTGAGCCCGCAGGCCAGTTTCCCCAAACCACCCTATTTAGGTCACTGGTCTCTTTGCTGCTCACGTGTGACTGGCAGGGACGTCAGGGCTCGCTCAGCTGGGGCAGGGGAGCCCTCCCACTGCCCGGCTGAGTCTTGCAAAAGAGCCCCAGGTCCCTGCTGATCATGTGGGGCTCGCTCAGCTGGGGGCAGGAGACCCACAAGGCACTGGGGTGAAAGCGCCTCAGCTGCCGTGGTGAGAGCTGAGTCAGTTTCACCCCATGCTCACCGACTGATGTTTGGTTGGTGATACATTGCAATGTTGAAAACCCAACATAGCCCAAACCTAAGTCAAATAGAAATAAATAATTTCTCAGGAGGCACAGAAAAATTAATCTAAATGGGAGAATAAAGACATCAAGTTGGAGATCCAGCAGATATTTATTAAAACTCCTTTATTTATACTCCTGGAAAGTGTGTATAAAATTTCATGTGACAAGACAAAGGAAAATCATTTTGAAATGCGAGCCATTTCAAAAGAGAAAGAAATACCCTCTCAAATGTGGTCTCTACCTTTTCCACACACAAAATTGATGAAATGTCAAATTGTAGCTCCTGATTAATTGTTTTACAGACTTAGCTTCCTTCTGGAAATGCAGTATACAGACCTCAGGAGGTGGTGGACTTTCCTTCCTTGGAGGTTTTTAAGCAGAGGTTGGGTGGCCACCTGTCCTGGGTGCTTTAGCTGAGATTCCTGCATTGCAGGAGGTTGGACTAGATGAGCCTTGGGGGTCCCTTCCAACTCTACGATTCCATGATTCTATGACTAAGGGCTAAGTAAACATTAAAGCAAGGATGGATCCTTGTGTTTCCACCATGTGTTGGTGGAAAGGCACCTGTGTTTGGGGAAGCGGGGAGGTGACAATCTGGCTAACAAGACATCTGGGCCTGCAACTCGCTTCAGGGAGAAAATTTTAAGCTGCATTTTCAGCCACCCCAAATTCCTTCTATCGTCACACAAGAGATGCAGTTGATATGCAGTGAAGACAGAAGGACTTGGTGTGCTGCAGCATATGAAGTGGCTTTAGATAAGACCACTTTCCATGGCGCTCAGGCTCCATAGAGTCGTTCCCTCCCAGTCCTGCAGTGCTTGGTCATATTGGGCAGGAAGAACAACCACAGTCACATCACTGCTTTGAGATTTCCAGCTCACACTTGTCAAGGAAGATACAAAATGAAATCCCAAGGGACCCTGGAAGCTCTCTTCCATCAGGTCAGACTACACTATTATTGTCTTCTCTGACTAGCAGTAGCTCTTTGCAGAGCTGGACAAAAATCTGCCCCATCATCAACTACCTGGTCCTTTTGAAACTGGGAGATACAGGGATCGAACCTAGAATTGTGTGCAAAGCACATGATGCACCACTGAGCTACAATCCCTGCTTGACAAACCATCCTGGGATAAATATTGGGAGGGAATGTGTGTAAGTTCCTGATTTTTAAATATAAACACACACACCCCCACTTGGAGACAATGACAGTCTTAAGACCTTTCAAGGCATCCAAGATTGATCCTTAAGAGGATGAACTTTGCCAAGCATGACACATCAAGACCCGTTCAGATTCAGATCTGAAATTTGCAGTTAGGATAGCAAATTCACACCATTCTGAGAGTGCCAAAGAAGTGGAAACTCCATTCCTTTTATCTCTTTTCCATGACTCTGCCACAAAAGTCACAAGGCATGCATCTGGAGGTCACATGGCAGAACACTGCTTTGCTCCTGCTGGCTCACACTGGGAGGAAACAAACAATGATTCCTAGGCTTAGCATTACAGCACATCCAAACCCGGGGTTTCATGCCCAACAAACCAAGATTGGTAGCCAAAGCCCCCCCCCCAAGAAGCTGCAGTCTGTAACCGAAGAAGAAACAAACAAACCATGTCCCTGGGTTCAGATACAACACAATGCCAGAGACTGTAGTTTGCTTCCCCCCGCATACTGGGGAGCGGGGGCTCAACAACTTTGCTGAAGCCTCCCTCAAAGTAGAGCAACAACTTTTGATCTTCCTCCCCCAGAAAAGCTCAACAACTTTGGTCTATCCAATGGGTAGATCACTGCCAGTGTTTTTATAGTGGGAGTAGATCACAGTCTCTGGGAAGTTGGACACCCCTGCTTTAAGCAATTAACAATGATTTAGTGTGATTTGCAAACTTGGCTAGCGCAGTCCAAAGGGTGCTTCAGATACCAGAAGAGTGAACCAGAATTCCAGGAAATGACCCAAGATTGTTATTATTTTAAATGAAGCCCACTATTACTGGCCCCAGTAGACCCAACTCCATTAAGACGCATAGATTACCATACCTTTGCACCATAGTGGTGACCTTGGCTTCAGGCATCTCACCTAATGCTGCAGAAAGATTCCATTAGTCATAGGATACATCCACCATCTATTGAACTAAAGTGGAACACTTTTGAAGCCCATTGTGCCGCTGCGAAGTTGTGCTGCCCTTTTCATTTAATAGATGAGTAGATTTCCAGAGATAAACAAAGCTCCATTCACATCTGGAAGCACAGCAGAAAATGTCATTAGGAAAGCAGACATTGTGCATCTTTTCAATGAAAAGTGCCCCTGGAAGTTAGGGGAGTACAGCAAGTATTTCAGTCTTATTTAGTCTCCCTAAAACCTGGATAGAAAACTTGAAGTCAAGTTCCAGCACAGCCACGTGTACTTTTCACCCTGGAGAAAATAATGTTTTACAGAGGTTCTTGACCAATTCTGTCCCCAAATACTGGTATTTCAATATTTAATTTTAAAAGAATTTCCAGATAAAGCTCTCACAGTTGGAAGATTTAGACTAAGAGAGAAGGGAGGGGTAGGTTTTAAAAGTGGGAAAGTATGAGCCAGTATAGTAACTGTTCTCATCCATTCCAGAAGCCTTGCCTCCTCCGCAAGAAAGTGCCCTCTCCATGCTGTCCACAGAGACCTAACCCTCACATCCCAACCAACCCTAACATCTCTTCAAGCATTGCTCCCCAGCTCTTAAGTTCTCTGCTCCTGGATAAGGTGTTGGAGAGCAGAGCATCCAAATCCAGCAGCCTCCAAACCCTTCAACAGCCACCTTCAGGCACAGACCCACTACTAGGCAGCTGTCAGTGAGAGACATTTCTTGCCAGAAGGGAGAAAAGCATTTCACAGTGATACCCCTGAAGTGGCAAAAGGGTGCTTAGATGTCTTCCATTACAGAGCCCATGTTATAGATACCATTCATATCCGAACAGAACTAGGAAAAATACATCCCAGGATTAATCTAGAAGGTATAGGAGGAAATAGAGCTGGAAAACCATTTTTTAAAAATAAAATAAAAAGCTCAGATTAAAGCTTGCGTTGTCATATAGTTCAGACATTTTGGCGCTGTCTTATCATAGCATTTCAATTTAGGTGGGGAGGGGTTATCTAAACAATAAAAGGTTGAAAGCAAATGGGAAGAAAACCAACAAATTTCATCACATGTGACCACACACTCAACCACCTGATGCCATCCATCAGAAACTACACTAGGATAATTAGACACAACACACACACGGGGGGGGGGGGGGGGAGCTGGGAAACCGGTAAAGAGAGGTGCCTTGGAACCAAACCCAAAGGAACAGTGATAACCCAAAACAGTTGAACATGAGTTGTAAGGGTGGCTGTTATCTCCAACCTTTACATTCCAACAACAGATGAAAAGGACTCATTCTGAGAACATGCTCTCTTGCTGGTTTGACTTCTTCTGTGTCGTTTTAATGCACTGGCCATATTTTATCTAGCCAGTTTTTCAAATGGGGTGGGGGGTGGGAATCGCCTCAGTCTTTCCGTCTTGAGCAATGTAAATTCTGGCTGTCACGAGAAGAGCTGCAATTGCTTCTAGGCGCAGCAGCAGCAGCAGCAGCACAGCTTCAATGGCCTTGACTTCTCCTGCTCCTGCCACCTCCACTGCGTCACGCTCGGCTCTGGGCTTGGCCTCCTCGGGAGCTCTTTGGACTCCCCCAAAAATACTGGGGGCCCCAAAAGGGCTCAACCCCAAGGAGATGGTGCCCCTGTACCACTGACAGATTGTCTTGGAAGAAATATGTTTTCAGACTCATCAAAGATCTAGGAATGTTATTAGACATCCAAGCTCATTCCCCTTGCTGGATATTAGAACTTTGTTTTATCAAGTCTGTCTCCCATTTCGTCTTATATGTGGGCTGTGTATAAGTCAATTTAACTTCAGAAAGAATTGTGTAAACATTAGTTATTAATTTTGTTGGGTTTGTTTTCAGTCAGTTTCAAATGCTGCTCATCTACAGTCTTCCATATTTGTTTATTAGTTGTTCTGCCACATGTCTGAGCTAGAAAATCTTTGACTGAGAATTTATACATAGCAATTTCTACATGGCAAGCAGTGTTTGAAATCAAACAGGCATATTTTGTACCTGGCTATCGGCCACCTGCAAGCAAGTGAAGATGTCTGGGCGCTAGGATGACGCCTGACATCTCTGCCATCTGGAGCTGCATGCCTGCGGATCACTGGATCTTGAATGTTTTCACATACCAATACCACATCCTGTAGGAATAGGCCTATCTATCTATATCTATCTGTCTGTCTGTCTGTCTGTCTGTCTGTCTGTCTGTCTGTCTGTCTATCTATCTATCTATCTATCTATCTATAAGTTCTCAAGGTTCTTAACCTAGCTCAAAGTTGTCATCTGAACTAGCCAGATGTTTAACTGATAATCAATCACAAACAGCCCATCATTTGAAAAATAAGACTTTAGAGCTACAAAAATGGCAACTAGACCTTCTGTTTTGGTGACTGCAAGACTCGTTTAAGGTGTGCTCTATATATGACTTTCTAACAGTGTTAGGCATGCTCCGCCGATGCATACAGGGATCTGAAGCAGAACTCCTGGGCAAAACAAGGATTGCCTGTATTTATAAATTTGAGGACAACTGTCATTGAATGTCCACTAACTGAATTTACTTTGGCTCATTTCAGACAGCAAGCATCAGTTTTCCAACACAGTATATCAATGACCTAAAACAAACTTTGAGGTTTTCTGTTTCTATCTTAACAGCATTTGTTTCCATTTTTAAACAGGCCACTGTTCTCTGACAATCAAATTCAGGGAACTATGGTTTCTCTAAATGGTAAATGAGAATAAGACAGGTGCTGAACCTATAGTTTGATGCTGGCATGTTCTCTCACCACCCATTGTTCCCAGGGTTCAGATGACACAGGGATTGTGCCTTGCAGAGAGATCTGAATTGTCAATAAACTGGTTGAGTATAAGCCCTGCACAGTCTGGCAATCAGCTGGAATTGGCTGCACTAGAATGTTCCCAGTGGAGCCAGGGGGCTGGACAAAGCGATGGCCTCTGAGTGCTGCTTCCTCCAGCACTTTGGACATAAACTGCTTCCCCTTGAAAGGAAAAAAAAGTTTCATTTTTCAATCAAGCAGTTTGTAGTCAAAGCACTTCCTTCAGCACTTTGAATGCAAGCTGCTTTTCCTAGAAAGAAAAGGATAACCTGTACACAGGAGTACAAATCTAGATCTGAATTACTACAGATAGGGGATCTGAACACAAAATTTGAAAACTGCACAAAGGCCTGTCCAAAGGCAATAATGAATACTCCTTTTTTATAGGCCTGGAAGACTGAAGCTGAAAGATAAATGATTATCACAACACCAGCCCAGGGCAGATAACATCCTTTTTTCACTCAAACCTGTTGACTATTGGAGGCAAGAAAACTTTACCAATATGTGGCAAGTCACCCAGAGATCTGCAGTTAGATCCCAACTTGCTCTTCTATATTACAAGCAGACAAAAGGTGTTAAAAGCACACACATGTGAAAAATGAAAGCATTCTTACTGTGACATTTGAAGTTCCTCATGTGCAACTTGGAACTGTAAGCTGGTATACTCTACCAAAAGACTGCCTGGCATACAAAAGCACTACAGGATTCAAGTCACACACAGCCTAGAAATTACCCATGTTTGCCTTCACAGAGTCACACACATATAAACTCCTTTTAAAGACCAGTGACATGATGCTACTCTGGAAAAAATTCCAAAGCTGTATACAGTGTAATTTTTGAGTTATGACCAGGCCAGGCTTAAGCATTCTCCCCACTGGCACAACCGGGACGTCAAATCCAATAATAGGAAGCAAAAGCTTTGCATTAAAAACCACTCTCCTCAAAATAAAATTTGATGGAACCTAGAGATAGCATCTGCCATTAATACTATGGGCATACTTCCAGAAAGGATGCATTTAATCTGTATGAATTTGTAGCTCGAAATGTATACCGTATTTTTCACCCTAAAGGACGCACTTTTCCCCCTCCAAAAATGAAGGGGAAATCTGGGTGTGTCCTATGGGGCGAATGCAGGCTTTCGCTGAAGCGTGGAGAGCGAGAGGGGTCGGTGCCCACTGACCCCTCTCGCTCTCCAGGCTTCAGGAAGACATCCGCAACCTAGGCAGCCCTGCGGAAGGTCCCGCAGGGATGTCTAGGCTGCGGATAGCAGCCTGCTTCCCGAAGCGTCAGGCGCCATGAAAGCAGAGCGCCCGGCGCTTCGGGAACACATCCGCAGGGCTCCCCACGCTGCGGATAGCAGCCTGCCGCCCGGCGCGAGGGGCACCCTGAAGCAGAGCGCCCCTCGCACCGGGCAGACATCCGCAGCGTGGGGAGCCCTGCAGGAGTTCCCCGCAGGGCTCCCCACGCTGCGGATAGCAGCCTGCCGCCCGGCGGGCGGGGCGCCCTGAAGCAGAGCGCCCCTTGCGCCAGGCAGATATCGGCCAGCCCCACAAGCTCGGGGGACAGCAGGGAGGCGCAGCGCCGCCATCCCGCTGTTCCTCGACCTGGTTAGGTTTCCCCGACCTGCTTTTGGGGGGGGGGGAATAAAGGAAAAAAATTTTTCCTTTATTTCCCCCCCAAAAAACTAGGTGCGTCCTATGGGACGGAGCGTCCTATGGGCCGAAAAATACGGTATTTTAAATACCACCTGCATAATAACACAAGGTCACCCTATTAATATGAAGTACAGCAATCTTCTCCCAGATGCAAAGTGCTCTGCCGTTTAGTTCCTGATGACAAATATTCCTGATGTTTTAAGACTGTGCATTTCCAAAAAGCTACAGCTACTTCATCCTGGAGTCCCATATGGTACAGCATTTGCTAGCCTGGACCAAGTAATCAATCAAATGTGGTATTTATCTTTTGCCTTGTGCTTTGGACCATCTTAGTTGCTTAAACTGGAGATGCACCCCTCCTCTGCTGGCCTTAGGGTTTAGCTTACGCCCTGAAAAAGGAGGTCTTGCTGCCCTTGTCATGCAGTATAGCGAGGGTGGACTGGCACATTACATGCCTGCATCAGTGCTAATGGCTTTCACTCAGAAAGGGGAGAGGGAGAGAGATGACAAAACAGAGACACAGGACTCAGCTATACAGCTGCAAATAAAACGTTTTAAGTGTGCTGTAAAGTGTAATATACAAACGTGACACTAGATGGCAATGGTGAACTATGGCAAATTCAATATGTTTTTCAAAACATTTTTTAAAAAAAGCATTTTCACAGTGTTTTTTTATGGGTGTGTAGATTCCACCACAGTTTGCTTTCAGCGTGGCAACTGGACAGGATGGAATGCTAAAGCCTAGCTCCTCCTGCTTCTCCGTCTGATCTGTGGGATAGCCATCACTAGCTCCCAGCAGGTTTCCAGTAGAAACCCAGACCACACAGGCTCCTTCCCTCCCAGGCCCTCCATCAGCAATTCCTCTTTTTAAAATCGAATTTATTAATTTTTCACAAAGAAAAAAACCTAACATAAACCATAAATTACTTTATCAATTGACTTCCCGTCCTCCCCTTCCATTGTTTCCATATTTACCCTTAAATGCTGCATATTCCGCCTATACTATTCAGTACATTCAATTTAACCTATTTATCTTAATTCACGCAGTTGCTCATATTTCATTCAAATGCTTGAATTTTCATCTCACTATAGTAGTTTTTGTAATAATCAATAAACGTTTCCAGTCCTCAATGAATTTTTCATCATTTTGATCTCTAATCTTTGCTGTTGATCTTGCCAGTTCCGCATCATCATTTTCAAAAGCCATTCTTCCTTTGTTGGAACGTCTCCTTCTTTCAATCTATGGGCATACAGTACTCATAACTGCTGTCGTTAGATACATAAATGAGTTAACCAACTCTTTTGGTACATCATTATCTATAATGTCTAAAATAAACGCTTTGGGTTTCTTGGGAATCATCAATTTAAACATAGTTCTAATCCCATTATATATCATTTCTCAATAGTCCTTAGCTTTTTTGCAAGTCCACCACATATGAAAAAATGTTCCTTCTGTCATTTTGCTGTTCCAACACATACCTGACTTAGTTTTATACATTTTGGCTAGCTTATTTGGTGTTAAATAGTTTCTTAAATAGTTCATTAACCTGGTAATATTGAAGCCAATTTTGTATCCAGTCCTTAACATCCTCTAACTTTTAAAGCTTCAAAGAGGAATTCACATAATACAACTCTATAGGTTTCCCATTTCATTTCCATATTACTTTTCATTTGTGAACTTGCTTCAGTAGGGCATAACCACAAAGGTGTTCTTTCAAGCAAATTCTTATATCTCATCTATACACCATACAAACCTTTCCTTACAACATGATTCAGAAACCATTTGTGGACTTTTGTTTTATCATACTATAAATATGCGAGACATCCAAATCTTCTGCCATATCCTTTATCCTTCCAGATCAAATAGTCTAGCATATGTGAATTCCATTCTTTTAATCAACACAAAGGATGCTCCAGAAATATAGTCTTAAATCTGGAAGTGTGAATCTGGCAGTCTTTCTTTAATATCTGCTAATATTTTATACTTAATTCTGGGCTTCTTCCCTTGCCAGATAAACCTTGAGAGATACTTTTGCCATTGTTTGAAGCATCCTGTATTGCTTATTATCGGAATTGTCTGAAACAGAAACAACATTTTAGGCAAAACTTTCATATCAATTGCAGATTCAGGTAGGTAGCCGTGTTGGTCTGACGTAATTGAAATATAATTTTTTTTTAAAAAAAATTGTCCGGTAGCACCTTAGAGACCAACTAAGTTTGTTCAGGGTATAAGCTTTCGTGTGCATGCACACTTCTTCAGATATTAATTGCAGAGATTCTTCCTAGCAGTGAGAGTTTCATTCTTCCCCATCTTTCAAAATCTTTTTTTACTTTAACATTATCAAATGCAGAGAGACCAATTCCACCTGCCTCCTCATCGCCAGGGAAAGTCAACATGTGCAATTTTAACGTGTACTGGAACATACGCTTTTTCAGAGCATGCGTTCCTGCACTACTAAAACATAACCTGAGATAAAAAGTTACACAGTTAATACCACTAGACATAGGCAGCAACAGCAGTTAGAAACGAAAATCAAAAATCAATCAACAAAACAGCAGTCAAAGCTACCTAACATGTGTCCTAAATGCCAGCAGACATAATTGTGTTCAGAGACAGCTTTCCAGACTTAGGGCAACACCACCAAAAAGATCCTTTGTCTAGATATCAGCAATCTTATCTCTGAAGGGGAAGGAAACACTTCTGAAGCAGTAAAGAACAAGAAGGTTCAAAGCTGCCCAGAGTGGCTGGGGCAACCCAGTCAGATGGGCGGAATACAAATAATAAAATTATTATTATTATTGGCAAGGTACACAGTTGCAATGGGATGGAGTAATGCTGGACAGAAATCATGTCACAGTATACTCAAATGATACCCAGGTCCCTACTATTGTCTAAGGATGCAGAAATTCAATTCTGTTTGCATTCAAAGGCAAACATACATAATTCACTCATTTTGAAACAGTACACAAACTGAAATAGTCATCCTTCAAGATTCACACGCCTCCAAATTTTACAATGCAATTTTCCAGCCAAGTTGTGTGCACAAAAATGCATATACAGTACTATGTTAAAATAAATGCATACAATAGTGGAAACAACATACAAAAACACATTATAGGAGGGGGAACTGGGGCTTCACTCCCTCTGAAGGAGCATGTCTATAGCCTGGAGGTATTCCTGGATCCACTATGGTCACTTGAGGCTTACTTTGGAAACTTCAGCTGGTGCAGCATTGGGAACTGATCCTGGCCCGACTGCACTTGCTGCCAAGTAGTTTCTGGGCCCAATTCAAAGTGCTGGCTTAGCTATAAATCCTTAAATACCTCAAGGACTGCCTCTCCCCATATGAACTGACTCAGACCCTGCAATCATCTGATGGTGTTTCCTGCTTGGCAGGGGGTTGGACTCGATGGCCCTTGTGGTCTCTTCCAACTCTGTGATTCTATGATTCTATCTTCCGAATGCCTTCCTCCATGAGAGGTCCAGAGGGCGGCAACACAGAACAAGCCTTTTCTGTGGTGGCTCCCCATTTGTAGAATGCTCTCCCCAGGGAGGCTTGCCGGGAACCTTCACTGCGTATCTTTAGGTGTCAGGTGAAAACGTGCCTCTTCAACCAAGCCTTTGACTGAGTAAACAATCTATAGCCTTTTAAATGTGTTTGGGGGGAAATGTATTGGTTTTTTGTTATTATGTTATGTATTTTGTGTTTTCATTTTGTGTTTTTATCTTGTAAACTGCCCTGTGATCTTTAGATTAAGGGAGGTATGATCTTTAGATTAAGGGAGGTACATGAATTTAATAAATAATAATAATGTTTTTCCCCAAAAAATGTGTACTAGGCAGAATTGAAAACAAAATGTATATATTAAGAGAAATTTCCTTTAGAATGCTGGAACTTAGCATGTATATACAATAATACAATTTTGTCTACCTAATGATCTAGACTCATTAAGAGTATTTTCACAGCTAAAATACACATCTAAGATTTAAAACGTTCTCTTCTACTAAAAAGAGTTTCATTACCAAATTTCCTTGAATTGTGTTTTGAAAGTCCAGTGCTTTACTGTTTTTCAGTACAGGACTAAATATTAAGAGAGAACAATTGATTTGTAGCAATGCCTGAGCATATGGAATAAATAGGCTTTGATAATTGGGGCATGATGAAGTTTCACAACTTAAGTTGTGAAAACCTGATCTTGCTGCAATTAGCAAAGCCTAACTGGAGTTAATAGACTCATTAGTTATTTGGGTAATGTATGAAGAGAAGCAATGAAGCCAGAGGGAATAATAGTTTTTGAAAGCACAGAAATTAAAGGGCTCTGTGCAAACTAAATCAATATTCTGAAGCAAGGACAGAGTCACTACTCACACAAGAGGTAAAAATATATCAGAAGCGTTTTAAGAATCTCCTCCTGATTGTTTCAGGGGTCAGCAAACTTTTTCAGCAGGGGGCGGGTCCACTGCCCCTCAGACCTTGTGGGGGGCTGGACCATATTTTGGGGGGGAAATGAATGAATTCCTATGCCCCACAAATAAGCCAGAGGTGCATTTTAAATAAAAGGACATATTCTGCTCAGGGCTGGATTGAGAAGGTGATTGGGCCGGATCCGGCCCCCAGGCCTTAGGTTGCCTACCCATGGTTTAGACCAGTCTCCCACAACCTGGTGCCCCCCAACCCTAATCCTCCATCACCCCCCACCAGAATTGCTGCAGAACCTGAGAGGGTATTATTGTTGGCAAGTTCCTCAGGGGGCCAGAGAACGTCATGACGTTTTCAGGGGCAGGGAGCTTATTAGTAAAAGCAGTGGCAGCAGCATATTCCCCCCCCCCCACTTCACTCATGACTGAGCTGCAGCAATTGGCAGACAGGTTGGTCGCCACATTCCCTCATTCTTCTCTAAATTAAAAACTCCCAATGTGTCCACTTTGCCAGTTGTGGTAGTTGTGTGTCGACTGAAGCCTGGGGAAATTCTTTTAAGCAAGTGGCATGCTGGGGCAAGAGAAAATGTGGCCACTGCTTCATTTTTACTGGTACCGTGCATGAAAATGAACTAATTTCTTCACACACTGAGATAGGGAAATAATTTATTCCTCTTAAAGCTCTAACCCCCACCCTCCCATCATCCCAGACCACTGGACCTGTTAGCTAGGGATCATGGGGGTTGTAGGCCACAACATCTGGAGGGCCACAGGTTGGGGATGTCTGGGTTAAACTTTTGGCTCAATAATAGAAAAATAAACCTAGCAACTCTTCAACAAAAATAGCATATAATAATTCTTTCCTAAAAGGGCAAAGGAGATAAGCAAAATTTCTAACTGGTTGAAATATATTTTGGGTGGTTTTTATGGAAATACACAGTGAACAGCAACTCTTGGAGAAACTGCCATAAAATTATGGAAAACACACCCCCCCCATCAAGATGTGCTCCACCATGATGGAGTGGATGTTGTGCTCAGCCCACCGGAAAAGGAGGGAGACTTAACTGAAGATCTTTCACTCTTGTGATTGTACTGAGGGATGCCCGGACATTGAGGTCCAGCTCCGAGGGCCTTCTGGAGGTTCCCTCGCTGCGAGAAGCCAAGTTACAGGGAACCAGGCAGAGGGCCTTCTCGGTAGTGGCCCCCGCCCTGTGGAACGCCCTCCCACCAGATGTCAAAGAGAACAACAACTACCAGACTTTTAGAAGACATCTGAAGGCAGCCCTGTTTAGGAAAGCTTTTAATGTTTAATAGGTTACTGTATTTTAGTGTTTTGTTGGAAGCCGCTCAGAGTGGCTGGGGAGGCCCAGCCAGGTCGGCGGGGTATAATTATTATTATTATTACTGGGAGCTCTACCACCTTCGCAAGACACCTGTCCTTTCTCCACTGCTGGTGGGTCTGAAAGCCCAACTTGACAACTCCCTCTCATTATGGGAGAAGTTCACCTATAAAATTCCCTTAGCTAAAAGCTTTCCGAAATAACAAGCTAAAAAAACCAAAAATGTAACAGGAAGCGACCAACCTCCACAAGGCAAGGATTGGGGCAACTCAGAATGCTCCTATCCAGAAGGCTCCTGATTTTACAGCCAACTGCCACACAAAATTAGGGGCATAAGAACCTCCTTGGGTCATTCAGGGTGTGCAGGACAGAAAGATGAATATATGGCATAAGGCACATTTTTCAGGAGTGGGACCTAATCTTTCTAGGGCCTTGAGGGGTGGGGGAATACATCAAAAGCATCCTTTTGAATGGGGCCCAGAAACAAACAGGTAACCAATGAAGATCTCATAAGTCTGGCAATTCTATAGTACATACTGTCTGCGCTACTCAAAAATCTGGCCACAGCATCTGGGACCAACTGATGTTTCCATAAAGTCCTGAAAGGCTACCACACATAAATAAATTACTGAACCGCACTCCAATTTATTAGGTTTGTATCCCACTTTTTGATTGGAGTTGCTAGCATAGCTTACAAGAACCAAACACAAATTCCATTAAAAATCTTACAAGTCAAAAATAGAGAACCAAAGCAATGTGGTAATATTTGGAGTGGGGGGGGGGGAGAGCAGAGAGACAAACAGAAAGCATTTTCTCCAATATTGTAATCCCGTTCTGGAGGTGAGTTCTTGATCGTGGCGAGAATGTGCATGAGGAGCATGGGCCCATCTCAAGCATACCACTCATCTTCCAGCCACTGGCACAGATTTTTTTAAAAAACAGAATTAGATGAATGTGTGGAGGATAGCCACATCCATGGAAACCAGCCATAACAGCTAAAACAGAATCTCCACGTTCAGTGGCTGTACACCTCCAGCAATTAATTTTGGGGATAAACATCAGGAGACAGCTCTCACAATCATGCTTTTGCTTGCATGTTTCCCAGAAAGACACTGCTGGTCACTTCTGGAAACAGAATGCTAACTAGATGGACTCTTGCTCAGATCCAGCAAGAATTTTTGTTTTGTTTTTGCCATTCTTTAATTCTCCCCGTTGCAAACACAAGATTGCCTAGCTGAGCCTGCATGATTTGCATTCAGTTCTCAGTTGAATTACACAATAATCTGATTAACTGCTCCCATTTTTAGCCTATTATTAGTACGCTTTGATCTTCTATCTGAAGAAACTGTACCAAAGTGTTATATTCTACGTGCCTCATTACCTTGGAGATTGGAGTCATGATCACAGTTACTGGGGAATGATCCCAGAGGAAGGCAGGATGCTTGAGGAAGGGGCTATCAATGCATAAACAAGCCACACGCCACAGAGTTTTGCTTCTACAAGCTAACAAAACTGGGACCGTACTAGAGAATATTCCCAAGGCACGCCTGCGCAGAGGCTTCCACCACACAAGCAAAGAAGGCAGCAGACCCAGACTGTGCCCTGTGTGGGGCTAACCCTGATGATTCCCAAGTCTGACTACAGAGGGCAAGGAAGACATTAGCAGGCTGTACAAGAAAGCTATGTGGTCTTTGAGAGGAACAGATGCAGTAATTAATGCATTCAAAGACTGACTGGAGTGGGCCAGCACACTCTTAAGCACAGTTCAAACAAAATGTGAACAGGCTTGCACAAGTCTTGGGCTCATGTTCTTCATGCCTCTCCCTTCCGCAGCCAAGAGGCGATGGAAGCTTTTAAACAAATGGACTCAAATCCCCATGCTGCCTGAACTCACAGAACCATTATCAGATTGTAATTAAAACCCAGTTATTAAGAATAAACCAGGAACAAACTATGGTTTCAAATTCTGGTTTGTTCTCACTAGAGTTTAAACCAAGACAGATGTCATTACTTGCCATAACTTGGGTTTGCTTAAAGCTTTAAACAAACCACAGTTTCCCGAGTTAAGGCATGTCACACTCCCCCCTCACACACACATCTTGAGAAACTTATAAATCTGTATGGAATCAGGAGATAAGCTATGGTCCGTCTTCCCATAAGTCTCATGCATCAAACAATTACGGGTACCTACCCACTCCATCATTCAACCCACCCCATAGTGGCCTTATTACTTCAAGTGTTCATAGGAAGCCACCTGAAAATTGGAACTATAAATGCCTTTTAAGCTCATCTCACCACCGCCACAGACACTTATACCTAAAAACCCCAAACACATAAAAACCCAAAATTAATACTAGCAGAGTTCTTCTAATAGACATTTAGTACAATGAAAGTAGACAAGAATGTGAGGTGCACATCCTAGGCCTGTTAACAATTTCCTTGAATATGTCACAATCCATCCAGTTTTTACAGTACTTATAGAACAAGACTTTTAAAATCCAAATATGCTGTGTGGAAACATTTTGACGTAGCCTTTAATGAAAACACTGCTGCCGTTTACTTGACAGAAACCAATCAGTCAAACTACAGTCAAGCTGTTATAAGCAGAATGCCTGCAACATGTCAGCTGACAGTGAGTTGTCTTTGGACCCCAGAAGAACAAGCTGTGGTGTATAATTAAAGGTTTTTGAGGCACGGTCTACTCCTGACAAATGCTCTCCACACACCCAGAAAAGCTAATAGCCAAATGATATATTTCAGCCAGGGAATCACATGCTTAAACTCTCTTAAGTAAGCCAGCACAGATGGGCATTGTCACAGGGGTCTAGGTAGAACTCTAAATGGATATGATCGTACACATCTGTCCAACAGCATCTGGCTACTGTTAGAGAGAATCTCTGTTTTAAAGCAAGAAAGTTGAGTGCCACTTGCTTTGCTCAGAGAGCAAGTAGAAAACACAAAAACAGTGAGTTCACATACCTTGAATACCTTGGATGGGGAAACCCAGCCAGATCGGCAGGGTATCAGTAATAAAATTATTATTATTATTGTTGTTGTTATTATTATTAGGAGAAATAGATGTTGCTGTCAAAGAGCACAAGAGAAGCTCCAGCTACAGTATGTTAAAGTTCTAAGATGGCAAAGTAAGGAAGTTTGCAACTAGTGTTAAGATCCCAGGTTGTGCCACTCTCCTTCTGATCAAGGTGTGAGTCCATGAGAAAAAGCTGAAGTATGTGAGGCTTTTTCATTTCAGAAAAGAAACACTCAGCTAAGGAGGGCATGCTAGCATTCTGTGGAGGCAACCCACTTCTGGTTTACCTTGAAAAAATCTAACTTGAGAAGCACTCTGCCTCTTAAGCAGTTTTGTTTTGGCTACAGCAAGAACTTCAAAGGAAGTCCAGGATGCCTGCTCAGGTCTCTCCAAAAGATTTGTTGAAATGCAACAGCCAAGTTCTGTTTGTTGATCTGCAGTACTTCTGAAGACTGCCCATATAGTAGTAGTAGAAGGCAAGAAAGAGGGGTAGCCAGCAAAGAACAAAAATCTTCAATATATAGTGTTTGAAAAAACGTATATTAACTGAATTTCATTTCATTTTTATTTTCTAACTATTTATATACAACTTATCTGCTTTCATCTAAGCGGTGTGCATCCTGCTTTAATGAGTGTCCTGCAAGGGCACTATATAATTTTAAAAACTTTTATTGGAGTCCTCAGAAAGAAGCAGGGTTAAACTTCTTGTCACCTTTGCCAACACCTAGGAGAAAAAGAAACCGAAAATACTCCTCATCGCATGAAGGACTCTCTGAAGGCTTGGAATTTGTCAATATCATGATTCACTTTACTGCAACAAACACAGCGCCTCTTCCTGTCAAAGAATAAAGAAGATTAAACTGTATTTCTTAGCTTTCCCAGAAGGCATGCTTTCCAGTTGCTCATTGAAACAGAAGGACCTCCTATGATGTCCTTCTGAAAATGAAGCTAGCGTTCATTTACAACACGCTCTTTGGCATTTTTGTTAAAAGTTAGGGTGACCCCATGCAAAACAAGACAGAACTGCTACAGCTTTAATAGTGGTAGAGAAGAGAGCGTGCCAGCCAGCACAGCTTCTCAGCATTATCCAAATTTACTCTCTCACACACTCAAGAACCCTGGTTTGGTTTGGTTTTTTGCATCTGGGTAACCCTAGTTAAAAGTACTACTCAAACTAGTTCCCACCTAATAAACATAATTATTTTATATTATTTCAGAATTGTGGATACCCAGAAGTAGAATAAAAAATATTGGGCTTAGGAAGTAATGATAGCAGGCTGCACTAGAGTTCCATATCAAAATGAGTTATCAAAACTGTCTCAATTTTGAAAATGCAGCCTTTGAAAAAGGATGTGAGGTGAGCTTTGGGGATTTTTTAGGTCAGTCAAATTGAATGAGGGAGATACAAATAATAGTCTTAACAAGTGGAAAACAAAGAACTAATATTCATTTTTTTGTATTTATGAAGCAGGCAATGCTACCATTTGTGCTGCACAGTCAAGAGAGAACTTCAAAAGGTGATGCTTTCTTGCAGAATTGATTGTCTGCTAATTTAAACATCTGGATATAGCACCAGTGGATAGGCATCAGTAAAACCCACAGTGAAAGTTGAACTGAAGGTCAACAGACAGAAGCCATACAAAATGAATATTCCAAAACAAACTCTGCATATTTGATAATAAAGTTTATTTTTTTAACGCACACCAAAAGGTTTAGAAACCTGGTGGTGCTTCTGTGAACAGAGCAATAATCAAAAAAGGCCATTATACTTACAATGAAAGGTATTTCTGGATCCCGAAAAAGCTGCCAAGTTGGGTTTAGGTTTGGCGCCACCTGGCGGTCAACAGGCAACATTGCAAGCTTGCCAAAATAATTCTCAGCTAGGGCGAAAGTGTTCATCTGGAAATGATAAAGGAATGTGGAAGGTGGTGATGCGGAAGGTAAAGGAACTAGAACTACAGAGAAATTCAAGGAGAGGTAGAATGAACAAGGAATTAACCATCCTGGAAAAAAAGGTGAACACCAGGAGTCTCAGGAATAAATGACTGCTTTCTGCAAGGCAAAATAAAAAACTGAAGAAGGAAGGAGCCAAGACAGCAGCATCCTGTTTGGTTTGTTTATTTTTGCAAGCTTGCAATGTTGCTTATTGACCACCAGGTGGCGCCAAACCTAAACCCAACCTGGCCACAGCTTTTATGGGGCCTCCAGAACAAATTTATATCAAGAAGAACTGGAAAGTGCTAGTAAAATCTCATACGGAGTCCTGTGTTCAGAATTGGTCAAGTAAGATGCAGAAAGAATTCAGTGGAAACCTATGAAGATGATACAAGCCCAAGCTGTTCATTTTAATGGAAAACCTCAAAGAATAACGACAGGCGCCTGTTAGGGACACTTGTGATCCAGCCAGAAGAGCCTGGATAGGTTTAGATGAGAAGAAAGTACACAGCAGTTTCCACACACCAAACATATCTAGATCAGAACCATCTATAAAATGTAGTTCCTCCCCAAGGTCTCACAGATGAAGGTTTATCTTAATTCTGCTGCAACCTGGAAGTGCAGAAACTGAGCTTAGGACTTTTATCGATGCAAAGCTACCGTAGGTTGAAACTTCTTCCATTTTATAAATTATATATATATATGTGTGTGTGTGTGTGTGTGTGTATTATATATATATATAAGGTACAGAACAGTTTGTTTCTCCTGCCCACTGAAGATATAGGCATGAAACAGTTTGATCTGGTTGAAGATTTAAAACAACATTAAGACAGGCTGTTCTATTGAGGGGAGCTCATTAATACAGGAAATTATCTACAGCTGGCTTGTAAATAAAAAGTCACTTGCTTATTTGTATTGAAAGGTAAGAATTGCCTCTAGGACTAGGTGAACTGGAAGTTTTTATAAACTGGGTAAGAAAGAATAGGTCCTCATTTTTTATGCCCCTCATCTGCATGGGCAGGAAGATGCTACGATTATTTGTGGGCGACTCTTTCCCCACAGGCCTTCAAAATGAAGAAAGGGCAGGTGCCTGTTAGGGACCCATGTGTGATACAGGGTTCTCTTGCCATAGGACAGCTTGTTCTGCTGCGCTGACGGATGAGATCAAACAAAATGTTCCCACTCCTCTAGCCACTTCAAGCCCTTGTTCCAGGTCTTCGCTTGAAAGGAAAGTATGGCTACACATTTTGCCCAGTTCAGATGCAAGAGCAAACTATGGCTTGATCAAACAAGGAAGGGAGGCAATGTGAATATGCAGGAGCAAGAAGGGAGGGGAAGCACACAGGGCAGGGGTCAGCAAACTTTTTAGTCCACTGTCCCTCAGACCTTGTGGGGGGCTGGACTATATTTGGAGGGGGAAGAGAACAAATTCCGATGTCCCACAAATAACCCAGAGATGCATTTTAAATAAAAGCAAACATTCTACTCACGTAAAAACATGCTGATTCCTGGACCATCCACAGTCCAAATTTAGAAGGCGATTGGGCCAGATTTGGCCCCCGGGCCTTAGTTGCCTACCCATGACATAGGGCATGCCCGGACTTGTCCACATCACATTTCATGTCAGTCTCATTTACTCATCACAAATTACTGCTTATTTTTCATAGGTTGTCCCTCTCCTCCTAGAACTGAAAGGCACTCGGGAAGCCTAAATTTGTGTGATTGTTTCAGTGTGCTAAAGAAGCGGGGAGAAGGCTTAGTTCCTTTGGTATCCGGCCATAACAATACAGTTTACTAACTTCATAACAACACATTATAACAAACTTGCAATTACAGTTATCTATAATCCTAGTTTGTTTCCCTATGGTTTAGAGAAACAAACTAGGATCAGAAATCAGTTTATGAAGTTTGCTTGCTCCCAAAACCAATTATTTGCTTGAGATCATACATAACACAACTAACCATGGTTAGTTGAAAACAGAGTTTGGAAGCTTTTGCAGACCATCTTGATTACTTCAAGAGTCTGAAACAGGACACTTCATGAAGAGACATGAACAAGTACTTAAGGTATTTCCATAGCAACTCCAAAGCTGAAATCTGCTGCATAGACAAGTTGTCTTGAATGATTAGGATGGGATATGTATGCAACTTCAATAGGAAGAATGCAGCACTCCCCCTGAAGACACAGGCCCACTGAGCGTGCTCCTAGACTTGTCCCTAAGCATGGATGCTCAGGTTTCTGCAGTGGCCAGGAGTGCAAGTGTGCAGTTACAGCTTGTGCACCAGCTGCACCCATTCGTGGAGATGTCTGACTTGGTCACAGTGACACATGCCTTAGTTACATCCCATTGGATTACTGTGACGTGCTCCACATGGGGCTGCCTTTGAAAAGTGCTCAGAAACCTCAACTGGCTCAAAGAGCTGCTGCAGCCAGAATGCTGACCGCAGCTGGTTAGAGGGAGCATATGACTTACTCAGTATAACAACTCCATTGGCTACTGGTCTGTTTCTGGACACAATTCAAAGTGCTGGTTAGAGTTGGGCGATATCTGGTTTTCAACATCATGATATATCAACTAACTGGTCATTGTGATAATCATTGTGATATAGTGATATATTATGATGTCTGAAATAACACTGAAAAGGGCTGAAAAAGGAGCTGGGGTGTGCAGGGAGGGAGGAGCGACCAGGAGGAAGGGAAGGAGGCTGCTTGCTTGCTCAAGCAAAGGCGCTTCTGCCCACTCCCTCCCCAGTCGAGCCTCAGCCTTGGCAGAGAAAGCCTAAGAAAGTGCTCCATGTGCCTGCTGGCCTGCGCATCTGCCTCCGCCCGAGCAAGCAGGGTAGGCTGCTTCTTCCCTCCCAGTTGGTCATTCTGCCTGCAACCGACCGGCAGGAAGGAGGCAGCCTAGCCCACTTGCTCAGGTGAAGGTAAATCACAGAGCACGCAATCTGAGCGGGCAAGACATCGCAGCTCCCCACCTACCACCAGCACAGTGCAGACAGGCAGCCTGCTGGCGGCAGCCAGGGAGCCGTGAAGTATTGCCAGCTCAAGAAGTCTGAAGCCAGTATTGCAATCTGAACTTCATACCAGTTTCAGACAATGAACTGAAATATCGCCCGGTTCTAAGTGCTGGCTATGGCATATAAAGCCCTACATGGCTTAGGTCCAAGCTACCTGAAAGGCCATATTCCCTCATACAAACCTTCCCAGGCTCTGAGATCTTTAGGGGAGGCCCTTCTCTTGGTCCCACCACTCTCGCAGACATGCTAGGTGAGGACGTGGAAAAGGGCCTTCTTGGTGGCTGCCCCCAGGCTCTGGAACAACCTCCCTAGAGCAGTTAGACTGGCTCCCTCCTTGTTCTCCTTCCACAAGCAGGTGAAGACATTGTTTCATTCTTGCTGGAAGGTTGGTGCCATGCTGTTTTTACTGTAATTATTTCTACGTTCTAAACCTATTTTACATGTGTATATAGTTCTATTAATTCTATTGTTTAACTGTTATTTAATTGTTTTCTCAATGTTTTAAATGATTCTTATTTTTATCTGAAAGCTGTTTTGAGTTCCATCAGGGAAAAGGTGGGGTATACGTAAATGTATAATAATAATGAGCCCGTGAAATGCACATCAAAATGACTACATTGCTGACACACTAGGTATTGTTTTTCATTATTTATTAAATTTGTATACCACCCTTCATCCGAAGTTCTCAAGACGGTCCACAGCATAAAATTACAAAATAAAAACAAGAGCAAAACAAACCCATACCCCACAAAGACATCTAAAAAGACATAGAATGTCAATCCGCCAAAGCCCTGGTTGAAGAGAAATGTTTTCACCTGGTGCCTAAAGATGTATAATGAAGGCGCCAGGCAAGACTCTCTGGGGTGAGCATTCCACAAACAGGCCCGTTCTCATGGAGGAGGCACACAAATAAAGGCCTCAGGTGATTATCACAGGGTCCAAGTTGGTTCACACGGGGAGAGACAGTCTTTGAGATATTGTAGTCAGTGCTTTTTTTTCTAAAAAAATGTTTAGGGATACTCTCATTTTGACTCAAGAAAACCAGCATTTTATAGTTCAAATTGGGGGGAATAAATACAGTAAATGGACAAAAGTACAAAGATTCACAAAATGTTTAGGGGTATGTGTAACACTGTGTCCCCCCAGAAAAGAAGCACTGATTGCAGTCCTAAGCTGTTTAAGGCTTTATGTGTCAAAACCATCACTTTGGCTTGGGCCAAGAAACTGATTGGCAGGTAGAAAGCTCACGTTTGGGGCACATATAGTCCAATACACTTCTAGTTGGCAGAAAAGTCTGAAAATGGGCACACACAGTACAAGAAAGTCTAGATAGGTGACTAAAGCTATGTTTGCAGGCTTTTTCAATGGTGTTTCAGATATACATGATTTCACTTAAACGCACAGTACCTTAGAACATTACCCCTGAGTGCCATTTCCACAGCTAGCAAGGACAATCCTAGGTCAATCTCTCTCTCTCTATCATAAAAACGCATTATCTGCAAAATTTCTGAAGCCAGAGGAAACCCCTGCGCCCACATCCCAGGAGTGAAGCTCTATGTTCTGGCTATTAAATGAAGAAGGAAAAGCACTCTGCATGTACTCAGAGGCATTTATTAGTTTTCCTCTTCAAAGTTCCTGCTTTTTGTCATGAAGAACAGGGTCTAGAGCCGCTCACTAATTCAGCCCGGCCCTCCAGTGTACCTGGAGCGTTTCTTCTGCCCAAGGGAGCAGCTCAGAGGCTCCTGAGTGACCAGCACTGTCTCCAAGACCCTTTGATACCATTTCCCCCTATTTTACAAGAGGATCACAATTAAGACCATAACTTTAATGCTGCTGATTTCTATTTAAAAATATCTTATTAAAATAAATCAGCTAGGGTTCAATTTGTTTTCCCACATGACAACAACAGCTAAGGATCATGTAAGATATTAAGCAGAAACTGCACAACCCCTTGAAGATTTCCATTTTTAAAAAAAGTCAGGTTGGAAATACATACATTATGTATCACATACTGGTCATGAGAGATTTAATGGGAGATGAGTTACAATACAGGATTTCTGGTACATTCCCCAAGCATCATTAATTGCTTAATTAATTAATTGTGTCCAGATGTCACACAGACCCCCCTGGTTGAAATTATAAATTTGTCCCTTGGCACGGGGACATTCCCAGGGGAACTGAAGGAAGCAGTGGTGTGTCCGCTCTTAAAGAAAACTTCACTAGATCCTTTAGACCTATCCAATTACTGCCCAGTTTCAAATCTTCCATATCTGGGTAAGGTAATTGAGAGAGCTGTTGCTGAACAGCTTGGTAGGTTTCTGGAGGAAACATCGGCTTTAGATCCATTTCAGTCCAGTTTCTGTCCTGGTTTTGGGACCGAGACGGCTCTGGTTGCTCTAACAGACGATCTTCGTAGACAGCTGGATCGAGGCGGGTCAGGACTGGTGATCCTTTTAGATTTGTCAACAGCCTTTGACATGGTCGATCATGATCTTCTGGACCACCGCCTTGCAGACGTGGGGATACAGGGCATAGCCCGTAAATGGCTGTGCTCTTTTATCTCTGGTTGGGGACAGAGGGTGGCACTAGGGAGGGAAATGTCGTTGCGCCACCCCTTGGTGTGTGGAGTGCCGCAGGGCGCAATCCTCTCCCCGATGCTTTTTAACATCTTTATGCGTCCCCTTGCCCAGATTGTCCGGAGCTTTGGGCAATATGCTGATGACACTCAGCTCTATCTGCTGATGGCCACACCGACTCGGCCCCAAACACACTGACCAGATGCTTGGAAGCTGTGGCTGGATGGTTTCGTGGGAGCCGATTGAAAATAAATCCTTCGAAGACAGAGGTCCTATGGCTGGGTCGGGATGGCATGGGGATGAGGGACCAACTCCCTTCTCTTGCGGGGGCCCAATTAGTGCCATTGCCTTCCGTTAAGAATTTGGGTGTAATCCTTGACGCCTCCCTTTCCATGGAGGTGCAGGTTACAGCAACAGCCAAGGCAACATTTTTCCACCTTCGCCGCATCAAGCAGTTGGTCCCTTACCTTTCCCGCCCTGACCTGGCCACAGTGATCCATGCGACGGTCACCTCCAGGCTTGACTACTGTAATTCGCTCTACGCGGGGCTGCCCTTGAAGCTGTCCCAGAAACTCCAGCGGGTGCAGAATGCTGCAGTGAGGCTCCTCACGGGGTCTCTGCCATGGGAGCATATTCACCCAGTGCTTTTCAAGCTGCACTGGCTCCCGGTGGAGTACAGGGTCAGATTTAAGGTGCTGCTTTTGACCTTTAAAGCCCTTCACGGCCTAGGACCCTCGTACCTACAGGACCACCTCTCCCGGTATGCCCCACAGAGAGCCTCAAGGTCCATAAATAGCAACACCCTAGTGGTCCCGGGCCCTAAGGAAGTTAGATTGGCTTCAACCAGAGCCAGGGCCTTTTCAACCAGAGCCAGGGCCTTTTCAAGTTAGATTGGCTTCAACCAGAGCCAGGGCCTGGTGGAACGCTTTGTCTCATGAGACCAGGGCCCTGCAGGATCTGATTTCTTTCCGCAGGACCTGTAAGACAGAGTTGTTCCGCCTGGCCTTTGGCTTGGAGCCAATTTGATTCCCTCCCTTTTCTTTTTTCTTTTCCTTTCTCCTCCTGCGATGAGGCTACATTTTATTATTTTAATGTTTCAATATTTTAATGTTGTATTTTAATTTTGTTTTTAAGTTGTAATCATTCAACTTATTTTTATTATTGCTTGTTAGCCGCCCTGAGCCCGGCCTTGGCTGGGGAGGGCAGGGTATACATAAATATTATTATTATTATTATTAATGATGGCATGGTTTTTCAACAAATGGCTACGGGGACTTTAGTTGGCCTTTAATACTAACAGGCCTGTTTGTGAATTATGGCAATGGATTCACTGGACCTTAAACTGGCTAAGGTCAAATCAGAAGGGGGAAACCCAGGTGCCTAGTGGCTTAAGTCTCAGGTGTCACCACTTAAGAATATGAAATATATATTTCAGCTTTATTTTGGAGGAGGCATGGGGGTCCTTTTATGAGGTCGTTGAACAGGCGTGTCATAAAGGGAATCAGGGTGTCTTTCAATTTCTTGCAGAATTCTGCTGTAAAGCCATCTGGGCCCAGGGCTTTGTGTGGTTCTACATTTTTGAGGACAGTCTCTTTTTCCTCTGGGGTAATAGCTGTCCATAATTCTTGTTCCTCTGCAGTTAGGGTTGGCATGGTCAGTCCTGCCTAGACCTTGTGCCATGGCATCCAGACAGGAATGTGAGATTGGTGTTGCCTGGGTCTTTGTCACCCCATGTTTCATACAGGCCTTCGTTTTTTAGCATTTTTAGTACAGTGGTATCTCTGCTTACGTACTTAAATTGTTCCAGAGGTCTGTTCTTAACCTGAAACGGTTCTTAACCTGAAGCACCACTTTAGCTAATGGGGCCTGCCGCTCCACCGCCGCCGCCACACAATTTCTGTTCTCATCCTGAAGTAAAGTTCTTAACCCGAGGTACTATTTCTGGGTTAGCGGAGTCTGTAACCTGAAGCGTCTGTAACCCAAGGTACCACTGTAGTCTATAGGAGTCTCTGCTGCCTCTTTTTTTGGCTTCCTTCAGAGGAAGGTTGTCCAGAGGATTTGGGGGTGAATGTCTTGGAGAGGTATCTCTGGTCTTTAGGTTGAGGTCACCTCCTAGAATTGTTTCCCCTCTGATGCAGGAGATGAGTTTATTTAGTCTTTTCTGGAAAAAATCTAACTGTTTTGAGTTTGGGGCCAATTGTCAATTTAGTTTTGCCATCTAGTGCTCCCCCTAACAAAGACGAACCTGCCTTTTTTGTCCTTCATTATTGTTGTAGTTTTAAAATGTAGGTGCCTGCTAAGCACTATGGCTCCTTCACTCTTATGCAGTACCTTAACACCACCAATAACCATGGCTGAAACTAGTTTGTGGGGAAATTAATCATTTACAGATTTCAACAACTATTCACTGAGTTTCACAGTCAATGACTCTTTTAGTATCACTGAGGTTTGGATTTCTCACTTCCTGCCCCCCAGAGACAAAGCAGGCCCCCCCTAACGTATGCACTGCCTGGCAAGGGTCTGTTTCATCACTGACTTTGTTCCTCCATTTAAAAAACAACCAGGGTGTCTGCTTGTCGCAAACCCTCCCCTCCTGCCTGCAACACTCATTCTGTGTCCCAGCGCAAGACATAGCCTGGCACCATCTTTGAAAGGGGCAGACTCAGACTCCTGTGTACAGTACTGCTAGGTATCACTAGCAACTAGTATCAGGTCAAAGGAGCCCCTCCCCACTCTAGAGACACTTAAAAGACAGCTGGAGGAGGGAAGGAGAGAGAGAAGGGAAGAGAAAATGATAGTTCCTATTACATCACTTTCAACAACATCATTTTCTGGATGAATAAAAAACAAAAACCTGTCCAGTAGCACCTTAGAGACCAACTAAGTTTGTCTCTAAGGTGCTACTGGACAGTTTTTAAAATTTATTTTGACTGCGTCAGACCCACACGACTACCTACCTGAATCTAGAATCGTTTTCTGGAAACAGAAGTGCCAACTGATTTCTGATAATGTTTAAGGCAGAAAAGATTTCACATCACACTTGCGCAACTCTATTAGCCTTTGTTATACTAACATGGAGGGGGGAACTTTTTCAGAAGCCACAAGAGACAGCCAATAGGAAGGTGCCATAGCAATAGAATAGAACAGAAGGGCAGAGAAGTCAGAGGCATTCTCCAACACCATCATTTACCTTACATAAGACCTTTGCATTTAGGTAAAAAACCACTGCAGATTTTGGACAGTTATTTAGAAAAGTAGACAATTAAACTTACACCTCTAGAATATGACTACCATATGATTTAAGGTATATAGCCCTAGCTCCCAAAGGGTGCTGTGGGATTACCTAGGGGAGTGCTAAGAGGCATGGGGCAGCAGGGGGGCACTGTGGTGAGCCCCACCCGAGTGAAGTGATCACTTATTTTGATCTTGGGGAGGGCAGCTGCTAAGCCACTGGATACTGCAGAACCTCCTCTATGATTTGAGAGCAGAAGGAAGCTCCCTGCTAGGGTTTTCCAGCTCATGCCACACACAACTCTGAGAGAGAGAGAGAGGCGTGTGCATTTCTGCATGCAGGTGTCTCCTGCTCTTAGGTTCACGCACACACAGTTATAAAAGCAACAAACACTTCACACTTCCTTTGGATCCCTTTTAGGATTTGGTTAATCACTAAAATAATACTTATGCTACTGTGATTAACAGAGGCAAAGAATTTACCTTCATCAGCTGCTCCGATAAAAATGAAATAACGCTGTTACCAAGGTGGCAGTTATAGAGCTTTGTGGGGGGTGTATGACTTTGGGTAAAGTCACATTGGAATACCTCTTTTATCAGTAAACAGCTAACTAATGTAATATAGGAAGAAGCAAATGCCTCATGGGAGTATTTTTCTCATGTGAAGAGATTGCTAATTAGGAGGTCACTATTGCATTTTAATCTAGGTAAAAGCAATTTAGACCTACAGTCTCACAGTCAAGATGGCATTTATTTGCTAGCTAATCAGCAGATATTTGCCCAAGTGATAACTTACATTGTTGATGGTAGGCAACAGTAAAATTTAAAAGACAAGTTACTGCATGATAAATGAAAACTGCTGACAAGATCAATATGTAATTAAGTATTCCAAGAGTCACAGATCTAGAGTTGTCTTTCAGTTGGGTACTTGATCAGAGCAAATAACTTGCCAGACCCATGGCCCAAGCCACCCTTTGGTACATATGTGTGTGCAGGCAGACATGCAGGTACATTAGTTCTGCATATCAGCAAACCTAAGCTAAAATAAATAAATAAATACAGCCAGGATGTGCAAGGGCTAGCACTGCAGAATCAAAAGCAATACTGTGTTCACATAAAGAGAAGCAGGTCAAAATGAAGAAGAGTTGCACAAAGTCTAACTACCTTCTGATGCGCTCCAACTTGGTCCTTTGTCAAGTTTAGCTTTCGTTTGGTTGGTGTTGTGTCCCCCCCCCCCCCAAATTCAGCCTATATTACATAAACTAGTGTGGTTAAGGACACATAAATCAGACTGTTACCCAAATACCAAGGAACCAATATATCATTAAATTAGGTCTTTGAAAGTCAGTGAGCAATCTTTATTAATGCAGGCCAATGTATTGTTGCAAATTAATTTTCAATGCAAAAGAAAAGCATGTCAAGGCCACTCAGAAAAACTAAAAAGAGGCAAATGAAAATAAAGAGGTATGCTACCATTCACTTTGAGAGGCTCTGCAACCCAAATCCATGTGCAACAAGTGCACAGCAAAGCATATTTATTGCACTAAACAGCCCGTTGCTGTGCAGAAATGCCCTTAGTCATGCACCTTTTTAAGAAGAAGAGCTTTCAACATGAAGTAACTCAAAATGTCTTATTTTAGAGTCAGACATTAAGGAAAGCTCTCCTCTTAGTTTCATGTAAAACAGAGTTTTAGGAAATAACTGAATTACCAACTACAGTTAAGCCCAAGGCGGAGACCTCCAAAACAATCTGTTTCCCTGTCATATAGAATTCTGTTGTTTTACCTCTTCCCACTACCCTCACTGTAGGAAAAACATCACTAGGATCATAGCAGTTGACTTTCAAGTACCACTCATTTAACAAGTCATCAAAAGTCACCTCTCTTAAACACAAAGGATTCCCTCAAGCCTCCCCAAAAGGCCAACCAAGCTTGTATACAAAAACCCACAATGAATTCATGGGCATAACTCAAGGGGGCAGCTGCCCTCCATCAATTAAATCAATAAAAATACTTAACTAAGGTTCTGCCCCCTAACATAAATCCTGGCTACGCCCATGAATGAATTCCAAAGAAGTACTACATCAGTAGGATCTGTCCTACATACACTTCCATAGGAAAATTCATGAACTTCTCACTAGACCCACCCTGACATGCATATTGTTTTACAGTGACAAAGCAAAGGGCTGCTTACTTGCCACATAATCAACTCTATGAACTTGAGAAGCAGTAAATTCATATTTCTCTTTCAAGTATGTAGGTAACCAGAGAGAACCTACAAAAAATTCAATGGGCAGAGAGGAATGCCTCCCTAACACACTTTGGCAAAGGGTACCTCATCACCTTTTTGCAGATAAATGGCTCATAAAGCATGCACTCCTCCTGTTCCCTGCTGTGGTGAGATTTGCAATCTGGTACAGAGAAAGAAAGATGAAGGAAAACAGTCTCCCTTGGGGAAAACCATACACTGTATTCTTTTCTTCTTCTTCTGGAGAAAGTGTTGCAGTGGCCACACTTAAAAGAATCCCATGGAGTTCAGCACCACCACAGTGGCAACAGGATAAAATGATGACCGGTCCTCCACCACAGAAATATGCACCTTTTATGTATAAGCTGATGGAAGGGACAATTCATTGCCCTAATCTTTTTAACTCTGCAGCTTTAAGAATGAGTTTGGACTGAAGGGAAGGGTGCTCAGCATCTCACCCCAAAGCAACGTCAAGTATGAACTGCATTTGGGAGGCAACAGGGAATCCCCGGCTTGTGGTGCAGATCCTCACATGAGAAATGCCTGCTTTTAAGAAAACAAAATTTGTAGAAGGGAGTCCCAGGCACTCCTAACAAGCCAGTCCCCATCCCTCTTCCTCCACTAATACAGCCTCTTCATGTGCAATATGTCCGTCCCTCACGAAAGGGATGCCTTGCACCTTAGCAGACAGGATATCCCCGCCACCATGACACTCGCACGGTGCTCGTCCGCCGCCTGCCGCCTCCTCCTCCTCTGCAGTGGGGAATGCCGGGCTCCTTGGCACAGGAAGCCCCCTGCCCAGCTCGGCCAGCCGGAGGGGCTTCCCTCTCGCGCGCACACACGCACCCCAGGCGCAATTCGGGGGGGGTGGATGCTCCGCTGTCACCCTGGACCCCCCCCTTTTGCAGGGCTCGGTAGTGCAATCGGGATTGGGGACCCCAGCGCCTCCCATTGCAGCAGGTGAGCACGTGCGCCTTTGCAGAGGCCGGGAGAGGCCGGGAGGTGGGGGGGAAGGAGGGGGGGCAGGAAACCCCCCGCCCCAAAGGAGCCACGTACCTGCTGCTGGGGCCGCCGCGGCCGCCCGAGAAGCCTAACGGGAAGCCGCTCTCCTCGGCTGCTGCAAGAGCAGCTGCAGCTCCGAAGGATCAGGCTAAGCGGCGCGCGAGCGAGCGCCGAGCCACACGCACGTGCGCGCGCCCTCTCCCTCCGAGGTCCAGGGTTCCAGCGCCACCACGCATGCGCCAGCCCCTTCTCCTCCACACTCCCGCCCCCGCCGCCTTCCCTCAGCCGACGAGCCCGCGCTTCCTTCTGCGGGGCGGGAGGGAAGGAGTCCCCCCCCCCGCCATTCCTCTTTCCCTCCCGCCCGTCGGTCGCCTTGGAAACAAACCCGCTGCGCGGCGGGCGGGGCGCTCCCGCGGGTCACGTGGTGGACTCTGGCGGCCCAATGGAGGCGGCGGGCGGAGGGCTTGGTAGTAATAGTAAGGCTGAGGAGAAAGGGGCGGGGCGAGGAAGGGGATTGGCGGTTGCCGAGGGGAGGCCTCGCCGGGGGGGGGCTCGCCTTCGCCTCAGGTTTAGGCGGGAAGAGAGGCCGGGAGGCTTCTCACTGTCCCACGACGCCCCCCCCCCGCCTGGCACCTGGAAGTCACAAAAGCTGTCAACATGAATAAAATAGCCAAACTGGTGCCACCATTACTTAAGCCCCACTACAAGGGTGGGGCTTTTGTTTCTTTCTTTCTTCTCTTTTCTCTGGCATGGAATATTTGTATGTTTACCCTCCCATCCCAAACGGGCCCTCATGTAATATTTATAAGTAATTAAATGAAACGAGGACTATTTGCAGTTGTCAACAGGTGTAAGAAAATCTGCCCACAGCTGACTCAAATTCTCTTTTTATTGAAGGTTGTTGCTCTTAGCAGCAAGTTTACTTACAAAGTCCTAATGTAAAAATTCAGAGCCTAGCAACAAGCTAAGCTAATTGCCACCAGCCCTCCGCCAGTGGGGCGGAGAATGGTGGGATAAGCCAGTGGTTTCCAACCCGTGTGCCATGGCACCCTGGGGCGCCTTGAAGGATGGCCGGGGGGCTGCGGGCAACCCTGGCCTCCCTCCCTCTTCCCTCCCTCCTCGGATGCCCTCTTGCCTCTGGCTGTTGCAGCAGCCCTGGCTACAAGTTCTGTGGGCAAAGGGTGCCCTTAGGGCTGGCCAGGGGGTGCTGGGTGCCAGGAGCTGAGGCGGCCTTGGAGGAAGGAAGCCAGCGGGCGAGGGAGCCCAGCCCTGGCTGGACAAGGGGGAGGCCAGGCAGGCAGGCAGTGCTGTGCTGGCCTGCCTTGTGCTTGCTGCATGCAAGGCCTGCCTGGGAGCTGAGGGTCTGGTGCTGAAGGGGAGACTCTGCCATGCAGGCCCAGTGGCGCCCGCTGCTGCCTCCCAAGGTGAGTAAGGTGCTGGTCTCACGCTCACCTTTGGCCAGTCTCTGTTGGGCTGCTAAGGCTGGAGCCACCCTCTTCCCAGGCCCCTGGGGGGGGGAGGCGTCAGGAAGCTCCTCTCTTTGGCGTGTCTCAACACAAGGGAGGGTGTTCAGAAAGGGGTGAGGGGCTGCAGGCGAGGGGTGACCTAACGCCTCCAGAGCCCCCTGGGGGAGCCGCAGAAAGAAGGTAGTTGGTCAGGGGAGCCGTGAACTCAAAAAGGTTGAAAACCTCTGCCCTAGAGCAAAACTAACTAGATGCCAGGTCTAAGGCCACAATCCTCCATTCAATTTATTGGGAGTACGGTAAATCTAACTGAATTTATCAGGACTTAATAGCTGATGAAAGCTTCCATACATAACTAGAATTTATATATTTATATTTCACTATCTTCTGCCAACCTAGCAGTTCGAAAGCACGTCAAAGTGCAAGTAGATAAATAGGTACCACTCCGGTGGGAAGGTAAACGGCGTTTCCGTGCGCTGCTGTGGTTCGCCAGAAGCGGCTTAGTCATGCTGGCCACATGACCCGGAAGCTGTACGCCGGCTCCCTCAGCCAATTAAGCGAGATGAGCGCCACAACCCCAGAATCGGTCATGACTGGACCTAATGGTCAGGGGTCCCTTTACCTTTATACATCACTATAGTGTTCTTGAAGCTACGAACATGAGTTTGACCAAACTGCGGGAGGCAGTGGAAGGCAGGAGTGCCTGGCGTGCTCTGGTCCAGGGGGTCACGAAGAGTCGGACACGACTAAACGACTAAACAACATGGATCACTAAGGGCATTGTGGTGTAAACCACTGAGCCTAGGGCTTGCTGATTGGAAGGTCAGCGGTTCGAATCCCCTCGGCGGTGTGAGCTACTATCAAGTAGATAAATAGGTGGGAAGGTAAACAGCGGTTCCGTGCGCTGCTCTGGTTTCGCCAGAAGCGGCTTAGTCATGCTGGCTACATGACCGAGAAAAACTGCAGACAAACGTTGGCTCCCTCAGCCAGTAAAGTGAGATGAGCTCCGCAACCCCAGAGTCATTCGCAACTGGACTTAACTGTCAGAGGTCCTTTACCTTTACCTTTTTATACATCACTAAACGAGTTTAATCTAAATGTTGAGGTCAGAAAAGGACAAAATCAAACAGGATTTGACTTTGGGGGGTGGGTCTGGTTGGAGTTGCTTTTAAGTAGAAGATTTGTCTCGTGATATAATCAAACTTTTTTCTGTAGCATGTTTTATTATCGCTTCATTATAAAATACATGAGTTGTATAAAGGGATCTAGTAATATAATGGACTTTGTTGTTACCATACTTCGGACAGTAACTGATACATACTGGATCCATTCAAATAACATAATTCTACAAGAGAAGTGAGAGACATCTAGAGAAACTGGTTTGGTTGCATAAGGAACTGAGATGTAAGAAGGCTATGTATAAGAAATGGAAGAAAGGAGAAATCAGAAAGGAAGAGTGTATACAAATAGCAAACAGTTGTAGGGAGAAAGTCAGATGGGCCAGAGCTCAGAATGAAGGTTTGCAACGACTTGGATGAAGGAATTGAGGGGATGCTCATCCAGTTTACAGATGACACCAAATTGGGTGGGGTAGCCAATGCCACAGAAGACAGAATTGGAATTCAAAATGACCGTAATAGATTGGAGAACACGTTCCAAACAAACAAAATGAATTCCAGTAGGGACAAATGAATGGTTCTGCACTTAGGCAGGAAAAACAAGCTACACAAATATAAGATGGGGGACGCTTGGCTTGCCAGCAGTACATGTGAAAAGGATCTAGGGGTCTTAGTAGACCAAAGGTTTGCCATGAGTCAACAGTATGATGCAGCAGCATAAAAAACTGTTATTCTAGGCAGCAACAACAGCATCAATGGTATAGTATACCATTCAAGGGAAGTAATTTGTTGTTGGTATCCGTCTTTCTCAAGAAACAATGGAGTCTGCCTCCGGGGGTGAAGTTAAACCACTGGAGAATAACAGCAGCCGCTTTGACTGCAGAGACCTGTAAATTGTAACTGCTGCCTTCCACATTGTTTCTTCTGTGTTAGCAGCACAAGCCTGGGTAATGTGTATGGAGGTCCTGGACTGGCCAGACAAGAAGATTCCCTGCCCTCCAATGCGGCCTGGCTGATGTGGTCCAAAAGAAAGCAGAGCAATACATTTGGCACCAGCTTGGCTGCGGGAGTTGCCAGAATGAGGTGTACAAGGTGCTATCCAACCATCTTAGGGATTGCACTCCGCATTTATGTAGGGTTTGCTCCTTAGGCTTTTCTTCTCCTGAAGATAATAATAATAATAATTTATTATTTGTACCCCGCCCATCTGGCTGGGTTTCCCCAGCCACTCTGGGCGGCTTCCACAAAGACCAAAAATACACTAAGATGTCACACATTAAAAACTTCCTCGAACAGGGCTGCTTTAAGATGTCTTCTGAATGTCAGGTAGTTGTTCTCTTTGACATCTGATGGGAGGGCATTCCACAGGGCGGGTGCCACTACCGAGAAGGCCCTCTGCCTGGTTCCCTGTAGCTTTGCTTCTCGCAATGAGGGAACCACCACAAGGCCCTCGGCGCTGGACCTCAGCGTCCAGGCAGAACGCTGGGGGTGGAGACGCTCCTTCAGGTATACTGGGCCGAGGCCGTTTAGGGCTTTAAAGGTCAACACCAACACTTTGAATTGTGCTCGGAAATGTACTGGGAGCCAATGTAGGTCTTTCAAGACCAGTGTTATGCAGTCTCAGCGGCCGCCCCCAGTCACCAGTCTAGCTGCCGCATTCTGGATTAGTTGTAGTTTCCGGGTATGGAAGGAATAGTCCCGCTCTATTCTGCCTTGGTTAGACCACAGCAGGAGTACTGTGTCTGCTTCTGGGCACCTCAGTTTAAGAAGGATATTGACTAGCTGGAATGTGTGCAGAGCAGGGCAACCAAGATGAAAAGGGTCCGGAAACCAAGCCTTTTGAGGAGCTGGGTATGTTTAGCCTGGAAAAGAGGAGATACATCTTAAAATACCTAAATGGCTGTCACATGGAGGATTGAGCAAGCTTTTTTCTCCTGCTCTGGAAGCTAGGACTTCAACCAATGGATTCAAGTTACAAGAAAGGAGATTCCAACTAAACTTCAGGAAGAACTTTCTGACAGTAAGGACTGTTCGACATTCAGGAGGTGGTGGACTCTCCTTTCTTGGAGATTTTTCAGCAGATGTTAGGTTATCTGTCATGGAGACTTTAGCTGAGATTCCTGCATTGCAGGGGGTTGGACTAGATGACCCTCGCGGTCCTTTCCAACTCTAGAATTCCATGATTCTAACAAAGCAATGTCTGTTGTTTTGTGCAACTTACATGCATGTTTTAGAGTCTGGCTAGCATATTATTAATTGACACAGGGCATATTGGCACACCATGGGGAATGGCAGAAGCTTTAAAAGAGCTGCATTTTAAAATGCTAAAATGTTGCCTGCTTGTTCATATATGCACACTGGGCAGATTGCATAACCATGCAGAGAGAACAGCTGCAAGATTAGATGGTACAGCTTAGAGATTACGTTGATTCAGCAGATTGCCTTGTGGCTGTCTGAGAAAGATTACACCATTGGAGTAAAGAATACCCGTTTACACAGGGTAAGCTCCAAACTAAGTAGAAAAAACTAACTCAATACAAAATTACATTAAAAAGAGGGGTGGGGATAAATTGTCACAATCTCATAAAATTTGATATATATATATTTCTGAGTACCACATCAACCTCAGATTTCTAAACTGTTTTTGCTTTGTGTGTATTGCCTATGATTAGAAGTAGTTTTTGAATAAGTTAATTCAGTTATATGTTGTTCCATAATCAAAGCTTTACAAGTATATAGTAGGGAATGGAAGGAGCACTGGGTTGACTGAATACAGTGGTACCTCAGGTTACATACGCTTCAGGTTACATACGCTTCAGGTTACAGACTCCGCTAACCCAGAATATTACCTCGGGTTAAGAACTTTGCTTCAGGGTGAGAACAGAAATCATGCAGCAGCGGGGCAGCGGCAGCGGGAGCCCCATTAGCTAAAGTGGTGCTTTAGGTTAAGAACAGTTTCAGGTTAAGAACAGACCTCCAGAACGAATTAAGTACTTAACCCGAGGTACCACTGTAATGTGATGAAGGAATGTGCTAAACTGGTGCTTGGCTGTAGTTATGAACTGGATGAAAGCAAAAACAAACAAACAAAAAACCCTAACGCTCAGTCCAGATGTGACTAGGCATTTTAAAATGGTGGTTACTCAGTCTGGATTAGGGGGGATGCAACTTTATATGGTCATACTTTTCCTGAAGGATCAGGTGTGCTACCTCTGGGTACGTTACTGCCAGTCAATGGAGGCACAAGTTAGCTCTCGGGCACAGGGTGCCTTCCATCAGCTTCAGCTAATGGCACAACTGCAACGCTTATCTGGGTGAGGATAAGCAGTTTTAGTTGTCTATGTTCTGGTAACCCGTAGTTAGATAACTGCAATGTGATACATGGAGCTGCCTCTGAAGCAGCAGCCTGATCACTGATTGGAACCAGGATGTAGTAGCCTATAATACTAATTCTGGTCTCACTGTATTGGTTGCCAGTTGTTTTCCAAGCCCAGTTCACAGTGCAGGTTTTGACCTATAAAACACAATTTTTTATACAGCTCAGGACCCCGATTATAGGCTTTCCCAGTCCAAACCTTCCTGGACCTTTTAATCATCATCTGGCTTTTCTCCGCGTGCCGCCTCTGAAAAAGGTGTCGTGGGTTGCAGTGAGAGAACAGGCTTTTTCAGTTGCTGTCCCTCAGCTGTGGAATGCCTTTTCCAATGATGTTTGCCTGGCATGAGCTTTGTCCATTTTTAAGCACCATGCAAAGGTGTTATTGTTCTCCTAGACATTTGAATCTCAGTGTGGTTTCATTTTTGTCCTGTTTTTTTGTGTCCATCTTTTAATTGGGTGGAAAATGATATTTTCCTTGTTATTGAATGTTGGTTGATACTGTGTATCAACACTGGTTGATACTGTGTATGATTTTACTGTTTTACTGTTGTTGTTTTTGGTATCTCTGTATTTTAAACTTATAAATTGCTTTGAGACCTTAATAATGATAATGATGGAGATTGGAGAGTTTTGTTGGTGAGGTGAAACTGCAAGAACTCTGGTCTATGGCTCTTTAATATGAACAAATATCACTATTTAGGAGCAATGACTATCCTTGCTATATTTAATGTACATGGGGCATTTAAAAATAGTATATATATAATGCTTCTAGAACATCTTTAGGGAGTTCCCTAGGTACTGAACATGTGATTTTATACATCTGTCAACTAATTTACAGATTACAGTATGAAATCAGGCATTCAGAAATAATGGGACAGCTGTTCTCAGTTGCACTCATGCATCCCTACTGAATGCAGCTGGTTTTCAGGAGGGAAATTAGCCTGTTAATGTGTTTAGGGTACAGGAGTATCCAGGATGCTCATCATCTGCTGTCAACCTTAGTAATGACCAATATACACAGTTCAACATTAATTTGTGTTTTGTTCAACGTTAATTTGTGTTATATTCTGATGAAAAGGAACTTGTGCTTATTTTGTATATTTTAGTATTTTTCTTATCTAAAGTACAGCTAAGTTCTAATATTTTTCTTACGCTGCAGCCCAACAAACTGTTTGAGCATAATTCTGTTTAATTCCATGCTTCCTGGCAGACAAGACACTGCAAGAATTTAATTCTGGTCAATGAGCCACAATAGCTGCTAGAGGGCCATGAAAATTCCAGATTTGTTCTGAATCTATTAAATATCTAGGTATATTAATACCAAAAGATATAACACAGTCACAGAAAAGATATAACACAGTCACAGTTAATATAAAGTAATTAATAAGAGTTTTCTTCAGATATTGATAGTTGGGAGTCATTGAACCTTACCCTTTGGGGAATGGTGAATGCTCTCAAAATGAATATTATTCTGAGATTCACTTATATTCTGAACGGGATTTCAGTTTTTATATCTGGATCATATTTCCAAAGATAAACACCCTCATTAGGAAATGCCTTGCAGCGAATGCAGCTAGAAATTAAAGAAGGTGGTTTCAGAATTCTGAATTTAGAATTAGATAATTATGCTTATATACTGTTAATGTAGTAAATTAAATATTGGAAAGCTACTGCTGGCCTCAATTTTCCAGCGTGAGCAACCCTGGAATATATGCATAAGTACCTTTGGTTGCTTGGACAATACTCAGAAAAAATATTTGAAATCCCAGGTGACTGGAAACAACTACATTAGAAGGATATAGAATAATAAAAACAAATTTGATCCATTTTCACATCCTAAACTTACTTTCTAAGGAAACCCTACTCTAAAAATTGCAAAAAAGATGGTATGGAAAAATCAGATGGAAGCAGGTGACTGATAGATAAGGAAGAAAATATCAGATGCGGCCCAATGGCAATATCTTCAATTACAACATCGCCTAAGAAGTGTGTTTGGGCTGGCAGCCCTCTCAGCTTCTGAGACACCTGAGATATTAGAACAATGGGATAACTCATTGAAGACAAGCTAAGGATTGAAGGACTAGCTAAGATAGCTCTGTATTGGAGATGTGGCAAGGACAATGCCCCCCTGAAACATATGTTTGTACAGTGTTCTATACACACCAAGTTTTGGGAGAAAGTGCTGGACTGTGCAGAAAAAAGTTCAATCTTTCAGCGGAGAATATTCTTTTGAACTATATACCTTTTGAACTATATACCTCTTTTGAGCTATATACCTAACAATGGGACATGAAAATGGATTCTACATGCCCTAATAGTGACCAAGAGTCTGATACTGCTGAATAGCTATGATCAACATTAATTCATGGACCAACAGTATGACAACACATGCAATTTATGAACAGACTACTTAACAGATGTTTGGATAAATATGACAACATTCGGAATGAGTTTAAACAGAATGTAATACACTATTAGCCAATGTATCTATTAGGATAATAACACTATATCAATTTATATAAGAATTTATGGGAGTAGATTACATTTCAATTTTGTATATTTCCCCCCCTTTCTTATGCACATGTTTTAGTTTTTCTCCCTCACTTCCCCCTTTTTTCTTTGTATCACTCTATTTCTTTATAGTTTAAATTATTTCAGTAAAAGAATATGTTTTAAATGTCTATCTCAAAGAGACAATTAAGCTCTTATTCAGCCTTATGTCATAATACATTTGTTTGTTTTTGGTGCAGTAACTAACAGAACCTCCCAGGCTACTGGTGTACATGTGTGGGTATCAGATGTTCTTTTTGGCAGCAAAACAAGCTAATGCTACTGTAGGCTGCATGAACAGTGTCCAAATCAAGGGAAGTAATAGTGCACTCTATTCTGTCTTAGCCTGACCACACCTGGAATACCGTGTCCAATTCTGGGAAGCACAATTAAAGAAGGATGTTGACAAACTGGAATATGTGCAGAGTAAGGCAACCAAGATGATCAAGGGACTGGAAACCAAGCAATATGAGGATCTGGGTATGTAGCATGGAAAAGAGGAGATTGAGAGGAGATATAATAGCCATCTTCAAAGATATTAAGGGCTGTCACATGTAGGATAGAGCACACTTTCCCCCCACTGCTCTGGAGGGTAGGACCTGAACCCATGGCTTCAAGTTTACAAGAAAGGAGATTCCGACTAAACAGCAGAAAGAACTTTCTGACAGTAAAAGCTGTTTGACAGTGGAATTATCTCCCTCATGGGGTGGTGGGCTCTCCTTCATTGGAGGTTTTTAAGCAGAGGGTGGAAGGCCACCTGTCACGGATACTCTATCTGAGATATCTGCATTGCAGGGGGTTACACTCGTCAAATACACCCCTTTGTCTTGTGGCTTCATCCTACTTTAGGGTGGGTAGGCATTGGGATTGAGACGGTTATCTGTCTGACACTTTGAGGGCAGAATATCACCAGTCATGACTCCTTGGGAAGGCCCTGCAGACCTGACTGTACATCTTGGGGATTATACCTCACTTCCCTGGGTCCTAAATGCCATTGGAACTGAGAAGATTGATACAATGATGTGATTTCTTATGAATTTCTAAAGTTTTCCCATTGATCCTGTACATAGATACATTTATCAATGAATTGCTACATTTTGTAATGTGCAGTGGAGGCTCTTCATCTTTGCCTCATAGTGTGGAGAGACAAGGCTCAGAGTGTGGGGGAGGTCTCTCCTCCCCCTTCCAATTTCCCTGTAACAAATGCAAACTGGTTTGATTTGGCTATTGCATTTAACCCTGAAATGCAGCTTAGCTAAGAGACTGACTGAGCCATGAATCAAGAAGTCTGCTGCTTAAGTCTTTGCTTTGAATTCACTATATGGCATTTGGTAAGTCACTCTTTCGCAGCCTCAGTGCCCCCATCAACAGTATTTATTTGGCCCTGCAGTTTCAGAAAACTTCTTTCCTAGCCCAACCTGGAGATACAGGGGATTTAAAATGGAACCTTTTGCAAGCAATGGATGTCCCCTGCCAATGAGCTACAGCCCTACCCATTTTGCCAAGGGAAAGATTTTCTTCAGGCATCGCCTCCAGGCTCATAACAAAATTGTCCCAACTTTCATTTAGGGTTGGCGGTATGACGTACACCTTTGCAATGTCTTGTTCCTGCAGCTCCACAAATGTTTTCTTTATAGCTAGCAGGTGGTATTTGCTGCTGTTGTAGCCTTAACATAAATGTCTCTCAATGCTTGCTGGCTCTGCTTAGCTTCAGCAACGCCCTCACGTTGACGAGTTAGCTGTCCTCCAAACCCAGGATGATAGTGGCATGAGCTCGCTCATCCTTCTGTAGACACGCAGCATTGGGGTTGTCTGAAGTCTGTTCACTTATCAGAGGCCATAAATCCTCCCGATGCAGAAACAGCTCCATCTGGACACTCTAGGTCAAATATTTGGTTAACCACTCTTAAGAGCGTTTCTGAAGCAATGTGGTTCAGGGGGAGGAGCATATAGGGATATATACAATATTAGCCATACTCAGAGCAGGCCCACTGAGATTAATGGACATGACATGGGTCCCTTAATTTCAGTGGGTCTGCTCTGAGTAAAACTTAGCTGAATACAATCTATTGACTTGCAGAGATTTGGAATGCTTATTTATTATACTTTATAGTTTGTGAGGGACTGATATATTAAAGTTGGTAAGAGAATAGTACCATGTACAGAAATTACTACCACCTCTGGTAGTAACACCTGCAAGGAGTGTTGACAGCCAGTACTAGAACGCTATATTAATGCAACTATTACAATGCTTGAGTTCAATTACTGTTTTACAGTGTTGTAAAGCACAAAACCAGCACTACCATTCTCTTACCAATGGGACTTCCAAGTGTTAGAGCTACAAGTGTTCTTTGTACAGAAGCCAGTGCCTCAAGAGTTAAAAAGGAACAGAGCTGGTTATTAAATTGTGTAGTTTTTACTCTGGTCTATTATCTCCAGGTTTTACAGCTGTCATTTCTACTCTTTGAATACTCGTTTTGAGAAGTGATAACAATCCGTTGACAAAGAAAAATGGCTTACGTGTGGTAGAGAACTATCTATGGGAGGAAGGCATCTTCTCTCACTCTAGTAAAACCTGACTGTAATCAGTTAATGTAATCTTCTTGTAACAATACACTTCCCTGCATGCACCAGAGAGGCCTCAGGGATGGTTTTCTGTGTAGGTATGGTTACTAGACTAGCATCCATGGAAAACAAAACTGCAAAAATAAATAAATAAATAAATAAAATGGATACAATAAAAACATGAAGCAACTAGCTTATACAATCTAAAGTTTTTATCACTGTAATTCATAACACATCAGTGGTGACTATGGCATCCAGTGGATCGTAGCTGAAAGTGAATGTTAACAGAAACAGGTTGCATTGATAATTGTCCTAGAGAGAGCTTTGCATCAGCAGCATTACACATTTGGTGGGGTGAAAAGATAATTGGCAATGATCAACAAAGCAAAATGATTCCTCACACAGAGTGATCCTTGCACAGGTGTATTGCCCATAATAGACAAGGTAGAGTCAGTGTGTTCTGCACAGCAAGTAACTTCCAGCAGCTAAATGGAATGAACAGTTAAAAGTTACTAGCTGCTAACTACTTGGGGAGCCATTCCAAATCCCCAAAGAACCACAACTTCGGCACTAGAATAAATATATATTCTTGCATCCTTTGTTCCCACAATTACTCTAAGAAGACTGCACCATTTTTTAAAGACTTAATAGTTGGAAACCACCTGATCTCCAGCAGCAGCAGCAACAACAACAACAACAACAATAATAATAATAATAATTTATTTATTTATACCCCACCCATCTGGCTGGGTTTCCCCAGCCACTCTGGGTGGCTTCCAACAGAATATTAAAATACAATAATCTATTAAACATTAAAAGTTTCCCTAAACAGGGTTGCCTTCAGATGTCTTCTAAAAGTCTGGTAGTTGTTTTTCTCTTTGACATCTGTTGGGAGGGCGTTCTACAGGGCGGGCGCCACTACCGAGAAGGCCCTCTGCCTGGTTCCCTGTAACTTGGTTTCTCGCAGCGAGGGAACTGCCAGAAGGCCCTCGGCACTGGACCTCATTAGTGGCCAAATATGGTTTGCTCTAAGGGCAGATCAGACAAAATCCTGACAAAGGAGTCTGTCTATCCCGCTTTGCCTGCAGCTTTGCCTTTAGCACTTCTGTCAGGGCCATATGAAGAATTCCGTTAAACTGGGCTGCAAACACCTTAAAGGCGAGAATTCTTTCTATTTCAAGGTTGGAGTGACGAAACAAAAGATGCACTCTGTAAGATGAGAGTTCTTCCTAAGGGGATAGAAATGTTTACCTTTTTAGTGTCTCTACCCTCATCCCCCCAGTAACATATTGCACAGGTTCTTCTCAGGGATTATTAGCACAGAAGAATAATGCACCTGTTACTCAGTTGATGTGAGGGATCCTCTCATCTTTTAACCACCTCCACCCCAATTTATGAACGACACAGCTACTTCTCATCATGCCATTTATTTGGCAGGCCAACATTCCTCTGGCAGTACAAGTGAAGAACTGAGGCACTGCTTTTGTTAAAGATAGAAATTGAGATGCTTGTTGCATTGTAGTCTCAAAATGGAAGTTGGAAGTATTTATGTTCTAGGAACATTTAGATAACAGAAAAATGTGTAGAGCTACTTCTAGTAGCTTTTGTTTAACATCCACCTTGATGTAGATTTCTTAATGATAATAATAAATGGCATTTTAATTTACATGAAGGTATTGCATTACTAGGATAATAGAAATGCATGGGGTGTGTCTAAGAGGGCATAAGAGCCCATGTCAAGATAGGTATCTCTCTCTAACTAGTCCAGTTTACTAGAAATGCAAGAAAAATATGCCTTTGGTTTCAGAAAACTATTATTTGGTGAAATACTGAGTAGTTTGAAAATATTTAAATAAAATGAGAGGTAGAAAATTACCGTAATTCTGATTTCCAAGCTCCATGAACTGTTTGAGGAGACAAATATATATAGAGGTGTAAATTAAAGACATACCAATAAATACATTATTGTTAAGTTAGGAGTTAAGTTGATATGTTGTTGTTGCTTTGCTTGATCTGCAAAAATGTAATTCTGGCTTCTTCCTTTCATGTTTCTGTTGCCCTGCCTAAATATCTGCACTAGTCTAGAAATAAGAGTAGTCCATCTGCACAGAATTGTAGCAACTCGCTGTATCTAGAGTTCTTGTCCTAATGCAAAGATACATAGCTAGCAATCTCTATGTTCAGGGCAAGCACCAAATTATTGTTATCATTATTATTTGTTAATATTTATTAAATTTGTATACTGCCCTACACCTGTAAATCTCAGAGCCATTCACAACATAAAATTACAATATAAAAAACATAGAATACGTAATAAAAGCAAAAACAAAGACAACCCAATAATGCCCCATTCCACAACATATTGAAAAAGGAATCAAATGTTAAGAGGAACGTTTTTGTCTGGTGCCTGTTAATGAAGGCACTAGCTGAACCTCCCTGGGCAGATCATTCCAGGAAGAGGGAGCCATCACAGAAAAGGCCCATTCTTGTGTTGCCACCCTCCGGACTTCTAATGGAAGAGGCACATGAAGAAGGGCCTCAGAAGTTGATCTCAGGGTTTGGGTAGGTTCAACTGGAGAGTAGTAGTCCTATGTCACCTAAGAAATTGTTTTCCAAGTGTGTGTGTGTGTGTGTGTGTGTGTGTGCAGTGGCGGAGTTACATGCTCTGGCACCAGGGGGCGGAGAGCAGGCGGGGGTGGGGCTGTTGCGTGTCCTGGGGGCGTGGCGTGCTGCCTGCCGGGGGCGTGGTGCCCAGCGTGGGCAGGGGGCAGCCAAGATGGCACCCCACCGGGATCGTGCTGCCGGGGGCGGTGTGCTCCCCCCGCACCCCTCGTCTTCTGCCAGTGTGTGTGTCTGTGTGTGAAAGAGAGAAGCGGGGGCAATGTATCAGTTTTGTCATACCTGTACCACCTTCACCTGACTGCTGGCAGGAGAAGGCAATCCTAGCAGGGCCGACAGCAAGTGGTGCACACTTTTCTACAGAACTTTATTTGAAGTTGTTGGCTCCCAGGGACTTTTCTTGGGGGGGGGGTGCAGGGTGTGCCATGGAGCAACAGTCTGCCACAGAATGCCATTCTGGAAACTACTTCCTTGACTATGTCAATCAGTGTGTCACAGCATTTTTATGACAAGGTTCCTAGTAAAGTGATATCATTTTGCAAACAAAGTGAGTAATCCTGCCATTTCTAGATAGAAAGATAATTTCCTACAACATGTAACAAAATGTTTTTTAGACAATCAGTTGCTGCTAGAGATTCAGTGACGTATACATTTTTTTCACATCAGTTCAGCCTATTTGTAAAACAAAACAGTGATCTAGTTTGTATGAGCAGTTACCATGGCTTCCCATCCAAACTGCATGTGGCTTGAAGGACAGGTAAGAGACCTCCGCCTCACATCTAGCTGACTGTATCTAGAATTCTAGAAATTGATTCAACATAGTATTTGAGAATAAATCTTAGGCAGACAGGAAATATAATTTGTAACTATTTGCAAGATCATTAAAAACAGTGACTCTCTAGGATTTATAGTATTTTATCCCAATGGAGTGTCAGGTCGTATTTAAACCTTCACTTACCAGAGCCCCAGCCAGCCATAAATAAATAAATAAATCCCCCAAACCCCAGACATTTCATTTAAAATGTAAAATTCCCCTTGATGGACATGTTGGCGCTGAAAAGAGATTATGTCTGGGATTTCCCGGACATGTGGCAACCCGTGTATGTGTGTGTGAATGCTGTTTGAAAGAACATGGAAGTTTACAGAACCTGGCTCCATGGCACAACTAGTGCTTTTTCAGAACTAGAAATGTTTATAAGTAAGTTCTGCTACCTAATAAAGAGCAGGGTAGTTTGTTACCTCAAAATACTCTGGGTTGGTCTAACTCAGGCAAACTTGGCCCTCCAGATGTTTTGGGACTACAACCCCCATCATCCCTAGCTAACTGGACCAGGGATGATGGGCACTGTAGTCCCAAAACATCTGGAGGACCAAGTTTGGCCATGTCTGATCTAACTGAACATGCAGACTGCATACAGACCGTACATTTAAAGCACCCCCCCAAAAAAAGTCCTGGGAATTTTGGTTAACCACAGAGCTACAAATCCAACACCCTTAGCAAATTGCAATTTTCAGGATTATTTGGGGGGGTGATAATAAATTCAATATATTCAGTACTCATGACAACCAGAGACACGAGAACAATCCTCCCTTATTATGTAAGCAAACTCTTAGAAATGATATTGTTTCTAGGAATTTATTTGCACAATAAGGGTAGTTACATTTGCCATAAAAATTAAGCTTAGAAGCAGAATGCAAATATGAAATTACTTTCTGTTTTTCTTCTAGCTGAACAAAGTTGAAATCACCATCGACATGAGTTCCGAATCTAGTGCACAAAGAATTTTTTTTAATGTACGTTACTATTTTATCATAAGATATTTGCAGATGTATGTTTTTAAAACACAGAAAACTATTACAGTGTGTTCAGTAATGGGTTTAATGGTTTAGTAATATTTCTGTCTAATTATATTTAAATGATTATTTCTATATCATTATAGTTAATGCAAATAATATGAAGGTCAAGGAAAACTGCCCAAATGTACATATTTTTTAATAAAAATGCACAAATATTTGGTTTAATACAAATAACTATTAATCATAGTATGCTGGATTTATTTGAATTTAATGTCTTATCATTTGGTTTTACAGTTTTGGTGTAAAGATTATAAGCCATAAGGATTATTTATTTTGTCCCACGGAAATCAATACTAACATTCCAGAGGTTTGGGATTGCACCATTAATATAGCAACTACCCCAAATGAAGAAAACAGAAAAAAAATGATTTTCCTGAATACTCTGTGCAAAATGGAATTGGTAGCACATTTGGGGCAGTGTGTCCTCTGCTGGTTTAGGGGTAAATCTCCAACCTGCGTAGTGGAAACGGCTCTTCTGAACCTCTGCATGCAATGGGAGTGCTCCACCACTGAGCTATGTGTGCACTTTTTGGTAAATCAATTTGAATTGAATTAATTTTATAATGAAATGATTTTAGAATGCTGTACTATTTTATTGTTGTGAGCCGCCCTGAGCCCGGCTTCGGCTGGGGAGGGCGGGATATAAATAAATTTTATTATTATTTATTATTATTATTAAATGCTTAAAACCAGAGCACGTAACTGGGATTGAGAAGCATTACCAACATAGAAGAAATTGTATGTCTGCATTCAGCACAGTTTCCTAACCCTTCCCATGGCTCATCTTCTTCCGCCACCCCTCCCCTGATATTACCTCCCTTTATTAATCCCTGAGAAAAGCTGGAAATGGTACTCTCAAAAATTCTGCATTCCTAAAAAAGTTTAAATTATATGCCAGTATGCATTTAAATGCTACAGTTTATGGCCCATTGAGTTAAAATGCAAAAACTCCAATAGTTTGTAATGATTCTGGATTGTGCCCTAAGTAAATATATGTAAATAATTTTATTATCGAACTTCCCACAAACATACGTATATGCATGCCTCAGAATTTGGATATGCTTTCTCTGAAAAATGTGACAAAGAGATAGTAAAGATAGCATCACTGTCACATAAGTAATTCACAGGCAACAGGTTGCCCTAAAGGTGATTATATGGATCTAATCAAAGTACTTTCGGGAATTGGTTTGAAGTATAGGTTCAGGTGCATAGATCTAATCAACCTGGGTGCAGTAGTTGATTTGAAATGTAGGTCATGGAACTGCCTCTAAGCGCTGCAAGGTTAGCCACTGGCATTTTAAAGTAGCTTGGAACTCTCTGTTAAGAATACAGAATACGGTACATTTCAAGTGTTAAACAAAGTAAGCATGTATTAAATTTACGTTTGTAACCAGAGAGTTAGCTTCTTCTGTTTATGTTGCTATTTGGAAGCTGCTTTGAAGTTCAGTCAAATGTCACTGACAGTGCATTTTTGCTTTACGATCAAAGCCCTGTTACAGTGACATGTATGCAATGCTGTGAGAACAAAGGGGCGGTTCTCCTGACCCATACCTGGCCTCTGTGTACACCTTTGTCTGTGCCTCAACCTCACCCACGTTGCACTATGCAGTCATATAAATTGTCAGCTTTGAGCATCAAGTACATAATGCCAGACCTTGCTGCTGAATACACTGCATTTTCTTTAACTTAAATGCATCATTTTGTGCACGCAGTTTGGAATTTTAACACTCAGGTAAGCACTCAGGTCTGCTTTTTTTTTTTTTTACTGATGCCTCTTACTGTTTTCAGTTTTATTTCCTTATATACAAAGTTGATAGAACATACAGCTGTAGAAATGAGCCACAGAGAAGAACTGTTAATTAACCAGTGTAATTCAGGGAGCTGTCATTTAATGTTTCTGTTGCAGAATCAGGATACATAAAGAAATTGATTATTCTTTCAAGAATCATCATTGGTTTTATTTATACCGTAAGTATAGATCTCTTTAACCTTTTTATGAAACAGTATGCCATTTACAATGAACAAAATTTATTCAGACGTTTCCTCTTGACAAATATTGGATGATCCTGCATTATCCAGGGCAAATGGAAAAAAGCGTTTCAAGTGACATAGGTGAATGTGTAATATTCCAAGTGCAACCTCTTTCATCCACAAAAGGTCCATGCTCTACTGGTTGATTTAGTATCAGGATTTAGATTACCTGCAACAAAAGCAATATAGCACAATTTTACCTTTTTTGTAGATGTTATTGCACAAGTATGAAATGTAAATTTGAAAATAATCATTGTTAGTAACTATGGAAATTAGTAAGTGCAATTTATTATATTTTCCCCAAATTAAACATGTTTAGTTTAGGACAGGGATGGCTATTTCAGCAAGAAATCTCTGAATCTCTCTCACTCTCTCTTGCAAGGTTACAACTCGAAACAGAGTTAAACTCCTTTAGATGGTTATTTCTCTTCAATTTTGTTTGCTCTGGATAAGGGGCTGTTTAATCCTTTCTTTCCTCCAACCTTGAGTAAAACAGGATCGTCTGTATATTTACTTGAAGCACAGTGGGTATCCATTTCAATTTTTGATCTCCTTTGGAGACTCTGCCGGTTAATAGCCCTGTGCACCCATAGTATGGGAATGGTGAATTCACAGCAACTAAAATATAACTCCTAAAGCATTGTCACCAGTACATCATTCAGCTTTCTCCTGGGATATAGTAATCTGTACATTACATTATGCAATACAGTACTTTGTATTGCTCCTTTCCTTGTAAACACAGTGGGAATGCAGTTAGTTGTCAAGCACTGAAGTCAGATTACACAAAGTGCCATTTCCTATTGTTCACGCACTGCCTGGGTAATTGGTAGGAGGAAACTTGCCTGGTACATGTGAGACCTTGACACTGATTATTACTATTGCAAGTGTGTCTGTGATGGTCTTCTAGGGGTAGGGGAAACTCCATGATCAGTTGACTGAGGGCCATTGTTTAGACTGATTTAACCAGCAGCTGACCTGAAGTATGTACTAAAAATAACTGGGAACTGATAGAAACACCACTAGAAAATGTATGTTGCAAGGGTCAAATTGCACTTCTTTGAAAAGTAGCAGAAGATGTGTTTGGGTGGAAGATACTCACTAATGTTTCTTGGAAAAGGAAGTAAGATTTTCTCCGCCACTGTTTGTCCTCATATCTATATCAAATCTGCTCATTAATAATCCTTGAACTAGGAAGGAATATTTTTTGTTCTCCTGGATAAGTGATGAGTATCCCCTGCATATTTCAATGGAAAAGGAAATAATTAAAAGGAATTGAATTAATCCAACCACACTGCTAGTATACAAATATAATAAATAAATAATAAAGATTAAAAAATAGTTTGTTCCCAAATGTATGTGAAATCAATAATGGCCAATGTAAATAAGTTATGTAAATGTATCTTTAGCAAGCAACGAACCTGGCAAACCAAACACCTTGGCTGCAATGCTTAATTGCTTAATCAGATTAATCAATTAAACATATTTAGTTGACTAAAAGACTTCACAATTAATCCTCCGCTAGATATTGTTTATTATTTTTAACACGAATTACTCATAAAAACTGTAGATGCAAGTACTGTCTTCCCACACAAAAAGAATGCTCTTCTAAGATGATGCTTGCTGCATCAAACAATGTCAGCTGGGTATAACTTACACTCTGGAATTTATAGTCCTGTGCCTGCTCTTGTTAAATGTGCTGCATCTGGGGGTCCTCCTGGTGCTCATTTAGCTGAGTGGACGCTGGCCAGAATACATGTGTGCATAAACTTAAAGGAAATATGCTTTTGGCTTTGGGGATATTGTTTTTACTAATATGAAATTTAGACAAATTTAATCTATAAATTAATTGTCTGAGACTTACATGATTAATGAATTAACATTTTTATTACTGGGTTGCATCCCTACTCAGAACTCATATGAAACTATTCTAATGAGCCCCACATTGGATGAAATGGGGTTGGATTAGAATGATCCATGTGGCCCCTTTTAACTATGATTCTATGGTAACTAATTTTGCCTTAGTGGGATTCCCCCCTCCCCGTTTCTTCACCTTGATTGGAGGTCAGCTCAACAGGCCATCTAAGTTTACACTTTAATAATGTCGATCGTATGCACTGGTGTAGTGGACTGAAGAGCTGGCATCATAATTCATAAATAAAGCTACCACTGATGACATAGATTTCGACAAAACATTTTCCTTACCAACCTCACTCTTGATTTATACTAAGAGGTAGAACCATATCTCTGTTGAGTTCTTGGAGAGGAAGGGGTTTGGGAACATCATCTGCAAGCCACACAGGAGCATCTATGCATTTAACAGACCAGGGGCTAGCACAGGCTTCCTCAACCTCAGCCCTCCAGATGTTTTTGGCCTATAACTCCCATGATCCCTAGCTAGCAGGACCAGTGGTCAGGGATGATGGGAATTGTAGTCTCCAAACATCTGGAGGGCCGGGTTTGAGGAAGCCTGGTCTAGCAGATGAGCTGAAGAGAGTGACTGATGAAGAAAAGCTCCGTTCTCTTTGGTAACTGCTCCATAAATTACTTTCTTCTTCTCTCCTCTCATTCTGGTTGCCACTACATTGCTAGAGCAAAGGTCAAATTAAAAGGCAGCCTGGACTCAGTCTTAGACACACAGCAATCCATAGGTTAAGGATGGCACTTTCAGATGTAATGCTAAACCATACTTCAGTATAATATCCTCATTCTGTTTATATCACAATGCATATTCACAATAATAAACAGCAATTAATAGGCTATAGATCAGTCATAGCCCATTTAAACTCATTGGGATGTATTACAGTGGACATAACCTCCAAACTGGATTTAATTAAAGTTACAATAATATTTAAATATTTTATAGTGCTGTTTGACTATGCTAGACTGACTGGTGCTGCAATTTGCAGGGGCGTGGAGGTGGAGTTAACAAAAACTAAAGGAGAATTGCCCAAATAAATTACCGTATTTTTCCGTGTATAAGACACCCCCATACTTTTGGGGATCCCAAATTTAGAAAATAGGTATATGCAATATCCATTTATAAGATGCCCCCAGATTTTTAACCTTATTTTAAAGTTAAAAAATCTAGCCTTATACACGGAAAAGTACAGTAACTGCAGGAACAAAGGAAGCAGTTAACAAAAAATCAGGACCACTGAGCTATTGAATGCAGCAGTGTTTGCTGTTAGATTTAAAATTAATTGTGTTTACATAAAGGGTAACAGATATCTGCTGACTGCCAACTGAGTATTTATTTAGTTTTGATGAAAATAATCCTAGCTGTTTCATCAGACAGAAAACATTTGGAATGAAACAAGGTGTTTTTGTCTTCAGGGCATTCGAAGAATAGGCGGTGATCAAGAACTACGAGCGGTCAGAATAATATGCGAACAGGTAACTTCCTTAAGGTTTTTGGCTGTACCGATATTCACAACTCTTTTATATTTCTGACTGCTCAATGGTTTGTTTTTGTGACTCATCAAACCACTTCACATACTGGTTTCATATACTTGTGCTCACATGTTCTCTCTCCTGCCCTTGTGGAAAGGGTTTATTTTATTACTTTTTAACCCGGTTTGGATTGTTTGATTGCAACCAGTATCTTGTAATCCTCCTTATATTTAGCCCTGTCATATGGATTCGTGTTATCCCCATATTTCAGATGGGTAGATGAAGTTTAGAAAGTAAGAACGCCACTTAGTCATGGCAAGAGGTGAGATACAGACTGTTGTACAAAAGGATAGAGAAGGTTGGAGAAAAGAAGGTCATTCTGTACTTCCTCTGGCAAATTAACTTGTTTCTTGGGCAAAACATTCATAGGTAATGTGTGTTGACAAGATTGTGGATTTTGCAGACTATTTTCAGGCATTTACTGTTTTGGACTGAATTGCCTGATGTATTAAAATATCTGCATGCAGTGGTGTGTCCCTCATTTGCAGGGGCATACAAATTTTAGGCTTCTGTTTACATTGCCAGATTAGTGGGCACAAATATTCAGCTGATATTGATGTGCATATTGAACAGCATAACATATTAGTGTGAAAATGTGGAATTATCTATGCATAAACGAATTAACATGATTAAAGAAGCTCCATATTTGCTTTGCTTGTGGGCAACATATTGTTCCTATGCACAGTGATAGAGAACACAGTGGAGATGATCATACCTATATATTAATTAACTTTTCTAAGCAAGAAAGCTTATGGAGAAATGAAATACTACCTGCTCTCACAGAAATGCTCCACCATTTAAATAATATTTTCCTATTTTAGTGTCTAATTTTATTTGATTTAGTATATGCCCACCCTCAGTATGTTCTTGAACGCAATATGTTCTTTAATGTTCAAGAACGTTTGGTTAACGGTTTCCCTGAAGTTTACTAGATCATGAGTTGTTTGCAATGTCATCACTTTCCACTCTCTATTAGACTGCACAAGAACACAGCCATAACATCCTAAAAACAATGGCTCATCTAGTTCAGCATCCTGTTCCCATAGTGGCAAACCAGGTGCCATTACAAGGTACCTGCAAGCAGGACCTGAGCACAAGACCCCCTCCTGTGCTTTCCTGCAACTGGCATCCAGAAGCATTGCTGCCTTTGACTGTGGAGGCAGAGCAGAGCCATCCTGGCTGGTAGTCATTGGCAATCCGTACAATTAGTTGATGGGGCTCCCCTTATAGCGCAAGCACATAACAGCCCTTCTCTTTACTATCAACGTATGGTTTTGCCATAAAATCAGTGTACTGCAGAAATAGGATGACTACTAAGAGAGGTGATTTTTCCCACTAGTTTCAATCTATAGCTTGGGGAAAATGAACTAGGTGGTTCATTGCAATTACCTTCCCATCACCTCTTTCTGGACCTGAGCAAGGGAACAGGCCCAGCGTATAGCATCTTGAGTTTCCTGTCCTCCAGTGGAGTGAGATTATAGCTTGGCACGCATATGATTAGCATGCAGAAAGTCCCAGCATTTCCCATTTAAAAGAAGCTCAGGGATGGGAAAGAGACAGAGTGCCACGATCATTCAGAGCAGATACTGCTTGATGCCTCTGGTCTGGCAGTGTAGGTGGCTTCCCATATACTATGCCCTTTTAAAATTTTGTGGTTCTTTTTTTAGGGGTGTTATTGGGTTGTTGTTTTTATTTTTATTTTATATTTTGATTTTGTTCTGTGAACCACCCTGAGACCTCCAGGTATAGGGCGGTATATAAATTCAATCAATCAATCAATAAATATGGCCATTCCAAGGATGTTGGGAAGAGAGGAGGCCGCAGGAACTGAGTTCTAGCACTTTTGATACAAGCTTTTTTTTTACCATGAAAATCAATACAATAATTCATCAAAAATATGAATTCCTTAATAGGCTATTCTCCTGACTAGATTCCCCCCACCCCCACCCCAGATTTCCAGACTAGTTTATTTTTTTAGTTCCTCAACTTGTTTCTCCCCTCTCCAGAAAGCATGCACACCCCCCCACCCCTATATGTACTAGTAAGAAGGAATCCAGTAGGCAAGTTGTACTGAACCACAGATCATAAACATTTCAAATTGTAAAGTGTCCTGAACCTTTGAGATAGGATGCAAATAATGAATGCTCCTGTTTGTTTGTGGCACAATGTACAAACAACTACTATATAATAAATTCATTTGTTGTTCTCCATGTAATTAATATTCAAATCATTTCTACATGATAACTTGATTGCAATATTTTGGAGTCATATAGGCAAATACCTGTCTAATTATTCTGAATTTGAATATTTTTTGCATTCTTTATCCTTAGGCCCTGTGATTTCTACTTCCCCTTTTGCTTCTGTGCAGCCTTTTAGATCCCATGCCTTCCCGCAGCACACAGTCTTTAATATACCTAGTCAGAATCTCTCTCTCACCCAGGAAGGGGGACTTTACTTCCATGGCCACATTGCATTCAGCAAGTGACTAACTCCCAAAGTTCCCCTGGCTTCAAGCCCCTTCATAGCACAATGCACTCCTGTCACGAAGCCTGTATGAAAATTTCCCCCAGCCAAGCTGGCGTTCCACTTCCTTCACTGTAGCTGCATGGAGCTCAGCATTCACAGCACAAGTTACGAAATTCAGAAGAGCCTACAAATGAGTACAGAGATTGATGATATTTACTGTAGCTTTTTATATGAGCTTTTAGAGTGTTTTGTAAACCATGAAGTTACTTGTAGTGATTACAGCCCTCTAAATACAGTAACACAACATTTGTATTCTAGTCACATTGTAGACATGCCATAATACAGACTGTAGACCTGCCTCGAAATCAGACTTCCCTAACAAACTTCACAGAATCTGAATAAAAATAGAGAAACTCAGGTTAGATGAGTTTATTTTGTCAACAAAGAACAGTACCGGATGAACAAGCAAATCTGGTTATGGTTCTGTAAAAACAACATCCCTGAGCTACTCTCTGCCCTCCTGGCTTCCTTCCTGGGCTGTGCTGGTCAGGAAGCAGCCTTTCTGTTACTGGCTGGGCTGCGGGATATTTCTCCACTTTGACAGATCATGCAGAGAGGCCTTTAGAGACTCACATTTATATATGGGAAATATCAACTTAAGCTAGATCTCTTTTTTAGTGTTTGAGAATGGAAAAATTGGTACAACTTTCCGACCATTTAAAAAGTGGTCTTACTGTGGCACCATGTTTCCATATTTGCTGCCCCATTTTCAGGTGCTGCTAGAAATAACAGTGACTATGACACCTAGAGTGCAAGCTAACACGTAGTTCTCAAGGGTGTTATGCCACAAGCGGATTCTTTTTTAATGGAGATGCTTGGTCTTAACATGTAGCAATATTTTTAAAAATCTTTTTAAAAATAGCTCTTGCTAAAATATTCTTTCTGATAAATATTGATATAATGTATAGCAGGAGGAGCTGCTAACTTGTCCCACCCATTGCATTCACGTAGAGAGGGGGGTATAATTTATTTATTTCAAAAATTATTTGGTGGGGGGGAGGCCTTAAAGGCAAATAATATATTTTCTTTGTGGAATGATATTCCCTGCAAGCTGATCTCTTGAGAGAACTATAAGGCCACGAAGAGATGCTTTGCTCCTCTTGCCTGCTCTTGCTGCCCCGTCCCACCAGCCACTTTCAGATGATTATAGTGGATCTGGACAGGAGTGTTAGCAAAAGCAGCTGCTGATTTTTGCCTCTTCCAGTACGCTGACATTAGTTTGCTTGTCTTCCCAAGTCATATGTAATTTTTCTCGGAGACACCATTGATGGAATCACCAGACCAAAGATCACCAGTGTCAAAGCAATGATTCTTCAACATCAACTTCATTGGACTGGTCATGTTGTTCAGATATCTGATTACCGTCTTCCAAAGCAACTACTCTATTCCAAACTTAAAATGGAAATTGTAATGCTGGTGGTCAACAAAAGAGGTTTAAAGACTCTCTCAAGGCAAATCTAAAAAGTATAGCTTAAACACTGACAATTCAGTAACACTGGCCTGCAAGTGCCCCAGTTGGAGAACAGCCTTTACCAAAGGTGTCATGGACTCTGAAGACGCTCAAACTCAGGATGAAAGGGGAAAACGTGCTAAGAGGTAGGTTCATTTGGCAAACCCTCACCGTGATCAACTCCCACCTGGAAACCTATGTTCCCACTGTGGAAGGACATGTGGATCCATAACTGGCCTCCACAGTCACTTACAGACTCATTGTTAAAACCGTGTTTATGGAAGACAATCTTACTCGGCTGCATATGATCGCCAAAGAAGAAGAGTAAAAGCAGCAGCTCTTTATTTCCTTTGTTCTCCTGGAAGATCTTTAGCATTACTTCTCTTCCACTTTAAACTCCGATACTAGGTGAAACTCAGCAAAATAATATCACAGTTTTCAGGTTACCAGCTGGCCAGTGCCAGATTACCAGATAAGCATGACAATGGATCAAAATAATACTAATTTGATCTTGAAAGAAAATTACAGTCAAGCTTTCTTAGTTCCATGTTATCCCACTAGAGCGTGCATACAGAGGGGCGGGGCAAGATTTCAATTGCCTAGGGATCTCCACAGGGTTTATGGCAGTGCAGATGGCTAGTTTTTGATCTGTTGGACCCGTTTATTTCTGAATAGGGTTGTTGTAGTGGTTACTAAAGTTCACTCTCAGTGCTAGTTTAAAGGCAACTTTTAATCTAGGTATTTTAATATATTGTGCTGTACCTTACAGCCTCCTTACAGCATTGTTCATGCAACTCAAAATGCAGGAAATGAAGAAAGGTGTTGTCTGCCTGCCTCTCTTGATGATTTGGCAAAGCTTCAGGAAGATTCAGAAATGTTGTAAGAGATCCTTATCAGGGAAAGATGTCAGAGGCAGAACTAAATTGGCGGACGGATGGAGTTTTAGCATTTTCTACGTTGTTCTTTGAATTCACTTTTAACCAGAATATTCTGCCATCTGTCCCCTTCCTGTCCTTGAGTTTTCAGCAAGAAATATATTTTTATTTAAAGATTGTGTACCCTTAGGGTGTTTTTGTGGAAGCTTTCCTAGTGGCTGCACATCAACTATGGAATACCTTGCGCTATGAAGTGCGTTAACACTCTCACTTGGAGTTCTTAGCTGAAGATAGTGTGTGGCATACTTTTATTGTAAGTGGCATATTTCCTTCATCTGTTTTGTTTGTTGCTGTTCCTCCATCTATGGCTCAGGAGCAGCAGTGGAGGCAGGGACCACCGGGCAAGTCAAGTAGTTGGGAGAGCTCTGGGTTGGTGGCTTTGCACACACCTGTATGTCAGAGCTAACATCATATCCTTTTGAAGACAGTCGTACCACCACCACTGTGAGGATGCCTCTCCCTCTGCCACACCTGACAAGCCACTTCTGGTTTCCTCTATCCTTGCTTAGTTGTTTTATATTCTTGTTTTTATGAAATAGCAATTTGAAATGTAGCAAATATTTGTGTGTTTTTGCACACAACGTTTATGTTGTTTTCCACCAGAAGGGTGGGATATAAATGTTTATATCAGCAGCTCTGAAGTAGCTATTGGAGAAACAGTGCAGCGTAATCATTACACTATTTGATTAGGACTGGGAGAACTAGATTTTCAATCCTTACTCACTGGAGAAGTTCTATTTGTGAATTTGGCCAGTTACTTTACTGGCTGAGAACAAGCCTAGCCTTCCCCTAGGCTAATGTGCTCCTCGCCTCCTCTGGTGCAACTTTGAGGAGGAAATCAGAAGCTTTGCCTCTTGTTTTTGTCTGAACTCAGAAAAACTGTGGTTAATCTTATCTGTGCTTAGTGGAAACAAGTAGACTTTTCAATCTGAAGGTGTAAGGAAGATTTCAAGATTTGTCTTTTAATACTTGGCGAATGCTTTTCAGCCCTGTGGAACCTTCAATGTGGGGTTTCGCAGGGCTCAATCCTATCCCCCATGTTGTTTAGCGTCTACATGAAACTGCTGGGTGGGGTTATCTGGAGGTTTGGAGTATGTTGTCAGCAGTATGCTCTATTTCTCCTTTACATCTGCAGGTGAGGCAGTGGAAGTGCTGGAAGTCTTGCCTCAGTAATGGACTGGATCAGAGCCAACAGACTGAAGCTCAGTCCAGATAAGACTGAGGCACTGCTAGTGGGTGGTTCCTCAGACCAAATGGGTGGGAGGTCATTTGCTCTTGATGGGGTTACGCTTCCTCTGAAGGAGCAGGTTCGTCACCTGGGGGTCCTCCTGGATCCTTTGCTGTCACTCGAGGCTCAGGTGGCCTCAGTGGCCCAGAGTGCCTTCCATCACCTTCAGCTGGTGGCCCTGCTATGCCCCTATCTGGACAGGGATAGCCTAACTACTGTTGTCAATGCTCTGATAACCTCAAGGTTAGATTACTGCATATGTAGGGCTGCCTCTGAAGAAGGTTCGGAAACTTCAGCTGGTGCAGAATTCAGCGGCCAGGTTGCTCACTGGAGCAAGATGGTTTGAGCATATTGCGCCGATCCTGCCCTGACTGCACTGGCTGCCAATTAGTTTATGGGCCCAATTCAAAGTAGTGGTTTTGACCTATAAAGCCTTAAACAGCTCAGGACCGCAATACCTCAAGAACCGCCTCTTTCCATATGAACCTACCCAGACCCTGAGATCATCTTCTGAGGCTCTTCTTCGTATGCTTCCTCCTTGAGAGGCCAGGAGGGTGGCAACACAAGGACGGACCTTCCCTGCAGTGGCTCCCCATCTGCAGAATGCTCTCCCCAGGGAAATTCACCTGGAGCCTTCATTATACACCTTTGGGCGCCAGGCAAAAACATTCCTTTTTAACCAGGCCTTTGGTTGATCTGATTTATATCCTATGCCCTTTTAAAATGTTTTTTTGGGGGGGGCAGTATTGGGTTGTTGTTTTTTATTTTTATTAGGTATTTTGTGGTTTTATATCTTGATTTTTATTCTGTGAACCTCCCTGAGATCTCCGAAAATACTACTACTACTACTACTACTACTACTACTACTAATAATAATGCAAGCAGAGCCTATCAAGTAAAATCTGAAGGCTGTCATCTAGTGCTGAGTTTTATGCAATTAAAATCCCACTGAACTCAGTTGCAAAAGGATACCCCTACTCTAATGCACTAGCAGAGACCTCAGATCTGTGCAGATGTTGGACTGAAACCGGTCCTGACTCCTGCATTATCAGTTTCCCACAAAGTACTGAAGAGCTAGCTCTGCATCAGGGTTCCTGTTCTTGGTCCTTTGGCAGAAGGAGAGGATTCAATAAGTCTCTGCTTCCCTTTGCTGAAGCCCTTTTGCACAGACCGTAAAGCAAACAAACGACAACGCTGCCTTTCTCACTCCTCTTTTGTAGGGTTTTGTGCTTGGATCTTGTGTCCACCTGTTCATGCAAAAGAATCCCAAAAGCTGTGTTTGCATAAGAGGAGATGGCGATGATGCCTATGCATTTGCAGGCTGTGAGAGTAAGGTTAATCCTTCTTTTATTTGTCATGATTAAAAGTAATAATAATAGAAACACTTTTTCATACAATATGAAGGCAAACAAGGTGTTAAAACACTTCAGTAAGTTATTCTATTTCCCCACATCATCACATTTGTTTCATGCAAGAAGAGCAGGCTAAAATTAACCTACCTTATATTTCTTTTTGTTTTAGATCATGAAGAACTTTGTGGCAGCAGTTATGGATCTTTTTGTTTGAATGGTGGGATTTGTTACACGATACCTGCCATTTCCAGTCCCTTTTGCAGGTAAATGTTTGTATTTTCATTGCTACATAAGAGTCATCTCCTGGGCTAAATTAGCAATGGAGGAAACACATTATTTCATCAGCTTATCTAGAGCATGTTTCTTATGTATTGATTATATAATCATTTGTGTGCCACCCTTCAGGGAATATCCTACTCAAGGTAAATCACAAAATCACACTGGAAACATTTAAGCTGCATTGTTTTTAGGTAATATACAAAGGGGCTTCTCCAGACTTTTGTAGGGCTTGAGACAGATAGTGCTCTCCTAATACGCACACTAACCACCTAGTCACACACAAGGCTGCCTGAGGGTTTACACCTCTTTCCTCTGGTGCTAGTAACTTTGCCACCTCATTGCCTTTGCAGTTGCCATCGCTGCCAGGCTTATTTTGTCTTTAGCCCCAATCTGGTGTGTCAAGGAGCAGGAGCGGTAGTTTATTAGCACACTTCCATTTAGTAACACATCTGTTATATTCTTCTTTGCACAGTTGTAATGCCAGTACCTGATGCTAAGTGGTACATATAAACCAAGACTGTAATCATAATTGTCCTCTATAAAAATGGTTATTGGCACACAGTAACTGCCTGTGGTAAGCATATATGGGATGAGACAGAGCACTTTATACTGACAAAGCACAGCACAGGGAACGGAATTGTTATTTCCTCAGTTCACAGGACAAGACAAGAAGCGAAGGGTTCAACAGAACGAGTAAACATTAACCGCCTACTTAAAGAGTGGCACAGCAATGGCACAGCTTGGCTAGAGAAGTTGTGAAATGGCCTTCCTTTGATTTTTCTATTTCTTTTAAAGTTGGACAGACAACTGTCAGGTATTATGACATCTGGTTTTAGTATAAACATCAATTTTGCTTTGTTTATTTAGTTCGTTAGTTACTAGTCTTTATATTGCATTTTATTGCTCTAGTCAAATCAGCTAACAACAATCACATATACCAATATGCGGGTTTCATGCACAAAGATGTGTTTCATGCATCTCTGTGTTCAGAAACCAGTATCTGAACAAAGAGGCCACTTGCTGGCTGGATAACCTACACCTCCTGTTGTGTGGACTATGATGTTACCTGCTCCCTTTCTGCTATAGAGTATAAAACACACCTTGCTTATCCATTCCCCTTCCTCCACCCTTCAGGAAATGGGCTGCATTTCATTGTGTTAGCAATCACTGGGGCTGGGAGTCAGGATATTGAGCTGCTAGGATCTTCCTCATCTACCTGGCTTTAGTGTTAAATGAAGTAGCCACATGCTGAATTTTCACTTGTACCACTTCAGCAAGCATAACTTTGGGCAAAGTCAGGACTAGCGACTCATTTTTTCCCATTGCACCAGAAGAGGCTAGTGAATATGGAAGTTGTTACAACTTCTTATCAACTTATTTAGTAGCAATTCTATCCTGCCAAGTATGTAACTAATGGATGGGATCGCTCTGTGAATTAGAGTATTCTGTCCCAGCATGTTCTTATTCAAAGCATGGCATGCTCCTTATCAGTCAGGCAAGAAAGCTAATTATAAATAAGAAAGGTTTTGTTTACACTGTGCTATCTCTTGGTAATCAGTAGAGGTAGGAATAGTAGTAATGGAAGAATATGTATTCCACAGCTCAGTGGTATTACAGAAGGACCAAATGCTTGCTTAGACAAATACTGGCATGTAAAGGATCTATCCCTAGATCTCACCCCAACTTCTCCAAGTTGCTAATCCTCTGCCTTGATTCCTTCTCAAATGATTGGCAAAATTGTAGCTTTGTGCAGAAAAGACTGGGTGCTAAGGTAGTTGGCTTCCATAGCCAGTAGCAGAGTCAATCACTAGAAGACTTGAAGAAGAGAGTTGGCTTGGGACCCCAAAGTCCATAAAAATCTTGTTAATATTTATCTGATTGAAATGACATTTGAATCATCTTGGCTGGTTTCTATGTGCTATAAAGTGTAAGGTAAGAATTCACAGTGATCTTTCTGCCTAAGGAAGATCTTGTGAGAGTACATCTTCCTCACTTGCCCACCCACCCCTAAAGATTTTTTCCAGACATTTAAAGTTCTCATGGTAAAGAAAAGAAACTGCATTGCCATTTAAAACTGTAATAGTCATACTTGGATGCCCTACCACCACTACTATTGGAGCTGTACTGTCCAGGACACCAATGGACCTATAACTTTAATGTATATCTGTTGTGATCATGTGTGGACTGGCAATGGGGGGGTGTAATTTAAATGCAAAGGAAATGTGCAATTAGAATTTTTAGCTTTCTACTCCCTCATTTCCCTCATCTGTGTTTGTCCCCAGAAAGCCCATTTCTGGTATCAGAGTTCAGTTGGGGAGGAAATGGTAGGAGAATTTGGTGGTGGGAGGGTCCAGCCTCGCCACAACCAACTGCTTTGCACTTTGATTTGGCACCTGAACCCACACTGCTCCACGTTTCATGTGATTGGGCCAGACCTTGTAGTTTAGCCTGGTTGCCATATTTGGGGTATTGCAGAGGATAGAAAACCTCCACTTTTCCATCATATTGCTGATTTAGTCCCGTATTGTGTTTTGAGCACAAGGAAAATGTGATATCCCTGCAACAAAAGTGCTTGCTTGGGGAAGACTTCTAGCTCCTCTGCAGCAGTTGACTGTTTATCAAGGCAGAAAGTTCTCTGGAAAAGTCCTAAAGAGTGAATGATGAGGGATCACTGCAGTGCAGGTCTAAATGTGGTCTGAGGCTTCTTGGCAATAAAAAAATGCAGTATTGAGAAAAGTGGTATGCTAAACCAGGACACATGATGCAAGAGAACCTTGTGTAACTCTGTGGACTGTGGACTGTGTACACAGCAGAATCACACCTTTCTTTTGAATAGATAAACATGCCCTTTAATGAGTACATGAAGGAAATGATTCCTGTTTGCTTTTGGATTTTTCACAGTTACTGCTCTTTTTGGCAGAAATGGGGATTTGGGTGAAGCGGGAGAGGTCTCATGGCTGATACATGGCCTTTCATTTTTTTAAAAAAAAAAAAATTTTATTGGTTTTTTCCACACATAATACAAGACAATACAACACAATACAAGACATACAAACATATAAACACGTATAATTTCTTAACCTTTCATTTCTTAAGCCTTCTTTCAGCGACTTCCCCATACCTCCCCTTTCTGCATCCCTGTTATCAATCTTTTCAGCATCCCCTAATTTCAATATAATACTTTCTTTAGATCTTATTTCTCATATCCAATTGCTAATCGCTGCAATTCTTTTTTGCATTACCCAAAACATTTTAGCATTCATTAATTTTACAACAGTTCTTGAGATAAATTTTAAACTTCTTCCAATCTTCTTCCACCGTCTCTTTCCCTTGGTCACGGATTCTGCCGGTCATCTCAGCCGATACATGGCCTTTCAAAAGCTATTAGGCTACTACTACCCATTCAGATACAAAATCCCACACCGATGGTAACATATTTTTTTGAAATAAGGCTGAGTGAATTTAACAGGACCCACATTGAATCCCGTGGCTCCATTTAAAATGTTAGGTCCCCCAAAATCAGTAGCAGTCAATGGGAGAAACTTTTATATACCAGTAGGAACACTTTTAATTTGGCCTGATAACAAATTGGCAGTCAGTGCAGACCTCTGAGCAAGGGTCCATCACATAGCCTGAGCTATACCCAGACTGAAATGGGTCTAGATAATCTGTGTCTTCCAAGAACGTCCACAGCTGTTGAACCACATTGTCCCGTCAATTTTGAAAAGATTTAGTGCTTGCCATCTTTGGCATGTTTACTCTGAAGACTACTTATTGCACATGTGACTGTTGCATTAGGTGCAACTAACTTTTTCTAGATTGAGGCAATTGTGTTTTTTGTGATTGGACTGTAAAGTACTTAGCTGTGATCTTCACTCTGACATTCAGCATCTCTCCTAATAGCGAACTCTGGTGCAGAGTGGAAACAGTAGCCAAAACAAGGCCACTAGAGGGGGAATCAGCATGCTTGAGGGATTTGCAGAAATACGAAAGCTAATTTTTTTTTTAACCTGGTGGGCAAAACAGACCAATGAGGACTAAGACTGCTAACCATGTAATGATTACAGTAAATTGGAAAAATAAAACAGAATGTGATGGGAATGACTGGAGGGCAGGATGAGATGGCCTGCTTGGAAAGGTCACTGTGGACATCTAGGACCCAAGGACATGTGGGGGGCACAGGGGGGCACACAACAGGTGCCTAGAGAAGGGCAAAGGGAGGAGGCAATGGGCATTTTTCTGGTAACAATATAATGTTTCTGGTAACATACCATAATATAGTATGGCAGACCCAACTAGGTGCAGTACAGGAAATAGCACATGGTGTTTGGGAGAGAAGAATGTGGTGTGTTTGTGTGTAAAGCAACACTAATATCTACCAAATCCTGCAAAGAGAAAGTGCAATTCTGTTACCAGTATAAACATGCAGGTCAAGTTATTGGCATACACATTTATAATTTGCATTGCTTTGTTTTGACTGCAGAATTATGAGGCACTAAAACTTTGCATAAGTAATAAGGATCTTGGCTCCTTGGCTTGAGCAGACTTTAGTGGGAACATGGTATTTTTTGCCTGCAACGGATATTTATATACAAGGCACGTTAATAAAGAAACCCCCTTGATTTTCCTGATTAGACTAGAGTTCCAAAAATAACACTATATGTTCTGATTAATATTGCTAATCAGAAAGAAAGCAGTGGGGGGTAGTATATGAGTGCAACGCCTACTAAACCTGCAATGCAACTGGAAGAAAGAAAAGGAAAACTACTTTATGCTGCAGACCAGGACAGATTTCACATGTGCCACTCAAAGCACTTTTGAACATAGGAACATAGGAAGCTGCCCTACACTGTCAGACCACTGGTCCATCCTGCTCAGTAGTCTACAGTGATTGGTATTGGCTCTTCAGGTTTCAGGTAAGGGACATTCCCAGACTTACCTGGAGATGCCATTGATTAACCATGGGACCTTCTACAGATGCTCTTCCACTGAGCACCCCTTCCCCAACTTCTCTCCTACTGTTAATGTGCGCATGTGAAATATCAAAAATACAGAAGAGCAGTGATACATCAGCAGGCAACTGCACCAGGTTTCCTCCCACTGCTGAATGAGCAGCGCAAACATCGACAGCAGAGTTGGCAAACACCAGAACGCAAGCAGGAAATGAGGCAAGTCTGTAAGCAGCCCGCTCAGAAAATAAAGCAGCTACTCTGGTCAAGCCTGTGTCTCAACAGAGGCCATACATGTGAGAAATAACCCAAGTCTTAAGTAAATTCCAGTCGTATTTCAGTTCAGTTCATTGTATATAAATCAAGAAACGGTTTCTACTTTTAATGGTAATATTAGCCTAAAGCCAAAATCCTGTGCAGTCAAATCTCATGGGGTTCAATGGCAGGTGGAATTGCCAAAGTTATTTCCCCCGGAACCTTGTTCCCCTTTCTGCCCTGTCTTTTTTGTTTTTTTGCCACGTGTATAAAGCTGAATGCATAAAAGTTAAATGCATTTAAGTTGCGGGCTAACGGTAAGAGTAATTTGAGGAAACACATCTACAATCATTCTACCCCTCCAGTGGCATGTACTACAGCTTCCTTTAGTCCCATCAGGGGGAAAGGTGGGGTACAAATAAATATATTACTAGTAGTACTAATTATTCATGACATAGTTATGTTTAGTAGCAGGGAGATGTACCACTAACTTTACCTGCATTTTGGTCTGGCACAAATACAAGGGCACAAGTTGCTATTGGAAGGACAGTGGCACTAGGATATTAATAAAGTGCTTCAGGGACACAGGTGGTGCTGTGGTCTAAACCACTGAGCCTCTTGGGCTTGCTGATTGAAGGTTGGCGGTGTGAATCTACATGGCAGGGTGAGCTCCTGTTGCTCTGTCCCAACTCCTGCCAACCTAGCAGTTTGAAAGCACGCCAGTGCAAGTAGATAAGCAGGTACTGCTGTGGCAGGAAGGTAAACACCATTTCTGTGTGCTCTGGTTTCCATCATGGTGTTCCATTGCGCCAGAAGCGGTTTAGTCCTGTTGCCTGCCTGACCTGGAAAGCTGTCTGTGGACAAATGCCGGCTCCCTCAGCCTGAAGCGAGATGAGTGCCACAACCCCATAGTTGCCTTTGACTGGACTTAACCGTACAGGGGTCCTTTACCTTTTACTTTACTCTGCTTCAAACAGTTGCACAAGAGTCGACTAGCCATTAGGGATGGGGTTGCCAACACTGCACCTTTGTGAATTTCCTACAACCTGAAATGCCTCTGAATGCCTTTTTCCATCATCATGAAAGGTACACAGCACAGGGCTGGAAGGTACCCAGAGGGTCATGTGTCCCACCCACTGCAATGCAGGAACCTCATACATGACAGATGGCCACCCAACTTCTGCTTTAAATCCTCCAAGGAAGGAGAGTGCACAATCTTTCATGAGAGTCTGTTCCACTGTCAGAAAGTTCTTCCTGATATTTAGTTGGAAGCTCCATCTGTCTAATTTGAATCCAGTGGTTTGGGTCCTACCCTCTGGAGCAGGAGAACAAAACTTTGCTGTCTTACATGTGACAGCCCTGCAGATATTTGAAGATGACTGTCATATCTACTTTCAGTCTCCTCTTTACCGGGATAAATAAACCCAATTCCCTCAGCCATTGCTCATAAGGTTTGGTTTCCAGATTATCTTGGTTACCCTTCTCTGCACATACTCCATCTTGTGAATATACTTCTTAAATTATGGTGCCCAGAACTGGACACAATATTCCAGGTGTGGTTTGACCAAGGCAGAGTAGAGCAAGACTATTACTTCTCTTGATCTAGGCACTAGACTTCTGTTGACGCAGCCTAGAAAAGTATATTTTTTTGCTGTTGTCACACTGTTGACTCAGGTTCAGTGTGTAGTCTACTCCAAACCAGGACATAACCCACTAACTGAAATGTCAAATGTAAATTGTCTTAAGGGGAGCCTTGGAGAATGACACTCATCTGAACTGTTAGGATGCGAGACTCATCTCAGGGTCATAGGTTTGAGCCCCCAGTCCTGCATTGCAGGGGGTTGGACGAGATGACCCTCATGTTCCCTTCCAACTCTACAAATCTTTGATTCTACCGGCACAGCCAAGATTTGCTGCTTCCTGGCCATGCTTGTGTGTCAAGACAAGCAAGTGTTGAGAAGTACCGGTAGATTAAGTATATATAAGCTGTGCCACAAGGTACTCGGTTAATGTAAACCTCTGTTTCGCAGGTGTGTTGAAAATTATACAGGAAATCGTTGTGAGGAAATTTTACTACCGAGCATCAAGAGCCATCCAAGAGGTGAACTGTTTGCAGCTGTTTTAGCTTCAGTGGTGGTCCTAAGTGTCCTGGTTGCTGGTGCATTCTTCTTTCTTTGCAGGTAAAATGGTAGTGCTTATGTCAGACTCTGCCAACCCAGCATCTTCTAGATGTCTTGGAGATGGTAGGGGTTGTAGGGCAGAAGACCTAGAAGGCCCTGGGCAAAGGCTGGCTTAGCGATTCACATAACGTCTCTGATTCTGTCCTGACAGAATTTAAATATTCTACATGATATAAATATTCTCCATTTATAATGCATGCAATATTAGTCTTTGAGGTTAATAAAAACATTTCACTATGCTTATGGTTTTTCACTTTTTAAAACTTTAAAAAGCATTGCTGAGGCACCGTGTAACAGCAGTTCTTAAAAGGAAATATTTTGTGACACACTCCCATCTCATATTAGAACCGAGTCCCTTTCAGCAATAGAGAACTGAATGCATTATTTAAGCTGCCCATTGTCACCTTTAGAAAATATTAAAAGTACAGAAGAATAGCTTAATGGGATAAAACATTTTTGCAATGTACATTTATTTATGTAATTTCTGGGACACCTTCCCTTTTAAAAATATCAAAGCAATTTAATATACATATGAAAGCAGCTTGTGTAAAACCAAACCCAACATACTGTGTATAGGGCAGAAATGATTAGCATAAACTTTATTTCAAATGTCCTGTCTCCACTAAAGAAAGACTTGCAATGACACAGCAAATAATGATGTGGACTTGTAACTTAATAATTCAGATGACTGTGTGATGTGAAAAATGAAAATTAATTAAAAAACTATTCAGATGGCCCATTCAGTGTACACAGCATTTGGTCATGTGCACAGAGGATGCATGACTAAGCCTTGACAGCCCAATCCATGTCTCTATTTCAAACTAACAGCTGATTAAATGCTACCTAACTGTGGAGCAGTCAGTCTGAAAGTTCGATGTAAAAGCCCATTAGGCTGTAATAGCAAAAGCCGCAACCGCTAAATGCAATGTGAACTCACATCCACATTTATTCTTTTTAATTTTCCTAATCACTATCAGGAAGGGCCAGATTCCACGGACCAGTTCCATAGAGCATGGCAACAACCTGATTGAAGGGAACAGCAGTGATGGTTGCAACAGTAAGTAATTTTCAAATACAGTAATGGTAAAGGGATACAGTAAATGGTAAAGACTTTCTGCCAAAAGAGTCTTGATGAAAATAAAATTCTTGTTTTTCCCCGAGATAACTGAATAAAGCAATCAAAACAAGAAATTATGGAACAGCAACAAGCAAAACAGCTATAGACAAGCAAAAACAATGTTGGAGAATATGGTAAGAAGACTGAACAGAGAAGACAAGGTGCTGTGTAAATCAGAGGAGAGTTTTCTGAAGGAACCTATCAGGACAAAGTTATATTTAAAAGGGATCCTGGTTACTTCAAAGAAAGAGACATTGTGTACAAATGTCTTATCCGTGAATTCTATGTTTTTGTAAAATGCATTTCAAGCTGTTTTCTATTTAATTATTATCTAATATGTACTGATAGGTGATGGGATTCTACCACACCAAACATCTTGTTACCAGAATGACTTAATGCCATCATAGAATTGGGCAGAGTGGTACATATACAATAATCTGAATTTCTATTTAAGACATATCTTGAAGGACCTTTTTTAAAAACAACAACAACAACAACATTTAAATGAAAACGAGAAACTTGTGAACGATGAGAGTATTTGGGCAAAATTATCCCTAATATTAGACAAAGGGACTTTCTTGATTCTGTTCTTCCTGTCCTGAAATTTTCTTCAGAGAATCTTACTGTAGACTACTTAACCACTAGTTTAAACCTAAAAGTAGGGAACTGGGAAAATTCCAGTCCCACTGACCCATATTTAAAACAAAATGTTTCCCATCTGCTTATACTCATGAACCGTGGGAATCACCCATATCATTCATGCCCAAATGTAGCTCTCACTCCAGTGGATTCTAATTGTGTTTTCACTGAGAAGCTTCTGGGGGATAAAAAGAAGAGGGAATGGCCATCATTGGCCAATGATGATATGTAGATATAAGAAAAGCAATAAAATGGCTAAAAAATGGGAACTCAAAATGCTGCTGTTTGAAGAGGGGTCATGCTAAATGTTCTGAGCAGAAAAACTATTCATTTCATTAATAACAACAATAAATTAGGAGGCGTTTAAAACAGTACTAAAGAAGAGTATCATTGATACAGCTTCTAGAATCAGCAAAGAATAAAATGCAGAGCAGAATTGTCTTTCCTTGGATGCACAAGAGTTGAATTCAGTGAAGAGTCAGTTGAAAGGAAAATTATGAAAAAGCATACAAGCCCTTAAGGGATATCTAATAGTTCTCTTTGAGGAAAAGTAGCTCACACTTTCCCCCAGAACAAACAATAATGTAATGAGATGTGGAATAAAGAACCAAAGAATTGCATGTAGGATCAGGTGGAAAGAATAAAAAAACATGCAAATTGCTATCCAAAAGCAAAATATGAAAGCACACCATAAATTAAGCACTGATTCTGCTAAAAAAATCCACTGTTTTCTATTTCTATGAATTCAAAATAGTCACAACTAACTTTGGGCTCATAAGGAAAGCAGATGTGCCAAATGATTTGCTAATTAGATTGTGCATATCTTCATCAGCTAATTTTTACTGCTTCTATGCTCTAGGCTATGTGATTATACTTGTTTTGGAGACTATTTATATTCTTTTAATGATTTTTGTAAATCACCTTGAATAATGGTGGAAAGCCAATAGACTATTTTTAAAAAATAATAATAATAATCACTTCTAATAAAGCTATTCTCTTATATAATTTTCAGGAATCCATAACACTGTTCCCAGTCACTGTGAAAGAAGAAGATATTGCTAATATTTTACAAGACCAAATATATACACATAAATGTACATTGCTTATGTTCTTGCAGCTGTCAGACACAGAATGTACAAGGTATGTGAAGCTTATCAGAGGCAAGTTAGAACGACCTTTATGCATAGTAGTTAAAAAAGATAAAATACTGTTGAATCATGACAGAATACTGTTAGATAATATTGAGAAGCTATGTTTCATTCATCTGTATTTATCAAAGGCAAAAATAGGTATATGCTTTTTCCTAGGCATGGAAAATGGTAAGGCCTTTGATTGTGTTGAACAGAACTTTAAATGGGAGGGCAGGGCTAGTAAATATATATATATAATGGACCCTATATATGGACCACAAGTTGTAACTGGCTGAAGACATGCAGAACCTTCTCAATGACTTAGTTACTTCTAAGTTTTGTTTGAACTACTCAGAGGGCTTTAGACCTGCACAAAATACAGTGGTTAAAAATTAAGGTCAGTCCGCAAAACAATTTCATTTGTAAATAAAGTTTATCTTTCTCTCTTTAAATGCCTATTCCAGGTCTCTATTAAAAAGCATTCACAAGTTTAAAATCAGTTCTTTCACAGCTTAGCTGGCTGCAAAGGTCATATTAGGAAACAAAACTGTTTTTGTTGGCCAAAAATAAAACCACATAGCATGATGTAACCTCTGAAAATCATTTGCACTTCCTTAAAAAAACAACACTGCATGAAGTCTAGAGCTGGCTAATTTTTAAACACTAAATATATTGAGGTATTGTTAACTGCTGCTTTATAGTTCCAGTTGAACTGGAAAACCATGCTTCCAATTTGAGGCATTAAAGAGATGGTTGATTTGGGGAAACAGTTTTCCAGACTAAAATTGATTATATTTTTAACACAGAAGTGTAGTTCAGGGATGACAAACCTGTGGCCCTTTAGATGTTACTGGACTACAGTCCAAGTCATAGTATCAAGATAAATACACCAAAATAAATAAATAAAATGATATAAAATCACATATACATAAAAAAGCAGTTATAGGGAGTCATTTATCTGTCAGAAAGGAAACCCTTCTGACCTAGAGAGGTCAATATATTATATTATATATAATACTAATGCTTGGCGGTAGTCATTATATGTCATATTTTGATTGCTGCTGCACAAAATTTGGCTACCTTGTATAACAGGATTTTTTATTAAGGAGCAACAGAGTGGCAAATAAATGATCAGAGCATCCAGCGTATTTCTGGAGTATTGGCAGAATAAGGTCAGAGCCTAAATCTCTGTAGAACAGTAATAATAATAATAATAATAATAATAATAATAACAATAATAATAATAATAATAATAATAATAATAATAATAATAATTTATTATTTATACCCCGCCCATCTGGCTGGGCCTCCCCAGCCACTCTGGGCGGCTTCCATAGAAACCAAAAATACACTAAGATGTCACACATTAAAAACTTCCTCGAACAGGGCTGCCTTAAGATGTCTTCTGAATGTCAGGTAGTTGTTTATCGCTTTGACATCTGCTGGAATGGCGTTCCACAGGGTGGGCGCCACTACCGAGAAGGCCCTCTGCCTGGTTCCCTGTAGCTTTGCTTCTCGCAATGAGGGAACCGCCAGAAGGCCCTCGGCGCTGGACCTCAGTGTCCGGGCAGAATGATGGGGGTGGAGACGCTCCTTCAGGTATACTGGACCGAGGCCGTTTAGGGCTTTAAAGGTCAGCACCAACACTTTGAATTGTGCTCGGAAACATACTGGGAGCCAATGTAGGTCTTTCAAGACCGGTGTTATATGGTCTCGGCGGCCGCCCCCAGTCACCAGTCTAGCTGCCGCATTCTGGATTAGTTGTAGTTTCCGAGTCACCTTCAAAGGTAGCCCCACGTAGAGTGCATTGCAGTAGTCCAAGCGGGAGATAACCAGAGCATGCACCACTCTGGCGAGACAGTCCGCAGGCAGATAGGGTCTCAGCCTACGTACCAGATGGAGCTGGTAAACAGCTGCCCTGGACACAGATTTGACCTGTGCCTCCATGGACAGCTGTGAGTCCAAAATGACTCCCAGGCTGCGCACCTGGTCCTTCAGGGGCACAGTTACTCCATTCAGGACCAGGGAATCCTCCACAGCTGCCCGCCTCCTGTCCCCCAAAAACAGTACTTCTGTCTTGTCAGGATTCAACCTCAATCTGTTAGCCGCCATCCATCCTCCAACCGCCTCCAGACACTCACACAGGACCTTCACCGCCCTCACTGGTTCTGATTTAAAAGAGAGGTAGAGCTGGGTATCATCCGCATACTGATGAACACCCAGCCCAAACCTCCTGATGATCTCTCCCAGCGGCTGCATGTAAATGTTGAAAAGCATGGGGGAGAGGACAGAACCCTGAGGCACCCCACAAGTGAGAGCCCAGGGGTCTGAACACTCATCCCCCCCCACCACTTTCTGAACACGGCCCAGGAGGAAGGAGCGGAACCACTGTATGACAGTGCCCCCAGCTCCCAGCCCCTCAAGACGGTCCAGAAGGATGTTATGGTCGATGGTATCAAACGCCGCTGAGAGATCCAGCAGAACTAGGAAACAGCTCTCACCTTTGTCCCTAGCCCGCCGGAGATCATCAACCAGTGCGACCAAGGCAGTTTCAGTCCCATAATGAGGCCTGAATCCCGACTGGAAGGGATCCAAATGGTCCGCTTCTTCCAGGCATGCCTGGAGTTGTTCGGCAACCGCTTGCTCAATCACCTTGCCCAAGAATGGCCGCATCTAAAGATGGTTTTTTAAGAAGCGGTTTAATAACCGCCTCTTTCAGCGGGTCTGGGAAGGCTCCCTCATGGAGGGAAGCCTTCACCACCCCACGAAGCCCATCGCCCAGTCCTTCCCGGCTAGCTTTTATAAGCCAGGATGGGCAAGGATCCAGGAGACAGGTGGTTGGTTTCACTCGTCTAAGCAGCCTGTCCACATCCTCGGAGGTAACAGATTGGAATGGATCCCACTCAACTTGACTAGACAGAACTCTAGCACTCTCCCGCCCCGGCCCTGCTCCCACGGTGGAGTCTACTTCTTCCCGAATCTGAGCGATTTTATCTGCAAAAAACTTTGCAAAATCATTGCAGGAGAACATGTGGCCCGTACTGGGCCCCGATGTTGCAGGTGGTGCCACTAAATTGTGAACCACCTGAAAAAGTCTCCTGCTGCTGTTTTCTGCAGATGCAATAGAGGCGGTGAAGAAATTCTTCGCCGTCGCTATCGCCACTTGGTAGGCTCGACGTTGAGCTCTAACCTGTGTCCGGTCAGATTCGGAATGAGTTATCCGCCACCGGCGCTCTGGCCATCTCAACGATTGTTTCATTGCCCTCAGATCCGTGGAAAACCACGGGGCTGTCCGGGCTCCATGCAATCGGAGAGGGAGCTTCGGAGCCAAACAGTCAAGCCAAACAGTGAAGAAGCCCGTGTTATACAGTTTCAATTTGGCCAGAGTCACAGGGGCAGCATCTCTCCAGGTATGAGATCTTTCTGTAGCATTCTCCAGGAGCAGCAGAAGGGAGAGTTCAGCATTGAGCCAGGGATAAGGTCCTACGATGTGTAGGCAGTTCCAGACTGCTTAGATATGCCATAGGAGCTGAAAGATACCTGCTGACAATAAAGGAAGGGGACCTGCCCATACCTAGAATCATAGAGTTGGAAGAGACCACAAGGGCCATCGAGTCCAACCCCCTGCCAAGCAGGAAACACCATCAGAGCACTCCTGACATATGGTTGTCAAGCCTCTGCTTAAAGACCTCCAAAGAAGGAGACTCCACCACACTCCTTGGCAGCAAAGTCCACTGTCGAACAGCTCTTACTGTCAGGAAGTTCTTCCTAATGTTTAGGTGGAATCTTCTTTCTTGTAGTTTGGATCCATTGCTCCGTGTCCGCTTCTCTGGAGCAGCAGAAAACAACCTTTCTCCCTCCTCTATGTGACATCCTTTTATATATTTGAACATGGCTATCATATCACCCCTTAACCTCCTCTTCTCCAGGCTAAACATGCCCAGCTCCCTTAGCCGTTCCTCATAAGGCATCGTTTCCAGGCCTTTGACCATTTTGGTTGCCCTCCTCTGGACACGTTCTAGTTTGTCAGTGTCCTTCTTGAACTGTGGTGCCCAGAACTGGACACAGTACTCCAGGTGAGGTCTGACCAGAGCAGAATACAGTGGCACTATTACTTCCCTTGATCTAGATGCTATACTCCTATTGATGCAGCCCAGAATTGCATTGGCTTTTTTAGCTGCCGCGTCACACTGTTGGCTCATGTCAAGTTTGTGGTCCACCAAGACTCCTAGATCCTTTTCACATGTACTGCTCTCAAGCCAGGTGTCACCCATCTCATTTTTTTTGCCCAAGTGCAGTACTTTACATTTCTCCCTGTTAAAATTCATCTTGTTTGTTTTGGCCTAGTTCTCTAATCTGTCAAGGTCGTTTTGAAGTGTGATCCTGTCCTCTGGGGTGTTAGCCACCCCTCCCAGTTTGGTGTCATCTGCAAATTTGATCAGGATGCCCTTGAGTCCATCATCCAAGTCATTGATAAAGATGTTGAATAAGACCGGGCCCAAGACAGAACCCTGTGGTACCCCACTAGTCACTCTTCTCCAGGATGAAGAGGAACCATTGATGAGCACCCTTTGGGTTCGGTCAGCCAGTTACAAATCCACTGAGTGGTAGCATAGTCAAGACCGCATTTTACCAGCTTCGTTACAAGAATATCATGGGGCACCTTGTCAAATGCCTTGCTGAAATCAAGGTAGGCTACATCCACTGCGTTCCCTTCATCTACCAGGCTTGTAATTCTGTCAAAAAACGAGATCAGGTTAGTCTGACATGACTTATTTTTCAGAAATCCATGCTGACTATTGGTGATCACAGCATTCCTTTCTAGGTGCTCACAGACTATTTGCTTAATGATCTGCTCCAGAATCTTCCCTGGTATTGATGTCAGACTGACTGGGCGGTAATTATTTGGGTCCTCTCTTTTCCCCTTTTTGAAAATAGGGACAACATTTGCCCTCTTCCAGTCTGCCGGGATTTTGCCTGTTCTCCAGGAATTCTCAAAGATGACTGCCAGGCATTCTATATTGATGGATCATTACGTAGGGTGGTAGTAGAGATAATGGACTCTTTCAAGGGCTCCTTAGGCTGAGAGTCATTAGGCATATTGTAGGAGTTATGATGTCTGCAGATATCTTCAGCAGGCTAGTTTTTCAATAATCTGTTGTTGCTCTTGTGTTGGTAAATCTTTAAAGAGCCTTTCAAATGCTCCTCCAATACACAGTTGTCCTTGGTTGGATCCTCTGGTTCTGCCAACTGATCAAATCCTCTTGAATGGATTTGCTTAAGCTCTTTTGTGTTCTTTTCATTAGGGTCCTGTTATAATTATGGTGGCTGGCTGCTTTAAAGTTAGTTATTAGTGGTGATAAAATCAGGTTGTTAAAAACGTACTGGGAAAATTCCTTTGGCAGTCAACACAGACTTGGTGTGATGAAGCAGTGAGGGAATTTTGGGGCTTCTAAAGTAAGACTTTCTGAGCTTGATTGGAGTAGTTCAGAGGCTACACAATGATTAAGTCTATGTAACCCTAATAAAATCCTCCAATGCCTCTTGGCCAGTCAAATTGTATAAAAGGATGGAACCCAGCCTTTGTTGCTGCGTATTGCAAGACTAAGCTTATTCAGTTGTAACACTAAGTGATGTTGTTCTTTCATTCCACAAACAAGCTTCTGGTTTACATCTCGTGATTTGGAACACGTGTCCTGGATCATATATTTAGCTCACAGTGAGTTAGATAGAGAAGGTTCCTTTGGTACCTTGTTGATTTCTTTTCTGAGTGTCTCTGTGACCTCACTGATTAAAATGTCCATTTTAGAAAGCAATGAGCTAAGCGTTTTACAAATAGAATCAATTGTTTTAGCTGTCAACAGGATCAGATCAGCCAGGTTCTCTTTAGTTGTTTACATATTTGGGACAGCCTCACCGATGTATAATGCCACCTATGTAGAAGTTTTAGCAAAGCTTCCTTCCTTTCTTTTTTTTTTAATGATATTTATTAAGATTTTTCCATTATAATACATCAAAAAATAAAAAAAACGAAACAAAAAAATTTAAAAACACATAAAATTCAAAGTCCTTATTTTCAATGACATATTTCCCTGACTTCCCCACACCTCCCCCTCTTGTATTCCAATTCAAATTGTTGGTTCAACAAGTTCTTGTCCCCAATTTTTAACCTTTTTATATTTCATTCATTTTAAAAAAACCAATTTTAACTTATAAACATCAATATTTAAACAACAGTTCAACAAGTTCTTGTCCCTAATTTTTAACCTTTTTATGTTTTATATTTTATATTTAGTTCATTTTGAAAAACCAATTTTGCCTTATAGACATCAATAATTATATATCCGTGCTTATTCTTAAAGTCTTTTTCTAAAGTCGACCTAAATTCCCTTCCACGATTTTCTCAATTCTCATACAAATAACAAAACAAAATAAAAGCAAAACAAATTATAATTATACACCCTTTGGATTCCCAAACTCCACCCCCCCCCCTTTCCCGGTTCCAATCCCCAATAATCGTCCATCAGTCAATCTACTCTCAGCCTGGGGATCTCACGTCCGAGGCTCTTAATTCTCTCTCAATTCCTCTCTGCCGGCTTTTTGGATAATCCTTAGTATTAAACACCAAATATCGGAGAAGCTCTAGTCCAATAAAGTCCATGTTTCTTCCAACCAGGCCTCCATACTTAAAAGTGGAGCCTAAATCTTGTTTCTTACTCCTTTCAAATCCGAATGTCTCCAAAGCTCCAACTTCCACCTTAATCAGATTTGTAATCCTTAGGTCTTCAGATCTCCACACAAGAAGATCTCTCCATTCTTCAGTCTCCAATTCAAACCAAATTTTCACCATTGAGTTCTTATTTTCCTTTGCAGCCATCATGTCAGGCCTCTGGCTCTCCTTTATCATCTGTAAAATTACAGCTCCTCCTTCCTTTTTCTCAGGAACAACATATATATCTTTCTTCACACTCTCAAAGCTCTCAAGTTTCTCTTCTTGTTCAGCTGCATGGGCTTCCTGAGTCAATTCCTTATCAGATTCAATGAATTTGTTTACTGTTAAGTCCAGAGTTGTAACATTTGTAGCCAAAACATCAATTTGGCCTTGTAACTTTCCCAAGAGAACAAAGACTCTGTCCAATTCAGCTTGAATTTCCCCTCCTTCAGCCATTCTTGTAATGTCCCAAAAACCCCTCTAGAGGGATTTTGGTTACTTAGTGTTCTTTCCAGTTCAAATCCAAAAATCAAATTAGTTTGTATCAGTTCTTCCTTGTTTTCAACAAAATATAGTCAAATTGTAACAAATATAGCCAGCAGAAACAACAGAAACAAAGTTCTCTTTTTCCGTCTGACAGCTGATTTGACAGCTGTCAAACTCTTCCAATACCTTCAACAGGCTCTCTCGCGGATCACTCCCGGGTCCGGGGGGTGGCGGCACTTCAGCTCCCAAAATTAGCTCTTATCCTCCAGTAAGGTTTCTTCTAGTGCCAAATCGTGAAATTAATGTCTTTTATCAAATAATAAAAGAAAAAATTCTCTCGACCTTAGTTAGCAGGTCCTTGCTTTAGATTGTTTACAGGAGGAGGAGGCTGACTTCCTGTTTACACCTCCCCCGATCGTACCTAATTCACCAAAAAATTTTCTTTAAAAATCCAATTTCCGTACTACTCACGGGTTGTTATTTTGAAATCCAAATCACAAGAAGAAGTCAGCGCTCTCCGGCCATGGCAGCGCGGCTTCACTCCACAGGAGAAGCAGTCGACTCACAGCACCGCACCGCTCACCCCGTCCCGGAGCCTTTAAAAAGGCTCCTTCGCAGGTCGGGGGGCGCAAATGGTGCCCGCCGAGTCACCAGGTTCACAGGCTTCACCGCCTGTGATTTTTAAGTGTCTCCGCGTCGCCGCAGCGGTACGACCCTGATCCTGTGGAGCCGATTCCCTCCGGAGCTCGGAGGGAATCCGCCATTAGCCGTTGGCGCTAACCCGGAAGTCCCAAAGCTTCCTTTCTTTTTGCAGAAACTGATTTCAACGGTCTCCCAGACCACAAAGCCATCCATTTTTCATTTGGTATTTGCACATCTAGGTCCATTTCCCATGGCATTTTTGTGTATCATAGATTGCCATATTCTAGTGTTATTAGAGCTTCGTAAATTGAGGACACTCTGCCCCTAGAGAGTGAAGTTAACAAAGATGTGCTCTATTGCTGTTAGTTTTTTGTTTGCTTGAGTGGAAATGTCTGGGTTTAACAGGAATCTTAACAGCTGGTTGAAGTGGTACCATGGCCATTTAAAGTTTGGTATGGCTGCAATGAATTGTTCTTTTTGTAGGGGGGTACCGTTCTTAGTCATGGTGGCCACATGACCCAGAAGTTGTACGCCAGCTCCCTTGGCCAGTAAAGTGAGATGAGCGCTGCAACCCCAGAGTCGTCTGCGACTGGACCTTTACCTTTACCTTTACTGTTTGCAAAGAAATCTTTCAATCTATAAAGGCCCACCTGTTCCCAACCGTTCCAATCTAAGCATTGCCCTGCTTCTTTAAAAGATAGGTGAAAGCTAAGGGGAGATATTGGGGGAGCCAGTTTTTTAAATTTTGCTTTCCACACATTTAGAGTGGTGCGGAAAAAAGGGTTCACAATAGTATGGGTTTTAGTGAGTGAGGAGGGTAGATAGGGATATGCTCTATATACAGGATCCGAAATTTCTATATCTACCCATGGTTTACCTTTTTGCCTGTGGATCAGTGACATCAAATGCTTTCCTTGGAAGGCGCTGTAATCAGTTTGGATATGTGGGATTCCAATCCCGCCATTTTGGACACTTCCATATATAATTCTAGAGCCTAGTCATGCTTTCTTCCCTTCATGAATAAACAAATTTTAAATTGTATGGGTGTAATCATAATTGGCAACACTTGAAAGAGAAACAAAAATTTCGGTAGGAATAGCCATCTTAACTGCAGCTAGGCGTCCTGACCATGATAAATGTAGATCTTTCCAAGACTCAAGATTTTGTCATACCTGTAGGAATACTGGTGTGAAGTTTGCTTTCTTTAGAGCGGATAGATTTTTAGTTATCTGCACTCCCAAATATTTTACTACCTTGTAGCAGGTTTTAAAACCTGTTTGGTTTAGAACGTTTAATTAGACAGGTGGAGGAATGCCTATCTACATTATTTCTGATTTCATTGATTTTGAATCTGGCCACTTTACCATAATTGCTTAGTTCTTTCATTAATACAGGTGTTGCAGCTTTTGGGTTAGAGAGCATTATTACTATATCACTACTATATGGGTAGTGAGCTCAGGGAGAAGGAAACTGGCAAATACTTTGTCTTAAGAGTTTTGCAGTCTTAGCTGCCACGCTTGAGCCTAGTTCTTCTTGCTGCTGCTCAGAAGTTTGTGGTTGATTTCCTGATACATGGCTTTTGTGACTGTTGTGGTGTTAAATGAGATCCCTGGAGCATAATCTGTAGAGATCTTGTTTCACAGAGTCACTTTTTAAGGTTTTCAGCTTAAATGGGAGGTTTGATAGCGCACAGGGTGTTAAGAGTAAGAGAGTTAGGCAGCCATCTTGCTTGATGACATCACACTGTTAAATTAAATCCTCCTGAACTTTTATCTGCATAAGCAGCTGTGTATGTTTTGTCTGCAATTACCTTTCAACAGCTAAGGTCAGAGGAGCCTTCACTACAGGTATATCTAAGTATGAATATAAACTGTCACTCTAATTTTATCCTGCTGGTTGTCCACAATTCAGATAGTTAACTTAAATAGATGGCATTTTTAGGGAGGTTTCCTCACTGCCACTGCTTTGTTGTTGCCATCTTGCTCTGCAAACAAAGATATAAACTACAAGTCCCATCATCCCTAACCATTTGCTAAGACTGAGGCTGATGAGAGTTGAGGGGTTGCACAGATGGCAGATGAAAAGGTTACCAATGGTTGACCAAAATAAGATTGACATCTGCTTTTATTTCTAGCAGGTTACTTAAGACTTTTATTAGTTGTGTAACCCAGAAGGAATTCACCAACACTTCTCTCACCGGTACCATCTGCACGCCAGTAAAAGCTGTACCTGTCAAAATGCTATGCACACAGCTTTTCCAGAGGAAAAAGAAAAAGAATAATCTAGAGATCCAGATTTGTTCGTTAAAGAGAGCTAAATAATGTTTTCCTTCCTGGTAAAAGAAATGTGCTTCTTCTTCTACAGCTTAGAGAATATTTCTTATATACTTTTCCCCTAGCCTTAAAGATTAAGATTTTAAAAAGGCTAGAGACAGTACAGTTATATCACATTTCTTATTGTTTGGCAAACTTTTAAAAATATTATTGTTGTTTTTAAATGTGGGAGTTGAGCTTTCAAATGCAGAAAGGACAGTGTTGAGCTGAAGAGAGCCTTATCTCTCTAATTAAAAGCAACAAATTAAAGGAAGCTATTGAGGTTAAGTGAATTAGCTTCTTGTTACTTCAAAAGCGGAGTGGCTAATACCACCTTGAATACTGATTCATTGTGACATAAATTTTATGGGCTACATGTTATTGGCTGGCATAATATGCATTTTAAAATATATATATATGGATGATTGTGAAATACAAAAGGTAACAGGTGGTATGCAGCATCCAAATGTCTCCAAGATCACACCTGATTTTTGAACCTATATTGTAGTAGGTTCTGACCTACAAGAGGTTTTGCCACAATAACCCTGTTAGTCTTTAAGAGGACCACAAGCTCATTTGCTACTTTGGGTGCAAATGAGAAAGATTGCAACAGTTTTCATAGCCTATAGTTGATGGAAAGGGGTCCTGCAGAAATGCCCCAGAGATAGGAAGCCCACGCAGAGGGTTCCCCAAATATGCTGTTTATCTTACGGTGACACTGGCACTCCTGAGTAGCTCAGTGAATCAGAGCTAGCTGAACACTTCCAGTAAAGATTGCGGGCTCTTGCTTTCATGTTTTTGCTTCACCTTGTCCCCCACACCAAGATATTCCTTTCATACTGTTCCAAGGAAGCATGTCATCTGTAAGAAGTGGAATTAGTTTTGTAAATCCAACAATAAGGATATGGAAAACTGTCGTTAGTGCCTTATCAACCCCATTTATTCATTTCCATCTCTTTGTGGGTATCTTTATATAAAGAGCATTGTCTTACATTTCAAATACATCCACTCACGAGGATTTGCCACACAGCAAAGTGATTTATGTGATCATGTGTTCAACAACAGCTTAACCTCCTGCCAAAAGCAGCTTGAGAGGTAGTGTTGCAAACAAGCCAAGGGCAGCATAAGGTTTCATTTCCAACACACCACTAAGACTGGGTGGATTGGTTTGAAGGGTCTTCCTAACCACTTTTTCTAGCTCAAGAATTGTCCTGTTATTCATATGTGATGGCCCAGCCTTCTGCAAAGTAGTGCTGCTGTCACAGTAGAAAATTGTAATGTAATGTTGCTGTAAAACAGAGGCATAGCAACAGCGTTTTTTAAAAACATAACTGAAAGTTCGTTTAATGCTTAACTTGATTGTTGTGTCAAAATCTGGTACATAAACTGCATGCAGAAATGCTAATTATGTTACTTCTAAAGATATGAGTTCACTTAACTCTGACCTATATAATTTGCAAATTTAGAAATAAATAAATTCTTTGGGTTGTATTCAACTAACATTTAGTCAGATTACATCCAATGAAGTTAGTAGCCATCATTTAGATAGATTTCAGTGGGTCTACCATCAGCAAAAAGTTAGTTGACTAGAACCCTTTACCAGAGATCTGACAAATCTGAAATTTTAAAAAACCCTTTCTTCCTCATCAAATTTAATTTAATATTATGCTACCTAGACACCCTAAGTCAATGGTACAGTGATTACAATTGTTTCAGGATCCACTTCTGTTGGAAGTGTGTACAGTGTTTCAGATTTTATTTTGTTTTTACATTGCTGGAATTAAAACAGCATCGTTTCTCTGGTGCACATTTACAACTAAAGGTTTAAGCTTGATTTGCTTTGGCTGAACCCAGATGGATAATGGTCATTACAGTGGTGTAACCATGGAGCAAGTCATCCTTTGTGTCATTATACTCTCGGAGTATAAAATTCCCGGTCACAATTCGATCACATCCTATCTCCCCATGTCCAAAGAAGCCAAAGAGGGGAATGTTAGGAAAGAACTTCCTAAAAGCATCAGCCTCAAGATTCTGTTTGGTTTTATAATGTTGATATCCCCTGCCAACACATGCGAACATAAAACCAAGGCTATTGTGTTCAGGAATGTTTGTGGCTTTGAGGCGCTGCACTGCTGCTTCTGCTGTCCTCTCATCAATTACATCCTGATCTAACAGAACAGTCGCACTCTGGATCTGCGGTCCACTGAAAGCCAAGCCAACAACACCACAAGAATCAGCAGCCTGAGTGTTACTGAAAGAGAAGAGAAACAAAACACCATATTACAAAGGGGGGTTGTCAGAATGGAACAGCATCATCAAGACTCTATACAATACAAAACAAGAAAAACAATGTGAATATTATTATTATACATAAATACTAGGCACTCCACTGTTTCTCTCGGCATGTTCCTGCCCACATCCCCAAAGTCTTGTTTGAAGGCTGTGAACATTTATGAATCCAGAAAATTTTAACTTCCCAAACAAGCAAATTGTTTTCCAACAGGACCTACTTTGTTATTCTGTTTGTTTATGTGTGCTTCCATTGGGAATATAATTGTAGTATAACATAAAAATACTTATCATACATAACACAACAGTGTTGTAGCTTTTCTTTACTGAATGCCTTCCTGGCTAAATATATCTATATACCCCCCCCCCCGTGAATCTAAGTCTGTTACTGAGGGATCCATAATTTGTGTGCTTGACTCTACTATTTGGAAGACGTTGCTAGGAAGTTACAATATAAATACACAAAAATATTTAACAAACAAAAACCCTTTACCCCCCCCCCCATTTAAAAGGCCATAGCTTGTTTAACTAGCCAAGGGCCTCATATAAGAGAAAGGTTTTGCCTGGTGCCAGGTGAGCCTCCCTTGGAAGAGCGTCCCCCAAGCAGGAGCCACCGTAGAAATGGCCACCATTCTTGTAATGCCCCCCTTCAGATCTCCTGTGGGAGACCTCAGATGATGGTCACAGGGTCTTGGAGAGGCGGTCCATAAGTTTGGAAGAATGGAATCTGTACCTTTCCCAACATGTTAGCAACTGGTATCTTAAAATCAGCTCAGACAGATTCATAACCCATGTAGGGCTTCCTTCTATACTTGCTAGCAACTAGATCAACAGATAGCTTATCTTTTGAGGATGTTGACCTACAAGCTCCAAATGGGAGCTAGCCAAGCTAAAATGTTGACAAACAAAAGATATTTGCTCCTGAAAGACTACTATTTTTCAAGGGGAAAGAAATCACAGCTGCTGTAACAGGTAGCTAAACACCCTTTGCTGAAAAGCTACATTATTAACCTTTAAATGGACAGAGTGCAGTTCAACCAATGGCTGTTGTCCAAAAGATGAAAATTCCCCTTACCAAACTAAAGAACTTGCAAAATGCTTTAGAAAAGCAGCACAATGGTTATCTAGCCCACGCTGTATAAACTTATAAAGTTCTGAAGAGGTTCAGAACTTCGGCCCAGTATACCAGAAGAAACGTCTCCATCCCCATCGTTCTGCCCGGACACTGAGGTCCAGCTCCGAGGGCCTTCTGGTGGTTCCCTCCCTGCAAGAAGTGAGGTTACAGGGAACCAGGCAGTGGGCCTTCTTGGTAGTGGCGCCTGCCCTGTGGAACACCCTCCCATCAGATGTCAAGGAAATAAACAACTACAGTATCTGACTTTCAGAAGATATCTGAAGGCAGCCCTGTTTAAGGAAGTTTTTAATGTTTGACATTTTATGTTTTTAATATTATGTTGGGAGCAGCTCAGAGTGGCTGGGGAAACTCAGCCAGATTATCATCATGATCATGATCATCACCACACCTGCTGTACACTATTGAAGATTTTGTTCTGTGCTGATTTATAGAATGTCATTTTGGGTGGGAGGCAGTCCAGGAATACTGCCAACCTACTGGCTGCCAACCCAGATAAATAATACGAGTAAATTACTTCATTATACCAACTGCAAGTTAACATTACGGCATCAGCTATCCTGCAAGATTCCCCCAGATCAATGAGTGGTGCTTATTTCTTGAATTAAAAAGTACTGTATCCTCAGACTAGACTTCAAATGGACTGTAAGAGAGAGGTAAGTGGTGAAAGTTCTGCCTCCCTTTGGTTAATTTGCTACGAAGATGTGATTTGACCATAATTCACCTGACATGATGCCTGTTCCAGTTGTACTGTACACTGAGTAAACACCATATAATAATACAGACTGATTTGAGAGGGACACTTCATTCTGACAACTGCTAGAACACCACTGGAATGTAAGCTGCTACATCTGTGTACAGAAGTAGCACATCACTGTTTATATTCATCCCTACACTATCAGACTTTCAGAAGCCCATGCATTTGCCATGGATTCATTGGGAAAGGGAGAGGATGTATATGGCTTGATATGCCATGCACAAATTAAGATTGCCAAGATTTCAAATGCAAGCCCAAAAACCACAGCAAGCTCATCTAGGAAGCTCACAGCACCTGCACTGGTGGCCCCTGTTCAGCTCAGCAACATTCTTCAGGGAAGGCTGGACTGATTAGTAACCAATCAGGAAAGCTAGGTCCAGGATGCACTTCTGATTAGCAGCCAAACAACCACATGTTGTTTAGCACCCTCTCCTGAATAATTTTCACCAAACAGAAAAGAACGAATCCAGCACACAGCTGATCTCCCGCACACTCCCAAGCACAATCATGCATGGGCTAGCAGCTAAAGCGATCTGCTGTGTTTGGCGCTGTGCCTTCCAAGCTTCAAATATCAAAGCAGATACAGTTACCAGCCTCAAAAAAAGGTTTCATTTGCAACGGCCATGCCATAGCTTTTATAAATAAATGCCGCAATCAGTGTTTTAGCAAAAATAAAGAGAAATCTGTAATCTAGCCACATTTCTTCCAGGCTCAGCTGCTTCAGTTCTATGTTAAGTACAGCTATTAATTCAACAGAGGATTCAGGAATCTAAGGAGTTCCTTGAAATGTTAGAACCAGTGATGTTTTCTATGCCTTCAAAAGGTAGTGATCCGACTCCAATAACCACGATCCAATACCCAGATAATCTATTTTCCAAGACAATAAAAAACAATGAATCCATTGCGCCCTGTTACATACCTAACCAATTATTATTTGAGACAGATGTGGCTGTTAGGGAGATTACAAAGTTCTAAGGGAGGGCATGTTGTGGAAAAATTAGACAGCAGTTTTATTCCCTCTTCTAACCCAATGACAGTAGAATGAGAACAGATCAAGCAAAGCACATGGGATGGCTATATGCCATTGAACGCTAGTTGCTGAGGAGGTAACAGAAGAGAGATACTGCTTTCATGTCTGCCAGAAGGTCTCTCATATCATCTGACTGACCACTATGCGGTACACAGTATGCTGGACCTTTGTTCTGATTCATCTTGGCTTTTATTAAGCAATCATCCCCACCTCTAACCTCAAGAGATTTCAGCAGACCTTGAGAGTCAGAAACTTGTTTTTAAATAAACGTAAGCCGAGATTTTCAGAAATGGGTGGAAACTAAATTAACTATCTGGTACACAAGAGATCATTAGGCAATCCAGGGTTCTAGTGGACACCTGAGGGCAGAGAGATCCCCCACTCTTCCAAAGATACCCACTTCTCAGAAGTTAGAGATGTAAAGCTCTCCACATGTCCGCCAGCCAAGATGATGCTTTTTTCATTCAAGCGATTGACTATTTGGTGTAGAAATCGGGTTCCTCCTGACTTCCATGTGTTGTACCCAAACAAAAGAACCACTCTGAGATCGGGATTATTCTTCAGGCCTGGTTACAGAAAGAGAAGGGGGAAAGGATTAACCTCTGTAATGTTGTCTTTTGGCAGGAACAACAACAGGCAAGGCAGTCTTGCATCTGGACTGGATGAACTGCATCAGTTTTGTTTTCTGGGCTACTTCTCCCTAAAGGCTCAAAGAGCAGAATGCATATCATAAAGGCAGAGGCTCTATAAAGATTTGTTGTTATCATTAAGGCCCTCTAGCTGTTTATGACCTCCTCTTCAGCATATAATCCTGAAGGTTTCGTGCAGCCCCTAATTGTATGTTGTGTTTTGTTTTGCTCTGCACATGGTGATTTTAACCAGTAGCTAGCATTTTACGTGTCAGAATGCACCAACCCCATAGTGCAGGAAGTAACCAACTTCCTTTGAGGTCAGGTAAACAACACACCCAGCATATCTAAGTTACGTTCCCCAAAGTTAAAAAGGCCTATAAAAACAAGTTGGACTTGTTACTCTTCACAAGGGAGATGCTCCAACTTGGACAACAAATCTATTAGATGCTTTAGGTTAAACTGCATGTCCACTGGAGGAAAGATTCTTCTTCTCCCCCCCCCCTTTTTTTTTACTGTGGCTGGTGGGGAAGATGAGGACTGTGGGGAACATTTTTAACAAAACATCTCCATGCTATTATTCCTGAGGGGTTAAAGAATATCCTTTTCCAGGATAATCAGGACAACACAGAATATTTCAAAAACTCCCATGAGAAAAATACCATGGGGAAAAGAGGCTTGGGAAACAATGCAAATTTGCTTCTTCTCGCAAACTGGTTACAAAACATTTATATAAGGGTAATCAGACACTTCTAAGGCTTGCATAGGACACAGGGAAGGTCACCAAAATAACCTAGAATGAGACCGCTGAGAAAGCATCCACTGCATAATTCAATCCAAGCCTATTTCCCCAATCCTGGATACTTTATATCTAAAACACCCTTGACAAGTGCCTGTTTCCTTTAGAAACACTGAAGGAGGAAGGCGGTTTATTTGGCTGCTGACCTTCACATTTAAAAAGTGTTCTCCCTGGTGTTTTGCCAGAATCCCCCTCCCTTAAGCATAAAACTATTGTGCCTCTTCTTCTATCAGTTGGCAGTACAGAAAGTACTGGCCCCTTCACTCATTTCAAAGAGGCTTTTAAATATTTGAAAATGATGTGTATGCATTGTAGCCACAATCTTCCTTTCCTTTGTCTAATATAAAGTCAGTTCATTCACCTTTTGCTCATGGTGCTTGTCTCTGTGGCTGCATAATGCATACAATGGCCCCAATTCTAGCTCTCCAAAGATACTTGCATGGCACACACACATCCAAACACTTTTTGTTGCATTCACACTATATGCACTTAGGTGTATATCTAATATTCTCTTTCAATGCACACTTAAAAACATTTATCACCCTCATAGTTCTCTCCTGAATCCATACTCAGTCAATAGCTTAAATTGAAAATTTGGCTGCTAAGCTTTAATATTTTACTACTACAGTGTTTTAGTCATTACGTACCTGCTTCAGCAAATTGGCTTTCATCAAAGACCCTGGTCTTCAAGTCTTTACAAAAGTGGAAGGTTTGAATCTTCACCCCATCAATCTTGGGGAACAATATTGCAAAGCCAGCTTCACCATCTTCAACTTCCAGAGGCCGATTGCTGCGAGACCCCATTGGAGTAACTAAGGAGGAGAGTTCAAAAGCAGGTGAATCTTGACATCTGTCTGCTGCTGCTTCCCCATCCCCTAGTCATGTAGTTCCACATGAATTTTTTTTTAAATGGTCCCATTTTGAAAGCAATATGACCCCAAGCACTGTCAGCTAAACCAAGAAGGCTCTTACTAATCTCTGACACATCCTGCAGGAAGTTTTAAAAACCCCACACACGTGGCTTTAAAATCCACAGGCAAGAGGCCCACAGTGCAGTTGTTAAGAGCACATTCCTAGTAGGCAGAAGGTCCCAGGCTTACTCTCTGGTTAAACAGGATTTCAGACAGCTAGGAATGATTTGGGGTACGAGAGTTCCTAGGCTCATTTCCCAGGCAAACCTATGAGCAGAAGGGAAGTGGCGGGGGTGTCACACCTCTGGGCAAGAGCAGATGCTTTGAGTATAAAGAGGCTTGTTCCCTGACATATCTCAGCCAGGCTGCGAAACATTCATGCCTGAAACTGGAGAGAAGGCCAGTCAATGTAGACAGTACAGGCAACCCCCAATTTGTGCGGGGGTTGTGTACCTGGCCCCCACGCACGGCAGCAGAGCACACATAAGCCCGCCTTACTCCATTCCACCCTCTTCCAGGTCCAAAAAGACCTGCAGATCGGTGGTCACACATCACCTGAATGTGGGCAAAATGGTTGCCGTCTGTGGCAACCTGTGGACTGGCTTGGTATAAATGCAGCTGGGGGGGGGCATGCACTCATGGGGCCCATCAACTAGTGTGAACTGTTCCTTACTTTGCGAAGGGTCGGAATTTGCCCCTCCCTCATTTACTTTTACAGAAGACCATTGTATTTTGGGCCAGTGGAAGGAGTGGTTTGCAAGTGTGCTAACATTGGGCAAGGTGCAGACAGCTGAACGCATTACTGCTGTTTCTTACCTACAACTCCAGGTGTCACTAGACCAAGGACTTGGCATCGTCTGGGCAATAGTTTTTCTAAGGCAGTGGCTGTTTCTTTGCTATTTCTTCTTCGTGCTACAAGAAAAAACAATTTGCACAAGTTCACATTGAATCAGCAGTACAGCTGGAAAAAACTGCCAGGTCTCCATGATATTTTTAATTAGCTGCTTTAGCATGCATGGCTACTCCCCAGGTATGTTTAACCACTTGGCAATCTGTCCACATTTTTTCTAGGAGTGTGAACATTAAGGTGTTGGTTCAGGCTTCTGATAGGGCCAGAATTATAAGTGGCCAAAACAGGGAGGTATCATGCCATCCAGTATAACCATGTCTCTACAAATGTCTGAAGAAAGCAGGGAAATAACTTGCTACTTTCAAAGCCTTCCTGTGACCTTGGAGGCTTCTCTGCTCTGCTCCTGAGCCAGGATAAGAGCACAAGGAGCCTCACTTTCTGCTGGGCCAGCAAGAGGCTTGAAAAGCACCAACGTGTCTTGTTTTGCAAGCCTCTCCGCAGCTTGATCTCTATCAGTGTCAAACTGTTTCCCATCTCCACTGATCAGGGCCAGGACTTGTTGCTACAATGATCCTGGGTCTTGGAGCTCAGACTTTACCTCTTCCCACAGCATTGGTGGAGACTAAACCTTCTGGCTGGCTGCCAAGGCTATTCAATGCTATTTACTATTTAAATTCCTCTGGAATTTAAACACAGTACTTCATCCACTGGATAAAACCAGATCCCTCACACAAGTGCTTCCATGTATAAATGTATAAAATCAGAAAGGATGTGGAGCAAAGCTTCTTCATGGCAGAAGGAAACCCAACACAGATGCTCACCTTTCTTCTGCCTGTGGCTTGGACACTCTTCGTGTTCACTGAAAGTCTCTGCATCTGCTATATACAATACTGTCTGGGGCAGCACCTGAACCTTCTGTAAAGTAAAAGCTGAGTATAAGAAAACAGAAACTGGAGAGGTGAATGAACAGGAACTTCTCTTTCAAAGGAAGAACAAGCATAGCAAGAAATGGGGGGGGGACTATTTAAACCCCCTAACATATATCTTTTCTCTCTTTTTAAAGTTATAGACATCCCAATACAAAACATGCTTGGTTTCGAGCATAAAGAATCATTTTACTTTTTGAGAGCTCCAGGGCCAGCCCTATCATTAGGTGAAGTGACTTGGCTACCTCAAGCAGCTGATTTGGAGTACCGTGAAATAGTTAGTATTCAATTTATTGTTGTGCTTTTTTACTGCTGAAAGGAGAGGGGAAAGAGAAGTGCTTGAGAGATTTTATGCCTCAGGTGCCAAATAACGTGACATATTTTGAGTACTGCATGTATTGAAAATGGGGGTGGGGCATTGCACCATTACCTGCTCTGCCGCAGGCAGAAAAATGTACTGGGCTGGCCCAGAAGAGTCTGAAAGTGTGTCTGTTACTATATGTATTTACACCATCATTCACACACATCCTTTACAAAATATGATTCTTCAGGGCCAAAGTTTTCAACACGCATCTAAAACATTATTGTTAGAGTGACTATCTAATGTCAAGAAGCAGTTCTGGATACAGTCTGCATACGAAGCAGTTTTGAGTTCTCTCTGTTTTATGTTCTACCACTCTATATGGTAATCTAGGTCAACGTATTTTTTCTATTAAAATATTGCATACATAAAAGACTATACAGTGGTACCTTGGTTCTCGAACGTAATCTGTTCCAGAAGTCCATTCGACTTCCAAAACATTCGGAAACCAAGGCTCCGTTTCCGACTGGCGCAGCTCCCCGGAAACCAGCCAACAGCCAGACGGTCGGCTTCCAAAAAACGTTCAAAAACCAGAACACTTACTTCCAGGTTTTCGGCATTCTGGAGCCGAAATGTTCTAGTACCAAGGCATTCAAGAACCAAGGTTCCACTGTAAACCCTTATAGTTTAGGACTGTAATCCTAAAGACACTTGCCTATTGCAACTCCCACTGAGCTTAGCTGGACTTACTTCTGAATAGATACGTTCAGGAAAACACTATGTCACATACAGATAAATGCATGGTTGCTCAGAAGCAAGTTCCAGTGTGTTCAACTGGCTTACTCAAAGGTATACGTGCACAGAATTTGAGCTGAGAACCCCATGTCAGTATCAAACACCTCCTTAAACCTAAAGACCAGCTGATACTATAGGACAGGACAAGCATTTAAGAACTCAGCTTCTCCAAATCTGACAATCAACCAAGTAGCAAGTTGCAATAGGTTACAAGTATGATCAGCACTGTCACAGCTAAAGCAAAATACATAGCAATGCTACAGAATCAACAGGGAAGCACCAATTGGATCTTAGGAGGCTATACACCAAGAGGAGCAGAGGAACAGTCCTTGTGAGATTACCAATTGTGAATCATGGAATGGTAGAGTTGGAAGGGACCTCAAGGGTCATCTAGTCCAACCCCCTGCAAATGCAGGAATCTCAACCAAGGATCCAAGATATATAGTCTGAATATATAAAGATCCAAGTATATAACTGTTCAAAGATGTTCCATTCACTTACCTCAAGCTCCTCTGCTAACACCTGAACCAGAGCATGGCTGCTTGATGGCCCTGGTTCCACTGTGGAGACCCAGACAACACTCTGCTGGGTTCTCAGGATTCTGCGGGAACACTCTCTCCATAACCGGCACACACTATAAAGAACAACCCAGAATCAGCATCACTACAGACAGGAAGATAGCGATTTGGAGGATTCAAGGAATATGTCACCCTTGCAATAGCCCAATAAGTGAGGGCAGCATTTCCCCCCAGAAGGCAGGTGGGGGCGCAGGGAGCTAATAAAGACTCCTTATGTTGGTGGTTGAGCTTCCCCACTGCAGCTCACTGTTTCAGCCACTACCAGCTCTGTACATGCCCTGCAAGAGCAGATGACTCCTTATCTGGAAATGTCTATCATGCACCTTCAGTGGTAGCAAACACTTCTTGCATCTTCTAAAAATGAACCACTTTGAAAGCCCAGCTATCTCAATCTCAGAATTTTTTTAACAGGTTCCTTCACAGGAGTCTATGGCTTCATGCAGTTCACATGGAAAACTCTTAAAATATTACGTAATATTACGCTACAAACTCCACTGGCAATCTGACATTGCTTTTCCTCCTAGTCACACCTGCATTTCTAAGAGAGAAGTTCAGCATCTGTCTTGGAATTTGATCAAGCTTCACCTGTCACTGCCTAGAAAATAAGAGAAGGGCCAAAGCATCTGTTATGTCAGCCATGGGCTCCATTTGAAAGGCAGCATTCAGGAGTCTTGCGATTCCACTCCCCGCACCAGCTGCATTGAATAGGGACAGGCGTTGGCAAGCAAAGTTTCCAGGACAAGGGCAACATTTGTCACCCTCTCTTCCCCAGGAGGGACCAGGTGCTATACAGAGCATCTTCCAAGAACTCAAGAGAGATATGAGACAGAAACAACTCCATTTTTAATTCCATTCCCCATCAAACACTTACCCTGATGAGTGAAGTATAAAAGCAAGGGACAAGTAATGGTAACATACCTAAGTTATGCCAAGCTCAGCCAATTATGTTTCCCTTTCCCAAAGTGAAAGCAGACAGTAACTTACATTGCAAATAAACTTATATTATGATTAAAGTTCTATACAACCCTTTGTCTGAGGATCACAGGAAGTTCACAATATAAAAACACAAATATACATATCACAACAATGAAATAACCACCCACCCAGTTTTAAAGGCCATAGATTGTTTAGCCAAAGGCCTGGACGTAGAGGAATGTTTTTGCCTGGTGCCTAAAGATATGGAACGAAGGTGTCAGGTGAACCTCCCTGGGGAGAGCATTGCACAAATGGGGAGTCACCACGGAAAAGGCCTGTTTTCATGCTGCCAACCTCCGGACCTCTTGTGGAGGCACACAAAGGAGGGTCGCAGATGATGATTGCAGGGTCTGGGTTGGTTCATAAGGGGAGAGGCAGTCCCCTAGGTATTGCAGTCCCAAGCCCTTTAAGGCTCTATACTGTAGATCAAAACCAGCACTTTGAATTGGGCCTGGAGACTAATTGGCAGCCACTGCAGTCAAGCCAGGATTGGTGTAATATGCTCCAACCATCTTGCCCCAGTGAGCAGCCTGGCCACTGCATTCTGCATCATCTTCAGAGGCAGCCCCAAAGGTTCAGTAAACTAACCTACAGGCCACTGGAGCATAGACAACAGACAATAGGTCAGGCATGGCCAAACTTGGTCCTCTAGCTGTTTTGGGACTATAATTCCCATCATCCCTGACCACCGGTCCTGTTAGCTAGGGATGATGAGAGTTGTAGTCCCAAAACAGCTGGAGGGCCAAGTTTGGCCATGCCTGCAATAGGCTATCCCTGTGCAGATAGGAGTGCAGCTGGGCCATCAGCCAAAGCTACCGAGGCTACCTGAGTCTCAAGCAACAACAATGGATTCAGAAGTATCCTCACATCCTTCAGAGGAAGTATATCGCCAACACATGCAGGGAAGCGCTCACCCTTCCAGTCTAGGGAACTAACAGTGCCTCAGTCTTATCTGGATTGAGCTTCAGTTTGTCGGCTCTCATACATCCCAGACAATAGTCCTGGACAACCACTTCCTGCTTGGCTGCTATGATGTCCGGCTGCCCATTCCATTGGAGCCGTCTCACACGGAAGATTTTGAGGATGAGATGAGAGTAAACATCCTTCCAACCCCCCCCCGGGCTTGGGGGGGCAGCTTCACCCGCAGATTGCCCAACACTTGCTCCCAATCTGGAAGGAATGAGGGGGCACTGGGTGGAAAGCACCATGCGTCTTTTTGGCAACTCTCCAAAGCCGCTGCCATAAGCAACAAACACCTGTTTTTAAAGATGAAATTTGGACTTAATTAACGGGCATGCTCTGAGCGAGGGGAGGTAAATTACACTGCTAACTGATTCAGCCACTGGGGTGCCAAAGGGTTTGAGTGGAAGGATTACCATCACTACGGGATTGGTATGTCAGAATGGAAGGGGGGGTGAGCCTCCATTATTTCTTTTTGATATACTTTGTATTTGCTATCTTACTTGGCAAATCTTCCTGGAAGGACTGACTGCCGGATTGCTTATGTACACAAACGGGACTGGAGAGTATTTTATTATTGTTATAATTTTGGTCTAATTATTAACTGTGTGGAAATGATTTATGAATTTGCAATTACCTTCAACGGATTGTTAAGAATAGAAGATGGAAATTATGGTTTCTAGCTAAAGTAAAGACTTATTTGTCTTGGAATGAGATAAAACAAAGAAGTTTGGACATATGCCTGGTACAACTGGCAGAAAGCCAGATTTCCTTCATCTTGGGACGTGTCGCAGTGGAAAATCACAGGTGCGAGAAAGCGAAAGTGAAATGCCACGGACAGACTGTTGGAGTACAAAGAATATAAAGAGAGAAATAAAAAACAAACACACACCCATAGAGAAACATACGCTATTGGCTTAACTCGCTTGCCAGACGAACTCAGAGGCTGTTAAAAATAAATCAAGGCTTAACATCCGATTGTTTTATTGGAACTACCTGGACTAATTAAGAGAAGCATAAATGTGAGATCATCATCACCCCCCGAACCTCAGAGCATAGGAAGCCAACCAAAGACTTATAATTTGGCATAAAAATTGGATCGTTTGATTATTTTATAATTTGGAATGTTATTAATGTGGTTTTTATTGGATTGTTAAAATGGGAAACTTAATAAATATTATTATTATTTAAAAAAAATTGTCCAGGACAACCACTGTCACACCTGCAGGTGTAAAGGAGAAGCAGAGCTGTGTGTCACCAGCATATTGCAGACAACGTATTCCAAACTCCGGATGACTCTGCTCAGCCATTTCATGAAGATGTTGAACAGCATGGGGGATAAAATCAAACCCTGGGGAAATGACCATCCAAGTATGACCAGAATGACAGCAAATCAGAGCCACTCACCCCTAGCTTGGACAGCTGCTGCAGAAGGATACCATGGTTGATGGTACTGAAAGCCTCTGAGAGGCCAAGGAGAGGTTAAGGATACATTTCCCCTCTCCTGACAGAGGTCATCATTCAGGATAACCAAAGCAATTTCTGTGCCAAAACTGGGCCTAAGCCCTGATTGAAATAGATCTAGAAAATCAATTTCCTCCAAGATTGGCTGGATCAGGTCCACAACCACCTGCTCAAGGAGAGATCAGCAACTGGCCGTTAGTGACTTAGATTTTCTGAGTCCAGAGATGGTTTCTTGAGGAGTGGTTTCAGCACTGCCTCCCACAAGTAGGCAGGAACCAGCCCCTCTAGCAAGGAGGCACAAACCACTTCCCTGGTCCAGCCAGCTGCATCCTCCCTGCTAGTTTTTATCAGCCAAGAGTCCACAATGCCCTGACCGATCCAAGCACTTTGTCCACATCCTTGAGCCTTAGTAACCGAAACTAATCCAGGATAACAGGACTAGACGGTACTCTGGAGGTCTCTCGAGAGTCATCTGTTGTAATCGTGGAGTCAAGGTCTCAGCAGATGCAAGTGATTTTATGCTCAAAATGCTTTGCAAACACAGCTAGCTACCATCTGCTCTTTCACCTCCTTTGGGCCAGACTGTAAAATGCCTTGCACTACCACGAAAAGTTCTGCTTTCACTATAATATGATATGATATAATAGAATATCTTTTAAAATTGGTAATAAAAGGAAAGAAGAACAATTATAATTTCGCTACTGCATACTAGCACAGCTAGAAAACGAATGAATTAATTTATATTACTTCCCTGCAACAGAAGTTCTCTAGATGGCAAACACAACAATTACATAAAACAAAAAAAGAGAGTTGTATCCAATGCTGGTCATACTCGGAGTAGGCCCATGGACTTTCATTTCAAATTTTGATCCAAGAATCTGCTACAAATAAAACTTAGTTGGAGACAAATCGTATATTTCCAATCTAAGAGAAAAGCTCCCAGGGGAGGCTTTTCCACCGCTTCCCCAGGTCACGCTCCTGCACTGCAGCAAAGCAAACCCGGGGAGCTCAGCAGCAGCAACTAACTGAGAAGAGGATTGGATGGAATTCATGGGTGTGGAGGCTACCAATGGCGGGGCTGCTTCCGGGCGAGGGCTTCCCGGGGGCACCTGCGAGAAGAGGGCGCTGGGCCGGAGGGCGGGTCCCGCAGGGGAAGGGGTCCCAGGGTCATCTAGTCCACCCCTGCAGCGCAGGAATCTCGGCCGAAGCATCCCCAGGAGGGAGAGCCTGTCCCCCGCCGGCCCCTCGGAGCCCCCCCTCACCAGGCCGCGCGCAGCAGCGCCTTCGTCGGCAGGAAGCCCAGGATCCTCTCCACCACCTCGGCGAGGTTGCTCAGCACGTAGCCCCCTTTCGGATCGGGCTCCATAGCAACGCCAGGCCGCGCCGGTAGCCGAGCAACCAGCGGAAGCGGAGCGGGAGCCGGAAGCGAACTCGGCGCGCGTCATCAGAACTGCGACAGCCTCGGCACCATAGAGACGGAGCCGAAGGGAATGGTGAGCGCCGCTTCCGGCGGCCCAGGGGCTCCTCGGCGCTCTTGCTCCGCCTCTGGCGCCGGAGAGGAGGCGGCGGGGGGGGGGCGGGAGCGGCGCCTCTTTGGCTTCGCGATGCAAGAAAGGAGTGAGGCGGAGGAAAGCAGCCTCCCTGCCTCCCTCTGGACCTGAGAGAAGGGAAGTTCTGCGCCTGGTTTAGCCTGTTCTATCTCTCCCGAAGCCGTGAGGGGAAGGAAAGACCATTTCCGTCTTCAGAAGGAAGCAGGACCCAGCTGGCGGGGAAATAAGCAGGGAAGGGCAGGATGGCGCGATGCAAACTCAAGCCCTCCGATTCGTGGCTTTTCTTGGCAAATTCTATTAAAATAAAACTCCCAGTATCACGATGTCTTTCTAAAATTCCAGGTTGTGGTCCCAGCATGAAACTATTCACAGCTACCACACACAACAGCTCTCCTGGCCTCTTGCCATCACTTCCAAGATTAACCCATTTTCTTATGGCCTAACTTTTCCTAGAGTTCATTTCATGAGATGCATGAAAACCTCCGCATGGAGATTTATAAAACATGCCAGGCTTTTAAGGTGTGCAAATTTCTGTCTGTTTTGCTGTAGCAGACTAATGCAGCTGCCCATATTCTTTGAAACTAGTATTTTTAGCCCCACTTAGAATACTGAGCACAGTTCTTGTTGTAGATCTCCAAATGGTAGGCCTAGGAAAGGAGTACCAAGACCATGAAGGTAAAGTTATAAGAAAAGGTTACAAAGTATGGAGGGTGTATTTTAGTTCAGAAAAAAGCCCCTCTCACACGACACTGGAATCCAGGGTCATTCAGGTAGCAGGCAAGAGATTTTGGATAAGGCAGACAGAAGTCCTTCACACAGCCCATAGTTGAGCTATGAAGTTTGTACAGTGGTACCTCAGGTTACAAACACTTCTGGTTACAAACTCCGCTAACCTGGAAGTAGTACCTCGGGTTGAGAACTTTGCCCCAGGATGAGAACAGAAATCGCACATTGGTGGCAGCGGGAGGCCCCATTAGCTAAAGTGGTGCTTCAGGTTAAGAATGGTTTCAGGTTAAGAACAGACCTCTGTAACGAATTAAGTTCGTAACCAGAGGTACCACTGTAATTGCAAAATGTCATTATGGGTACAAAATTAGATGGCTTTAAAAGGGGATTATACAATTTGTGGAGGATACAACCACCAGCAACTACAAGTCATGGTGGCTTCATGGTACAACAGGGGTCACTGGAAGAAGCCCCTGAACAGCAGTTGCTGGGAATTTATTGAGAGGCACTTTTTATGCTCATGCTTTGCCTGTGCTAGTGTAATCTCACTGTATACAAGTTGTACAAGTGGCAATAAAGTATTTCAATTTCAATCAAAGTAGAGACTTCATGCATTACACTTGTATCCCACTTTTCTTCCAAGAAGGTCAAGGTCCTCCCCCCCAAAAAAAAATTATCATGAGAACCACCCTGGGATGTAGCTGCAGCCGTGTGTTGACTAGAAAATTCCTGTAAGGGGTATCTGAAGGAACTGGATATATTTAGCTTGGAGAAGACTAAGAAGGGACAAGATTGCAGTCTTCAAAAGACCTAGAAAAGGCCAACATTTTGCTGTCTACTGGCCCAGCATTGTGGCTCACTACTCACCTCCCCATGAATCCCAGAAACCAGTATTTCAAGGCATACTGTCTTTGACAGTGGAGGGGTGTGTGTGTATCCAAGCTGGTGGGAATCACTACCTCTTGAAGGGACAAATTGCATAGCACTGTGTGTTTGTCCTGAATCCTCAGATACTATGCTGCATTGGGGCCCCAGGTTCCATATCACAAGATACTGCATACACTTTCTCCATGCCATACATAATTTCACACACCTCTATGATGTCCCTTTACTTAACTTTTCTTGAAACTAAAATGCCCCATATAATAAATCTGTACACTGTTTCCTGCTGTCAAGGATTTTTTCCCCTCGGGGGCCGGAGGGAACTTTCCCCCTGCCGAAGCAATTTAGGTTTTGTGGGGCACTGAGGGGACTCCACCCTGAGTAAACTGAAGACCCCCCCCCAAACCCTGCATGGCTCTCTGGTTTCTACTTTTGCATTCATTTGTCTCAGACTGCAGACAAACAACTTCAAATATTTTCTTTAAAGCAGCCAACAAAGCTTCAAAATTACTTCAGTCACTAATGTCATGTCTATATGAATCTGTATCACAGAATGTTATGTGTGAGACTGAAAGACAAAACCAACTCTTCATGAGAGCTTTTGAGTGAGAAGTAGGTCATTTAAAATTATTACAGTGCTCTCTCACTTTCGCCAAGTTGTGATTCATGCTTTTGGTTTTTTCTAGTTTCTAATTCAGTGACAAAAAACACAATAACTTAGCTTCTTCATTTGCAAATGTGAACATGCAGCTTTTATGCAGGCCCATTGAAACTAATGAGCCTATGTTAGCCATATCTATTTACTTCAGTGGGTCTACTCATGGGTTGAATACCACACTATGGACTTAAACACCACTACTAAAGATTGGTATTATGCTTTTTAAACTATTGTATTAGTGTACAGCATAGTAGATCACCTTTTTAGTACTGTGTGCAATTTCTCATGTTTACAAAACATCAGCTGCAAGATACCACACTCAGTCATTGAAAGCAGACTCCTTCCAGAAATAAAGTGACAAACAGAATTCTTAAAATGGTTCTTTATTCATAAACTTGATGCAAGTTTACAGATTACCGTACACTGCTAAATAATTCTGCAATGAAAAATGAAACTCAGAAACAATAAAAAGCAAGCCAAGTGTGTACCTGTCATTCTGCTTGTCCATTAGAATACTAAAGAATTCAATAATGTATTCAAAGTTTTAGCCTCAGGTTTGAAAAGGAGCTGCAGAAATGCTTACAGAATTCGGCCTCTGCCTTATGGCTGCTAACAGGATTTCACTGGAATAATATGTACAATCAAACAAGCAGGGAAGCTGGAAGTCATCCACTCCCTAAAAGACTGCATGAAACAGTCTTTGACCAGGCCAAATCCTTCTAATCCAATCCTCCAAGCTAAAAAAATCAAAACAAAAACAGCATATGTGACCAAATGCCTGGGCACAAAAAAGCACAAATTTAGGATTTTTTTCTCCAAGGTCAAGAAGGAGGGCTGAGGGGCAGAGACATTTCTGGAGACCCCCCCTCCCCCCCAAAAAAGTGCTTATACCCTTATTTCCTGTGAACAAAAAGGTCTAGTCAATTTCAGCTACCAAAAAATAAAAATCACACCTGATTTTTTTTTAAAAAAGGTAAGGCAATGTTATAGCAGTTCCTGACCCACAGCAGCTACAGATCCAGATTCATTTCCTAAATGGAAGAGCAGTTCCCCATTAGTTTTTCAACGAAACCATGGTCACAACTATAGCAACCTTCTTAAAAAAACTCTGAATCAAGTGATCCCTGGGACTTGTTACTGTTGCTTTTGTTTAAAAAACATTTTCAAAGGAGTGTCTTCTTGATTTCTGCCAATTGCTTTTTAAAGTTCATTACTCTACAAATGATTGCAACAACCCGTTAATAGAATCGAATGCCTAAGAAGGTTTCTAGTATTTTAAATAACTTCAAGCTTTATATCTATGGCTCCTCCTTTCAAAGGAGGCAACAAGAGCCAACAAGTAGCAAAGTAGCCCAGCAAAAAACCGATGCCCCAGTGGATATGACTAGTCACAAAGTTCTCTTGGCACAGCCTGGCTCTGCTGAAGCAGCAGGGCACCTCAGGGGCATCTCTGCCCAGAAACAGCTCATATCCTCAATACAGCCATGAAAGAAGAAGGAAAGTTTTAATGATTTAACATTACGGTTCTCCTATCATCATCAAATTTGGCAATACTATGAACGCTCTCAGTTTTAGACCAAGGGGAGGAGGAAGGAGTCTGATTTAATGAGACCTAAAAACGTTGTAACATATTATTAAACTAACTTTATTCAATTTGGTTGGCTTTAAATAAAATATATTGCAGCTGTCTGCAGTTTGGGAAAACAAATAAGTGCATACAAAAGGGGGGAGATCTTAATGACTGGTATTTTAGTAAACCCCAAGAGCCCAGTTTGAAGGATTCACACTCTAAAATGGAGTGGGGATTGGTATGCTTAATGCATGGGGACAATAAAGTTCTAAAACTGTTCAGTTGAAGATACTTGACAGAAGAGCAGAATTGTACAGCTGTAGCTTATACTGGATGCGTCAGTCAACAGATTATCCACTAGTTATCTATGAGCTAGAATCTTCAGTATGGCTGTTATGGGGGCATTCATAGTTGAATCTGTGTTGGAAGGAAAATCTTTTACTGACATTGGTCCAAGTGTATGAAAAGTCCACAATGTTAACCATCTTCTTTAGGAGGTGTGAACCAGCCTGCAGGAAGTATATATAAAAAAAGATTTGGCATTAACAAATGTGCAGCAGTGGTGGCAACACCCATTTTGTAATTGCACACGTGCTTAATAACTATATAATATACCATGATACTTGGTTGAAGCACCAGTGCAGACAGGTGTTCTGAGCATCCACATAAGACAACATGAGTTGTTTAATGTGTTTCAGTCTACACAGAAATAACTCGGTGCTTAGGAATCCAGTTCTGCAACTGGTAGGTATTATGCAAAAACCAGCAACATTTGGAAACAACTTACTTGACCGCCTGTCCTAATGATCCAACATGCAAGCAAAGAATTACCAACCCACCTTAATATTAAAAGGTAAAGGTACCCCTGACTGTTAGGTCCAGTCGCGAACGACTGGGGTTGTGGCGCTCATCTCGCTCTATAGGCTGAGGGAGGCAGCATTTGTCCAGTTTTTCCGGGTCATGTGACCAGCATGACTAAGCCGCTTCTGGCGAAACCAGAGCAGTGCATGGAAACGCTGTTTACCTTCCCACCAGAGTGGTACCTATTTATCTACTTGCACTTTGACGTGCTTTTGAACTGCTAGGTGGGCAGGAGCAGAGACTGAGCAACGGGAGCTCACCCTGTCGTGGGGATTTGAACCGCCGACCTTCTGATCGGTAAGCCCTAGGCTCAGTGGTTTAGACCACAGTGCCACCTGTGTCCCCTACCTTTATATTACCAGTATCTAATACCAGGACCAGGACCAGTCTTAAGGGGGCTCTTAGTACGGTGCCACTGATGGGCCTCCAGCTCCCCCCAGTGTGGGTCTGCTGGGCATTGCACTTTGCATTGCACTTTGGAGAAGCTAAATGGCAGCTGGCTGTCACAGATGGGAACAGAGAAGTGGTACCACGGCCTGCTCAATACTGAAATGGCTGTCCGGGAGCCTGGCAAGGAAAGTGGTAGGGTGGCACAGCTGGGTTGGGCCAGCGTGAGGGGCCCTGGGACAACTGTCCCACCAGGCCTGGTAGGATCTACAATGAAACCAAATCAAAACTACAATTCAATATTAGAAAGGTAAATTTAAACTTCTTTTCCCCACTTCTTTAATTCACTAGACCTCCCCAAAAAGTGTGACCTTAAATTGCTGCCCTACCAGTCTACTGAGATCAATTAGCTGATCTAATTTTCAGATTAAACCTTGGTGGGGGTTGCGATTATATTTATGTATCAGGGAAGTAGGAGTTAAGTTATGACCAACTTCCCAACACACTATTACACTGTTTACAGAACCAGACTATGCGCAGCTCTGGATGCCTGCGAAAAACATGCATATGGGGAGCGGAGTGGCTTCTCTCCTCTGACGTTATACTTACACAACTATGTGTTTTACCATAGCATGCATACATACCATACATACCATTTTTCTCATGTAACTGTACTAGAGATTTATAGGATTGCTGTGCTCTTGCTAGGTTATATTGGTTCTGAAAGAAAGAGATGAATGGTTGAAGTACATATCCCAACCATGACAGAGTAGTTCTGACTCAGCCTGGATGCATGCTGCTTAGTTTTTACGCTGCTGGTGACAGGCTCTCCCCACAGTCTGTTTAAAGTGTTTTTCTTCCCCGACTTCCCAACTGGTGGGATCCTGGGGGACATAAACGTTGCTTGGAATGGTTAAGTTCCCTGAACAGGGGGCTGCCTCTTCTGCAATAAGCCCCAACTAAAAACCGCCAAAGCCCAACAACCATTCTTCAGCACACATTACATTATTTCACAGGTATGGGGTTGCAGTCAACTAGCCAAGAAAATATTGCCAACTGAGTGCCTGTTTTGATCATTTACTGTGGGTCACACACATTCATACCAGGGTAGCCTTTTTTGGTTGCCCCAGGCACGGCAGGGAGCAAGAAGCAGCTCCTGGGGCAGCAGTGGCCTTGAGAAGGAGGCAGGAGGACTCTGACTGGGTCCTTGAGGCTCCCCCCTCCCTCCCCAAGCCCAGTTAGTGCTTTTCCAGCTCTGAAAAAAAGTGCCAACCAGGCTGAGCTTAATTCATAACCACAGCCTCCCATGTTGTTCTTGCTGCATTGGAGGCACGAAAGTGACCTCTCTGGGGCGCAAGTCCTGGGCCCAGAAGACACAACCCCCCTCTTGGCCTTGCTGCTGATGTGGTCCAAAGGAAAGGAAAGCAATACCTTTGGCACCAGGACTGCTCTTACACTAGCTGTTCTACCACAATACATGAACAGCAGAAAAAGAATACTGGCGTGTATTTACCTTATTTGCTCCAAATTGTACTCTGGCTTTTCCTTTGACTAATGTGGCATTGATCTGCATGATGACAGATTCTGTTGAATAGGCACTACTCCAACCCTGGAAAAAAAGAAAAGAAAATTCCAGAATAGGATTGCATTTTGTCCGCTTGTCTTGCAGAAAACATTCAATCCCAAACAAACCTCTCTACACTAAACCAGGTTAATTTGGGTTGATGTTCTAACTTTTGAAAATGGCAATTATTTGCCACAAGAGGAGAAAATATGAAATAGGAGTACGTTACAGGGGAGCAAGGAAGAGTAAAAGTCAAAGTTTCCTGGCAAGGCAAAAAATAAAATCGTAAGCACATGTCTCCAAATGCCATGAAAATTCATAACAATTACAATGTTTGTTTAATAAATTAAAAACATATTCAGATCTCATTACTTATAGCTGGAAAGAAAGATTTACTGTGACACACAGTCTAGTGTTCTGGTCTATCTTTCTAATTGTTTTCAGCTACTTTGTTTTGATTAGTTTGTATTTTAAACTGTTTTTGTTTTAATTATTTTTATTTGTCTTTAACCAATTTTAAATTGTGTTTAAATTCAGGACTGTTATTGGGATGTGCCTGGGAAAAGGGGAGCGGGGGAGAACCAATCACAATGGTTCAGGGTAGGGAGAGGTACGGTGCAGGAGGTAAAGCAGGCAGGCCAGGTAAGGGGCACAATCGCAGGCAGTTGGTGACTGTGTCGTGTGCCAGCCCCTCCTCCAACCTGAGGAACTGTGCTTGTCATATCAGCCTGCCTGGTCTGCAGCTGCTGTTGCTGAATGCCAGCATGAATGAATGCAGCTCGAAGCATTATCCGGTTGTGGATAAGGAAGCCCGTGGGTGGGTGAGCAGGGTGGTCTCACTCAGTTGTCCCCATCAGGCCAGACTTGAGGGTCAGGGAGGGAGAACTGCTGTGGTGTAAAGAAATTCTCTCACTGTCCAGTTGCCGGGGGGGGGGCAGAATCTAGAGTGTGTGTTCCAGGCGTTGGGCAATAGGGACAGAATTGGGATTCTGCTGGTTTACTGCCCACCTTCCTGCTCAGCAGTTTCCCTGCCTGAGCTGACAGAGCTGATGTTGAGGACTCTCAGACGGTTGGTTCTGAGGGACCCATGCCAAGGTGACTGGCTCTGTGGTGGCTCAGGACTTCATGGCTGCCATGATAACCACGGGACTGTCTCAACATGTCACCAGGCCAAAGCAGGTGGGAGGCCACACTCTGAACTTTGTTTTTTCCACTGGGCAGGAACAGGGTGCTCTGAAAGGGGGGGTATTGACCCTTGTCACGGTCCAGTCACTTCCTCTTGAGGCTTTCAGCATTCTTTCCCTTCTGCAGAGGTGGGGACCTATGAGGATGGTCTGTCCTCGGAGGCTGATGGATGCAATGGGTTTCCAGGTGGCTTGGGGGGATTTTGCAGCTGATATGACTGGTGCTCCTGTTGAAGCCCTGGGCAATCTCTGGAATATATGAATGGCTCAGGCCATTGACATGATCACCTTGACTGCTCTCTCCCACTTCGTGGGAGCCCATTGGACTCCCTGGCAACCTCCAGAGCTTAGGGTGATTAAACAAGTTGGGAGACAGCTCAAACAACTGGAGGAAAGATCTGGCTGCATCATCAAGCTTACCTAAGTAGCAGTGAAGGCAGCAAAGAAGGCATCGAGGGTGGACAAATGCTTGGATCGGTCAGGGGATTGTGGACTCTTGTCCCTCTTGGCTGATAAAAACTAGCAGGGAGGGGACAGCTGGCTGGTGATTAGTGCCTCCTTGTAAGAGAGGGCGGTCTCTGCCTGCTTGAGGGAGGCAGTGGTAAAACTACTCTTCAAGAAACCATTCCTTGATTCAGAAAATCTAAGTAACTACTGGCCAGTGCTAATCTCCCATTCTTGAGCGAGTGGTCGTGGACCCAATTCAGGCACTCCTGGAGGTAACTGATTTTCTAGATTCATTTCAATCAAGGTATAGGCCCAGTTTGGCACAGAAACTGCTTTAGTTGCCCTGTAAGATGCCATTCTGAGTCAGCTGGATGTTATAAGAATTTGGAAATGGGGGTCTTGTTCAACCAGCTGCAGAGGACTTCCATAGGAGCAGACAAATCTGGAGCAAGATTTTTGATTCTGCATGTACCTGTTTAGTAAGCAGCTCCATGCATAATGCACCTCCACCGAGAACATACCTGCAGGACAGAAAAGCAAGTTTAGAGTATGATTTTCAGTAAGACCTTGGAAAGACTAACATATTAATTATGAGACAAGCATTTCTGTACTAGAATCATATTCAACAGAAGGGTTATTCTGAGTTGTACAATCTGGATCTTCCCAGCAGTGGCGTAGCGTGGCTTGTCAGCACCCGGGGCAAGGCAAGTAATTTGCGCCCCCTAACCCGTGGATTTGCGCCCCCTAACCCTAACCCCCAGATGTTGTGCCCGGTGCGGCCGGCCCCCCCTGCACTCCCCACGCTACGCCACTGCTTCCCAGCACTGTTTTGTCTGCTTATGTCATTCAGATGGGAGCCAGCCATTTAGACAGCACGCTCAGACAAGGAGTATTAAAAAGGTTAAATACTGGTGAGCCAAAGTCAAGCTGTCCTCATTGGCTTGGTCTATTGGAATTATTCTGGACACAAAACAATAAAAGCTCGTGAATGTACAAATGAGAAGCAATGTGAACTCAAAGCATCAAACAGAAACAGACTACCCGTGAGACCAGGTGAGGCAGGTATAGAGCTTACCTCTCCCCTTCTTCCCTGGCAGGGAGGAGGGTGCCATTTTGTGGTTTGCCTCAGGTGCCAAAATGCCTTGGGCCAGGCCCTGGCATCCAAGCTATTCAATCCATGGCTTTAAACCCCTTTGGCATCAGCTCTATAATCAGCCCTGATGTAACTGAGTTAGCCAACTGTGCATAATCACTGCGCACTCACTGTTTTGATATCACTGTTCTGACAACAATCCAGTCCTCATTTTAGTGCATTTTATTACTGTTACACTTTGCTGTTCTCTTTGTCAGCGGCTTAGAAAATACAACAAGGGAAACATTTAAAAACAATCACCACTTTTAACCTTTGTTCACTTCCCTCCAACTGGAGTAGAAAATTAGCACAGTCGTCTTTGGTTAATCTCTCACATGATTTATTCTGAAGTTATACATGTCAGAGAGTCAAGAGTGGAAGTGCTATCAGATCAACCCTTCCCCCAGCTGGCCACTACCACCAGTTACAAAAAGTATGCAAACAGCCCACAAAGGAAAGCCACTTTACTAAATGATGGCCCAGTTCAGATGCAAGAGGAAACCATGGCTTCCCATCATGCGAATCTAGAGCTTAATCCCCCTTAAAATGTGTGTGTGTGTGTGTGTGTGTGTGTGTGTGTGTTTATTGAGGCTTTCAATTAAGTACTGACAACAGATAATGTAAGAAAATATTAACATAAATAAGGACATAAGCTGAAACATAAAATGAATACAAACATTTCTTCTTTCGTTGGCAACCTGGAAGCAAAGTTCTTAACCCAAGATAATATTTCTGGATTAGCGGAGTCTGTAACCTGAAGCATCTGTAACCCGAGGTACCACTGTAAAGAGAAATGGAGGTTTGCTTAAAACTGGATATTGTTGAAGAGGAGTCCATTCACATGAAAGGTAAGTACAGGTCGCCAAGACCCCTCTTTTGTGGCTGAAGTATCAGAAGCAGCTGTTCCACTTTTAAGCAAACCTCCATTTCTCTTTACAGTGGTACCTCGGGTTACAGGCGCTTGAGGTTACAGACGCTTCAGGTTACAGACTCCGCTAACCCAGAAATAGTACCTCGGGTTAAGAACTTTGCTTCAGGATGAGAACAGAAATCGCGGCATGGCAGCAGCGGGAGACCCCATTAGCTAAAGTGGTACCTCAGGTTAAGAACAGTTTCAGGTTAAGAACGGACCTTCAGAACGAATTACCGGTAAGTTCTTAACCCGAGGTACCACTGTATATCAGATTTTGCAAAACTGGTTTGTTTAAACTCTGGATACGGAGGACAGCCCAGGCTCAAAACCATGGTTTCAGACTTAAAGGGGGAAGCAGAAGCTTCTGATCTCCTCCCAGCAGAAAAAGGAGGCAGTGGGATTGTGAGACTGAGGGTCACTGCAGCTCATTCACATAACAGGAAACCATGTTGTCCTGTTACATCTGAACCAAGTCAGAGTTTAAATCATGCTTGATTTTTTTCAAGTGACACGGCTGTGCTTTTGGCATCTCTGTGACCAGAGAAACTGGTCACCAAAACATCCATCATTATGCTTCTGCTTTAGCAACTGCAGTGAAGACTGGCCTCACTATGTTCACAGTGTCATGTGTGAATGTGGGGGAAGGGGGCAAACCTTCTCTCAGAGTCAGCCGGCTGGGAGGTATGAACCAAAGTTGGAAGGAAGCAAGACAAAAACCAACTCCAGGTGGTCCTTACAGGCAACTGACAGTCATGCTGCAGTCAGAACAGTATCCAAGGTTTCTAGTAGGAGGCAAGACAAGGCGGGAGCGGGGACAGGTCACAACGCGTGGGAACTGAATTTGTGCACCTGAGCGATAAAGCTGTCAACTCTTGGCACGCGCATCAGAACTGATATGGACAGCAGTGCAAAACAAACCATTTCTGCCAAGCTTGTGTATGAAAGTAGCAATCGAGAGATTGGGGGCTTTAAGTTTTATTCTTCCAGGCCAATTGCTGGATTCCTTCCTTGGGCAAAGGGGCATCATCACTAAAGTCTGGTGCCACCATTCTCCAAAACCTTTAAATGTCAAACAAACACGGAGCTTTGCTTTGATAGCAACTCTTCTCACACAGCCGTGGGAACCACTGCTGCTCTTCTCACGCCCACACATCCCCCTATCAGCTGGTGGCTTTGGAGAGGTCGGCCTCACACAGTTTCTCAGCCAACAGAGTTCAGCTGGAACTCTGCCCTCCTTCTACTGTTCCCAACACGTCTGTGGGAAGGTGCAGAAGAGCCAAAGGCAGCTCCTTTTGATTCCTAGAGCTCCATGATGCTGAAATGGGGATGGGGAATCATGCAACGATGCATTGCTTGCTGGACAAGGAAAGTCCCAAGGCTCTATGACACTGAGTACTTGCAATGGAGATCCAGTGACAAAAAACTACAGAACTGGCACAGGCTGTACCATGGCCTTAGCTAGCCCACCATTAAAGATGAAGAAATATCAAGGCCAACACTGCTCCTGGCACTGTGCCATTTGAGAAAGCAAGTGTGGAGGTCTCATGTTTGCATGCCCTCAGCCGCCCATGCCAATTCCTTCTGCAAAGGAGATGAATGGACATGCCAGCTTTCCAAAGGCCCAGGGCTTGGCACAGTACAAGTGCATGAGCTTGCAACTCAATTCCCCTCCACCCTCGGTTTATGAAGTGGCATAGTCCTTATAGGGGTGAATTCTTGTCAGCTTCACTGACGGCAAAGCGGTCAGTCTGTTACTTTACGCTGACCTCCCCACAAGAAGACCAGTGTCACAAACATGGTCTCTCCCTGTCCCTGCCCCCACCCCTTTCATCCTGCCAATTTCACCTGTGGGTTTGCAGCGTTAGTGTCACCCAGCGAGCTTCAAGGCTGCAGGGGATTTGAGTGTGGGGTCTCCCAGGACAGAGAGAAGTTCACCACTTTCTCACCTAACACTAGAAGGTGGAGCATCCAAAGAAGCCAACTGCTGGGAGTGTTAGGATGGACAAAACCGCAAACCACAGTTACAGCTCTTGAACTGGCTGCTGCACAATGTGGCGATGGCTACTAGCCAATATGCCTTTAGAAGGGGACTAAGGTAATCTGAATACAAATCATGATGTCTAGATGCCTCAGAATACCAACAGCATGAGAGAGCCACTGCCCTCATGTCTTCTTTGCAAGCTTTTCAGAAGCAACTGCACGGCCACTGGGGAAAAAAGAGGCTTGACAAGACAGGCCTTTGGTCTGATCTAGCACAACTCTTGTTACGCCACAAGCAGTATGAGCCAATGCACCCTGCCTATGGCTGCTGCAGAAAAAGGAGAATGTGCTCAACACCCGCTCCAGCCTCTCAAAAGGCACAAGCACAGCAAGGGAACATTAATTAAAACTCTGGAGAGAAGAGGGCTGGTGTATAAGCAACACATTTTAAAAGAGAGATTAATGTAAGTCAGCCTCATCTTCTTCTCCTCATTGCAGGCAAGTGAGGTGACTTAAAGTAACCTGGTCCCAACTGGGTACCTTATGGGTTGCTTTTTCCTACATGAACCAGCCTGGCAGGAGAGTCAGTCACTGGACGTCCTGTATGTTTTACCCCGCCCTTGGAAGAGAGGCAAGTGGCTTTCCTAGGGTTGCACTCCCAGCTGTAAAACTCCCTCCCAAATGGTTTTTATTGTTGCCCTCAGTACCACCTGATTGAATAACTGCTCATAAGCAGCCTGGCTTTAGTTTTTCTGGTGCTCCTGGTGTTCTTTTTTTGGTATTGCTGTTTTAAATTATCTAGATTTGATATTGCTGTACAATTGCTGTTTCAGGATATTTGTAAGCTGCCTTGAATGCATTTGTAGGGTGGAAATACAGAAATTCCATTAAAACAACAGTTCTAGTTAGTTGATTGCAGTCTCTGGGAGCTCATGACCAGGACTTGTAAACAGGGGTGTTTTGAGGGGGAGGTTGGGGTGCTGTCTCATGGGGTACATAGGACCAAGAGACATGGATGGCAAGGGAGCTGCTGCAGTGACCTGCAACAGCTGTACCATGCTTGTCTTCCTGCCCAAGAATGTGCACAGTTGTGGGGTTAGACTAGATGACCCTCATGGTCCCTTCCAATGCTATGATTCTAACAAGAACACTTATCCTGGTAGAGCCAAGTTAGGAAACCTCCTAGGTCACTGCTGTCTATGACAGATGTCTGCACTGCATAAGACTTCCAGTGCAACATCAGGTGGCCACAGAACCATGTGCTAAAACATAACTCCCCAAATGTTAATGTAACAGCTTTGTGATTTATTTTTAAGAAACACTGTGTGTGTGCGCGCACATTCTTACGAAACACTGTGTTTGTTTGTTTGTTTGTTTGTGTGTGTGTGTATGTGTTAAAAAAACCAACACCTACCCGCCAGTGAGCACAGGAGAGACCACTCTCACAAATGGAGGATCAAAGGGAAAGTTATCCTAAGAACAAGAAAAGTAAATCCAAAAGTCAAAAACTTTCTAAATTTGATGCCCTGTTGCAAATACATCATTCTGAAGTCCTATATTTTAATTATTTTTATTTGCAATATGGGATTGTATCCAAACAAGTTCTACTCAAAGGAGACTCAATAAAATTAAAGAACATAATTCTTGTTAACTATTTGCTTTGGATTTACATACCAATGAAATTTTTTTCACACACTGGATACTATTTTCCTCTTACCTTAAAAGAGAAGTTGAGCAAAATATATTCTACACCTTCTTTTTCTTTTAAGACTTGAAGATCACTATGCAAAGGGCTGTCAGGATCAACCCTACCAAAGGAGAATGAGGAAAAGCAGAAGGATTGAGTTGCTCAGTTCTGAGTGGTTGTCACTACCTTTCGCAAACAACTAGGCCGTGCCATGCTGAGTGAAGCATTTCCTTCAGAACGAAAGGACAGCTGTTTACAGGGTGTGGCTCACCTGCAGTTAAGGGTCCTAATGAACATCCTGGCTGCAGGCAAGTGTTTCTCTGGAGGGCAGTGCTGGAGTCATCAGAGAACAGGGAATATTCCTGCACATCAGCTGCAGACTTAGGAGTCTTGAGGAACAGATTCCATATCCTAAGACTCTCTGTTTCACAGGAATCTCAAAGAATGTATGACTTAATAAAAAAAATGCCCATCTCTCTAGGCTTTGAATTCTTAAAGAAGGATGTTAATTAAACAGTTTAAATTTTTTATTTTCTTTATGTTTTGGTGCATATTTTTAAAACTGTTTTTGGAACTGTTTTTGTTCTTTCTTGAGAACAGTTTATAAACCTGTTAGATAAATAGCAAGCAGTTTGAAATGCTCCTTATGTATTTATTGAAATGTATAAGGAACAGTTTGTAGCCTTGGGGAGGAGGAAGGGGTTTTTGGGTGAGGAGAAGAATAGATGAGATGCAGCATTCAGGGCTGCTGTGTCTTGTTTAACACCTCTTGTATGAATAAAAACAAGGTTTAGACAATATACAGTGGTACCTCAGTTTTCAAACAGCTTAGTTCCCGAACAACTCAGAACTTGAATGCTGCAAACCCGGAAGTAGGTGTTCCGGTTTTCGAACTTTGCCCCAGAAGCCGAACATGCTCCTGAGCTTCTGTTTTCACTGTTGCACAGCTAATTTGAGTCCTTCGCATAGTAATTAAGGCTTTTTTCATCCCGTTTTACCCTTGCACAGCAAATTTAAGCCCCCCCCATCGTAATAAAGGCTTTTTTCATTCCGTTTGCATCATTGAGCAGCTAATTTAAGGCCCGCCCCTACCAAAATTAAAGCCTTCTGTTTCTGATTGCAGTGTTCTGGGGTGATAATTGGTGCTTTTGTTTTTGCTATTTTTTGCTTTTTTGTTTGTGTGGCTTTTTCATTTTTGTGACTGTGGCTTGTTTTTCATTTTATGATTGATTGATTGATTGATTGATTGTGTGACTGTGGAAATGGATAAAAGCCCCCCCCCTCCAAACAATGACTATCATCAGTGCAGGCAAGAAAAAAAATAATTTTAATTTTTATCATCTACAATACTGTCTTATTTATTTTATAGTACAGAACATTGATTATTGCTTTCATTTTATGGATCAATTATCTTGTTAGATTGTAAAAAGTTTTGGAACAGACTTACAGAGCTAATTAAATTTGAGAATTAAAGGTACCACTGTACACTGTGTCACAATGGGGACTGATTTACGTTACACAGGAAGGAATGCCTCTCCTGCAAGAGTATCAGCCCTCTGCAGTTTTATAAGTCTGTTTTTTAAAAGAGATGCACTGGCTAATCAAGTGACCTAGCCAATTAGAGCTACAAAAAAGTCTAGAGTGACAACCCTAACCTTAAGCAAATATGCTAATCTGCAACATAGTATACAACTTTCCTAGGTGCGGACATCAAATTATTGTCATCATGCACCTTCATCCACCAACCCAGCTATCCATCAATAGCAAAACCACTGATTTAGGACAGTGTTGGGGTGGGGAAAAGTGAACTTACCTTAGAAGTTTTACATGCCAGTCATATAGGCTGTCATTTACAAGTTCCACTGAATAAATCCCTGCAGAAAATGGAAATGAAAAGAGTTGCTTGCTTCCATTGTTACTAGAAAACACACCCACACCCAAACCCAAGATAGCGATCTGGAACTCCACAAAGGTTGAATGCAAAGAGATGCTGAGTTCTGAATGAGCAAGGTCCTCTCTTTTCCTCAGCAGCACAGAGCTGTTTGGATGAAAGCAGAACTTCACTAATAAGAGCAATCCTACCTTTGTATCTGAGGGCAAAATTATATCTTGCTCCTACATGGCACTCCTAATACCCTCCACTACAAGACTGACTGGCTCCACATGTGCCTAGCTTCAGAAAACCTACAGCATCTATTTTGACACTATTTACAGTACCATGAATTATATGTGCCTGGACAACCTCTTGCAGCCTTTTTCCACGACAAGTTAGGGTTTCCCTGACTCTTTCTCCACCTTTCCTCCACAAACTCTCCTCTATTTTGCAGCAGAAATTCACACCAGGGAAACCTCCTGCTGCAGGAAAGAACAGCTTGTAGAGAATGTCTCAGGGAAAGAGCTTATTGATTCATTCTACTTGCACCTTCAGTAAAAATAATAACAGCAACACTCTAACGGCAGCAACTGCACATATATTGAATGACTGCGCCTTCTCCCAGCTCAGGGGTCTGCAACCTTTAAGACAAAAAGAGCCACTTGGACCCGTTTCCGAAGGAAAAAAAACTGGGAGCCGCAAAACCATTGCATGCGCGCCGCTGCCCTCCGATCTGACAGCGGGCGGGAAGGTGATGTCGGGACGGTGCGTGACTAACGCACGCACCGCCCCCATGCGACGTCACAGCCAGTACAGCGCTCGCCACAGTGGGGAGTGTTGGGGCGCACAATGCGCCTCCTCCCCTCGCTAGTATCTGCCCTGGAGCCGCGGCAAAGGTGTAAAAGAGCCACATGGGGCTCTGGAGCCGCGGGTTGCTGACCCCTGTCCCAGCTGATCTGCAAGCAGACACATCCGCTGAGGTTCCCGGGGCAGCACCTGCTGCTGAATGAGGCAAATAAGCATATAGAAAATCCCCAAGAATGTATTTTTAAAACGAGGGCATTCTGTGGCTTTCAAAATGCCACACACAAATATGTGTATACCTGTATACCTGAAGGAGTGTCTCCACCCCCATCGTTCAGCCCGGACACTGAGATCCAGCGCCGAGGGCCTTCTGGCGGTTCCCTCATTGCGAGAAGTGAGGCTACAGGGAACCAGACAGAGGGCCTTCTCGGTAGTGGCGCCCGCCCTGTGGAACACCCTCCCATCAGATGTCAAAGAGATAAATAATTACCTGTCATTCAGAAGACATCTTAAGGCAGCCCTGTTCAGGGAAGTTTTTAATATGTAACGCTGTACTGTTTTTAACACTGATTGGGAGCCGCCCAGAGTGGCTGGGGAAACTCAGCCAGATGGGCGGGGTATAAATAATAAATTATTATTATTATTATTATTATTATTATTATTATTATTATTATGTGGAAGAGAAGATAAAGCAAATAAAAAGGCCAGGAAAATCCCTTTCAGTTTCTTTCCTGCATTTGTATTAATAGAAGAAGCTACAAAATTTAGCCAGTTTATGCAGTCTTTCCAGTGCCAAACAGTCTATGTTGCCAGCCCCAACTAAAGAAGAAAGTCCTGGAGAGATGCTATCTCTAGAGGGAAATCTCCTAGTTAGTTTAAAATGACTTACAAATAATAAAAAGTGGGGTCTTAGCAGTTGCGATTATGTTGCGAAAAGTAGGCAGGCCTCTCTCTGCCTGCTCAAGCAATAATAATAATATCTGGGTGCCGTTCAGAGTGGCTGGGGAAACCCAGCCAGATGGGCGGGGGTATAAATAAATAAATAAATAAATAAATAAATAAATAAATAAAACCCCGCCCATCTGGCTGGGTTTCCCCAGCCACTCTGGACGGCTCCCAACAGAATTAAAAGCACAATAAAACATCAAACATTAAAAACCTCCCTGAACAGGGCTGCCTTCAGATGTCAAGGAGTAACTATCTGACTTTTAGAAGACATCTGATGGTGTTCCAAAGGGCTGGCACCACTACTGAGAAGGCCCTCTGCCTGGTTCCCTGTAACCTCACTTCTCACAGTGAGGGAACCACCAGAAGGCCCTCGGAGCTGGACCTCAGTGTCTGGGCTGGAGGCACTCCTTCAGGGATACTGGGCCGAGCGTTTAGGGCTTTCAAGGTCAGCACCAACACTTTGAATTGTTCTCAGAAACGTACTGGGAGCCAATGTAGGTCTTTCAAGACCGGTGTTAAGTGGTCTTGGTAGCCGCTCCATCACCAGTCTAGCTGCACATTCTGGATTAGCTGAAGTTTCCGGGTCACCTTCAAAGGTAGCCCCCCCTTAGAGTACTTTGCAGGAGTCCAAGAGAGAGATAACCAGAGCAAGGGGCTGCTAGGTTCCCTGAGTGAAGAACGGGTTACAAATGCATAGAAGAAGGCAGTGATTCAAGAGTAGCACTTGCAGTTCTTGCCAGTGCCATCATGCCTTACAGTTGTAAGCTGCCTTTTCTGATCTGAGATTCTGTTGGCCTTAGTAGAACACAATATTACACTTGGGGCGAGGAGAAGAGTTTGGGAAGGGAGTTTCTGTAAAACTAAGTTTCCCATAACAACTGGTTAAGGATTAAAGGAAACAGAGTTGCAGAGGCATCGAGTGGTTGGAAGATTATTTAAAGAAATGAAGGATTTTGTCTATGTAAGATTGCACTGGTTCATCCCACACCCACCCAAACAAATGACTGCAGCAGGCCTCCTTGAACAGGCATGGCATTTTCGCCCCAAATGATTTTATTAATGTTCCAAATTTTAAACAAATAAACAACAAATTAATTCAAAGGGCAGGCATAGGAAGCCGAACCACCAGTCCATACATATAATGGTCCACTATGCAAATGATCAGCAGACAACTCCCTTGTTTGTGGGTTGTCTTCCTGGGCTGCCATCTTTTGAACTTGCAAGAATGTTTGCATCTACCTTTTCACACTCACCTAGGCGCTCTAGAGCAGGGATGGGAATTCTGTGGCCCTCCAGCTGATGTTGGGCTCCCAATTCCCATCAGCCCCAAACTATATCTGGAGGGACACAGGTTCCCCATCTCAGCTATGGAGGGAAGAGCGGATTTGTGGTCAAGATGGGAAAATGAACTGGGAACTTTAGTGGAGGTGGGATGCCAGAAGCACTCCTGTATTTTTAATTAAGCTGGCCAGGCCCCTAAAAACAAGAATCCTTCCATTTTGTGAATATTTCACTGTTATCTCCAGTGTCAGTGCTCAGCTCAGACTGCAGTCTGAAGATGAAGCAGCTGGATACTGTCAAAATGCACAGCTGATAGAATCTCCACTCTCAAGCCACTTCTATTCCAAGGTGCACCGGTTCATATGGGGGCCTTTCGTAAGAGCAAATACAACACAACACTACCTCGGGATTACTAGCTAGCTGTGTGGCAAGGGCTTATATCTATAGATAGCAAACACCCTGGCACTGATTAAGAATGCCGCGTCTTAAGGATGCGTTCTTTTTAGCACGGATAGGTAAGTCCCCAGACATGAAATGAAACCAGGAACACCCCAGGAAGCACAAGTACCATGCAAGCCTTATTAAAAGCAGATGCAATGCATCTGGATAGTCTTTATTCCAGAGCTAGACACATTTAAGTCAAAAACTAGAGAGAGTACCTTTCAACATCCCTACCTGAACCAGACTTGTGGGATCGACCAGTTTGTTTTTTAATAATCCCAAGAGGATCATCAACTAGAATCACATCCAGAAACAGCAAGTGGGCAAAGTCAGGTGCAAAAATATTGTGCAAGGAACTGCAGCATTTGCCTCCTGTGTCCCATAATAAACTGGGATGAATAAACTCAGTCCTGCCACAGTAATACCCACTCCTGGGTTTCTCCCAAGCTGCCTTCATTTCAACAGAATGAAGGGGTGAGGGAACAACCATGTGTTCTTGCTGCTGTCAAACAGCTGGGAGTAAAAAAACCAAAACACTTCTCCATCTACTGAGAACCATCCAGTGATCCAAAACTTTTGCTGCCTTGGGGGCTTTGCACATGTATCCATGCCATCCTGAGTTTCCCATGGAATGTCTCTTCCTCCAATCACATAGCCCTTTTATACTTCAGTTGCCCCTTGTGCCAGGCTGAAGGGCTAGACATGTTTCTGGTTTTGAGATGCCACACCAATGAAGCACTTGAGATCCTCCAGCCCTACCTAGAATGTTCTCACCAGTCACAACTATCATACCAGGCTTGCTTCCATAAAACAGGTCTCACCCTCTTTAATGCAGAAGGCAGAACTGGGGATTCCAACTCAACATCAGGAAGAACATGCTTTCCGACAGTAGGAGCCATTCAACAGTGGAACAGGACTCACTTGGAAGGTGGTGACTCTTTCCTTAGAAGTTTTAAAGCAGAGGCTGGATGGTCATCTGTCATGGATGCTTTAGTTGAGATTCCTGCATTGCAGGGGGTTGGACTAGATGACCCTTGGGGTTATTTCCAACTTTACAATTCCATGATTTTATGACAGGCACGGACCCTCGGGAAAATCCTGGCTCCTTTTAAGGCTTATTAAAAAACTTTCTTAATTTCAAAGGGTTTTTAAGTTTCTAAATCCCGCAGAGACGTGTAATCCCTGAAAGCAATGCCATTATATAAGTTATAGCAACCTTTCCCCCCACTCTTATACTCCCATTTCATATCTCTTGTTAATAAAATCTTAGCACAAGTGTTCAAATCTAATATAAGAAATTAAAGCCACCTACAAACACGAATCATATTTCAAAGAGTAATTTTTTTAAAATGTGTGCAATTAATTTAAATTACCTTTTTTGTCAATATCCATTAAGAAGACTCAAAGCTCAGTTCAATAAATCCAAGTATTACTCTACAAAAGCCTCTCCTCCTTTCCGTATCTTCAGTGGGCTGCACTTTCCAGTTATTATGGCTACCCTTTTCGGGCTGTTTAACGTATCTAACTGTTGGAAATGCAATAGGGATAATACTTCTCTAAAACATGTTATTTCATTGTCCTATACTGACATATTTTTGGCAGAAGGTAACTGTAGCCATCAACAGAACTGTATGGAACAACCTTACATTTACAAAGCAAAGTATCCTCTTGAATATTTTCAAGCACATGGAACCCTACAAAAGGACAATATGAGTGGACTCTCCGTGCCCTGACCACAGCAAAAAGATGGATACTGAAGAATTGGAAAAATAAAAATGCAGCTCCCTTCTATGATTGAAGATTTATACAAACTCGCAACATAAGAACAACTTGCATATAAACACAGACTTGCCATGGACAATGATATTTGGAATCCATTCTTACAAATAGTGTAATAGGTTAAGATCTGGTGGAGTACAATAACAACTTTGTAAAGTATAATTTTGGGTTTCCTCCCCTCCCCCCTTTATTTTCCCTTCTACAGGGGTGCTGTTTCTCTTTTTCTCTCTTTTATTTATGTCTCGTCATGTTTAGTGCACATATAAGTATGTACTTTTTGAACTTTCAGTAAAGATGTCTGGATAAAATTTTAAAAATCTAGCTACCCTTTTAATAAGTTAAGGTAGCCACCCAATTCAAACTCTCATAGAAGCGCAAAAGTCAAGGCCAGTTTTTGACAGCCTCTGGGAACCCTTGCGATATTTCTGCAGCTGCAAGGACACACTCAGATGTATACACCTTTGCCAGCACCAAATGCCTGGTTTTGTGCTCAGTATTAACACCCTATGAATGCCACTGAGGCTCCTAGACACAGCCTGACCTTGTGAAAAAATCACTACTGAAAAAAAGCCTTAAAACTCAATATGGAGGCAGGTCAAACAATGTCTTACTCCTCTACTGTGCTATTTCAGGAACTGAACTACGTACAGAATGAAGAGGACAGTCAGATAATTGGCTGGCTGTGCTGATCTATAGGAGAAAATCTACAAGCATTTGTTTACCAAGTAAATGCACAATTTTCCTCAAGAGAACATAGGGCAAAAGCCCTGGAGCATGCCAGTTTCATATATGCTAATAAACATAGGGAACTCAAGGATTCTGCACAACTTGTTGTATTTTATTGGAAGGATCATGCTGTAGTCTTTGAACAAGGTTTTAGCTCTGTGTTAAGGAGAGAGAGAGCACAATGGCAGAAAATTTCAGCCTTTGCCCTTCATACGCAAAGTTAGGGAGTGCTGCCTTTAAAAATATGCAGCAGCCATGAGAGGTGGAGGAAATCAACTGGTGATTTAGACCTGCAGAATGTGGAGTACATACTAGGAATGCAACACAAGGACTTTCTGGTAAGCTGGGAGAGTAAACGGTCAACTGTGATTTGATTAACAAGAGAGAGGCAAGGAGAATGGTTTTCTCAGGAAAAGCATTTTCAAGGCCAGGCCATTTGTAATCAAATACAGAGACAGACTAGATATTACACTCTTCAGATAAAAGCTGGGGTTTCCCACACTTTCTTTCTGTGTGGGAATTTGCAATTGATTTTTGATTCAGAGAGGGAGTCCTGTGACTGGTGGACAGGACTGTGAAATTTGAGGGTATTTGTGTTTTCTTTACTTAACACAGATTTCAAACTGTTTGATGGTTGTTTAGTATTTCACCTGAGACACTTTGATAAAGTGCACAATGTTTATAATTTCATTAAAAAAAAATTCTTAAAAGTATGAATGCTGAACTGAGTGCAACAGAGGAATAGCTCAGAATCTGATAGCACAGACACTAGGAAAGAAGGCAAAACAAGCCACTTACTCAGTTTCAGATTTGGGCACATTTACAACGGAAATCTATGCATGTCTACTCATAGCTATGTCCCAGATAGTTCAGCACAAGCAAGTCTACTCTACATCAAGTGCAGCCACCCTGACACCCTCCAGATGTTTTGGACTCCAACTCCCAACAGCCCCAGTCAGCATGGCAAAAACATCTAGAAGGCACCACAATGGCCACCCCTGCCATACATTATATAGGATTGCAGCCTTAATTTTGCATATCATAGCCCAGATCAGAATAGAACGTTATGATTTTGCTCATAAAAGATGCAGATACTTACCTGACTTGTAACTCTGCGACCTATATATATCCCTGAGTTCTTTCATAAGTCGATCTGAAGCCTGGACAGACCCAGAGACTGCACCCTAAAAATAAGTTAAGGGTAGCTTGATTTGATAAAACTCTTAAAAGAACAGTACGAGGGCCATTAAAAGGCTGTTTAAAAGAAGGCTACCAATGATCAATATTGAAAAAGTGGCACAATCATTTAGGACACTAATTTTAAATATTTAACAAGTTGGAAGGTAGAAAAAACAGTACATTTTTGGTAAAGTGATTTAAATTCTTTCTATATGTATAAGTAGAATAAGGACATACACAGAAAGCATGGAGAGACTGTAACCTTATAACTCCCAATATAGCTATGAAATTTACGGAAGTGTGCTAAAAGTACATACATTCCTGCAAGAAACGGTGCAGAAAATGAAATGCTGTATGCATTCTACAGCATGCTATTATTTGTTTGATCGCCTCTTACATTTAGGTGGTCTTGCCTTTGACTCTTTCGGATTTTTTCTAGGATTGCCAGGTTCTCTTTCTCAATGCCATCATCCTCTGTCTTCTTTCCATCAACAGGTTCTTCCTCCTTCATATCATAATGATCCAGGTCAATATCCTACAAGACAAAATTACTATACTACTTAAGAAGAACAAGGCCAACAAAAGCAAAATTCATGTGCCTTAGTGCTTTGCATCAGTCAGGGTTTCTCATACAGGGCAGGGATGGGGGAGAACACAAGGGCAAAAATGCGGCTGTATCTCATTGGCAAAATGCTTACAAAAGCAATTGAGACTTCATGGCTGTTTCTCTCCCCCTGCCCTAAATGTGCACTATTGGATCAGGGGAAAGGGAAGCACAAGCCCCCCGTTGCTTTGAACCCAGTTATCTCAGGCTGAATATGCACACAGGGAGGAGAGTGCATAGGAGCGAAGGGAAGCTCCACTGCAGGGTCCCTGGCAGTCAGACAGATATGCACAATGCTGTTTGGGTGGGATAAGAATTGCACACAGAAGGGTTATTGAACTTTAGGAGGGCAGATCTTCAATTGATTCCCCATGGTTTCCACTCCTCCTTCCCTAGAGAGATTCAAGAATGATAGAAGCCAGAATAAGAATAACGAAGACACTGAGGTCCAGCTCCGAGGGCCTTCTGGCAGTTCCCTCCCTGCGAGAAGTAGTGCTCTGTGGAACACCTTCCCATCAGTTGTCAAGGAAATAAGCAACTATCCTACTTTTAAAAGACATCTGAAGGCAGCCATGTTTAGGGACGTTTTTAATGTTTAATGCTGTATTGTGTTTTTAATATACGATTGGGAGCAGCCCAGAGTGGCTGGGGAAACCCAGCCAGATGGGCAGGATATAAATAATAAATTTATTTATTACTACTACTACTACAGGAAAGCATGCGCATGCATGCACAGACGTGCGTGCACAGATGTGCACACAGACATACTTCACCCATATCTTCCTCCTCCTCTTCTTCTGATGTAACCTCTTCCGTTGTTCCATTCTGGAACATAACAAAATCAGATTCTTTGTTACTATCACTTTCAGTTTAAAAAAGAAAAAAGAAAAAGTATGCTAGCGGCCAAGAGGCTGAGTCAGTTTAAATTCGACCTCTGCTATAATCTCACTAGATGGCCACAACACATGCTAGCTTGAGCATCCCATTCCCAGTAACAACACTCACTTACTTTTCAGGGAGGTTTCGTCCCGTAGGGTTTACAAGATAATGCACATGATATGCTTAGAACACTCAAAAGCATGTTACAAATGCTAAACACCATTACTGAAAATAGGAATTGAGCTTATGAGCTATAAAGAAGCACACACAAAGATGCAAACATATGCACACACTGATTGCACTTTGATAAAGAACTATCAGTTTTGGAAAAAACATTAGAAACGGAGAGGTGTCTAGTGGCGAGAGATTAAATTCTCAATGAGGCAGCGCTACGAAGGCCACAGTGAGCTTCTTAAAGCTGGAGGAGAGTAAGCATCTTGCATGTAAGGGAGGAACAAGAAGACAGGAAAGCTTCGCCCTCATTGGAACTGACTAAGCAGCAGAACCTAAAAGTTCTTTATAAGCCTACCCTGCTTTGTTCCATCACAAAGATAAACACAATACTCATCTCAAACAATGAGGAATGTTGTTTTCCTTAACAAGACAATGAGTACCACTTGCTCTGCATAGAAATGATTTGTGAATTAGTCACCTTTACACACCACAAAAAATAACCCATGTTGCACTCCTATGTCTGGTCAGCAGCATGCTTAAGGGGGGTTCAACAATCTGTGCCCACAGCCCAAACATCAAGCAGACCCATTAGCACCTGTGAGTCAGAGGAACATTAGGATTTACCTGGCCGGTCGGCAATGGTTGATCTAACATTTCAACATCAGGATGCTGAGGAAGATTATATAGTCTGCAGAGGTCGCATATCAATCGTTTCAATTGTTGGAGAAGCTACAAAACAAGTAAAATGGCTTGTGAATGGTTTGTTCTCATGTTTTATTTGAATGAAAGTTTGCCGTGCTGTGCCCTGAATCCTGTGCCCAACAAAGAGAATACCCACCTCTTAAACAAATAACTATAATAAACCCTATAATATACAAAGGCTATAAGTTGTTAAGTCTTAGATTTCCTGGTACTCAGATTAATAAAGCAACAGCCTCCATCTTGTATCTATCCAGCTATTCTGGGAGGGCACGCAGGACGGTCCTCTTGACCTGCCAGCACCACCTGGAGGAACTGCTCAATTGAAAGCACATACCCTGAGCATTGAAGTGTGCACATCAGAGACAAGGATTCGCTTGAACCCTTCTCCATGATGTATCAGAGTTCCATACGCACAGGAGACAGAGAGGAGATGTGTTAGCTATCTTCAAATATCTCAAGGACTGTCATAGGGAAGAGGGAGCATGCTTGTTTTCTCCTGCTTTGGAGGGTAGGACTCAAGGCAATGGCTTTGCCGACATCGTGATATATCAGCATATTTCAGTATTCAGCTGCTGATATATCATGATGTTGAAAACCAGACATCACCCAGCCCTAGTCTTAACTGCACCAGAACAGACAGACTCGCTTCAAAAACTAACAAACATCTAGTTTGTTTACAGAAATAAATTTATAGAAATCCGGTGTCTGACAGAATATTTGGTACCAGGAATAAATTTTCTCTGTGGCTTGTGCCATCCGGACCCACCTGTCCTGCAAGACCCTGGAAATGGAACACCTTGCTTACTCCAGGCCTTTGCTGCCCCGATCAGATGTCCTGCTCTGCAGAGCATTCTGCCTTGGCCTGGCAATTGCACTTCCTTCCAGCCCTATGAAAATTACCACTTTTACACACACACACTCAAAGCACCTATTCATCTGGGCCTTAAGTGCTTTTACTTTTACCACATACACACAAATCCTAGTTTTTATCAAGTGTTAAGGGCAAGAGGAGAGGATCCATTTGCTGGCAGCAGCCCAAAACAGACAGAATTTTGTCTCCCAATAAGCTACATGTAACCTGAGTTTTGCACCTATGGTAGCACAGATTAACAGCTGGGAATAACATGACCACCTGTGACCACCTATGGATCTCGGGCAATACATCAGTGTTTTGCTTCTTCTGCTCAGAGCCCATAGGATACTATTTTTAGCCTGCAAAATGCTGTTTCCCTTTAAATACCCCTCCATTCAAGGACAGGTTTAGGAATGGCACATTCAGCGTGGAAGTGTCAATGAAAGATCTATTAGACCGATTTGCAGATTTTTGTTTGGGCAAAATGTACAGCACTTACTGTGTAATTCTTTATGAATGTTAAAGCTGCAACCCTAAACATGCTTACTAGATAGTTCTATCCCACTGTATCCAGTATGATTTACTTTCAAGGTTTTTCAGACTTCTTTAGGATTAGCCCATTAAACAACAAGGCAGATTTAGTGGCATCCATAAGACCCCGTGTCAAGTTTGGCTTCGTCGTGCAGTGCCACTGTTTTCCCAAGCACCTGAAGCTCCTTTTTAAATAAGAGTGAGCAGGTTTCAACTCCTCATTTTTACTGTGGAGAAATAATGACCAGCTACTGTTAAATGCTTAAGCAACCAACAGAAGGCACTGGCTTCTGCAACCCAAACAGTCCCCCTCAGTGGATTTTAACTATAGCATAGGATTCTAGCAGGCAAATTAATTAAATTTGAGTACAGTTGTACCTTGGTTGTCGAACTCACTGAAACTTGGACGTTTTGGCTCCTGAACGCCGCAAACCCAGAAATGATTGTTCCGGTTTGCGAATGTCCTTTTCGAACCTGAACATTTGAAGGGGCTTCCATGGCTTCTGATTGGCGAAGCCGTGATTTGGTTTTCAAACGTTTTGGAAGTCAAATGGACTTCCAGAACGTATTCCATTCGACTTCCAAGGTACGACTGTATGCAGAGCATGGCAGACAGAGGAGGGAGAATTAAAGCTTCTGGATCTCTAGGTCAAGGCAGGGCCTCTACCAACACTTGCTTGGGAAGGTAACATGCTTGGCTTACAGAAGCAGAACTAGCTAAGGCCCCAGTTTGAGCTACAAACTCATGTCGTAGAAAGTTGGTCACATCCTTCCCTGCCCAGCAACCTTAGATAACCAGGAAATGTGGTGCTATTGTGGGATGCTATTAAGCAGCAGATGAAGCCACAGGCTAGGAAACAAGCATAGAATTGTTAGATGCAGAAAGCATAATGCACTCATGGGTAGGAATGAACAGTGTCGCTTGCTCCTATTTAGAACCAGCTACCTCCCAGGCAGCCTTGAAAGAGGCAGAACTAGTACAGGTCCAACAAGGCGAATCTGGGATAATAGTGCCAAAATGTTATAGTTATCTTTCTTGGAACTGTTTCTGAAAACACAACTTTCCAGATGAGCTTGCTGCTGCATCAGGACTCTTTCCAACTCATCTGAAGCTGCAAAGCCTAAGAGAATGAGTCTAGTCCAGACGCTTTGATTTTTGTAATCTATTCTTATTCAAAATATGCATGAAGAAACTTAAGCAGATGCCCCAACATCTCATTTTTAGAACAGCCTATCCCGCCTGCCTGGCAATGGACACATGAACTCTGATGTCACATCTACACATCAGCATTAGATGTCCTACGCAATACTGTATGCATTGGTCTATAACATGTTACACTTATCAATAGTCCACAGTTCAGATTTAAGATGCAGCATGAAGCAGTTACAGACTGGAAAATGTTTAACCAAAAGTGTTTAAACTCCAGGAGTGCAGAGTAAGAGCGAGAGTAACATTTGGTACTACTACGTTGCTGTGCATCTATAGACAATTCAGGATACTATGAAGCAGGATGTGTCTCAAATGTTTTCAGCTCAACTGGCTTCACAGGGCTGGCAAACCCTGAGAATGGTAAACATTGCTCATTACAAGAGACTCCAGGAAAACAGAATCTATGCTCATGAGCAGCTGGAGAGCCTTCTTGATGTGTTGGAACAAAATTAAATCATGAAGGAGTTTGCCAATAAATACTAAATATCATTTAATAGATTTTCCAGTTGTAACCTTATTTCTGGAATGCTATTATTGCTATACTTCTTTTTATTATAACTTGTGATCAACTCCAACACACTGCCAGCTCTGCTTAGACTCTTACACACACACTCTCTCTCTCTCTCTCTCTCTCTCTCTCTCTCTCTCATCCTCACCAACAGGCACATGTAAATGATATCAACTGGAACACTAATCCAAAGCATCAGAAGACAACCTGAACAGGACAACTGTCTCCTTCCTAAAAGCAGCCAAGTAAGGGAAGCAGCAGCAACACCTGTTTCTAGATGCTCTACCATCCTACTGCTGCTCCAGAATTCCCATGGTTAAGATTTTTGGGACTGTAGCATCAAATCATGGCTGCCAAGAAGGTGGCTTGGGCTTTGCATGTGTACACCACCCATCCAGAAGACGGCAGTCCCACAAGCCAAGAATTTAGGCTAGGAAGAAATATTATTTCCCAGTAGTGCAGATTATGAATTGCCCCTTGGTTAACACCCCCAATTTGATTTCAAGAATTGGTGGTAGAAATACATACGTTGGAAAGCCCAGTAGGACTTCAGCCCTCTGCTTTGGTCACGTGTAAAGGCAGGGTAGCTTTAAAACTAAATACAAGAAACCACTATGATTTCTTGAAGAAGCCTTTCCCAACCTGATGCTCTCCATGTTTTAGAGTGTAATTCATATTATCCCTAACCATTGGTCATGCTAGCTGGGGCCAATGAGAGCTGCAGTCCCACAACAACTGGAGGGAACTGGGTCAGAGAAAGCAGCATGAAAGAATCACAATCTGAAGCTCTTCTTCTCCTGCTTGCAAGTCATAATACAGCCAGCTATGATAAGAAAAGAGGGCAGCGCTAGTTTCAGTTTTGGCACTATGTGTTAAGAAGTACTGTCACAATATCTAGAAATTATTTTTGACAGGAAAGCATGAAAAATCCCACCTGCTTTCTCCCATACAAATGGACAATTTTGTTATTTATAACATGCCCCCCTCTCCACGCAAAGCACACTTGTTTTCTGGCTTCTGCTTTTTGCAATTGCTAAAACATTTGTGGTAGTTACCCTGCATGAGCCTTTGCTGTGAATAAATGGTTTCTGCAAACTGAAAGAGACACTATTCTAGATCAAATCTTTTTAGATGGCCAGCTGGTGAAGGAGTGCCACTTGTGAAACCACAAGCAATATTTTTGCTTAAAACAAAAAAGGCACCACCAAACAATGGCATGGCTGTGGGATTCTGACCTAATACCTAGTTCATAACCAAATGCCAGATTAAGCAAAGGAGGACAGGTGATCACTTACCAGAGTATTGCTCTTTTTAATATCATCTAAACGCTCCAATACTGAAGTCAAGTTGGGGTCATCTGAGTCCACGAACCATATTGGCGATGAAGAGGGATAAGACTCCTGCTTTAAATAAGTAAGTAAGTAAGTAAGTAAGTAAGTAAGTAAGTAAGTAAGTATTATGCCTGAACTACACATTCATATTTCAAAGCTTCTGGAGAACTGCACTTGTTAAAATATAAAGTATGTCCCATTATCAAGGTGAGAGAAAGAATGCTTTTTTAAAAACCAATAAAGCAGACCACTGCAGCTCCCCATCTCAACTCCAGACAGACACAGAAAGTCAATTATGTAGAGTGGGCAACTGTTTTCCAAAGCAGGGAGCACACTTGGCTATGAAGATTTAACTAATTGCCTGAAAAGAAAAAGCACCAACTTCTTCAACCGCCATCTCAACTTTTCCTTCTTTTTCTGAGGGTACAACCACTTTCTTCTAGGAAAGGGTCACTAAGACAGTTGTGCAAATTATGCTCACATGAGCCACTAGCCAAAGGGTGTGTGGAAAATTGCCTGCCTACATATCGTAGTAATTTGTCACCAAAATCAGAAGGTAAGTTTTCCTGCTAGTCAGCAGGAAGCAGTTTGCATCTGGCCAATTTGAGATGTGCAACCCCTCCATTGGCTTTTTGAGCATGCCAGTGAACACCAGGAGCCCCACTGTCCTAGCCAAAAATGGGTGCTCCATGCATCATTATCCCCCGCCAAAGAGATAAGAACTGTGAACACATTCCCCTTCCTAATTTTAGCCTCACAACAATTCTGTGAAGTAGGCTGGACTGAGGTAACCCAGTGAGCTTCAGAACAGAGTGAGGATTTCAACCTAGTTTGATATCGTTAACCACTGTACCACACAGGCCTTGCCTCCAGCTCAGTTTGCACATAAAGCTAAGTCAAACTATGATTTAGTGAGAATGAGCAAGAGTGAAAATTGTGCCTGCTTCACTCCTTGTCGTCTGGCTGGTACAATACTCAGAACTGTGTCAAAGTGAGCCCTCTACCGCTTCTTGCCTACTTCCCCAAGGTGAAGCCTTTTCCTTCCAGCAGGGGAGGGGAGGGTCTGTAAAAGAAAGCAGAGCAGCAGCAGCAGAGATAGGGAGTGAATCCCAGATCCAGCTTGAAGGGGGCTGACTCCAACTTGAAATGAGACTACGCATTCCATCTGGAGCTCCTCCTCCAAGGTCTCATCCCATCCCAAGAAGAGTGGTTATTTACAAGCCTATGCTCAGAAATGGCACTAATAAATGCATGAGGAATCCCAGAGCAGGGCAGGGCAGGGCTGGTGAAAGGTTTGGATGCTGGAAACAGATTAAAATCACTGGATAGCCATGAAGCTCCCCAAAGGGCCTTGGGCCAAACACTGTCCCCTCAGCCTAACAGGGTTTTTCTAAGGTAACACAGAATGTGGCTACTTTCACGGCAGCAAATTTCTTATAGGAATAATTAATATAACACTTATTTCCATTTCAGATGAAGCTTTCAGGCATAATTAGCTCCCTCTTGTTCTTTCCTCACCCTCCCCAATGCTAATTAATACTCTCCATACATAAACCTTCACTGGAGAAACAGAATTTGTTGGAGGAGAATCCATACTTGAGCCACTAATTACTCCACTAAGTAATTATATAAAAACTGAACAGGTTAAGCGTGGCTAAAAAGATATGGGACTAACCTATCTCGAAGGAACTCAAAAACAACCCTAATTCCAATCAGAAAAGTATGTCATCTCAGACATACACACACTCTTCTTAAATGAGATGTCAGGCCTAATGCTAAAAGAAAAGAATCAATGCAAACCTAAAATAAGATTTGTTTGCTTTTAAAAAACCCCAAAGCTGCTTGGCTTTGTACCACATTCAAGAGACAATCCAGGCTCACCCTCATTTATAGTGCAACTCTTGAGGCTTGTTTGCTAGTCTGTGGACACTGGGACCCCCAAAGTGAGAAGGCTCAGGAGAACACCAGACACAACGCCTGACTGACATGAATGTAATGAATACAGACTGGGAGCACAGGGGAGAAGGAAGAAAAGTTCAACATTTCCACTGTCCCAGCAACAAAAGGTTGCTCCCTTGAAATTGCACACAAACAGCACCTTCAGAGCTGCCACTTTTTGTCAGGGAGGGAGAATTAAACTCATCCACCCCACTCGCTCTGGCTCCAATGCTGCCTAGGCCCTACTCCCTGGCAGCTAAAGAATATGCATCAAACACATTCACACATCTTATGTCTAATTTGGCCCTTAGTAAATGTCTAACATACAGTATCTTAACGGCTAGAAGTGGAAGATCTACCAATAGCTGCTCACTTGGGACACAAAGCAATTGTCTCCAGAGAGATGTGGCAAGTGGAGCAGAGAATCCCAGGTCAGCAGGACTGTTTTCAGTGCTTGTAATCTGCAAAATCTTCAAAGGCAGCCTCTGTCTAACACTCTGGGGAGCAGCAGCAGACAAGCTAGATAGGTCTGCTACTGGGCAGCTTCTTGTGCACAGAAATGTTGATTTCTGGCCCTCAAAATTTTTATTTTAATTATGTATCCTCAAAAAATCCTATCTGAAAATGAATTATGACCAAGCACAAGAAGGTCTCTCCTTGCTTTGTTAGTGAAATTGCTTCCCCCACTCCCTTGCTACTATATGTATGATAAACATCTGTCAAGTTTGTCACAAACAGCAGATGGATGTGCTAAATCTGTTTCTGCGATACATTATATCAGATTGCAGATAGGGGACCCAAATGATCAAATGCTCCTCCATACAGTGGAATAAATAGATCAGAAAGAAGAGTTTTAGATGCTTTCCTATGTGCAGGGAAATATCTATACAGAGACTGTTCCTGTACAGCCCAGTCACAAATGAACTGTTGTTTATCAGAACTAACCCCCGTTGAAGACATGACAAAAGCTCATGTTTATTCTGCAAAACTAGCATATTCTAAAACAAACATCCCTAATGACCAACAGTTCTACACACCTTTAGATCAAAGAGTTCCTGGTTTCCCTTAATACTGGATTTCTACTACTTGAATGCTGACCCTCTAAAGGAAGCATGTAACGCTTAGCACAGGTCTTAGCAAAAGTCAAGACGGCCTGCCGTTTTCAAAAAGGGAACAGATTCATGCAGTTTTTGCCATAGGTTGCACCAAGTTCCACTGTTTATATTAGAAGCAGATGGGTCATGTTGCTTGGCACCAGTTTTTATTTTGCAAGATGCCTGCCATGATTCAGGATGCTTGCTATTTATTAAAACAAGTTGAAGGAAGCAGGAGCTATTTAGGGTGTCTGATAATTTAGAACTATGGTCAGTCTGGTCTGTGCTTGGATGGGAAATGACTGTGAACACTGTAAGTCTCCTTTAGCTTCCCTCCCTTGTGGAAGAGAGGCAGGATGAATGGATATTTATTATCAGCTAGCAATTGCCCACTCCTTCCTTTGGAGTGAGGCGGGGGAGAGAGCTCTGCATTTAATACCTGCATTTCTTCACTGTGCAGTTCTGTGGAGGCCCAGAGGCTTCTGCCAAAATAACAAGTTGATAATACTCCAGTCCACAGAGGAGGTTTAGAATGCAGAAAATATCTCCCCTTCCTACGAGTATAGCTAAATACAGGTATAGGTAAACATGCCAATATCTGTTTTGGGGTAGGTGCAGAAACAATCAAGCCAGCTTTTACAGATTGCTTTACACCTCTGAAGGGAAATTACTGCAACTCCGAGCTCTATAGTACTACTGATGCTGCCTACAAACTATCAAGCCTTTGGGTTCACACAAACTACCTCCAGGAGTCTCCTCTTATGAAGAAGATTAATTCCCCAACTTTTGGCTATGTGATCATGATGCAGGTCACCCTGGGACAGTAAACACTCAGATGGCCAGCTGCTGCCAGTAGTCCTAGGCCCCAAAATGCCTTACTGGCCATGAAAAAAAAGAACACAACATTAGAATTACACCCCATGGCATAAAATGAGTCTAACTGCCTATGACAAGCTGGCACAGCCATTTTCAATTATCCAGTGTGTCAACGCCTTCATCTGTTTATTGCGTAAGGACCACATACAAACACAATTCTGTGTAGCAGGGACAGTAGTTCCAGGCAGAACAGACAATTCCCTCTTGAAGCAGCATGAGCTAAAGTACATCTTGTTTGCTGTAAACAGTACGACACCTCTGTACCAAAGGCACGCTGACATTGCTAAGGAAGTCCCAAGAACAGCTTAAGTCAGCTTTTCCCAAAGTAGGGCAGGTGCCTGACATGGCACTCAAGTTCTAGTGCGCAGGCCCCTTGGCAGGGGAGCAGGGGAGGAGCAACAGGCACCTCAAGACTACTGCACTCCTTTCGCTCTTGAGACCCTCATGGGACTCACAGGGCTTCGTGCTGTTAAGTGTGGCTGCCAGACAGTGAAAGCTTTTTAGCATAATAAACCTGTTTATGGTGTCAGCACACTTACTTGGCCCTTGACTCAGAAATAAACCCAACTTTGGTTCAATGGGTTTAGAACCACAATCCAAGTCAAATAAATGGTTATGGCTGCTTAAATCAGGGAGCTGAACTTACATTTGTGGTAGTAAACAATAATGGCTACCTCATCAATATGTTTCAGATGTGTTTCTTGCACTGTTTTCTGGATCAGGTTGGCAGAACTGGCATGAGCCAGTGGACAAGTCTTGGAACGCAACCAGGGAGACTCAGGTTCAAATGCCCATCCAGTCACGAAGCTAACTAGATGACCTTGCACCAGCCACTAACCTACACTCCAAGGGTTCTTGCAAGGATAAAACGGGGGGAACCAACCTGAGTTTCTTGGAGTAAAGGCAGGATTTTAAATAATAATAATAATAATAATAAGCTGTATCACAGCATTGTTCCCTGCAGCCTTTTTTTAAGTGAAGTGCTGACTTGTCAGCTCTCTCATTCCTGGATCAACAGGAAAACAAGGGGGCGGGGAGCTACCACTACTCTCATCTCTGCCATTCCAGTTTTCACCAGCAATTAATATTTGTCCCCAAGTCCTCTGCCTATTATTTGACATCATACACTGTCCCACCCCAGTTCTACAATTATGTTTAGGGGCAAATCAGACACACATTGTGGTCCACTGGTAGACTACAATTAAAGGATTGTTCACAATATGGATTTGTGGGAGTAAATATTGGGATATGCCTCCATTAAAGATTAATATTGCAGTATATTAAAAGTTCACCTTTTGCTTTCTGTATAAGAAAGATGATAAGGCCAAAGATAACTCCTAGCAGGGAGCTAGAACATCTTCAGTTTGAGTACTTAAGAGAAGTGTAACTAGCAAATTCCCAAATATGGTGGAGATTTCCATTGCTCCCTTGGCTGGGGCTTGATGGAAGCTGAAGTCCAACACAGCTGGAGGGCACCAGGTTGGGGAAGGCTGGAATAAAGGATCTCAACCAGTTAAGATCCAATAGGGATTCCTCTCCTACACAAAGAGAAGCAGAGTTTCTGCATTCCTACAACAGCGATGGTTGATATTTAGTCTGCAGAGCAGCTTGACATGGCTAGAATTTCTATGTTTGTATAGAACAATCCTGAGTTTTTCCTATCTGAAAGAGCTCACTTTCATCACATGTCACATTAAAACAGCACTGAGCCAAGTTGAGCATTAGTTCTATAAAACTACAGTCCTAACACACTGCAAGCAAGCAGGGACCTTTTCAGTTTCTCCTACACAATGACAGCAAGCCATCAGCATCACCACAACTGCTCCTTCCCACCCTGGGCATATTAGGACAGGAGAAATGAATGGTTGTTGGCATGAACTTACTGTCTCCTCTTCTTCCACAAAATAAGCAAGACTCATCAAGGAAGCCCAGTGCCATACACAGCTATTTCAACCAATATGTAACCTGATCCTATCTGTGTTTAATCAGAAACAAGCTCCACCAATTTCACTGAGGCTTACTTTGAAGTGTGCATAGGACTGGTTGCTCAAAACCCTTTGCCAGTTTACCGGTGGAACTGAATTCCTAGAATGTTTACAGCTTTGCAGGAAGGTATGGCACCAACGTGCAAGCCTGCAAAAAGAGTTATGCCACTTCACAGCTGAGTGTCACAGGGCTGTTTTACCAGTAGGGGTGGCAAGCTGTTAGCCAACATTAATTTAAATTTATGTATAATAGCATTTATATACTGCCTTCATATAAACTATCAAGGCAGCGTACAACAATATGTACACAATAGGAACCATATGACATTTGCCTTGTGGGAGAAGAAAACTTCAAAAGGGGTGGGAACTACTATGGTGTGTGGCAATTCAGGATTCAGTAGGCTGCACTAGTGGCTCCCATCAACAGGTACCTACCACTCCTACAAGGGTTTATCAAATCCTGTAACTCTAGTGTTAGTTTTTGGCTGATAAATCTTTTGATGGTTTCAAACTTGTGTACCTCTGCTCTTACTCACCTTTGATGCTTAGTATATAGACGCGGGTGGCGCTGTGGGTAAAAGCCTCAGCGCCTAGGGCTTGCCGATCGAAAGGTCGGCGGTTCGAATCCCCGTGGCGGGGTGCGCTCCCGCTGCTCAGTCCCAGCGCCTGCCAACCTAGCAGTTTGAAAGCACCCCCGGGTGCAAGTAGATAAATAGGGACCGCTTACTGGCGGGAAGGTAAACGGCGTTTCCGTGTGCTGCGCTGGCTCGCCAGATGCAGCTTTGTCACGCTGGCCACGTGACCCGGAAGTGTCTCCGGACAGCGCTGGCCCCCGGCCTCTTGAGTGAGATGGGCGCACAACCCTAGAGTCTGTCAAGACTGGCCCGTACGGGCAGGGGTACCTTTACCTTTACCTTATATAGACCAAACAAACTGAAACTGAGAAAAGAGGGAGATTCAATGGGGTGGGGGGAAATCACATTTTAAATTTATGTCATATTACAATAGTAAATTTGCATGCTGTATCTAAATAACTTTTCCCCCAAGCGTGATCAGACAGGCTCCATTGCTTCAAATGGACCTTGAAAACTTATTTGTTTACTGTGGCCTTTTTGTAATTATTTTAATTGGACCTGCAATCTGTGATGCTGTTTTATTGTGGTTGCATTATAATTCTAAGGTTCTGCTGCGGCTGATTTTATTTTAATGTGTTTCATTGCCTGCATGCTCATTAGAATTTTTAATTTTAGTGCTCTGCTTTATGTTTTTATGTATGTGTGTGTATATATAGTTATACGACATAACAGTCTGAGTGATATATCTGTGTGCTTTCCTTATGAGAAAGTTGTCTTTTAAACAGGTGGGCTCTAAATCTATAAACATTAAGGAAAATGTTCCCAGCTCATAGCCCTTCATGGTCCTACATTGGGTTGCTACCCATTTCTTTCTAGTAGGGCTCCTACACCTTTAAATGCTGAATAGGAAGCAGAAATTCAACACATATAGTTTCTCAGAGGAGAGAGAGCCAGTAGCAGAGTGTGGGTTTAATGGCAGAGAAGTCCAGCCAGGGGGCAACTCCAGCCTTCTACCTTGCCCACCTCTCTTCAATTGGGTTTTTTCCTTAAGTGATCTGCTTTCTTCAGCAATCCTGGGACCGAGTTACGTCTGGGTTTTCGGTGTTCGAAAACCGAAACGTTCGACTTCCAAGATGTTCAAAAACCAAAACGTTCGACTTCCAAGATATTCGAAAACTGAGGTATCACTATGCTGCAGGAAGATAAATGGTGTTTCTATGTGCTCTGGCTTCCCTCACAGTGTCCCGTTGCACCAGAAGCAGTTTAGTCATGACCCGGAAAGTTGTCCGTGGACAAACACTGGCTCCCTCAGCCTGAAAGCAAGATGAGCGCCGCACCCCACAGTCACCTTTGACTGGACTTAATTGTCCAGGGATCCCTTACCTTTTACCTTTTTACTCCAAACAGAGAATTCCTGACTTGCTTTCAAGCTAGTACCTCCTCAGCTGGTGGAGAGGCAAGTTACTCCGCTCATGCCTTGTTTTAAAAGCAGGTCACACATTCAACAATATGGGCACACTCCTTGTTCTCTCTGGGCTTCCACCTCTCATGGGTGGAGAGAAATTACTTAATCTAACTTCCAACTAATCAGGGAGGAGCACTTTGCCCACATTCTGCTCTCTCTCTCTCACACACATATACCCGCCCTGCAACACTTTTGTTTCAATTTAAAGAAACAAAATCTTCTGGCTTCTTTTGTCAAAGTTGTCTGTTGCAAGCACTCCTATACTTAAAGAAGTTGAATGGCTGAAGAGGAGGGAAGTACATTTCCTTTCAGACTGCCCTTCCCAAAACTTCAGTAATGCAAATAATATTTCCAGAGAGAAAACAAAGGGAAAAACAAAGAGGGAAAGAGAGGCAATATGACTACTGCGAGCAAAGAAAGGTTCTAAAAAACAAAAACAAATTAACAATTTGAAGGAGAAAATGAAGTTCTGAGTAGTAAGTTTTTACACTATGAAGTTTCAGAATTTACACACAAAAAACCAAGTGTAGCCATGTGAGATCTGGATGGTAGTAATGTAGTTCCCTTCATATTTAAGAACCAGCCTCAACAGAGCCTCTCTTGTCGCCACCTGATCTTCTGGGAGTAGCCCCCATGTATGCTCCACCACAGGACTATTGATCCTAGGCGTGCACGCGCACCCACCCCATGCTTCAAAGACCCAGTTTGGAACACCTAGAACACACACACACAGAGGCTGGGAGCCTCAATGGCGCCCCTCTGGGACATAATACCTGGCTAGTCGTCCCCCCCCCCCAATAGCTACGGATGAGCCACCAGCTCATCTGACTGCAACAGGAAGAGAAAAGAACCTTGGGTGTCTTTTCTTCTCTGCTTCATTAGGAATGACTCTCTGCCTCCCCGCCTGCCACCCCATAACTAAGCAAGCCCTAGAGTAACCTAAGAAATCACCCCTCCTCATCTACCCTCTATCAATCTTCCCTACCTCAAGAAAGGATGCCTCCGCCAACCCTTTCTCTAGAATGGCAAGGTCCAAAAGTCTGGGATGGGGAAGAAAACAGGATTAAATTTAAAATATTAACTGATGCTAAAGAAAGAGGAGGATTTTCACTGCCATACTTAAAACTATGTTATAAAGCTGCCTGTATGAGTTGGAAGAAGGAACGGCTGGTACTGAAAAACAATAGGTTATTTCAGGTATGTCCAAAGTCCGTTTCAGGGGCCTAATCCAGCCCGCCGGTTGGTTTAATCTGGCCCCAGTGGCAGTTTCTTTCCTTAAAAAAAAAACCTCAACAACTTTAGTCCTTAAAAAAAGGGTCAACAACTTTGGTTGGCCCTCATGGCCCTTCACTTCATCAAATCTGGCCCTCTTTGAAAAAAGTTTGGACACCACTGTGTTATTTGATCTAGAAGGTTTGGGTGGCATGCATATTTATGGTATGAGAAGGGTAAGGTTCACAAAGAATTTTTAAATCACAAGTAGTGTGTGAACCCGATATAAAAATTTGAAAGGAAAACACCATTGTGGTTATCTCCAATAGAGGCATGTGCACAAAAGAAATTGAATGTGGAAGCAAAATGGGGTACATATAGAGGTTTTACATATTAAGGTTTTCTGGAGACTGTTGTGAGTTGAAACAACAAGAAGTCCAAAAGTGAGTGATGGGATGGCTCTAATATCATCAAGTAAATGAACTATGTAAGAAAAATAGGACATATGGCTTTATACAGTGGTACCTCTGGATACGAACGGGATCCGTTCTGGAGCCCCGTTCACATCCTGAAGCGAACGCAACCCGCGTCTGCACGCGTCGCGATTCGCCGCTTCTGCGCATGTGTGTGACGTCATTTTGACAGTCTGCACACGCGGCGAAACCTGGAAGTAATGCGTTCCATTACTTCCGGGTCGCCACAGAGCACAACCCGAAAACGCTTAACCTGAATCAACTTCAACCCGAGGTATGACTGCAGACCAAAGATCTGAATCTGAATTAACACTGTTAAAAGGTAAAGGAAAAATGATTTTGAAAATGTACAAAATGTTATTAGAATGGGAAACGAAAGACAAATTGGTTAAGTCTGCAATGATACACTGGGCTAAAAGATTTGGGACATAATATTGATATGGCTGTATGGGAAAAGTTGTGGAAAGTAGATATGAAATTTACTGCTTGCTACACATTAAAGGAAAACTATTTGAAAATGATATACAGATGGTATTTAATACCTAACAAACTGGCTAAAATGTATAAGACTATATCAAGTAAATGTTGGAAATGAAAACAGTCCCAATGGTTATTTTTTCATGTGTGGTGGACTTGTAAAAAAACAACAAGCTTTTGGGAGATGATACACAATGAATTAAAAAAGATCTTTAAAACAGTCATCCCCCAAAAGCCTGAAGCATTTCTTTTGGGAATAATTGGGGCAGAGGTCTCAAAAAAGTTGGTTAAATTTTTATGTATACTTCCACTGCAACCAGAATATTGTATATGCAGAAATGGACAGCAGTTCCAACAAAAGAGGAGATTTAGACTCTATGGAGATGGCAAAAATAAGAGACCAAAGAGATAAAATGTTTGTGGAAGAGTGGAGGCAATTCTTAGACTATCTGATAAAATATTATAGCCAAATGAAATCACAGGCAGAACTGGAAATATAAGCAAAGGAATAAGAACAATAAAGGAATGTAATGTAGGATATATGTTATAGAAATATGTATTATAACTAAGGCAGTAGATCAAAGGATTTGAACAGAAACATCATGGAAGTGAGGATGGGAAATCAAAATGCGAAGGGAACATTGTATGAAAACTGAATTTGTTAAATTGTATGAAAATCAATAAAAAATTATGTCAAAAAAGGGTTGGACCATCACCAGTCTCGTTCTAATCCCCAGAAATCCCCCTTCTCCAGACTCTGGAGTGACTCAGCCTCACAATCTGAGCTCATGGCTCTCTACCCCACCCACCCTGGCTCCTGGGCCGCCTCCTCCTCCCAGGCCCCAAAGCTCCCTTTTCCAGGAGGCCAACAAAACCACCGTGGGGTGTGTCCCCCCCAGCAGAACTCTTATTTCCCCAAGTGACAAGCCCCAACCCTGGGCCAGCCCCAATCTCCAACTCCCAGGATTTCTCCCTGGCATAGTAAACCCAGCCTTAATAATCCCCCAGGTCCCTTGAAGGGTATGTCCCAAACCTGCGGCTATGGCCACCTCCCAACCCCATTTCTCAATCCTTGGACTGTTCCCCACCTCCTGCCCCTTCTAGCAAGGCTCCTGCTTACTCACTAGCTGGGCTGAGGACACAGCACCCACCAGCCCTCCTGGGTGCTCCTTACCCCACATCCTGGAGAATTACCCCTCTTCTGAAAATTTGGGGAAACAGGTGAGAGAGCCAGTGCAGTGTAGTGGGAGAGACCAGCGTTCAAATCTCACTTGGTGACCCTTGGGCCAAGCACTGCCTCTGCCTCTAATCCAGGCACAGGGTTGCTGCACCAGGGAGAACCAGGTCCCCCGCCTTGTGCTCCTTGGGAGGAACAGGCTGGGATATAAATGCAAAAAGAGAACAGAGAAAGTAAGGAAGCCCCAGTCCTCAACTCCTGGGTTGCCTTGTACCCTGTTTCTCACACTCCTGGGGGGCAGTGGGGAGGCAGCCAGAGCCTCTCTTCCCTCCTAGGTGCTTCTGACCCTCCTTAACTGCCCCGGAGCAATTACTCCAGAGGAGCTCTCCCACCCCTCCAGACGGGGGTTCCAATACCCACTGGGGCAGGAAGCTCCGTGGGAGCCCAGCACCCCCTCGGCCTACCCTACACCGCAGGGCTGTTGTGAGGATGAGGAAGGGGAGACCCGAGTCAAGGGGGGAGGGAGAAATGCAAAACAAAGCTCGGCAACCCCCTCGGTCCCCGCCCGCGGCTCTGCGTGGCTCCCCTTGGCCCCCCGAGGCGCGGCGGCGGCACCCACCGTGATGTTGCAGTGGATGGTGAGCGGCGGCGGCGGCGGCGCGGGGAGGCTGCCTCCCCCGGCGCTGGCGGGGCTGCTGGCGGCGGCCGTGGCGGGGCCGGCGGGGGTGGTCGGGGCCGGGGCGGCGGCGGGGAGCAGCACGAACTGGCAGTGGAGCTCGTCGAGCTTCCAGGAGACGATGCGGAAGCGCTCGTGGTCCTTGTCGAAGATGGACTCGAGCAGCTTCAGCTCGGCCTTCAGCCCTGACACAGACATCCTGGCCGCATCTCCGGGGCCCGCCGGCCGCGGCCTGCCTTGCCTGCCCGCCGGCCCGCCCGCCTCGCTGCCGCCCGGCCTGCGCTTGCGGCTCGGCCTCGAGGGCGGCGGGGGCGCCTCGCCGAAGCCGGCCGGCCCCGCGGGAGGCCCCCGCCCGCCGGGGAGCAGCGCAAACACCGCCGCCGCGGCGCTGAGGGAAGTCGGCGCGCTGAGGGAAGCCGCGCTCTCCGCTCGCTTGCCGGCCGGCCGGCCGACTTGTGGCTCTGGAGGACTAGGCCGGGGCGGCTGGTCTCCGTGCTCCTCGCTCGCTCGCTCGTTCTCTGGCTGGCTGGCTGGCTCGCCCTCTTGCTGGGCCGGCCCCTTCCTCCCAGGCAGGGTCAGACCCACCCACGGGGCAGGGTTTGGGCCGACCCCGAGGAGCAGGCGGCGCACCGCCTTCCCCACAGCATCACAAGGGGTCTCTCCCGGGGGGCGGGAGGAGGCGGAGGCCGGGCTGCTTCGCTTTTTCAGGGGGAGACGGGGAGGAGGTCGGAAGCCCCACGAAGCTGAAACGAAACAGATGTGGGGTTCGCAGCAGGGGAGGAAGAAGGGGTCGGGCTTTCCGTGGGGTGGAAATGTTACAGAATCACAGAGCTGGGTCGTCTAAATTCTAGTGCAACTCCTACAATGCAAAGCGTCCAGGACAGATGGCCGTCCAACCTCTGCTTAAAAATCTCCCCCACCTCCCAAGGGAGTCCGTTCCACTGTCGAACAGCTCTTACTGTCAGAAAGTTCTTAAGTGAGGTTTAGTCGGAATTTCCTTTCTTATAACTTGAAGCCATGAGTTCACGTCCTACCCTCCCTCCCCCAAGCAGGAGAAAACAAGTTTGCTCCATCCATCACGTGACAGCCATTTGAAGATGGCCATCCTATCTCTTCTCCAATCTCCTTTTTTCCATGCTAAACATACGCAAACTCCCTCAATCATTCCTCAGTGTAAGCCTTGGTTTCCAGACCCTGGATCATCTTGGTTGCCATCCACTTCACACCTTCCAGCTCATCAATATCCTTCTTAAATTGTGGCACCCAAAACTGGACACTGGACTCCAGGTGTGACCTGACCAAGACAGAATAGAGCAGGACTATGACTTCCTGTGATTGGGACACAATAGTAGTCTTGATGCAGCCTAGAATAGCATTCACATTTTTTGCTGCTGCATTACACTGTTGTGTGTTAAGCTTGAGGTCTGCCAAGACCACCTAGATCCTTTCCATATTGTAATGGCTTGGGTCTTTCCCACACAAGCAAGACGACTCTGGCAGTTAATTATTTCAGATTTATTAGTCAAATCAAAAGGTCCTGGTCGGAGCTCAGCTAATCTCCTTCATCCTCAGAAAGCACAGTTGCCGGAACTGAGGCCCGCCCCCTTTTTCCCCAACAGGAAACCTCCCCCCATTCCCTTCCTGTCCTGTTTGCGCTTCTTGGCTAATCTCCTGATCCTATGAGGTTTTGGAGAGGGCACTCCATGTATTCCTGTGTCTGTATCACTGTCTGAGCAGACAAGTTGCATTCTTTCACTTTGGCTCTCTCTTTCATTTTCCCTGTGTCAGAGATCAGGTTTTTGCTGCTCCCTGCTGCTGCTGCTCCCTCCCCTCTGCACTCCACTCTTACCTGCTCTCTCTCTCTAGGCCTGTGTTCTCATTCCCTGTCATTGAAGGAACGAGCTGACACATAGGTACTACTGGCAAGCCAGGTGTCCCCCATCTTATATTTGTTCAACTGGTTCTTTCTGTCTAAGTGCAGAACCTGACATTGTCCCTACTGAAGTTCATTTTGTTAGTTTTGGCCCAGTTTGTCTTCTGTGGCATTGGCTACCCCTCCCAGTTTTGTGGCACCTGCAGATTGGATGAGCATCCGCTCAATGTGTTTATCCAAGTTGTTTATAAAGATGTTAACCAAAAACAGGCCCAGGAAAGAACCCTGCAGCACCCCACTTGTCACTTTTTCCCAAGATGACAAGGAACCGTTGGTCAGCACCCTTTGGGTTTGGTCAGTCAACAGCTGCAAATCCACCTAACAGTTATCTTGTCCAGCCCACTTTATACCAGCTTCTCTGCAAGAATATCATTTGTCAAAAGCCTTACTGAAATCAAGATACACAACATCCACAGCATCCCCCTGATCCACCAAGTTTGTAAGGCTATAAAGAATGAGATTCATCTGGCATGATTTGTTTTTGAGAAACCCATGTTGGATCTTAGTAATCACAACATCCTTTTCTAAGTGCTCACAGACTGACTGTTTAATTATCTGTTTTTGAACCTTTCCTGGTAACAACATCAAGCTCACCAGTCAGTAGTTACCTGGGACTTCTCCCCCTCCCCTTTGAAGATAGGGACAACATCTGCCCACCTCCGGTCTGCAGGGACCTCACCTGTTGTCCAAGAATTCTCAAATATTATAGACAGAAGCTCTGAGATTACATCCATAAGCATATAAAGTGAAAGCCTTTGCCGATGACTTGGTATTAACAATTGAAGAACCAATTACAAGTGTTAAAGAAATATTAGAGGAGATAGAACAATTTGGGCAAGTGGCAGGTTTTAAATTGAACAAAAAGAAAACTAAGATATTAGTTAAAAATATGAAACAGGACCTGGTAGAAACATTGCAACAACAAATAGGTATTGAAGTTGTCAAAAGAGTTAAGTATTTGGGAATTTGGTTAACTTATAAAAATATTGATCTTTTTCAAAATAATTATACACCAGTGTGGAATACTGTTAAAAGAGACTTAGAAATGTGGGGAAGGATGAAGTTATCATTTTGGGGAAGGATTTCAGCTATTAAGATGAATGTGCTACCTAAGATGTTATTCTTGTTTCAGACAATTCCAATAATCAAAGGGGCAGCAATTTTTAAAGATTGGCAAAAAACCATTTCAAGGTATATCTGGCAGGGAAAGAAGCCGAGAATTCAGTTTAAGTTTACTAACAGATACTAAGGAAAGAGGAGGCTTCGCCCTGCCAGATTTGAAATTATATTATGAAGCATCTTGCCTTTGTTGGTTGAAGGAATGGATGAAATTAGAAAAAAACTGAATTGCTGGATTTAGAAGGTTATGACAATAGATTTGGGTGGCACGCATATTTATGGTATGATAAGACAAAAGTTTATAAATGATTTGGAAGCCATATATTTCGAAGATCTCTAATAGAAATCTGGGATAGGTATAAAAACCTATTGGAACGAAGAACACCACATTGGTTATCTCCATTAGAAGCGATGAGTGTAAAAAAGTTCAATATGAGTGGGAAATGGATAACATATGGGAAATTAATATATATGGAAGGAAGTAAATGGAAACTGAAACCATATGAAGAAATTAAAGAATATGTTAATGATTGGTTACATTATCGCCAGGTCAACAAAATGTTTAAACAAGACTCTAAAGAAAAAGGATTTGATGAAAGTGGATCAAAGTTTGAATTAGAGATATTAAGTAATGATGCAAAATTTCTGTCTAAAATGTATAAATTGCTGCTTGAATGGCATTTGAAGGACGAAGAGGTTAAGTTGGTTATGATTCACTGGGCCAAAGATTTTGGGTATAATATACAACTGAGTGATTGGGTGAAATTATGGAAGGAACGTTTAAAATTTACTGCATGCAATGCCCTAAAAGAAAATGTGATGAAAATGATGTATAGATGGTATATTACACCTGTTAATTTAGCGAAAATGTGTAAAGTTAGTAATAAATGTTGGAAATGTAAAGAAAAAGAGGGGACATTTTATCACAGGTGGTGGGAATGTAAAAAGGTGAAATGCTTCTGGGAGATGATATATAATGAGTTGAAAAAAATGTTGAAATATACATTTATAAAGAAACCAGAAGCATTTCTATTGGGCATTGTGGGGAGTGATATAAATAGAAAGGAATGTAAGCTCTTTTTATATGCAATAACAGCAGCAAGAATATTATTGGCCCAAAAATGGAAGCAAGAAGAGTTACCGTCGATTGAAGAATGGAGGATGAAGTTAATGGACTATGCAGAATTAGATAAACTAACAGGAAGGATTTGAAACCGGCGAGACCAGGACTTCCGGGTTAGCGCCATCGGTAATGGCGGACTCCCTCTGATTCGGAGGGACTAGCTCCGCGGAAATTGGGTCTGTACCGCTACGGCAAAGCGGAGACCCTTCAAAAATCACAGGCGGGTGAAGCCTGTGAACGTGGGACTCGGCGGGCACCTTTTGCGCCCCCCCAATTTGCAAGGGAACCCGACTATGGGCTCCGGAGCGAGCGGGGTGAGTGGCGCGGTGCTGAGAGTTAACTGCTTCTTCCTCGGAGCGAAGCCGCACAGCCGTTACCGGAGAGCGCTGACTTTTTCCTGTGACAATTCGACTTCAAAAACAACTACCCGTGAGTAGGATAAATTGAAAAAGGGAAGAAAAAGGTCGGATTTGGCACTGAAGCGGGGAGGTATAAACAGGAAGTCCGCCTTCCGCTTTTTGTAACCGGATTAAAGCAAAGAAGCTGTAAGTTAAAGCTTTGGAAGTTGATCAGAAAGGACTAAAATTCCAACACCAAAATAAGCGATTCCCCCCTCGGTTGCAGGAGAGGAGGGGGGAGAGGTTTGGACTTTATTTGCCTGCAAGAGAGAGGGAAGGGAAAAAAATCTACTGCTCAAAACCTGGGAACGGGCTGCCAAAGAACAATAAGACTGCCGCATTGTGAAATGTGCTGTTTCTGAACAGAGTACTCTTTGACAGCTAGCTGCAAGGGAGATACATTGTATCGGGTTGTCTCCTGATCTTAGAAAGAAGGGGAAGTAACTGAAGTATCTGAAAAGTAACTGAAATTGAGACTGCTTTTTTACTTTGTGAAATGGGGGCTTAAAAAGTGCTACTTTTTAATACAACAAGTACAGACGGTTACTGTGTCCCCCTAGAGGAAGTTTCTGAATTGGTTGCAACAATCAGGCCAGGGGAATTTTCCACTTCAAAACAAATTGTGGCCATGGGACTGACCTTGGGTATTCAGCTGAAGTGTTATGGCAGATGGAAAAGAAAAAGCAGACTCGCTCCAAGACAAAATAACAAGGTCTGGGAAATCCTGGCAGCGAAGACCATCAACATCTGGCCCTTCTGCCTCATCTGCGGTTGCATCTACACAATCTAAGTCAAAAGGTATGTCATCTGAAGAAGCCTTAGCACTTGCATTAGGTAAGATAAATGAATCACTGGAAAAGTTAAGTAAACAAGTGGTTGAAGTATCAACTAAAATTGACCAAAACACTATAAGCATTAATAATTTGGGACAGAAGGTGAATACTAACACAGAAACTATTGAGAAATTGCTACAGGAATCTACTCTGACTCGACAGACCGCTGAAGAAGCTAAGGAAAAAGCAGCTGCCGTAGAGGAGAAGATACCAGGTATACAGAGGCAATTGGAGGATCACAGGTTGACTTTTTCTATGATTGAACTTAAGGAGAAACAAACAAACTTGAGGATCAGAGCTGTGCCGGAATTAGAGAAGGACAGTCTGGCAGACTTTCTTATGCAGGAATTTGCAGACTTTTGGGATTTGGATTTGGAGAAAGAAGAATTTAAGATTGTGAGTGCCTTTAGGCTTGGAAGAGGAGGGAAGAAGAATAGAGTAAGAGATTGTCTGATTACCCTCCGATCTAAAGAAGAGAGAGATAAAATTCTGGGTTGGCACTATCAAAAGACTTTGGTAATATTGCAGTCAAGAGTGGAAATATTCAAAGATATCCCGAAACATATTTTGGACCTTAGGTCCAACTATGGAGACCTGGTTGTCCTGCTGAGAAGGAACAGAATCATCTTCAGGTGGGAATTCCCTCAAGGCCTATCTTTTAGTTTTAAAGAAAGGAAAATAAAAATAAGATCAGTTGAGGATAAAGAAAAGTTTTTGAGTAACTACGAAGAGGATCTGCGGAAGGAACTTGGAAAAGAGCCAGGAGCATCGGACAGAAGATCACCAGATAGAGGACTAGAGCAAAGAGTACTGGACAAAAGATCACCAATAGTGGACATAGCAACGCTATCCTTTGGATTGGACTGCCCAGCGAAGGCGATACTAACACCACCGACAGAACAAGAGCAAGTATTGGGTGCAGTTGGAGGAAAATCAGTGTAACTACATCATGGCTCTGCAACTATTAAGCTGGAACATTAATGGACTTAACTCCCCTCAAAAGAGGAAAAGGGTCTTTCATTTATTAAAAAAGGAACAACTGGACTTGATTTGCCTACAGGAAACACATGTGATAAGGCTACATAGGAAAGTATTGATTAATAAAAGATTGGGTCAAGAGTTTATCTCATCGAACAAAGTTAAAAAAAAGGAGTAGTAATCTATGCAAAGGAGAGCCTATCACCAAAATTCATATTTAAAGATGACCAAGGAAGATTTGTGGCAATTGAAATTCAAATACAAGGAGAGAAATTCTTGATAGTAGGCGTTTATGCACCAAATGAGGGAAAATCAGACTTTTTTAAAAAGTTGCATGAGACTTTGATGGACTATTTGGATTATAATATGATTATGATGGGGGATATGAATGGAGTGGTATCTACAAATATGGACAAGGCACAGAGACAGGTAGTTACTAAGGACGGCAGACTACCAAAAACATTTTTCGAGATGACTGACAACTTGGATTTAGTTGACATCTGGAGAACAAAGAATCCCTTGGGTAGAGAGGGAACTTTCTTCTCTGAAGCCAAAATGACATGGACAAGAATTGACCAAATTTGGGTAACTAGAGGACTGGCTCCAAAGACAAGAAAAGTGGAAATTTGCCCTAAAACTTGCTCTGACCATAATGCTGTGAAGATGGAGATGAAACTAACACCAACTGGCTCCTTCAGATGGAGAATGAATGACACCTTGTTTAGGGATGAAGAAGTGACCAAGAAGGCCCAAAAAACCTTGAGAGATTACTTTGAGATAAATATGAATACCACGGTTGAAAAAAGAGTAATCTGGGACGCAAGCAAAGCGGTTATGAGAGGGTTTCTGATACAACAGAATGCAATAAAGAAGAGAACTCAAAATGAGAAAAAAGATAAAATTTTGGAGAAAATAAAGGAAGGTGAGAAGAAACTGAGAGCGAAACCAAAGTCGCAAGAGATTTTGAGAGAAATAAAGTTATATCAAGTACAGTATATGAAAATGATGAACCAGGAAATAGAATGGAAAATTAAACAGATGAGACAAAAGACATTTGAGTCGGCAAATAAATGTGGGAAATTATTGGCCTGGCAAATGAAAAAAAGACAAAAACTTAACACCATTATAAATTTGGAAGTGGAAGGAAAGAATATACAGAACCCAGTGGAGATTAGAAACTGTTTCCAGAGGTATTTCAAACAACTATATACACAAGGGCCACAGAAAGAAATTGACATTGATCGATTTTTGAAAATAAATGGACTACAAAAAATCTCCCAAGAAAACAAGCTAATGTTGAATTATAAAATAACTGAACAGGAGGTAGAAGGTGCCATTCAGAATATGCAACTGGGTAAATCTCCAGGGCTGGATGGTTTAACTTCAAGATACTATAGATCCTTGAAAAATTGGATAATACAACCACTAAAGGAAGTTTGTAATGAAATTTTGGAAGGGAAAAAAGCACCAGAGTCGTGGAAGGAAGCTTATATTACACTTATACCGAAACGTGAGTCTGAGAAGACACAGCTTAAGAACTACCGCCCCATATCTCTACTTAATGTGGATTACAAAATTTTTGCAGATATTTTGGCTAAAAGATTAAAAAAAGTACTAGTGGAAGAGATACATAAAGATCAAGCAGGCTTTCTCCCGGGTAGACACTTGTCTGATAACACGAGAAATATAATTAATATCTTAGAAAAACTACAAGTGAATATCAATACTAAGGCAGTTTTGATATTTGTGGACGCAGAGAAAGCTTTTGACAACATTTCCTGGAGTTTTATGAAAAAGAATCTACAAGGGATGGGGGTTGGTCAAGGTTTTGGAAATGGTATAGGCGCAATATATTCTGAACAAAAGGCCAAACTAATTGTTAATAATGTGGTGACGGAGGAATTTAAGATAGAGAAAGGGACACGACAAGGTTGCCCAATTTCCCCATTGCTTTTTATATCGGTCCTGGAGGTTCTTTTAAATATGATTAGAAGGGACCAACTGGTTAAGGGTATACAGGTCGGAGCCAAACAGTACAAATTGAAAGCATTTGCAGATGATCTAGTATTGACATTACAGGAGCCAGAATCTAGCACTAAAAGAGTATTGGAATTGATTCAAGAATTTGGTCAGGTTGCAGGATTTAAGTTGAATAAGTTAAAAACTAAGGTTCTAGAGAAAAATCTAACAGTGATTGAGAGAGAGAGGTGTCAGAAGGAGACAGGTTTAACATTGGTTAAGAAAGTGAAATACCTGGGGGTTAATATGACAGCTAAGAATGTGAATTTATTTAAAGACAACTATGAAAAGTGTTGGATGGAAGTCAAAAAAGATTTAGAAATATGGTCAAATTTGAAGCTTTCATTGCTAGGCCGCATTGCTGTGATAAAAATGAATGTATTGCCAAGAATGTTGTTTTTGTTTCAAACACTGCAAATTTTGGACAAAATGGACTGTTTCAAGAAGTGGCAGAGAGATATTTCAAGATTTGTCTGGCAGGGCAAGAAGCCCAGAATAAAATTTAAAATACTAACTGATGCAAAAGAAAGAGGTGGATTTGCCCTGCCAGACCTTAAACTTTACGATGAATCAGCTGCATTTTGCTGGCTGAAAGAATGGCTGCTTCTTGAGAACACAGACATTTTGGATTTAGAAGGTTTTAATAATGTATTTGGGTCGCATGCATACTTGTGGTATGATAATGTAATGGTTATATGGGGTTGCTTGTGGGTAAGTTGCCGCCACTCCTGGCTAGGTAGCCTGGTTAAACCTTTCCTGGCTGGACAGCCCTTCACTTCGTGGCTGTTCAGTCGCTAGCAGAATCCGTCAGTGGGTGTTTCTTGAACCTCTTCCAGCAAAGAAGTTATTTGACGCCAAGTCACCGCCTACTCTCCCTGCACGGAAGTCTTCCGCACAGGGTGGGTGTGGGCAGCGGAGGACCCGTGCTCTCCTCGCTGGTCTCCTGCGAGGAGTCCTGGAGCCTCCTCTCCGCTTCCCCCATCGCCCCCCCTCTATCCCTGGTGTTACGCTGATTTTCTTCCCCAGCCGGAGAGCTGCCTCTCTCCCTGCTTGGCCCTTCTCCAGCATCGCTGTGGAGCCTTGCCTCCTCCTCTAGTTCCGATGGCAGTTCCCTGACAGATAAGGTCAAAGCACATAAAGTGTTTAAAAACCATATTGTCAGGAAAGCATTGTTTAATGTCTGGATAAGATATAAAGACCTACTTGAAAATAAAACCCCAAGGTGGTTGTCACCGATGGAAGCAAAGGCTCAGAAAAAGCTCAATATGGAGGCCAAATGGCCGAAATATTGGGAGATTTTGGAACAAGAAGGAGATAAATTGAAATTGCAGAGCTTTGAGAAATTAAAAGATAAAGTGCGAGATTGGCTTCATTATTATCAAATAAGGGAGGCTTACAATTTGGACAAGAAAATTGGCTTCCAGGTGGAAAAATCAAAAGTGGAAACAGAACTGTTAGATCCCAAAACTAAGATATTATCAAGAACGTATAATTTGCTGTTGAAATGGAACACTCAGGATGAAACGGTGAAATCTGCTATGATTAAACCGGCACAAGATGTCGGACATAACATTATGTTGGCTGACTGGGAACAGTTATGGACCACAGGTATGAAATTTACGGCATGTAATGCCTTAAGAGAGAATATTATGAAAATGATATACAAGTGGTACATGACACCAGTCAAGCTTGCAAAAATATATCATTTGCCCGATAATAAATGCTGGAAATGTAAAGAAAATGAAGGTACATTCTTTCACCTTTGGTGGACGTGCCCAAGGATTAAGGCTTTCTGGGAGATGATCTATAATGAAATGAAAAAGGTACTTAAATATACCTTTCTGAAGAAACCAGAGGCCTTTCTCCTGGGCATGGTCAGCCAATTGGTGTCAAAGAAGGATAGAACTTTCTTTATGTATGCAACAACAGCAGCAAGAATACTCATTGCAAAGTATTGGAAGACACAAGATTTACCCACCCGGGAAGAATGGCAGATGAAGTTGATGGACTACATGGAACTGGCGGAAATGACTGGCAGAATCCGAGACCAGGGAGAAGAGTTGGTGGAAGAAGATTGGAAGAAATTAAAAGACTATCTACAGAAATACTGTAAAATTAAGGAATGTTAGAAGGATGTTGGAATGAAGTTATGTGGTTTTAGCAGTAATGTTACAAAGGGGTATGTTACAGTGGATTGTTAACAGGTGAGAATGTAAAGTTACAATATATTAAGATAAATTATTAAGATAAAATCAAAAATGGTAAGGATTTGCTGAAACAACTATTGAACTAGAATACAAAAAAGGGAGGTGTGAGGAGGTCAGGGAAACAAGTAAATGAAAGACAAGACATGGAAAGACTGATTTGTTTTTAATTGGTTCTATTTTTCTGTATTTTGTATTTTTTGTTTCTTTTTTTTCTTTTCATTTTTTCATTTTTGTAATTTGTTTGAAACTTTAATAAATATTAATTATTTTTTTTAAAAAAATGAAACCGGCGAGACCAGAAATTCACGGAAGACTGGAGTAAATTTACGGACTATTTGAAAAGTAATTGTGAAGAACAGATGACGTTTGTAGGGTTGCAAGAAGTTTTGTGAGGAGTATTATTGGAAGTATTGCAAAAATGGAGAAGGGGGAGGATGATTTGTTAAGAGATGTAAAGGCAATATAAAGTTAAGAAATGCATAAGAAGTGGTTAAAACGGTGGATCATCAGAGGTGCTGATGGAAGTCCAAAAAGATTGTATAAGTGATAAGTTTTGTGGTACATTTTATAATTTATATGTTAAAATTAATAAAAAATATTATTAAAAAAAGAGATTACATCCATAAGCTGCTTTAGTAACCTTGAGTGCAGCTCATCAGGCCCTAGAGATCTGAATTCATTTAAAGTAGCCTGGTGTTCCCTTACCACCTCTTTTCCTATTTTGGGATGCAGCTCCCTCCTTGCATCATTTATGATGTTATCACCAGGTTGGTCATTGCTTTCCTTTTGGGTGAAGACAAAGTAGGCGTTGAAGAGTTCCACCTTCTTTTTGTCACCTGATAATATTTCTCTGTATTTTCCATGCAAGGGACTTACTACTTGCTTGATCATATTGTTTCAAACATAGCCAAAGAAACCTTTTTTATTATTTTAAACTGCTCTTGCAAGCCTAAGTTCATTCTGAGCTTTGAGGAACTATTTTATTGCATTGGGGTCTCAGGGGGAATTGGATGAGAGTTTAAAAGGGTGTGGAAAGGACTCTTCCTCATGCCTCCTAGAAGCTGTCAGCATGCCCCACACCCTAGGAACAGCTTTCACTGGTGTCTTAAGCAGGTGAGGGTAGCCAATGGGCCTCAAACCTTCAGTGAGCTAGGGACTTCTTCTGCAGACAAAGACAGGCTCCAGCCTATTGAGCGGAGGCGACCAGTAGTGGGTCCAACGATTGAGAAGGCGGTTTCTGTACGTTCTGTAGAGGGAAGTGAGGGACAGGTGGGGCTTATCAACCTGGTAAGGTATCCCATCTAGGAGAAGGAAAATTCTGATCCTAAACCTCCACTACTTTGCGGGATATCTTCAGGAGAAGAAAAGGCTAAGAAGTAAACTCTTCACAAATCCTGAGTGGAGTCCCTTAGTTGGAGGGCGCCTTGTAACCTCTTTCTGGCAATTCCTGCAGCCCAACTGGTGACAAATGCCTTGCTCTGCTTTCCTGTAGACCATATCAGTGAGGACAAGAGGCGGCCTTGTTGTCTGGGCAGCCCAGGACACACTACCCAGACTTACGCCCCTGGGAGGTAATTTTGGTGCTGCTAACGCAGCAGTTTGACTTCACCTACAAAAGTGCACTCCATTTTCGTTTGAGATAGATGGATGCCAACAACAAATGTGTGTCTGTGTGTGTTAAAAAAGGGGTGTCAGAAGAAACCTTTCAACTTCAAACTATGCAAAGTAAACAAAGTAACAAACAATGAAACAAAGGGATAAAGATATTATGACACACACTCATCCAGGAAGGCCCCTCCCCTCACAATAGGGTAGCATTGGCTCAAAATAACGTTTAAACTGCATATTTTTAAAAGTGGTATTATGATGATGATGATGGTGATAATAACACCCTTCATCCAAAGATCTCAGGGCAGTTCACAAGATATTGATACATATTATACATCCTATGGATGTTGAGAAAGAGAAATAAATAATAAGGATGTCCTAGGGTTGCCAATTTTGAAGAGCAAAAAGAGCATTTGCTGGCTCCAGGGGGAGGGGGTGAAGGAGTGGGTGCATTCTACAATGTCCCTTCAAAATATACAGAAACAAGGACCTGGTCCTTTCCTGCATAATGCAAAACTCATACAGTATGTATATGTTTTGCACTTGGTTGTCTAGTACTGCATATTCAACATATAAAGTGGCCCACCCACTTCCGCACTCCAGCACATTTTGGCAAATTCAAAAAATCCACCTGGACAGAAATTTTACCCCTGAAAAAGAGGCCATGTCCTGGAAAAAGAGGACATATGTCAACCCTATGTTCCTACTGATTTGGGGTTGCTATTATTGAAAGAAAAGCAAAAATGGTGAGTCTTATTACAGATTTCATGCAGCATGCCAGATTTGTCCCTTTCTAGTGGCCTTTGCACAACACCTTGTGCACAGCATTTATCTGTTTATCACATAAATATATAAATAAGTACCACATAGTGTTAATGGACACTAGTTGTTTTCCCCCTCATTAATTATTTCAATGCATTTTTATCCTGCTCTTCAGCTGGAAAGGCTCCTCAAAATATCAGTAAAAGTGAAAATATCAGTTTTCAAAATATCGGTGAACAAGCCCCTCGACTGACTTCAGGACCAGTGTTGGACCATTTCGATTGGATACTCCCTGCTGATGTGGATAGATTCCTCCAAGTTGGTAGGCCCACCACCTGCCTCCTTGATCCGTGCCCATCTTGGCTGATTAGGGAGTGTCCAGATGTTGCGCGGACCCCCCTGGTTGAAATTATCAATTTGTCCCTTGACACGGGGACATTCCCAGGGGAACTGAATGAAGCAGTAGTGTGTCCACTCTTAAAGAAAACTTCATTAGATCCCTTAGATCTATCCAATTACCGCTGAGTTTCAAATCTTCCATATCTGGGTAAGGTAATTGAGAGAGTGGTTGCTGAACACTTGGTAGGTTTCTGGAGGAAACATCGGCTTTAGATCCATTTCAGTCCAGTTTCTGTCCTGGTTTTGGGACCGAGACGGCTCTGGTTGCTCTAACAGACGATCTTCGTAGACAGCTGGATCGAGGCGGGTCAGGACTGGTGATCCTTTTAGATTTGTCAGCAGCCTTTGACATGGTCGATCATGATCTTCTGGACCACCGCCTCGCTGACGTGGGGATTCAGGGCATAGCCCATAAATGGCTGTGCTCTTTTATCTCTGGTCGGGGACAGAGGGTGGCACTAGGGAGGGAAATGTCGTCGCGCCACTCCTTGGTGTGTGGAGTGCCGCAGGGTGCAATTCTCTCCCCGATGCTTTTTAACATCTTTATGCGTCCCCTTGCCCAGATTGTCCGGAACTTTGGGCTGGGCTGTCACCAATATGCTGATGCCACTCAGCTCTATCTGCTGATGGACGGCCAGACTGACTCGGCCCTGAACACACTGACCAGATGCTTGGAAGCTGTGGCTGGATGGTTTCGTTGGAGCCGATTGAAAATAAATCCTTCAAAGACAGAGGTCCAATGGCTAGGTCGGGATGGCATGGGGATGAGGGACCAACTCCCCTCTCTTGCGGGGGCCCAATTAGTGCCATTGCCTTCCATTAAGAGTTTGGGTGTAATCCTTGACGCATCCCTTTCCATGGAGGCGCAGGTTACAGCAACAGCCAAGGCGACATTTTTCCATCAAGCAGTTGGTCCCTTACCTTTCCCGCCCCGACCTGGCCACAGTGATCCATGCGACGGTCACCTCCAGGCTTGACTACTGTAATTCGCTCTACGCGGGGCTGCCCTTGAAGCTGTCCCAGAAACTCCAGAGGGTGCAGAATGCTGCAGCGAGACTCCTCTGTCCACTCCTATGATGCCATGGTGTCATGTAGAACTGTCGGGGTTTGGAACTGCATGGGCTGGAGGGTGGGGGGTTCTACCTTTGGGGACTGTGTGGATCCTTCCTGGAAGTTTTGCCATTGTTTTCTAGTGTGTGTTTTTTGTTTGTTTTTTTGAAATGCTGTTGACTTGTTTTTATTTAATGTTGATGATGATGCGATCCACTTAATGGTTTTTAAGGAATTGTTCTGACAACTACAGTGGTACCTCAGTTTTTGAACAGCTTAGTTCCCAAACCACTTGGAACTTGAACGCAGCAAACCTGGAAGTAGGTGTTCTGGTTTTTGAACTTTGCTGCGGAAACCAAACGTGCTCCTGAGCTTCTGTTTTCACTGTTGCGCATCTCATTTGAGTCCCCTGCATTGTAATTATGGCTTTTTTCATCCTGTTTTTACCCTTGTGCAGCTACATCATCATCAACCTTTTATTCGACCGTCAGTCAGAAAAAAGTACATTTGTCAATACACAGTTAAAACATCCAGGAAGATTTTAGAACTTAGCCAACACTAAAATGGGCTAAACAGATAGCCCCATATCAATACAGTCAATTATAGTCTTGCAACGCTTAAAAGCTAAAAAAAGAAATTTGGCCACCAAGGAAGGTATAGCTCTAGTGACATTATTCAGCAAGTGTAAAACCTGGTTTTCTCCGGGTAGGAAGCTAAATTGACATAGGTGTGGGTCTATAAAATTTTGTCTAAGCTCTGCATATGAAGGGCAAGTCAAGAGAATGTGTTCGGTGGATTCAACCGCACCCATGGCACAATGACAGGCTCTCTGGGCGTATGGTACTCCCCTGTACCTTCCTGTGATGGGATGATGAGCTGCTTGTGCATAAAGTCCTAGTCCCTCAGAGTTTGGCTAAGTCCACAAACCTCTGTCTGTGACGGAGCTCCTTAAGCATGGCTCCGTCAGTCGCTTGTAGAATCGGACAGTGGGCGTTTACGGAACTTCTTCCAGCATAAAAGTTCCTTAACGGAAACGCGTCTTCTGGACTCTCGGCGTGACAGTTTCCGGCGAGGAGTGGGTGTCCCTATGGGAGGTCCTGAAACCTCCCCACTATTTTCGCTGGAAGTGTCTCTGAGCCCTCCCTCCGACTCACTTTCCCTTGGAGCTCCTCCTCTCCCCCTGCTGGTTCCCTCCTCAGCTGATAAGTCTCTCTCAGCCTCTGTGAGCCCTTTCACCTCCTGTTTCTCTGATGGCAGTTCCCTGACATCCACCTCCCCTCCAGGGCCCCCTTCACCACCTCCCCTCCCCTCCTCTGTGGGAGGCGAGGGAGCAAACCCCCTGAAAGAACCTCCCTCATCTTCCGAAGTTTCGAACACTTCCCTCCACCGGTTGCTGTTTCCGGTTTCTAAGTACTCCTCCTCATCGGAGTCTATTCCTTCTTCCAACTCCGATTCCCTGAATCCTTCCAGTTCCTCCTCCTCGTCGGTGGTGCCAAAGTACTCCCTCCGGAACCTCACTACTGACTGAGGTTTCCTGGGGAACCTTTGGTGGAACGTTTCGATCAAGATCTCGTCATTGACCTCCTCTGCCGTCACCCAGGCGTTTTCCGACTCCGGTTCCCCTTCCCACGCGACCAAATACTCCACCTGATTACCCTTCCACCTGGAGTCGATGATCTCCACCACATGGTTGCTGCTTTCCCTTTCTTCTAATACTGGCCCCCGTGTGGAGACCCCTTCACCTTCCCCCCTATACGGTGACAGTAATGACCTGTGGAATACTGGGTGCAGTTTCATGTGGTTCGGTAACCGGAGTCTGAAAGCCACTGGGTTGACCTGTTGAATGACCTCAAATGGTCCCAATCTTTTGGGTCTCAATTTCTTGCAACCCCCCTTGAACGGCAACCCTTGGGTTGACAGCCACACCTGACTCCCCACCCTAATGGTTTCACCTTCCCTTCTGCTCTTGTCTGCCTGCCTCTTATATTCTTCTTTGGCCCTTTCTAAGTTGAGTTGGAGTTGACGATGGATCGCTTCCATTTCTTCTACAAAATGTTCGGCGGCCGGGACACTCCATCTCTCCCCTCCTCCCCCTGGAAACGCCCTGGGGTGGCACCCATAATTAGCCAAAAAGGGGCTCATCCCGGTGGACACATTCTCCGCATTATTGTAGGCAAATTCCGCTAGTGCCAACTTTTCGACCCAATCGTTCTCTCTGTCATTGACATAATACCTCAGGTATTGTTGGAGGATACCGTTTGCTCTCTCCGCCTGCCCATTGGTCTCAGGGTGCCTGGCAGTCGAAAAATTGACCTCTACGTGCAGTAAGCTCATAAGTTTCCTCCAGAACCTGGACGTGAACTGTTTCCCTCTGTCGGAGACCACCCTCAAGGGGGCGCCATGCAGCCTAAAAATATGTTCTACAAACAATTTCGCTGTCTCTTCCGCCGTGACTGCATGTGAGCAAGCTACAAAGTGGCCCATCTTAGTTAACAGGTCTACTACGACCAGTATGGCGGTTTGCCCCTGGGATTTCGGCAGATCAGTCATAAAATCTATCGATACCGCCTCCCACGGTCGTTCTGGTGTGGGTAACGGTTCTAATAACCCCGCCGGCGCCCGCCTTTCTCCTTTGGCTCTCTGGCATTGGTCACACCCTCTTACATACTCCCGTACATCCTCCCTCACCTTGGGCCACCAAAATTCCCTGGTCACCAACCACATGGTCTTGTGTTGCCCAAAATGCCCCGCTGTGGGGTTGTCGTGCAGCTGTTTGAGTACTCTCCCCCTCAATTCCCCTTCGGGTATATATAGTGCCCCTTTGTAATACAATACCCCGTTTCTTTCTTCAAAACCTCCGGGGTCTTCTCCCTCTCTCCTTAAACCTCTGAGCTTATTCTGGGCGTATTCATCATTCACCCTTCCCTCTACCAGTTCCCTTTGCCCCACCCAGGCCGCCCCACACACCCAGCGGTCCTCTGGGATGATATGTCTCTCTTCAAGTGCTCCCTCCCCCTCCAAATATTCAGGTTTGCGTGAGAGAGCGTCCGCTCTGACGTTTTCTGGACCTGGCACATAGCAAATTTCAAAATGGAATTTGGAGAACTCCTGGGCCCACCTCACTTGTCGTTGGTTGAGCACTCGTGCCGTTCTCCAATACTCCAAATTCTTGTGGTCCGTACACACTTGCACCTTATGTTGTGCACCAATTAGTAAGTGTCTCCATCTCCGGAACGCTTCGTGAATGGCGAGTAGTTCTCGGTCATATACGGTGTAGTTCCTCTCGGATTTGTTTAGCTTACGCGAGAAGAAGGCACACGGTCTCCACTCCGACTTATTCTTCCCCGGCTGAAGAAGCACCGCTCCCACCGCCCGGTCTGATGCATCAGTTTCCACTCTCATCGGTTTTTGTAAATCCACATGCAGGAGCTGTTCTTCCGAAGCGAATGCCCTTTTCAATTCCTCAAATGCTTGCTCTGCCTCCGCCGTCCAAACAAATTTCTTCTTGCTGCTGAGACAGTCCGTGATGGGAGCCGTTAAGTGGGCAAAGTTCTTGATGAACTTACGGTAAAAGTTCCCAAACCCTAAGAATCTTTGCACATCCTTTTTCGTTTTCGGTGTCTTCCATTCCAGCACCGCCTGGACCTTGCCTGGATCCATGGCTAATCCCTTGTCTGACAAGCGGTACCCCAGGAATTCCACCTCCTTGGTGTGAAACTGACACTTCTCCAATTTCACCCACAGCTGGTTTGCTTGCAGTTGGCTCAGCACTTCCCTGACATCCTTTACATGCTGCTCCTCATTCTCTGAATATATTAACACGTCATCTAGGAAGGCCACGCAATTCTTGTAGAGCAGAGGTCCCAGGACGTGGTTCATGAACGATTGAAAACATGCTGAGTCTGATTGTAATCCGAAGGGCATAACTAAATATTCAAAAGCCCCCAAAGGAGTGAACATGGTGGTTTTCCATTCATCCCCTTTCCTTATCCGTATCAGGTTGTATGCCCCTCTCAGGTCCAGTTTAGTGAATATTTTTCCCTTCCTCACCCTGGTCAAAATGTCATCAATTCTGGGCATGGGGAAAGCCACTGGTTCTGACACTGCATTTAGGGCCCTAAAGTCCACTACAAGTCTCGGTTTATCCGTGTTTTTTTTGTCCACAAAAAACACTGGGCTGCCCCCCACCGCTCTGGACTCTCTGATGAAGCCTCTCTTCAGGTTTTTATCAATAAACTCCCTTAACTCCTGTATTTCCCTGTCTGACATGGCGTACAGCTTGCCCACTGGGAGCTGGGCCCCAGGGACTAGATTGATTTGGCAGTCAAAGGCTCTATGCGGTGGTAGTTTATCTGCTTCCCTTTCGCTGAAGACCTTGCTCCGGTCAGCGTATTGTTTGGGCACCTTCCCTTTGTCCGTTACTTCCGTCCCTGCTAGAAAGGCTTTTGCCCCTTCCGGCGCCTTTCCCTCTTTGCAGTGTTCCAGGCAATGTGCTGACCCAAAGGAGACCACTCTCTGATGCCAGCCCACTAGCGGATCATGCAACGCTAGCCAGCTCATTCAGAAAATAATGGGAGCCCCTCCCAAGGTGGCCACATTGAACGCTATCCTTTCGGTGTGCCTGGCAACCCTCATAACCATTGGGACGGTCTGTAGGCTAATTTCTCCTCCCAACAGCTCCCTCCCATCGATCGTGGTCACCTGCAGGGGGTTACTTAAAGGGAGTATCTGTATCTGGTGTTCAGCTGCAAACTCCTTACTCATAAAATTACAGGAGCTGCCTGAGTCCAATAGCACCTTTGTCTTTAGTGGGTGTCCGTTTACCAGCTCTAGCAACACCTCTATCACTAGGGCTGGTCTTGGAGGTTCCGGCGTGGGCACTTTTACTGCTCCTTGGCCTGGCTGCTGTGCCCTGACGGTGGCAGCCAGGCGTTGGCTTTTACTTGCTCCTGGACTCCCTCCTCCTTTCCCCCAACAGCTCCCGCCATCCCTTGCCATTCCTTTCTTTGCGGGCAGACTCTGGCAAAGTGACCTGGCTGCTGGCAGAGATAACATTTCTTGGTGCTCTTCCCCTCCTTCTTCCGCCCTTCACTGGGATTTGAAACTGCGCGCGCGCGCGCTGTTCCAATTTCCATCGGCTCTCCTGGCGGGAAATTTGGCTCCGGAATCTCTGGAATGCGGAAATCCCTCCAACGCTCTCCTTTCCCTTCCCGCTTCTCCAAGGCTCTCACCTCCTGGCGCGCTCCAATGGTCAGCGCTGATTTGGTCAGCTGGTCCATAGACTCCGCCCTGGGCGCCCGGGAAAGTCCGTCTTTCACCGCCGAAGAAAGCCCCTCTTCGAAAAGCATTTGAATGGGTTCCGCCGATAGGTCCCACCCCAATTTATGTATCAGCATGGTAAACTCAGTCCAGTACTCACGAACCGATCGGCTCCCCTGTTTACAAGCCATCAACTGTCTGCGCACCACTCCCTGCTCAATCTCGCTGGAAAACATCAAATCCATGGCGCGAAAAAACTTTCTCGTGTCCTTCAGCATTTCATTATTCCCTGCCATCAGGGGTCTAACCCAGTCTCTCGCCCCCCCTTCGAGATGGCCAACCACAAACGCCACTCGCGATTCCTCGTCGGGAAAGTCGTCAAACTGCAGATTGAGAGCATACTGCATCTCTGTCCTAAAGGCTTGATAGTTCCTGGGGTCCCCCCCAAACTTCTGCACCAATCCTGGCATCTTTCTTGCTAGTGGGGTGCCTTTTGCCTTTTCTGCATCCTGCGCCCTCCTTTCCTCTAGCCTCGCCGTTTGCAGCGCTAGCTGGACCTCCAACACCCGGTACCTTTCTTCCAGGCTTGGACCCTCTCCAGCTCCTCCTGCTCCTCCGGTTCCGGCTGGGTTGCTCATGATGCCTCTCTGCACAAGCTGCTTTCAGGGACTGTCCGATTGCTGTGATGGGATGGTGAGCTGCTTGTGCATAAAGTCCTAGTCCCTCAGAGTTTGGCTAAGTCCACAAACCTCTGTCTGTGACGGAGCTCCTTAAGCATGGCTCCGTCAGTCGCTTGTAGAATCGGACAGTGGGCGTTTACGGAACTTCTTCCAGCATAAAAGTTCCTTAACGGAAACGCATCTTCTGGACTCTCGGCGTGACAGTTTCCGGCGAGGAGTGGGTGTCCCTATGGGAGGTCCTGAAACCTCCCCACTATTTTCGCTGGAAGTGTCTCTGAGCCCTCCCTCCGACTCACTTTCCCTTGGAGCTCCTCCTCTCCCCCTGCTGGTTCCCTCCTCAGCTGATAAGTCTCTCTCAGCCTCTGTGAGCCCTTTCACCTCCTGTTTCTCCGATGGCAGTTCCCTGACACTTCCCCACAATATCGCAGAGTCAAGGACATTTAATCTAGCCGCTGTAAGAAGTCTGCGGTATTCCACATAGTGGATTTCTGCAAGGTAGGGGGCTGGTATGGTCCGATAAATCTGGTCCCCTAGGAACATCCCTGGTTTTACCAGGGCTATGTCCTCTTGTCTGGCAATGTCACTCAGTCTCCGGGAGATCACAGCTCTAGCTTGATTGTACGTCATAGACTCAAAGTAAAGGTGAGACAATCCGCAGGATTGAACCTCGTTAATAACCTCCCTTTCCCACGATGATTGGAAATCGTCCCTCAATATCAAGGGGGCAATACCCACTGGTTTAAAACAAAGCTTGAGCCATAGCCAGAGCTTCGTCTTCAAGGCCACATACCATAGAGCTTGCCAGCCAACCTCTAATCTCATAACCGCACCTGCTACCGAGGGGGGAATCCTAAGGATGGCTCTAAGGAATCGCGTTTGGATAGAATCCAGTTTCAAAAAATCCCTACGGGAGCCTAAAGAGATGCCCACCAAAAGAAGGGGGAGGACTTTCATTTGAAAGAGTCTCAAAGCTATCTTCACTGATTGAGCCTGATTCTTAGCATATAGAGATCTAATCTGGATGGCTGCTTTAGATGCATTAGTTGTTATATAGTCTCTATGGGCCAGAAAAGACCTATTTGACCGTATTACTTGTCCCAGATATTTAAAGCAGTTAACCTGCTCTAGGGGGATCCCGTTCATCGACCATCGATGGAGTCTCGGTCGGGCAGAGAAGACCATGATCTTGGTCTTAGCATAGTTGGGTTGGAGCTCATGCTGATCACAGTATTCATGTAGAGCTTGCAACATTCTCCTCAGTCCAATAGGGGATCTGGCAAGAAGTGCGGCGTCATCCGCATACAGAAGAACATTCAGAGATCGGCCTGCTAATTTGGGGGGGTGGAAAGCATCATTGGCCATGTGAGTCACCAGTGAGTTAATGTAAAAGCTAAACAATGCTGGGGCCAATAGACAACCCTGTCTTACCCCTCTAGTGGTGGTAACAGGGTTGGAGACTAGGCCTTTATTGTCTAGCCTGATTCTCAGAAAGGTGTTTGTATGGAGGCTGATAATCAGATGAAGGAGACGACGATCAATCTTTGTAGCAGCCAGTTTTGTCCATAGCTGCTTTCTAGAGATTCGATCAAATGCCTGCTTAAGGTCAATAAAAGCCACATGAAGAACCTTTGGGGCTTTGCTGGCATACTTTTCCGCCAGGTGATTCAAGGTTAATATTTGGTCTGTGGTAGATCTTCCAGGGCGAAAACCCGCCTGTTCATCGGCAATGATATTGTCGTCCTCCATCCATTTCGATAGTTTGTTTAGCAGGTACCCCGAGTAAATCTTCCCAATGACATTTAGCAAGCTGATTGGCCTAAAGTTGCTCGGCTCTGTACGTGGGCCTTTCTTATGTATTAATACAATCAACACAGAGCTCCAGCTTGAGGGAAATTTTGCTGTTTTGTTTATATGCGTGTAAAGTGCTGCTAAAAGTGGGATCCACCAATCTTTATTTGTTTTGATGGCATCAATGGATATAAGGTCATCACCGGGGGCCTTGCCTGCTTTAAATCAATCTATGAGAGTTTCAACTTCAGGGCATGTAACTGGGTCCCAACCGGGCAGTGCTTCCAGCTCCACCGTATCTCCGTAGGCATCATGGGCTGCATACAGATCGGCGAAGTATCTTTCCCAAGTGTCCGCTGAGATGTGGGGTTCTATTCTTGCAAGCGGCCTACCCAGGTATCTGGAAATTAACTGCCAAAAAGAGGCTGGATTTCTATCCTCTGCAGCTATCAAAAGGTTGTTCCAATTGTTTCTTTCTGCCTCGAGCTTCTTTTCCTTTAGTAGGACTTTGTAACTTCTCCTGAGGGTGATAAGGCGGTTATTTGGCATGGGGTCATTTGATGCTCTGTATGCCAACCATTCATTATACAGATGATTCTTGAAGTTTTTGCATTCCTCATCGAACCATTTTTTGTGGAAAAACTGTTTACCATGCTTTGTGGGGGACCGAGCTAATGTTGGTTTTAGAAGTTCTACTAAATCGTCATATATTGGTAGAGGCTCATCCGCCTGCATAAGGGAAGCCCTTTTTATTTGGAGCTGATCAGACCAGAGAAGTTCGTTCAACTGCTGGGCCGAGTTGGAGGTCCATTTAAGGGCTGTAGGTCTTATCTCCAGATGATCATTTGATAGGTGCACAAAGGAGTGCCTATCAAGTTCGTCAGCCAGAGTCAAGGAAATTGCTAGAGGGAAGTGATCACTCTCCAATCTTGTAGCCACCTTAAAGCTGGATATTTTTGAGTTAAGGTCGAGAGATATCCATACAAAATCAATAGTGGATGCACGTGAACCTGACCAATAGGTGAATTCGGCAGGGTAGTCCGAGCTGACTGCACCATTTAGCAGAAGGAAATTGAGGGCCAGCAAGGTTTGCCTGCATTTGAAACCTGCGTAAGTGGCTATGTTATCTTTGAATTTCCTTGGTAAAAGATCTGTAGCCATAAGAGGTGAAGAAGGGTACTTGTTAAATTTAGAGAATAAGATTTGGTCAGTATGTGACAGGCGTCCATTAAAATCTCCCGCCAACAGAAAAGTGGCTTCGGGGTATTTATCAAAAAGCATTTCCAATGTCACTTGGATTTCCTGCCATCTCAGATCAACCAAATTTCTCTTATAAATTGGACATAAGTAGATATTGATCACTACTATCGTTTCCTCTGCTGTTTGCAACTTTATAATCAGCATGAGTGACGACTGGATGTCGATTTTTTCGGCCTGAAGATTTATGGCTAAGGAAACAAAAGTAGCCAAGCCTTGTGCAGCTAATTTAAGTGCCCCCATCATAATTAAGGCTTTTTTCCTCCTGTTTTTACCCTTGCACAGCTCATTTGAGTCCCACCCCCATCGTAATTAAAGACTTCTGTTGCCAATTGCAGTGTTCTGAAGTGATATTTGGTCTGATACTGTCTTATTTATTATATAGTACAGAACATTAACTATTGCTTTCATTTTATGGATCAATGGTCTTGTTTGATAGTAAAATTCATGTTAAAATGCTCTTTTAGGGGTTGTTTTTAAAAGTCTTTTAAAAGTCTGGAACGGATTGATCCGTTTGGCATTACTTTCTATGGGAAAGTGCGCCTTGGTTTTGGAATGCGTTGGTTTTGGAACGGACTTCTGGAACAGATTAAGTTTGAGAACCAAGGTACCACTGTATGTATGTGTGTTTGAAAGCTGCTCTGTGCTGTGGGAAGAGGAAGGCCTGAAGTTACAGTGATGGGATGGAAATTTGCATGAAAAGAGTAAGCTGTTACTGTGCTGGTATTGGGTTAAAGGTGTGATTGTACTTTCTTATCATTCATGATGATGTGTGTTCTAATGTTTTTGCTAGACTACCTGTTATTTTTCTGCAAGGAAACTGTGTTTTGTTTCCTCATCTGGGACAGATGTGTCTCTCTTGGGAGGGTGTAGTATTATGAGTTTGCAGGTGGGTCAGACTCCCATAGTTCCTGAAACCAGTAAAGGGTTAGAATTTAATCTAGCCGCCTGAATCCACAGATCAAGCAGAGATTCAATTGCTGAAATAGCCAAGCCAGCCTGATAATGGCTGAGCTGTTAAACCAACAAAGGCAAGGATATGAGCCATTCCCCAGACCCTTGGAGTGTTAATGCTGTGAACCCCTGCAGCCCGCTTCATTTTCCACAAGAAAGTACAGACCCTGGGTAGGTGCAGCACCTGGTACCCCTGGAACCTGGTAATTAGGGTCGCCATATTTTGAAGAGCAAAAAAGAGGACACATTTGCTTTTAACTATGTATAGCTATGATGACTCTCATTTTACGTACCTAGTGAAAAAGAGAACATATGGCAACCCTGCTATGGTTTAGGTGGAGCAATTGGTCAGGAGGTGGCAGCAGAGTGACAGTAATACAAACGTTTTCAGTAGAATGAGCCCAGTGGCTTCAGTTCCTTGATCACTTGGGTTGCCTTTCCCAGCACATCACAGTCATTTCTGAAATAATGCAGAAGCTGCCACCCTCTGCTTGCTGCTCTCCAGATGTTTTGGAATGCATTAGTTGTGAATTGAGCGGGGCCTTGGTAAGAGAGGCTGAATGTGGAAGGGGTCATAAATAAAAGCAAACATGCTTCAAAATGTGCTGCTGTGTTTTTGTTTGTTTATTTGTGGCCATTTTATTGTTTTTAAATGCATCACACTGTAGTTTTGTTTGATGTTGGATTGTATTCTATTAAAGAAGCAAAATACCAATGCTAGCTTAAAAGATTTTTCCTTAGACAAGCCTATCTAGGCCAACATAGATGTTGACATGTTTTAATCTTTTGTTGATAATTCATCTTTATTCATTTATTTCATATTTTTATGCATTGCTTGATACTCAGTAGTCACTAACTGCTTGCAAAATAACAAACACAATATGCATATATAAGGAACAATGAACCCAAGAAACTACATTTAACAAAAGATATCTATCACTCCTTGTAGTAAAATCTCTTAAGAGGTTTACATGAAAGATTAAAATTATCGATGGAAAAAAGTTAACAACAAACAACAACTTTTTAAAATAATTAAAATTAACTTCAAAAATGTTCCCTATAATAAATATTAGCTTTCTTCTTTTCCAAAACTCTGTGTAAACTTTGTGCAAGCAGATCAGGATGAAAGCGCCATTGGATGGACACACAGACACATGTATTTGTGTGTTTGTCAGATATCATACTAAATAAGTGTTTGTAATAATAATAATAATAATAATAATAATTTATTATTTATACCCCGCCCATCTGGCTGAGTTTCCCCAGCCACTCTGGGCGGCTCCCAATCAGTGTTAAAAAACAGTACAGCGTTACATATTAAAAACTAGTGATTAACTGCATCCTTCCCAGATCCAGAGGAAACTGGCAGGTTATGAAAATCACAATACCAGACCCAAGTTGCTCAGGCTGAGGACCAAGGTGGGCGGGCCTGGTGGGCAGAAGGCCCTATAAGGCTGGCATCCTTCGAACATGGAGCTCGGTCGGCTGCTCCTGGAGCTAGATTGCGGGGGGGGGGCTCAGGAAATGAGGTGCTGAAGGCTGATCCCAGGGAGCCCCCGCTCAAACCCCTCCTCCATCACCCAATACCTTCTAGTCCAATGAGGTTAATCAGAAACAGGGTTTATTCCTGTGATTTGTTTTAGTGCTGCAGCAATGCTCCGGAAATGTATGAACTCATTAGAAAGAAAGAAATGTCTCTGAACATGTGCAAAGTGCCTTTTTCTCACCATTGGGAGCTGTAGTGTGGAGATCAATATCAGTCAGAACACTTGTCTGTTCAGACACTAGTCTCTGCACAGAAAGCTGTGCCATTTTTGTGATATACACTTTGCCCAAATCCACCGGAAATTGATCCTTGGGTGGAAAGAACTGGCAGTATTTTCTAATGCTATTACATTTTTACGTGGGTGGATATGGTCTGGGCATTTCTTCTCATCTTTCCTTTGACTTGAGTACACAGTGAATAAAACCACTGATTAAATTTGTAACATACTTTAAAGCATTTTCCATTAGAGGAGAACTTCCTCATTGCTCCTTTCTGATACTTAATGATTTTCTTTTTTTGTCTGTTTCTTTTCAGAATTCTGAAAGGGCCAATAAAATAAATAGCTGTTCTATGCAATTTACAACTCACCAAATTGAACACAGCCCACCAGTTGTAGTCGGAGCTGCTCCAGCAGTTCTTCGGGGAAACTTGCTTTTGGACTTGAAGCAGAGCTCCTGATGGGGAAAGAGCGGCTGGGGCAAGCCAGCCAGATGGGTGGCACAGAAATAATGCATTAGTATTAGTATTCATGGAATCTGCATTCCTACCACTCACTCTCTTTTGCTGTCTCCATTGCATGCTCATCATAGTCATGGTGACTGCAGCTCCTGCTGCTTCTGGCAACATTCTTATTTACAGCTTCCTAGCCAGAAGATGCTTTGATGGGGCCATAAAGGCTACATGGAAGCACATGTGCGGGTCCAGCGTTGCTGGAGAGCCAGGAAAAGGTGGAGTTCAGCTCCTATGTAAGTTCCTAGTCTGAGCTGCCTCCTTGCTGAAGCAGCAGCTCCAACCACAGCCCAAGGTTCAGCCTGCCTGACCTGGGGAAACAGACCACAGAGGGCTTACAGGGCATTGAGGTGACTGGAGAGAGGACACAGCTGCAGAGTCTGGTTCTCCTGGGCTCAGGTGCCAAACATTCTTTCTATGGGCCAGCAGAGGAGTCTTCCTGACACCGGGCCTCAGGTCTGCTTGGCATTCTGCAGCTCTGCAGAGGTCTGAGACATTGCACCGCCCAGAAAACAATGCAATCCACAAGGAAAAGCAGAAGGCAGCCAGCAGTGCCTTTCTGAAGCAGGGATGAGGAACCAGTGGCGTTCTGTATGTTGTCAGACTCCAGCTCCCATCAACCCTTGCCAATGTGGTCCATGGGACTAGCAACACAGCTGCAGGTTTGCCGTTCCTGTTATGAGTTTGCAGTGGACAAAGATCCCTGAAAATTCCTGGGTGCTAGGTCCTCCCCATAATTTCTGAAAGGGGTAAAGTGGAAGTTGAAGTCAAGCCAGAATCCTCAGGAGCTGGATTTAGGGAGGTGGCATATAATAATAATAATAATAATAATAATAATAATAATAATCTTTATTATTAAGAACAAAAACAACTGAGACCAGAGACATTCAGCATCCGACAAGAAAGGGAAGGCTGTTGGGATTACAGGGGCCGTGAGGTCCCACAGGAAAAAGTGCCTTTTGCAGGAGGCTTTTGAAATGGAGGTTGCCAAAGTGACGGGGGGGGGGGGCGATGCTGGAAGCGGAAGAGTTGTTTTCTGCAAAGGCTGCTGGGAAGAAGGAGAAGAAGGCAGAACATGCAGCGCTGGCTGGAGGAAACTGCACTGTGAGCGGGAGCCATGACTGGCTGCTGCTTTGCGCCCAGGCTCGCTCTTGGGATGTGATGTTCACCACCCTTCACCCCCTCCATTTACACTTTAGCTGTAACTATATGTAAAATGAACCATTAAGCAACAGTCTGTGAGCACCTAGAAAGGAATGCTGTGATCACCAATAGTCAGCATGGATTTCTGAAAAATAAGTCATGTCAGACTAACCTGATTTTGTTTTTTGACAGAATTACAAGCCTGGTAGATGAAGGGAACGCAGTGGATGTAGCCTACCTTGATTTCAGCAAGGCATTTGACAAGGTGCCCCATGATATTCTTGTAAAGAAGCTGGTAAAATGCGGTCTTGACTATGCTACCACTCAGTGGATTTGTAACTGGCTGACTGACCGAACCCAAAGGGTGCTCATGAATGGTTCCTCTTCATCCTGGAGAAGAGTGACTAGTGGGGTGCCACAGGGTTCTGTCTTGGGCCCGGTCTTATTCAACATCTTTATCAACGACTTGGATGATGGACTCAAGGGCATCCTGATCAAATTTGCAGATGACACCAAACTGGGAGGGGTGGCTAACACCCCAGAGGACAGGATCACACTTCAAAACAACCTTGACAGATTAGAGAACTGGGCCAAAACAAACAAGATGAATTTTAACAGGGAGAAATGTAAAGTATTGCACTTGGGCAAAAAAAATGAGAGGCACAAATACAAGATGGGTGACACCTGGCTTGAGAGCAGTACATGTGAAAAGGATCTAGGAGTCTTGGTTGACCACAAACTTGACATGAGCCAACAGTGTGATGCGGCAGCTAAAAAAGCCAATGCAATTCTGGGCTGCATCAATAGGAGTATAGCATCTAGATCAAGGGAAGTAATAGTGCCACTGTATTCTGCTCTGGTCAGACCTCACCTGGAGTACTGTGTCCAGTTCTGGGCACCACAGTTCAAGAAGGACACTGACAAACTGGAACGTGTCCAGAGGAGGGCAACCAAAATGGTCAAAGGCCTGGAAACGATGCCTTATGAGGAACGGCTAAGGGAGCTGGGCATGTTTAGCCTGGAGAAGAGGAGGTTAAGGGGTGATATGATAGCCATGTTCAAATATATAAAAGGATGTCACACAGAGGAGGGAAAAAGGTTGTTTTCTGCTGCTCCAGAGAAGCGGACACGGAGTAATGGATCCAAACTACAAGAAAGAAGATTCCACCTAAACATTAGGAAGAACTTCCTGACAATAAGAGCTGTTCGACAGTGGAATTTGCTGCCAAGGAGTGTGGTGGAGTCTCCTTCTTTGGAGGTCTTTAAGCAAAGGCTTGACAACCATATGTCAGGAGTGCTCTGATGGTGTTTCCTGCTTGGCAGGGGGTTGGACTTGATGGCCCTTGTGGTCTCTTCCAACTCTATGATTCTATGATTCTATTCTATGTTTCTTAAAGACACCTGAGTCTCGGTTTTCCAATGGAAGCACAACCCTGAGTGCCTGGAACTCCCTGGAATCTTGCTATCACTTGGCAGAGATTGGGGGTGGCGTGTCACAATACTATAGATAGAACATTAACAACACAGAGAAATGGCCTTCTCATGATGCTGCTCACAGGCCTTCTCTGCAGCAGCTGCCTATAAGGCTTCCAAGGGCAGGGAGTGGGGGAGATGGAAACATCCCCCCACTAAATGCAATGGAGGGAGTGCCAATAGCAGCCCTCTCTTGGGGCACCATGGGGCAGTGGGGGTCTCCAGATAGTGTGGACTCCAACTCCCATCTTCCCTGATGGTTGGCCATGTTGGATGAGGAGGGCACCATGTTGACTATTCCTGGTGTAGTGTGTAGTGCCAGTTTTGGCGCGGGGGGGGGGTAGTGGCAGCATGGCCCCAGCATATTCTGGAAAGGCAGGAGACGTCAACCCTCCAAGTCACCCACCCATTCACCACCTGAGGAAAGACAGGTAGGTCCCCCCAAACCCTGTCAAAGCCTGAGCGGTGGCGGGGGCAGGTGGGGCACCCACAGGGGCACCACCCCACAAGATTCTGCTCCCCAAGGTGGCTGCTCCAGCCCACCTCGTAGGTGTATTTTCTGGAACTGGAGATGAGGAGACAGTGAATCGCTTCTGTCCACACCTCTATTTCCTCATCAGCTCCTGGTAACAAGTCAAGCAGTCAACTAACTAATAACTGAAGAATTGCTTGCATTCATTATTTATTGGCCTTTGGGATTTCCATGCCACTCAGAATTAGTCTGCATTCCCCATAAATCATTCAGCTTGTTACAGTTCAGTGGTGCCACGTACAGATCAGAGCACGTACATTTCACATAGGAGATGCTCACTTGAGCTTTCTTTGCAGCTAGCCCTACTTCCACAATGTTCTTCTCAAGCATCCCCCTTTGGCAGCTGCTCAGCCATCTGAACTTTAAAGATTTAATTCAGCACTTGCAGAATGTGGTCGATCTGCAGCTGGGCTGGAGAAGCAGCAGCCTTGCCTTTCTTTACCGCAGCAGAAGCTTGGCCAGCTTGGCCGCCTGCAGAGACCACTGGACTGCAGCTCCCAGGATCCCTGAGGGAGATGGGACTTGGAGGGTCCAACAGCATTTGGAGGGTTGGATATCCCTATTTTCAATGCCTATACACCACGAGGGTGATAATTTTGCCAGCTGACACTCTAATAGTAAGTCAAGAAATGGAAGTGGGGGCAAGAAGAGTATACCTGTCCTTAACTGTGTGTGTGTTCATTCCTTGTGAGCACCGAATGAAGGTCCTTGTTAAAGCTGGCAGAGCCATGATAACCAACTACTGAAAATCTGGGTTTTAAAAAATATTTCTTGCTATGGCATCTTAGTGGGGAAAGGAGGGGCTGTGAGATGAACATCTCCTGTATTTCATAGAATCATAGAACTGTAGAGGTGGAAGGGACCACAAGCATCATCTCGCCCAACCCCCGGCAAGGCAGGAATCTTCTGCCCAACACTGGGCTCAAACCCACAACCCTGAAATTAAGAGTCTCATGCTCTGCAGACTGAGCTACCCAGCATTTCCTGCCCATTTCTCACCTTGTCCATATTGCAAATTGAGAGTGTGAAAGCAAGTCATCCTAGTGGGCTGTGACTGAACTGGCTGTCTTCAATCTGCTTTCTGCCTGATCATTACCTTGACCTTCACCTTGATGGACCCCATTTAGGAGTTTGAATATACTATACTTGGCAACAAAATTTGCATTTGTTGACCTTTACAAGGTGTGAGGAACTCAGGATGTCTCCCTGAATGTCTTCAGGACCCTTTTTGAGAGGAGACTGGTATCAGGCTTGTACCAAGGCCAAGAAAGATTCATGATGGAAACTCTTTAGTTATGTCAATCTTTATACTTATGCTATGATCTACAACAGACATGTCCAAGGCATCCATCATGATCGACCAGTCAATCCTGGGATGAATTTTGGTCAATTGTCACACCTCCTCCTGAGCTCAGGGGAAGCAGGCTGTTTGCAACCACCCCTGCCATGGCGGGGGAAGCAGCCAGCGCCCACCTGCCCACCCGGCACCCATCCCTGGGGGGGTAGATCACTGCCAGTTTTTATATTGGATCGTAGATCACAGCCCACTTCAAGATGGACATGCCTGATCTACAGAAATAAACCAAAGAAATATGGTAAGTTCATTCACACATCTGTTCACAGGATGGCTGTTCATCCAGGTATCTGAATTATAGAATTGTGGAGTTGAAAGGGACTCCAAGGGTCATCTAGTCTGACCCCCGCAGTGCAGGGATCTCAGCTGAAGAATCCCTGACAGGTGACTGTCCAACCTCTGTTCTAAAGCTCTCACTGGTGCCCTCACTTTCTTAAGCTGATCAGGCAACAAGTGGAGTGAGGGCCTTCTTGGTGGCGGCGCCCCAGTGACCCTCTCCTGACACTGGCTCCATTAGTTTTCAGGTACTGGATAGATATTTTTCTTCCAAGTGGGTGTTGAGTGGATGCTGGAACTAGAAGTCCTGCCAATCATTCACCAATTATCTGTTGGTTGGAGAAGGAACTGCAGGCAGTTTTCGTTGGGACATTTGCACAACAGCACTTAATCCTCTTGGCCTGGGAAGTCAGGTGATACCAAAGAACCAACGTGCACCCTGTCATATAAAAGGTCCCAGATTTGCTACCTTTCCTCAGTATGGGTAACTTGTCCTTAGAGAGAGCACTGAATCTTTTTGTGTGAGGGTGTCTACACTTTGGAACTCCCTGCCCATTGATATTAGTCAGGTGCCTCCACTATACTCTTTTTGGTGCCCACCAAAAACATTCTTGTTTAGATGCTTGGAAAGTCAATGCAAGTTTTAATCTGTTTTTTAGTCTATTGTTATTTTAACTTTTTAAATGTTTTAAATTATTGTTCATTTTTCTTAGTGATAATTTTGTGGTTTTATCTTTTAATTGCTTTGAGGTTTGTTTCTTTTTGTAGTTGTTTTCTACAATCATGCAGTGTATGTATAAATCTTATGAAATAAAATAAATGAATTCCCTATTATTTGAGCACTCAGATTCTCCCTCTTCACCACCAGCAGTCTCCCTTGCAAACTGCCTTTTTGTCCCAGGCCTGTCAGTAACAGAGGGATGGATTGACTCTAAGCCCCCTTTCTTGGGCTCCAGAGTCTTTAAATACAGATCCATTCCAGCATCCTTTACTGACTTTATTCCAAAAGCCATAAACTCTCCACCCAAGCGTGGAGCATGAAACCATGTATTAAATTGTCCTTCTGCTGTGCAGCAATCATGTGTGAAGCCTCTCCCTTTCAAAATAGCTGCATTTGACAAGAGGCCGCTCAATGTTTCATAACTCAGCGCGGCCCATTTCAATGAAGGAAGCGTTTCCCCCTTTGTGCCTCCAAACATCCCTCTTCTAAATATTTCATTAGGGATCTGTCCCTCAAGTGGTGGTAAAAGGCTGGATGCCAAGCGACGCGCGGCAAAGTTACTTCCTTGGAGAACAAGAGCAGCCCAGTTAGGATTCATGGAAGAGTTTTCTTCTTGGTTTTGACATGTCTGTGTGTTTATAATGGTGAATTATTGAAACATGCAAAGTGAGGAATATATGAGGGATCAGATCCATCCCAAGGTGGTAGCGCGTGCCTTTTGGTTTTTGTTTAAAGAGGAACTAGTCCTCATGATCTGCAAGGCAACGGTACTCAGGGGCTGAGTGCCAATGGTTATGTAGCCAACTTGGGGATACCGAGGAATGAAAGGAGGCATCAGCAGCAAGCCTGAGGGGGGACCCCAAGGTTTGCAGAAATGGGGCACCAGAAAAGAGGACTGAGCATGCTCAGTGGCCATGGATTGTTAGCGACTGTTGGGGAAGGACCAGAGCTCAATGAGAGAGTGTCTGCCATGCAAGCAGATGATTCCAGGCATCTCCATATAGGGCTGGGGGAGACTCCTAGCTTATATCCTGGAGGGGTGCTGCCAGCCAGTGTAGCCTATACTGAACTAGATGGACCAAAGGTCTGAGTCCATATAAGGCAACTTGCTATGTTCCTATGGGCCAGAGGCGGAATGGAAAACTAGGGGGAATGACTCCACTTGCAAAATATGCAAGGAAATGAAATTGCCGATAAGGAATACGTATTGGGATTTGACAGGGGCATTGCAGCCCTCCTCTTCGTCTCTCTCCATCCCTCTGTGTGTGTTCCAATAGAAGGAGAAAATGTCCCAGAGAGCTACGCTTGATTACCTTCAGGAAACTGAAAGACAGCCCATGCGGTTTTCTTTTGGTGTGCTTCCGAAGCAGAGTGGTCCCATGTTGATGCTTAGGATTCAGATGGGTATCTTAATGCTAAACGTCTCTGTGGTACTAATGCACTGAATGATAGCTGAGCAAAGAATCATGCATAACTAAATGCTATGCCCAAAGTACTATAACTGATCTCCCAAACTTCCATTTAAAAAACCCCAAACAAATGAGAGCAATGCAACTCCAGTGCAGAAGGCTGCTTTCCCCTCTGCATCATTTCCCATAATTTAAAGCTCCGATTTGGTCACAGGAAAAACATATGCACCCACGGAGCCCATGAAGTGAGCCTCTCCCTCTGACGCAGACGGCTGTCCATAGATGGTGGTCTATAGACGGAGGCTCAGACAACAAAAAATAATGTTTAGAATATACTGGACCCCATTACGTTTGTTTAAAAAAGGGCTATCTAAGGTATCTAACTGTTGGAAATGCAATAGGGATAATACTTCTCTAAAGCATATGTTATTTCATTGTCCTATACTGACATATTTTTGGCAGAAGGTAACTGTAACCATCAACAGAACTGTATGGAACAACCTTACATTTTCAAGCACATGGAACCCTACAAAAGGACAATATGAGTGGACTCTCCGTGCCCTGACCACAGCTAAAAGACGGATACTGAAGAATTGGAAAAATAAAAATGCAGCTCCCTTCTATGATTGGATTGAAGACTTATACAAACTCGCCACGTAAGAACAACTTGCATATCAGGGCCGTCTTTACCCGGGGGTGCAAGGGGTGCGGGGCACCCGGGCGCCAAATTCTGGGGGGCGCCAGGCCCGCTGCTGAAGCTGCCTAAGCTCTTAACTATCTACCTGTTATGAAATAATAAATAATTTTGATCAAGCTAGAAAAACAAAATACATATATACCTAGGTATTACTGAAATGTATACCTACTGTTTCACTAAAGGACTTTCAACTTTGTGTGCTCATTTACCAAAGACGCACCGCATTAGCAGCGGCGCTTGTCATTTACAACGGCGGTGCTTGTCATTCTCAATGGCAGCGCTTGTCATTCTCAACGGTGCAGTGCAAGCGAAATTAACTCTTACATATTAACATATTATGTTACGTATTGTATTGAGCTGCTTCATGGCAGTGGGGTCACTTTGATACCTTTGGGGGTGGCTAAAATAAATTTGGGGGCGCTGGGCGGATCTTTGCACCTCCGGCGGCGCAAATGCTAAAGACTTCACTGTTGCATATAAACACAAATTCAATGATATTTGGAATCCATTCTTACAAATAGTGTAATTGGTTAAGATCTGGTGGTGTACAATAACAACTTTGTAAAGTATACAGTTTTGGGTCCCCCCCTCCCCCCTTTATTTTCCCTTCTACACGGGGGCTGTTTCTCTTTTTCTCTCTTTTATTTACGTCTCATCATGATTAGTGCTCATATAAGGATGTACTTTTTGAACTTTCAATAAAGATGTCTGAAAAAAAGTTCATTAATTTTTTTAAAGAATTAATCAAACTAAATAGGTTTAATTGGCTTCTGAAGAAATGTGCAATTGATTGTTATTGTTTTGAAATTTATTGTGCTGTTACCTTCCTTTGTGGGTTGTGCAAACTGCCCTTCTGCATAATGCTTTTCATAGGGCAGGGGGCACTGGAGATGAGTTCATTGAACCAAGGGGGTGATGGCACAAAAAAGTTTGGGCACAATGTTTCAAATTGTTTTGAAGTGTTCCAGAATAAGCACTTTCAGCTTAGAAAAAAACAAAACAATTATATTGTAGTTTGACACCATTACTCCCTTGTGCCATTAAAAACAAAATTAAAAACCACAGTTGATTAATTTCCCATGCTCATCTGCTGAACCATAAAGTGCAGATAGACTTTGTACATCAGCAATACAATGCAAAGTCCAAACAGAGCTCACACCCACAAGCACAATACATTTAAACCCCTCATTATACCATTTTAGCAGTTGTGGCTTTCCCCAAAGAATTTCAAAAACTGTAGCTTGCGAAAGGAGCTATAATTCCTAATAATAATAATAATAATAATAATAATAATAATAATAATAATGTATTATTTGTACTCCGCCCATCTGGCTGGGTTTCCCCAGTCACTCTGGGCGCATCCACCAGAACACTAAAATACAATAACCTATTAAACATTAAAAGCTTCCCTAAACAGAGCTGCCTTCAGATGGTAGTTGTTTTTCTCTTTGACATCTGATGGGAGGGCATTCCACAGGGCGGGTGCCACTACCGAGAAGGCCCTCTGCCTGGTTCCCTGTAACTTGGCTTCTCGCAGTGAGGGAACCGCCAGATGGCCCTTGGCACTGGACCTCAGTGTCTGGGCAGAACAATGGGGTGTAGACACTCCTTCAGGTATACTGGGCCGAGGCCATTTAGGGCTTTCAAGGTCAGCACCAACACTTTGAATTGTGCTCGGAAACGTACTGGGAGCCAATGTAGGACTTTCAGGACCGGTGTTATATGGTCCCGGTGGCCACTCCCAGTCGCCAGTTGGCTGCCACATTCTGGATCAGTTGTAGTTTCTGGGTCACCTTCAAAGGTAGCCCCACATAGAGCGCATTGCAGTAGTCCAAGCGGGAGATAACTAGAGCATGCACCATTCTCAGATTCTCTGGGGGGAACCATGGCTGTTAGAATGGTACAAGAGTGCTTTAATTGTATGGTTTAATTTTAATTTCTCTGTACATGCTCTGTACATGCTTCCATGAAATTATACTAAGGAGTAACCTACGCTTTTGGTAAAACTTACAAGCAAATGTCTTTGGGGGGCTGCCATTTGAAACTGTTGGCAGAGAGAGGAAGCACACTTTTGAATGCTGCACCGCGTGTGGTTTTTTTTTAAAAAAACTCGCTGCACGTTGAAAATCAGCACGTCAAGGAAACTGCTAGCCTAGAAAAATCTCTATTTGATTTCTTTAGTACATTCAATTGCTGCATTTAGTAAAATTTCAGACCAACTTCCATCCATTCTGCTTCTCAGTGTGTGTGTGTGTGTGTGCGCGTGCAAATAATATCACAGACAATTACTATATCCAACCCAAAAAATAAATAATTTAAGTAAAATAGGTACAACACAACAGCAGCCAAAATTTAAATTAAATTTGTAACTCGGTTTTTTTTAATTATTGCACCAGTGAATAATTACACTAAGAACACAACAAGAGCCGCACTGCAGTAGTCTTCAACTTTTAAAGAACTCCTGAGACCAACCTTTAACCTGACTATGCATTTGGAGACCCATTCCTTAATTTTTAAAAAAATCATTCGGTTTATATGCTAATGGTGCTGCTTTTGTGAAACCCTTGCTTCCACTTGCACAAAGAGGCTCCCACCAGGCACCCCCCAAATAGGCTCGGGGGGGTGGGGGTGGTATAATATTTGCCCTCATGAAACACTTGCCACAGAGCAATGCTGATTTCCTTCCCATGAATTCCTGGAGTCGTCTTGGTTTCAAATTGTCTTGGTGTCAGTTTAATTTTGTATTTGTCTAACTCTTAGTGACATCTTTTCTCACGAAAAGCTGATTATAATTAATAAACCACGCCTTATGAGGAAGGGTTGAGGGAACTGGGTACATTTTAGCTGGCGAAGAGAAGAATCACAGAACTAGATTTGGCGGGTCATCCAGTCCACCCCCTGCACTGCAGAAATCTCAACTAAAGCATCAGAGGTGATATGACAGCCATCTTCAAATATCTGTCACATGGAAGATGGAGCAAGTTTGTTTTCTTCTACTCTGGAGGGTAGGACTGGTTTCAAATTGCAAGGAGGACGAGTCCGGCCAAACATTAGGGATAACTTTGTGACAGTTACAGCCATTCAGCAGTGGAATGGACTCCCTCGGAAGGTGGTGGACTCTCCTTCAGTGGAGGCATTCAAGCAGTGGTTGGAGGGCCACCTGTCAGGGATTCTTGAGCTGTGATTCCTGATTTGCAGGGGTTGGATGATGACCCTTGGGAATCCTTCCTACTCATGAGTATCACAGCAATGGGCACCAGCCTTGTCTGGGTTTGCTGAGCTTCAGCATGGCTGATTCATCATGTACCACCACACCAGACCATAGCCTGGATTGTATTTCTACATATCTTATAAACAATTCTCACTGCTCCTTTAAAACAAAGCCATAAATTTTTTATCTTCTCTTAAAGATCTTTGGAACAGCTATCCCATGGACATGAATAACGTCACTGAAACACAATTTTGCCAGTTATTAGAATGAGTCAGAAAAGCATCCAGGGGACAAGCAAGAGCAGAACCACTTCTCCTCTAATAGCCTATCCTTCATGCTTAGTCCTTCCTCAAGAGTTCCCATTATGCACCTAATAACTCAAGTGAAGGACTGGAGAGCCATTTAGTCTTTGGCCATGATATAATAGAAAAGGTGAGATGAAGATTAAAAACATGGCAACGAAACAGCGACTCTTTTCCTGTGCAGGAGGGCATGGAAGATGGATAAATGAAGCGTGAGGAGCAGTCCATGATCTCCTGCCAAGAGACTTTATTTTAAATGCAAAGGGTGCAAGGAGGTGACAGTCAGAACGAGGGGAAGTTGGGAGGCAGACTTCTGGTCTCATGCGACGCAGACTTCATTGTGATACGAACCCAACATTGTTGTCACTGCAGTTGTTACATGTACACCCAAGACCTCAGGTTGACAGACCTGGAAGGAAAGGAAAAGACAGAGCCAAACTAGAACAATCACTTTTGCTGGTAAATCCCAGCGGATGTGACCCACTGTTGCATTCTGAAGCATAGGAGTCTTTTCATTTAGAATGAAGGCAGCCTTCTGTTGCTGGAATGCTGACAGCTGCTTTTCAAGGTCACTGGGCTGAGATGTCACATGAGTGCAGGCAGAGAGGAAGGGTGGCGTTTTGAAGGGACATAAGGGACCAATGGACCCATATCATCCAGCATCCTGCTCCCTACAGTGGCCAGACAAATACTCCCGGGAAGCCCGCAGAGAGAAAGGCCACAGCCCTCGGCCACAGCTGCTTCCTGACAGCTGGCATCTTTGTTTGGTGACACAACTGCAGCCATTTCTGGACTGGGGTAGCTTGACGACTGTGATCCAGGCATTGGTACCTCAAAATTAGAGGTACCAATGCTTCAATGTTCTGTAGGGAGGGCTTTCCTTGTGTTTGGTCCAGAAGCTGCAGTTGAGTGCCTAATGTGCTTCCCATCAGCAATATATGACACCTTTGTTTAAGGATCTCCACACGCTGCCTCTATGCTACTGAGCTAAATTCAAGGTCTTACTCTTAGTCTATAGAACTCTGAACAGCTTGAGACCAGCTTACCTGAGGGAACCACTTTGCCCCCTGTATAGCTGCCCACATAAAACATAGACTTAATGACATAATTCAAATAGCATATACTGAAAAATTATGTATAGCTCAGCCCGCATCACTATCCTGATGTTACACATTTTTGTGCTGTTTTATGGGTGTGTGATGTTCACCATCTTAGCATATTGGGGGTTTTGTTTTCTGTTTTGTTCTTATTATGTTATGTACTTTGTGTTTTTATTTTGTGAACTGTCCTGTGATCTTCAGATGAAGGGTGGTATGCAAATTTAATAAATAAGAAAAATATTTTATTGTGCAGTTTATAGGAAATAAACAAACAAACCAAGCCTCTGAACATGACACTTTCAGAAATTCATCAAGACTAACAACCACGGATAGACTAATCTCCCATGACTTTGTCTAATCCCCTTTTAAAGACATCTAAGCTGGTGTCATGCCCTTTCTCATGGCAATAAATTCAAATTGATTGTAACAAGAACAAGGGTTGACAAATATGCCTAGAGAAGTTGGAAGGCTGGTGAACTGTCAGCATTTATTAGTAGAATCAAATGCACAACTCAGCTGATAAGCAACAGTTTTAGAAGCTCAGGAACAATGTGATAAAGCATGACTGAGTTCATGCAAGTCACCAGTCATGGGTTGACTCAGATAGGCAGGTTGTCGCTCAGCTTTGCTACCCAGACACTGTTGGGCAGCTCTCTTGCTGGTCCAGATCTCCTGACTCAGTTCCTGTTCTTGCTGTCCACATCCTGTTGGACAGTTCTCCTAGCTGGTTTAGGGCTTCTGCTTGATGCTCCCTTCTGGCCCCCGTGTCTTCCTGCATTGCTCAGGGGTGTTGGAAAGGAAGGCCACCTTTGCATCCAGATTCCTCCCCACCCTCATACTTTGGGTGATGAGCAAACTCCATCATTGAAAATAAACAGAGGGAAGGCAGGTCATAACTCCAAGATATCCAATATCCTGTCATGGCTGCGGCCTGGAACTGAGAGTCAAGCGTGGATAGACTGGCAGGGTCCAGAGGTTCAGAACCACCAGATGATGAACTGGACCTAAGCTCCCGATACTGAACCTGAGGCTGGTTGCCAGTTGCCTGTGGAGCCTGAGCCAGTACCTTCATAAATGCTTTCCCTGAAGAAGGACATGCCCTCTGCTGCACTGCGCCTGCTCAAATGTTCATTGTGGAGGCCACGAGGGTTGTTTGTTTCCAGGCAAAGGGGTTAGCCCTTGAAGGATTCACACTCTTCAGCCGGCCATGTTCTTGTGGAATGCCAGAGCCCACAGAGAAAGAGGCCAGGCTGGAGGCAGCTCAGAAGTTGCAGGACCTCAGATAGCGCCCAGCGAGCAATGTGCTCTTGTAAAGGTTGTCAGCGGACTGAAAGCTTGCAAGCCTCTGTCTCCAGACTGCCTCCTCCAGGCCCCACCCCCTCATGGGGAACTTCAGAACCTTAAAGGGCAAACCCTCTGACCTGAAGATGGACACACCTCCTCTGTCGCATGCTGGGCTGGCCATGTGCAGTGGGAGGCATCTGGTTCCTCAGGCGCAGGGCAAGGAATCTCTGAGGATCTGGGCTCTGGTTGTTTGGACCCTAGTGGTCCAGGAGGTTCTTCTGGGGGGTTCCTGTCTGATGGCCCCAGGGACAGTGTTTCCTTCATCACCGTCAGACAGTTCAGAGGCCTGAACTTGAACCTGGTGCGTCTGCAACCTCCAACTCTGTGTCTGCCGGATTCAGAGATAATGGCATCCCCACCAGGATAGACTTGGGAGGGATGCAGGGATGCTTCAAGACAAAACACACCTCCAGCCTTTGTTGCTCACTCAGAGCTTGTCCTGGCTTCTGGCTCCTGGAGGAAAAAATGCAAGGCAAAATTTTTCCCCAAAAGGTTTTTATATTTACAGTAAGGTAAAAGTTAAAGGGACCCCTGACCATTAGGTCCAGTCGTGACTGACTCTGGGGTTGCGGTGCTCATCTCGCTTTACTGGCCGAGGGAGCCGGCGTACGGCTTCCAGGTCATGTGACCAGCAGGACTAAGCCGCTTCTGGCGAACCAGAGCAGCGCACGGAAACGCCATTTACCTTCCCACCGGAGTGGTACCGATTTATCTACTTGCACTCTGATGTGCTTTCGAACTGCTAGGTTGGCAGGAGTTATTTAGGGTACTGCACTACATAAACAGATTAAGGCAATTCAGGCAATCGCACAATGCTAATCCTATTCAGCGCTACACAAAGGTGAGTGCCCTAACTAGCTTGAGGCCTCAGAAGGTGATCCAGTGCTGGGCAAACTTTCCCCTTCTGGGCTGACACAGCTGTAGCCAACCTCTGGCTGCACTGGGAAACTTATTGGTGCACAGCTCATCCCCATCTGGAAAGTCTGGCAGGGGCTGAAGGACAGGAGGGACACACCACAAAGAAGATTGGAGTGAGGGAGTAGATTCAGAAACCTTCCTTGGATTCCCACCCTCCCCACCCCTCAGGCTCCCCCCAACCCACTGGATCCCTCCCTTGAGTCATTGTAATCCTGACTTGGCCAGCCCATGACAGAACTATCCATGGTGCTGCAGCTGCTTTGGGGGTACCTACTAAGCTGCATAAGAACAGTCCCTTGTTTTGCTAGACACCCCCTCTCCCTGGAAACAGAAACAACCACGTATTCTTAAATACTTTACAAGAACACTCCATTCACTAAATGTATAGACCAGACTCAGACTTACAGACACAATCCAGCCAAGGGAGATCCAGGCACAAAGCCAACTTGCACTCATGCAGTGGATACGTGCGCAGGTGGACATCTGCAGTGTTGCTCTGAGCCCTGTTGAACGAGCTCAATGAATCTTCAGGCGCTGATGGGAATGGTCATCTAGTCATTGCACAGGAAGGTGTGCAGAACTTAGCACTGGATTGTGACCAGGCTCCACCATACAACTGATTATGCAATGGAGCAGCGATAATGATATGGTGATGACAAACCTGGAGCCATGTAATTTTAATCGCCAGGCTGACTGCCAAATCCAGAAGACAAAATGGCTCCAGTTAGGTTGCTTATCTTGCAAAATTAGAATGAATATAAATAATCAGACTGTACCCTGAATGTCCATGAAAATTCTGCATGTAAAAATGAAGACACAAAAACAACGCAAAGGATAATCTGTTAGGATCTGCCAGTGATCATTTAGCATGAAATTTGTTCCAATGGTATACGCAAGGCTGAAAGAGAAAAGAGAAGACATGATAGCTGTCTCCAAATACCTGAAGGGCTGTCCCATGGCAGACGGAGCCAGCTTGTCTTCTGTTGCTCCAGAGGGTGGGACCCAAACCAGTGGATTCAAAAGACAAGGAAGGAGATTCTGGCTAAACATTAGGAAGAATTTTCTGATGGTCAGAGCTGTTTGACATGGAAACAGAAACCCTCAGAAGGTGGTAAGCGCTCCTTCCTCTGCCAGGGATTCTTCAGCCATGATTCCTGCACTGCAGGGGGTTGGACGAGGTGTACCTTCCAACGCTATGGTTCCATATTGCAGAGAGAACGGAAGCTTTGGACACACCTGTGGACCTCCAGATGCTCTTGGACTCCAGCTCCCATCAGCCATGATGGCCAATGGTCAAAGATGACAAAGTCCAGCGACATCTTGCAGGCCATGAGTTACCAATCCCTGGATTTAAACAAGGAACGAGGGGGGGGGGATGGCATATTACAAGATGGTGGGTGGTGAATAACCTAGAAGGGGGTGGGGGGAACAAAGATTAGCATAAGGTTTCCGCCACTTCCTTATATTCTGCATTCTTGTACCAGGGCATGGTGTGCATTCCCCTTGCTGAAGCCAAACAGATCAGAGCCTGTGAGGGGCCAGGAACCCAGAAACACCCCTCTCCCTTCTTCAGCATTGACTGGCCCTCTTCTAGAGGAAAGGGCTGCCAGCAGCGATGCTCATACCATCTGGCATGTGGAGAACATCAGGGTCAAATGCAGCCCTCAGGTCTCTTTTTGGCCCTTTCGATCCTCCCCAGGCAGCATCTCCCCCCACCAAAGGCTAGAGCCTCCTTGAGTGCTTTGGCCAGGATGCAGTGTGTCCTTGGGCTCTTCCTTGCCTGGAAGGAGATGCAGAAGGGGGTGACTTTTGCATGGCAAGAATGCAAGCTATTGCGCAAAGGAAAGACTCAGATCTATTGTTCTGCCTACTTTTGCATCTGGCACTGGCCCCGAGAAGGCTGCCCATGAAGGAATGTGGCCCTTTGGTGGAAAAAGATTCCCAACCCTGGCCATATGTTCAGTTCTCCAACTATACATGCCTAAATGTACAATAGGAAAACATCAGTGGACTTGAGGGAACCCCCAGGGCTTTGCTGAAAAACAGAAAATCTTTAGAAAAGAAAGCTTCAGGGGAGGCAGACTCACAAAAGCAGGCCCAGGAGGACCGCGTATGCTCAGTGGTGACAGAAGAAGGCGGGGGGGGGGGGGGAGAAGAGAAAATGGAAAAACACACCGCAACATTTTGTTGCAGAGCCCACTTTTAATTACTGAAATATTTATCCCTGTGAGCCAGGAGAGAAAGTGGTCAGCGTCTCCCATGGACTGTTGTGCTCTTGCCAAATGGCTTACTCACACCTTCAGCAAAAGTGGCATATGGTGGAAAATAAGACCTGCAGCATGCTCCCAAGGGGGGGGGCGTGATACCTGCACTGGGGCTGTGGGGGGATGAGTGCTTTTTGCAGTAGGTTGGAAGCAGATGTAGCTGCAGACCCTGGAGCACAGGCAGCCTTATAGAGAATCAGACTCTTGCTTCACTGAGCTCAGCACTATCTGTCAGGCTGGCTCTCATTCAATGCTTTCAGACATTAGTCTTTGCCAGCCTCATTTGGAGAGGCCAGGAATCGAACCTGGAGCCTGCTGAGTGCAAAACAGGCACCTCCCACTGAGCAACGGACATTCGCCTTTCAGAGTTGGAGTCCTTTTCCAGTTGTGTATCCATTAACCCTAAAAGTAAGTGTTCCATGTTAATTCAAACAATACTGACAGCTTCAGGAGCCACAGGTGAGAGATGAGTGCAGAGGTGGACAAACTACCCCAGAAGGTGCGTGACATGTCCCCCACCAGAGGTACAAACCCTCCCCTAACGCCCCATGCACCCCGCCTTACTAAGACAACTAACAATGCTTTCCGTTTAGCCTGGACTATTACTAGGGCAACATCCCTCAGCCTTCAAGATAGCCTGGCTTTCAGGCAGCCCTAGTTGTTGTTGTCCTGCTTTTTCCCCAGTCCAGGAGTCAAGGCAGCTTACATAGATGAAACAGAACAAGCTAAAAACATAGAAAGGATAATCATTAAAATGTAATTAAACATTCATAGAATTGAAATCATATTTAAAAATCCCTTAAACACAGACAATAACAATAAAACATCACAGCACCAACCCTTTCCTCAAAAACAGCCAGTTCCCAAAGGCATCTTGGAAGAGAAAGGTTTTCACTTGCTGGCAGAAGAATAGCAAGGAGGGAGCCAGTCTGGCTTCTCTAGGGAGGCAGTTCCAAAGTTGTCTGGGAGCAGCCACCACTGAGGAGGCCCTCTCCCCCATCCCCCGTCCCCCCCAAGCCACAAAACGCTTGGTTACTTTTGCTGTAACAGACTAACCGGGCAACCTGATCTGGAAACAAGCAAGCAAACAAAAAATGTTGGCAGTCTTTATTGGTAATCTTGGATGACAAGTAAGAGTATTCTGCCCAGGAAGACTGTTCTAGGTAGAATCAAGCCAACTAATGGGTTAAGAAATGAAAATAGCAGTGTATACGGCTAGCCTGGCCCACAAAATGCAATTTATTGCTCTTGATAATTCACTGCAAAATCAGTCTAGCTGACAGCTCTGAAAGCAATTAAATTTCAGATTGTTTAGCCTGCCTTTCCATTTGCAAGGCAAACTATATCTCAATGAGTTCCAAGAAATAGTCTGCAAGCTGCTTGAAATCCCATGCACCACAGATATATAAATTATAAACAATGCTGGAGGGGAAAAGAGAGATAACTATATTGAAAAAGCACAAGTGGGCCAAAGTATTGTTTGAATGAACATGGAAATGGCATTTGGAGAAAGCAAGCAGCCAGCAGCAATGCAGCAAAACTCAGAATCCGTAATTCAGGTTTTTTCCTGCTGCCCACCCCCCGCAATATTCACACAGTATGTGTTCTTAACCCCTGGCCTGCCTGGCAGCAAGTCCCACTGGCCTATGCAGTATGTCAAGTCCAAACAGGAGCACCATTGGGGGGAGTTTTAAGGCGTGTGTCAGGCCCCCTCGACATCCCATGGCTTGCTTTCGTAATTCTGGGGCTGTCCCTGGAAAACTGGGACGCTTGAAGGGTATGAGAGGCACTAGTCAAATGCAATGCAAAACAATTCAGGGAAGGCAAATGTATAAGCCCCATGAACTCTGCACTATTGAATTTGTTTCCTCCTCCCTCCCGTCCCCTCTCTTTACCACCTTCTTTTTCATTTAACATCACTAATACCAGGAGCTATTTGCAATTCTGCCCATCCCTTTAAGTTAGGAAGCAAGGAGCAGGAGCTGGAGTTCCGTCAATCTGGCAGTTGGTAAAAATTAATGGCCAGTGGAAAGGTTGCCAGTGATAGATGACACTTTCATGGAAAGAAAATTGAAAATGCAAGCAAAGAGAGGCAGCTGAGCGTGCCAGGACTGAGTTGGGGTATTGCCAACAACAGAGTGAGAAATATCCACCCTGCACATTTTTACAACTTAGAGGGATCCGGCCCAACAGCGGCCAAGCACTGACTGCTCCACAGCAGCCAGAAACTGCTCAGCATGTGGAAATGTCACAATGGAACAGGCAGAGTTTATTATGAGGCTCAGCAAGTGACAGGGATAAGGAGTCAGTGATTTAAAGAGGAAGTGTTTGGGGAGCAGGAAGATGGAGCCGTGAGAAGCTCCATGGGCAACAGCAGGACACATTTCCTTTCGAGGAGAACACTGGCCAGCAAATGGGAAGGCCTGGCCACAGTAGTCCATGCACTGGAGACTTTGAGACTGGATTACTGCAATGCACTGTAGGTGGAGCTTGTACTTGAGCCAGAAGCTGCAGGATTGCTGACAGGAGGGAGGCCTTGGCAGCATGTAATGCCTGCGCCTGCCAATTTGCTACTGGGCCAATTTCAAGGTGTTACTATTACAATTGCTGCTGCTGTTGTTGTTGTTGTTGTTAATTATTATTATCATTTATACCCTGCCCATCTGGGTTTCCCCAGCCACTTTGGGCGGCTCCCAACAGAATATTAAAACCACAATAAAACATCACACATTAAAAACTTCACTAAACAGGGTTGCCCCTTCATGGATCACTGCCTTGCTGTGGCGAAGGGGCTTGAATAACTCAGAGAAGCTATGAACTATGCCGAGCAGGGCACTCAAGATGGACAGGTCAAGGTGGAGAGTTTTGACCAAACGTGATCCACCTGGGGCAGGAACCGGCAAGCCACTCCAGTATCCCTGCCAAAAAACTCCATGGACAAAGACAACAGGCATATAAAAGTTATGACGCTGGAAGATGAGCCCCTCAGGTCGGAAGGCGTCCAACATGCTACTGAGGAAGAGCGGAGGACTAGTACAAGTAGATTCAGAGCTGATGAAGCGGCTGGGCCAAAGCCGAAAGGACGCTCAGTTGCGGATATGCCTGGAAGCGAAAGGAAAGTCCAATGCTGTAAAGAAAAATATTGCATAGGAACCTGGAATGTAAGAACCATGAACCTTGGTAAGTTGGATATGGTCAAAAATGAGATGGCAAGAATAAATATTGACATCCTGGGCATCAGTGAACTAAAATGGACGGGAATGGGCGAATTCAGTTTGGATGACTATCATATCTACTACTGTGGGCAAGAATCCCGTAAAAGAAATGGAGTGGCCCTCATAGTCAACAAAAGAGTGGCAAAAGCTGTATTGGGATGCAATCTCAAAAATGATAGAATGATCTCGATACGAATCCAAGGCAGACCTTTTAACATCACAGTAATCCAAGTTTATGCACCAACCACTGGTGCTGAAGAAACTGAAACTGACCAATTCTATGAAGACTTACAACACCTTATAGAATTGACACGAAAGAAGGATGTTCTTCTCATTATAGGGGATTGGAATGCTAAAGTAGGGAGTCAAGAGATAAAAGGAACAACTGGCAAGTTTGGCCTTGGAGTTCAAAACGAAGCAGGGCAAAGGCTAATAGAGTTCTGCCAAGAGAACAAGCTGGTCATCACAAACACTCTTTTCCAACAACACAAGAGACAACTCTACACATGGACATCACCAGATGGGCAGCATCGAAATCAGATTGATTATATTTTCTGCAGCCAAAGATGGAGAAGCTCTATACAGTCAGCAAAAACAAGACCTGGAGTGGACTGTGGCTCAGATCATCAGCTTCTTATAGCAAAATTCAAGCTTAAACTGAAGAAAGTAGGAAAAACCACTGGGCCGGTAAGATACAATCTAAGTCAAATCCCTTATGAATACACAGTGGAAGTGAGGAACAGGTTTAAGGATTTAGATTTGGTGGACAGAGTGCCTGAAGAACTATGGATGGAGGATCGTAACATTATACAGGAGGCAGCAACGAAAACCATCCCAATGAAAAGGAAATGCAAGAAAGCAAAGTGGCTGTCCAACGAGGCCTTACAAATAGCGGGGGAGAGAAGGCAAGCAAAGTGCGAGGGAGATAGTGAAAGATACAGGAAATTGAATGCAGATTTCCAAAGAATAGCAAGGAGAGACAAGAAGGCCTTCTTAAACAAGCAATGCAAAGAAATAGAGGAAAACAATAGAATGGGAAAAACCAGAGATCTGTTCAAGAAAATTGGAGCTATGAAAGGGACATTTCGTACAAAGATTACCATAATAAAGGACAAAAGTAGTAAGGACCTAACAGAAGCAGAAGACATCAAGAAGAGGTGGCAAGAATACACAGAGGAATTATACCAGAAAGATATGGATGTCTCGTACACCCCAGGTAGTGTGGTTGCTGACCTTGAGCCAGACATCCTGGAGAGTGAAGTCAAATGGGCCTTAGAAAGCACTGCTAATAACAAGGCCAGTGGAAGTGATGGTATTCCAGCTGAACTACTTAAAATTTTAAAAGATGATGCTGTTAAGGTGCTACACTCAATATGCCAGCAAGTTTGGAAAACTCAGCAGTGGCCAGAGGATTGGAGAAGATCAGTCTACATCCCAATTCCAAAGAAGGGCAGTGCCAAAGAATGCTCCAACTACCGCACAATTGCACTCATTTCACACGCTAGCAAGGTTATGCTTAAAATTCTACAAGGAAGGCTCAAGCAGTATGTGGACCGAGAACTCCCAGAAGAGCAAGCTGGATTTCGAAGAGGCAGAGGAACCAGAGACCAAATTGCAAACATGCGCTGGATTATGGAGAAAGCTAGAGAGTTCCAGAAAGACATCTACTTCTGCTTCATTGACTATGCAAAAGCCTTTGACTGTGTCGACCACAGCAAGCTATGGCAAGTTCTTAAAGAAATGGGAGTGCCTGATCACCTCATCTGTCTCCTGAGAAATCTCTTTGTGGGACAAGAAGCTACAGTTAGAACTGGATATGGAACAACTGATTGGTTCAAAATTGGAAAGGAGTACGAAAAGGCTGTATATTGTCTCCCTGCTTATTTAACTTATATGCAGAATTCATCATGCGAAAGGCTGGGCTGGATGAATCCCAAGCCGGAATTAAGATTGCCGGAAGAAATATCTTTTTTTTAAAAAATAATATTTATTACTTTTAAACCTTACAAAAAGGAAAAAAGAAAAAAAAAGAAAAAGAAAGAAAAAACAATACAGTACAATATATAAACAATACACAACACAACATTAACACATTAAACAAAACGAGAGCAAAAACAATTCAAAAAACACACATCATACCATCTCAATACCCTCTCTTTCATTCCCTTGTTTCATCAACCTCCTCTCACCTCCCTTTTTGTATTCCATTTCTATTAATTATTTCAGCAAATCCTTTCCATCTTTCTCTATTTTCTGTCATATGGTTATCTTAACATATTTTAACCTTATTTTCCATTAATACTATAGTACTTATTTATGCTTAATTCCTTATAACATTTCTACTAAAGCCGTATAATTCCATTCCAACATTTTCCTAACACTCATTAATTTTACATTATTTCCATATATAGACTTTAAACTTTTTCCAATATTCTTCCACCGTCTCTTCTCCCTGGTCTCGGATTCTGCCAGTCATTTCCGTCAATTCCATATAGTCCATCAACCTGGTGATCTTCTGTCCGAGGCTCTTAACTCTTTTCCAAGTCCCTTCTGCAAGTCTTCTTCATATTTATACATGCACTTTACTTTGTCTTCTCCTGATCTTGTTCTTATTTTCCTTCCTTTGATGCTGAAGAGTAGATCTCGGGGAAATTCCCACCTAGCAATGTTTTTATTCCTTCTCGACAAGTCAGCCAAATCTCCATAGTTAAAACTGAGATTCAAAAGATATTTCAGGACGTATTTCAAAGTTCCTCCAAATCTGGCGGTCCCCACAACTCCAGTCTCCTCCTGACCCAAGTCCAGGTCCCAAAGGTCAGTAAATCCCTGCATGAAGGGATCTATCCAACTTTCCTTCGCCAGTCCAAGCAGGGCTCCAATCCTCAAAATCTGACTTTCTCTAAATTCAATCATAGAAAGCATCAACTTATAGTCATCAAATTGCATCTGTAAGGCTGGGGCTCTCTCCCTCTCCACTTGTGCTACTTTAGGTTCAACAACCACAACTTTCTCCCCTGCCTTCTTCACAATTTGCCATGTCAAAGTAGATCCCTGTATCGATTCCTGAATAGTTTCTGTATTAATATTCACTTTTTGTCCCAAATTAGTCACTTTTTGTTCCAAGTTATCAATTTTTATAGTCATAGAATCATAGAATCATAGAATCATAGACTTGGAAGAGACCACAAGGGCCATTGAGTCCAACCCCCTGCCAAGCAGGAAACACCATCAGAGCATCCGTCTTCTTATGGAGCTGTTCCAGTGAATCATTTATCTTACATAATGCAACCACTAAGGCTTCTTCTGTCAACATTCTTAACGGTCCAAGGTCAATCCCAGATTCTCACAGTTTTTTATCTTGCAGCTGGAAATTCCCCCAGCTCAGCTCATGTAACAATTTCAAAGGCTTCCTCTAGGGGGAAACAATTTCTATTTGTATCAATCCTTTTAAGCACAGTTCAAGCAATAAAGTTAGCTTCAATTTTCAGTTACTTTTACTCCTTTTTAAACGCAGAAGGAGACAATGAAAACAATGTATTTCTCTTATTTTACTAGCTGTCAACAAATGATCTATTTACAATCAATGAGCATTTCCAAAACGTCAGTCTTACTAGCAGCCCGTTTCCAGGTTCAGAGCGGTGGTAATTTGACTTTCTTCACTCTCTCCTGCAGGTTTACACGATCCAAAATTTCCCCCCTCTTCTCCTGCTTCCAAGGGGGGTTTGATGATTTTAGCCGATGGAAGTTTAATCCTTTACGGAAGGCTTTCCAAGACTTTAGCTTGCAGCCTCTTTGCTTCAGTCTATTTACAAAAGGGGAAGGCGGACTTCCTGTTTGAAACCTCCCCGTTTCGGTGCCAAATTAAGATGTTTAAAAATCCAATTTTCCGTTCTACTCACAGGTAGTTGTTTTAAGATCAAATTGTCCACAGGAAAAAGTCAGCGCTCTCCGGCAACAGCAATGCGGCTTCACTCAGTGAAAGAAGCAGTCAATTCGAAGCACCACGCCACTCACCCCACGTCGCTCCAGATCCCCGAAACCGGGTTTCCCCGCAAGTAGGGGAGGCGCAAAATGTGCCAGCCGAATCCCACGTTCACAGGCTTCTCCCGCCTGTGATTTTTTGTGGGTCCCCACCTTCACCGTGGCGACCAGACCCTAATTTCCACGAAGTAAATTCCTCCCGATCAGAGGAATTCAGCCATTACCGGAGGCGCTAACCCAGAAGTCCGATTGCCAGAAGAAATATCAACAACCTCAGATATGCAGATGACACAACCTTGATGGCAGAAAGTGAGGAGGAATTAAAGAACCTTTTAATGAGGAGAGCGCAAAATATGGTCTGAAGCTCAACATCAAAAAAACGAAGATCATGGCCACTGGGCCCATCACCTCCTGGCAAATAGAAGGGGAAGAAATGGAGGCAGTGAGAGATTTTACTTTCTTGGGCTCCATGATCACTGCAGATGGTGACAGCAGTCACGAAATTAAAAGACGCCTGCTCCTTGGGAGAAAGGCGATGGCAAACTTAGACAGCATCTTAAAAAGCAGAGACATCACCTTGCCAACAAAGGTCCGTATAGTTAAAGCCATGGTTTTCCCAGTAGTGATGTATGGAAGTGAGAGATGGACCATAAAGAAGGCTGATTGCCGAAGAATTGATACTCTTGAATTATGGTGCTGGAGGAGACTCTTGAGAGTCCCATGGACTGCAAGAAGATCAAACGCATCCATTCTTAAGGAAATTAGCCCTGAGTGCTCACTGGAAGGACAGATCGTGAAGCTGAGGCTCCAATACTTTGGCCACCTCATGAGAAGAGAAGACTCCCTGGAAAAGACCCTGATGTTGGGAAAGATGGAGGGCACAAGGAGAAGGGAACGACAGAGGACGAGATGGTTGGACAGTGTTCTTGAAGCTACAAACATGAGTCTGACCAAACTGCGGGAGACAGTGGAAGACAGAAGTGCCTGGCGTGCTCTGGTCCATGGGGTCATGAAGAGTCGGACACGACTAAATGACTAAACAACAACAACAAACAGGGTTGCCTTCAGATGTCTTCTAAAAGTCAGGTAGTTGTTTATCTCCTTTACATCTGATGGGAGGGCGTTCCACAGGGTGGGTGCCACTACTGAGAAGGCCCTCTGCCTGGTTCCCTGTAACCTCACTTCTCACAGGGAGGGAACTGCCAGAAGGCCCTCAGAGGAGGACCTCAGTGTCCAGGCAGAATGATGGGGGTGGAGACGCTCCTTCAGGTATACTGGGCCGAGGCCATTTAGGGCTTTCAAGGTCAGCACCAACACTTTGAATTGTGCTTGGAAACGTACTGGGAGCCAATGTAGGACTCAGGACCGGTGTTATATGGTCCCAGTGGCCACTCCCAGTCACCAGTCTGGCTGCCACATTCTGGATTAGTTGTAGTTTCTGGATCACCTTCAAAGGTAGCCCCACGTAGAGCGCATTGTATTTCTATATTGCTGTAGAAAGCCCTTAACAACTTGGGGCCAGTTTACCTGAAAGATTGCCTTTCCCCATATGCACCTACTCAAACACTTAAATCTGCAGAACTGGCACTATTACGGGTGCCACATAACACCCATTCTGCAATCTTCTAGTGTAGCAGCTCCTACATTTTGGAACTCCCTGCCTATGAACAGCAGGCAGATGCCTTGCTTGTGTAACCGGTGGAACTCTCCGCCACTTGTACCCTCACTCCTTTTAACCATTAATGAGAAGGCAAAAGGAAGGAAGGAATTGAAAAAGCAGTTTATTTTGATGTTGCAATATCAAGATGACTCAGTGGGATCTCTTTGCAAAGACTGAGCTACACAGGTCAATTATAATGTTAAAAATTAAAAATATGTTATAAAAATATGACACCAGGGGCTGCTGTACAGCAATCAATGGAAATTTGAATTGAGAGCTATATACTGCAACCGTTTTTTCTTAGCGTTTTTTTAGATCCATGTAGATCCAGCCTGAGTGCCTGTTAGAAATACAAGACACATTTTATACTGTTGTACAACAATGTCCCACCAGCCAGTCCCCTCCAGTTGGTGGAAATGTATAAAATCAGCACAAACAGAGCTTAACAGTCCGCTTCTATGGCTTGGTTTCCTGATTTAATCATGTTCTAGTGACTTAAGCAATTTAGTGCTTTTCATCTAATTAGCTGAGATAAGCCAGCAGGTCTCTATGTGTGCACTTGCGTCCCAAAATAATTCCAGACAGGCTTGTGGTCACTCTTCACCTGACCCCTCCCTTAGGGCACTGTATTCTTGACACAACACAGGAATATCGCTTGATCAGCATTTGCCAGGTGCAGATCTACCTTTTAGGTGGCAGATTAAATCCTTACTATGCATTTCTATAGATAGCAAATGTTACCTATGCAAATAATAATTATCAAATTACTAGCTACTCTTCTACGTGCACACGGACCTCCTATCCAGGCCCACATGGCTTTTAATGTAAATACTAACTTAATGGAAGAGGTTTACGGACTTGAGCAGAGGATGAGCCTAGCAGATGGCTAATGGGGCCCCTTCTTTCCCAAGGCTATAGATGGCTAATATTAGAATTTAACCCAACTCAGCAGCTGTTTGCGGGATAAACAGACTTGTACCAAGAGGGTCTTCTCCCTCTGTGTGTAGTCTAGGTCCATAGGCCCAGATAAAGTCCTAAAATCCAGGTATCACTTGAACTCTTTTCGGTGTCTGCTAAAAATATTTTTGCTTATATAAGCCTACCCAGATATCTAGAATGGAGATATGTTCTAAGTTTATTGCTGGTTTTAATTTTTTGAATATTTTTAATAGCTGTTTTAATTCTTTTTACCAATAATTTTATTGTTTTATTCTTTTTGTAAACCACTTTGGGGTTTTTTCTTCACAATCAAGTGGCATATGAATTTTAAGAAATAAATAAATGAATAAAAACTCACAATGACAAAAAAATAATGTGACATCTCCTCAAAACTAAAAGAGGGACTGTCATTTCCCCAGGACAGGAAGCAGGAAACGGTGGTTGTCCCTGGTAAATAGGGGCAGGTGGTTCACCTGAGTCAGGTGGGAGCAGCAGGGCACAGCAAATGACTAGAACATTGTCTAGTCTAGTGGATGTTTAGTTTGAAATCCACCAAACACTCTAAAACCATGAGGATGCAAGGCTGTTTTCAAGTCTAAACAATCTGAAGGGCTTTTGCTGCCTCTTTCAAGGCCACACAACACACGGCATTTCTTCTGGGTGCCCACGCTGTCCTGATGTCAGCTAATATGAAATGACAGGAACTTTCCTCTGCCGTTCCCCAAATAGGCTTCTGATGGTCAATCAGGAATAGGGGGGTTTTCAAACTACTATCTGCTTGTTGGTCCCACAGGGAGCAGTGATAGCCACCAGCCGAAACAGCTTTGAAGGAGGATTAGACAAACGGACAGAGGAGGGCTACTGAAGGTGGAATCCACGATGGCTCTGCTCTGCTTCCACAGTTGGAGGCAGTAAATGCTTCTGAGTGCCAGACGCTGGAAAGCACAGGAAGGGAGAGGGCTCTTGTGCTTGAATCCTGCTTGTGGGTTTCCCACTGGAGCATCTGATTGGCTACTGTGAGAACAGGATGCTGGACTCGATGGGCCATGGGCCTCATCCTGCAGGTTCTTCTTATGTTCTCCTATCAAGGAGTGGCTGTTGCTTTCTCCAATTGCCCAGCTGATACTTCTTGCCAAACATGGGGGCACCTACAAAATCAGAGCCAAGCCAAATGTGTTAAAATACAACTTTAGACTGCCTAATGTTTAACACAGGGATTGGGAACCTCCGGCCCAGGGACAGAATTTGGCTTTCTAGGACTGGCTTCCCTGCTCCCTGTCCTTGCTTAACTCCCTCCGAGACTGTTTTTGCCTAGCTAGGAGGTGTCATTGATCTCTGACAATACCTTTCCTTGTCTGGATGGCGAATGCAGAGGAGTGTAGAACCTAGCCTACCTTTCTAAACCAGTTAGTGGTTTTCTTGCAATCAGGTGGTATACCCATTTTGTTAAAAATAACTGCTTTGTTCACTTTTGCCTCTGGCCCCATCCAAAAGGGAATGCAACCCCCTGGCTGAAAAAGGTTGCCCATCCCTGGTTTAAGATGCTGGTAGCAAGTTTTAAAGGTGGGAATCTCTCCTCAAAGGTCATATTTAAAGTTACCAAACTGAAATCCAAAGGATCCCCAGGATTTTTCAACAAGGAGAAGGATGGGGGTGACAGTTTAGAGAAAAGGTGAGTATGATGTGACACGATAGAAGAATATAACATGATGTCTGGCACTGAGAAAGTGGATAGAGAAAAGTTGTTCTTAATTGAAAGCTTTTGCAGATGATCTGGTTTTAACTCTACAGGAGCCGGAATCTAGTATGAAAAGAGCTTTGGAATTGATTAAAGAATTTGGTCATGTGGCGGGATTTAGATTAAACAAGGTAAAAACTAAAGTATTAGAGAAGAATTTAACTCCAATGGAAAAGGATAGGTTTCAGAATGAAACAGGTTTAACTGTGGTTAAGAAAGTGAAATACCTAGGGATTAATATGACTGCGAAAAATTTGAACTTATTTAAAGAGAACTATGAGAAATGTTGGTCAGAAGTTAAAAAAGACTTAGAAATTTGGTCTAATTTGAAGCTTTCCTTGTTGGGTCGAATTGCAGCTATAAAAATGAATGTATTGCCAAAAATGTTATTTTTGTTCCAATCTTTGCAAATTTTGGACAAGATGGACTGTTTCAAGAAGTGGCAGAGAGATATTTCTAGATTTGTCTGGCAGGGCAAGAAACCTAGAATAAAGTTTAAAATTTTAACTGATGTAAAAGAAAGAGGTGGATTTGCCCTGCCAGACCTTAAATTGTATTATGAATCAGCAGCATTCTGCTGGTTAAAAGACTGGCTGCTTCTTTAGAACACGGACATTTTGGATTTAGAAGGTTTCAACAATGTTTTTGGGTGGCATGCATATCTGTGGTACGACAAGGTTAAAGCTCATAAGGCATTCAAAAACCATATTGTCAGGAAATCTCTGTTTAATGTCTGGATAAGATATAAAGATTTGCTGGAAAGCAAAACCCCAAGGTGGGTGTCACCTATGGAAGCTAAGGCTCAGAAAAAGCTCAATATGGAGGCCAAATGGCCAAAATATTGGGAAATTTTGGAACAAGAAGGTGACAGATTGAAACTGCAGAGTTTTGAAAAATTAAAAGACAAAGTGCGAGATTGGCTTCATTATTACCAAATAAGAGAGGCCTATAATTTGGACAAAAAAAATGGCTTCCAGGTGGAGAAATCAAAATTGGAAACAGAACTGTTAGAACCAAAAACTAAGATTCTGTCAAAGATGTATAACTTGCTGTTGAAATGGAACACGCAGGATGAAACGGTCAAATCAGCAATGATTAAATGGGCGCAGGATTTAGGTCATAACATTATGTTTGCTGACTGGGAGCAGTTGTGGACCACCGGTATGAAGTTTACGGCATGTATTGCCTTAAAGGAGAATATTATGAAAATGATTTACAGGTGGTACATGACCCCAGTCAAGCTTGCAAAAATTTATCACCTGCCTGACAACAAGTGTTGGAAATGTAAAGAAGCTGAGGGAACATTCTTTCACCTTTGGTGGACATGCCCAAGGGTCAAGGCTTACTGGGAAATGATATATAATGAACTCAAGAAGGTATTTAAAAGTACCTTTCCTAAGAAACCAGAGGCCTTTCTTTTGGGCATAGTTGGCCAATGGGTGCCAAAGAAAGAGAGAACATTTTTTATGTATGCAACAACAGCAGCAAGAATACTTCTTGCCAAGTACTGGAAGACACAAGATTTACCCACCGTGGAGGAATGGCAGACGCAAGTGATCGACTACATGGAGATGGCTGAAATGACTGGCAGAATCCGTGACCAGGGAGAAGACTTGATCGAACAGGACTGGAAAAAGTTTAAGGACTATCTACAGAAATATTGTAAAATCTTGGAGTGTTAATATGTTGTGGGAAGTGAAGGAAACAGGGTTTGTGTGACTTGGTTAAAGGTGAATTAAAAGAAGAATGTTAAAAAGGACAAGGGGTTATGAACAGAACATTATTATGTCATAGTACACAAGATGAGATATGGATTAGGAAAATCGGGACATAATAATTAGAAGAATGTAAAATTAAGTATGGTTCAATAAGGTTTTGAATTTGCTGAATTGGATTAGAATAAGGAGGAACACAAAAAAGGGGGATGTGAGGAGGTCAAGACAGAGGGGTATGGAACTATATAAATTTAAGAAAAAGGCTTTTTCATTTTTCTTGTTTTTCTTTCTATCTTTCTTTTTTTCTGCTATATATTTTTGTTTTTTTGTCGTATTTGTTTTTTTATGTGAACTTCATGTCTGGAAAGGATACATTTTGTAATGATGAATTTTTGTGTTGTAAAATGTTAATAAATATTTATTTAAAAAAAAAAGAGAGAGAAAAGTTGTTCTTCCTAACAACTTGTGGACATCCAGTGAAGCTGAATGTTGGGAGATGCAGGAAAAAAGAAAGTCCTTCTTCACGCAGCACAGAGTTAAACTATGGATCTGCCTGGAGGCAGGAATGGCCACCAACCAAGATGGCTTTAAAAGACAATTAGACAAATCCATGGAGGAGAAGGCCATGGATAGCATGGTCACAATGACTGCTCAGAATCCGCTGTTGGAAAGGACTCTTGGGCTGGAATCCTGCTCCCTGGTTTCCCATTGGGGCATCTTGATAGCCACTGTGAGATGGGCCATCGGCCTGATCCAGCAGGCTTTTCTGATGTTGTTATGCTCTAGTGAGCAGACCATGCATGTCCCGCTTCTGTGGAGGAGTTCCTGTTGGCTTCCCCTTCCTGAGGGTTGGGACATTGGCCATGGGAACAAGCCATGGCCACCCCACGCTTCAAAAGGAGAGCACAGCACACATGTCAAAGGTCAGATCAATGTCTTAGCTAGGCCCAGCCAGGTATCTTGGCATTCTGCTGTGATTTACCTGCTTGTAACCTGTAGACCCATAGGGGACAGTGTACTGATTTCATCAATAAAACTTTCAAAGCCTTCAATGGTGGTTTGAGTTCTGCACCCAAGAAGGAGAGCCAGGAACTGGTGCATTCCAGATGTTTTGGACTGCAACTCCCAGCATTCCTGACCATTGGTCATGCTGGTTGGGGCTGGTGGGAGTTATAGTCCAGAACTCTTCTTTTTTAGCAATCACTCGTAGCTGAGTAAGATTGTCTTCCATAAACACGGTTTTAACAATTAGTCCGTAAGTGACTGTGGAGGCCAATTCTGGACCCACACGTCCTTCCACAGTAGAGACATTGGTTCCCGGGCGGGAGTTGATCACATCAGGAATGGGACAGCAGGCACAATCCCCTTCTCTCCACCCCTCCACATACACAAATCCAGTTCAACAAGTGAACAGTCATCAAGTCTGTAGCCTCTGAAGGACCCATTCGCCTTTATCAAAGTCACATAATTTGAAAAAATGTGAAGGCTCTTTTTTCATGCATCAGAGCCAGAAGGTAAATTCACAGGTCTGAGCAGCACTGGATTTTAAGACCTCTTTTCCATGAAGTTTTCCAAATGAGTTCCAAAGACAAACATAAATACCAGACCCTGAGGGCCTGATTTTGATAGGACTGAATTGAATTATCTGTTGGAGGAAGCTGACATCTGGCTAGCGCTTGGCTTAATTCAGGCTGTCAGGGCCTGCTTTAGTGTGCTGTGCCCAAGCCTTCCTGATGGTCCAAGACTGATAGTCTTGCTCTGTAAATTGAATTTTCTGGTGCATATTGAGCTCTTGACTGCATCAGGGTTTTATTTACCAGCATAACCTCCTCTTCTTTGCTCTCTGGATTGGACTGATGAAGAACACATTTCCTCCTGCTTAGAAAACGCATAACAACGGCTCAAGCCCAACCTGAGAAGGTGTTGGCTGGCTGCCCCATCTCTCTTTAGCTTTTGGGGATGCTCAGTATGTGTTCAAAGAATCATAGAATCGAAGAGTTAGAAGGGACCCAAGGGTCATCTAGTCCAACCCCTTGCAATGCAGGAATCTCAGCTAGAGAATCCCTGAAATGTTGGACACCTAGATCCCTTGACTTTAGATCTGGTCCCTTGATTTTAGATCTGGTCCTAACCAATGTTGATGACCTGGTTAGTGGGGTAGAAGTGGAAGGATCATTAGGCGCGAGTGATCATGCTCTTCTGAAGTTTACTATACAGCGGAAAGGAGCAGCCAAGCATACTAGGACTCAATTTCTTGACTTTAAGAAAGCCGACTTCATAAAACTTAGGGAAGTGCTGGGTGAGATCCCATGGACAGTAATACTAAAAGGAAAGGGAGTTCATGATGGCTGGGAGTTTGTTAAGAGGGAGATAGTAAAAGCACAACTTCAGGCAATACCAATGAGACGGAAACATGGAAGGTGCCTAAAGAAGCCAGGGTGGCTATCTAAAGAACTTTTAACTGAGTTAAGATTAAAAAAGGATGTGTGCAAAAAATGGAAAAGGGGGGAAACCACCAAAGAGGAATTCAAACAAATAGCCAGCACGTGTAGACACAAAGTCAGAAAAGCTAAAGCACAGAATGATCTCAGGCTTGCTAGAGAGGTTAAAAGCAACAAAAAAGGCTTTTATGGGTATGTTCGTAGCAAAAGGAAGAACAAAGAAACAGTGGGGTCACTCAGAGGAGAAGATGGTGAAATGCAGACAGGGGACACAGAAAGGGCTGAACTCCTCAATGCCTTCTTTGCCTCAGTCTTCTCTGATAAAGAAAACAATGCCCGACCTGAAGAATTTGGAGCAAATGATTCAGCAGAGGAAACACAGCCCAGAATAACTAAGGAGATAGTACAAGAATACTTGGCTAGTCTAGATGTATTCAAGTCTCCAGGGCCAGATGAACTGCATCCAAGAGTATTAAAAGAACTGGCAGATGTGATCTCAGAACCACTGGCAGTCATCTTTGAGAATTCCTGGAGAACAGGCGAAGTCCCGGCAGACTGGAGGAGGGCAAATGTTGTCCCTATTTTCAAAAAGGGGAAAAGAGAGGACCCAAATAATTACCGCCCAGTCAGTCTGACATCAATACCAGGGAAGATTCTGGAGCAGATCATTAAGCAAACAGTCTGTGAGCACCTAGAAAGGAATGCTGTGATCACCAATAGTCAGCATGGATTTCTTAAAAATAAGTCATGTCAGACTAACCTGATTTTGTTTTTTGACAGAATTACAAGCCTGGTAAATGAAGGGAACGCAGTGGATGTAGCCTACCTTGATTTCAGCAAGGCATTTGACAAGGTGCCTCATGATATTCTTGTAAAGAAGCTGGTAAAATGCGATCTTGACTATGCTACCACTCAGTGGATTTGTAACTGGCTGACTGACCGAACCCAAAGGGTGCTCATCAATGGTTCCTCTTCATCCTGGAGAAGAGTGACTAGTGGGGTGCCACAGGGTTCTGTCTTGGGCCCGGTCTTATTCAACATCTTTATCAACGACTTGGATGATGGACTCAAGGGCATCCTGATCAAATTTGCAGGTGACACCAAACTGGGAGGGGTGGCTAACACCCCAGAGGACAGGATCACACTTCAAAACGACCTTGGCAGATTAGAGAACTGGGCCAAAACAAACAAGATGAATTTTAACAGGGAGAAATGTAAAGTATTGCACTTGGGCAAAAAAAATGAGAGGCACAAATACAAGATGGGTGACACCTGGCTTGAGAGCAGTACATGTGAAAAGGATCTAGGAGTCTTGGTTGACCACAAACTTGACATGAGCCAACAGTGTGACGCGGCAGCTAAAAAAGCCAATGCAATTCTGGGCTGCATCAATAGGAGTATAGCATCTAGATCAAGGGAAGTAATAGTGCCACTGTATTCTGCTCTGGTCAGACCTCACCTGGAGTACTGTGTCCAGTTCTGGGCACCACAGTTCAAGAAGGACACTGACAAAGAAGAAGAAGAAGAAGAGTTTGGATTTGATATCCCGCCTTTCACTCCCTTTAAGGAGTCTCAAAGCGGCTAACATTCTCCTTTCCCTTCCTCCCCCACAACAAACACTCTGTGAGGTGAGTGGGGCTGAGAGACTTCACAGAAGTGTGACTGGCCCAAGGTCACCCAGCAGCTGCATGTGGAGGAGCGGAGACGCGAACCCGGTTACCCAGATTACGTGACTACCGCTCTTAACCACTACACCACACTGGCTCTCCCAAACTGGAACGTGTCCAGAGGAGGGCAACCAAAACGGTCAAAGGCCTGGAAACGATGCCTTATGAGGAACGGCTAAGGGAGCTGGGCATGTTTAGCCTGGAGAAGAGGAGGTTAAGGGGTGATATGATAGCCATGTTCAAATATATAAAAGGATGTCACATAGAGGAGGGAGAAAGGTTGTTTTCTGCTGCTCCAGAGAAGCGGACACGGAGCAATGGATCCAAACTGCAGGAAAGAAGATTCCACCTAAACATTAGGAAGAACTTCCTGACAGTAAGAGCTGTTTGACAGTGGACTTTGCTGCCAAGGAGTGTGGTGGAGTCTCCTTCTTTGGAGGTCTTTAAGCAGAGGCTTGACAACCATATGTCAGGAGTGCTCTGATGGTGTTTCCTGCTTGGCAGGGGGTTGGACTCGATGGCCCTTGTGGTCTCTTCCAACTCTATGATTCTATGATTCTATGACACTGGCTTTCTGTGGCTTCAGTCTCTCCTGATACGTTTTACATTGGTTATGTTGTCTGCTGAACCTGAACTGCTAATACAGGTTCCACAAAGGTGTTGGTAGCAAAACAGCATCATTGAACAGTGTATATAGAGCAGAGGTAGCCAACCTGGTTTGGACTACACCAGCTCCACACAATATGTTTCCTGTTACTCTCCCCATCAAGGAATCATAGTGTTACATCCAATGCTGGTTGGAATGCTAGTCCTACTCAGAGGAGACCCATTGAAATAAATGAACACCTCATGCATTCTAAATAATTCAAGCAGAAGTTCTGAGGATTTGGTGTCAACAGCTGAGCATGTTAGGAAATCCTTGGTTTTCATTAATCCCATGTGATTAACCAGCTGCTCATCTAGGAGACCAGAGGGAGGAGAGGGAGGATGTCATTTTTCATTTGCAGAATAAAAACAAAAGGCAGGTTTGTTACATTTTAAGGGTTTATTTCAAGCCTGCCTGGATTTCTGGGTTGCTTAAATTCCTTTTGACGCCTGAGCCCTCTGCAGCCATCGACTGCGGGCCAGGGAGGTTAAAAGCAGCTTCTAGCGCAGAGCCTGCTGGCTCCAGGGGTCACTGCACAACAAGGCTTGTACTTAGCAGCTTCTGTGGAGCAGAAATTCTTTCTGATACTGTTCCCTCCCCTGCCTAAAAACAGGTTTCGGCCCTTTAAGTTATTTCAAGTTGAACTAAAATAGGCAGCTCCTCTTGATTGTGGCTTGTTTCTTGATCAAAACGTACACAATTACTGGAAGCATCAGGGGCTCTGACCACACGGAGGATTACGTTTCCCACATTTCAGAAGTGCTGCCTCTCTCCTGGCAGAAATGCTTCCAGAAACACTGGAAACTACGGAAGGGGAAAGTCCTGGGCAGGGGTTGGCAGCCTAAGGCCCATGGGCCACAAGGGGCCCGCAGGGGATGTTTAACCGGCCGCCCCCCACGAGCCCCCCCCCAACCGAGCCGCCCGCTTGGCGAGTCCCTGCACACTGCGCTAAATCAGCCCAGGGACTCACTTCCACGGTGCTGAATATTGCATCTGTGCAGATGCAGATGACAGAAATGGCGGGCGTGGGATCGTCCCTGGAGTGAACTGGCCCAGGCGTGGTAAAGCTTGCCGCCCCCTGGTTCTGGGGGATCTGGTCACTGTGAAAACGGGCCCACATGGGCCAATGCCCTGATCCAGGTGGTCTTCTTAGGTTTTTATTGAAAAAAGCAGAAAAAGAGACACAATTCCTAAACACAATTCTCCACATTTTCATGTCAGTTTTTAAATGCATTTTGGCACACCTGGAGAACTGTATCACATTTTGAAAGATGGCTGCATTTCATTTCTGTCATTGTTTCGAAAGGTATTAATTGTGTAGGTTAAACACAAGCTGGGTTGAATTCATTCCTGTTTTAAAGCCTTGTCCCCACTCGCCATGCCATCACCAGCACGAAGGGCTTCTTTGCTTCTACGGCTCACGCAGGGCTGCAGCTCCAAAATAGTACAGCTCTGCAGCCCAGATGCAGACAACGGAAAGCCTGCAATGATTTCCCCCAAAATGCACTTTCCAGGCTTGCTGCACTGATGAGGAAGGACAGCCTTCATTTATTATGTGCCAGGCTGCTGGGGCTGCCCTTGAGCAGAGAGAGAGAGAGAGAGAGAGAGAGAGAGAGAGAGAGAGAGAGAGAGAGAGTTTGGGTAGCTGCAAGCAGGAAAATGCAAAAGAGACCTTACAACTAATGGTAGCCCGTAGCCCAGGTAGAAGCTGGGCTGAGGGGACTTGTAAAGATAAATAAATAGCAGCAAAGCTGTCTATGCACATTTCTGCATTATTTATTTATCTGGACAATTTATTGTTAAGCTAAATACACCACATAAAAATCAGCGACAAAATGACAGTGAAAATGCATAGTAAATGACTAAACAAAATATCTTCATGCAAAAATTATACAAAAAAATGATTGTATAGATATTGGATGATGTTTATTTGGTGGTCTAATTATAGTTTAAATTCATACATCATCGTTGTTGTTGTTGTTACTATTATTAATTTAATAATAATTTATTGCCTGCCCTTCACAAGCACCTCCCAGGGTGGATTACAACAATTTAAAATTCAGAATTAAACAGATCAGAGTCCCAGGATTAGGGATTCAACATCCATCATAAAGTTGTTGATCTTCATGGGTTTTTTTAAGTAACTCATTTATCTTTTAACTCATTTATTTTTTTTAAGTAACTCATTTATTCTGTTTATCCTTAGTTTTCATTATCAAAGGTGCCAATGTTTCTCTTGGCTGTTACTGAGAGTCGGCAAGAAGTTCCAAGCAGCCTGCACAAATGTAGTACACAGCTGGATTTGTGATCCTTCTTGGACTGTCATGGCTGCTTTGTCATTTGATGGCTGTGACGGTTCCTGAGACCTAGCAGGGTCCAGATTAACAGATGGGGGGGGGGGGATACCCAGCATGGTATTTGCACATGTGAGGAGGCTTGCTGCTGATCACAGGCTGAACATAAGTCAGCAGCATGATCTGTAATGGAGCTGCAAAAAATCCTGACGTGATTCTGGGATGCATTGCAGGAACAATAGTTTCTACGTCACAGGAAAATGAGAGTTCCACTTTATTTTGCACTAGTCCGCTCTCTTCTGGAGAACTATGTCCTGTTGAGAGTGTCACAGTTCTAAAAACCACATGGGCAAATTGGAATGAATTTTGAGGAGGACAACAAAGATGGTCAGCACTATGGAAAACAAAATCTATGAGAAAATGTTGTAGATGCCAGGTAGGTTCAGCCGGGAGAAGAAACAACCGCAGAGGAACAAGCTTAGCTAGGTCCACAGCTTCCCTTTTCTCTCTCTCCACCTTCCTAAATCGGTAATTGGTTCTGAAATACAAAACTGAGTTCTTCCTCTTAGTCTTCCTCTTAGTTAGCCACAACCCTGTGCTTAAATGGCATTTTGGCCTTCCATATTCCTGGCAATGGCGCTTTACCTCTTACCTCTGGGCTTTGATACTTGGCCCTCTGCCTCCTGCCCAGCACTTAGCCTGGCACAAATTCTGACACTTCACACGTTGTCAGCTCTTATTACTGGCACTGCACAGAGTTAAACTGGCTCCAGCAACTTGTCAGCAAGTGTCCACAAATGCGTGTCCACAAATGGACAGATGCTGTTATGCTCACCCCAGTTCTTAGAGTATTGGGAATTCCAGAAGCACAGCACCCTCCAAGGTTGTTTCATTTGGAAGGAGGAAACTGGAGACGTCCAGTGATTCCAGATGGCCTGCTTGAGTGGGGAGTGCCCTGTGCCACCCAGGGATTTTTTGAAACAAACAAAAAGAAAAGTGATTTTTGAATGGATAGTGTAATTTGTGAGTTCAGACATGTCACACCATGGGTGAAATCATGCCAAAGTCATATTCAGTCTACATCTTGTTTCAAAATGGTGCCCAGAGTCCAAATGGTGACGAAGTCTACTGCCTTCACCTTGTGAACCCTCGTGTCAAATTTGATAACAGTATCTCAAGCAGATGAACTTAAGCTATAAAATGGGCGAAGTCATGTTTTGGTCCACTATCTTGATGTAGTGTCCAAACAGTAATAAAGCTTTGGAAGTTTCTGCCAAGTTTTGGGACAATATCTCAAGAGGCGGATGAACCTATTGCCAAAAAATGGGTGAAGTCATGCTAAATTCACATTTTGGTCTGCCATTGTGAATCAAAATGGTGTCTGCATCCAAATGCCAATGACGACCACTGCTCCCACCTCAGGAATGCTTGGGCCAAGTTTGGCAATGATATCTTGAGAGGTACCTGAATGCATAGCAAACAAATGGAGAAACGGACAAACCACTTTCCAAAATACAGTATATTGTAGATTCATCCTGATTAGTTTGCAGGGAGACTAGATGAGTTTTCACCAAAGCTTAGCAAGGTTAAGCATGAAAATGTAAGATGAGGGATACCTGGCTTACTAGCAGTACACATGAAAAGGATCTTGGGGTCTTGGTGGACCACAGGCTTAACATGAATCAACAGTGTGATGCAGGAGCAAAGAAGTGAAGGCTATTCTAGACTACAGTAACAGAAGTATAGTGTCCAGATCAAGGGAGGTCATAGCCCCACTATTTTGCCTTGATCAGACCACACCTGGAATTCTGTGTCCACTTCTGGGCAGCACAATTTATGAAGGATGTTGACAAGCTGGAAGATGTGTAGAGGAGAGAGACCAAGGTGATCAAAGGGTCTGGAAACCAAGGCTTATGAGGAACGGTTGATGGAGCTGGGTATGTTTAACCTGAAAAGAGAAGACTGAGAGGAAATATGAGAGCCATTGTCAAGTATCTCAAGGGCTGTCACATGGAAGATGGAGCATGCTTGCTTTCCGCTGCTCTGGGGGTTAGGACTTGAATCAATGGCTTAAAGTTACAAGAAAGGAGATTATGACTAAACATCAGGGAAAAATTTTTAACAGTAAGAGCTATTCAACAGTGGAATGGTCTCCCTCAGGAAGTTGCGGACTCTCCTTCCTTGGAGGTTCTTAGGCAGAGGTTGGATGCTTTATCAGATATTCCTGCATTGCAGGGGGTTGGACTAAATGACCCTTGGGGTCCCTTCCAACTCCACGATTCTATGATTCTAAGTGCTTGATTAGTTAATTGCTGCTCACCAAAGGCCCAGGCAAATGAAAGTGCTTTAATTTACTGTCTGAAAGATGGGAGCCACCCGCTGTCTTTGGGGAAGCCATTTCACAGTGTCAACACAAAGAAGGCTCCGCTTGTACTTGCTAGTGGCAGCCATGGAGCCTACATTGGTTTATCAGCCCAATAAGTGACTGCATCACAGACGCTTCCCAGGAGCAGGTGTAACTTTTGTATCATGTGAGAGAAATGAACGGGGCATCAGAAAGCCCAAATCTTTAGTGAGGAAGTTGCTATTAGCAATTTGTTCCAGCTAAGTTTACAGTCACGATTTAAAATGGTTGGGATAATTCAGCAGGTTGATCAGCTGCTGGGAGCCTATCAACTGGCTAGCATGGCAATGGACCAGGCAGGCATGTTGCAAAGCCTAGAATGTCAGGTTTCCCACACCTGACAGAGGGACACAAATAGAAGCAATGTTTTCTCCTCTTCCCCCAACAAATGGGATCAAAACCCCCCATTTATAAAAACACTGGCATCTGGGCTTGCTCTTATGGTGTGGAAAAGAGGCTGAGACCACAAAGCTCCCTTTCTCCTTAGCAGAACCAGACCCTGATTCTACCAGGATTCAAGACTAGAGATTTGGCGTACCTTTTCCCTTGCTGAAAAGGAGACAATTTTCTCAGATTTTAAGGGAGCTTGGGTTTCTTCCTCCCAGGGCATTGTGTTCTACCACAAAGTGTGGGCTGGGGCAGCCAAGAGAAAGAAATAACTAGATAAGGAGGAAATGCAGCAAAGGAAATTTGACAGCTGTTATCTCGCCATTATTGGCCATCGGCTTCTGCAGGTACTCACCCTGGCCTAACTGCAAAGTGGATCACGTCTCTGCTTCCTAATGGGAGCATCTGATTAAGCAGCCTAATAGCATTTAGGAAGTAATTATGGGTGGGGAGAACTGCAGGGAGAAGGGATGCATTTTAAAAATGATGTCTTTCATAATATTAGAACCAATAGCTTCCTGTAGAGCCTCCTGTGCTTTTAACTTGGCTGCATGACAGCAGCGTGAAATTTGACAAGTGTAGCTTTTCTCTTTTTTTCTAATTTATATTTAATTCTTCAGTTTTAGCCAAAATAGATATAAAAAACCAACAAAAGAAAAAGAAAGAGAGAGAACAATATTAACCACAGCAAGTTGGCGTACAGAGCCATCACAAGAAAAATATGGTTCATTGGCTGTACAGCAGTCAGAAGAAAATGCCATTCCACCCTGTTCCATGAGATGATGGCGGGTGGAAGCCGGGCTCAATAGTTTGTGCGTATACAGTAAAAGGACACCACGTTCATAAAGGTTTGTGGTGTATTTTCCAGTGGGTGTTCGCGTTGCAAGGCTGTTGGTTTGTCCATAAGGATAGAGTTTCATATCTGTGACAGCCAAGCCTCAAAGAGAGTTACATTAAGACAAAACACAGTGCTTTAAGAACACACTCACAACTGTACTTTAAATCTAGTCCCTGTCCCCATCAAATCAGAAGCACAGTTGGTGGTGACCCAAGAGGGAGGCTCTTCTGTGTCTTCTCTTATATTGTGGAATTTTCCCTCCAAGAGGTTAGATTGGCTCCTGCTTTTTTATCCTATATCTGGCAGGCTGAGACCTTTCTATTCTGGCAGGATTATGGAAAAGAAGGCAGTGCTGACCAGCAGGTTGCCATCAGGGCATTAATGGGATATTAAGGGCTGGTTCTAATTTTTCTTTTGGTATATTTCAACTATTGTTTTTAATTGCTTTGTACTTTACAATTATGTTTTTAAATATTGGAAGCCGCCTTGAATCCCAGCTTGGGAGAAGGCTGGAATACAAACACACATAGCTGTCAACTTACAGCCTTGAAAATAAGGGACCAGCAGCCAAAATAAGAGACCTGCAGCCTCACCTGTTCCAGGCACTCCAGTCTTCCTGTCCTCCTGCAGTCTGGTCAAACTCATGCTGGTAGCTGCGAGAACACTGTCCAACCAACTTTGTAACCAGAGGTTCAACTGAATAGAATCTGAATCACATGCACCACAAGGCCTATGCAGCCTCAACTTAAGATGGCTCCCCGGCCTGGCTTTGCACTGCAAAGTTTGCAGCAGCACGTGCAACAAAATGGTGTCCAGCATTCAAAAAACCCCTCAGCTTGCATTAACGAGCCACACACACACAGCCTCCCCCCCTCGCCACGAGATCGCCAGTCACCCACCATTTTAGTCAACCAGCTCCTTTCTTTCCCCCCATAAGTCAATCAAAGGAGCCTCCAAAACAATTTCAAAAGCCCCCCCCCCATGAGATCTCCTTTCCTTTTCCCCCACCATGTGCCCTCGTTCCAGACAGACCTTTTCGCCGGCAAGGGTGAGTGGACCGTTGATGACGTATCCATCTGATTCCGATCCGAGCACTCAGCACAGGTATGTTCAACTTCTGAGCCCCTCTGAGCCAAAGGCAGAAAGCCCAGCCAGCAGCCAAACAAAGCCTCAAGGAAAACCACCGTCACCTCTCCACTGGGAAGCGCTGAGCAAAGGCGAGTCCCCAGGCAACGCGGCCGATTTGATCAGTACAAGGCATGCAAGCTCCCAGTCGTTCTTAGACTTCGTATTGGGTGAGCAACACAGCCAAGCAACACAGTTGGAGCCTCCCTCCTCCCTGGCTGGCAGGGAGAGAGGGAGAGGAGCTGCTTCCTTTGAAATTTAAGGGACATCATTTAAGGGACATCCATCAATAAGGGACAGCAGCGGGACATGGCACTGGAATAAGGGACTGTCCCTCCAAATAAGGGACGCTTGACAGCTATGTAAATACATTTATTAACAGCAACAACTACCTTTCTAAACACAAGCTGCTAGAGAGCCACGTGGATCACCAAAGGGAGGGGGTGTCGGGGGGGGACCCTCATTCCCTCATGCTTTTCACAGAGGGCTCTTCCAGCATTCATCCTGATTTGTTTGCAGGGAGATTAGATGATGCATTCATTTTGATTGGTTTGTGGAAGGGTCAGATGACTTTACTTTCCCCTTCCCTTATCTCAAAAAGGCCTGATTTTTGTGGGGGGGGGGGGGGAGAGACAAACTAGGTTTGTCATGCAAGACTTCCCCAATCAATAACAATTGTGTGACCTGAAATGCCCTTGTATGTGGCAGCATCGATGTAGCCGGGGGGCTGGGGGGCAGCTGCTTCCCATCAAGTAAATCAATAAAAATAGTTAACTAACAGAGGCTCCGCCCCCCACAACATAAATTCTGGCTAGGCCCATGTGTGGCAGGCTGGAAGCAGCCAGGGACAGAGATGCAAGGCAGGCAGGGGAACCAAACGGCAAAGATGGAATAAAAACCTGACAAAATCAGATGAATGGAGAGGGAGCTTTTCTTTGGAGGCCTTTGGGACAACTGAATCTCTAACAGCCTGTCTTTCAGCTATGCTGAGAGAGGAGAGCCATCTGTATTTAAAAATGGATAATTCCTCACTAGCTTTAGGACATTAGGAAGCTTTGCTTGCTCAGCCCACTCCAGAGAACTGAGCCCACCACCAAATTTCAGCTCAGTGTTATTATGCACCCAAAAGCCAGAAGGATATCGATGTCTCCCTCTGTTATACATGAGTCAGGGGGCTTCCCAGGCATTTTCATCCCATCTGCCCATGTTTTATGGTGTTATATTGTTTGTTACTATTATTATTAAAGTATTCCATACTCCATACTGTCGTATGTTGGGATGATGTCCCGAGTCTCTTCCAATTCTTGGGGTTTTAGACCCATGAGAGTTAGAGTCTCATAAAGGATTCTATTGCGGAGCTTGTCAGACAAGTTTATTCATAAGACAGTGACCTGAGTTGGCCACTTAGGTGTCCTCCTCAGGACCCAAAGAAGGAGCCCCGCTGCAAGAGCTGCAACTATGGGATGAGGCCTCCAGGCCAAGGGGTGGGCTTTCCTCCACCCCCTTCTCCTAGCTGCAAGGCAGGAGGACAAAAGCCAGAGCTGTGAGAGAGAGAGAGCTGAAAAGCAGAATGGAAAGCTGGAGGCACAGAGACCTGCTTGCTCTGTGCTGGATCCAAACTTGTGATGAATGAAGGAGGAAGATCTGTTGGGGCGTTAATGCTGTGAGCGCCTGCATCTTATGTTCGGGCTGTGCATATGTGTTTAAGTAAAACTATCTATCCTAAAGGCACCACAGTCTCTGCTGAGCATCATTCCAAGAAAAGTGAACTCTGGGAAAGCCTAGAACCACTGGCGTTTCTCACCACTTGGATAGAGAGAGAGAGAGCGATCCAGCCCAGACTTGTGAGAAAATACATCCCTCCAAAATGATGGAGACAAAGGCCTGCAATCTTGGTGACTTTCAGTTGCATAGCAAATGAAGAGGTGCCACATATTAACATATTAAGTGTCAGAGGAAACTTGTCTTCCAAAGCTAGTTGCCATAATCTATTGTACCAGTGTCGCCAGAATAAACACTGTTGCCCCTTTCCAATTTTTAGTGATTTTAATATGTGCAGCTGCAAGGCATTTGGTGCCCAGAGCTTTTCTGTATCTAGTCATTCCAGCCTCCTCTTTAAATAGACAAGAGGGCCAGGGCTGGATCTGGATTGATAGGTTTTTTTATGAGCAGATCTGGATTCTTCTGCAGAAAAAGTGAAAGAACAAAAGTTTGTGTTTCCAGGAAACAACAGCTAGTGTGGATGCTACCCCAGAAAGAAATAATAGAATTGTAGTTGGAGGGGATTCCCAAGGGTCATCTAGTCCAACCCCTTGCAAAGCCAGGAAGGTTTTTAGGTGGTGGAGGAGGAGAGACACTAGATTTTATGTTTAGTTTGATGAATCCAGCAAGGCAGAATGCACCCAGAACAAAACACTCAAACAGGGGAGAGATAAATCAATAAAAAGCACAGCAGCAGGTGCTTAGGACTAGAAAAATCTGAGAAAGCAGCGGGTGACTTTCTCTAGGGTTCAGCAGTTTCTGAGCGGCTCCATCCTTCTCGGTACAGACAATAAATGCAAACCTATCAACCATTCAGATCATACTTCAGGGCAGGAGCTGGGAACACACATTAGGAAAATCTCCCCCTCCCCCTCCTCAGGAGAATCTTGCTGCATGATAAAGCTAAAATATATAATAATTTCTCAAATCATGATACACTGGGCGAGAGATTTTGGGTATAATATACAACTTACAGCATGCACAAAGTTACGGAATTGGGATTTAAAATTCACAGCATGTTACACGTTGAAAGAAAACTATATGAAAATGATGTAATGTTGGTATTTAACTCCAAGCAAATTAGCAGAAATGTATAAAACAGGGTCAATTGTATGTTGGAAATGTAAGGAAAAAGAAGGAACCTTTTATCATATGTGGTGGAAATGTAAGGTAGTAAAAGAATTTTGGGAAATGATATATAATGAGTTGGAAAAAAAATGTTTAAAATAACCTTTTCTTTAAAAAAAACACGAAGCCTTCCTTTTAGGAATTCTAGGTGCTGAAGGACAGATCGTGAAGCTGAGGCTCCAATACTTCGGCCACCTCATGAGAAGAGAAGACTCCCTGGAAAAGACCCTGATGTTGGGGAAGATGGAGGGCACAAGGAGAAGGGGATGACAGAGGAAGAGATGGTTGGATAGTGTTCTCAAAGCTACAAACATGAGTTTGACCAAACTGCAGGAGGCAGTGGAAGACAGGAGTGCCTGGCGTGCTCTGGTCCATGGGGTCACGAAGAGTCGGCCATGACTAAACGACTAAACAACAACAACAACAGATGCCGAAATCCCAAGGGAGCAGAAAAGACTATTTCTGCATGCGACCACGGCTGCGCGGATGTCACTGGCTCAGAGATGGAAAGAAGATAAAGTCCCGACCAGAGAAGAACGGCAGATCAAGTTGATGGATTATGCTAAAATGGCTAAAATGACTGGAAGAATCAGAAATCAGGAAGACCAAAATTTTAATAAGGAATGGGGAAAATTTATAACTTAAAAACCATTGTAAACAGTTAAAATTGTTAGTAGGATTGGAATAACATTTGTAGTTTAATGGTGAATTTTGGATACAATGGAGATGTAAAGGATTTGGATTATTATAAAAGATGCAGGAGGAAATTATTAACAATAGGACCCACAAAGGGGAAGAGGGAAGTCTAGGAGATTCTCTGGAATCTTGTTTCTATATTGTATGTTGGATATATGACTGTAAAATGTTAATCTGAATATATATGTATATGAATGAATTTCTCAAATCATGTAATTAGACAAAATGTATATAGAGTATGCAAGAAATACAAAAGCCTACTGGAAAGGAAAACACCCCTATGGCTATCACCAATATAAACTAAAGCTGAATATGGAACCAAAATTGGCAACATATAGAGACTTTTTTTTTCTTCAGACCAAGAGGTGAAGTTGAAGAAGCTAGAAGACCCCAGAGGTCTGGTGATGGACTGGTTTCAATATCATCAATTGAATGAAGTGTTTAAATTAGATCAGCAACATGGATTTACAGATCAAAGTTCCTAACTTGAAAGGGAACTAGTAGAAAACAAAGAAAAAATAATTTCTAGGATATATATGTTACTGTTAGAACGGGAAATAAAAGATGAAATGGTTAAATCTGCCATGATACATTGGGTCAGAGATGTAGGGCATGATACAGAATTGGACATGTGGGGGAAACTATGGAAAACTGGTTTGAAATTTACAGCATGTTACGCTTTGAAAGAAAATTACATGAAAATGATATGCTGATGGTACCTGACACCAAGTAAGTTAGAAAACATATGTAAATCAAAATTAGGAATATGTTGGAAATGTAAAGAAATAGAAGGTACATTTTATCATATGTGGTGGACATACAAAGGTTTTGTGGAGATGATAAATAATGAGTTGGGGGGGAAATGTTCATAAAAGCACTCCTCAAAAGACCAGCAGCATTCCTTTTAGGAATGGTTGTGTCAGATGTACCAAAGAATCAATGGATTTGATTTCTATATTCAGGTACTGCAGCCCGAATTTTATATGCCCCCAAATGGTGGAAAGGTACAGGACCCACGAAGGAGGAGTGGCAGATGAAACTGGTGGAATACACAGAATTAGCAAGTTTAACCAGTAGAATCAGGGAGCAAGATGAAATAACCTTTAAGAAAGATTGGAAAATGTTTGTAGACTATATAAAGAATTGTTGCAAATTATTGTAACTGTATGAATAAATTGGAAAACTATAAATAAAAAATAAAAAAGAGAGAGAATCTTGCTGTGTTCCTGGAGCTCTCCAAACTAGAAACTGCCACCTGCTCGTTGTTTGGGTGCCTGGCACATTTGGTGCACCACAATCTTGATTGTGTCGACTTTACCACAAGAGCCGCAGCACTTGAGCCAGAAGCAGCAAAGAAACCGCTTAGATCCAGAAAAGGGAGAGAGAAGGGGCAGGGGGAGCGACAGAAAGGGTGGATTGACAAGAACAAGCTGTTGCCTTTAGATGGAGTCCAGATAATGATGACTGGCTTCATATGGATGAAGAAAAGGTACTTACATCTACAGCCAGGAAGGAAGGGCCCCCTTTGGCAGGGTTTAGCAAGCTCTTCTTATTTTCTTGTCTGTGTTTGTTACTGAAACACAAAAGCCCCACCCGTGACGTGCTTCAATTTTAACTCGATCATGCCTCCTCATGTAGTCTTCTGAAAACAGTAGCTGAGGTAGGGTTGCCATATTTTGAAGAGCAAATAAGAGGACACATTTGTTGACATGTACTTTTAACTATGGGTCGCTATGACGGCTCTCATTTTACATACCCAGTGAAAAAGAGGACATATGGCAACCCTGAGCAACCCTTCTCCCTCTTAATTCCAGCGCGGAAAAGGGCATTTGGGTCCTCCAGCCTGGACTTGGTCTAGGCAGCCAAGTGATGGAGGGAGGGGGCCCCATGGAAGGTGTCTCACCCAAAGGACCACCCAATCCTCGACCTGGAACTGGTTTGGAGAGGGACCCCACATATCCATCCCCGGCAAGAAAAGAAAATTATCGGAAAAGTTCTCAGAAAATTGTGAGAAATTCTCCAGCTGGACCAGCAGGTGGCAGCCCGAAGTCTCTGGTCAGCCAGCCCTGGGAAGATTCTCTAGGGAATCTGAAAAGCGCTCTTCTTTGGAAATAATCAAGGGAGCAGGCCTTATGTAATTTGTTAATGCAGAAAGATGCATTGCACTGTTAAGGGCCTCCAAATTCCAGTCGCTCATGTGCAAGAATGCTGGATCATGGAACAAGTGAGATCATATCTGTACTTACAGAAATGGATGCTTAAAATGCTGAAAATGAACGTTGGAATCACACAAGGCTGTGAGGTAGAAGGAATCAATGCTGACTCAGCTTTGCTGCCTGGTCTTTTACCAGCCAGCTCTGCAGAGCCTTTAATATCACAATAGAAATGGAAAGGAGCTGGAGTTACTTAATTAGATTGCATTAATTAGATTCTAGTTTCTGGAAAAGCTAACCTGGAGTCAAAGCAATAAATGAAGTGTGTGTGTGTGTGTGTGTGTGTGTGTAGACGGACCAGAGGGACCTTCAACAAAATGTTGCAGCGTGGAATGGTCACAATCCTCCTCCAGGAAACTCTATTCCATTCCTTCTTCCTCCGTCAACATTCGGTGGCCACTAAGCCTGTTCAGTGCACATTTGGCTGCATTTGGCAGGTTTCCCCCTCCCATTTGAGGGTTTCCTCTCCTAAAGAGTTCTTGTAGTTCTGCAAATCCCAAGACTTTCCCAGGACTGCTGTTGCCGCTCTTCTTTGAGTTTGACTGAATGAAAGCAACAGAGCTGACCGCATGAAGATTAGAATGATTAGTATTTATGATGGAGAGATAGATAATCAGTAATATGATAACCAAATGCTAAGACGCTTCTGAACCCATTGCAGAGAGCAGCAGCAACGAGAGCTGAAATGTAACAGAGAGCGCATTACTGCATTTGCAAAGCGGGCATTATCTTAATCATTTGCCCAAGGGGGGCAGATGTGGGGAACATCGTCCTACAGGCCTTCACTCGGCACCCACAAAGCCCTTAAACCTCCCCACTCATTGCCTCCTAGCTCATAAGGTTGTGAGGGCGGCTACCTTCTGCCTCCTTGGAAACGGAAGTTGGAAGAGTGGCCTCTTTTCCACTTCCTCTTTCAGCTCCATGTGCTTTTCAAGGCTCAGGTTCATTCTGTTGGATCTAACATGTACTCAGATTCCTTGGGAAAGGGAAATGTGTATGCATGTATTCTCTCCTTTTCCAGGCCGGGGGCTGATCCAGGGAGGGAAAGAGAAGTCACCGGAAGGGATGGCACCCAACATCTTTACTCAAATATCCTAATGTGCCCACAAGCCTAAGAAGGTTGGCAACCCATGCACTATATAATGGAGGTACCGTAGCAGTGGGCCAAAGGCAGGGAGGCCAACAGTAGGTGGCGCCAGAGCCAGTGACTGGTTGTGCTGGAGCCAAAGACAGGCAGAGCTGACCATTCTAGGTTTGTCCCCATCCTCTTCCATGCTGAGTTCTATTGGGGCAGCGCTAAGACTAAGGAGAAGGAGGCTGAGAGGCAGGGCTGCCCCCTGAATTGGTGGTAGGTAAGAAGGCAGGCGGGGGGGGGGCTGGTGAAAGCAGACAAAACTTGTGGGGGGCAGGGAGCAGTGCCCCATTTGGCTTAATAGACAACCAGGTGTACAGAGGGCCAATCTGACAAATCTACCCAGGAGACAACTTGCAATCCCCCAAAAGTTGTGAATCCTTCCCAGCACTTCTGGGACCCAAAGGTGGTAAGTTAAGAGTTGGCAGTCTTTGCTTGAAGTGCTGGTGCCTTCCCATTCTGCCCCCATCTCTGTGCCCCACTGCACTTTTTCAGCACAGCCCCAAATTGCAGATCAAATGTCCACTTTGCTCCTGAATAAGTCATGTCTGAATCTCAAAACTGACATGATTTCTGCTTCCTTTCATCCATCGACTTCTGGCAAGCACTTATCCAGAGTGTCTTGCGGTGTTCTGTATTGTGATGGGCAGCCCCGAGTCCACCTTTTAAAATGCTCTATGTGCTAATGCAGAGGTGTGTTCAATGTGATTTGCTTCCAGGTCACTTCCCTACATCTTCCAAAGTGGCTTATCTGGGAGAGTCTAAAGTTAAGGCAATCACATTGTGTAGAACAGTGGCTCCCTCCTGGTGATCCAGACTCCAGGGGGTCCACATAACCCCCCCAGGGGGTCTGTGGCACCTTCACAGAACAAAAGCTACCACAGAGACATCACAGTTCTCAAAAGCAGGGAGTCCTTGGCTTGGCTTTGGAAAAACAGGGGGGCTGCATTACTTAGCTAATTGGGAACCACTGTGTAGAACATTCAATTGCAGCTTGTCATTATTATTAATAATAATAATAATAATAATAATAATGATGATGATGATTTATTACTTATACCCTGCCCATCTGGCCAGGCCTCTCCAGCCACTCTGGGCGGCTTCCAACAGGATATTAAAAACACAATAAAAGATCACTTACCAGCCTCCCCATTTGACTTGTGTTAATCTATATTATTTGTCCATTCAAATTCATTAACTCGGGTTTGCACATCAGAAGGAGAGGCTAGCACTCAATAGCACCTGGTTTATGGAATGTCAGGTGACTTTTTACCTTTCTCTTTGCGAAGAGCAACTCCTTTCCTGCATCCCAACAAGTCAGAGGGGCTGCGAAGGACAATGTGGCCGGGTGGCTATGAGCATTGAAATAACCTGCATAATAATTCCCTTCCTGTCACAACTTATTACAGCCCCACAAACAAGCAACATTTGCCATTTCTAATGGAGGCAGATTATGTCTCCATTCTCAGATGCTGTAATGACTCAGGAATTAAACTTCATCATTATCCTAAACTATTTCTCTTTTCCTTTCCTTGTTTTGTTTTTTCTTCTTTCAAGTTGCTGATCTGAAACTTTTCTTCTCCCTTTTTGCCTGCAGGGCACTTAGATAATGTCATCACAAATTACTGTTTTCCACACAGCGCAGATGATAAGACCAGAGGCATTGAAGGAGCATAAATGGGGAAAACAAGATCAGAAGATCAAGGAAGCCACTTTCCTTGACTTGTAAATAACAAATGTTCATAATAATGTCATGGGGAAGGCAAAGCAACTATAAATATTTAGGTCACTCAAGGATCTTTTACAAGTGCTTCTCAGAAGAAAATCATGTATGCAGCAATGGCAGATGAAACTGGTGGAGTAGGCAGAGATGGCGAAACTGATGGAGAAGATCCAAAACCAGGAAGATTGAGTATTTTCTAAAGACTGGAGCAAATTTGTAATTTATTTAAAAGACCACTGTAAAAAGTTAAAATCTTTGGCAGGAATGCAGTGACACTTGTAATGTGGAATTATTTATGCTAATTATGGTTATATAATAGGTGGATAATGGTAAAAGATGTAGCAAATTTAAACTCAAACATGGAACCCCTGGAGGAAGGAAAGGAGGTCGGAAGGTTCAAAAGAACCTTGTATTTTAATGTTTGAAATGGTAATGTTTTATATTATAAAATTATCAAAAACCCTATACAAAATTATAAAAAAAGAAAATCATAATGGAAATCCTTACCTTTAAAGAAGAGAACATATAATCTATTCAATGTGCTTGCACTGGCAATAAAAACATCTGAGAGTTCTGCTATCAGCAGACATAGGTATGGATATTCCCTCCATTCACACGTCCAGGCACTGGCGGAGGAACAGGGGTGCGGGGGGAGCGCACCGCCCCGGCGGGCGGCATGACACGCCCCCAGGATGTGCGCCACACCCCTGCCTGCTCTCCGCCCCCCCGACAGAGCTTGAAGCTCCGCGCCTGTGTCCAGGAAGAGAATTCCTTAAGAACATAAGAGCCTGCTGGATCCGGCCCATGGCCCATCTAGTCCAGCATCCTGTTTTCACAGTGGCCAGCCAGATAAGAGACCTGCAAGCAGGATCCAAGCACAAGAGTCCTCTCCCTTCCGGTGCTTTCCAGTGACTGGCACTCAGAAGCATTGCTGTTTCCAGCTCTGGTGGCAGATGATATACCTCATGGGTCCTAGCCATTGATACATAGCTGTCAACTGTCCCTTATTTGGCGGGAAACTCCCTTATCCCAGCGCCGTTTCCCACTGCTGTCCCGGATTGATGATGTCCCTTAAATTTCCCAGGTTTTGTGCTCACCTGGCTCGGGAGGGAAGCAGCGGCTCGGGGTCCTCCTCTTTGAGAGAGCGTGCACATGAACTGCCGCGTCTCCGTCTCTCCCTTTCCCCCCTCAGGGGCACGTAGTGAGGAGACGGGTGGCAGCGGACGGGCCGGCAGCCCCTCTCTTGCGAGACTTCCGCCGCGCTGCCAGGGGAAGCCGGAGGCGGCATCAGTGGCGGAGGCTGAGGAGGCGGCCTGAGGGAGGAGGAAGAGGAGGGGATGGGGAGGAACGCAGAAGGGTGGTGCTTCAGCGGCCGCCGCAAAAAACGCCTCATGCCGGGCTTGCGGATGGCGTGGGCAAGAGTCTCTGTCCCTCCCTCCCTCTCTCTGATGGAACTCCTGGCGCCAGGACGACGGCAGCCCCGACGTGCTGCTTAGCATACCCTCCAGCCAGTGCAGCATCTTAATGTAGTGATTTCCCCCTCTGCATCCCTTTCATAACTCTATTTGTATAAATCATTTGTCCATCCATAGTTCAAATTTTTACTACAAGTTTTCTGTCAATCCTACCAATGTAGGTATGTAACTCTTTACAATAGCTTTTCAACTAAATTATAAACTTTCCCCATTCTTTATTAAAGAGGTCCTCTTTCTGGTTTCTAATTCTGCCTGTAAGCTTTGCCATCTCGACGTCGTTCATCAGTTTTGTCTGCCACTCTTCTTTGGTCGGAGTTGTAGAACCTTAGGATCATCTAGTCCAACCCCCTGCAAAACACAGTCAGTGGCAGCAAAAGCAGCCTGACTCCATCAGTGCCGGATTTATGTATAAATTAAGCAAATCCCTTATTTTGGCTGCTGATCCCTTATTTTCGAGGCTGCTGGTCCCTTATTTTCAAATCTGTAAGTTGACAGGTATGCATTGATAGCCTCTCCAGTCCTCTCCTAAAGCCATCCAGTGGCCATCACAGACTTCTGTGGGAGTGAGTTCCATTGTTCAAATATGTGTTACCATGGAGTTCTTTTTATCTGTTCTTGAAGCTAATTCAATCCAATAATCACAGAGGGGTCTAGAAGCCTACAGATAATATGTAATTAATGTATTTTTTACATGTTGTTTTCTTTGACATTTCCTAACCTAAACCTAAACCTACACCTAAACCTAACCCTACCCGAATCCAAACTTCGACTTCTACCCTAACCCTAACTCTAACCTCTACCCTAACCCTAACCCTAACCCTAACCCTAGCCCTAGCCCTAGCCCTAACCCTAACCCTAACCCTAACCCTAACCCTAACCTCTACCTCTACCTCTACCTCTACCCTAACCCTAACCCTAACCCTAACCCTAACCCTAACCCCAACCCCAACCCCAACCCTAACCCTAACCCTAACCCTAACCCTAACCCCAACCCTAACCCCAACCCTAACCCTAACCCTAACCCCAACCCTAACCCCAACCCCAACCCTAACCCTAACCCTAACCCCAACCCCAACTCTAACCCCAACCCCAACCCCAACCCCAACCCCAACCCCAACCCCAACCCCAACCCCAACCCTAACCCTAACCCCAACCCTAACCCCAACCCCAACCCTAACCCTAACCCTAACCCTAACCCTAACCCAACCCCTAACCCCAACCCTAACCCTAACCCTAACCCTAACCCTAACCCTAACCCAACCCCTAACCCCAACCCCAACCCTAACCCTAACCCAACCCCTAACCCCAACCCTAACCCTAACCCTAACCCTAACCCTAACCCTAACCCAGCCCCTAACCCCAACCCCAACCCCAACCCCAACCCCAACCCCAACCCCAACCCCAACCCTAACCCTAACCCTAACCCTAACCCTCACCCTAGCCCTAGCCCTAACCTTAACCTAAAATCTAACCCTAACCCAGCCTGTAACCTAACCCTAACCCTAACCCTAACCCTCACCATAACCCTCACCTCTACCCTAACCTCAACCCTAACCCTAACCCTCATCCTAACCCTAACATTAACCCAACCCTAACTGTAACCCAAACCCGAACCCGAACCTCAACCTCAACTTCACCCCTAGCCCTAGCCCTAGCCTTAGCCCTTACCCTAACCTCAACCCTAACTCTAACTCTAAGACTAACTCTAACCCTAACGCTAACCATAGGCTCAACCTTAACACTAACCGTAATCTCAACCCTAACCCTAACTCTAACGCTAAACTTAATGCCAGCCCTAACTCTAACTGTAACTTCAGCCCTAATACTCACACTAACCTTAACCCTAACCCTAAGCCTAAGATCAACCCAAACACTAACTGTAACCCCAACCCTAACCCTAACCTCAACCCTAACCATATCCCTAACCTCAACCCTAACTATATCCCTAACCCTAACTCTAACCCTAAACTCAACACCAACCCTAACCCTAACCCAGGATGCCCAAACTTTTTTCAAAGAGGGCTAGATTTGATGAATTGAACATACGTAAGGGATGACCAAAGTTGTTGTTTTTTAGGATTGAAGTTGTTGAGGTTTTTTAACAATTTTATCCCAAAGTTTTTGAGCTTTTTTAAAGGATTTTACCCCAGGACATATACTGCCACGGGGGCTGGTTTAAATCGGCGGGTGGGCCGGATTCCAGTCCTTTTATTGTTGAGGTGGAAGTGGCCACCCAACACTCCATAGGGCTTGCTAATTTCATTAAAGACTTTCCTCCCATAGCCTGAGCACTGACTGGGGAATGGGGTCCTGGCCCTTGCTAAGAGAACCAGGCACCACAAACCTGTCTGTGTTATTAATCTATGAGATGTTGACCACACACTAATTGCTGCAGATGTTCCACCTGCAGGGCTGGTATCTCAGGACAATGGTGTGCAGGTTGTGTGTGTGTGTGTGTGCGTTTGGAGGGGGGATTATGAGTTTGTAGTTTGCTGGAGAGAAAGGAAAGGAAGATGGAGAGAAGAGAGCTGTGTTTCTTGCAATAATTGGCTGAAAGTGGGTAAGGAAGGAGTTGTGCCATGTGCTCCCCCAGGATCAGCTGTAGGCAAGCCTGCTGTTTGCTTCCCTTAATGCTCCATTTGCATGTTTGTAAATAAAGCAAATATGACGAAGACACTGTAAGTCTCTGGTGCTCTCATCCAAAGAAAACGAAACACTTTAGTGCTGTCCCTGGAATTTCCCTTTGCTTAAGGAAACAGGGAGAACATGATAAGACAAAGAAAGCCAATGCTTTTATTACACCAAAGTAAATAAAGACAGTTTCAGGGTGCTACCACATTGTAGCCTAACAATGGCTACTTAGATATCAGTCCCATTTAATTCAGTGCTAAGTGAGGTTAGAATTGCAACCATTCTCAGTACCTTGATTTCATATTTCTGTATAAACTTGTCATCCTAAATTGTCTTCAGGAAGCAGCAGTTTAGTTAGAAGTCAAGAGGAGAGGAGAAATGAATTTTAAAATGATGATTTTGGGTGGTCAATAACTGACAGTCAAATGCAGATGGTTACCTCCACTTTGGCCAAGAGGGTAGGACTTTACCAAATGAGCACAGATAAAACCATTTTTTCCAAGTAAAAAGAACAACAATGACCAACAATGGCATTCCATCATTTTTTTAAAAAAAATTCACAAGGTTAAGGTTAAGGTAGAGGTTTGGGTTTGGGTTTGGGTTTGGGTTTGGGTTTAGGTTTAGGTTTAGGTTTAGGTTTAGGTTTAGGTTTAGGTTTAGGTTAGGCTTAGGGTAGAGGTTAATGTTAGGATTAGGTTTAGGGTTGAGGTTGAGGTTAGGGTTAGGGTAGAAGTTGAGGTCTGGATTAGGGTAGGGTTAACGTTAGGGTTAGGGTTAGGTTTGAGGTTAGAGTTAGGGGCTAGGGCTAGGGTTAGGTTTAAGGTTAAGGTTAGGGTTAGGGTTAGGGTTAGGGTTTAGGTTACCGTTAGGGTAGACGTTAGTGTTAGGATTAGGTTTAGGTTTGAGGTTGAGGTTTAGGGTTAAGGTTAGGGTAGAGGTTAGGGTTAGGGTTAGGGTTAGGGTAGAAGTCGAGGTTTGGATTAGGGTAAGGGTTAGGGTTAGGGTTAGGGTTAGGGTTAGGGTTAGGGTTTATGTTTATGTTTAGGTTAGGGTTAGGGTTAGGGTAGAGGTTAGTGTTAGGATTAGCATTAGGTTTAGGGTTGAGGTTGAGGTTAGGGTTAGGGTTAGGGTAGAGGTCGAGGTTTGGATTAGGGTAGGGTTAGGGGTTAGTGTTAGGGTTAGGGTTAGGGTTAGGGTTAGGGTTAGGTTTAAGGTTAAGGTTAAAGTTAAGGTTAAGGTTAAGGAGCTGGGACGCGGGTGGCGCTGTGCGTAAAACCTCATTGCCTAGGACTTGCTGATCGTAAGGTCGGTGGTTCGAATCCCCGCGGCGGGGTGAGCTCCCGCCGTTCGGTCCCAGCTCCTGCCCACCTAGGAGTTCGAAAGCACCCCTAAGTGCAAGTAGATAAATAGGTACCGCTTTATAGCAGGAAGGTAAACGGCATTTCCGTGTGCAGCACTGGTGCTGGCTCGGCAGTTGCAGCTCGTCACGCTGGCCATGTGACCCGGAAGTGTCTTCAGACGGTGCCGGCTCCCGGCCTCTTGAGCGAGATGAGCGCGCAATCCTAGAGCCGGTCACGACTGGCCCGTACCGGCAGGGGTACCTTTACCTTAAGGTTAAGGTTCAGTTAGTGGTTAGGGTTAGGGTTAGGGTTAGCGTTTAGGTTAGTGTTAGATTTGAGGTTAGAGAGGGACTAGGGTTAGGGTTAGGTTTGGGGTTAAGGTTAGGGTTAGGGTAGAGGTTAGGGTTAGGGTTAGGGTAGAAATCGAGGTTTGGATTAGGGTAGGGTTAGGTTTAGGTTTAGGTTTAGGTTTAGGTTTAGGTTTAGGGTTAGGGTTAGGGTTAGGGTTAGGGTTAGGGTTAGGGTTGAGGTTAGGGTTAGGGTTAGGGTTAGGTTTAAGGTTAGGGTTAGGTTTAAGGTTAAGGTTAGGGGAGAGGTCAGGGTTAGGGTTTGGGTTTATGTTTAGGTTAGGGTTAGGGTTAGGATTAGGATAAAGTTTAGGGTTGAGGTTAGGGTTAGGGTTAGGTTTGAGGTTTGAGGTTAGAGTTAGGGTTAGGGTTAGGGTTAGGGTTAGGGTTAGGGTTAGGTTTGAGGTTAGAGTTAGGGTTAGGTTTAAGATTAGGGTTAGGGTTAGGTTTGAGGTTAGAGTTAGGGTTAGGGTTAGGGTTAGGTTTAAGATCAAGGTTAGGGTAGTGGTTAGGGTTAGGTTTTGGGTTTGAATTTAGGTTAGGTTAGGGTTAGGGTTAGGTTTAAGATCAAGGTTAGGGTTAGGGTTAGGGTTAGGATTAGGATAAAGTTTAGGGTTGAGGTTAGGGTTAGGGTTAGGTTTGAGGTTAGAATTAGGGTTAGGGTTAGGGTTAGGGTTAGGTTTAAGGCTAAGGCTAAGGTTAAGGTTTAGGTTAAGGTTAAGGTAGAGGTTCTGGTTCTGGTTAGGCTTAGTGTTTGGGTTTGGGTTTAGGTTAGGGTTAGGGTAGAGGTTAGTGTTAGGATTAGGGTTAGCTGTAGAGGTTAGTGTTAGGATAAGGGTTAGGGTTCAGGTTAGGGTTAGGGTAGAAGTCGAGGTTTGGATTATGGTAGGGTTAGGGTTAGGGTTAGGGTTAGGTTTAGGTTTAGGTTTAGGGTTAGGGTTAGGTTTGAGGTTAGAGTTAGAGTTAGAGTTAGAGTTAGAGTTAGAGTTAGGGATAGGGTTAGTGTTAGGGTTAGGGTTAGGGATAGAATTAAGGTTAGGGTTACGATTAGGTTTAAGGTTAAGGTTAAGGTTGGGGTAGAGGTTAGGATTTGGGTTTGGGTTTAGGTTAGGGTTAGGGTAAAGGTTAGTTTTAAGATTAGGATTAGGATTAGGGTTGAGGTTGAGGTTGAGGTTGAGGTTCGGGTTAGGGTTAGGGTTAGGGTTAGGGTTAGGGTTAGGGTTAGGGTTAGGGTTAGTGTAGAGGTTCGGGTTAGGGTTGAGGTTAGGGTTAGGTTTTGGGTTTGAGTTTAGGTTAGGGTAGAGGTTAGGGTTAGGGTTAGGGTTAGGATTGGGGTTAGGGTTAGGGTTATGGTTAGGGTTAGGGTTAGGGTTAGGGTTAGGGTCAGGCTTGTTTTTGAGTTTAGGGTCAGGGATAGAGATAGGTTTAGGGTTGAGGTTATGGTAAAGGTTAGGGTTAGGGTTTGGAATAGGGTTAGTGTTAGGGTTAGGGCTAGGCTTGAGGTTAGGGTTAGGGTTAGGGTTAGGGTTAGGGTAGCGGTTAGGGTTAGCGTTAGGGTATAGGCTAGGGTTAGAATTAAGGTTAGGGTTAGGATTAAGGTTAGGTTTAGGTTTAGGTTTAGGTTTAAGTTTAGGGTTAGGCTTGAGGTTAGAGTTAGGGCTAGGGCTAGGGCTAGGGCTAGGGCTAGGGCTAGGGTTACGGTTACAGTTACAGTTAGGGTTAGGTTTAAGGTTAAGGTTAAGGTAGAGGTTTGGGTTAGGGTTAGGGTTAGGGTTTGGGTTAGGGTAGAAGTCGAGGTTTGGATTATGGTAGGGTTAGGGTTAGGATTAGAGTTTGGGTCAGGTTTAAGGTTAAGGTTAAGATTAAGGTTAGGGTAGAGGTTAGGGTTAGGGTTAGGATTAGGATTGGGGTTAGGGTTAGGGTTAGGGTTAGGGTTAGGCTTGTTTTTGAGTTTAGGGTCCTTCCTTCCCCACAAGGCGGCGGTAGCGGAGCCCCTACACAGACTCCTGGACAAGCGGGCCCCTTGGGTGTGGGGCCAGCGCCAGGAGGCCGCATTCCAGGCAGTCAAGGACTTGCTTGTCTCAAACTCGGTTAGGGTTAGGGTTAGGGTTTGGAATAGGGTTAGTGTTAGGGTTAGGGCTAGGCTTGAGGTTAGGGTTAGGGTAGCGGTTAGGGTTAGCGTTAGGGTATAGGCTAGGGTTAGAATTAAGGTTAGGGTTAGGATTAAGGTTAGGTTTAGGTTTAGGTTTACGTTTAGGGTTAGGCTTGAGGTTAGTGGTAGGGCCAGGGCTAGGGCTAGGGTTAGGGTTAGGGTTAGGGTTAGGTTTAAGGTTAAGGTTAAGGTTAAGGTTAAGGTTAAGGTAGAAGTTTGGGTTAGGGTTAGGGTTAGGGCTAGGGTTTGGGTTAGGGTTAGGGTAGAAGTTGAGGTTTGGATTATGGTAGGGTTAGGGTTAGAGTTTGGGTCAGGTTTAAGGTTAAGATTAAGGTTAGGGTAGCGGTTAGGGTTAGGGTTAGGGTTTCGGTTTCGGTTTCGGTTAGGGTAGAGGTTAGTGTTAGTGTTAGTGTTAGTATTAGGATTAGGATTAGGATTAGGATTAGGGTTGAGGTTGAGGTTGAGGTTGAGGTTGAAGTTGAGGTTATGGTTATGGTTATGGTTAGGGTTAGGGTTAGGGTTAGGGCTAGGCTTGAGGTTAGGGTTAGGGTAGAGTTTAGGGTTAGCCTTAGGGTTAGGGTTAGGTTAGGTTTAGGTTTAGGTTTAGGTTTAGGTTTAGGTTTAGGTTTAGGTTTAGGTTTGAGGTTTGAGGTTTGAGGTTTGAGGTTAGAGTTAGGGCTAGGGCTAGGGCTAGGGCTAGGGTTAGGGTTAGGTTTCAGGTTCAGGTTCAGGTTCAGGTTCAGGTTCAGGTTCAGGTAGAGGTTTGGGTTTGGGTTTGGGTTTGGGTTTGGGTTTGGGTTTGGGTTTGGGTTTGGGTAGAGGTCGAGGTTTGTATTAGCTTTAAGTATACAGTCCTTTCTTGGCAAGGTGATGTTTTTGCTTTTTAAGATGCTGTCTAGGTTTCTCATTGCTTTTGTCCCAAAAAATAGGCGTTTTTTAATTTTGTGACTGCTGTCACCATCTGCAGTGATCATGGAGCCCAAGAAAGGGTTAGGGTTAGGGTTAGGGTTATGGTTAGAGTTAGGGTCAGGATTAAGGTTAAGGTTAAGGTTAAGGTTAAGGTTAGGGTAGAGGTTAGGGTTAGGGTTAGGGTTAGGGTTTGGGTTTGGGTTTAGGTTTAGGTTTAGGTTTAGGTTTAGGTTTAGGTTTAGGTTTAGTTTAGGTTAGGTTAGGGTTAGGGTAGAGGTTAGTGTTAGGATTAGGGTTGAGGTTGAGGTTGAGGTTAGGGTTAGGGTTAGGGTTAGGGTTAGGGTTAGGGCTAGGCTTGAGGTTAGGGTTAGGGTAGAGTTTAGGGTTAGCGTTAGGGTATAGGCTAGGGTTAGAATTAAGGTTAGGGTTAGGTTTGAGGTTTTTGGTTTAGGGTTAGGGTTAGGGTTAGGTTTGAGGTTAGAGTTAGAGTTAGAGTTAGAGTTAGAGTTAGAGTTAGGGCTAGGGTTAGGGTTAGGGTTAGGGTTAGGGTTAGGGTTAGGGTTAGGTTTAGGGTTAGGGTTAGGTTTAGGGTTCGGGTTCGGGTTCAGGTTCAGGTTCAGGTTAAGGTAGAGGTTTGGGTTTTGGTTTTGGTTTTGGTTTGGGTTTGGGTTTGGGTTAGGGTTAGGGTTAGGGTTAGGTTTGGGTTTGGGTTTGGGTTTGGGTTTGGGTTTGGGTTTGGGTTTGGGTTAGTGTTAAGGTTCAGGTTCAGGTTCAGGTAGAGGTTTGGGTTTGGGTTTGGGTTTGGGTTTGGGTTTGGGTTAGAGTTAGGGTTAGGGTTAGGGTTTGGGTTTGGGTTTGGGTTTGGGTTTGGGTTTGGGTTTGGGTTAGGGTTAGGGTTAGGGTTAGGGTTAAGGTTCAGGTTCAGGTTCAGGTAGAGGTTTGGGTTTGGGTTTGGGTTTGGGTTTGGGTTTGGGTTTGGGTTTGGGTTTGGGTTTGGGTTTGGGTTTGGGTTAGGGTAGAGTTCCAGGTTTGTATTAACTTTAACTATACAGTCCTTTCTTGGCAAGGTGATGTCTCTGCTTTTTAAGATGCTGTCTAGGTTTGCCATCGCCTTTCTCCCAAGGAGCAGGCGTCTTTTAATTTCGTGACTGCTGTCACCATCTGCAGTGATCATGGAGCCCAAGAAAGTAAAATCTCTCACTGCCTCCATTTCTTCCCCTTCTTTCTATTTGCCAGGAGCTGATGGGACCAGTGGCCATGATCTTCGTTTTTTACTGCCATTAAGTAGGTTCAATGATAAGCCCTCACCAGTGATTGATTGTATGTGAGTGGAGTTTTCCTCCACTCGTGTTTGAGCCGTGTCCCAGCTTGTTTCCTTGTCCTAATGTTCTGGAGTAAACCAATAGGGGTGGGCATTGATCTTTCAATTTGTAGTGGCATCCAGTGTGATACCAAAATCTGGCGTGCACACATCTATTCACTACTATGCCATAGTTGTGATGCCCAGCAGTGCCCCCACGCTCAGTGCCCAGAGCAGTCGGACCAGTTGTGCTGCCTTAAATCCATCTCTGATACCAAGGAGCCAAGCAGGCTCCACAAAATAGGGGAGGGCGCTTAGGGGCAATTGTGTTAATGGCCCAAGCCATTCAAATGTTTCACAAGTCAGCCTGGGCTTTGACAGGAGTACCAGTCATAGCCGCGAAATCACCCAGAGCCAAGTCAAAACCCTTTGGACCCATCAGCCTCAGAGGACAGACCGTCTTCATAGGTCCCCCACCTCTGCTGAAGGGAAAAGCTGCTGAAAGCTGCATCTCAACAGAAAGTGATCTGACCATGACAAGGGACTGATGTCAACATCCCCCACTTTCAGATCACCCTCAGGCAGCTTCAGCTTAGAAAACTGGACATTTTTGCCTCTGGTACTTTTTACGATGCAGGCAGAAAACTAAAGAGAAAGAATGACAAAGCTGCAGAATGCATTTCAGTGGCCAGGAACAACTCCATACGCCTGGAATACATGGTCTGTAATGCACAGCTTTCCCACTCCAGTCTTTAGTTAACAGGTTGGTGACTTGTAGCAGTCTACCTTGTTGTAAGGATGACAAGATAATGTTTTGTGACATCACTCTGTGGCCTGATCACTGCACTGCCTGCAGAGTAAAACATGCAGTGGAAACAACTAGAACCTCAGAACAGTGGCAAGCGTAGCAAACTGCCATCTTCAGTCAGCAAATACTGGAGAATCTGTCTATTTTTATTTCTCTCTGTTTCTCATTTTTTGCTGTCTTAAATTCAGTTCTCCATATTTCCGGTGAGGGAACTGGGTATGTTTAGCCTGTTGAAGAGGAGATGTGATTTGGATAGCCAAATAAGTGAAGGCACTTGGAGCTTTGCTCAGGAGGGAAGGACCCAGACCCATGGATTCAAATCAATACGTAAAAGAGACGCTGACTAAGCATTAGAAAGAACTTTCTGATGGTAAGAGCTGTTCAACAGTGGAATGGACTCTTCCAGAAGGTGGTTGACTCCCCTTCCTTGGAGGTTTTTAAGCAGAGGTTGGATGGCCATCCATCAGGGATTATTTAGCCGTGATTCCTGTATTGCAGGGGTTGGACTAGATGACCCTTGGTGAACCTTCCAACTCTACTGTTCTATGATTCTATTATTTCCACATTGTTTTAACTTTTCCCCATGAAAATTAATCAGTGTTTTCCTGTTAATTTCTCCAAATAATCTGTTTCAGTTTGCCTAATCTTTCAGAAAGTGCAGTTAGGTAGATTCACCATTCAAACTGAACCGAATTTCTCCCCCATTTCTATGGCTGGTATGAAGGATTTGCCCAAGAACCGATAAAATAAACCAGACAGAGCGAGTCTTGGTCTTGACCTATGCACTGCAGTCTCCCAGGTCTCTTCCTACTATATCCCAGGTGTGAGAGTACTTGGGCGACTGAGGGGTCTGCTTTCGGAGCTTTCAGCTTTCTGGATCTTTGGCAACTTCTTCCTGAAGCCCAAGAGGCATTTAATGGAGAAGACATCTTGCAGCTCAGCTGTGCATCCCTCATTCTCTTTGCAATTGGCAGCTGGCTCCTGCTTTGCCAGGAGACATGGAAATACAGGGCTGATTTCTCACCCCCAGGCTGCACTTGGCTTTCTTTTCACTTGCTTTACCTGCTCTATGTGAGACACCGAATTCTTCTGGGTGGTTCCCTCCCCCCACCAGGCCTCATACTAGAGGGGGCTTCCAAGGAGCATCTTGGATTTGGGAATCGCAGGCATATCTCTTGCCTGTCACTGTAGATGCTAATACATTCTGCCAAGCAAGCGCCACATTGTATTCTGCTGTCAGGGGGCACGGAAGGTGAGGAGAATAGCTCTAGGGGCCCAAATCCTGTTCCCTTCTGACTGCTGTCGCAGCCCTAAGCTATGATCAGATGGCAGATGGAGATGGTTCCTTTGGGGGAGAGAAGGGAGAAATGTGTCTTCTTCTTCATGCTTTCCCCAGAAGTCAGCACAAGGGTTTTGCCTGGCTGTTCCATGAATCGCTGAAGATTTACCAAGTTGACAGGCCATTGCCTTGAGCGCAAGTTCTCTGAGGCAGGCTGAAGCCGCAGTATGTCTGATGAGGTTGTTCCCCGACAAACGGCAAGGCCTGTAGAGTCACCGAGCTAATTTGCTTCTGTCTTCATGGGACAGGAGAATCCACATCTTCCTGCAAAAGGGCAGCTGTTTGACAAAAGTTACAAAAATGAAATGCGTTCAGTTCTACAGTTCTCAAGGTGGCATCAAAACCCCACTTAGCCACAGTTATTTTTACTTATATACCCCCCCTTCATGATATGATAGATAGGTAGAGCAACCTTTCTGAATAAGGAAGTCACTCCATCTCCCTGATCAATTTGGCTGCCCTTTACTGAACCTTTTCCAGCTCTACAAACCCCTTTTTGAGGTGAGGTCCCCAGAATTGTACACAATATTCCAAATGTGGCTGCACCATAGATCTGTGATATGTGATATATTTTTCTAATCCTGTTATACTTTTTATTGTTAGTTGTCTTGAGGGTTTTGAAAAGATGAGATATAAAAATTTTAAATGAAATAAAATAAAAGGAGATAGCAGGGATCAAACTTGGAAGCTTCTGCATGCAAGAGCTGAGCTGCAATTAAAAAACCTATATTATCGATAGTGTATGCCAAGTCAGAAAGGCAGGAAAAAACACGACCCCTTTTAAATTTCCAAATATTTAGCTTACCTAAGCCAAGATGTTCAGGGTTTTTAAAATACCTCTAATTTAGGATATTAGAGTACTGTATTATTTTCTCTTGCGCAGCCAAGCAATTAAATCTTGGATGCACTTCAGTGTCTGGACCTGAACTCGACTTCTGGTACAGCAGGATGAAAGAGGAAGCAGGAGAAGGGCGGAGCTTCAGCTTTGTATGCAGAAGGGCCCAGGTTCAATCCTTAATGTTGATGGCACAAGGGGCAGCGGCCTGGTGGAGAGAGCATTCTGGCAGCTGGGGAGCCACCACTAAAAAGGCCTGCTCTTTGTGTCACCACCCTCCACACCTCCCTCGGATGCCACACATGAAAAGGGGGCTCAGGTAATGAATGCAGGGTCCCGTAGGGCCATGTGTAGAGGCCACTTCAGTGTTAACATGGCTGTTGATAAAAATTAACCAGTGGCGTCACCTTTCCTACATTCTGACTTGCAGAAGTGAATAGGTCTTTAATTGCTTCCAGAACAAGAGCCGTGTGAGAGACAGCCTGCAAGGAGTTCCAGAGCCGCAGCATTCTGTGTGTTGCAAGTACAGGAGGAGGATATGGACCAAACCGCATATTTTTAGGGCCATGCAATTCTGCCCCAACACATTGTTCCAGAAAGACAGGATTGACCCCGTGCTCTGGAGGAGATGAAAGAAGCCCCCTCCTCCCCCTGACCCACAACTCCAACATCTGTCCAACTGAGCCAGCCTCAACATGCCGGGAATGGGCTGGGCTCCAGGGCACCCTAAGCAGAATCTCCTGCCAAATCAGAAGCAGGCTGAAATCCAACCCGGAGGACCTCACCGGTGCCAAGAGCAGCTGTCCATCGCATAGGCAGGATTTGCAACAGAGGACTCTGCATTTCAGCATGTTTGGCAGAGATTCCTCCAGCTATTTTGAGATTAATAGTGCCATTAGTTTGCAAAGAAAACTTTCCACAGGTGGTTTTGTGTTTGTAAGGGTGAGGCTGTGATGCCGCTGCTTCTCCTTTGCTTCTCCTTCTCTTTCCTACCTTTTAAGGGAATAAGGTGAGGAGGGCTATTTTGATATTTGTGTTTCTCCCTGGAGTTTGGCATCCTACTTTATAGGAAGTAGGATGATTGGCTTGTGAATGAGAGCCACCGCAGTGTAACAGTGGGACTCTGCAAGCCTAGGAACGAGCTCTGAGGAGAACTCGGGTTCAAATCCACACTCAGCCATGAAGCTCACTGGGTGACTCGCCACCTCTCAGGGTCACGGATCTCACTCCATGCTGAAGCGGCTGCTTGGAGAAAAGGCAGCATGTAAATGTTATAAAAATGATTGAAGGGTTGGGCGTGAAATGTGATCAAAGGATAAATTTGTATCTGTTGTGGCTTGTTTTTCCTGAAACACTGTGTTGATTTTATATACCTAACAGAAATGGGTTTTTAATAACACCCTCTGAACGTAGCTCTTCCAACAAATTAGGAAATTGAAGGATCAACCAATTTCAGTACTACTTGTAGTAATTCATACGTCTGATCCAAAATCTTAGAACCACAGAACTGTAGAGTTGGAAGGGACGACCACAGTCACCTCACCCAACTCCCTGCAATGCAGGAATCTTTTGGCCAACGTTGGGCTCAAAGCAACAAAGCCACAGCCCTGAGATGGAGAGTCTCCTGCTTCACCAGCTGAGCTAACCCAGAGCTATTATTCTGTCCCATCTGTGCATCAGTCTGCATGTCTGACCTCCAAATAGACACTTCAACCCTGCAGTCTGGTGTTTGGGGAGCCAAGAATAGTATTTAGAGAAGTGTGCGATCTGAAGCATCCCTGCATCCTGATCCATATTATTTGTCCAGGGAGCGTCCATCAGGTGAGTTTGCCCAAACCAGGAAACCAAATCACAAGGCCAGGGGCCATGCTGGGATTGGGAGCCTTTCCATTTCCTATTTCCCCAATATTACGTTTGCCACTTTTCTGGGTCAGTTTGCAAATCTGGCAATTTTGTTTTCTCTCAATTTCTCGTTTTTCCAGTTGTAAGTTCAATTTACCATATTTCCACATCAGCTTGCATATTTTACTTACAATGTCCTTGTGCAAATTCATTGGCATTTTAGTGCAAATATCTGCTATAATACACATTTTCTGCAATGCAAATTCACCCAAATTTTTAGGGGGGATTTTTTTTTTGTAATTTTCAGTAATAAAGGTACTTCTATACACAATTTCCCTTGGTACTGTATATGCATTTTAGTTGGAGAACTGCATTGTAAAATTCACCGAAGTGTAGATTTTGAAGGATGGCTGTGTTTCAGTTCACAGGTTGTTTTAGAAAGTGTGACTTATGTAAGTTTGCCTTTAAACGTGAACTGAAATGAACTCCCACATCCATAAATATTTATGTTCCAACCCTAATCAAAAGTCTGAAAATGACCTTTAATGCCAAAAGGAAGTTGGAAATTTCAGCCGATTTGCAAAACTAGGTAGCCAAGTAGAGGTTTTAAAGGACACTTGGGAAAGAAGAAAAGTAAGAGTGATATGTGCCTTATTTTCCTTTGCTGGAAAGTCTATGGCAGGTAGAGAGTACTCATTCCCAAATGGAAGTATTATTGAGATGGGTGAAAAAGAGCCACAGACAACAAGTAAGGTTTTAACAGCAGACAAGGCCTCAGTGCTCTTGTGTACTAATCTGCATTGAGTAAAGGAGCTGGAAAATGCAGATTGAGTGCTTTGTCATCAAGGTGTTCTTGTTTTGCTGAGTTTCTGCTCTTTCCCATTTTCTTCTCTTATGCAAAAGTCCCACGAGTTTTCTGAGTTTTCTTACTTTCTCCCTGACTGTTGAGATCACTGTACTCTCTTAGATGCCGGCTAAAACACATCCTTCTTTAGACAAGCCTACCCAGATGCTTTAAAGTTGAGGTAATTTTAATCTGTTTTAGTATTTTAACTTTTGTATGTTTTAAGGTAAGGTTGTGAATTTTGCTTGATTTTACTGTTTTATCTTTTGAGGGTTGGTTTTTTTTACTATCAAGTGAAGAAGGAGGAGGAGGAGGAGGAGAATAGAAATAGGAGTTTGTATTTGATATCCCGCTTTATCACTACTCTAAGGAGTCTCAAAGCGGCTAACATTCTCCTTTCCCTTCCTCCCCCACAATAAACCCTCTGTGAGGTGAGTGGGGCTGAGAGACTTCAGAGAAGAGTGACTGGCCCAAGGTCACCCAGCAGCTGCATGTGGAGGAGCAGAGACGCGAACCCGGTTCACCAGATTACGAGTCCACCGCTCCTAACCACTACACCCCACTGGTGTATAAATTTTATGAAATAAAGAAAGAAATAACTCTTTCTTACTCCAGTCAATGCTAGCATTCTTGGGGGACCTTTGTGAGCATCTGTTAGAGTTGTTTCGTTTTAATTTTTTTATTAAATTAACTTATAAACAATGCAAACAAAAAAGAATATATATATATATATAACATGACATTGGACGACTGGTACATTTGTTATAAGTTTGACAGGCAAGTTATGTTTACTTCCTCATTTAGCATCTGAACCAATATACAAATTCCATTTCTTTTTCTTCCTGATTTTTACAGATTCTGGATGGTAAACCTGTCAGATTGTTTCTGCAACTCAGGGTGGTTCTAAGTACCATCCAGGCTTCTAGAGGGTTTCACCCCACTTGATCTTCCCCTTCCCCTTCTTTTTATCAAATCCTTGCATTATTTTAGAAAAATAGAAATTTTACCCTTTTGAAATGAAATGTAACCATGCAACGCTTCCTAGGCAAGTGTCCATAGATCTATGTTGAATAACAAAGAGAGTGTGGTAGCTTCTCTCAAGTGGTCTAGCAACACTTTAATCGGGGATGGAGAACCTGTGACCCTCCAGATACTGTTGGACTAATATCCGCAAATTCCACTGGAAATGCAAATGAAAGTAAAAATTGCTGCAATTCACATGTTTGTCTGCAGTATCAGTAGGGTTTTTTAAAACAACAAATGTAAATAAATTTTAGTCCACAATACATAAATAAAATTTCTTCTTCTTTAGCATTGTTTTGTTGTTTCCCTTCTGTTGAAATGCATCAAAATAAATCATGCAATAAATTATGTGGGGGGGGGGGTTGGGCATCGGATAGTGAGATGAACAAAGGTTTTAGCAGAAGCCAAACTGAAGCAGAACAAAAACAGTCCTGATTGTGATGAACACAAGATGGGGATGGGGATTGCTGCCTCCTTACATCTCTACCCCCAGTCAGCACCAGAATTCTGATCAGGGCTCCACTTCTAGGCTGTGAGAGAACTGGAATTGATGAATTGGATGGACCTTGGAGGTCATCCAGCCCACCACCTCCGCAATGCAGATCTATGGTACAGAATCCTCCAGAAAGGCAAGCAAGGGACATTATCTTTTTTTAAAAAAATAATTTTTATTAACCGACCAATCAAATTAAATCACATCACATAAATTCCGAATTACAAAGCCGAATTTTAAAATTTTGTTGAGGGGACCCATATTTCAAGTTCCGAAGGGGGATTCCGATCGTCATCTTGCTACTGCGTTAATATCCAAATCAGTCCAAATAAAGTTCATAAAGTTCATAATTCTATCCAGTCTTATCTTGCTGTTTCCACATCTCATCTTGTTCGTATATTTTTTCTTTTTTCTTTATGATCTCTTCTGATAATCTCCTTAAGCAGATAAACACCAATTATAATCCTGTGTGAATTTTTCCGTTCGTCCAATCCTCATATCAAGATGGTTTCCATATATCATCACTTTCATAAATAACATCGCTCTTTCCATCATTAATCTTGCAAAACTGTCGCTCTTAAGTCCCTCTGAGGAGTCACATCCACAATATAAAAGCAGCTCTATTTCTCCTCCCAGACTTAAGTCCTCCGACAGAACTTGCCAACATGGCGACGGTATTTTTAACTGCGTCATTCCAAAGCTCTTATACTTTGCACGATCTTCTTAAAACATGCTTTGGTTAGAAAGTTTATCTCCACACAGTCATAAATCCACAGCTTAAGTCATTAAAACGACATTTCTGACTTGGGGGGGGGGATTCTTGGTTAATCACATAGAGGAGAAAAAAGGAAAGTTTTTCCCCCTCCCCCCTCCAGCCCTTTGCCGTACCGAGCCTTGGCGTTTCTTCTCATGATTTATCTTGTTCCTCCGACCCGTCTTGTTTATCAGAGATCTCTTCAGTTAGCAGTCTTTACTCCCCCTCCTTCCTTGAAATATGTGCATTCGCTTCTTCCTAATTGTTTCTTTTGAAGTTCTTGCAGCTAGTGGCGCGAATCAGAGACAGCGTCCAGGAGCGCCAAGATCCACAGGAGGGCATTCTGCCTAGTGCCCCCATCCCCACAGATTCTGGGGTGGTATAGGGCACAGCAGGCAAGGGCAGCCCCCACACAACCTTGGGGGGGTAGGGAGGCTATTTACTCCCATCACAGCCTCCTAATTACTTCGTGTGGGTCGGAGAGATGTTATTGTCAGCCATCTTCCGATGCGCCCCTAGTGGCCCCTCGGCAAGCAAGGGACATTATCAGAGTCCAAGGACAAATTCCAGCCAGGCAAAAGCACTCTAGTACACAGCAGGGCCCTACGGGCGTGTGCCCTGGGGAGCATTCCAAGGGCCAGACAGAGAGGTCCACAGGGCCGCATTCATTTGTTTTATAAGATATTTATTAGGGTTTTACAAAAAACAGAGATTTACAGAATAAAAAGAAAGCAAAGAAAAGGAAGAAAATAAAAAAATAAAAAAATAAAAAAATACATAGAAAAAAAGAAAATACAAAATACAAAGAACAAATAGATAGGAAAAATTTAAAAAACAAATCCATTTGTTAATATCTTTAAGCTCATTTGCTTGTTTCCTTGACCTCCTCACACCTCCCCTTTTTGTATTCCTATTTACATAATCAATTCAGCAAATCCTTACCCTCTTTCATTTATCTTAACTCTATATCTTAACATATTATAGCTATATGTTTTCATCCATTATCAATCCATTTTTGCATATTTTTATTAACCTTGTTGCTAATGCCACTTATTTTCAATCCAGCATCATTTTAACATTCATTAATTTTACAATATTTCTGCAAATAGTCTTTAAATTTCTTCCAATCTTCTTCCACCAACTCTTCTCCCTGGTCTCGGATTCTGCCAGTCATTTCTGCCAATTCCATATAGTCCATCACCTTCATCTGCCACTCTTCCAGGGTGGGTAAATCTTGTGTCTTCCAATACTTTGCAATAAGTATTCTTGCTGCTGTTGTTGCATACATAAAGAAAGTTCTATCCTTCTTTGGCACCAATTGGCTGACTATGCCCAGGAGAAAGGCCTCTGGTTTCTTCAGGAAGGTATATTTAAATACCTTTTTCTTATAGATCATCTCCCAGAAAGCCTTAATCTTTGGGCACGTCCACCAAAGGTGAAAGAATGTACCTTCATTTTCTTTACATTTCCAACATTTATTATTGGGCAAATGATATATTTTTGCAAGCTTGACTGGTGTCATGTACCACCTGTATATCATTTTCATAATATTCTCTCTTAAGGCATTACATGCCGTAAATTTCATACCTGTGGTCCACAACTGTTCCCAGTCAGCAAACATAATGTTATGTCCAACATCTTGTGCCCATTTAATCATAGCAGATTTAACCGTTTCATCCTGAGTGTTCCATTTTAACAGCAAGTTATACATTCTTGAAAGTATCTTTGTTTTGGGATCTAGCAGTTCTGTTTCCAATTTTGATTTTTCCACCTGGAAGCCAATTTTTTTGACCAAATTATAAGCCTCTCTTATTTGATAATAGTGAAGCCAGTCTCGCACTTTGTCTTTTAATTTCTCAAAACTGCAATTTCAAATTGTTTCCTTCTTGCTCCAAAATTTCCCAATATTTCGGCCACTTGGCCTCCATATTGAGCTTTTTCTCAGCCTTTGCTTCCATCGGTGACAACCACCTTGGGGTTTTATTTTCAAGTAAGTCTTTATATCTTATCCAGACATTAAACAATGCTTTCCTGACAATATGGTTTTTAAATGCTTTATGTGCTTTAACCTTGTCGTACCACAAATATGCATGCCACCCAAAAACATTATTAAAACCTTCCAGATCCAAAATGTCTGTGTTCTCAAGAAGCAGCCATTCTTTCAACCAGCAGAATGCTGCTGATTCATAATAAAGTTTAAGGTCTGGCAGGGCAAATCCACCTCTTTCCTTTGCCTCAGTTAGTATTTTAAATTTTATTCTGGGCTTCTTGCCCTGCCAGACAAATCTAGAAATGTCTCTCTGCCACTTCTTGAAACAGTCCATTTTGTCCAAAATTTGCAATGATTGAAACAAAAATAACATTCTTGGCAATACATTCATCTTTATAACAGCAATTCGACCCAACAAGGAAAGCTTCAAATTTGACCATGTTCCTAAGTCCTTTTTCACTTCTGACCAACATTTCTCATAGTTATCTTTGAATAAGTTTAAGTTCTTAGCAGTCATATTAACCCCCAGGTATTTTACTTTCTTGACCAATGTTAAACCTGTCTCCTTCTGAAACCTCTCTTTCTCAATCGGTGTTAAATTTTTCTCAAGAACTTTAGTTTTTAACTTGTTCAACTTAAATCCTGCCACATGACCAAATTCTTGAATCAGTTCTAATACTCTTTTAGTACTAGATTCTGGCTCCTGTAACGTCAATACTAAATCATCTGCGAAAGCTTTCAGTTTGTATTGTTTGGCTCCGACCTGTATACCTTTAATCAGACGGTCCCTTCTAATCATATTTAGCAGAACCTCCAGCACCGAAATAAAAAGCAATGGGGAAATTGGGCAGCCTTGTCGTGTCCCTTTCTCTATCTTGAATTCCTCTGTCACCACATTGTTAACTATTAGTTTAGCCTTTTGTTCTGAGTAAATTGCACTTATACCATTTTCAAACCCTTGACCAACCCCCATCCCCTGGAGATTTTTCTTCATAAAACTCCAAGAAATATTATCAAAGGCTTTCTCCGCATCTACAAAGATTAAAACTGCTTTAGTATTGATGTTCACTTGCAACTTCTCCAAAATGTTTTTTTTTTTATTAAATATTTATTGGTATTTTCAAGAAACATGTAACGAACAAAAACAAAAAATAAACAAAATAAAAACACCACAAAAATACATAAAATTCAAAACTTAACAGAAAAATAGAAAAAACACATAAAGTTTCAAATACTTATTTTCCTTGACCCTATTTCTCAGACCTCCTCACACCTCCCCTTCTTGTATTCCAATTTAAATTGTCAATTCAGCAAGTCCTTAACTTATTTCTTCACCCTAGCTTGAACATTTATTCCAACATGCTGTTATTTTACTTTACTTCTTTTTTCCATTTCCTCAATTTATTTTTACCAACCTTATTTTCATTTAGTTTAAAAAAGAGAAGAAAAACCAATTTTACCTTATCAAAATTACATATCAATACTTATACCTCATTAAATATTCTTAAACCTTTTTCCTAAAGTCGACCAAAATTTTCCTTCCACGGTTTTCCCAATTTCCATACAGCTAACAAAAAATATAAAAAAAAAACAAGGCAGATTATACTTATATACCCTTTGGATTCCCAACGTCCACCCACCCTTTTCCCGGTTCCAGTCCCCAACCAATATCCATCAGTCTTTATATTATTTAGCCTGGAGATCTCACGTCCGAGGCCCTTATATCTCTCTCAGTTCCTTTCTGCCGGTCTCTTTGATAGTCCTTAATGTTAAACCTCAAGTCTCGGAGAGGCTCCGGCCCAACAGGATCCATGTTGCTTCCAGCCAGTCCTCCATACTTAAAAGCAAAGCCTATGGGGTACTCCAACTCTTGTTTCAAATTTCTTTCAAATCCATATGTCCCCAAAGCTCCAACTTTCACCTTCAGCAAATTTGTAATCCTCAGGTCTTCAGATCTCCTCCAAAGGGGATCTCTCCATTTTTCAGACTCCCATTCAGACCGGGCTTTCCACATCCAATTTATGTTGTCCTTTTTTATCATTATGTCAGGCCTCATATTGCAACTCTCCTTTGACTCCTGCAGAATTCCAGCTCCTCCTTCATTTTCTTCAAAAGCAACATATTGTTCCATCGTGTCAACACTTTCAGTTTCATTTATTTGTTCAGTTGAGTGGGCTTCCTGTTTCAAATCCTTATCAGGCTCAAGACTGTTGTTTACTGTCAAGTATAGTACTGAAACCTCTGTAGACAAAGCACTGTACTCCTCTTGTAACTTTCCCAGGAGAACAAATGCTCTGTCCAATTCTGCTTGAAATTTACATGCTCCAGTCATTTTTGTAATGTAATGTCCCTATTACCCCTCTAGGGGGATTTTAGTTCCTTAATATTCCTTTCAGCTCAAAGCCAAAAGTCCAGTTATTTTGTATCAGCCCTCCTTATTTTCAACAAGTTATACCAAATAAACCAGCAGAAACAGCAAAAACAATGTTCTCTTTTTCCAGCTGACAGCTAGCTGACTGACAGCTAACTTGACAGCTGTCAAATTCTTCAATACAGCAGGCTTTCTCATAGGACGTTCCCGGGTCTAGGGGGGGGGTGTGAAACTTCAGCTCCCAAAAAGTTCTTTTTATCCTCCAGTAAATCTTCTTATAATGTTAAAACCGTGAAATCAAGATCTTTTATTAACAAGCAAGAAACAAATTCTCTCGACCTTAGCTGCTCGGTCCTTTGCTTTAAATTGTTTACAAAGAGGGGGGGTGGACTTCCTTTTTAGCCCCTTCCCGCTCGTTCCAGATCCAAAATAGAAATTTTTTTTTTTTTAAAGTTCCAATCTCCGTATTACTCACGGGTTGATGTTTTGTAGTCCAATCGATCAAAAGAAGAAGTTGGCGCTCTCTGTCAATGGCTTGCGGCTTCACTCCGTAGACGAGGGAGTACTCTCAGCACCACGCCTCACCCTGCCTCCGTTCCGAAGCCTTTAAAAAGGCTCCGTCCCGAATTGGGGGGGCGCAAATGGTGCCCGCCGAGACTCTGTGTTCACAGGCATCCGCGCCTGTGATTTTAAGGGTCCCCGCTTCGCCGCAGCGGCCAGACCCAGATACTACGGAGCCGATTCCCTCCGGAGCTCGGAGGGAATCCGCCATTAAACAATGGCGCCAACCCGGAAGTCCCAACTTCTCCAAAATGTTAATTTTATTCCTCGTGTTGTCAGACAAGTGTCTACCTGGGAGAAAGCCGGCTTGGTCCTTATGTATCTCTTCCACTAATACTTTTTTAAATCTTTTAGCCGAAATATCAGCAAATATTTTGTAATCCACATTAAGCAGGGATATGGGGCAGTAGTTCTTAAGTTGTGTCTTTTCAGACTCAGTTTTCGGTATAAGTGTAATATAGGCTTCCTTCCACGACTCTGGCGCTTTTTTCCCCTCCAAAATTTCATTACAGACCTCCTTTAGTGGTTGAATTATCCACTACTCTGAATGGCACCTTCTACCTCCACAGGGCCGCATTCAGCCCCTGGGCCTGAGGTTCACCACCACTTATATAAATGCTCAGTATATAAATGCTCACTCCCCCAAGCGGGAAGTTGCCTCTAGGGTCAATGTTACGCCAGGCTGGGGGCTGGATTGAGAGGAGGTGTCCCTCCCTCCCCTCCCCACTCCTGGCTGAGCTGGCCTCCCACTGGCCTCTGCTGGTGGAAGGGCATAAGCATCACTTCATTGGTGCTGGCCTGCTCCTTCTGCCTCGGAGGGGGGCTGCTGGTGGCATCCCCACCAGTGGAGTTCAGTGCAGCCCCCCCAAAAAATGGGGCATTCTAAGGGCAGGAAGGAGGCTGATCCAGCCTGAGATCCACTGGATCCCAGACTCACAGCCAGCATTAGACAACACTGAGCCTGATGCGGGACTGATCACCTTAGTCATCAATGTTTGTTCTAACCTATCTGCAGATTTTTTGATTTTTTTGATTTTTGATTTTTTTATTATTAAAATAATTCAACATTAATACATACATGTTACGAATATACAAACATACAAACATACATTTCACACAATCCTTAAAAATATTCAGACATACCCACACTCAATCCCACAGATACTTCCTTTTCCCATCACCACCCCTCACCCCACCCTTGTGTTAGACTTCCAATCTACTCAATTGCAATTTCTTTCCACTTCTATTACTTTCTTTCACACACTTTTAAACCAATTTTCTACTTCTTTTTCTGTTACACATTGTTACCCATCTTATTTAGTATTTCAGTATTTATAACGGAACTTGTTTATTCTAACAGGAGTCCTGATTTTTCAATATAATTTTGCAAGTATACTTTAAACATCTTGCAGTCCTTGTCTATCTTCTCTTTTGAGATCCTTCCAATTTCTCCCATTGTTTTGGATACATTGTAATACTCCAATAATTTGGAAATCCACTCTGTTTTTGTCAGTATAATATCACTTTTCCAATTTTTCGCAATCAATAGCCTTGCGGCTACAGTTGTGTATAAATATAATGTCTTGTCTTCTTCCTTTAGACTTCCTGGTACTATTCCCAATAGAAAACCTTCTGATGTTTTCCTAAATGAATATCTGAACATTTTTTTCATTTCATTGTATATTGTTTCCCAAAATTGTTTAATGTTTAAACAATTCCACCATATATGCAACATAGTATCTTTTTCAGTGTTGCATCGCCAGCAGACATCACTACAATTTTTATTCATTTTTGCTACTCTTTCAGGTGTTAAATACCATCTATGTTGTATTTTAAGGTAATTTTCTTTCAATATATAACACATAGTGAATTTCATATCTTCTTTCCACAATTTTCTCCATTGTTCAAGCATAATATTTTTCCCAATATCTTGCGCCCATTTAATCATGGATGCTTTAACCAGTTCATCCTTTGTTTCCCACTCTAAGATCAGATTATATAATTTAGATATAGTTTTTGATTTTTCTTGTATTAAATATTTATCGAATTTAGATATTTCTTTTTCAAATTCTATCTTTTTATCTTTCGCTAATCTATACTTAATTTGAATATATTTGAGCCAATCACTAATATGAGCTTTAATTTCTGTATAATCCTTTAATTCCAATTCTCCATTTTCTTCCTTTAATACAGTTTTATAAGTAGCCCAATTTTCTTTCATATTTTATTTTTCCACTGCAACAATTTCTGCGGCGATGCCCACCAAGGAGTTTTCAGTTCTAGGAGTCTTTTATATTTCTCCCATATTTTATATATAGACTTTCTGACTATATGCCCTAGGAAGCCTTTATGTACTTTGATTTTCTCATCTATTAGATAGGCATGCCATCCAAATCTCATCTCTACTCCCTCTAAATCCAATACATCTGAATTGTCTAATTTAATCCATTCTTTTAACCAGGTCAGACCTACCGCATCATGGTATAACTCCATGTCAGGGAGGCCAAATCCTCCTCTTTCCTTCTTATCATTATTTTATGTATTATTCTTGGTTTTCCCCCTGACCACACGGATTTGGCCAAATCTCTTTTCCAATTATTAAAACATTTCTCTCCTCCTCCTAGTATTGGGATACTTTGAAATAAAAACATCATCCTTGGTGGTATGTTCATCTTTATTACCAGTATTTTCCCTATCTGCAGATTTTTAGCAGTTTTTTTTGGGGGGGGGATTATGGTTCCCTTGAGTATTTTTGCTTTCTAATGGTTTGGTGGGTTTTAGCTGTGTTTTTGTGTGTTTATTTGTATTTTTGTAAATAATTTAGTCCTTGGTTTTCAAATATTTAACAGAGGTAACATGTACAATACTTTACCATATGGCTTTAGCTTATTTTATTGATCATTTTGTTATAAACTCTCCACTTAGAAAGCTTATAAATCTGTCTAGATCTAAATAAATTAATAAAGCCCTTTTAAAAAGCAAAACAAAACTAGGGCTACCAACAGCTGAGCAGCAACAGCACACCCACCCACCGACCCCCAGAGAGAGAGAGAGAGAGAGAGAGAGAGAGAGAGAGAGAGAGAGAGATTTCCACCCATCTTGCAAATTGCAAATACTGGGGGGGGGGTGAGGACCCTTGCCAGGGAAAATGGCCCTCCCCCGGCTTTGGATGGCGCCTGGCTCTCCAAAGCATTTGCAGTCTGCTGCTGACAGAGGGAAGAATAAGATCCTGTCCCAGGGACACAAGGCTGAGTTAGCTCCTCCTGCCACCAGAAACTTTGATTTGTAAGCCAGATGCTTGCAGTAAGCCTGAGTCAGACAATGCACAAAGGAACTTCACAAAGACACAACGCGAGAGAAAGTGCAAAGTAGCGTAAGATGCAGAGAGAAGGGGAAGCAGGAGAAAAGATGGACCATCAAGAGGGTCAAGGGGGTAGCAGAGCAAGGGATGGAGACGACATTCAATTCATTTAAAGATTTGGCATTTAAAGCCAAATCTACCAAATTCACGCTTTCCAAAACAATATGCAAACTAGAACCCAGCTCTTCTTTGAAATCTTCCCCCTCTGATATTTCTCTGAATGCTCCTCTATGAACCTCATTTCTTGGTCCTGGCAAACAGAGAGGCAATATGAGAAGGGGAGAAGTACTCTGCACATGGTCAAAGGCACCTTCTGTCCAGCTTACATGTAGGAGACTGAAGTTGGTGGAGCACAGGAAGCCTCCTGGATCAGACCATTGGCCCACATGCCCCAGCCCTCCCTGCACCAAGGGTGGGGAATCTGTGGCCCTCCAGGGTTGCTGGATTACAACTCCACTGGCCCCAGTTGACGGCAGTCAGGCGTCCAAAGGCATCTGCAGGGGCACAGGTGTCCCATTCCTGGTCTGCACTGACTGGCAGCAAACTGGCCAGGGTTTCAGGCAGGGGGTTCTAACAGAAACATAAGAAAAGGCTGCTGGATCAGATATCCTGCACAAAAGCAGCGCTCTGGTATTCCGCTGTAGAGGCACAGCCTAGCCATCATGGCCAGGAGCCATCCCTACCCAGAGGGGCCAGGGATTGAACCCGGGACCTTCTGGATGCCAAGCATGTGCCCCACCCCTGAACCATGAGGCCACTCTCTCTGCTTTCCTTTCAGCTGAGAGGGTGTGGGTGAGCTGGGGGAGGCCTGATGCCCACATTTATCCTGCAGTGGTGCTGGGGGAGCCCTAAGGAGTCTGCTAGAGCGAGGGCTGCCTGGACACGCACTGCTTTGGTCCATAGTTCTGTCTCCCCCCCCCCCCCCGCGCTCTATTGCATCTAGCTAATGAACCTCCCCTGTAAAGAAACCTGGTCACATGGCCCATTTGCTCGTCCAGGGCAAGGGCGCTCAGTGGCCCGTCGACGCGGCTTCCCCCTTCTTCTCCCCACACGCGCACATCATGATGCCTCCCGCACATCTCCTGCGCTGGAAGCAGCTGCGGAGAGGGAGGGATCTCGGCTCCCCTGCTGGGTCCTACAGCCTCCCTGCTCGGGGCGCCTCGGGAGCTCCGCGGTGCTTTGCTTTCCCCCCCTGCCTGTCCTGCCCTGACGGCTGAGCCCCCCCTCAGAACAGGGCTCCCCTCCTTTCTTACAACTGCCATGAGGAAGATCAACTGGCTCTCTCTCTTCGCTGGGCTTTCTTTTTATATCAACGGTGAGTTGCCTTTTCTTTTCAATGCAGTTCTTGCAAATGGACGGGAGCTTTGGAGGGGGAGGGAAGCCATTCTTTGGGAAACGAAGGTTCTTCTCTAACTTTCAAGCAGGACTGCTTCTTTGAGGGGGGGAATGCATGAAAGTTGAAGCACAATTTACGCGGAACAGGATTTCGATGGGATCAGGAAGACCGGCATGTAGTGCAGACCTGCTTAACTGAACCGGTGCCAAAGCAGAACGGCAAACAAATGTGCCTCGGCTGGGCATTGAGTCGAGGGGAGATGTCAGGAGGGAGTTTCCTGTCACTTTATGGGAATTGCAGAAGCAAGACGCTCGAGGTCTTGCAGCCCTTTTATTTGAGCAAGTGAGAAGCAATTGGTCGTTGAGAAAGTGGTAAAAACAAGCCCCCGGCTGAAAAGCCGAGCATCGGTATTTTCCTCCCGCATTGAGATGTCTTCGTAGCATCTCAGTGCAGAGCGGCGTTTAATAGGGTGTTACTTTAGCCATGTTCGATAGCCCCATCCCCAGCCTCCCTCTTTGTTCTACCAGATTCCAAGGGAGCAAACTGGCTCGAATTCACATGCTCTGACTTAACTAGGCGATGGATCTTGCTGTCCTTCCAGAAAAGGAAGGCGTCGTTTCGTTACCCAAGTTGTGCTTCGTTTACTGAATTTATGCACAGGGACTTTTTGTCGATAAAACACCGCATGTGTCTGGAGGGGAGAGTTAAGGCTGAAACGAAAAGAGAAAAAGAACGCTGACTTTTGACCTAAACAAATATCTCTCTGTGTGTTCTGTTTTCGTTTTTTTAAAAATGACTTAGGTTTTTTAAGTGAGGATCCATTAGATCTTACTTGCCTCGGACACGATGCTGACATGATTTTGCTAGAGTGCAGCAGCCAACATTTAGGCAACATGAATAAATCATGTTCTAATAGAGCGTCCTGAGAAGCAATAACAATGGCATTCAATAAAGACGTTGAGGCATCTTAAAATTTACATTTCCTCCCTGTTCTTTGCTGACATAGAGAAAGAGAAAGAAAATCTGGAATTACGTAAAGTCTAGCAAAGGATCCTTTCTTGTTGCAAATAGGAATTCTGATCATATAAACATTTGGATTAAGTGAGGGAGCGTGACATTAGCCAGTCTAAAGCAGAAGACAGAGAAAAGAAGTTGCATGTAGTTTTTGCTATGTTGCAGAGCCTGTAAATGCATTTGCCAGCTTCACAACAAATAAATTGATTCTGTTTCCAGAGTGGGCATGTGGTTGCTGTATTGACTGAGGTCTAGTGACTCACTTTGAATCCTTAGATAAGTGTATTCTGTGGAACTGAAACTGCTGCATAATTAAACCAGCTGTAGGGGAAACGTATCAGTTAGTTAAGTATCAGTTAGTGATTTTAATTCAGATTTTTAAATGACTGAATGGCTGTGTTTTTAAAATAATTTTCATAGGCCGCTTGAACAGGGTTGGCCCCCCTGGTGACAATGTTAATTGGTTGAATGAAAGGTTGCTAGCCTGTTGTGGTGCAAGGAAACCACCAGTCACACATATTGGTTGGTGGTGGTGGGAATAACCAGAGGTTTAGCCATAATTTGTAATATGACACAGTGATGGCGATAATTTGGGTTATTTTGCTTTCAGAATATAATGTGCCCAGGACTTAATTTACGTAATAGTAGTAGTAGTAGTAGAAGAAGAAGTAATAAGGGGAAGGACCTTAACACTGATTGAAGGAACAACATGGATTTTGGGCACCATTGAGGCTCCAACATAAAAATATATATTCCAAAGCAACCTGCTGCTGACATCTAGTGGCATGTCCCTATTTGCCACAAAATGAGGAGAAAATAGCATTTGGCGGTGGAATAGGATTGGTAGTTTATAAAGAGTCTGGCTCTTAGATTATTTTCTCACATGGACCTTGCCTGGATTAGTGCAGTTGGAGTGGGGAAGAGGGCTGAACAGGTGCTGGTACATTTGAAAGAGAAGAAATTGGCAGGGGAAGGGTAAAGCAGCTGGGGGGGCAGGCAGGGAGAGGCTTCAGTGGTTGGGGGTATTTCAACAGCAAACAAGTAGACAGGAAGAGGGCTAAGCAAGTGGGGAAGGGTTCGGAATGGAAGACGTGAGCGCCTCTTCCCTGGCTGCTTCGGGACTCTAAAGCTCTCTCCCAAGTCTGCGATTCCCATCAAGCTTTCATTACATGAATTTTCATGCAAAATGTTGTTCCACCACCTCAAGGTTATGTTGCTGGGTGTGTGTGTGTGTCTGTGATGGGGGCGTGTTTTATGGTTTCTTCTCCCATGGTTAAATTTTCTACTCAAAGGCTGTGAAGGAATGAAACCGTCCAGCCATTTGATGTGCTTGCTCTTAATTTTAAAATGGTTGCTTTCTGCTTAAAGTCATTCTGCTTTTGAGGCTGTTCTTCCTAGTGGGTTCAAAAAGTCATAGAATAGACCTATAATGAGTCCACCGAGAAACTGAATCCTATTTATCGTGTGGGGGAAGAAACCTAGTTACTATGGGATCTAGAAACATCACATAAATCTCCTACCCAATGTGTTTTCAATCCAATCCTCTCTGAAGTCAAGCAAGAGGTATGGCGGCACAGTGCTGCCATTTTGTGACCCGGTTGCCATTTCCTGTTTTATAGGAAGTGACACAGCTGATGCTGAGGAGAGGCTGATGAACCACCTCCTGAACACATCTCGCTACAACAACTTAATCCGCCCTGCCTTCAACTCCTCACAGCTGGTCGTTATAGAATTGCAGGTTATCCTGGCCCAGCTCATCAATGTGGTGAGTCTGAGCATCCCTTCCATCGCTCCTTCCTAGCAAAATCTATGACTGTGTGGGTCACATCATGAGCTTTGGGACTGGACCAGCACGTGGGAACTCTTCCATGAAGGCTGGCCGTGCAGGGTTTGCACAGACTGACACTGTTGCCTCCACAACCCTGGAGACGGGGGGGTGGGATGGGGTAGGGGGTTCAGTGAAGTCTGGCCACGGTTGGGCTTATTCTCAGAGACCTGTCTGAAGAAGAGAGTTCTTCGCCGACAGTGACGTAGCACCTGAGGTGTCTGCTATTACAGAGATGGGTCTTTCCTTTAACAGACCACTAGGCCCATCCCCATAATCCAGACCCCCTTTTCCTAAACCACTGGGACCCTCCTCCAGATAAGACTCCACTTGGGTCTCATTCCCCATCCTACTAGCACCATCCCTTGGGTCAGCCTCTTCTGTGAGTACCTCTCACTCGTCTTCCACACTGGACTATCCTCTCCATGGCGTATCCATGGGATTCATGACACCAGTGACCCCAAAAGGTTGGGGACAACATCAGGAGAGCCTGCTGGATCCGGCCCATGGCCCATCTAGCCCAGCATTTTGTTCTCATAGTGTCTGAACAGTTGCCTTTGGGAAACCAGCCAGCAGGATCCGAGCACAAGAGCCCTCTCCCTTCCTGTGGCTTCCAGCAACATGACTGCCTCCAGCTGTGGACACCTAGGCAGAGGCATCCTGATTGGCAGCTATCAATAACCCCCTCCACCATGAATTTATCTTATTATTATTATTATTATTTGAATTTATATACCACCCTATACAAGGGAGTCTCAGGGAGGTTCACAGAATAAAATCAAGTTATAAAAACAAAAAAAATACATAATAAAAATAAAAACAACAACCCAATAGCGCCCCCCCAAGTTTTAAAAGGGCGTAGGATCTGAACCAAAGGCCTGGTTTAAAAGGAACATTTTTATTCCACTTTTAAAGCCATCTAAGATGGTGGCCATCCTCGTTCTGTAGTTTAACTATGTGCTGTGTAAAGAAGAACATCCCTTTATGTGTCCTGACTTAAGCCTTCTTGTGGTTGAGCAGCCATGTGAAAAGAAGCTGGAGTCCCTGGAGATCTGCTGTGAACCAGAGGAGACAATGCCATCCTGAACACAGTAACCTGGGAGTCACTAGCACAGCTGGGGGGTGGCGAACTGGGCAACCACTTACCCCAGGGGCAGCACTTACCCCGGGGGGTCTGCCACGTGCCCAAGCCACATGTCTCTCCTGCTGCACCACGGCTGGGAATGAGTCTCATTGAATTCTCAGGAAGCTTCCTGCAGCCCTCTGGTATTGTCTGCATCTGAAGGCAGGCCATGCCTGCTAACTTTGCAGCTGATCTCTCTTTTCCTTGGTACAATGACTTGGAGTGACAAGAGCACATCCTACTTTGCGGAGTAAAGGTGGCAGCTATGCAGTTTTCCTAACCCCCCCCCTTTAGCCACCCACTTTAGTGCTGGATCCCACCCCCAAGAACCCCCCCTTTGTCTCTGTGCTCTATGGCTGCCTGGGCTCATGTTGCAAACTGGGGTTCCGGGGGGGGGGCAGCTCTTGACCAGTTGAATGGCAGTGCTGCGTGGAAAGAGATCAGTTCCTCTGTGTGTTAAATGTATAAATTCATCTTGAAAATATTTTATTGGAAGTGAGTGACAGAAAGGAGACTTTAATCAACTTTAGTGAAATGGCCAATCTGCTTGAAGTCCTGCAGCATCTAGGACCCTGAATACTCCCTAAATAAATATTAGAAGGTTCAGGACAGACAAACGTCTTCCTGCAGCATGTAGGAAAACTATGGCTTTTGCTCGCACAAGATGCAGTGGTGGACACCAAGTTGTATGGCTTTAAAAGATGGATTGGACAAATTCATGGTAGACTGGGCTATTAATGGCTGCTAACCCCATGGCTGGGACGCAGGTGGTGCTGTGGGTTAAACCACAGAGCCTAGGACTTGCCAATCAGAAGGTCGGCGGTTCGAATCCCCGTGAGGGGTGAGCTCCCGTTGCTCGGTCCCTGCTCCTGCCCACCTAGCAGTTCGAAAGCACAAAGTGCAAGTAGATAAATAGGTGCTGCTCCAGCGGGAAGGTAAATGGCGTTTCCGTGCGCTGCTCTGGTTCGCCAGAAGCGGCTTAGCCACGCGGGCCACATGACCCAGAAGCTGTACGCTGGCTCCCTTGGCCAGTAAAGCGAGATGAGCGCCGCAACCCCAGAGTCGGCCACGACTGGACCTAACGGTCAGGGGTCCCTTTACCTAAGCCCATGGCTATGTTTTCCTTCTGTTGCTAGTATGCCTCCTCTGAATACAGGTTGCTGCAGATCACAAGTGGGGAGAGCTCTGCTGCGTTCAGGTCCTGCTGTGGATTTCCCTTGGGGGCATCTGACTGGCCCTGGCGAGAAAGAGGATGCTGAACTAGATGGGCTTTGGCGCTTGAGGGTTTTCTTTTCTTCAGAAGAGCCTCAGCTCAGCTGTAGAGCAGAAGGCTCAACCTCCAGTGGCATCTCCAGTATTCTGAAACCCTGGAGAGGCCCTGCCCTCAGCATAGGCAATACTGAGCTCGATGGAGCCATGAGTCTGATTCAGAATAAAGCAGCTTCATGTGTTCCTGTTCTGTAGGACTCTTCTTGTGCTCCTAGGTTCCCACCCTAGCAGAATCCATCCAGTCCTCCTTCCTTTCCTCCTGGATTTCCCTTCCCCTCCTGTCCCAGGAGAGGTACAAGCGTAGCACAGCAGCACAGCAACTGCCAAAGCCTTTTAGGTTGCGACTTGTCCATTAATTTTCCAATTTCTGTGTTGCCATGGGCCTTGTTCTCATTTAAGAAATCTGCCTAGCAAAAGAGCCTGGAGCCTGGTTCATCAGAAAGCTCTCTAATCCAATTTCTCATCTGTGGTTTATTTCCACCTCCAGCCACTTAGCCTCTTCCAGATGTTCCAAGGCTTACTGCCACATTTATTTTGTAATAATCTGAATAAACTCCACATAGAATCATGTCTGCTTCTAGAAGATTTAATGTCCCCTGGGCCACCCTGGTGCCTTACAGATGTTTTGGACTATGATACCCATCAACCCCAGAGGTGTAGTTCACAACATCTGGACCAGCTTGACAGGCTATGAAGGCCTGCTTATTTTAGCATTAACTTTCATGGACGGGATGCAAAAATGCAATTCTGCTTCACGTGAAGTGGCCAGAGTGGTCCATCAAAGCTTGTGCTACAATACATGCTGGCCTTCTGAAGTCCCCAAGGGAACTGGAGGACTGACTGCCTTGCTGCTTTCTACCTGAGTGCCCTTCTAGGTTCAGGAGAGAGGATGGAGGGAAGGGTATTCAAGCCTAATGAATGGATCCAATTAAGATACTGCTGTTTACCACATAGATTTTCTATGTCTTTCTCTTTCTCTTCAGAATGAGCGTGAACAGATCATGACTACCAACGTCTGGCTCAATCAAGTAAGCATCCCATGGATACATAATTTCTGCTCTATAAATTTACAAACCCATCCTCTCATCATATTGGTATCTGAGAATTTGGAAGGTTGCTATGACGTCCAGCCTGTTTTATTTTTGAAGGCAGCAGTCCTATAACCATTTACCTATAGCCATTTATCATACATACTGTAACTACTCCAGCTCAACTGAGTGCACTTTGAATAGTTGTGAATGGGATGGTGCTCTGAGGAATCACAGTGAATCCTGCAATTATAGATTTACAGGGCTGGGAAGCTGTTTATCTGTCACATTTTGGCACAGATTTCAAGGTTCACGGCATCTGTTCAGCTCCCATCACATTGTTGTAGATAACTGTTTTTTCTCTCTATTTAAACTAGATAAATGTACAGAGCACTTTTTCCTTCACAGTATATTTGTACCTTTTGGAGGAGAGGGAGTGACTTATGTTCTTATTAGTCTTATGTACTTATATGCCTACTCAGCCACTTACACCTGTGGAACTGGCCCCACATTTGTAAGAAATCAGTATTTTAGTGTGGCAGCACTGAAAACTCCCTGCATCTTGATATTAGGCAGGTGCCTCCCCTGTACACCTTCTAAAAATGGGGGGAGCCTATTGAGACATGTTGAACACTGGCATGCTTTTTACTTATTTTAATATTTTAAAAAGTTGTAAACAGTTTTTAATAAAAATGGTAATTTTATTGTTTTATTCTTTTGTAAACTGGTTTTATTACAATCCAGTGCTATATAAATCTTGTAAAATTAACTAAATAAATGGTTGTTGCAGCAGCAGCTGGAGTGTGTGTGTGTGTGTGTGATTCTAATTGTATTTTGTACAAAAAGGCTGCCAAACAATTAACCGTGCAAGTCTGTTGTGCAATGGGAACAGCGACTCAAAGTGTGGGTTGTGTCCTGCTTCTAGGAATGGACGGACTACCGCTTAGCTTGGGAGCCCTCGGAGTACGAAGGCATCAATAAGCTGAGAATACCAGCTAAGAAAGTCTGGCTGCCCGACATTGTTCTATATAACAAGTAAGTTTGTACAACTCGGCGCTATGAAGGAAATGTCTGACTTAGGACCAGATTCCATCCCTTTTTTAAAAAGAAGCCTTCCTGCCATGGTGGATAGAAAGCCTGAGCCTCCTCTGACACCTCCCCCCCCCCCCGCAATTCAGGTGGGACCCTGGCGGCCTGGGGGTGGGGGGGCCATAGTGCAGGAGTCCTAGGCTCCGCCTCCACTGGCATCTCCCCTGCCTGGAATCCCAGAGGGCCTTTGCTACCAGTCAGAGTCAGTGGTCTGACTCAGTAGAAGGCAACTTCCCATGTTGCATGTTCAGCTAAGTTGGGGGGGGGCTCCTGCCTGCAGGCCGGAGAGCCAGTGTGGTGTAGTGGTGGGAGTGCTGGACTGTGACCTAGGAGAGACCAGGGTTCGAATCCTCACTCCTCCATGAAGCTCTCCCTGGGTGGGACCGTGGGCTCACTCTCAGCCTAACCTACCTCTCAGCTGATGCGTGTTGAGTAAAATCCTGCCAGATCAGATACGTAACCCATGGATCCTGATGGATCATGCAGCCAGTCCCTGCAGAAGTCAGCTTTGTCAGCCCCAGGCTTGCCGCTTGGGAAGAGCCTTGCACTTCAGGTGCCCTGGAACTACTCTTGAAGGAGGTTTGTTGAGTTGGTCGTCCCACCCACTGCTCAAAATCATCCTGCAGGGGGAGACCAATAAGGCTCTTGCCTGCTGGGCCTAAAAGATGTCCCACCCCTGAGCTAAGCCCAATACCTCAAGGACTGCCCCCCCAGCCCAGCCCTGACCCTCCAGTTGCCACCAGAGGCCCTTCTTCATGCTCCCCCTCCCAGGAGGTCCTGAGGCAACAGCATGAGAACAAGGCCCTTTATGGTGGCTCCCCACTTACAGAATGCTCTCCCCAGGGAGACTTGCCTGGCACCATTGTTACATACCTTAGGTGCCAGGCAAGACACCTAAATCCATGGATTTATTTATTTTTTGCATGACGGGTGGAATGTTTTAATCTAGTTTTGAAAAGAAGAAAAAAAATTCTTTTATTTTTTTCTTTTAATGTTGGTTTTAATCTACGTTCGTGTTTGTTTTCTACTTAAAATATTGTAAGTCACTTTGCATTGCCAGCTAATTATTATTATTAGTGGCTTTCTTCCTTGCCTCATGACTGTAGGGATGGGATAGCATTGTAATATATTGGTACTGAATCTGGATAAGCAGAAACACCAACTATTTATGGGCTCTTTCATGGCCTTTCATTGTCAAAAAGCCCCCATATTTTATTATCGGAATTAGTTTTGAATCATAGACTCATAGAATTGTAGAGTTGGAAGGTACCCTGAGGAACATCTAGTCCAACCCCCCGAGATACAGGAATATGGAGCTGGCACTTACTGGGATCGAACCTTCAACCTTGGGGTTATCAGCACCATGCTCTAACCAACTGAGGTGTCCAGGCTGGTTCAGGTCACAAAAGCTGGCTGGCCTTTGTAGCGCTTTGAAACCCACAAGTCCTTTTCTATAGTTACATTTTTCTTGACTCCTTTAGTGCTGATGGAACATATGAAGTCTCTGTTTACACCAACGTGATCGTGAAGAATAACGGGAGCATGTTGTGGCTGCCTCCAGCCATCTACAAGAGCGCCTGCAAAATCGAAGTGAAGCATTTCCCCTTTGACCAACAAAACTGCACCTTGAAGTTCCGGTCATGGACTTACGATCACACCGAAATCGACATGATCCTTAAAACCGGCTCGGCCAGCATGGATGACTTCACACCCAGTGGTGAATGGGACATTGTGGCGCTCCCGGGGCGGCGAACTGAGAACCCCTTGGACCCAAACTACGTGGATGTGACATACGACTTCATCATTAAACGGAAGCCTCTTTTTTACACCATCAACCTCATCATCCCTTGTGTGCTCATAACATCCTTGGCCATCCTCGTCTTCTACCTGCCGTCAGACTGCGGAGAAAAGATGACGCTGTGCATCTCTGTCTTGCTTGCTTTGACTGTGTTCTTGCTCCTGATCTCCAAAATCGTCCCCCCAACATCGCTGGACGTCCCGTTGATTGGGAAGTACCTGATGTTCACAATGGTCCTGGTGACGTTCTCCATTGTGACCAGTGTCTGCGTGCTGAATGTGCACCACAGGTCTCCCAGCACCCATGCGATGCCTCCGTGGGTGAAGGTGGTCTTCCTCAAGAGGCTGCCCAACTTCCTGTTCATGAAGCGCCCAGAGAATAACTCCATGAGGCAAAGGCTGTCCAGCAGCAAGAGGAGCAAAGCAGACACGTTTGGCAGCAACCCGTCGGACCTGTATAAGGGCTCCTCCACTTACTTTGTGAACACAGCCTCTGCCAAAAAATACGACCTGAAACTGACGGAAAACCCTGATCACATTGGCAGCCATCAGGATGTCAGGCTACGGTCATCGGCAAAGTTTTCTCCTGAGGTCCAGGAAGCTATTGAGGGAGTCAGTTTCATAGCAGACCACATGAGAAGTGAGGACAACAATGAGACTGTAAGTAGCACAAGGAACCTTTCATTTCCCCACCACACTTGATCCCACAGTCTCTAGAAATCTCAGGCAATTTGAGGGCCTCTGTCTTATTGGGTGTTCATGATGGTTTGTGTTCATGGCGGTCCTCTTGCCTCTTGGTGCCCCATAGGTAATCCCACTCCCCTTGGACAGATTCAGGACACAGAGCACAGAGTTAAACTATGGAACTCCCTCCTCCAGGAGGGCACCAATTTAGATGGCTTTAAAAGAGGATTAGACCAATTCATGGGGCAGAGGGCTGTAGATGGTTACTGGCCACAAAGCCTATGCTCTGCTTCCACAGTTGGAGGCAGTAAATGCTTCTGAGTGCCAGACGCTCGAAAGCACAGGAAGGCTCTTGTGCTCGGATCCTGCTTGTGGGTTTCCCACTGGAGCATCTGATTGGCTACTGTGAGAACAGGATGCTGGACTAGATGGGCCATGGGCCTGATCCTGCAGGCTTTTCTTATGTTCTCCTATCATAATATCCTATTATGTTCTTGCTTTCTCCAGCATGGGGGCCTCCAGGCTCTTCTTTGGGACCCAGTGGGCTAGAGCTAGAATTAAAAACTTTAATTTTGTTCAGTAAAAAAGTATACCTCATCTAGCACATTGCATTGCAATGGCTACAACAGGCAGAAGAATATATGTTGGGAGTCATAGATGGACTCACAAGCAATTTGCAAGTGGTCCATGATGGGGTAAAAGTTTGGCCCCAATGGCTTTATTGACCTAATTCAACAAAGCTTTTTTTATTGGTTTTGTGGAACTGCCCATTTTAAACAAAGATGGTTGTAGCCATAGGAGCCAACTCCTAGGGGCCATGGGAGCTTCAGCCCCCAAAATGAAATATTTGAGGGGTCCGAGCCCCCACAAAGTTATAGAGTATTCCCATTCAAAGGGTGTGGGTGCACTGTGTCTTATGATCAATTATGTGGGGCAGGGCTTACCTGGGCCCCCACAATATTTTATTCAAGTTGGCACCCCTGGTTGTAGCATAAGGATTAGGCCAGCATTCTTCAGTGTTGCATCCCCAGATGTTCTTGGATTACAACTCCCACCAAAGGCCAGGAATGATGGGGCCTGTCATCCAACAACAACTGCTCCATCAGAGGGGGATGGAGGGTCAAAAGAGTCTCCCACCGGAGGTGGCACCTGGAGGAGGAGGAACCACCAGCCATTGAAGCCGTGCAGCGGCTGTACTCAGTCCCCCCCCAGCTCCTCCCAATGTCCTGATGTCACACACATGACATTGCCCCCCCATCACCCTCGTAAGGTGGTGCTTCTGGGCTTGAGGCTGAATTAAGCAGTGTGCCTTTCTGACCCTCATATCTTCTGAAGCCTCAGACTGATTCCCAGATTACTTCTTAGCTGGTATTTAAAATTCATCAGTATGAAATGATCGAACGTAAGTTCCATAAACACCATGCAAAGGAGCCACTGTGGGACAGGCACTTGGGCAGTTTATGCAATGGATAAGTCATTAAATTATTTAATTGAGTTTTTCTCTTCTAGGTCATTGAAGACTGGAAATATGTTGCCATGGTAGTGGACAGACTGTTTCTCTGGATATTTGTCTTTGTTTGCGTGGTGGGGACTGTTGGATTATTCCTGCAGCCGCTGTTTCAAAACCACTCAATTGGCGTGAGCCCTTAAACGGGTAAATCCGAGACCTAGGATTGCTTATTCACTGACCGGGCTGGACTCTCTTTTGAGTTCCACAAGTGTAATTTCAAAGTCCAGTCATTTGAGCAGGATTTATTTATTTATTTTTACTAGGGTGGGGATAACATAAAATCATTATTTGATTTAATCAACTTCTTTAAGGTGGGCTTATATCCCACGTGACACTTTAGCCTGGGTGTTGGCGCTGAGTGAGGTGTTGACGAAAACTGGCAAAAACAATTAGGAAACAATTGTACATTTAACCCCAGTCCCCAAATGCCTGCCCTTACACGGCTTCCAAAATACAATCCAGCCAGGGCTCTGGTGGGCCTCCAGGTCATGAGAGTCCCATGTGTGCTCAGCAGGTAGGGAGAGATCACCCCTATAGGCACCCTTTAAAGTTGGAACAGTTTCATTTCATCAGACTTTTCAGCAAAATACTCCATCTTCAGTGTTACCTCTTTATTAACTTCATTTAAACAGAGGTTGGGTGCCCATCTGTTAAGGACTCTTTAGCTGTGATTCCTGCATTGTTGGGGGTTGAACTAGATGACCCTTGGGATCCCTTTCAACACTATAATTCTGTAAAAACACTTGTTTTCAGCTCACATACATTTATATATTTTTTCAGCACAATTTCTCTCCCCCACAGTAGGAGCCCAGGAACATGCATAGCCTGTCAAGCACAGGCTTGGTCTGTGTCGTTTGGCAACCTTCTTTAGTAGGAAGTGTGCATTGGGGGCACACACAATGCTAAAGCAAAGCTTAGTGTTGCAAAAATGAGTCTAGGCAAGTCTTCGCCTCGTGTGCTGCCCTTCCTCTCGGGGTTGAGAGGAGATGACTGGAAGCGCTGGCTTCCGTTTCACTACAGCTTGCCATGTTGTCTGAACCTGGCAGACTGCCGCTGGTGCTTTGCAGAGGCAAGCTGGCTTCAAACCATAGTTTAAGAAGCTATCTTGTTTGCACGAACTGAAATTAAGCTCAGTTTAGAGATCAGGTGTCCCATTGTGGCTGTGCTGGAGGAGTGGGGAATGGGGAGCACGAGAACTGAAGGCTCACTGCAGATCATGGGTCAGCAAACTAAGGCCCATGGGCCGGATCAGGCCCAATTGCCTTCTAAATCCAGTCCTCAGTCCGGGAATCACTGCATGGATCGCTAGCATGCATGTTCTTTCCATCTCCCTCCCTCTCCCTCACACGGCAGCGGTGGCGCCTCCTCCCTCCCTTCTCCTGGCTTCTCCCCGCCCTGCCTAGAGGAGAAAGAGGGCTGGGCTTTGCTGGTGCCAGCCCCTCTTTGGAGCCCTTTCACGCACCGCTCATCATCCCTCCGCCGCCGCCACCAGCCCCTGCCACAAGACACAGGAGCTGTGGTTGACTGAGCGCCCCTCTCAAGCAGCCCTTTTGCGCACCGCTCACCATCCCTTGTTCACCCCCCCCAAAATATAGTCCAGCCCCCCGCAAGGTCTGAGGGACAGTGGACCAGCCCCCTGTTGAAAAAGTTTGGGGACCCCTGCTGCAGATCATCCTTGTACTCAGCCATACCTTTAGGCAGAGTGGGGTGTTTGCCACAGGCAGCAGATGAGATACTGAGGGTAAGAGGTTGGAGGGCTGTATGCAGCCTGCCCTGCGACCCTCATGCAGCCCGCTTACCAGTGCAGAAGTAAGATTCAACTGCTGGTCCAGCTGACTTCAGATGGCAGAATGTGCTCTTGTCCTTCATCTCAGGCAGCAAAATGCCCGGCTGGCATTGACCACAGTTAGCACAGGGCTGGCTAACTGGCAACCCCCCCAGATGTCATTGGATTCCAACGCCCATCAGTCTACGGCAGCATAGCCAATGGCCAGAGATGATGGGAGTTGCAGTCCATCAGCTCCTGCAGGCCCAGATTTCCAGATTTCCCTGGTTTACGTCATGTGCAGGTTGAACCTGTGATGGGATGATGAGCTGCTTGTGCGTAAAATCCTAATCCCTCAGAGTTTGGCTAAGTCCCCAAACCTCTGTCTGTGATGGAGCTCCTTAAACATGACTCCATCAATCGCTCGTTGAATCGGACAGTGGGCGTTTACGGAACTTCTTCCAGCATAAAAGCTCCTTAACGGAAACGCGTCTTCTGGACTCTCGGCGTGACAGTTTCCGCCGAGGAGTGGGTGTCCCTACAGGAGGTCCTGAAATCTCCCCGCTGCTCCCGCTTGAAGTGTCTCTGAGCCCTCCCTCCGACTCACTTTCCCTTGGAACTCCACTTCTCCCCCTGCTGGTCCCCTCCTCCGCTGAATGGTCTCTCTCACCCTCCATGAGCCCTTTCACCTCCTTAGTCTCAGATGGCAGTTCCCTGACATCCACCTCCCCTCCAGGGCCCCCTTCACCCCCTTCCCTCCCCTCCTCTGCGGGAGGCGAGGGAGCAAAACCCCTGAAGGAACCTCCCTCATCTTCCGAAGTTTCGAACACTTCCCTCCACCCTTTGCTGTCTCCGGTTTCCAAGTACTCCTCCTCATCGGAGTCTGTTCCTCCTTCCAACTCCGATTCCCTGAATCCCTCCAGTTCCTCCTCATCGTCGGTGGTGCCAAAGTACTCCCTCCGAAACCTCGCTACTGGCTGAGGTTTCCTGGGGAACCTTTGGTGGAACGTTTCGATCAAGATCTCGTCACGGACCTCCTCTGCCTTCACCCAGGTGTTTTCCGACTCCGGTTCCCCTTCCCACGCGACCATATACTCCACCTGATTACCCTTCCACCTGGAGTCGATGATTTCCGCCACATGGTTGCGGCTTTCCCTTTCTTCTATGGCTGGCCCCCGTGTGGATACCCCTTCACCTTCCCCCCTGTATGGTGACAGTAATGACCTGTGGAATACTGGGTGCAGTTTCATGTGGTTCGGTAACCGGAGTCTGAACGCCACTGGGTTGACCTGTTGGATGACCTCAAATGGTCCCAATCTTTTGGGTCTCAATTTCTTGCAACCCCCCTTGAACGGCAACCCTTGGGTTGATAGCCAGACCCGACTCCCCACCCTAATTGTTTCACCTTCCCTTCTGCTCTTGTCTGCCTGCCTCTTATATTCTTCCTTGGCCCTTTCTAAGTTGAGTTGGAGTTGACGATGGATCGCTTCCATTTCTTCTACAAAAAGTTCCGCGGCCGGAACACTCCATCTTTCCCCTCCTTCCCCTGGAAACGCCCTGGGGTGGCACCCATAATTAGCCAAAAAGGGGCTCATCCCGGTGGACACATTCTCTGCATTATTGTAAGCAAATTCCGCTAGTGCCAACTTTTCGACCCAATCGTTCTCTCTGTCATTGACATAACACCTCAGGTATTGTTGGAGGATACCGTTTGCTCTCTCCGCCTGCCCATTGGTCTCAGGGTGCCTGGCAGTCGAAAAGTTGACCTCTACGTGCAACAAGCTCATAAGTTTCCTCCAGAATCTGGACGTGAACTGTTTCCCTCTGTCGGAAACCACCCTCAAGGGGGCGCCATGCAGCCTGAAAATATGTTCTACAAACAATTTCGCTGTTTCTTCCGCCGTGACTGCATGTGAGCAAGCTACAAAGTGACCCATCTTAGTTAACAGGTCTACTACGACTAGTATGGCGGTTTTCCCCTGGGATTTGGGCAGATCAGTCATAAAATCTATCGACACCGCCTCCCACGGTCGTTCTGGTGTGGGTAACGGTTCTAATAACCCCGCTGGTGCCCGCCTTTCTCCTTTGGCTCTCTGGCATTGGTCACACCTTCTCACATACTCCCGTACATCCTCCCTCACCTTGGGCCACCAAAACTCCCTGGTCACCAACCACATGGTCTTGTGTTGCCCAAAATGCCCCGCTGTGGGATTGTCGTGCAGCTGTTTGAGTACTCTCCCCCTCAATTCCCCTTCGGGTATATATAGCGCCCCTCTGTAATACAATGCCCCGTTTCTTTCTTCAAAACCCCCGGGGTCTTCTCCCTCTCTCCTTAGACCTCTGAGCTTATCCTGGGCGTACTCATCATTTACCGTTCCCTCTACCAGTTCTCTTTGCCCCACCCAGGCCGCACCACACACCCAGTGGTCCTCTGGGATAATATGTCTCTCTTCCGGCGCTCCCTCCCCCTCCAAATATTCAGGTTTGCGAGAGAGAGCGTCCGCTCTGATGTTTTCTGGACCTGGCACATAGCAAATTTCAAAATGGAATTTGGAGAACTCCTGGGCCCATCTCACTTGTCGTTGGTTGAGCACCCGTGCCGTTCTCCAATACTCCAAATTCTTGTGGTCCGTACACACTTGCACCTTATGTTGTGCGCCAATTAGTAAGTGTCTCCATCTCCGGAACGCTTCGTGAATGGCGAGTAGTTCTCGGTCATATACCGTGTAGTTCCTCTCGGATTTGTTCAGCTTACGCGAAAAGAAGGCACACGGTCTCCATTCCGACTTATTGCTCCCTGGCTGAAGCAGCACCGCCCCCACCGCCCGGTCTGAGGCATCAGTTTCCACTCTCATGGGTTTCTGTAAATCCACATGCAGGAGCTGTTCTTCCGAAGCGAATGCCTTTTTCAATTCCTCAAAAGCGTGCTCCGCCTCCGCCGTCCAAACGAATTTCTTCTTGCTGCTTAGACAGTCCGTGATGGGAGCCGTTAAGTGGGCAAAGTTCTTGATGAATTTACGGTAAAAGTTCCCAAACCCTAAGAACCTTTGCACATCTTTTTTCGTTTTCGGTGTCTTCCATTCCAGCACCGCCTGGACCTTGCCTGGATCCATGGCTAATCCCTTGTCTGATAAGCGGTACCCCAGGAATTCCACCTCCTTGGTGTGGAACTGACACTTCTCCAATTTCACCCACAACTGGTTTGCTTGCAGCTGGCTCAGCACTTCCCTGACATCCTTTACATGCTGCTCCTCATTCTCTGAATATATCAGCACGTCATCGAGGAAGGCCACGCAATTCTTGTAGAGCAAAGGTCCCAGTACGTGGTTCATGAGCGATTGAAAACAGGCGGAGCCTGATTGTAATCCGAATGGCATAACGAGATATTCAAACGCCCCCAAAGGGGTGAACATGGTGGTTTTCCATTCATCCCCCTTCTTTATTCGTATCAGGTTGTATGCTCCTCTCAGGTCCAGTTTCGTGAATATCTTTCCCTTCCTCACCCTGGTCAAAATGTCATCAATCCTGGGCATGGGGAAAGTCACTGGTTCTGACACGGCATTTAGGGCCCGGTAGTCCACGACCAATCTCGGTTTATCCGTGTTTTTTTTGTCCACAAAAAACACTGGGCTCCCCCCCACCGCTCTGGACTCTCTGATGAAGCCCCTCTTCAGGTTTTTATCAATAAACTCCCTTAACTCCTGCATTTCCCTGTCTGACATGGCGTACAGCTTGCCCACGGGGAGCTGGGCCCCAGGGACCAGGTTAATTTGGCAGTCAAAGTCTCTGTGCGGTGGTAATTTATCTGCTTCCCTTTCACTGAAGACCTTGCTCAGGTCAGCGTATTGTTTGGGCACCTTCCCTTTGTCCGCCACTTCCGTCCCTGCTAGAGAGGCTTTTGCCCCTTCTGGCACCTTTCCCTCTCTGCAGTGTTCCAGGCAATGTGCTGACCCAAAGGAGACCACTCTCTGATGCCAGCCCACTAGCGGGTCATGCAACGCTAGCCAGCTCATTCCCAAAATGACTGGAGCCCCTCCCAGGGTGGCCACATTGAACGCTATCCTCTCAGTGTGCCTGGCCACCCTCATAACCATTGGGACGGTTTGTAGGCTGACTTCTCCTCCCAGCAGCTCCCTCCCATCGATCGTGGTGACCTGCAGGGGGTTGCTTAAAGGGAGTGTCTGTATCTGGTGTTCAGCTGCAAACTCCTTGCTCATAAAATTACAGGAGCTGCCTGAGTCCAGCAGCGCCTTAGTCTTTAGTGGGTATCCGTTTGCCAGCTCTAGCAACACCTCTATTACTAGGGCTGGTCTTGGAGGTTCCGGAGTGGGCACTTTTACTGCTCCTTGGCCTGTCTGCAGTGCCCTGACAGAGGCAGACAGGCGTTGGCTTTTACTGGCTCCTGGACTTCCTCCTCCTTCCCCCCAACAGCTCCCGCCATCCCTTGCCATTCCTTTCTTTGCGGGCAGACTCTGGCAAAGTGACCTGGCTGCTGGCAGAGATAACATTTCTTGGCGCTCTTTCCCTCCTTCTTCCTCCCTTCACTGGGATTTGAAACTGCGCGCGCGCGCGCTGTTCCAACTTCCATCGGCTCTCCTGGCGGGAAACTTGGTTCTGGAATCTCTGGAATGCGGAAATCCCTCCAACGCTCTCCTTTCCCCTCCCGCTTCTCCAAGGCTCTTGCCTCCTGGCGTGCTCCAATGGTCAGCGCTGATTTGGTCAGCTGGTCCATAGACTCCCCCCTGGGCGCCCGGGAAAGTTCGTCTTTCACCGCCGAAGAAAGCCCCTCTTCAAAGAGCATTTGAATGGGTTCCGCCGATAGGTCCCACCCCAATTTATGTATCAACATTGTAAACTCAGTCCAGTACTCACGAACCGATCGGCTCCCCTGTTTGCACGCCATCAATTGTCTGCGCACCAGCCCCTGTTCAATCTCGCTGGAAAACATCAAATCCATGGCGCGAAAAAACTTCCTCGCGTCCTTCAGCATGTCACTATTCCCTGCCATCAGGGGTCTGACCCAATCTCTCGCCCCTCCTTCGAGATGGCCAATCACAAACGCCACTCTCGATGCCTCGTCGGGAAAGTCGTTAAACTGCAGTTCGAGAGCATACTGCATCTCTGTCCTAAAGGCTTGGTAGTTCCTGGGGTCCCCCCCAAACTTCTGCACCATTCCTGGCATCTTTCTTGCTAGTGTAGCGCCTTTTGCCTTTTCTGCATCCTGCGCCCTCCTTTCTTCTAGCCTCGCCGTTTGCATTGCTAGCTGGAGTTCCAACACTCTGTACCTTTCTTCCAGGCTTGGACCCTCTCCAGCTCCTGCTGCTCCTCCGGCTCCGGCTGGGTTACTCATGATGCCTCTTTGCACAAGCTGCTTTCAGGGACTGTCCGATTGCTGTGATGGGATGATGAGCTGCTTGTGCGTAAAATCCTAATCCCTCAGAGTTTGGCTAAGTCCCCAAACCTCTGTCTGTGATGGAGCTCCTTAAACATGACTCCATCAATCACTCGTTGAATCGGACAGTGGGCGTTTACGGAACTTCTTCCAGCATAAAAGCTCCTTAACGGAAACGCGTCTTCTGGACTCTCGGCGTGACAGTTTCCGCCGAGGAGTGGGTGTCCCTACAGGAGGTCCTGAAATCTCCCCGCTGCTCCCGCTTGAAGTGTCTCTGAGCCCTCCCTCCGACTCACTTTCCCTTGGAACTCCACTTCTCCCCCTGCTGGTCCCCTCCTCCGCTGAATGGTCTCTCTCACCCTCCATGAGCCCTTTCACCTCCTTAGTCTCAGATGGCAGTTCCCTGACAGAACCAAAGGCTCTTTCAGACACCAGGGGACCTGGGTGTTAGAGGAAATGCCTGAATGCTCCTAAGCTAAAGTCTTAAGGCACTGGGGGTGGCAGTAGCATGGAGGGAAATAAGGAAAAAGTGGAAGGCAGGGACAGAAAGATTCAGACAGATGCAGGCATATGTAGTCAAAATAATAAAATAAATAAATCAAGTGGACTCCATGCAACAGGCTGCGGTTAAAGATGGGATTCAGGTCTGAAAAACTGAATTGAATGCAAAATACTTTATTTTGGTCTTTTACAGAAATGGGAGGAGGTATGTTTGGAACTTGCAGATTTTTCTCTGTAGGCACAAAGACAGTCTATTAAAATAGTATTTTACTTAAAACGCTTTCAGAGTGGGAGTCCTCTTTATTTCACAGGGTGCTCTGTTGCTCTGATGCTTGTTTCCACAAAATGCACCACACCTGACTTATAGTCCTTTCCGGTTTCAGCCAAAACACTAATTATTCGAAGACAACAGACTAACACAAAGGAATACACAAACATGTTGTTATGGGTTTCCTAACTGATTGCTACCGGTGTGGGCTGCCTGAGGCAATACCTGTCCCAGCAATATGTCTCCACCTTTTATGAGAGCTACGAGCTAGTTGATGGTCTGTGGAGATGGCCCATCAGGATTGGTTGTGGGAAAGCAAGGTGTCTCTACACAAGAAGAACAATAGATTGCAGTAGCAGTGAAACTGATACCGGGCACCTCCAGATGGTCACTGTTTTGCAGGAGTGAAAATTTTAGGCTTGGATTAGGATTGAAGAGTTCTGTTATCCATGTGTAACAAATTCACTTAAAAAACAGCTGGCATTTTGCAGTTTGGAAAGTGACAGGGGAAATGCATGGAAAAGGATGGGATGAACAAATGTTTAAGGGGAACATGTGTATATTTTTTTTAATAAGATATTTATTAAAGTTTTTGGAAATACAACAAGAAAAATAAAAAAACCTCATTTTAAACAAGAAAAGATAAAATACAAAAAAGAAAAAAAGAAAAATCAAAAAGAAAAAACAGAGAATTGAAATCCATTAAACAAAAAAGAAAAATCAATAAAAAATACAGCACATCTTCCCATTACTGATCTTTCATTAGCTTATTTCCCTGACCTCCTCACACCTCCCTTTTTTGTATTCTAAGTCAATTATCCATTTCAGCAAATCCTTTCCCTCTTTTCAAATTTTTGTCCTGTAAATTTATCTTGAAATTAATAAACCTTTACTTTCCCTCCTTTCACCAATTAACAGTCTATTTTTCCTAAATCTTTGTAACATTTCTGCTAAAATCACATAACTTCATTCCAACATCATTCTAACATTCATTAATCTTGCAATGTTTCTGTAAATAGTCTTTGAATTTCTTCCAATCTTCCTCCACCGACTCTTCTCCCTGGTCTCAGATTCTGCCAGTCATTTCCGCCAGTTCCATGTAGTCCATCACCTTCATCTGCCATTCTTCCAGGGTGGGTAGATCTTGTGTCTTCCAATGCTTTGCAATAAGTATTCTTGCTGCTGTTGTAGCATACATAAAGAATGTTCTATCCTTCTTTGGCACCAATTGGCCGACCATGCCCAGGAGAAAGGCCTCTGGTTTCTTCAGAAAGGTATATTTAAATACCTTTTTCATTTTGTTATAGATCATCTCCCAGAAAGCCTTAATCCTTGGGCATGTCCACCAAAGGTGAAAGAATGTACCTTCAGTCTCTTTACATTTCCAACATTTATTATCGGGCAAATGATAAATTTTCGCAAGCTTGACTGGTGTCATGTACCACCTGTATATCATTTTCGTTATATTCTCTCTTAAGGCATTACATGCCGTGAACTTCATATCTGTGGTCCATAACTATTCCTAGTCAGCCATCATAATGTTGTGTCCAACATCTTGTGCCCATTTAATCATAGCAGATTTCACCGTTTCATCCTGAGTATTCCATTTCAACAGCAAGTTATACATTCTTGACAAATTCTTAGTTTTGGAATCTAACAGTTCTGTTTCCAATTTTGATTTTTCCACCTGGAAGCCAATTTTTTTATCCAAATTATATGCCTCCATTATCTGATAATAGTGAAGCCAATCTCGCACTCTATTTTTTAATTTTTCAAAACTCTGCAATTTTAATCTGTCTCCCTCTTGTTCCAAAATTTCCCAATATTTCGGCCATTTGGCCTCCATATTGAGCTTTTTCTGAGCCTTCGCTTCCATTGGTGACAGCCACCTTGGGGTTTTATTTTCAAGCAAATCCTTATATCTTATCCAAACATTAAACAGTGCTTTTCTGACAATATGGTTTTTAAATGCTTTGTGTGCTTTGACCTTATCATACCACAAATATGCATGCCACCCAAAAATATTGTTAAAACCTTCTAAATCCAACACATCAGTGTTCTCAAGAAGCATCCATTCTCTCAGCCAGCAAAAAGTGGCTGATTCATAATAAAGTTTTAAGTCTGGCAGGGCAAATCCCCCTCTTTCCTTAGCGTCAGTTAATATCTTAAATTTTATTCGAGGTTTCTTGCCCTGCCAGACAAATCTAGAGATATCTCTCTGCCACTTCTTGAAACACTCCATTTTATCCAAAATTTGCAATGTTTGAAACAGAAACAACATCCTTGGCAATACATTCATCTTTATCGTAAGGGGAACATGTGTAAACACCCTAAGAGCAAATGAGGATGAATGCAAGATGAGTGCACATTATTGTATAACCAACCTGCAAACAAACTGGAATGACTGTTCAAAGCTCAGAAGCACAGCAGTCTATTTTCCATGTCATGGTAAAGTACACGAAGACACCTTTCTGAGTTGTTGTGGGCAAAGGAAACAAGAGACAGTTCCTGGCTTAGCCAACGAGGGATCCTGGTTTGTTTCACACCAACAAACCATACAAAGCCTTGGCTACAGAACATGGTTCATTGGGAGCAAAGCAAACTGAAAGCCTTGGCTTATGGTTTGTTTCCTCCCAGTAAGAGTGGGAAGAATCAAAGCAGCCAGAGTTGGCACCTTCACCGTAACTGTTAGCTATGTAACCTGATGTGCAAATGAGGCCAGCGGGACAGAGATCCGAGTTTGGCTTCCGTGTGCATCTTAGGTGCTGGCTTTCTCCACAGATCTGAAGTGAGAGCAATGCTATTTAAGCTATGTGCCTCCATTTACATTTGGACATTACAAAACACCAAATCAGCCTCTGAGCAGTCAGAAAAGTAGGGTGAGCTACTCTGGATAGAAAAGTATTATGTTTGGTTTAATTGATTATTTGGTGAAGGACATATGCCTAAGATCTTGTTTCATTATATACTTTATTTGTTACGGTGTTTTACATTTACATTCCCCACCCATGTATACTGGATACAGCAATATGAAAAAAATGAATGAGATGTTTATGAAAAGAGAAGTGGGGTGAAAATAACAATATGCATAGATATCACACAGACATCATCCTGGCTCCTGACTTATCGAAGTGGAGAAACGTTTCAGAGGCAGCACTACTAGCCACATCACAAAGCTACATCCTGTTGAGCACAACGGGAGAGAAAGGGGTCCTGGAGAAGCTCCTCAGATGATCTCAGATGATGTGCAGAAGAGGGACAGGTCAGGGTCCTGAAAGCAGCACCAGTTCCTCCATAATCAACACCATCTCATTGGAGCCTCACAAGGCTGTTTCTTGCCAGCAAATTCAGGCATCTGTCTCTTTTTCTGACCACATTCCAACTCTCCAATTGTTTCTCAGCATCCCACCGGAGCAGCTAGCTAGTGGCCACCAACCATCAGTGTTCCCTTGAAACATCCTCTAGTCAACCCCCATTAAAGAGACATCTCTGGCTATTAGACAAAATGTAACCATCATCTACAATAGGGATGAGGAACCTGAGGCCGTCCATATGCTGTTAGACTGCAACTCCCACCATCTCCAACCGCTGGAGCGATCTCCACAGACTCTTGGCAGTGCTGAATGGCACTGAGGGGAGTTTGAGTCCAGCAGCCTTGAGGGATGTAGGTTATCCCTCCCTGATATAGAACAAGAAGTCTTGCTCAGTAAGAACCAGCCTGGGTTCTACAAGTTCTGTCTCACTAAGGTTTTAGAGCTTTTTGAAAGTGGCAACAAGCATGTAGACAAGGGTGAACTGGTAGACATTGTGCATTTGGATGAAACAAACAAACAAATGAACACAAAATGTGTATACCAGTCAAACTCATATACCTAATCATAAAAAACCTCTAAGTGGTTTACATAAAGTGTTTTTCAAAAAGCTTTTGATAAAATCTCACCAAAATTGTCTGAGCAAGCTTAGCACTAATGGGTTGAAAGTCCTGTTATGGACCTTGAGCTTGTCTGGAGGTTCTAGCAGGGGAGCGCAGCTTTCGTATACCCTTGACTGAAGAACAGTACACTCCTTCTATCTGGGATGGTTGTCCTCTTCCACCGAGCATGAAGCTTTGGGAGGGACACACATGGAGCAGTGAGGGAGGAAGGGGACACCAGCCTAGCCAGCCAGATCAGCCGAATCAACCCTGGCGATCAGTGGGGTGACAGGTGTCACAGCGAGATAGCCCTCACATCCCTACTAGCAAAAATAGCAGCGGTAAAAATTAATGTTTTGCCAAAAATGCTCTTCCTTTTTCAGACACTCCCAGTAATGGTGAAAGATGATTGCCTCAAAAGATGGCAGAAGGAAATTTCCAAGTTTATTGGGGGGGGGGGGAGGCCAAGAATTAAACATAAGAGAGCCAGTGTGGTGTAGTGGTTAAGAGTGGTAGACTCATAATCTGGGGAACCGGGTTCGCATCTCCGCTCCTCCACATGCAGTTGCTGGGTGACCTTGGGCCAGTCACACTTCTTTGAAGTCTCTCAGCCCCACTCACCTCACTGAGTGTTTGCTGTGGGGGAGGAAGGGAAAGGAGAATGTTAGCCACTTTGAGACTGCTTCGGGTAGTGATAAAGCAGGATATCAAATCCAAACTCCTCCTCCTCCTCCTCCTCCTCCTCCTCTTCTTCATAAGATGCTTACAGATACAAAAGAAAGAGACGGTTTTGCCCTCCCAGACCTTAAATTGTATTATGAGGCTGCATGTTTGGTATGGATCAGGGACTGGATAAATCTGGAAAAGGAAGAAGCATTGGACTTAGAAGGCCACGATGACAGATTTTGATGGCATGCATATTTATGGTATAGGAAAGGAAAAGAACATAAAGGATTTTACAATCATATAATTAGGAAATCATTAATGAGGGTCTGGGAGAGATATAAAGATTTAATAGAACAAAAGACACCTTGGTGGCGCTCACCAATTGAAGCTTTGCTGCTCAAACCACTTAGGAAAAAAGGGAAGTGGCTTACATACAGTGATTTATTAAAAGATGAAGAAGGAAAATGGAAATTAAAAGAGTATGAGGAAATAAAAGATCATTTTCAGAGTTGGTTACATTACAGGCAATTACATGAGATATACAAAGAAGATAGCAAGAAAGGATTTAGTTATACCACTTCTAGATTTCAAAAGGAAGTTATAGAAGGAAAAGTGAAGTTGCTGAAGGGTGCATATAGTAAGTATCCTGTTAGAATGGGAAACAAAAGACAAGGAAGTAAAATTGGTCATGATCAAATGGGCACAAGATATAGGACACAACATACAATTTGAGGATTGGGAAAAACTGTGGAAAACAGACTTAAATTTACAGACTGTTCTCTTCTGAAAGAAAACTATATAAAAATGATGTATAGAAGGTATATAACACCAGTACAGATAGCAAAAATGTACAAAACCCTGGTGAAACATATGCTGGAAATGTAAAGAAAAGGAAGGGACCTTCTATCATATGTGGTGGGAATGTAGAGAAAATTAAAATTTTTGGGAAATGATATATAATGAATTGAAGAAAATGTTTAGAATGACATTTGCAAAAAAACAGAAGCATTTTTATTAGGGATTGTAGGACAAGACCTGCCAAAGAAAACAAAGAATCTATTTATGTATGCAACAACAGCGGCAAGAGTCTTGATAGCACAAGGATGGAAGAATGAGGAAACCCCAACAAAAGAACAGTGGCAAGAGAAATTGATGAACTATGCAGAACTGCCTAAATTGACATACAAACTGCGAAATAAGGACAACTGTGACTTCAAAGAAGAATGGGAACTTTTTACAAATTACTTAAAAAAACAACAAAATGAATTGGACTCCATGGCAGGTTTTGAATAAACATGCACAAATTTATTGATGGTTAACATAGTAGACAGATAATGTAAGCATTTATACAATTTTACAGTATGCAGAGAAAAATATGTGTTGAGAAATCAGAGAGAGGAGCTGAGAGAAGTCATGGGGGAGGGAGGGCTTGATGGGGAGGGGGGAAGGGGGGAAATAATGAATATGATACGTTTTGATATTCTGATATGTTGAAATTGTTTTTTTGTTTTTTAAAGTCCTATTTTGGATCCAAAACAGGAAGCAGAGAGTAGGAAAAATGGAGAGTTCTCAAGATTGGGGATGTATGGCGAAGCACTGGCACCCAAAAGCTAGTGCTTTTTAATTTGTTCAAGAATGAGCAGTGAATTGGCCAATCTTGTTGACAACAATTATTCAAATGTAAAAAAGGATATCGTCAAACAGGCTAACTGGACATTGAAATGGCAGGTGCCGTTCACTGTAAGGAAGTGTAAGTTGATGCAAATTGGGGCAAAAAGGTCTTAACTTCCCATGTATGAGCTGATGGGGTCTGAGCTGGCAGCAACTGACCAGAAATGAGACCCAGGACACAGCAGCTTTGAAAGAGGCAAATTGCATGCTAGGAATCATTTAGGGAAGGGATTGAGAATAAAACTGCCAGTATCATAACGCCATAGTTCAACTGGGAGGAAAGTTCATGGAGTGGATTGATAGCAGCAGGTACCAGGCCTTCTTACTACTGTTCTACTTCTGAAAGAAGCAAACTTCCATAGCTGGGCTGGTGATGTTGATGTTGATCACCATGATATGATTGCCCCGTCCTCCCTCCAAGGTCAGCAAAGACTGTGGCGCCTCGAAGATGCATGGTCTTCTTGCTGCAACCTAAGCAGAGGATGGAGGGGCTCACAGCATTAACACCCCAAAATTGTTGCACACCACTCCAGTCTTCCAGGGGTTCCAGGCATTTACCCATGGCTTGGGTTCCTTGGAATGAGGGTCAGTAGAGATGGTGGTGTCCTTAGGATATGTGATTTATTTAAATACTTCTCCCATGGTCCTAGCTTTGTCATCCAGCATGGGTCTGTCTCTCTGGCTTTGTGTGCTCACACCCCCCACATTCTAAGTACCAGCCAGGGGAAGGGGAGGAGCCACACCAGCGCCATGCATTGACCCTCTGGCACAGAATCTTTAATTAGGCTAAGCATGGTGCTCTGCTGTTCTATTCACAACCATTGCCTAGACCAGGCTTCCTCAGCCTCGGCTCTCCAGGGAGTCTTCTCTTCTCATGAGGTGGCCAAAGTATTGGAGTCTCAGCTTCAGGATCTGTCCTTCCAGTGAGCACTCAGGGCTGATTTCCTTCAGAATGGAGAGGTTTGATATTCTTGCAGTCCATGGGACTCTCAAGAGTCTCCTCCAGCACCAGAATTCAAAAGCATCAATTCTTCGGCGATCAGCCTTCTTTATGGTCCAGCTCTCACTTCCACACATCACTACTGGGAAAACCATAGCTTTAACTATACGGACCTTTGTTGGCAAGGTGATGTCTCTACTTTTTAAGATGCTGTCTAGGTTTGCCATCGCCTTTCTCCCAAGGAGCAGGCGTCTTTTAATTTCGTGACTTCTGTCACCATCTGCAGTGATCATGGAGCCCAAGAAAGTAAAATCTCTCACTGTCTCCATTTCTTCCCCTTCTGTTTGCCAGGAGGTGATGGGACCAGTGGCCATGATCTTCGTTTTTTGATGTTGAGCTTCAGACCATATTTTGCGCTCTCCTCTTTCACCCTCAATAAAAGGTTCTTTAATTCCTCCTCACTTTCTGCCATCAAGGTTGTGTCATCTGCATATCTGAGGTTGTTGATATTTCTTCCTGCGATCTTAATTCTGGCTAGGGATTCATCCAACCCAGCCTTTCGCATGATGAATTCTGCATAGTAACAAAATGGGTCCTGCAGCACATCTAGGAATAACTGTGACTCCTGAGGAGTGTATGGACCATAATTTTAAAGAACATTCAAAGCACTTTCTTCCCCTCAGAATTCTGGGCACTGTAGTTTACCCCTCACAGAGTTCAAATTCGCAGCCATCCTTAACAAACTACAGTGCCCAGAATTCTTTGCAGGAAAAAAGTGCTTTGAATGTACATTAAATTGAATGTACAAGCACAGAGCCTAGATTCCTCTCTCTCCGTTTCTGTCGCGGTCATTAAGAAAAATCCATAAACATCTAAGAACTGTGTTAGCTAATTCATTAATGGTGCCTGACTACCAGCTCAGCTCCAAAGTGCTGCTTTTAATGATATGCAAACTCAAGTCTTGTCAATATCCGTTCCATGCACAAATTCAATTATCCCATTTTCATTAACTTGGACTTGTCTGAAATAGCTTGGCATGAAATTTGGAGTAAGGTTCCGATCTTCCCTGCATGGCCAAGTGCAAAAGCTCTTAACTATGGTTATCAGGTTATCAGCTTTGCTTATGCATGAGCACATCAGCGGATGAGGAGGTTTTCATGCTTGCTGTAGCTGCACCTATTTGACTTGACAATTCCCCTATCTTGGTGTGGGCAGCCAGGAAAGGGGCAGGGCTGTGGTGATAGAGCGAGCTTCCAAGCACAGAAGGGTAGGTTCAGGGCCCTGCTGGCAACCCACGGCTCCTGGCTGCATCTGTCAGAATCCAGGCTGTCTTATTTTGCAAGGAGTCTGTGCAAAGCTGCCCAGCGGCTTCTGTCTCCGGCAGGCTCTGTTGCCGAGTGGAGAGGATGCTGGAGCTGCTCCTGCCAGTGGCTCTTTTCCCTTTCCTTAAAGGTGAGTGACTGTGGACGGCGAGGGGAGAGGATTGCGGGTGGGGTAATTGCAAGGGTAGAATACACTTATTGGATTTCAATAGAACCTGAAGTTGGGTTTGGGAATCCGTAATGTAAGATTCTTTTTCATTCTGGAGGGTTGTGCAGCTGGATTATTCTTTTTTTATCTCTCCTTTGAAAAAGCAAAATGGTTGATTGGGAAGGCCATACATTTCTCGTAATTTCCCAGGGGAATGTGTTGTGTGTGCTTCAGTTTGACAATGTGGTAAAGGCCAGAAATGGTGACATCCTCACCCTGCAGAATATATGGGAGAGAAGTGACCTAACCTCTGACAAACTCATCCTTTAAGCTTGTTTTGGTAGCAGGGAGGGTGGGGTCATCTTTAGCAGAGAGGTGGGTGCTGGAAAGAGGGAAAACTCAAGAGGAGAACAAGCCAACTAGGAGAGGCAGGAGGCGAGAGAACAAAAGAAGCTGGATGAAAACTTCCTATATATGCCAAGGAAATCATACATGAAAATAAGGGCTGGGGTTTTTTTAAATAAAAAATCTAAAATGCTAATGTTCCAGGTTGTCTCACTTAAGAGGTTATCTCTGAAGGACTTAAAGTTATATATAAATTAACTCAGAATTAGTAATTTCCTTCTTTTTGTAAGGAAATATCACTTTCCCAAGCAAACCAATGAAATATTTTAAAGCTTGTACAGCCTGGACGTTTGGAGCACTGAATGTTACATGTCTGCAATATGTAAAATGTACCTGAGGATAAAAATCCATGCTGTTTTTATTGACCAGTTGGGCACATGTCTGTTTTCCTGTCTCCTGGAATAAATACAAGGAGTGAAACTTCTCTCCAAACAAATGTAGTATGAGCTTTCAAATTTCTGTTCTGCTGTTGAGTAGCTGTTGATTGAGGGGATATGTGGCAGGTTTTCACAAAGGCAAGATTTTGAAGCAAAACATTAGGTGTGCAAAAATAGATGGCTTTGAAAGCAGAGGTTATAGGCAACCCACCCATTCCTAGGATGGCCTGTTAAATCTACAGGTCTGTCCAACCATAAATAAATTGTGCTTTGTTACTTGGTTGACTGAACATAGAATCACAACCAAATTGCACGTGCTCAGAGGAGCACAACCACTTTTGCAAATGGGAGTCCAGAGTCTGCATTGCATTTTGAGCAGCCCCTAAATTGTGTCGGTTTGAAGAGAGAGCCAAACGAAGCGTGCCCCTCTTTTTCTCTAATCCAAGATGGTAGCAAACATTGTTGTACCACTTGTAAGTCTGCTTTGATCTACCGTCTTTGCGCAGCAGATTATGTTCCTTTGCATTTCTGCTCATGTTTCAAATTTGGGGAATTTGTTTTAAGAGGTTCTGTTGCCATTTCTATCAGCAGTGCACCCTTGGCTAGAAACATTTCAAAATATTTTTAACAAATCATAGCGAGCAATACGAAATGGTTAGAACACATCGCAGAAATTTTAACAGTGGTGTGAAGATAATGCAAAATCCATTACCTCCCCCCCTCCCTGCACTTTGGAACAGCAGTTCATGGGGCAAAGGGGCTGTTGCAGAGGAAAACCAGCCACATCCCTGTGCTCAGAAGCAATCTGTGCATGCTCAGGCACGGCCCCCTGGCCACAAAACAGTGTTGATCAGTTCTACCATCAGAACATGATTTACACATGCCACGAGCATTTTGATCAATCTTTTGTTTTAGCCTTAATAGAAAATATTCAGTATAGAGCGTTTGAACTCCGGGGGGGGGGGGCAAGTATATATATATATATTTCTTTTGAGGGGGTGATGCTGCAGATATTTCTTTAGCTTCCTTCATGAATTGCTTTCATTTATGACTGTAAACCCCAGGATACTAACATGATCTTAGCTCACTCACACTTTTTTGTGTAGGAAGGAGTCTCCTCTACCAAAATAAATAAGCCAGTGCCCATCTGCACAGGTGCATGGTTTTAACTGCAGAGATTTTAGGGGAAAAATTAAAACAGTAGCAGTAGTTCTGAGTTTTTAAATAGTTAGTGGCTGAGAATATGTATCTAGAATTAATTTTGGTAGTAGAGTATCTTCAGTATTGACAAGCAACCGCTGTATTTTTATAATCTTAGAATTGTAGTTGGAAGAGACCCTGCAGGAATACGCAGCTGTATTTTGTTCATGCTGTATGGATTAATGCAGTTAGTTGTGGTTAATTATAATGGATTTCTGTGAATTGTGTCAAATGTTAATTCGACATGGCATACTCTAGCATGCTTTAATCACTTTATAAAATAAAATCCCCCCCCAAAGAAACATCAACTCTTGGACAAACACGGGCTGTGTCCAATGATTCTCATTACATCCCCACTAAAAGGCACATTTTAGCTTACAGAATGCAATTCAGCAAAGTTCCTTTTGTGAGGTCAGTAGCTGTTGACAATATTCGGAACAAGTAAATCAACAGCACTTTCCATGATTTTAATTTGGCAAGGCAAGGCAAGCTTTAATGTTTCCAAACTCATTGCATCCCCACTGCTGGCTAGATATACGCATTATACTGCTTAAACACACCACATCCAATGCCATTCTTCTGTTACTGCATGGGCACCAAGTAAATTAAATTGGGTATCTCTCCATCTAAATAATAAATCCCAGGCTACTTTCTCTGGTTTGCTGCCTGTCTTCTGTGTCTATGGAGTTTGTTGGTGGAGGAGGAGGCACACTAATAAGGGCAGTTGCAGAAGGGTCATGGCTTGTTATTTAATTTTTCACCGGAAATCATAGAATTGTGGAGTTGGAAGGTGACGCCAAGGGTCATCTAGTCCAACCCCCTGCAATGCAGAAATTCGAGCTAGAGAATCCCTGGCAGACAGACACCCCACCTCTGTTTAAAAACCTTCAATGCAAGAGAGCCCAGCACCTTCAGAGGTAGACCGTTCCACCACAGACCATTTCTTCCACAACCAAGCCTTTGGGCTTTCACTATCTGGGACCTTTGAGACGTGGGTCGGAAGTTTTCAATGTATTTCTTTTTCCCCTTGGTTTTTATATCTATGGAGGTTTCCTGTGTGGTTAGTTGCTTGCAAGTTGCCCCGGCCAAGATACAGAGACTAACAAATTCAATTAATAATGATGGTGATGATGTCAGTTCTGTCCCTTTGTTCTGTCCCCTTCTTGGACAGAGGAAGGGACAGGGGTAAAGGAAGCCCTTTGCATGCAGAATGTCCCAGCTCCAATCCCCAGCATTTTCAGTTGCAAGGATGCTCTGTCCTGCCACCAAATGCGTTTCTGGAAGCTGCAGGAGAGTGAGGGCTCTTGCACCTGAATTCTGCTTGGAACCTGGTTGGCCACCATGAGGACAGGGTGCTGGACTGGAGAGGGTCCCATGGCTCTTCACAGGTTCTTATATTCTTAAGGTTCTGTAGTAGATTATGGGAAGGACTCTGCTAGGGTTGCCATATTTCAAAAATTGAAAAGTTTTGAAGCTATTTTTTTAAAGAAATTTGCCCCAAAATCAACACTTCCAATATGGGCTGCCATATACCTGGGTTTCCCTGGACATTTTTAACCGACTTTTGAAAATTCCGCCCAGATGCCATTTTCGATGGGTGAATCCCAGCTCTGTCCTAGCAATTCCAGACGTATGGCAGCCCTACTCTGACCGAGCCAAGAATGTTTCAGAAATCCAGGCAAAAATGTCGTGAGGTTTGTATGTGCTCCAACCCTGCCCTCTTTTAGGTTGCCATTGTTTCGAAGCTGAACACCGACTCTACAATGAGCTATTTGCCAATTACAACAACATCATCAGGCCTGTGGAGAATGTGTCTGACCCGGTCATGATTTCGTTCGAGGTGTCCCTATCGCAACTCGTGAAGGTGGTGAGTAGACTGTGAGAGAAGCCTTGACGCCTTCCGGTTGTTTTCAGGCTTTTACAGCTGACGGGCAGACTGGGAGGCAGTGTGGTATGGTGGTTAGAGTCCTGGAACCTGGAAGACCCAGGTCCAAATCCCCATCTTGGCCATGAAGCTCACCGGGTGACTTGGGCCAGTCACCGTATCTCAGTCTCGCCTACTTCACAGGGACGTTGTGGGTGAAATGGGAAGAGGCAGTAACAAATTAAATAAATAAACCACCCAGAGGGCGCTGGGTTGGCAAAAGCTGGACCAGAGACTGTTATTTTTTGTCCCAGTTCAGTTGCTGAAATAATCCGTTTGTGTCACGTTGCCACTCAACTCTGGAAGTCAAAAATTCTGGTGAATGGATGGGATGTGAACTGCAAAACGGGTTCAGGGGAGAGCCCAGCCTCTTTCCACTGGCCCAGCATTCTTTTGGGGGGGGTAGTACAGAAGCTGTGAACAGGGGCAGGAGGGGGGAGACTTGGCTGGGGTTCTACTCAGATCATATGATATAACCTATTTTGAAACAACTGCACTGGATGCCAGTTCATTTTCGAGCCCTTTTCAGGGTACTCACTCTGGTGCGCAAAGCCCTAAACAAGTCAGGCCCCAAATACCTGAAAGCCTCTTCCTCCCCTTTAAACCCTCAGGTACTGGGATCAGCAGAGGGGCCCTCCTGGTAGCTCCTTCCCCCTCAGGGTTATTTTGGGGAGTGGAGGGTCTTCTCCGTGGTGACCCCTAAGCTGTGTATGCCCCACAGAGGGTTGCCTGGTGCCTTCCCTTGCTTTTGACACTTGAGGCCTGTGTTTTTAGGATCCACCTTACTTTTATGGCTGTAAGGTGTTTTTTTTTAAAAAAGTTTTTAATGTTGTGTTTTAATGTTTCAACCTGCCTTGGAGTGAAGAGTGGATTATTATTAATAATAGTCATAGTAATAACTGACCTGAAAGTGAAGGAACCCATCTGTGCCATTTCCCCCCGGGTTGCAGAGCAACCCTCCAGCCAGCTCAAGAAAAACGGCTGAGCCCCCTCGATCCCCAGAGACTTCCAGGCGGACAACAAAACCAAAGCATTGTTGAATTACACTGGGAATGTAACTTGGATGAGGGGTTTCAAACCCAGCTATGACTTTTCTTTTCCCAGGACGAAGTGAACCAGATTATGGAGACTAATTTATGGCTGAGACATGTAAGTAACACCCCCCCCCCAAAAAAAAAACCCCGCCCCTACCACAGAAGGCACGTTTTAGGATTTTTGTAAAAACAACAACCAAAAAGCATTGGAAGTCTTTTTAGTTATATATGTAGATTGCACACATTTAAAGCACATAGCTTCCCCCAAAGCAACCTGGGAACTGTAGTGTTAAGAGTGCTGAAAATTGTAGCTTAGTGTCCTATATTGGGGGGATAGCTGGGGAAGGGGAAGAGATATGAAGTGCAGTACATGCAGACATGCATGATGATGATACACCTGTGTGTTCAAGGAACCCATTGAAGAAGGAAACCCCGAAAACTACAGCCCGAGTCAGAAACAGGAAACATCTTTTATGCTCTTCTGCCACCTAGTGGTTGTCTGTCTTGTTGGCATTAAATAAATCATAACAGCATCCTGGAGAATGAAGAAATCCCACAGAAACGGTGTGAGGAATTCAGAGATCTCATTGGGTGCCCTCCCCTTTGAGAAAACAGAAAATGGAGAGCAAATCCTAAACTATAGGACCCCCCCATTTTATAACATCATCTAAGGGTGCCATACTTCAAAAAGTGAAAATCCAGACACAAGACATTGAGTCGTCCCCCCCCGATATACTTTTAAGGAAATTTGCCAAAATCTACACTTCTGACATGGGTTGCATCCAGGTTTTCCCAGACATTTAAGCGATTTCCGTTTCTGGCAATGTCCAGGAAATTCCGGACATATGGCAACCCTACATTATGAGGCAGATTTAGCCAGCCACTGAAAAATGTGGGGCTTTTGATTGCTCAAGGTGACCCATCATTCCTTGCATTTCTGATGTTTACCCTGCGAATGCTTTTCTTAGGCAGCCAAAAGAGCATCACCCTTGCAGAAGGGGAAATTAAGAGGGGAATGAGGCGGGGGGGGGCGTGTTGTGAGGCTTGCAGATGTACAAAAAGACATTCCCACGGCTTATCAGGGATGGAATGTTGGGTGTGTTTGTGCAGAAGGAAGAGAAAGCTCACATCCACACCACATTTAAAGAACATGGCTTCCCCCAAAGCATCCTGAGAACTGTAGTTTGATAAGGGTGTTGGGAATCATAGCTCTGCAAGGGATAAACTATGGTTCCCAACATCATAGATAGATGATAGATAGATAGATAGATAGATAGATAGATAGATAGATAGATAGATGATAGATGATAGATGATAGATAGATAGATAGATAGATAGATAGATAGATAGATAGATATAGATAGATAGATGATAGATAGATGATAGATAGATAGATGGATGAGCACTTTGGGTCTAATTTTAGTGTTGTTTTTACATTTGATTTTCACATATTTTTTTCCTTCTGGTTTTATTCTGTAAGTTGTATTGAGACACATAAACACCCTAAATGAATGAATGAATAAAATGAATGAACGAATGAATAAGCTATAATAGGAAGTTGTGGGAAAATTCTAAAATACCGCTTGATTTCTCTTCTTCTTCATTGATTAGATGTGGAACGATTACAAACTGAAATGGAATCCAGAGAAGTATGGAGGTGTTCAGTTTATTCGAGTGCCATCGCAGAAAATCTGGAAGCCAGATATTGTGCTATATAACAAGTAAGATTATACAGTCTGGTCTATTCTTAAAAGATTACTTTATGTTTTAGCATCTTTCCCTTTCCAAAGGTGTAGTAAAATCCATGGTATGGAAGCTGTGTCCCACCAGCACGGCCACTGGGTGGAGGAAGTTGTAGTCCATCATCATCTAGAGCAGGCATAGGCAAACTCTGGCCCTCCAGATATTTTTTGAGACTACAATTCCCATCACCTCTGACTACTGGTCCTGTTAGCTAGGATCATGGGAGTTGTAGTTCCAAAACATCTGAAGGGCCAGAGTTTGCCGATGCTTGATCTAGAGAACCACAGATTCCCAGTCTCTGGTTTACACTGAACATCTAGCACTGGTTTAGACAGAGTAACATCATTGGTCTCTTGCCCAGCCCAGTACTCTGACTAGGAGTTGCTCGTTACCCAAGACCCACATAACCAGAGACCCAAGAGCACCCACAAGGAAAACACGGGTCCTTATCCCGGCACAGCACTCTCCTTGTTAAATGCCCATTTGGAAAGGAAGGAATCCCCATATAACCTGCTCATGCTATTTCTCAAAACAGTAAATGCATCCTTAAACATAGAACCATAGAGTTGGAAGGGACCCCAAGAGTCATTCAGTCCAACCGCTTGCAATACAGGAATCTCAACTAAAGCATCCAGGACAGGTGGCCATGTGACCTCTGCTTATACACCTCCAAGGAAGGAGAGTCCACCACCTTCCAAGGGAACTTGCTCCGCTGTGGAACAGCCCTCAACCTCCCAAAGTTCTTCCTAATGTTTAGTTGGACTCTCTTGTCAGTTGAATCAATTGGTTTGGGTCCGAACCTCCAGAGCAGCAGAAATCAAGCTTGCTCCCTCTTCTATGCAACAGCCTTTTAGATGTTTGAAGATGGCTATCATATCCCTCTCATTCTCATCCTCTCCAGGCTAAACGTTCCCAACTCTCTCAACCATTCCTCATCGGGCAAGGTTTCCAGACCAAGCCTTGGTATCACCTTTTCTCCTTCATGAAGTAATTTTGTGCACCACCACCCCTTTTGCAATTTCTTGCCATTTCACAAATCTCAGGGATCATCAGACTTTCCAGGGACCATAGCGCAGGATATCTGACTCAACTAAGTCACAATCACACAAGGGCCACTAGAAGGGCTTCACTACAAGCTGCTTGCAAAAGTCAAAATCAGAAGCGGCAAAGTGATCATCTGAATCCACTCCCTTGCTAGCTTCTTCTTCTTATATTGGACAAATCCAACCCACATCGGACTTTCTTGTCTCAGTAGTGTGTCTGTGTTATGGACTGGCACAACCAACTCCAGCATTGCAGGGGGCTTGACTGCCTGACTATTGGGATCCCTTCCAACTCTAGGATTCCTGTAGATGAATCTCAGTGCCCCCCTTTCCCTTCCATTGTTTCTCTAACATGGTGTCTTCTACTGAACTGAAGAAATGAAATGTGTAATGAACTTGGAACAGAGTATGGCAGAGGTAGCATTACATTTCTAATCTGGTAGCTTCCAATAACAGTAAAGAACAATACAGCTGACACTCAGGTTGCGAACGTGATCCATGCAGGATGCACGTTTGCAACCCAGTGGTGCGTCTGCACACGTGCGGGTTGCGATTCTGAAAAAATGCAACCTGAAGCATCTGTAACCCAAGGTATGACTGTAATTGCTACATTGGGGCACTAATTGAATCCCATCAATATACATTAGGAGGCATCGAGAAAGAAGCTGTGCGTACCCCGTGCAGAACAGCCATCCCTCCAGGGCAGCGTTTCCCAAACATCTGATAGATATGATGCTAATTATGTTCAAGCGATTCACTGTATTGTGTTTTTAAAAGGTAAATTGCTGCAGGATCAAGGATGCTGCCTGAGGGAGGCGACCTTTGGCCCCTTGCTTCAGTTCCAACAAGAGTCTGAAGACACTGCATGCAACGGGAGGAACACAGTTCCAGAGGGTGGGGGATAAATGCAATGCAGTTTAATAATTTCTGAAACAATGTGAGAGCTGAAACACAGCCAACCTTCAGCATTAAAAATTATCCAAATTTTGCAATATAGTTCTTCAGCCAAATGAGAGGTGCAAAAATGCACACGCTAGGGTTAAGTGTGTGTTAAAATGCATTAGTGAATATAACACTCAACAATGCATTATATTAGGGGAAATTGCTTTGCAAATTAGGAAAAATTCACACAACTTTTGGGTCTGTTGTTTCCCCCACTCCCTAGTGCTGTTGGAGACTTCCAGGTGGACGACAAAACCAAAGCACTGTTGAATTATACCGGGAATGTGACTTGGATGCCACCAGCTATTTTTAAGAGCTCATGTAAAATAGACGTGACATACTTTCCATTTGACTACCAGAACTGCACCATGAAGTTTGGCTCCTGGTCCTACGACAAAGCCGAGATTGACTTGGTTCTCGTTGGCTCCACTATGAACCTCAAGGACTATTGGGAGAGCGGAGAGTGGGCCATCATTAAGGCACCAGGCTACAAACATGACATCAAGTACAACTGCTGTGAAGCCGTGTACACAGATATCACCTATTCCCTTTATATCAGGCGGCTGCCCTTATTTTACACCATCAATATGATCATCCCATGCCTCTTGATCTCCTTCTTAACCGTGTTGGTGTTTTATCTGCCTTCCGACTGTGGTGAGAAAGTGACGCTGTGCATCTCGGTCCTTTTGTCCTTGACTGTTTTCCTACTGGTGATAACAGAGACCATTCCTTCAACCTCTCTAGTGATTCCACTGATTGGCGAGTACCTCCTCTTCACCATGATATTTGTCACTCTCTCCATAGTCATCACAGTGTTTGTGCTCAATGTACACTACAGGACACCAAGGACGCACACCATGCCTGAGTGGGTGAAAACCATCTTCCTGAACTTTCTCCCCAGGATCATGTTCATGACCAGGCCCACCAGTGAATCAGATGACGGTGGCCAGGACTCAAAGCCGTCTTACAACACGGAGCTCTCTCCCTTGGACTGCTTTGGCGGCACAGAGACCAGGTGCTACAAAGACAGCCTCCCGTGCCAAGAAACGACCTGTGTTTGCTACCAACACCAACATATAAAATATGTCAAGGTGAACAGCAACCTGACCCAGAGCTCCAGTTCTGAATCTGTAGATGCTCTGCTTTCCTCTTTGGTAGTATCGCCAGAAATGAGAGATGCGATCGAGAGCATTAAATACATTGCAGAAAATATGAGAATGCAAAATGAAGCCAAGGAGGTATGGGCAAACTTTATTAATTATTCAAGCTACATGCACCACACTTTAAATTGGGGCTAGGGAACCTTTGACCCTCCATATCAGCCTTTCTCAACCTTGGGTCCTCAGATGTTGTTGGACTACAACTGCCATCATCCCTAGCTGGCAGGACCAGTGGTCAGGGATGATGGGAGTCATAGTCCATTAGCATCTGTCAGGTGAAAGGTTCCCAAGTCATGGTGCAGAGCAGGGCAATAAACCTGTGTACCCAGGGAACAAAACATCAGACTGCAGGGGTGAGGAACCACAGGAAGCTATCTTGTCCCAGGTCAAACTATTTGTTCACCTAGCCCAGTACTATTTCCTCCGTCCTCACCATTTCAGATTCTGGGCTACCTTATCACTTGCAACTCAGTCCACCACACACATGGAGTTCACTGTCACAAGATGTACTGACTTGGATGACACAGTACTTACTACTTACTCATTGTAGTAGTAATACTACTTACTGTGTATTACGTACAGTAAGAACATAGGAAGAGCTTGCTGGATCAAGCCCATCTAGTCCACTATCCTGTTCTCACAGTGGCTGACCAGACGCTTCTGGAAACCTGCAAGCAGGACCCGGGCCCAAGAGCCCTCTCTCCTCCTGTGGATTCCAGCAACTGGGATCCAAAAGAGGCAGAGCACAGCCATCCTGGCTAAAGCCATCCATAGCCCTCTCCCCCACGAATTTGTCCAATCTTCCTTTAAAGCCTTCACTGCCTCTTGTGGGAGCAGAAGTTCATAGTTGAACTTCTTCTCTGTCCTGAATCTTCCAAGATTCAGCTTTCTTAGATGTCAGGTCCGAGTGTTGTGAGGGAGAGAACATTTCCTGCCCCTTCCTCCATCTCACACATGCTTGAAACACTTCTATCATGTTGCCTCTTGCTCAGCCTTTCCTCCAAGTCCCACCCGCTGCCTTTTCCCATAAGGCGGCTGCTCCATCCTCTTGATGCTTTTGGCTGCTCTTTTCTGAACTTTTCCAGGCTGATGGTCCTGGTGAGGAAACACTGCAATACCAGTCCAGCCATGGAGCAAATTCACATGGTGGATTTTGTTATATCAAATCACAAATACCGTATGGAACTTTCATACTACCACAATAGGTTTATAAAAGTTGTACCTGAATTGATAAAAAAATATTTTTATTTTCCAGACTCAAGATGACTGGAAATACGTCGCCATGGTCATTGATCGCATTTTCCTGTGGGTATTTATTCTTGTGTGCATTCTGGGGACAGCAGGACTGTTCTTGCAACCGCTAATGGTTGGAGATGAAGTATAGGTGATATTCCCCTGTAAAAAAATCTATTTCCTGTTTGCTGTCCAAACGTCTTACCTGCTCTCTCTTTATGTTAAAGCACTTATTCCTATGTCTTTCAGTGGTGGAGTAAAGATACTTAAACATTAGGCTAGATTCAGCCACCTTCCATTTAAATATACAAATACTAATGATTTGTGTAACACTGTTATGAAATACTGTATAAGACTGGAAAATTTTAATTTCTAGGAAGACTGCCAGTTTTCTTCTTATATTCACTCCTAGAAGAAAATGAGATCTGAGTGGGTGTCAAGAGCCTCAAAGTAATGCAGTTCTACACAAGTGGGAAAAGTTTGTTCTACTGCCCAAAGCCAACCAAAGATATTGCAATAGCTTTAACAATGTGGATCACGGCCACAACTCTAGCCATATCATTGATGGTGTGTCAAGAGTGAAGTCCTCCTCTCCAAATACACTAGGACACTGGATCACTATGAAATCAATTCCTCAACTCAAAAAGGAAGGATTTCTTCACATACACAGCTAATTTATGGAAGTCCTGGCCATAGGATGGGATACACACATCTATAGGGAAGCCAATAAAAATAGCAAAACACCAGGAAGCTGCCTTTCTTCACTGCGTCTCTTGTGGCAGGAGAAACCAGAACTTGAAGCACAGGACATGAGGTCCTACGAGGCTGAAGTTATTCGCTAACTAAGATATAGACCTCGTGGCTTCTGAGCTCGCCAGAAAATGAGGAAAAGCAAGTATCTTGTTTGTTTCTTTTTAAACCTACCAAAACTCCTTTCATTTCCCAAGTCAGGCATTCACAACTTCAGGTCATTTGACCATGAATGACACACGACTTAGGCAACCCACTTTTGCTTGGGCCTAGAAACAAGCTCGTTAGCCATTGAAGTGTCAAGGAAAGGAAGTTATTCTCTTCCTTAGAGGGACTCATCAGAAAAGAGGTCACTATAGATGAGAAACAGAACCAAACCTATGTGCACTTTCAGTCAGACTTGCTTTTCTTACTCCCACACCGTTGAGTTCAGGCATTGCAAAGTGAAGAGAGTCATATCAAGCAAACTGAGGACACTCAGAAGATCTGTTAGCCAAGGATAAAATGAGGGTCTTGCTATTCAGGGGCAGCATACCTTTGCTGACCAGAACAGGGGGCAGCCATCTCCATGGTGCCTTGCCTGGCTGTACAAGATGGAACAAGGCAATTCACCGGTTCTTAGCTGTTGCTGTTTTTACATCCATCTGGCAAATAACTGCAAACAAATCCTGCTATGCAGCATAAGATGTGTGCAAAGAGGGATTATTGTTTAGGCAAGATGGTGGATTAGTCAGCTAGCACCCGAAAGGCTTTTCCGTTACCAGACCTAAAACATTGCAGACACAGCAAGACCTCTTCCACATCTCTGTTTGCCTTGCTTTTCCCTGGGAAAACATTTATGCTTTACCGCTGAACTGGGAAAAAAGAAGATACAGTGGTACTTCAGTTTAAGAACAGCCCTGTTTATGAACTATTCGGTTTACGAACTCCACAAAACCGGAAGTAGTGTCCCGGTTTGCGAACTTTACCTCAGTCTAAGAATGGAAGCCGAACGGTGGAAGGCACTGGCAGCAGGAGGCCTCATTAGGGAAAGCACACCTCGGTTTAAGAACGGTTTCGGTTTAAGAACGGACTTCCGGAACAGATGAAGTTCATAAACCGAGGTACCACTGTAGTTTGGTTTTCCACAAATTTCCATTTGTCCCAATTCAGCAGGAAACGGTGGGGTTTCCCAGGGGAAAGCAGCGGGGCAAATGCAAAACTGCTCAAGTGCATGCTTTCTGGACACGAGACAAGTGGAAGTGTGCACAAGTCCCAAGTATAGTAATGGCTAGTATTAGAGGGAACAGATCTGCAGTTTGCAGGTAGGATTTAGACTATCTGCACAGAGCAGAGAACTGTTTTGATGGATTTTGGCAAAAAGTAGCTATAGATGTCATCCCAACTGCAAACGACATTCTGATCCAAGCCACCTATGGAAATCACCAGTGGAACCAAGACTGGGTCTGTGTCCCCCTGGCTTGCTTTGGAGCACCTCTAACAAAATGTAATTCTGTTATATATCTACTGAATAGAGTGCTGTAAAGAGAACAGAAGGAATAGACTCATTGCATGTACATTTTACTTCATATACTATAAAATAAACTTCATTCACCAATAATGAAAATACTCAGGGTCTTTCAAAGCCATTTTTTTGAAATCCCAGATTTTGGCTTTGATGCTGTATTAGCCCCATTTTGTGGGAGTAGCATAGAATGAATGGTGGGGCTGGGCTTTGCCACAGTGGAATACTCACAAGCTTATTTGTTCCCTTAAGGAATATGAGGAATTGCATTGGAATTGCATTCATCAGCACTGAAGAAGCAGTGCAGTCTTTACAAATCCACAGTAAAAAGCTTGGACTAAGAAGCTGAACAAAATTAAGAATACAACAGTTATTCTTAATTTCTAACTGGCCTCATAATTTTCAATGATTAAAACCAGGAATTTTGAAAATAAATAAATCTTGTTTTAAGAATATTAAAAGGAAGATGATTAGGCACGGGTTAGTGACACTGGGACCCGCTGAAGCAAATGAATAAAAATCGTACAATTACTGCAATATAAACTGATAATCTAGAGAAGCCCAAAAGGCAAAAGGAAAACAACAGGAGCATATCAAATGGGACCTACTATTATAATAATGTAAAATGCCTTGGGACACAGGTGGTCTTTTCATCACTCCTTCCCGCTGAATGTCGTGGCCCAAGAATGGAGAGGAAAATACTGGAGGTATACCGCTGACTGCACAGGTGGTAGCATCAAGAAAGGTTTGGCTTCTTGGACCATGGTCTCCATTTCCTTGAGGAAGGACTTGTGGCAAGAGTTGGGCTGCACCTCACAGTGGTTGGCAGGAATGTGTCTCACAAACCTGATCAGGGAGACCATACAGGCGCCCCCCAGTTACGCACAATCAACTCGTGCACAATTGCGCATGTATGGCACCAGGAAATAAGTAAGTACTGTATTTTTCGCCCTATAGGGCGCACTGGCCCGTAGGGCCCCTAGTTTTTATTTGGGGGGGGAATAAAGGGGAAAAAATAAAGGCGCGGGGCTGGGGTGGGGGAAACCTGAGCTTCCCCCGACCCCAGCCCCCAGAACAGGCTGCCAGATATCTGCCCGAAGCCCGGGGCACGCTGCTCAGCCCGCCTCAGGCTTCGGGATGCAGGCTGCTATCCGCAAGCCTAGGGAGCCCGGCGGGAAGTCGCGCCGGTCTCCCAAGGCTTGTGGAGAGCTGCCCGAAGCCTGGGGTGCACTCCACTGTGCTCCCCAGGTTTCGGGCTGCAGGCTGCTGTCCGCAAGCCTTGGGAGCCCGACGGGAACTCCCGCGGGCTCCCAAGGCTTGCGGATAGCTTCCTGAAGCCTGGAGAGCGAGAGGGATCAGTGCGCACCGACCCCTCTCACTCTCCAGGCTTCAGTGAAAGCCTGCATTCGCTCCATAGGATGCACACACATTTCCCCTTCATTTTTGGAGGGGGAAAAGTGCGTCCTAAAGGACGAAAAATACGGTAATTTGATTCAAACCCAGAAATGGTGGGAATGAGCTGGCGAATCCTCATGACTCTCAAAGAGACACTCCCTGGAGCCCAACATCAGTGAGGGTGGAGGAAGCCCCAAAGAGACAGGAGGCACAGCAGGGCTTTGTTTATGCTGCTCAGCCTCCCCACCTAACAGCTGATGTGTGGGGTAGCACAGCAGCAGCAGCCTCTTTCTCTCCAGTCCTTCAGCCTCCTACCAGCCCGAGAGCTTCAATTCTAGTTGTGAATATGTTTGGATACAGTGTTTTTGATATGGATTGGAGATAGAGCGGCAGAGAGGGCATTTAAAGGGTGCTCCCCACTTGAGTGAGTTTTGTTTATGTGCACGGGGGCCAGGAACACCCCTGCGTAAGGGGGACGGACGACGCCTGTATTACAGATGACGGGGGTATACCTGGTACTGGGGATAATGGCATCACTGATGCACAGGAAACTTGGTGATGCTCCAGGAACCTGCTAAGGGGCAGGAAACTACAAGATGGAAGCAGCTGGAGGGAATGACTCATGGTTTCAGTTGACTCTATATTAATGAACAGAGTATGGGAAACAAGACAAATCTGAGTTCTTAATGAAGGATGGCAAATATGACCTAATAGGCTTTACTGAAACCTGGTGGGATGAGATTCATGACTGGAATGTAGAAATTGAGGGATATAACCTGTTCAAAAGGAATAGACCAAACAGGAAGGGAGGAGTAGCATTATATGTAAAGGATGTGTGCACTTGTGAAGAAATTCATGCCCTGGGGCATGGAAGGCAGATTGAGAGGATATGGGTAAAAATCACAGGAGAGAAAACTACAGTGATGTTACTGGGGATGTCTGTGACAGAACTCTAAGCCAGACTGAAGACTTGGGTGCCTTCTGGAACAGATTACCAAACATTCAAAATGAGAGATAGAGTTGTCAACTTCCCCAATATCTGTTGAAACTCAAACTCTGCCCAGAATGTAAGATCCCACAAATTCCTCCATTGCCTCACTGACAATTTCATTTCTCAGAAGGTGGAAAAAGCAACAAGGGGATCATCTATCTTGGACCTTGTCCTCACCGACAGGGAGGAACTGATGGAAGAAATGGAAGTACTGGGAATCTTGGAAGGAAGAGATCATGTCCTCTTGGGTTTCAAGATACAGAGGCAGGGAAAGCTGAGTGTAGTCAGACACGTACTCTAGACTTTAAGAAGGTCCATTTCAAAAAGCTTAAGGAGATCCTGGGTGAGAGTCCCATGGTCAGAAATACTCAAGGAGAAGGGTGTCCAAGATGGATGGGAGTTTCTTAAAGGTGAAATGCTGAAGGCCAAAAGGCAGACAATTCCAACAAGAAAGAAAAGTGGGAGGCATCTGAGGAAACCAGTGTGGCTCAGCTTACAGATGAGATGAGAAGGGGAAGAAAGGGGAAATTGTGAAGAAAGATCTTGCAGGGAGAAGGTCAGGTGGACTAAAGCTTAGAACAGGCATCCCCAAACCCAGTCCTCCAGATGTTTTGGGACTACAATTCCCATCATCCCTGACCACTGGTCCTGTTAGCTAGGGATGATGGGAGTTGTAGCCCCAAAACACCTGGAGGGCCAAGTTTGGGGGTGCCTGGCTTAGAATGAGCTCAGGCTTGCAAGTTAAAAATAATTTTGAAAGGTTTCTTCGGCTACGTTCAAAGCAAGAGGAACAAGCAAGCGGTAGGCCCTCTGCATGGAGAAGATGGATAAATGCTACTGGGTCATAGAGAGAAGGTGGGACTGCTCAATATCCACTTTGTCTCTGTCTTCACCCAAAAGGAAATCAGTGCCCAACCTGTTGATAACAGAATGAACAATATGAAAGCTGGGTGCAGCTTTGAACTTCCTGACTCAAAGAGGCTGAGCATTAAATGAAAAGAAATATGAAATGGTAAAATAGGTAAAAGATAAAGGACCCCTGGACAGTTAAGTCCAGTCAAAGGTGACTATGGGGTGTGGCGCTCATCTCGCTTCAGGCAGAGGGAGCTGGTGTCATGTGGCCAGCATGATTAAACTGCTTTTGGTGCAATGGGACACCGTGACTGAAGCCAGAGCACATGGAAATGCTGTTTATCTTCCCACCACAGCAGTACCTATTTATCTACTTGCACTGGTATGCTTTTGAACTGCTAGGTTGGCAGAAGCTGGGACAGAGCAATGGGAGCTCACCTGTTGTGTGGATTCAAACCGCTGACCTTCCAATTAGCAAGCCCAAGAGGCTCAGTGGTTTAGACCACAGCACCACCTGTGTCCCTCTGCAACATGAAATGACATCCCTGCTAAGAACAAATAATATCAACTGTTTACATAAAAAGCAAACAAATTATTATGAGAGAAGCAAAGGGTGACAAAGGAATGAGAGTGTATAAAAGCATACGCTGTGTAGGGTTCTTAATAAATTAAGAATGCTTAATTAACCATTCATTGCATAGTAAAAATGCATTATACAACAGAGATTTAAAGTCAGATATAAACATGTTTCAGATGTTACTAAAGGACCCGTGGCCGTCAAGTCCAGTCGCGAACGACTCTGGGGTTGCGACGCTCATCTCACTTTACTGGCCGAGGGAGCCGGCGTTTGTCCGCAGACAGTTTTTCCAGGTCACGTGGCCAGCATGACTAAGCTGCTTCTGGCGAAACCAGAGCAGTGCACAGAAATGCCGTTTACCTTCACACCGGAGCGCTACCTATTTATCTACTTGCACTTTGACGTGCTTTCGAACTGCTAGGTTGGCAGGAGCAGGGACTAAACAACTGGAACTCACCCCGTTGCAGGGATTCGAACCGCCAACCTTCTGATCAACAAGCCCAAGAGGCTCAGTGGTTTGCACCACAGCGTCACCCATGTCCCTCAGATGTCACTAATGAGTACCAAATGCAATATTTAGTTTATTATCATTAGTATAAGATTTCTCCCAAAGTGCATTAGCGTAGCTGGCAAACTTGGAAATTCTTTTTAAAAACACTTTAAAAACTGGACTCATCCAGATACTTTAATAACCCTCCTCTGCTCAGAAGACAAAACCATTAAGGACCACTATCTTATGCCAAACACAAATATGAATTTTTAACAGACTGCAGCCCATGGTTGATATGGTTTTCCTACTTTATACCGTATCTCTAAAGTGATTTTAAACAGCATTACAGTCTTCTTCTTTTTTCTGACATAACATGCAAATTTTCAGAGACTTTTTAATTTCAGTATTTGATATTTGTTAGTATGCTAAATTTAAGACCCGTTTACACAACATGTTTTTCTCCATAAGAACAGTGGAGTGTGCCCATGCATGTAGGAAAAATGTAGCCACCATATCACAGATAAGTCTTTAGCTAAGATTCCTGCATTGCAGGGGTTGGACTAGATGACCCATGGGGTCCCTTCCAACTTTACAACTTATGATTCCAAGTCACCTTCTGTAATAAAAAACACCTCATGATTGCAGAAATAGCTGCTGATCCATTAGCTCCTATATTTATTTTCCACACCCAAGTGTACAGCCCCCCCCCAAAGTATTAATAATTGAGACTGAGGGGAGAAATGCATTTTGTTAGGTAGCCCAACATTTCCCAGTCTTCTAAGGCAATCTACCGATGAAACATTAACTTGTTTATACTTGAACATTTCCGTGTGTGTTGTAGAACTGAAAATAACAGAAGCCTCACGCTAAATCAGACTGAGACCTTGCGGCTCTCATGTTCTTCATTCTCTTCTCCACCCGTCCCGACCCAAATACTTACACAAAAGTAAATATATGCTAGCATCCCCCCCCCCAATTTCATATTCAGAATCTGTTGCAAAATAAATTCCTTTGGCTCTTCAGGGGATGAAGGTTTCCTTGGCCTCCATCTTGGGAGCCTGCCGTGTTGTGCTATGTGTCCAAACAAGCAGCGGACATTAGAAGAGACTCTAGAGAATATTAGCTGTGGTGGAGACCTGGCAGATAAAGGATCATAGGCCAACAGAAGCACTGCAGAAAAGTATGTTGGAGCTAGGTGAAAGCACGAAACCACAATAAATACAGATTGTGGCTAAGAATATGAGCTATGAACAGGCCAGTTTCAGACCACAAACTCGCTAGATTACTTTAAGCCACCCACTCTCAGCCCCCGTTTGAGGATTATAATAGTGTCCTGTCTTACCGAAGCCTTGCACGGGATTACGAAGGCTTAAAATGTTTTGCATTATTCATATATCCTGCCTCTCTCAATGTGGCTTACAAAACACAATACAGGAGCGGAAGAGAACATGGCACCCATATGGGGTGGGATCAGGATTGTTCAGAGAGAACTTCCTCTCCTTATCTTTGTTCCTCCCTGGTGATACACCTGGCAGTAGCTCCCTCCCAACTCTTCTTAGGCAACAGCTGAGCAGTTGGATCTCGCTCAGCTTGATGAAGTAGCCTTCCAATGCTGGCAGATAGCAGGTCTTAAAAGTGATTATTATTAGTATTTACATTTGGAGTGTCCTTTACTCTACATTGCCCCTCACTTATTCCACAGGTGGTTTTAGGGCACATCAAGGCAGCAATGGCATATCAGTGAGCTCTAATAGGAAAGCAATGAACTAACACTTAAGGGGCGAAAATGCGTATGTCCTAAGAGGTCCATGATTAAACTTAAGCATGAACTCCAATCCACACCTTCCAAGATTTCAGAACTGTAGATTAAAATGTGCCAGATAATTTCACTACTATTTACCTCTAAGATTAATATTTCTAGAAAGATTGGTACAATTTTGTCCTCATCACACACTTATTTGTTGGTGCTTCCAATATGGACTGGGACTATTATGTTTGCCCACTTATGGATTACAGGAATAAATAGAGCCAGAGATCCAATAATTGAAACCAGAAGGAACGTCCATAAGAACACACGATCAAGCACCTGAGCTATAAATTTCCAGTCTTCAACAACCTAGAGAGAGAAGAAAGAAAATCAGTACCTTTTCTGAAATACACTCCAGAATATTTGTATACACACTACAACTAAAGAGTAATAATAATGGCACAAACCCTACTGTCTCTCTTATCGGGCCAGATGCAAAATAACTTATTGTGGCTCCCTTTATATCATAATGAAATGGGTGTTCCTAAGAAATAGCCACATATGATTTAAAATGGGGCAGGGAGCCTATTTGTTGCACCACAAAGGCATAACATTTTAAATAAGGATTTCTGCATTATCTCTGAAAGTGTCCATTTTCACCTTTGAAATTATTCTCATGCAAAAGTTGCCTTGTTACTTCTATTAGAGATCATGGTGCCTGAAAATATGAGATATCTACAGTGCAGGATATATTTGACATGAGCAGGCAAGGATTTTACTTATGATTAACTCCACAACTGCACATGCGGCTGTTCCAGACTGCCAGCCTCAAGAGTTGACTGCAACGTTAACTAATACACACACCTCACGTACTTCGTTCTCCTTGACAATGTGCCTTGTAATATATCGGATAGAATTTAGGGCGGCTTCCAAGGTAATCCGAGATGCCTCAGCACCATCCGCATTGTTGGCATCCCCCTCCTGAGTGAAATACCTGTCGACGTGGCTTCTCATACAAAGCAGTTTTGGAAGTTTGTGAAGGAATATCCTGCGGACCCAAGGTGCCATTGCATCGTGCGTAGACGAGGACCGATGGTGAACGTTAATAGCAAAGACAGTTATTACAATGGATAATGTAACAAATATCATCGTGAATACCAAGTACTCGCCGATAAGAGGTATAACTTTGGAAGATGACGGTATGATTTCTTCAATGACAAGCAGAAAGACCGTTAAGGAAACCAGAACTGATGTGCACAAAGAAATTTTCTCACCTTCATAAGACGGAAGGTAAAAGACAAGGACGGTTAAGAAGGACAACCCTATGCAGGGAATAATAAGGAACAGTGTATAAAAGAGAGGCAAGCGTCTAATTATAAATGAGTAGGTAATAAATGGATACCAGCAACACCCATCAGTTCTGTTCCCTCTGATTCCTGTTGCCATTACTATTTCCCATTCTCCATTATCAAAGAAATCTCTCTTGTCTACTTCATCATCCACTAGAATTATGTCAACTTGTGAGCCATCATACGTCCAGGATCCAAACTTCATGGAGCAGTTCTGGCGGTCAAATGGAAAGTAAGTGACATCTATGGTGCAGGAGCTTTTGTAATTTGCTGGAGGAGTCCAAGCAATTGTGCCATCGTGTTTCACTACTGTTTTTGTAGATGTTCCTTCAAAACGACCATCTGCACTGAAAAAATATTCAATGAAAAGTTATTTAAAAATGTAACACGCTGAAGTTATTTTCCTCAAACATTTTCCTTGGTTATTTTCAGATGTTTATGTGACGCTCTTAAGAGTGTCACCCAGTACAGAATGAGGTCAAAATAAATGTTTTTTTGTATTTTGTTTGAAAACAACAAACAATGCACACTAACAATCCAGCAAGACTATCGTTACCTTGAAGCCGTTGCTCTTGTGCTGGGAAGAGAACTGACGGGAAAGGCAGACGAAATACCCTTTGATGTGGGCAAATGGGGAATGGAGACAGGGAGTCACCCAAAACTCTAGCTCAAGAACCCATACACATTCAGAGACTGCAAAGAAGGAATGGTTCTTATATTTGGTTTGAAATCAACAAGCAAGGCATTTGCTGTATTAAAAGTGGTCTGCTAAATGGGCTTTCTGCAAGCTAAAGATTTGTTTGAAGAACGATTTCACCCATTCATTCTTTCTTTGTAATATATTTAATTGATTTATACCAAGTTATGCTGAAGGTTATGGCTGTCAAGATCCATAATAAAGGTCTTTTATTCTTTCCTGCAAATTCATGTAAGAGTTAGTTCTAGGACTCTAAGCGGCCTGATCAGTCCTGAGACTACTTTCGAGGCCCCCATATGCTATGGCTGCTAAGGTCGCACACAAAGCTCTGCAGTTCATATGTGGCAGCATTTCCAGCACACAGAGGAAAGCTGAGCTCCAAAGCTTTCTGAAGACACCTATTTCAAGGAGTGACTCCTTCCTCAGCTGAAACCTGTAGTAAGTGCCTGAGGGCCCCGCTCCTGCCACTCACCACCTGGCCCGGGGCGGGGCCTGACAGGCCTCACAAGGACCCTTGCTGCTACTGCTGTCCAGGAGGACTCGGAGGGGTGCAGAGCTCTTTTTAAAATGTTTTAAAATTTTCTTTTTCCTTTCTGATTTTTTTGTATGTGGGGGTGGGGGGTGGATGTTTGGTTGGGCTTGGGAATTTGTTTGATTTTGATGTATTTGTAATTTTTACAGTTTTTTGTTTGTATTGTTTTACTGTGGTTTGTTTGGGGTTTTTTAAGGGTTTTTTTGTTCTTATGGGGAGGGGTCAGGGCTGCCGGGGAGTGGGTCCCACAGGGGGGGATAAACTGGAACAACTGATCTCAGTGATCATGGGCAGGAGGAGGAGCTACGCTAAGACCAGACCATGTCATTACCGAGGAGGCAGGTTTAGTCGTTGTCTGAGGACTATCCCTACCTCCGGGTCTGGTCCTGACCGGAAGGATACTGGAATCAGCAGGGGAAACCCACATGACCTGAAAGTGTTGCTGTGCAATGCCAGGTCAATGATGAATAAGACCACTGCCATCCACAACCTGATTGTGGATGGAGGATTTGACCTGGCATATGTGACAGAGATCACTCATGGTTGCCAGATTCTTGATCAGCGTCCTATCCCTAAAGAAGAGAAACGGACTCCTGTGCGGCTCGGATAATCTCTTTAAACTATGATCTATGTTTTAGGATGTAATTAGGTGATTTCACCATTGATGTCTTCTACTAATTTATGAGTAGAGGGCGATGTTTATGTTACAAATTTATTGTAATGTATGATGTTGGTCTTTTGTTTTTGTTTTGCTTTGGTTCTTGTCTGTTTTTTGTAAGTCTTGGCGGTTTTAAATTTGGAGGTTTAAGTACATTATGTTGGTATGGGAAACTGTCGTGTGATGGGCCAATGGCCGTAATAAAGATCAATACAATACATATGTGACAGAGACTTGGTTGGATGAAGCAGATGGGCCTGTCCTTGCCGCTGCTTGTCCACCAGGTTTCTCTTACACACACCAACCCAGGTCATGTGGGCGGGGAGGGGGGTTGCAGTGATTTTTAGGAAGTCATTAGTTTGCACCAGGCGTCCTCTTGGGAAGACCCAGTTTTCTGAGTGCATGTTCTGGAAGTTGGGCAATAGGGGCAGTACAGGATTCCTTTGGGTGTACTGACCTCCCCGCTGCGCCAAGGATTCCCTGCCCGAGCTGCTTCAGGTCATGGCAGATGTTCTCCTGGAGACACCTAGCTTGGTTGTCCTAGGGGATTCTAACATCCATGCCGACACGACCTTACAAGGGGCCGCTCGGGACTTTGTGGAAAGCATGGCCTCCATGGGGCTGTCCCTGAAAGAGTCTGGCCCAACCCATAGCCGCGGACATGTCCTGGACCTGGTGTTTACCTCTATGGATGTTGGTGATCTGACACTAAGTAAAAGTGAAACGAAAGAAGTGCCACGGTTAGATCACTTCCTGGTGCAACTGGACTTCTCCGCAACCCTTCCCCTCTGCAGGGAGGTGGGACAGATTCGGATTGTCTGCCCCCACCACTTAATGGAGCCAAATGGTTTCCAGAGAGTGGTAGGGGATGTTTTATCCCAAGTTGATGGCCTTTCAGCTGATTCCCTGGTGGCACGCTGGAATGCGGAGTTATTGATTGTTTGGCTCCGAAGCACCCTCTCCGATTGCATGGAGCCCGGACAGCCCCGTGGTTTTTCACAGATCTGAGCGCAATGAAACAATCGTTGAGATGGCTAGAGCGCCGGTGGCGGATGACCCATTCTGAAGCTGACCAGACACGGGTTAGAGCTCAGTGTCGAGCCTACCAAGTGGCGGTAGCGACGGCGAAGACTTTCTTCACCGCCTCTACTGCATCTGCAGAAAATAGTAGCAGGAGACTTTTTCAGGTGGTTCGCAATTTAACGGAACCACCTTTACCACCGGCGCCTTGTAAAGACCCCAAGATCTGCTGCAACGATTTGCAAAGTTTTTTGCAGATAAAATCACTCATATTCGGAAGGAGCTAGACACCACCGTGAGAGCAGGGCTGGGGCGGGAGAGTGCTACAGCTCTGTCTGGTCAAGTTGCATGGAATCAATTTCAATCCGTTACCCCCGAGGATGTGGACAGGCTGCTTGGACGCGTGAAACCAACCACCTGTCTCCTTGATCCTTGCCCATCCTGGCTAATAAAAGCAAGCCGGGAAGGGCTGGGTGATGGGCTTCGCGGGGTGGTGAATGCTTCTCTCTGTAAGGGAGCCTTCCCAGACCTGCTGAAAGAGGCGGTTATCAAACCGCTTTTAAAAAAACCATCTTTAGATGCGGCCACGATGGCCAATTATCGCCCAGTCTCAAATCTTCCATTCTTGGGCAAGGTGATTGAGCGAATGGTTGCTGAACAACTCCAGGCACGCCTGGAAGAAGCGGACCATTTGGATCCCTTCCAGTCGGGATTCAGGCCTCATCATGGGACTGAAACTGCCTTGGTCGCACTGGTCGATGATCTCCGGCGGGCTAGGGACAAAGGTGAGAGCTGTTTCCTAGTTCTGCTGGATCTCTCAGCAGCTTTTGACACCATTAACCATAACATCCTTCTGGACCGTCTAGAGGGGCTGGGAGCTGGGGGCACTGTTATACGGTGGTTCCGCTCCTTCCTCCTGGGCTGTGTTCAGAAAGTGGTGGGGGGGGATGAGTGTTCAAACCCCTGGGCTCTCACTTGTGGGGTGCCTCAGGGTTCTGTCCTCTTCCCCATGTTTTTCAACATCTACATGCAGCCGCTGGGAGAGATCATCAGGGGGGTTGGGCTGGGTGTTCATCAGTATGTGGATGACACCCAGCTCTACCTCTCTTTCAAATCGGAACCAGTGAAGGAGGTGAAGGTCCTGTGTGAGTGTCTGGAGGCAGTTGGCAGATGGATGGCGGCTAACAGATTGAGGTTGAATCCTGACAAGACCGAAGTACTGTTTTTGGGGGACAGGAGGCGGGCAGACTCCCTGGTCCTGAATGGGGTAACTCTGCCCCTGAAGGACCAGGTGCGCAGCCTGGGAGTCATTTTGGACTCACAGCTGTCCATGGAGGCACAGGTCAATTCTGGTACACAGGCTGAGACCCTACCTGCCTGCGGACTGTCTCGCCAGAGTGGTGCATGCTCTGGTTATCTCTCGCTTGGACTACTGCAATGCGCTCTTTGTGGGGCTACCTTTGAAGGTGACCCAGAAAGTACAACTAATCCAGAATGCGGCAGCTAGACTGGTGACTGGGAGCGGCCGCCGAGACCATATAACACCAGTCTTGAAAGACCTACACTGGCTCCCAATACGTATCCGAGCACAATTCAAAGTGTTGGTGCTTACCTTAAAGACCTAAACGGCCTCGGTCCAGTATACCTGAAGGAGCGTCTCCACCTCCATCGTTCTGCCTGGACGCTGAGGTCCAGCGCCGAGGGCCTTCTGGCGGTTCCCTCATTGCGAGAAGCCAAGTTACAGGGAACCAGGCAGAGGGCCTTCTTGATAGTGGCACCCGCCCTGTGGAACGCCCTCCCACCAGTTGTCAAAGAGAAAAATAACTATCAAACTTTTAGAAGACATCTAAAGGCAGCCCTCTTTAGGGAAGCTTTTAATGTTTAATAGGTTATTGTATTTTAGTGTTTTGTCGGAAGCCACCCAGAGTGGCTGGGGGGACCCAGCCAGATGGGCGGGGTATAAATAATAAATTATTATTATTATTATTATTATTATTATTATTACTACTACTACTACTACTACTACTGTTCTGCTTGCATTTCACTATCTCTTATAACACTCCGCTTTTGCTCTTACAAAATGAATGGCTAAAGGGTCCCTTTTACTTTTTACTTCTTTTATCTAACAAAGACCATGAGGCTGCCATTTAGTGAGATGCAAATCACTCCGGTAGTGTTCTGTGGAATGTCTCTTTCACCACACAGCACACATAACTGAAGAAAATACATCTCTCCAGCAAAAACAATATATTTCATGGTTTGAAACTATTACTCTCATTTGAGAATTCTGCATGAATGCCATGCTATCGTGCCAAATATATCATTTCAGAAAAAAAGATGCTCTCAACTCTAGCAATTTCAAAATACAACTTATTCAAATTATTTCTCTCTTTAATTTTTGGAACTGTAAGAATTGTGTTAAAAAACATTAAATACTTACTTGTCATACAAAACAATATCTGGGATCCATATAGAATCTGAAGGGACACGGATAGATGTTATTCCAGCATAATCTTTAGGGTCCCACTTCAGTTTTACATCAATCCATTCCTACAAAGAGAGTAAAGATAGTATTAATTGATAAACTAATTTGTTTACTTTACAGTGCAATTATATACAGGCCTATTCAGAAATAAGCACCACTGAATTAAATGGGATTTATTCCCAGAATAGTGTGCATAGGATTTCATCACCGCTGTAGCAACCTGGTTATTTGAGTTTACACTGAATAATACACCTCAGTCGCAACCGAACTGTATAGATCAACATCCCTCCCAACATCATGGTTACAGTCCAAACTTTTTCCTAATATACTACTCACCTGCTTCAACCAAACATTTGTTGTCATCAGTTGATTTTTCTCATCCTATTGAGAGAAAAAAGCATTTCGTATGAATGACAGCACACTTCTCTCACTTCCAGACAGCGGTCAATTAACATATGGCATATATTCTACAGCTCTCACCAGGGCAGGCTCCAGGCTGACACCTGAATTTCCCAAAATGCCCCAGACTAACGCTATGTTGTGGTTGCTCTGGGGCACTGGAGGAACTTTAATCTATTTATTATTGGCTGGAAAGTTTTTCTTTCCTTTTCAAAAACTTTTTTTAATTTTTCAACACAAGAGTATGGAAAGTCATCAGAGAAATACTTACATAATAATGGTAAGTACAATTCTACACAGGTTTATTAAACTAACATATTATTCAGGACAGGATTTTTTTTTTAGGTGCCGATAAGAAGTCCTGCAGGTCATTGTTTGAAACATAAGATAAAAGTCCCAATTGTTCTACTGGTTCTTACCCTTGCATCACATGACTCACGTCGGCTATCTTTTCAGCAGTTGTGAGGTTCAGTAAGTTTTTATACCACAACTCGAGAGACATATCATTTAAGTTATTCCATTTTTGTGCAAAAGAAAGTCTGGCAGCTACAAGAAATCAAGTTAGCAGTTCCTTTGAAGATAATTGTTTGAGAGAATCATCTCATACAGTGCTATTTTTCTTTTAAAAAAAGAGGTGCCGGAACTCTCCCACTTATGTCTACACACAGAGGCCTCAGATACATGACAGAATAAGCAAGCTCCTCTTAAACCAGGGCTGGATTGTGACCATGCCTCTCCCTTGCTGCACAGGCTCCTGCACAACCTCTCCTCTCCTGCGCAGCTCAAAGAAGCCATACTATTGCTTGACATGTCTTCCAAACCCAGGCTTACCAAGCGGTAAGTCAGAAATAACCTGAGAATGAATGCTGGTTTATTTATAGCTTACAACTCGTTGTTTATTTGAAACAAATAAACCACTGACTGGATTTAGACAACACAAGAAGGCATAGTATGGCTTGTATGAGCTACGAGAGGACACAATAAGCAAAAGGCATATTCATGATTAAACTATGCTTTAAAGCAAACTCTGGTTTTTTATAACATGCAAACCAGGCCTGTGTGAACAGATAGCATATGAATGCATGGTTCCTTCCTCCTATCCTCTCAACAGCAAGTGACCAATAACACACGTACAACTTTTGCAACCCCAACACCCTGTGTGGCGTTATGGCATCCTCTTTATGAGGAGAGGCTCTGTGAAAAAGCCGGGGATGCTGTTCGGACGATGTGCTTCTGACAAGCAACTATTTTACGCCACCATGCCTATTTAAAGAGCAAACACCAGAGGTTTCCAACGTACCACATCCACCAACTGTGAAATTGCAAGGCCAAACTTCACTTTGATTGTGTCGTTCAGACGCTCTACTGGGCGAACCCATCTTTCATAATCTTCAAATAAGTATTTAAACAGACGGTCTTCACTTTTAGCAATAAAGGAAGGTTCAGACATACCTGTACAGATGGAAAAGAGGTAACACAAACATTACAATTCTCCTTTGTATACAGATGGCAACCATTTTGCACGCGCTTGATTGGCACGTGACCGCAGACGTGTGCGCCATTTTTGGCCCTGGAAAGGGATGGAATGGGGTAGGCTTACACCCGCTCCACTGACACACACAATGACATGGAACACAACCCGTGTAAACGGGGAATTGCCTGTATAGGAGGAAAGAAGCAACAATTTATGCTTTTTCAAATTTGACTTATGACTTAATACAAGTAAGGTAAAAATGGGCATGATAGTCATGTCAGTTTGCATTTCTTGGTGCAGAAAGTATTGATCTAATGTGTAGAGATCTTTCCTATTCAAATTCATTCAATAGGTTTCTGGAAGCTTCTCTGTGTGAAAGTAGCTTCATGATGTTTGGGTTATACCTTCAGAGAAGCTAAGTACAGCTGATGTAAACTGGTTCTCTTATCTCTTTCTGTTAAGGTCATGCTGATATAGGCCAGAAGGAGCATGGGTCTTTCTTACTTTCTATCTCTCTTCCTTCTGGTGTGGTGCTCTGTACATAGCATGCTTAGCCTTATGGTTTAGTCTTGTTATAAGTTTTTGTAGGTGCTGCAACTGGATTGTTTATGGAATGTACCAATCCTGAATGTATTGGATTTGTGACCATTATGCTCATCTGCCTTCAGTAGCAGTAAAGCTCTGCTGGGTGAAATACAATTGCCACTAGTCTATTTTTTGGGAACTCTGCATTGTGTTTAAGTTTTTCCTTCTCCAGAGAAGGCGCAACAATTCAGTGGATGAGAAGGGCAAGTACAGGCAATCTCCCATTTATGTGGGAGCTCCGTAAGAAGGGTATTTACAGATTGGGAAGTGTATTGCATTTGTGGCCATAGATTATGACCCCACATACCCTGTTAACCATCCTGTGGGCTGTTTCATTCTCCTCCATGTAAATCACACTGCAAGGAAAAGTAACACTTCGCTAACTATAGTTTGGAGGTGTGGGTTGACACCACCCGGTTTGCATGGACATTCGCTCTCTCTTTCGGTTTTGGACGTAGCTATGGTCAGCCTTATGGAGGCAGTAGCATTTTTGCTAACCACAGTTGGCACCAAAGAAAAATTGGCAACCATAGATAGAAGTGGACTTGATACAGCTGACTTTGATTAATGCTGTCAGCGCTGCCCAAGGTCCCAGCTCACACAAGACCAACGCTGCTTCTTGCTCAAGTTTAAAAGTCTTTATTGAAGTTCAGTCTCATTTCCAGACGTGCAGCGCGCAACGCTACATCTATCCGTCAGACCGTAGAAGTCCCATCTGAATCTCCGCCCCCCTGACACCAGCTTAAGATTCTAGCTTTACTCCACCTTTTCCTCTGTTCCTTCTTTCTCTGGGTCCTTCTGCTAGTCGGAGTCTCTGCCCTCCGAGATTCTTCTGACGCTGATTCTCCCGACTCCTCCCCCCCCCTCTTTCGGGCTTTAGGACCTGGCTCCCAATCCGGGTTTTCTGCTGTCCCGCGCTCCTCCACATTTGAACTTGGCGCGCGCGCGCAGCCTCCCACTTTCCTTCTGACCGTTACACTTGTGTCACTGCTCCCCCTTTCGGGGAGGCTAGCTGGACCTGGCCTTCCCTCCTTCTCCCCACTCCCCGATGGAGGAGAAGATGGTCCTGACTCACGTGACTCTTCCCCCCCACTGTGCTCTGGTGGGGAAACTGGCCCTACTCCTCCGCTACTCCTTTGGGACTCCCCTCTGGTTCCTTGTTTATGGATCGTCCCCTCTGGGATTCGCCTCGCCCTTACCATAGGCGCCCTCTCCTGGGAATCTTCTGATTCGCTGGAGAAGCTCATGGAATCTCTCGGTCCACTGTCATATTCCCCTACGCTCCCCTCTGATTCCTCTCCTCCGCTCTCTATCTGCTCTCTCCCCTGCTCTTCTGCTCCTGAGCCTCTGACAAATGCTAACATTGGTTCAAGTGTAATGCGGACCAGTTACCCCTGTAACTAACAGCTGTTCTGTCATGAAAATATTTTACTCTCACTTCAACCATTTCAATTTCACACATTATCAATTTTTGTCTAAGATACTCCATAGTCTGTACTATACACCATTTATTGAAATACACCTGGAAAAACTGAGAGAAAACAGAGAAATCCACGCTATTGTTTGTATAGTTGTACCTTGGATCCCAAACGCCTTGGTACTCGGACGTATTATCTCCCGAAAGCTGCAAACCCAGAAGTGAGTGTTCTGGTTTGCGAACGTTCTTTGGAACCCGAATATCTGATGTGGCTTCTGATTGGCTGCAGGAGCTTTGGTTTCTGAACGTTTTCGAAGTCGAATGGACTTCCGGAACGGATTCCGTTCAACTTTCAAGGTAACACTGTATATAAATCTGGCAGTTTCCATGAAATATTAGCTTCCTCACCACTGCCACCACCCCGGCTGAAAAATCACGTTATGCAACCTGGAGCAATTTGAGAAAGCCAACAGCAGTAGTAGATGCAGAAAATGTGAGTGCTGACACCATAATATTCTGCTAAATTTGGCTCATATCCTAAATTTACCACAACGGCAGTGTTCAAAAAGCTATAAAACTTTGATGCTGAAAACAGAATTTATAGGTAAACATCAGCAGACGCTACATCAGATGCCAAGGAGATAAAGAATTACACAACTTTTAGAAGACATCTGAATGCAGCCCTAGATTGGGATTTTTTTTATGCTGATGTTTTATTGTGTTTCTATATGCATTAGTTCTTCAAGCCCCTTCGCCACAATCAGCCCTGAGTGCTCACTGGAAGGACAGATCGTGAAGCTGAGGCTCCAGTACTTTGGCCACCTCATGAGAAGAGAAGACTCCCTGGAGAAGACCCTGATGTTGGGAAAGATGGAGGGCACAAGGAGAAGGGGGCGACAGAGGACGAGATGGTTGGATAGTGTTTTCGAGGTTACCAGCATGAGTTTGACCGAACTGCGGGAGGTAGTGGAGGACAGAGGTGCCTGGCGTGCTCTGGTCCATGGGGTCATGAAGAGTCGGACACGACTAAATGACTAAACAACAACAACATATGCATTAGAGGCCTTCCAGAGTAGCTGGGGTGGCCCAACCAGATGGGCAGGGTATAAATGATAAAACAACAACAACAACATCTTGCAAGCTTGGCAATGAACCAGTGGGAAATATAAGTTGTACTTGGTTGTTACAAGGAATGCAATTGGGTTGTATATATATTTTTATATATTTTTTAATTAAAAAATCTTATCAATTTCTCTCTCTCTCTCTCTCTCTCTCTCTCTCTCTCTCACACACACACACACACACACACACACAAAATCTTAACATATTTTAACATAAAATGTAAATTGTTTCTCCGGTGACTTCCCCTCCTCCCTTTCCATGGTTTCCATATTTACCCTGACACGCTGCATCTTTCATCCATAGTCCTCCTATATTATTCAATACGCTGGTGGCTGTTACAGCTTTCCTTCCCCTCTGTGCAGTGGCAATCGCAGATTAAGAGCTTAACAGAGCAGAGAAATGTTCCCTTCTGAATTATTTGGAAAGCAGTTGGCATTTTGTAGACATTAATGTAAGGACAATTATTCAAGTTGTGGCCTTGCAAGCTGTCTGGCAATAGCAATAAGGCTGCGGTCGGCTGTCATACAGGCAAGCTTTAGAAAGGTCCCCTTGTGAATTTCACCAGCCATCTGTTAAGAGGTGCTGAAATCATGCCTAAATTTTAGTAAACGCACTGATCCAGTGCATGCTGACTCAGATGTATTCACAGGGAATTCATAGGGAATTCAGTGCATGGGATTAAACCCCAAAATGACATACATACATATATACATACATACATATGAACATTTTTATACCAAGCTGGTGAGTTTTAATCAGTGCGCCCAGAAGGCAATTGTTATGGGGGCAAAGAGGTCAAAGGAGACAATATGAAAAAAGAAAGAAGGATGCAAAGTAAGATGGCTGTAAGGTATATCTATTATAGCCACACATAGTTTGTCTATTTTGTGAAGTTTATGAATGCAAATTGACATTTTATGTAAATGTATATGCAAATTAGGGACAGCCTTCAGGCTCCTAGAGAGTTGCAAAATCAAGTCTCCAATGCAGCAAGGCCTGTGTGCAGGTACATAATCTGTTATAGCTGCACTGTACTGTAAACAACTATTTTCCAGTGCCAGCTACGCAGAATTGTATTGCCAGCTCCACTGGCTTTCACAGTGATTATTGCCAACATATCCATATTAGCATTCTCATTTGGGGAGTTACATAAGCACTCCTCTTGCTCTAATTTCTCTGTAGCCTACTGGAAAATTTGCATTATTAGAAGTAGAGCATGAGAGCATCAAAGGAAAACCACAGGAGAAAAGCATTCATATTTGAAACTAGCAGCTGCATCTCCTTTCTCAAAAACATTTAATACTCTTGCTTGAGGATAAACATCTGTAGAGAACCATAATCACTTATGGTTTAATCAAACAGTTTGCAAACCGCATTTCAGAGCCAGTTATATATGAAGCAGTTCTGCAGTACTGCAACAAGGATTATGTGCACATTACTTTTTAATCTTAACTGGCACACACACCAATCCGATGCCAGTTTAAAGCAATTCCTTACAAATGGAATTTCCAGCAGAGTTCTCTGTGATGTTCTAGTACAGTGGTACCTTGGTTCTCAAACACCTTGGTACTCAAACAACTTGGAACCCAAACACTGCAAACCCAGAAGTTAGTGTTTTGCGGACTTTTTTTGGAAGCCGAACGTGCTCCGTTTTGAGTGTTACGCTTCCGATTTGAGTGCCACACTTCTGTTTTGAGGTCTGTTTTTGCTATTTTGTGTTTTTGCGGCTTTTTTGTTTTGTTTTTGTGACTGTGTAGAACCCAGTTCAGCTACTGATTGATTGTGTGACTACAGTACATTGTTTATTGCTTTCATTTTATGGATCAATGGTCTCATAAAAGACCATGTTAAATTCATGCTAAATTGCTGTTTTAGGGGTTGTTTTTAAAAGTCTGGAACAGATTAATCCATTTTGCATTACTTTCTATGGGATAGCACGCCTTGGTTTTGGAACTGACTTGACTGGATTAAGTTTGAGAACCAATGTACAACGGTATGTTCTACTGAGTTCATCTGGGCTTATGCTGAGATTGCAACCTCATTTCAACAGCCTTCCTGTCCCCAAATGTGATAAATCACTTTTAGAGTGGAAAACAACATGCAAACTAGTTCATTATCCAATGCACTGTGGGACTGAGTTTGACAATACCTATGCCTGAGGTTGTACTCATGGTTAACAGGGATTGGAGCCTAAATCCAGTAATCAAGCCATAGGACCTCAGCACCTCTCAGCTCCACGAGAAGCAGAAAACTCCCACCTGTTGCCTCATAGCTACAGAATTAGGTTGAAATCCTATAGACAGGTATTCATGAGAAAGTCCCATCTGCTGGTCTTAACACCCAAGAGGGTCAAGTCTTTATGGAAAGGTGTGTTTTGTCAAATATTAAGTCATTTAGGGCGGCTTCATTTTGGACCAATGGAAGTTTCTAGGTTCTCTTCAAGAGCAGCCCATATAAAGCACACTAGTAAATTTCAGATTGGATTACTGCAGAGTGTGAAATATAGTGGCCAGGTCCTCTCTATCTCTATCAAAGGGGGGGGGGCATTACTGGCCAAGTAGACAAAGCTTGAAATGGGCCCGCCCAGCCTCTGACAATGATGAATCCAGAAGCAACCCCAATCTACGGACCTGCTCCTTCCAGGGGAGTAAAACCATCCAGAACAGGCAGTCTCCCCACTTCCTAGACTCAAGAGCCTGGAAGGCGGAGCACCCCGTCTTTTCAGGATTCAGCTTCCGTTACTGGTGCACATCCAGCCCATCTCCATCTCCAAGCACCAGTCTAGCTCAACTGTCTCTCCCGATTCATATGGAACAGAAGGACAAAGGCAAACAACCAGATTTATACTATTGTTGTAACTGATGTCATGAAACAGAAGTTTGACTAGAAGCATCACTGCATTTCTTCCATTGCAATATTCAGTCTCCCATCTTTGCATTTTTTAAAATTAAAATGTTAAAATGCTCAACTTGATGTTCTCAATATTTTTCTTCTTCACATCACACCAAGCATTAAAACTGAACAAAAGTTTTGAGACAGTATTTTCGTACCACCTCACACAGAAAGGAAGCTTAAATACTGCATTTCCGCAATTTAGCTATTATGACTCAAAATGCATACTTCATTTTTCTTTTTATTTATTAAATGCCTTTCCCATCTACTTGGCAAGAATACCTGGCAGTTCAAATACATTCAATAAAACAAAATTTTTACCAAGCTGGAGTCTACAGGATTCTATAGCCAGTCTTTCCACTGTAATCCTAATGCTTTCAGTTTTTGTGTACATTTTTGTTTTGCTTTATTGTGCATTTCTAAACTAACTTCTGTTCTACTTATTTCTGGAAGGTTAGTTATTTAAAGATCCATTCTGTGTACCTCCTGAAGAAGATTCCCATGTCCCACATAAATGTATAGGAAGCAGCATCAGAACAGTAGCAGCAAAATAGGAATAAGGAAGCAAGAAAATATGTCAAATCTACCATTATGATTGTGTAAGATAGGCAAAAAGCAATATGCTTATAAGAACAAATTTGCTTGATTGTGTTTAACAAGTTAAAGGAAGGGACATAAATATGTACGAGAGCAGAGAATGTTCAATATATAAACATACATTAATAAAATAGGTAAGAGGGATTATGTATGAATAAAAACCAGAATGAAGTGTAGTCATAGCATCATCAGTTTTTTCTGCAGAACAGAATTGCAAATCTGCTTCCACATTGTCTCCCTAGGATTACAATGCCAATGTTCAAAGCCCTCAATTGTCCTTCAAATAAGCCTTAAATCATCAGAAATCTCTCCAAAGCAAGGAAACATTCAGCATATAACATGTCACAAGCCTGTATCCACTTAAATGCCTGCAGGATTCTCATCCCCAACCAAAACAACCACCTTCCACTATTAGTTTTAAATTCCAGTATCCAGCATCATCCCTTTGTAAAGACAAAAAACAGACTTCTGCATCTTTTCTGGACAGCCCACTGTAAAAGTTAGCCTAGAAAAGTCAGATTGACAAGTCTTTGCAGGGCAACTGCCCTGCCCAAAATGGGGGTGGGGGCAGTTATGGATAGGGAAAAGTCAAATGTTGTTGTTTAGTCGTTTAGTTGTGTCCGACTCTTTGTGACCCCCTGGACCAGAGCACGCCAGGCGCTCCTGTCTTCCACTGCCTCCCGCAGTTTGGTCAGACTCATGTTTGTATCTTCAAGAACACTATCCAACCATCATGTCCTCTGTCGTCCCCTTCTCCTTGTGCCCTCCATCTTTCCCAACATCAAGGTCTTTTCCAGGGAGTCTTCTCTTCTCATGAGGTGGCCAAAGTATTAGAGCCTCACCTTCAGGATCTGTCCTTCCAGTGAGCACTCAGGGCTGATTTCCTTCCGAATGGAGAGGTTTGATCTTCTTGCAGTCCATGGGACTCTCAAGAGTCTCCTCCAGCACCTTAATTCAAAAGCATCAATTCTTCGGCGATCAGCCTTCTTTATGGTCCAGCTCTCACTTCCATACATCACTACTGGGAAAACCAGGGCTTTAACTATACGGACCTTTGTCAAATACTCCCCTGCTAAAATCCTACTTTATCATAATTCTGAGCAAAATGACCCATGAGAATTGCTTGAATTATATGAAACTGTACAAAATGCTCTTCCTTCACTCTCACAAGTTAGCAACCAATTTATGGCAGTTATGTGCATATTGACCCAGAAGCCTTTTAAAAATATAATTGGACCAACAAAGATCTCTGCATTTTTGTCATAATTCCAAGGGATATGAATGCTGCCAACCCATTGCTTACTCTAGCCACTTACTTGGGAGCAAGAGCATTTGAACTCAACGCGGTTTTCTTCTGAGTAGACATATAGAGCAATGCCCTTACCTGGGATTCAATCCTTTGGAAAGCCAGGATGGCTTCCTTCCCAGTGGACAAATATAGGGTGAGGCTATTCAGCCCCGATTACGGTGCCCACTTGTTCCAGTACCATCCCGCAAAACAGAAACACGCATTTACATAAAAGTTACTTTTTCCGTTTTTAGCATTACCACGGGCTCTGAAGTCACCCCCCCCCCGCGAGGGCACGACTGGGCACCACTATTTCCCGGGGGGGAGAGAACAGTCTGCACCCAAGAGCCCCGTGTCCGGTGGCACCTGGGAGGCGGAAGGGATTCCCCGGTCCCGCCCGCCCGCCCGCCCGGTGGATGGATCGCTCTGCGAGGAAGATCATCGGCCACTGAGCAAAGCCCGTGCCGCCCCAGTCCTCCTGCATCCCGGCCAGCCTCCCTCCGCGGCCCCGCCGGGGCCCCGCTTACCCCGGGAAGGCGCTCCGCCCGCGCCGCCCGGCCCCGCCAGCAGCTGCAGGAGCAGCAGCAGGAGGCTTCTCCGCACGGAGCCCGCCATGCCTCGGCCAGGACGGAGCAGCGGCGGGCGAGGAGGAGCAGCAGCAGGAGGAGGAGGAGGCGCCGCCCCGAGTGGCCGCGGCGCGCTGCGCAAAGACCTCCTGCAAGAATCGCCCGTGTGACCCCCAAACAAGCACAGTTAGCACACGCACACACACACACAAAATAAGTACTTGCGCGTTTCTTTCTCTTCTTCTTAGGTATTTTTATTGGGTTTGACACCCCGAAAGTTGTTGAGCTTTTTAAGGAACATCCCTCCCCCCCCCAAAAAAACCCGATTCTTAAATTGACTTCTCCAAACCGCTCCCCAGAAATCCCTGTAATGACCTGGAAAATCCGGGCATATGGCAGCCCTGAATATACATGCACGAAGAGAAGGTAAGGGACCCCCAAGGGTCATCTAGTCCCACCCACTATAATGGAGGGAATACCAATAAAACAGTGATACAATGACTACTGCAATCTACACAAGATAATATCACCAAGGCAACTGCCTGCAAACAAAATAAAAATCCATAAAAATGGCAAAAGTTTCTTTCCCAAAGCAGTGTTATCTTAACAGCAAACACAGTAAATAAAGAGTTCACTTGCAATATGTTGGTGCTTCAGTGCTCATTTCTTCTCTTTCCCAAATTAGATTTTATCTTAAACAATTGCAAGCGCAGTAATAAATAGTCCACTTTTGATACAGCAGTGGTTCAGTGCTTGGACGTTGTTCCGGTAATCCAACATTTCAGCACTAAAGAGCTGAGTCATCAAGCTGCCAAAATCTATTGTAACAGAATTGCAATTAATTAACAAGTAGAATAAGGAGAAATAATAATAATAATAATAATAATAATAATAATAATAATAATAATAATTTTTATTTATACTCTGCCCTCCCCAGCCAAGGCCGGGCTCAGGGCGGCTAACAAGCAATAATAAAAACAAGTTGAATGATTACAACTTAAAAACAAAATTAAAATACAACATTAAAATATTGAAACATTAAAATATTAAAATGTAGCCTCATCGCAGGAGGAGAAGGAAAGCAAAAGAAAGAGGGGGAGGGAATCAAATTGGCTCCAAGCCAAAGGCCAGGCGGAACAACTCTGTCTTACAGGCCCTGTGGAAAGAAATCAGATCCTGCAGGGCCCTGGTCTCATGAGACAGAGCGTTCCACCAGGCTGGAGCCAGTGTTGAGAAGACCCTGGCTCTGGTTGAAGCCAATCTAACTTCCTTAGGGCCTGGGACCACAAGGGTGTTGCTATTTCTGGACCTTGAGGCTCTCCGTGGGGCAGACCGGGAGAGGCGGTCCTGTAGGTATGAGGGTCCTAGGCCATGAAGGGCTTTAAAGGTCAAAAGCAGCACCTTAAATCTGACCCTGTACTCTATTTTTTAAAATTAAAAATACGTTGAGAATATGTAATTAAGGTATACCTTTGTAGCAAATGATACACAAGAGAAGACAGTGTGTAAACAGCTTAAAGCAGGGGTATATCTACAAGAAAAAAGTGAGACAATAACTCGTCTATTTGCACATACAGTGGTACCTCGGATTACATACGCTTCAGGTTACAGACTCCGCTAACCCAGAAATAGTGCTTCAGGTTAAGAACTTTGCTTCAGGATAAGAACAGATAAGAACAGAAATCATGCTCTGGCAGTGCGGCAGTAGCAGGAGGCCCCATTGGCTAAAGTGGTGCTTCAGGTTAAGAACAGTTTCAGGTTAAGAACGGACCTCAGGAACAAATTAAGTACTTAACCTGAGGTACCACTGTACAGTCATACCTTGGGTTAAATATGCTTCAGGTTGAGCGTTTTCAGGTTATGCTCCGCAGTGACCCAGAAGTAACAGAATGCGTTACTGCCGGGTTTTGTTGCTCGCACATGTGCAAACACTCAAAATGACGTCACGCGAATGCGCGGAAGCGGCAAATCGCGACCCACACAGACGCACAGTCGCGGGTTGCGTTCTACTCAGGATACGAATGGGGCTCTGGAATGGATCCCGTTTGCATCCAGAGGTACCACGGTACCTGGTTAATACCCCCAGTCACTAAAGAGGACAATGTCCTTCCATTTGTCAACCCTCCTTAGGAAACGTGGGCAGAGCTCACAAATTTAAAAACATAACAGCAGAAAGTCCACAAACAGCTGCATGTAATTACTTGAATCCTGTGAACTAATGTTGAATTTAGTCCACATGGAACTAGTGTGTTGAGTTTATAGCAGTCTTAACAGGGCGGGTGGTGGCACCAATGTATATCAACTGATAAGGGCAATCAATTAATTAAATCACGTTTCTGGTGCCACAGTTAGTGAATCCATTCGATTTCAGAATCATGGAGCTGTTAGGGACATGGTAAGAGGCACTTTCAATAGCCTGGTTGCAGGCTAAACAGCCTCCACACTTAAAGTGTTCCAGTGGTAGACGAGAAGTTTTCTGTGGTCTTTTAAAAGACCACCTGCCCTGTTAAGACTCATATTTCAGAACACCGATCCCACATTAGAGGCAACATCAGAGAGGCTCCGCTGGTTGAACAGTTAATTGAACAAAACCACACTTGTGATGACGGTCGCTTATTTGTTGTAAAGCACCTATCTTCAACTCTCTCCACTGGTTTTAATGTCTCCAGATTACATTCCCAGATGGAGTCCTAATATATTTATAAACCAATAAAAATACCTAAGAAGGAAACAAACAAACAAACAAACAAACAACGCATAAGTAATTACTTCGAGAGTGTGCTATGGTTTAAGATAAAACTGATTTAGGAAAGAAACTACTTTTGCCATTTTTTATGGAAGTTTATTGTTTATAGACAGTTGCCTCGGTAATGGAGGGATGGCAGCTACAGAATCCGTGGCAGGTGGCAGATGCCTGGACACTATTCTGCCCCTTCCGAGACAAATAAAGATCCCCCGTATACACCGCAAAGATAAATAGGGTGGGAGAGATTCAAATGCATTATTTGGGTTGTGTGAAAATGAGCATTTGTAGGTGGTCCAAGCCCTGAGCTCACTGCAAATGATTGGGGTGTAACTTCTCCAGATCCTCTCGTGGGAAGGAGAGAAAGAAGCCATGACGCAACAGCAATTCCACACAACATGTTGACCAATAAGTGTATGACTAATAGTATGTAAATACAGATAGATATTATGGACCAAGGACCACTGTGCCAGGCTGTTCCAGAGTAGTTCAGCCTCACAGCCTCCTTTTTCCCTTGGATGTAAACTCTGCATCCCATAAAATAGATGCAAGTCCAGAGCCTCTGACTACCAGAACAGGATGCAAATATCTGGCTTGTATGCGACGCGAATCATGAATCCTGTTGAGAGTCAAGTCACCAGAATATGGGCAGGACTTAAGTAGATTTGAATAGTAAAAGAAGAATCAACAGCACAAGGCCTATTTGCTTCTTCTCAGGTAACTGCAATAGGACTGTAGTGAAATCTTCTGCCTTATAGAAGTACTTAGCAGTATAATGGTTTCATATACATAAATATGGCTTTTATATGTAATTAGTGTTATTCATAATTAGACCGACAGTTTTCAAACACACCATTCCATAAAATTAATAACTTTTGATCTTCTCTTTTTAAAAAAATGGCATTCAGGTTGTGTGAGTGAGTGGATATAATGCAAGCAGATAGTCATTTAAAGGAATCTGCTTATATAGTACTTTCCTCTCCATCTATCATGCACTGGCTTGAGATATTGATTAGAAAGCTCTGCAATAAACCCCTGGCACTTGATTTATTTGACGGTTTTCTTCATTGCAGGGTCCCTGCTTCATATACACCAAAATCCTATATTGCACACAGGCAATTTGCAAAGAATATTACATGCCTTTGTCTTTCGTTTTACAATGTGTGCTCAACACAAAGAATTAGATGAAGCAATGTATTTTCTTCCGACAGCAAAAAAATGTGTTCTAGTGCTGCCCATCAAATTGCATTCAGCAATCAAGCTTTATTTGTGGAGCCAACCATTTCCTGAATGGGCTCTGTTGTTCCAGATTTATGGCACTATTTTTATCACCAAGTGGATCTAATGGCTTGCTGCAATCTTAATTGGCATAAATTAGCATATCCATTGAAAGCTTTTTCAGCTTTATTCTTTACCATTACTGTAATTTATTAGGTCAAATGTCTAGAACTTTCCCTGTGTGCACAACTTGGAGATTCTTGACCCTTGGTTTCCTTTTTCTAGGTGTTATGACAAATGATTATATATTTTCATGAAACCAGCTGCGTTATACTAGGCCACACTATTGGTCTGCCTAGAGGATCATACGATCTCTTGCAGGCCAAGAGGGGCTGGTGTGTGTCTTGGGGGCAGGGCACCCAGCGTGGGCGGGGAGGCAGCTGCGATGGCACCCTACTGGGATCGCGATGCTGCTGGGGGTGGTGCGCTTCCCCTGCACTCCTCTTCCTCCACCAGTGGGTGAAGCCACCCACCTGCCAATCATATAACATTGGGGTGGGGCTTGGGGGCACGATTTAGCCCATTATTCTGAATAAAGTATTAATCTCCTGCCCAGTGGCAGACTTTGGTAATATGGTGTCCTGAATGAGGACAAAATCTGGAACCCCCAAGCTTTGAGTAGACACCTCCATAAATATACCCTTTAGGTAGTATTATGTTGTTGTTGTTGTTGTTGTGAGTCCCCTTGGCTCGGAAGTCCTGCACCACCTTAAATCCGGCCCTGCCCTGCCTTCTCCCTTCAGTGGATTTGTGCTTATGTGGGTTGCTGTGAAACAAGTGTCCTTACCCACTCTTCACGGCTGTGGCTTTCACGTCTAGGGAAGCACACCTTGCCTCACTCCCTTAGTGAATTATTAACAGCTTTATGCCTTTAGCTAGAAGCATTTTGTCCTGCCTCCCATGTCCTTCTAATTCCACAAAGATGCAGCTGCCCTAAGTAGCAGTACATCACAGCAACACGTAGCTGGATCCTTCTGAAAATCAATAATCACAGCCAATGTTGTTTTCTGGGGGGATGCATACCCCTAAACACTTTGTGACTCTTTGTACTTTTGTTCATTTACTATATATTATTTCCCCCCAATTTGAACTATAAAATGGTGATTTTCTTGAGTAAAAATGAGAGTACCCCTCAACATTTTTTAAGAAAAAAAAGCACTGATCATAGCTAAACATCTTTTTGTCAGGTCACCTTTTGTACCCAAGAACCTCAAACACTGCCTCCATTTTGGTGCAGCAGTTTCCTTTGGTACATACTGGACAGTGAAATCGACTTAATTTTTTTAGGTTTGTTTTGTTTTTTGGTCTGTCTTTTCTACATATAGATGAATTTTAATTACAGCAAAGATGGTGCAAAACATTTAAACTACTTCACACTGTGAAGAATTTATTTTCTGTCACTCCAAAGGGTAGGACCCAAATCAGTAGGCTCAAATTACAATAAAAAGGATTTAAACTGAATACTGGGAAGAATTTCCAGATGGTCCACTTGGTTGACAGTCGAACAGACCCCCTGGAAGGTGGGGGCTTTCCTTCATTATAGGTTTTAAGCAGAGGCTGGGGCCACCCGTGAGGGATATTGTAGTGTGGATTCCCTGCACTGACAGGGGCTGCACACTTGAGGTCCCTCCCTCCCAAATCTATGATTCTCAGTTTATAAATACTCAAGTCAAAAAATGTGATCCAGTGAAATCGTATTCATGTCTGCTAAAAAATAAACCCCACCGAGTTCAGTGGGGCTCAATCCCAGGGAACTGAGGATAGAATTATTATAGAGTTGGAAGAGGCCCCCAGGGCCATATAGTCCGACCCCCTGCAATGCAGGAATCACGGCTGAAGAAGAATCCCTGAGAGGTGGCCATGCAACCTCTACTTAGAAACCTCCAAGGAAGGAGAGTCCACCACCTTCCATGAGAGTCCATTCCACTGTTGAACAACTCTTACCATGTTTAGTCAGAATCTCCTTTCTTGTCATTTGAATCCATTGAATCCTACCCTCTGAGCAACAGAAAGCAAGCTTGGCCATCTTCGAGGTGACAGCCCTTCAAGTATTTGAAGATGACCATTGTTATGTACTGAGTTGAATATGATCCAAACTGCAGCAGTCTGATTGGTCCTAGAACAATAGGATCCAAAAGGCAGCAGTCTGATTGGTCCTAGAACAATAGGATTCAGAATGCAGCAGTCTGATTGGTCCTACAACAATGCAGCAGTATGATTGGTTGGCAGGAACCACCCAATCATGCTCCAGATAGAAGTGAATCCACAACCTGATTGGCTTACAGTAGAATTCCGGAATTAGCCAATCATGTGCAGCCCATTGTGTAAATAATGTATATAAAGCAGATACCTTGATGGGACTTTCATTCATTCCTCCTCACCACTATGAGCTGAATAAAGAACATGAAATCACTTTGCGACTCTGAGTATATTTCAACCATCATATCACTTCTCATCCTTCTCTTCTCCAAGGAAAGCATATCCAACACCCTCAACCATTCCTCATACGGCCTTCTTGCAACTTTCAATATAACTAAAAAACAAAATATAAAAATATCCCTGATCAATGAAGCCAGGGTCCATCTAGAACACAAAAGTATGCACAGCTATCTCGATGTTGGGCTCCCACAGCTCCAGCCAGCATGATCAGTAAGGGGGATGGAAATTGTAGTCTAACAGGAGCGGGGGGGGGGGCACTTTTTCCCTATCCTTGCATTGCAGTCTCCAATGTCCCACTGTAGATCACCAAACTGTTCTGGGAAGTGCAGAAGTGGGGTGTGAAGGTAGCAGCTCAGGCTGTTGTCTTTACTTTTTAAACAAAGTGATGTTTTACTGATTAAAAACCCCCAGGATGATTGTTCTTTTGATCTGGCAAAAGTCTCTCCCCCCCCCCCCGCAAACTCTTGTGAAGTTGGTTTAACCTTTTTAACAGATTAAATGCAAGGAACTTGAAATTACCATTTAGTCGTAAGACTCCAGTTAATTCTTTTCCAGGAAGGACAAACTATTTAAGGGCACTAAAGCAATTAAAACTTGAAAGAATAACCACTGAAAAGTTTTAATGGATATTTATGGCTGAAATCCTGTACAGTTATCTGGGAGTCTCATAGAACTTACTTCTGAGGGGTCATGCATAGGATGGTTTTGTGCCTGATCAAAAAAATTGATTCAACTCAGATGATTAGGGAATTGGCCTGAATGGACAAAAAAGAATTTATGCTATTTAGATTCATGTGCTTTCAGGTTACAAGGGTACATTTCCAGGAGTGCTCCAGATGTCACCCCACGACTAAAAACAGGAACATGGTGAGATACTTGTCAATAACCTGGAAAGGCTTTCAATGCCAATCATTCTTTAAACTTCTGCAAATAGAAAAATAAAATATTTAAAATATTGAACTGGGAAGTAGACTCTACATTAGGGAAGGGGAATTTACCAGAAGTTAACTTTTGCCTTTGGCCCTGCCTCCCCCTGGCAAGTTTATGATCAACCATCCTGAAGAGTTATTAACTTGGTCAGAGGAAGGGCGCATTCACTCTGCGATCATGCCCTTCCCCTGACCAAGTTAATAACTCTTCAGGATGGTTCACCTGATGTAACCAGCAATGCGATTACCTGGGGAGCAGAGCTGCAACTGAGATACAATTGGTTCAGGCGGAAGTGCATTTTGTGTGCATTATTGCCTCCATGTGCAGATGCTTCCCACACTGTAGCGGGTGCAACTATGGCATGCATCCACAATGGATGCACAAGGTCGCCTCCTGACCCATCTGTCCACATGCTAAGCTAGTGAGATCTATTAACATGGAGGTGCAAAGAAAGTTAAGATTCTTCAAACTAACTTTTTCTGTATATACATGGAGATTCTTAGCCCAATGAAAAATTCTATAGACAGTTCTGTACTTGCAGCCACTATTCACACAACCCTTATAGGAATGGCAGAAGTGAAATTGTATCATTACGTTTTGTAGCAGTATTCAAATATGCTGCATGCACTTTCAGGAACTTGGACCACTCATTTAGAAGTATAGCTAATCTTAATCACCAGAATAGGCTTTGTTTATGTTCTCAGGACGCCGATTGCATGAAGCATATCCTACTGCATTGTGGGCAGTATGAGCAAGCAAGGGATCAACTGATCAAACCCTTACTAGCAAATTTGCCGGGGAAATCTGAAACCTCCCATATTAAATACCTTCTGGAGGATAGGTCAAATGACATTACACTGGCCGTGGCAAAGTTTCTTTCGGAGGTCGCAAGAAACAAAGACCATCATGCTCTAGACATAACAAAATGACTACCTCGGTCTCTTTCACCTGTTTGGCTGTTTTAACTGTATCTTATTTTGAAACTGTTTTGTGGGTCTATGGACCGCAATGAAGATATTTGGTCTGAATCTTAATCATAGGATCTCATGGACTGGCTGGACACAGAGGAGTGATGGGAAGCACCAGTCAGGGAACCAGCTAGAGAGGCGCCCTGGGGAAGGCGACTCAGAGCCAGGGACAGGTGGTGGGAAGACGAGAGTGGTCAGAGGGAGCAGCAGACTGGGAGGGGTGCCAGAAGCAGAAGAGGTGAAAGGGTTTAGTGAGCCGCAAGAGGCCAGGGAGTCTCCCCCTCCTGCTGCAACCAGCTCCTCTCCCTCCCAGAGAAATGAAGCGGGCAGAGCAGAGGGAGGCTGTGTGCAGACTGCATGGGAAAGACCCTGGAGAGGAGTCCTGGTGGGCACTGGGAAAGCAGGGACCTTCAGGCCTCACAACTGCTTCATCTGAGCAGGACCTCTGGAAATTGTTGCTGAGACTACCAGGCCAAAGCTGTGGTTTGTTTCCTTGAATGAAGAGTTAACTTCACTGGCCTCAACTGATTTGATTGTTTGCCTTTAGAATCTATTGTTCATTGTCTAAAAACGATCCAGGGAAAGCTTACACCACAATTACTCACAAGGGGAGGCAAAAATGTTATTTGCAAGAATCTTTGGACAAATCACCAATTTGCTGGACACAGAGTACTGTGGACAACATGAGCCAACATCTGTAGTAGTAAGCAATTACCATTTCAAATGCATTTTGCTTCTAGTTAAGTGCTAAAGAGGTTGAGGTGGCAACCCTATATACACTTACCTGGGAGTAACTCCATTCAACTCAATGGGACTTAATTCTGAGTAAATATGTAAAAGGATTGCACTTTTAGCCATTTTTGACCAAATGTCATTTTACCTGCTGACAAACTCAGAACCAAACCATGCATCCAGGAGACACATTTCTAAAATATTTAAGCATCCATTATTTATTGTTTTGTTTTTCCTAGTTAGCAGATTCATCCTAAAAATAACCTGGAGCTATGCATTATACAAAACATCATTCACTGCTCATTTATTGCGTTCTGGGATTTCTAAATCACTTCATAGAGTAATTTAAGAGAATACAAAAGATTATTGCCTTGGGCAAGACGTGTATTAAATGTGATTTTGGGTAGTAAGGAGCTTATTTTTCTTCTGTGCTTTAGCCATCTGTGAAGGATAAGAGATCTAACAAATGTATTTCAGAGACCTCATTTTTCTTCCTTCCCATCATGACTACAAATAAGAGGGAAAATATCTTATGGGTCCTATTGACTTCAATTCCAAGCTGCCATATTTTTCAAACCAAGATGTTTGCTTCAACGAGTGGTATATTAGATGTAACAGAGATGCAATCAAACTTTAACAGTATTGTTTTATTAAGTAATAAAAAACAAAGATGAGTAGAACCAAGAAATTATAATTCTCTGAAGAAGTGGGCAACACGTTTTACTGGTACAAAAGGACCCGATTCAATATACAGCATTACTAGCTTCTTCACTCCACCAGGAAGATCTCTATTTGTTTATCGAAAAACTCCCATTTTCCCCACTTCAAAGTGCTTAAGTTATTTATCTTTTTCTTTCTGCTCTTTGTCTTTCTTTTCACGCTCTGCTTTGGCTTCTTCCTCTTCATGCTTCTTTATCAACACTTCCACTTCTTTTTGCTTTAAAACTCTTATTACTGTCTTTCCATTCTCTCTTGTCAGGGTTGCAATCTCAACTGAAACATGAAAAATATAAATGATACATTTGAATATCCAAGGCTTCTTTTGAATTGAGTCAGCCAAAGGAAGAAGGTACAAGTCGCCCCTACAAAAGATATTGTCAATTTGTATGACTGGCATATGAAAGGGACTGCCTTAAATTATTAAACTGGCAATTAGTCAACATCCGTCCTCTGTTTTAAAAATACACCAAACTAGAGCAAATGTCTTAACTGTGGCTTCTCTCCAGTGCCAACAGAAAACACTGAAGTACAAGATAAAGATAGAAGGTTTTATGACACTTCAGCAGATAATGGAAGTTCCTTGTCTTTATTTTTATGAAATTTGTATACCGCCATTCATCCAAACATCACAGGGCTGTTCACAACATAACATTTTCGCTAACAAAATACTGAGCATGTCAGAATCCTTGCAATCCTGAATTTTCTTTAAAGATCTGTTTTCCCCATAGGAAAACTGCTGAGTGTTTTGGGGAAGGCTCAGGCTCATGGCTCCGGGGCAGAGCATCTGCTTGGCATGCAGAAGGCCGCAGACTCCATCCCCAGCATCTCCAGGTTGGGCTGGGAGAGTCTCCTGCCTGCAACCCAGTCAATGCAGACCGGGCTGAGTTAGATGAACCAGCAGCTCGACTCTGTATAAGGAAGCTTTCTACGTCTCCTATGTAACTATTTAAGCAGGCTTTATTATATTTTGTACATCATCTTGGGACATATGTGGAAGGAAATACAACCACCGCCACCAGCAGCTATTAGGCACTGTCATGCTACTCATATTAAGACAGGGAAAAATCATTATGGATGATGCTGACAGATTAAATTATTTAATATGTCAAACATACAGAGCATTAGCAAAACACTGCCAACTGTAGCATTTATTAAACAGAAACACACTTCCCAGAGGGAAGGCCAAAACCTCTTGTGATGGCATCTTAATGACTCACAAGAAAAGATGCATTACTGCTCACCTTTCTCTGCAGAGAGTTTACTGACATCCATGGTTTTGTTCAGGACTTTGACAGCCAAGGCAAGGGCGGATTTCAAGGTCATTTCTCCCTCTTTGTAGTCTTGCTTTAACATTGACACAGCTGCCTGTTAAGGAACATAAAAGATGACACTGCAGTTCTGCTGTGCCTTTATGTAAGACAGGGGAAGTGCCTGCTAGCGGATACTCAGCATAGACCTTACTGCTGGATGCTCTATTTGCAAAAAAGTTATGTTCAAGAATACGGAAGAAGGAATTTAGCATGAAAGATGACAAGCTTACAGCGCTGTTGTTTCCAATGCAGGTGGCTTTCCATCCCCCGTAGTTCCCACTAGGATCACTCTGATAGAGCTGGAATCCATAATGCTTATCCCAGCCAATGTACAGCAGTGAAACTCCAAAAGGACGCTTTCCTGTTAAAACACAAGGTTATGAGTGATTTAAATTAAGAAGCACAATTTGCCAAGAGTCCCACTTCAAAAGGGGAAAAGCCAAGACGAATGCAAAATCCTTTTTCTATGAACTAGGATTTAGTAGCTTGTTCAGAACTTCTGCTGCTTAAGATAAGCTCCAATACTGCCTCACCCCCAGTTTCTTTCCAAGATGTGTGGAAGAACAAGGATGCCAGAGACCTATTTTTGTCAGCCTGCCCTCATGCAGCTTCCCCCTTATGTTTCTTTGAAAGAGTCAACACACAGGCATAAGTAACTGCAAAACATATACAGAGTGATTAAGGACTGATTCCTCCACCCCACCCCCAAAAAAACTTGTTTTATTTTGAAGTAAATATTTATTTAAGACAAAAACCTGAAATGCATTTTGGAAAATCAGACACAACAAACAACTCCGTTCAAGCCTTGCAATAGTCAACAGGCAGATTTCTTAATTAAAAAGCAGAGGCAAATTAATAATAAAAGATCCATGTCATCTATACCCCAAAGAGAGAATTCAGAGGACCAAAATACAATTTGTTCTGCTGGTTAATTAACTACACCAGACTGACCTGCCATCTCAAGCGATTCAAGCACCACTGGAGCGACTCACCCCTTGAAGAAGCCTCCCACCAAACACAGGGATGGTGAGTGCACCTTTCCAAGGAGCTCTGCCTCAAAGTCAATTTTTCAGTCTGACTCTGGGCTCAATCTATGCCAGCAGAATTAAGAGCCAGATGCTTACAGCCCAGCAGCAATAATTAAATCAGCAAACTTTTTCAGCAGGGGGCCGGTCCACTGTCCCTCAGACCTTGTGGGGGGCCCAGACTATATTTTGAAGAAGAAAAAAGAACAAATTCCTATGCCCCACAAATAACCCAGAGATGCATTTTAAATAAAAGGACACATTCTACTCATGTAAAAACACACTGATTCCCGGACCATCTGTGGGCCGGAATTAGAAGGTGATTGGGCTGGAACCGGCCCCTGGGCCTTAGTTTGCCTACCCATGAATTAGATTATTGGTGTTGGAAGTGGTGATTTCCTGTACTTGACTAGGAATCTAACTTTTAGGACAGATCTCTGTATTCCAAGTTAATTTTATTTGCCACTTTAAAGGTAAATATGTTACCTCCAAATTGTGTATAAGCTTGCTTGATATCACATAGGGCTGTTACCAACTGCTCACAAGGAATTGGTTCTTGATACTGCAACAGATACCTAGAACAATTGGCACAATATTTACAAACATGTTATTAAATTCCTAAACCACACTACATCCGAGGATCATAGAGCAGTTTACAATAGAAAAATACAAAAATACATAACATAGTAACAAACCAAAACAATCCCACACCCCACCTTAAAAGGCCACATATTATTTAATTAGCCAAAGGCCAGGGAGAAGAGGAATATTTTTACCTGGTGCCTGAAGATATGTAACAAAGGCACCAGCAAGTCTCCCTTGGGAGAGCATTCCACAAACAGGGAGTCACCATGATATGGACCTCTTGAATGTGCTAATGCACCAGGTGCAATGATTAATGGTTTCCTGTCTACTTCTGAAGCTACCTGGAACAACTCTTACAGCATCAGGGTAAAATATTATCAAATAAATAATTTTTTAAAAAAAGAATCACTATAGAAATTGCACAAATCAGCTACAAATAAGCACCATGTTTACGTTTTACTTTCAGACCCCAACAGATTGACATGCCTGAAAACAAAAATTCCAACAACGCCCCCCCCCCAAATGACTGGAGAGACTGGTCTTCTCCGTCTTGTTTTGAGCCCCTTCACCTTTCCTTCAAGCATCTGCCATAGGGACTGCTTCACTACAGCCTGGAGGACCTACATCAAGCTGCACTGGGATTGTTAAACAGTACGGATGGGGACTGCGGCACACAAAAACCCAGCTTAGGAAAGACAGAGTGCTAAATCTACAATTTCAAAGCTCCTATAAGACTCATTAGAATAGGGGTGAGAAGCCTCAGGCTCAGGGGCCAAAAGCAGTCCTCTGGGGCTCTCTATCTGGCCCCCAGAACTCTTCTTGGTTTTGTACTATGAATGGCTTTGCCTGGCTGGATTGCATCCTCAATCTGTTGTACATTCATTTCCCTGCCCACCACTGGCCCGTGGCCCTCAAAAGGTTGCCCAGAAAATGAAAAAAGTCCCCATTCCTGCTCTAAATCCACATCAATGCCTTTATATCATTACTTTTAATGATATAAATTAAAAGGATTGAAGAAAATTCAAATATTTGTAAGCAGGCAGGATTGTTAAGCTACTTAAAATAACTTAATTCAAAAGCCAAGTCAGCATTCTGTAGCTGATCCATTGGGACCCTAAACTGGGTCACAGAGCTGTAGGATTGCAAATTAGAGTACAGCCACTCATATCTTTTGTTTTTTTATTTAATGGAAGCTGAAACAAAGAAAAATTGGGGAGCACAGAAAGAAGGAAAAAAAGGTAATCAAACCACTTTCACTGTCCAATTTCAAAGTGGATACATATCTTGCTGTCTTAGCAAAAAAAAAAGTCACTGAGAGGACAGATTGTTCTGCTCTGTCTGAGGTGTGATTAGATACTCTTTGACTATTCTATTTTTAAAGATTTCTAACAAGGCATGCAATTGACCCTTGCTTTAAGGGCAGCTCAGTCCCTCCCAAAATCAAGCTGCTTTTCCTGGGATTTTGGTCAATGGTCATGATCAAGTCAAAGCAAAAAAACTCATCCCACTGGTTTTACGAAGCAATTTAAACATGTTTAAGTGTCTGGAATACAATTTAATCTCACCTGCAATACCTATCTGCAAGCAGAACAGACTTCTGATGGCACAAGGAGACTTTCCCCTTCCTCTCCTCCCTCCTGCATGTCTCTCAAATCTGCTCTAGAGTGCAGTGGTACACCCTAGAGCAGATCTGCAAGGTGGTACCTCCTAGAGTGGGACGCGGGTGGCACTGTGGTCTGCGGACAAACATCAGCTCCCTTGGCCAGTAAAGTACATTATTACACCCTAGAGCAGGTAAAAGGAGAGGAAGGGGGAAGTCCCTGTGCACAACACTGGGTATCACCTCATATGCTTTAAACTTTAAAGTAAGGCACCATCAACAGATTGCTTAATCTCTGCAGACTGCAGCTAAAGACGAAAGACTAACAGGAAGGAAATCTCACTAAATACAGTAAGATTTACTTATGATAGGTTTGATTAGGATCTAACTACAGAACATTGGGGGGGGGGGTTGTACATTCTAAACTAGCCTTTCTCAATCTTGGGTTCCTAGAGGCTGTTGGACTACAACTCCCATCCGTCCCATCCTGCATAGCTAGTGATCAGGGATGAAGGGAGTTGTAGTCCAACGACATCTAGGAACCCAAGATCGAAAAAGGCTGGTCTAAACAATCAGCTCCTTTAAAAATGGAAATACTTCCATTTAATTTTAGACAGCAAGTCTGAAATCTAAAGTCACACATCCTTATAAATACTGTCTTTATTTCAGAATTTACATATTAATAATATCTTTTGATACAAGAAGAAAACAAGTATGTCTGGTGATTTTGTCATACTGCTGGACTTTAGGTTCCAAGCCTAACATCAGTTGTCATGAATTTGTCTTTTAAAGATTCCAACCATTCTTGTGATTTTACTATTCTCTCCTGCCTGCATTGTCATTTAGGTATCAACTTAAAAGTATTTATTTAGTCAGGTTTTTGATAGTTAGCTGTACATTTTAACAGACAGGGTTCATTGTCACTGCACTGTGCTTTAAAGGTTACTATTGATTTAATGATAACTTGTATGCCTGTATTGTGCTTGAAGGTTGTTGCTGGCAGCCCTGAGCAGGTGGAAGGGCAGAGCAGAAGAATGCAAACACACAAACAAACAAACAAACAAACAAACAAACAAACGTACCTTTGTGCAATCAGCCTCAGTTCATTCGTTAGCACATTGGCATCTGAAGTTATGCCAGCCACACTGCAAGCCATATCCCTGGAATATAGAAGATCACTGTGTTTGACTGTGAGCTTCACGTACCATTTTATAAAGCAGAGGCACTATTTCATAACACCATGGCACACTTAGCTCCAACCGAGCCTATATCTTCACTGCACATAGTCATTACTTGAAACAGTTTGCTGATTATATGGATTTATCAAATGACTTGTATTAACACAGTGCGTGTGCTTCTATGTCATCAAAACTAATCCACAAATTATCATAATGAAACACACAGCTGGACTTTTGAAAACAAGTAGATAAACCATTTTCTCTCCTCTGGTCACATCAAATATTTTTCAACAATACTGACATCGCTCACAAACATTTGTAAGAAGATAACAAAAAACCGTACACTTGGGAAGTCCAGATATGGATCATCCCAAAGTAAGGGCACCTGCCCACCCAGATGCATGAAACAATGGATGGGGGGGCATAGGAACTGGGTGGGTGCTCTTACTGGATAACAACAAAAATAGGTGGACGTATAGAGACGACAGATTCAGCATCCGATAGGGTGCACAGGAGGGTACACTTGAGAAGATGCACTGCAAACAAGCCAGAAGTACTAGACAGAAATGCTTCACCTGCCAAAATTTCAACACAGAAACAAAGGCAGAAAGCGTAAACTGGAAGGTAGGAAAGGAGAGCACTGGAAACTGGAAACAGCTGCTAGAGGTATTAAAAAAAGTTTCGCTATATCTGCTTTCTTGACAAAAAGTACTTTGTGTCTCAATAGTTCTAACTTGTATTTACTAAATGCTTTTCTTGCTGAATTTAAGAGGGTTACATGATAGCTATTGTTTCAGCAGAAGGAAATCAAAGTAAGTAATTTAAGGATTGGATTTAGGAAAAGAAAGGGTAGCCTAAATTGGTATGGAGCCTAAACCGAATAAACATTAAGTTAATTTGTTGATATGGTAAAATATTTCTTAACAATCCAGGGGAGAGTTATGGCTCCTATGATTGATGCCTAGAAGAGTAATGGCAAGAACTATGGAGAAATCAAATACAGAATATTTTGTTGCTGGAATGCTATTGAATGTTTCTGAATTAAATGCATAGAAATTGATGGCAAAGTTATACATCAACTCACTACAGAAAAGCAATGTTAGCACAGTATTATTTCTGCTAGGAGAAAAATGTTGCTATGGCAGCAGCCCTGAAAGAGACACCTGTAAATGGAAGTTGAAAAAGGCATGGAATCAAAGACGTCAATACCTCATAACCTGAACTTGCAGAAAAATAGGGAGCTGCCTTATATGGAGTCACATCACTGGTCCATCTAGCTCAGTATTTTCTATGTTAACTGACAGTAGCCTCCAAATTTCAGACGGGTCTCTTCCTAGCCCTACTTGAAGATGTGAGAGATTGAATTTGGGGCACTGAGCTGAGACTTTTCCTCAAAACATTTATAATCGTACCACAAAACAAAAAATTATATAAAACATAGGGGCATACAACTTACTCATTGAGTTTGTATATTTTCTCTGAAAAAAATACTTCATCCAGAAGTTTGTGGATGTTGCGCCTTTCTGCTGCCAGCAAGACTCCATCATTTGCTAAAATCCCCAGGCAGGTGCCTGCGTGTCCAATGGCCTCCATGGCATATTCAACCTGATACAGGCGACCTGAGGGGGTAATAGTGGCAGCTGAGTCACTGATTTAAACTCTAGGCCAGAGTCACACAAGCATCAAATTTCTTTCATTTGTGTCCTAGCCAGGGATTCTTTTGGTCCAGAACAAAATATATAGCATGCAACCCAAACTTCCCACAAGGAGAGTTCTACTCTGATGCTCTGCTGGGCAAAAGAGTGATTCAGCCATTTCTGCCACTTCCTCCTCCACTCTGCAGACCCCAGTACCGCCTCTCACGAGGACACCCGGACCCTGCAGAGCAGCTTTCTGGAAAATGTGGGAGACGCAGGGGAATGGGCAGAAATCACTGACTCACCCTTTGTCCTGTGGGAGCCTGGGCTGGATTGGGGTCTCCTCTGCAAACAGAAGGAATCCTTCCATTCGCAGAAAGCTATTTCTGGTTCCAATCCACTTTGACCAAGTCCACATAGAATAATAAATAAAGACTGCCACTTTTAGAAATAATGTTAGTGTAAAATAACAGCATATGGTTGTAACTAAGGGTGCCCTTCCTTCTGATGGAAGACTCTTTAATTCCGCGCAGAATTTTGCCAGGGGAATGAGGGTGTTTTTGTTGTAGTTCTTTTACCAATTTCCTATCCCCTCTGCAACTATAGCATTCAAAACCTGCTCCGGAGAACTGGGAGGTGGCCTGGAAGAATGGGTAAATATAGCTTCATTCCACTGGATGATGGAAGGGTCCACTGGATGAGAGAGCTTTCTGTCAGTACGGGGGACACATCTGGTTACAACCCATAAAACTGATAGTTAAGATAATTAATATTCAAATGCATTATGCTCACAGTGCTACCCTCCGCATGCTTATCGGGAAACAAGTTCCACTGTTTTCAATGAGATGTACTTCCAGGTAAGTGTGCACAGGAGTAGTTTATCCTCAGGTGAACTTCAGTTGCTGCTTAGGGCAACCCAGAGATCAAATCCTTATGCTTCAGTACACAGCCAACCTCTCAAGGCAGATTACAGCAATGTAAAAATGAAATATTACAACCAATGAACCATTCACAAAGCTCCATAACTGCCACCTTGGAAATAGCATCATTTCATTTTTATCAGAGCAGCTGATGAAGACAGAAATTGAAATGTTGCAATGCAATTACCTTCTGGGGAAAATATTGTCGTTCGCGAATCATATCTTCGAGACTGCAAAGATGATTATTTAATTTACAAACCATTCAAATGATAAACTGCAACATCCATAGTACTTGGAAAAATAAGAACGTGGAAAAAAAATCTGGATAGGTAGCTGCTAAACTTATCCACTGCTAGTTTTATCCTTCTGAACTGTGCCACAAAAGACAGTCTATTTGAAACTCAACGGGGATCCTTAACTCTCCTTTGGGTCCCATGTCAATGCATGTCAGAGGCACAAATTTCTGTGTCTGATCTATATACTGTCCTATACCCCAAGATCACAAGATGGCTTACAATAAACAACACAAAAATATATAGCATAACAACAACAAAACCCCCAAGTTTTAAGCCCACGGTTTAAAGGATCATAGGTTTTATAGGTCAAAACCAGCACTTTGAATTGGGTCCTGAAACTGGCAGCCAGTGCAGTCAGGCCAGGATCGGTGCAATATGCTCAAACCGTCTTGCCCCAGTGATCAACCTGACTGCCAAATTCTACACCAGCTGAAGTTTCTGAACAGTCTTCAGAGGCAGCCCTATGTATTGCAGTAATCTAGCCTAGAGGTTACCAGAGCACAGAGAGCAGTAGTTAAGACTGTCCCTGCCTAGATAGGGGTGTAGTCAGGCCACCAACCAAAACTGATGGAAGACGCACTGCGCCACCAAGGCCACTTAAGCCTCAAGCGACAGAAGTGCCCGCAAGCTGTGTTCCTGCTCCTTCAGAGGAAGCGCAACCTCATCAAGAGCAGGCAACCACCCATCCATCGGGTGCTGGGAGATAAGCAGTTGTCAAAAAGGAAGGGGCAGTCACTCTTGGCACATAGGTCTATTGTTTCTCATGTTCTAAGTGCATGGAAATCCCATAAATGAGCCCACACTTCTGATTTTCATAAAAACCTCATTTTTTTATATTCTGAACAGTGAACAAAATTTTATTCTGCATATAACTGTGGACCTGCCAACATAGCCCCTCCCCCCATTTCATTAACCTTGTTTTCATACAGCTTGAGCCTCAGTCTACTACTGGCTATCTTCTATGGCCAGAGTGCTTCTAAACACAAGTTGCTGAAAACTGCAGGAGTGGAAAGTGCTGTTGCACTCACGTCCTGCTGGCGTAGGTAGGCCACGGGTGTGATTCTGCAGCCTGTTCTTACATAATGTAATCTGAAAAACTGCTCCCGCCCTCATTGCTAACCCATCTTCCACAGAAACAGGACAGAAACTCACCATGGTGCTTGTAGACTGTAGTATCTGCAAAAGAAAACAAATGGGTGTTAGATGGATCACACACAGGATAGCCAACATTTCCCTGAATGTTCTGCAAAGCCCTTAACAGCAAGCCTGTCTCATGGAAATTCCTACCATTCCTCCATGCCAAGAAAAGCTTCATCTGCTACTTTTCTGAAAGAAAGATTGCCAGGACCAGTAAGAAAACTGGCAGCTTTAATTGCATATACCAGTGACATCCCACACTTACCAAACACTGTTTTAGAAACAGATTAATCATAGAATCAAAGAATTGTAGAGTTGGAAGGGACCACAAGGATCGTCTAGTCCAACCCCTTGCAATGCAGCAATCTACTTACTTCGCCAAACCTTTAATAGACATTACAAGTACCGGTATAAGGTAAAGGGACCCCTGACCGTTAAGTCCAGTCGCGGACGACTTTGGGGTTGCGGCGCTCATCTCGCTTTACTGGCAAAGGGAGCTGGCGTTTGTCCACAGATAGCTTCCAGATCACGTGGCCAGCATGACTAAGCCACTTCTGGCGAACCAGAGCAGTGCACAGAAATGCTGTTTACTTTTCCACCGGAGTGGTACCTACTTATCTACTTGCACTTAGAATCATAGAGTTGGAAGAGACCACAAGGGCCATCGAGTCCAACCCCCTGCCAAGCAGGAAACACCATCAGAGCACTCCTGACATATGGTTGTCAAGCCTGTGCTTAAAGACCTCCAAAGAAGGAGACTCCACCACACTCCTTGGCAGCAAATTGACATGCTTTCGAACTGCTAGGTGGGCAGGAGCTGGGACTGAGCAACGGGAGCTCACCCTGTTGCGGGGATTCGAACCGCCGACCTTCTGATCAGCAAGTCCTAGGCTCTGTGGTTTAACCCACTTATTACAAGTGTCCTACACCCTATTACAAGTCTAGGCCATCATAAAACATCCATATATAAAATTTTGCCCAACGTGGGGCTTGAACCCACAACCCTGAGATTCAGAGTCTCATTCTCTACCAACTGAGCCATCCTGACTACAGTGAACCAAGTTAAAAGTCCTTGCGCAACCTGGTATTTGGATTTTGTAGCATCAAATGTATTTGTGACATCTTAAATATTAACAGATTTATAACGGCACAAGCTTTTATATATGAGTAGAGAAGGGAATATTGTCCAACTACATTCAGTAATTATTTTCTAGGGGAAGAAATGCTCAGCCTACCATGACCTGGAAACTCTTCCCTTAATCCCTGGTATATGGAAGTTCTGCTTTTACAGTGGTACCTTGGTACTCAAAAGGCTTGGCTCCCGAATGCCACAAACCCAAAAGTAAGTGTTCCAGTTTGCAAACATTTTTCGGAAGCCCAACATCGGCTTCCGCTTGAGTGCAGGAAGCTCCTGCAGCCAATGGGAAACCGCACCTTGGTTTTCGAATGGTTTCGGGAGTCGAATGGACTCCCGGAACGGACTAAGTTCAAGAACCAAGCTACCACTGTACTATGAATTACCCACCCCCGCCCCAAGCAGCCACAGAATTAGAGAGTATCTTCTTCTTTCTTCTCTGGTGATCACTCGTAGCCGAGTAAGATTGTTTTTCATGAACACCGTTTTAACATTGAGTCTGTGACTGTGGAGGCCAATTCTGGATCCACGCTCCTTCCACAGTGGGGACACAGGTTTCTGGGCGGGAGCTGATCACGGTGAGGGTTCGCCAAGCGTGCCTTCCTCTTAGCACGTTTCTCCCTTTCGTCCCGAGTTCGAGCGTCTTCAAAGTCCACAACACCTTTGGTAAAGGCTTTGCAGCGCTCGCAGGCCAATGTTTCCCAGTTGTCAGTTTGATACTACATTTCTTTAGATTTGCCTTGAGGGAGTCTTTAAACCTCTTTTGTTGACTACCAGCATTAAGTTTGGAATAGAGTAGTTGCTTTGGATGACGATCATCAGGCCTCCGCACAACATGACCAGTCGAACAAAGTTGCTGTTGAAGAATCATTGCTTTGACACTGGTGATATTTGCTTCTTCCAGTACACTGGCATTAGTTTGCCTGTCTTCCCAAGTGTGTAAAAATGTTCGGAGACACCGTTGATGGAATCTTTTGAGGAGTTGGAGATGGCATTTATAAGTGGTCCACGTTTCACAAGCATACAGTAAGGTTGGTAGTATAATAGCTTCGTAAACAAGCATTATGATTTACAGTGTTGAAGGCCTTAGTCAGGTCAATAAACACTATATACAGGAGTTGGTTTTGCTCTCCGCATTTTTCTTGAAGCTGTCGAGTGGTGAAAATCATGTCCACTGTCCCCTAGAACAGGCACCCCCAAACTCGGCCCTCCAGATGTTTTGGGACTACAATTCCCATCATCCCTCCTGTTACCTAGGGATGATAGCAGTTGTAGTCCCAAAAACATCTGGAGGGCCGAGTTTGGGGATGCCTGCCCTAGAATGCCTAAAACCATTTTGGGATTCAGGAAGGGTAGCCTCAGATATTGTTAAGAGATGGTTTGCTAATATCCTTGCAAAATAAAATTGCTGGCCGCAGTTAATAAAGAGATGCCTTGATAGTTTCCACGATCCATTCTATCACCTTTTTTAAAGAGATTGATAATTTTGGCATTCCTATCGTTTGCTGGGATGTTTTCTCCCAGATTTCTTCGATGAGCTTGTGAAGTTGTTGTATAAGTTCAATTCAAGTGTTAAAATATGTCAATTAAAAACAACAACAAACCACAAAATGTGTTATTTCATTTTCCTAAGCAACATCCCTTTCTTCCCACACTTTTAAACATTTTCCTAACGTCGCCACAAGACCACTTCAAGCTTTAGGTGTATGAAATGTTATTCTCGGCAAAGTTAACGTCCAAATATGTGTACATAATCATAAACGATCTCACAGAGAAACACAGGCGGTTACGAAGGAAAAGGATGGTGTTCTAAACTGAAACACCCCTGGAAGAGAAACAGGATAGAGATCCCTCTCCCCTTCAAAGACAAACATTAAGGAAAACTGGCAAAATGCTCCTACTAATTATTTTTTTGGGGGGGGAGCGGGTGTTATTCCCCGACCTCCACAAAACTGCACTGTTTCAAATAACAGCAAATGGATCTAGAGTACGGACAAGGAAACAGCGGAACCACTGCCTGCCTCTCCCCCTGGCTCCCTCGCAGGGCAGGCCGCCCAAACGTAAGGAGGAATGGCTGGGTCCACCTGTTGAGCTCCAGTCTGCCAGAATCAGAGGCGAGCTGGAAGGGACCCCTGGGGGTCATCTAGCCCAACCCTTCCCCGCAATGCATCCTCTCCAGCCTGCCCGCCCCGAGCTGCCCCGGTCGGACTGCGGCCCAGGCAGAGGAACCTGCCGAGTCATCCCGGGAAGGGGCGGCGGCCTCTCTCGGAGGAGCCTGCAGGCCAAGGCCCCTCGCCCCCCCCCCGGACCCCCGCCCGCCGCCAGGGGCCGCGAGGACCCGCCGCCGCCGCCGCCGCCCGGAGCTGCCCGAGGCCCCTCGGCCCCCGCCAGCCTCACTCACCGCCGCCGCTTTCCGAAAGCGAGAAAGATGGCGGGCGCCGCGCGCCTGCGCACTGCTGAGCAAGAGGGGCGGGCATAGAGACGAAGGGCCAGACCGCCCGCCTGGGCCTTCTCCCGGCTCCGCCACTCGGAACCCATTGTCCCCGTGGGCGGACTACAACTCCCATCATGCCCGAAGCGTCGCCTGCGTGAGCTGCGCCAGGGAGACGGAAGCGTCAGGGGACGCTGGGGGCCAGGAGGCGGGTCGGAGGGGAGCGAAGGGCCAGACTATTCCTAGGGAGGGGCCGCTGACCCCCCATTGATTTTGTAAATTAATACGAAATACGAAACAACATTTTATATTGCTTTTAATTCTACATTTAAGGGTGTATTTAAGAGTGTTTTAAACGTACTATATTGTACCTTATACGCCCTGTTATTGACCAACATGATGATGATGATGATATTACTTGATTATTTACACCCCACCCTCCTGACTGTGTTTCCCCAGCCACTCTGGATGGCTTCCAGCACATATAAAAGCATAATAAAACACCAGACATTAAAAACTTCCTTTCTGATGTCTTCAAAAATACAAATTCCCTTTCAAACAACCCTTCACTGTACTCTAATCATATTAATAAATTGTTTTATCTTGTTTTAAATTGTTGTACTTGAGCTTTTTAATGGAAAGGCTGGTATAAATATTGTTGTAACTTATTTTTCTTATTATTATTGACACACGGAGGATAGATAATAAATAATAATAATAAATAATAATAATAATATATTCATTATATGCCACCCATCTGACTGGGTTTCCCCAGCTACTCTGGGCAGGTTGCAACAAATTAAAACACAGGAAGACATAAGAAACTTCCCTATACAGGGAAGGGAATTTGGGTGGGGATCACTACTCAGTTTCAATATTAATAATAATAATAATTTATTATTTCTACCCCACTGATCTGGTTGTGTTTCCCCAGCTGCTCTGCCCAGCAAACGGAAGCAAAGACCTTGGATCAGTCAGGAGCTCTCGGGGCTACAAAGTACCTTCAGATATTTGAAGGAAAGGTCCAGCAATAGAATAATAAGCTTTCCCAAAAATATTTATTTAAAGTGATTTTCATCCCACTCTTCAGATGAAAATAGGCTTCCAAAGCAGCTTACAGCAATCAGTAAAAATCTGGTCCCTGCCTACAGGCTTACAATCAAGGGCACAAAAGGCAAGGGGGTTGTGGGGGGAGGAGGAAAAAAGCAAACACAGGCATTAGTTTTTGTCAGAAGTTCCAGAGGCCTCTGTGTGTGGGCTCTGCCCAATGGAATAAATCTGAAATTCTTTGAAAAAATAGATTTTGGAAGCAGGATGAAATTATACAAAGGATAAATACCGGTAAGTATTGGCATAATTCATTCAGGTAGCAGTATTCTAGATTCCCTGATCATAACATCTGGAACTTTAATCTGGGCAGAGCCCCATTTTAAAACTGTAAATCTGAGCGGCCCATAACCATGTAACCCAACATTTAGGAAGGCCCCTTTTTGGCATACGCTTCTGCTGTGTTAAACCAGATCATCTCCACAGCCTTTTGGCCCATCTCAAAGAGCAGCAGCAAGCGCTTCCATCCTGTCTTGGACGTGGTCATCAAGTACTCTTCGTTCTCGGGCTGCAGGAGGGTGGTGTGGGCAGCCATCACGAGAGACTGAGCAAACCTCCCACTCACTAGGAGAAACAGGGCATCTCGCTCCTCCTCCGTCAGCGGGACGATGCTTTCATATCCCGCGAGAACGTGGCCTCCCACGCTGAGGGGTTCCTTGCTTTCAATCATCATGTACATGATGAGTATCGCTACTTCAAACACGTAGTAGCCATAGCTCATGTCGCTAAAGTCCAAAATACCAGACACCCTGTACTGTGAGCCTTTAGGGGAAGTAAAATCGGTATCTACTAGAATATTGTGGTCATTGAGATCTCCATGAATGATACCTGAAAGTGGAGAACGAAGAAAAACTGATATAATTCAAGTGGGGCCTGTAACAGAATGTTGCAGTGCTGAATGCTTCTGTTCAGGATTCCAGCCACTCCATGTCGTTATCCTGTTTCCCCTCCCCAACTGTCAGGCCAATCAGGATGCTCAGTCCTCACTGGGGTGTCTTTGGGGGCTGAGCTCCCCTCCCCTTAGAACTTCCCCTCTAGATTACTTTTTGCACTTCTGTAACCCTTGGAGTTTCCCCCAAGCCTGCCTCCCTCTTGGGCATGGAACTATGGAACCCCCTCCCACCGGAGGCAGGGGCGACCACCAGTCAGGATGGCTTCAAAAGAGGATTGCACACATTCATGGACAAGGGGGCTGTGGGCAGCTGCCAGCCAGGATGCCCTGTGCTCTGCCTCCACAGCTACCTGCAAGTGCGGGAGGGGAGGCGGCTGCTGTTGTGTTCAAATTCTGCTTGCAGACTTCCCACAATGGGCATCTGGTTGGCCACTGTGAGAATAGGATGTGGCCTAGATGGGCCACTGGCCTGATCCAGCAGGGTCTTCTTATTGTGATGTTGTTTTGACTGGAAAAGTATTGGCCTGAACATTGGAAAGGGAGGCAACAATCTGTTTAGAATAATATACAGTAGGCCCTGCCTTACAATGCAATTTGATGCATGGCTCTGCAGAAATCAGTTATCCAGAGTTCAGTGGTACTTTAAGGCTCACTCTTTTAATCTAATTTGGGGCCTAATATACAACTGAGCACTACCGCGTCACAGGGAAGGTAGAGCTCCCACATGCATGAAGCGTCTCTCTCCCCACCCACCTCCCCTCAGGCACATAAAAAACACTTAGCAAAATTAAAATCAAATAGTCAGAGGCACACCTAGGGGTGGTGAACCAGCCCCCACCAGGGGCACAAGCCATGCCCCCCCCCGCATAAATTACCTATCAGACTATGGCATGCATGACGGATATGTGTGTGCAGACAATGCCGGTGTCGCAGCGAGATCAACTGCAAGAGGAGCTTCTCATCCTCCTCGTAAAGTGGGCTTTTCAGGGGGGGGGCGGTGCTGGTACAGCTCCTTGCCAAGGTGTGCCTCTGCAAATACCAACAACTACAGCGGAACCTTGGGTTGCAAACGTGATCTGTGCGGGAGGTACGTTCACAACCCGCAACACTGCGACTGTGCATGACGCAATTCAGTGCTTCTGCGCATGCGCCGAAACCCGGAAGTAACCTGTTCCAGTACTTCTGGGTTCGGTGTTTCCATAACCTGAAAACGCGCAACTCGCAGCGATCGCAGCCCAAAGTATGACTGTATATTACTGTGCATTTCTTTAAAAAGATACTTACAGGGCCGAAAGGAGTGTAGGTTTGGGACTATTTTATGCCTGAACTGATCAATGGCCCATTTCACTGCGTCCAGATATTCGCTCCGGCCCAGCTCATGAATGTATTGCTCCAGGAGAGGGACATTAGCCAGATTCCAGATGAAGCCACCTCGGTGGAGACTTCTTGCCAATGGATGCTGGAATTTCTTTTGGGTGGCGGAGGAAGGGGGGGACAGGAATACATTGTTTCAATTAAAAACAAAACAAAATTGCTGAATGCATATGGGCAGTGTTGCTGTGATGCTTTCTATCTTCCCAGATCAGTGGCTGTCCAGAGTTTCAGGCAGAGGCCTTACCCCTTCCAACCTGGAAATACTGGGGGGCACTGAACCCCAGACCTTCTGCATCTTCCTCTCCCCCCACCCCATGTGAGCATTTTCAGCTTTCTCCATTACCCAAACATTGGAGCCAAATATCTCACATTGCCTAATGGTTACAGATTGGCACCAGCAGATGTACATAAAAGCGATATAAAGTCAACAAAAAATGTTTAGCCCACCCAAATCCCAGGTTGACCCCCCGGCACCCAAACTGCTGGCTTACTCCATGGCGTTGCTAGAAATTAAAATAGCAGCTAGTCTTAGTTACGGGGCTCACCTAAAACTAAGGCATATTCCAAAATCTCACCTCTGTGAGCGTTTTGTCCATCCTGGCTGCCATCCGCCCAAGTTCATACAGAAGAGGAGGACTCGTGTGGATCGTGGCCACCGTTTTGCCTGGGAGATAGCTCAACAGCCGCACTATATATGCTCTTTTGGCAGAGCCAGTGTCTAAGAAGCAAAGAGATTTATTATTATTCAGCAACATTCACATACAGAAGAGCTCTATGTTGTTACACAAAAGGATATCACAGCAATAAAAAAACTGACTTTAAAAACAGTAATAATAAAATTATCAAAATATAAATAAGAGTTTCAAAAAACAAATGCAATACAATCACATCCCTATTTTCCAGGGACAGTCCTGGGTTTACAGAAGCCACCCAGTTTCTGATTTGATCCTGGAATGTCCTGCTTTTTGTTAGGACGTCCCTATTTTCATCGGAGAAATGCTGGCACCAAGAAAATAAGTAACTGTACAACCTTTAGAAGACACCTGAAGGCAGCCCTCTATAGGGAGATTTTACAACGTTTAATGTTTTATAATGTTTTCATACATGTTGGAAGCTTCTCAGAGCGGCTGGAGCAACCCAGCCAGATGGGCAAGGTATAAATAATAAAATTGTTGTTGTATAGGACACCCCTATTTTCATCAGGGAAATGTTGGAGGGTCTGGGATCACAAGCAGGGAGACTGCAGCTGCCCGCCTGTTCTGCTTGTGAGCTGCTCAAAGGCAGCTGGTCTCCTGCTGGACTAGATGGGATCTGGCACCAGCAGAATAGCAATGTTGGATGCATCTTCAACCCCCTCACCTACGGATTCCAGAAACATTATTCCACCCTCTTTTGTGGAATGAGGAGTTTGCACGGGAAAGCCCTCGCCATTCAGGAATATCATGACCTGGGTCTGCACCTCGATGAGTTCAGTGTTCTGGCTGTCTTCACAATTGATTATTTTGAGGAGAAAAGTCTGGGCGCTCTCTGCTTTCCCTTCGAGTGCAGCCGAAGCACACACATAGAAATTCTGATCATCATAGCTCGGCAACGGTTTGAGCTCCAACACCGTTAATCCGAATATCTTTTGGACCAATTCAGTGGCTTGCTTTTTGCTGAATGCTGGCTTCTTAAGAGGCTGTTGCTTATTTTCAGCCGACATTGTGCATCTGTAAGAGGATAGTAATAACAATAATCAACAATGACAAAGAACAGAACATTTAGATTGAGTTTTGCAGGTAAGCTACTGTACATGCAACGCCTTAAATCAGAATTCTGGATGTAGTCCTCTAGGACTTTGTCAGCTGAACGACAAAAGTTGGCAGCAAACAAGAGTTTTATTATTTTCTTCTCAGGGAGATCCTATTTTGATAACAGGTCCCACTTGAAAATTCTACTGCAAAACTCTCCAACAGAGACCCTTGGACTCTGTTAAACAAAGTGAGACGCTTCCTAACCTTTGTACATTAAAAAAACCCTTAGATGTAGCAACAGGAAGGTACAACAATCACATTGCACATAACTTATGGAATTTGCAGCAATGGTGACTGGGGGTGGTGGAACAGACAAATTTATTTCAGGGCTTTAAAAGGTGGATGGCGCTGTGGGTTAAACCATGGATGGGGTCCAAAGGAAAACAGAGCACCAGCTTGGCTGCAGGTGTTGCTGGAAGGAGGCATACAGGAGACAACCAACCATCTTAGGGACTCGACTCCAGATTTGTGTAGGCTTTACTCCTTAGCCTTTTCTTCTCCTGAAGATGTCCCACAAGGCACCAGAGTTTGCCTTCTCCTAGGTGGACTCCCTTGAGCCCCATCTGCCCCTCGCTTTCCTCTACAGAAATTGCCTTCTTGATTGTTGGGCCCACTCTCGGTCTCATCTGCTCAATCTGCCCAACTCTGTCTTTGCATGCATAGGAAGTCCCTGACTCACTGAGGATTTGAGACCAGTTGGAGGCCTTGATCAGATGGCCAGTCAAAGTCATTTCTGGGAATGTGGCCGCTGTCACCTGCCGATAGCTTCTAGGAACCACAGGGGAGAGTTGAGTGCAGGGTAGGGTCCAAAAGGTGGACAAACTACCCCAGAAGGAGCACAACGTGTCCCCCACCAGAGGTACTACCCCATACACCACAGAGATCACTCACATGCACAAATAAGTAAGTACAGTGGTACCTCGGGTTAAGTACTTAATTCGTTCCGGAGGTCTGTTCTTAACCTGAAGCACCACTTTAACTAATGGGGCCTCCTGCTGCCGCCGCGCCGCGGGAGCACGATTTCTGTTCTCATCCTGAAGCAAAGTTCTTAACCTGATGTAATATTTCTGGGTTAGTGGAGTCTGTAACCTGAAGCGTATGTAACCTGAAATGTATGTAACCCGAGGTACCACTGTACTTGCTAGCACAAACAATCCGGCATGGGTAACCCAATTCACACACGAAGCATGATCAAATTCACTGCGCTATTTCAATTCACAAGTATTTTCCCAGTGAAAGTTCTCTTACCAGGACAACCAGGAATGCTTTCCTTCTCTCCTGCTTCTCTTTTTAGTAAGTGGGCTTCCCGCTGAACTGCCAGCTGAGAAACGAGGTCTCTAACCCAAGTTTTCGAGCGTGGCGCACAAGCAGGCCAAGCCCAGCAGGAGGCGCTGGAGCTCCTCTCGGGAAAAGCTCTGCCGGCTCGAAAGGAGAAGATCTGCTGCGAACGGGGCTGAGCTTTCGCTCCTGCGGAGGAGCTCTGCCCGGGGCTCCTTCCTGCGCCTCTCGGAGCACCAAATGCAAAGCTCTTTTTTAACTGCCTGGGAAAGCTTAGAAGGAAGCTTCTGATTGGCTGCAAACAAGCAGCCTCCCCTCCCCCCCATTCATTTCTGTGTCCGCCCACTCCGAAAAGGAAAGTAGGACCCTGTTTTCATTAGGCCAACCCACAAAGAGACGAAGATTTCGACTTGCCAAATTCAGCATTTTTCTCCCATTTTTTGCAGGGGGTGGGGATTGTTGCTTAGCAACCGGCGTGAGGAAGCACCAGCAGTTGAACAGGAAAGATTTGCAAGCTAATTAGGTGGCAAAATGCCACCAACCTGTTAGTATTTTTGGATTTCAGTTGTTCCTTCTGGGTCTGCAAGTTTGTGCCACAGTTACAAGACGCATTAAAACTTGCAGATGAGACCGCTGGCAGCAAAAGTAACCGAGAGCCTCGTGGCATCTTCAGTACCATGAGGATCACTAATGAATGATACTTGTAACTTCCAAGCACTGTATAAATGTTACACGTTATCCTTACATGGACCTGGAGAGCTAGTCACTATTATTATTATTATTATTATTATTATTATTATTATTATTATTATTATCATTATTATTAAGATCAAGCTTGTGAGTTCTCAGCACGGCTGGCATTCAAACTGCTAGTAGTCGATTAACCACTATGTTACCTCATTTTGTTTATTATGGTATATGCTTTTGTGGATCTCATCAGATTTCACAGACAGAGTTTTAAGTAGATAGGCATATGCAGGGTGGATAAAAATCAATGGTTTTTTTAAAAAAAAACAACCCAAAATCGGATTTTTAAAATTTAAATCAGATTTTTAAAATTTAAATCAGTTTTTTAAAATTTAAATTGGATTTTTAAAATAAAATGCATTTGGAGGGAAAAAAATCTTTCTACAGATAGTTTTCTATTGAAGTTACATTATAGTCCAAAGGCTATTCATCAGGAAATAAGGATTTGTTTAAAGTTTTTCATGTGTGCTAAAACTCAGTCTAAGATTTTGGATATTTAAAAAAAAAAATTAACCACATCAGTTAACAAACATGGATACATATGCTATAATGTCATTGTTTTAGTTAAATAAATTGTTTAAATTGTTTAAATTAAGGAAATGATTATTTTTCTCCTTCCAATAAAGTACAGCAGAAAAGTTGTCCAAATATAAACAGTTAAACCTCACAATAATTTCATAATTATCTATGTATTTCTAATAGTATAACCAAATCAGTAATTTTTGATATAACGGTAAAAACTATTGTGAAAATTTATTATTCTAAAAATGAAACCCTATCTGGTTGTCAATATTAAGATGATACCAGCAAGAATGTGTCTTTCTGTAAAAAATAAATTAAAAAAAATTAAGTCTTACCGACTAGTGATTTAAATTGATTTGATTTAAAACAAATCCACCCTGCCAGCTCACCCCCAAATGCTGCAGATTTTCCTTGAGGAATTAGATGTTGGGTGTGTAGCAGCTGAAGTTGCTACTGTCTTGTCCCAGTGGGGCTTCGGAGTAGACCTGCTAAATATTTATTAAAGGGGCGACTGTATTCAGATTGCGAGGTAAGTAAAGCAAGCGCCTCACTGACCGAGGAATGGCTGTGAGGTAAGCACAACTTGTGGCTGGCCAATCCCCCTTTTCAAGGCAGTCCAGAGAGCCCGCTGGCGTCCTCCGATGCCGCTCTGGCCGGCAGCCGTGGTTGGGAGTGGTGGGCGAGTGCGGGAGCGAGGCCCATAGGATGTGGTGGGCCTTGCTGCTTCGTCCCCGCCTCAAGGATGGGAGAAGGGAGCTGGGCAAGCACCTTGGCCTGGCACTCTGCACATGCTGTACACCGGCTCCCTCAGCCAATAAAGGAGATGAGCGCCGCAACCCCAGAGTCGGCCACGACTGGACCTAATGGTCAGGGTCCCTTTACCTTTAAACTTAAATCATACTACATTATAAGTGTTATAATCCCGCTAGCATTTTTAGATATCTACAGTGGTCTTTAAGATACTCTATAATTTTTCCCACTCTTGTGTGTGCTTCTTTGTCATCTATCATGTAGCGTGTGCAGCTTGATTGTGTCTTCCTTGTGCAATTTAATCTGCCCAAATCTTTGTGCCACAGCTCTCTACTACTGCCAACAGAATCTTGTTCTGTGTACTCAGGCTTCCTAGCCACATGGAACCTTGTTCTTGCACTGGCACCTACAATAGGTTATTTTGTGTTCCTACTCCTGCACACACACACACACACACACACACACACACACACACACACACACACACACACTATTGCCCTGATTTTCTTTCTTCTTTATGACACACAGCTGCATTTCGTGGAAGATGGACTGGTTATTTGAAGCGGCTCCTCCTAAGCCCAGTTTTATCAAGCGTATTTAACACATTTAATGTTATGCGCAAACTTTCTTTTTGCTCTTGCATTCAGCAGCCTGTCTTAAAGACACAGAGCGCCCTCTCGCGGGCAGAGAAGTTATAAACCTTTTTAGATAAATGTGTACAACTCTGTGTACATACTTGGGCTGGCTTGGGGAGAGCGGGGCTCTGTGTTGCGCACTGCAGCTGCCTCTCAACTGGTATTCTTTGGTAAGTGAAGTTTTGCCGCAGACTGGAAAATGTAGGTTGTGCAATTAAAGTAGATTTGGTGCTGCTGTGCCACAAACCCACTTCCAGTAAACAAACAAACGGTGGTGGCACCTCCTCTCTGGGCAGTGGAGAGAGCCACTGCACCAGCTCAAAATTTGCCTTGCTCCTTTGCTTACTCCTTCATTATTCTGTCATTTTACATTTGTCTCATGTCAACTTGTCTTCAGCTCACTCAGACACTGGCTCAGGTATAGGTGGGAATGGGATATATTACATTTTTTTATTCCTGAGCCCCATTTGGAAACAAATATTTCACAATCACATCCCAGAACATTCATAGTAATTAATTACAGATGGAGTTTAAGGATTAGTCAGCCAGTATATTTATTATTTCAGTTAATTGTATTTTAAGATTCCTCTGTTTCCAACAGTGAGTATGTGAACAATTTGGTCCAAAATCTGCTTGTAAGATGGATTGTTGCCAAAGCTCTCCAGGAACCTTTTGCTCTTGTTTCACTGGAGCCCATACAGCTGCTCATTTGGGGACAGAAGACACATTTGCAAACACATTTCTGTGTGCAAGAGCAGAAGCTAAAGTACCGGCATTCAGCTCAGGAGCCCTATGCACCGTGTACCATTTCACAAGCAATGTTACAATTTGCTAAGAGAGAATCAAAATCTCCTCAGCACAAAGTCCCCTCATGCCACGTCCTCACTTGGCATTTTTCAACGGTTCCCTTGATGCCCTCAGACGTTGATCGGGGGCTAGATTTATTCTGCGAATATTAAGCTCTGTGGCAAAGGCTCTTGCCTTTTGGTAGAAGTAGAGAGACTTCTCTCGGTCCACCAGGAAGTTGTGGTAAATTATCGCAAGTCTTGTGTAAATCTTCAATTGAGCCTTTTTGTTGCCCAAGTCCATGGCAGCTGCAAGGGCCAAGTTATAGTATCCAGCAGCATCAAAAGGGTCCTGAAACAGTGCAGCAAGATATGAGCCACGGTGGAATTTCATACGGACAACAATTTACAAATATTCTAAATAATACCTAAGAATAACCATCACACCTTGCAGGCAGAAAATTTCTACTTGTTGTGAAGTGTGACAATTATTTGTTGCCTTCTATGACTCTAGCCACTCCAATTCCTAGAAGAGGGTGAGTTGCTGTGCCTATTTTTGTTTTGCTTTCTGGTCTCGTCATCCAATTAGCAGCCTATACTTTATCTCACTAAATTTGGATTTTCTCCAATAAAGGAAGCAATATAGTATTTTTCTAAAGGTTCTCCAGAACAGGTAAACAAATACCCAGGTTCATGCCCACAATGGACCTCAGAATCAAAATAGATTTTGGAGCCATAAAAATGACTACATTCATGTGGTCACAAAGGCACATGAACGTGCACACAGAAACTGTAACCCATGCACACACTGATGACACAAAGACTTGCAGACACTTTAAACTTCATGCCTCTCCCTCTTATATTTCCTGCTGTATTTAGTGACAGGGCGGTATCTGACTAAGTCATACTTGGTGTTGAATCTGATCTGCTCCATAAAATTATGGAACAGCTCAGAAACTCAACATTATGAAAACATTGTCTTTCATCTTAAGCAAAACCCAGCAATATGACTAAAGCCAAGGCCACCCCACTCTCCTCTCTCCTCCCCTTATTCATCATCTTTGAGAACAAGACAGCACCCCAATCCTCAACAACCCCCCCAAAAAAGTGGCTACAAGCAAAATCCCCAAACTGCTTGTTTCCCTTTTTAAAACGTGTTTCTGCAAATTTGAACTTGGGGCAGAACATCATTGGACTGAAAGGTACAACTTGCCCACTTTGTTCCAGAAGCTTCCTCATGGGACTCAATCAATATGCCCAAGGTCTTGAAAAAAAGTGACAAATGTTTGGAAGACAGAAACAGAAGCCAGTGGTGGGAGCGTACACTAACCTTTCACCCACCAATCATCTGAACAGGGAATTAAATAGTCCAATTCATTTCACACCAGCAAGCAAACTGACAAACCATTCCTAAGGCAGCACCTCGTAAGACATTTTTGACTTGGAATACTGCAATCCAACCCACCTAGTCATGGCAAGGCTGTATAATCTCGATCCCGTTACTTAATCCAGAGCATGCAAAAATATTTTCCATATTCATATATCAATGCCATCCAAGTGCCTCACCTTTAAGTCATAGAATGTAATGTCTCCAAGAACAAGGTACACTTTTACATAGTATAGGGCTTCCTCATCAAACTCAAGAGGTGAGGGGCAGAGAGACAAGGCTTTTAAGAAGAAGTGCTCAGTGAGTTCAACTTGCCCTAGATGATGGTAGATAACAGCCAGCCGGTGATAGGCTATCCTTTCATTTAACAGATTCCCTAATGAGGTAAGCAAAAGAATCAGTACAGTGTGGAAATCAAAAGATGAGTTAAAAGAAACAAGCACAGCACTGTATGCATCGATGAATGACTTGGGTCAGATTCACACATACATGCTCCACATGTGCATGTGTGAAGGGGCCATTACAGGCAGAACTTACCGTATTTTTTGCACCATAACACTCACTTTTTTCCTCCTAAAAAGTAAGGGGAAATGTCTGTGCGTGTTATGGAGGGAATGCCTACGGGTGGCATGCCTAAGGATTTTCCTCCTCTAAAAACTACGTGCGTGTTATGGTCGGGTGCGTGTTATAGAGCGAAAAATACGGTAAATATCGTATTAACACACAAGTTTTTCAGTGGACTGGCATTCAAACATCCAGGGTCAAACTGTGGCCTGTTGATCCCTTCTCTGTCATCTTCATAAAAGAGTGTTTTGAGTCTTAGATGAGAAGAGGCTGGTTAACTGTTTTCCTGCTAACCATTTTCAGCTTTCCCCAGCCACCAATACACCAATCTGTTTCCCCTTGCAGGGTTCAAAGTCTGCATTTGTGAAGTAAACCTGCACCATCTGTTTGCCCCCTTTTGGGTGCATTTAGGACAGAAGAAGGGAGTCTTTTTAATCTGTCCAGCTGTGCACACTAAGAGAGAGATGCACCAATATCACATATAGGCATGTGTTCCTCGTACACCTATAAGTTCCCCTTTCACTACTAGCTTGATTAAAAGACACCGGTAATCCCAAGATGGAAACTGCTACTGGGAATCAAAAGAGAAGGTCATTCTCGCTCCCTGGGCTAATTCCACTTGCTACATGAAGCCCCTTTGAAATGAGGCAGGCAATATCTTTTTCCTTTATAAATACAATAACAGCCTGAGACGGCCCCAAAACAAGGATTGGGAACCTGAAGTTTGGGGGCCAAATGATGCCTCCCAACTCTCCCCAGGCCAGACCCCTCACTGGCCCTGCCTTCCCATTCCTGCCTGCAACGTGTCCTTGGATTCTGTTAATGTGTCTTGCTTGGCTAGACGGAGACATGCGTGTGTGTGTGTGTAGACGGCTCTGAATGTGCAGCCAGCTCCATTCCAGCCATTAAAAGGGCAAGAGTCACATCCATAGGAACCAACGGGGTCGGGGCCCCTCGGGCCCCTCCAATAATTTTATTCTGGGGGAACAGGCCCCTCAATATTCTCTCCCCCCCCCACTTTCCTGCTCCCTTGCTCCTTGCACAGAGCAGCCCAGCTGAAGTGCATATTCTGTTATAGGGTAGTCCACAAACATTGTAGCTAAAGATTAATATCCAACTATGCAAAACTGGGTAAACACTAAATTAAAAGCACGAGGTCACTTGAGGATTGCTCAGTTTTCCTTGTAGACCTCAAGTTCTTTAACCCTGTTGTAGCAAGAGGAGGAACATCTGTTTTAGTGTAAAGGAATAAAGATAACACAGAGATTGTGTTCACATCATGGGACATAGAAACCTTTCAGAGAAATATAAGGGCTGGTTTACACATGCAGTCACAAAGTGATGAATATGCAACCTCGTTTATTGATTTGCATGTTTTGAATTTAATATATTCCAACTTTCATATGCTGAGTCCCATGGACTGCAAGAATATCAAACCTCTCCATCCTTAAGGAAATCAGCCCTGGGTGCTCACTGGAAGGACAGATCCTGAAGCTGAGGCTCCAAGACTTTGGCCACCTCATGAGAAGAGAAGACTCCCTGGAAAAGACCCTGATGCTGGGAAAGATGGAGATGTTGGGAAAGATGGACAGTGTTCTCGAAGCTGCTAACATGAGTTTGACCAAACTGCAGGAGGCAGTGGAAGACAGGAGTGCCTGGCGTGCTCTGGTCCATGGGGTCACGAAGAGTCGGACACGACTAAATGACTAAACAACAACAAATATTCCAACTGACCTATTGTAATTGGTTGGTAAACCAACCAAGTAGATCCATTAGCGCAATGACTTCTGGTGGCACAAGACAGCTTCCCCTCCCTGTCTCTCACATGCCTCCAAATCTTTTCTGGATTTTCCCTCAACCCTCTAGAGCAGATCTGGGGAGATGAAGTTTTGTTGCATGCACAGAAATCCTTGCATGAAACTACTTTGCTGGATAATGCCCATTAACTTCAAGGTAGCATACAACAAATTTAGAAGCACAATTAGTTGAAAGCCTATCACAGAAACAACCACCAGCAGTGGTATAACAGCTGGACCACCACAAAAATGTCTGACTCCTAGAGTTCAGGAGGAAGAAGTGCACACTTTCCTTCTGGAAATCCTTCCATGACATCATGGCAGCTGCAGAGAAGGCCTTACTGCTTGCTGCAAATGCTCCAATGTCATGAGCTTACAGAACATGAATTACAGTCCTCAAAGATGACCTCAGCTGATGGGTGGACTCATATGGGGGAAAGACAGTCTCTAAATGGGTCATCATCCACAAATAGAAGATTAGTACCCCTTCAACATGCTTTTCAACAGCTAGTTCATACATTGTTGAGTTGTCAGTTTTTAAGCAATGCGGAATGCAGCGGTGTATATGTACGTCTAAATAGGCCCCAAGTGACTTCTAAAAGACTTCTATACAGTTTTCCATATATTCTCCTTACCTAAATTGACACTGAGCATTAACGCTGTTTGTGCATACCCCAGACATTCATCGTACACCTTTAGAGTTAACAGCAATCCCACCAGTTTGTTGAAGAGTCGGAGCTCAGCGTTGCTGTTCTTCATCTTAATAGCAAGTGGTAGAGCCTTGTCCTAAAAGGAGTACAAAAAACACACCAAAAACTGTTTTAAGAGTTACTGGAAAATGTGTTTTCGCAAAGATCACCACACAGCATTATCTCATATGGGCCACAACTGCAGCCTCATCCCTCTGACCAGGAGCGGACAGCGCGGAGTTAGAAAGATTGAGAACAGAAAACCAACCCTGTAGAAAGGCACTGCTTTTTCCTTTTCCCATTCTCCATTAAAAAATATGTCTCCTGAAGCTTCAAACAATTCCATTTGCAAATTAGGATCATGAGTAGACAGAGCAGCATTTTGGGCAACCTAGAGAGAGGAGGGAGGAGAGAGAGATTTCATAATTTTGGACCTCTAAAGCAACCATAGTGACTGTTTCAAACAGAAGCACTGCATTGGGTAGAGAGCATCAGCCCAGCCAGAATGGCCTGTAGCCAGGACCGATGGCACCTGCATCAGGCGGGTGTCGCACTGGCTACTCCTGTAGTACATAATTCCACAAGTATTTCAATACATAATAATAATAATAATAATAATAATAATAATAATAATAATAATAATAATTTATTATTTATACCCCGCCCATCTGGCTGGGCCTCCCCAGCCACTCTGGGTGGCTTCCATAGAAACCAAAAATACAGTAAAATATCACACGTTAAAAACTTCCCTGAACAGGGCTGCCTTAAGATGTCTTCTGAATGTCAGGTAGTTGTTTATCGCTTTGACATCTGCTGGAAGGGCGTTCCACAGGGCGGGCGCCACTACCGAGAAGGCCCTCTGCCTGGTTCCCTGTAGCTTTGCTTCTCGCAATGAGGGAACCGCCAGAAGGCCCTCGGCGCTGGACCTCAGCGTCCGGGCAGAATGATGGGGGTGGAGACGCTCCTTCAGGTATACTGGACCGAGGCCGTTTAGGGCTTTAAAGGTCAGCACCAACACTTTGAATTGTGCTCGGAAACGAACTGGGAGCCAATGTAGGTCTTTCAAGACCGGTGTTATATGGTCTCGGCGGCCGCCCCCAGTCACCAGTCTAGCTGCTGCATTCTGGATTAGTTGTAGTTTCCGAGTCACCTTCAAAGGTAGCCCCACGTAGAGCGCATTGCAGTAATCCAAGCGGGAGATAACCAGAGCATGCACCACTCTGGCGAGACAGTCCGCAGGCAGATAGGGTCTCAGCCTACGTACCAGATGGAGCTGGTAAACAGCTGCCCTGGACACAGATTTGACCTGTGCCTCCATGGACAGCTGTGAGTCCAAAATGACTCCCAGGCTGCGCACCTGGTCCTTCAGGGGCACAGTTACCCCATTCAGGACCAGGGAATCCTCCACACCTGCCCGCCTCCTGTCCCCCAAAAACAGTACTTCTGTCTTGAAAGGATTCAACCTCAATCTGTTAGCCGCCATCCATCCTCCAACCGCCTCCAGACACTCACACAGGACCTTCACCGCCCTCACTGGTTCTGATTTAAAAGAGAGGTAGAGCTGGGTATCATCCGCATACTGATGAACACCCAGCCCAAACCTCCTGATGATCTCTCCCAGCGGCTGCATGTAAATGTTGAAAAGCATGGGGGAGAGGACAGAACCCTGAGGCACCCCACAAGTGAGAGCCCAGGGGTCTGAACACTCATCCCCCACCACCACTTTCTGAACACGGCCCAGGAGGAAGGAGCGGAACCACTGTATGACAGTGCCCCCAGCTCCCAGCCCCTCAAGACGGTCCAGAAGGATGTTATGGTCGATGGTATCAAACGCCGCTGAGAGATCCAGCAGAACTAGGAAACAGCTCTCACCTTTGTCCCTAGCCCGCCGGAGATCATCAACCAGTGCGACCAAGGCAGTTTCAGTCCCATGATGAGGCCTGAATCCCGACTGGAAGGGATCCAAATGGTCCGCTTCTTCCAGGCGTGCCTGGAGTTGTTCGGCAACCGCTCGCTCAATCACCTTGCCCAAGAATGGAAGATTTGAGACTGGGCGATAGTTGGCCATCGTGGCCGCATCTAAAGATGGTTTTTTAAGAAGCGGTTTAATAACCGCCTCTTTCAGCGGGTCTGGGAAGGCTCCCTCACGGAGGGAAGCATTCACCACCCCACGAAGCCCATCGCCCAGTCCTTCCCGGCTAGCTTTTATAAGCCAGGATGGGCAAGGATCCAGGAGACAGGTGGTTGGTTTCACTCGTCCAAGCAGCCTGTCCACATCCTCGGAGGTAACAGATTGGAATTGATCCCACTCAACTTGACTAGACAGAACTCTAGCACTCTCCCGCCCCGGCCCTGCTCCCACGGTGGAGTCTACTTCTTCCCGAATCTGAGCGATTTTATCTGCAAAAAACAGCCTTTCTTTTCTGACGTATCATGAACAGGCTATAAAGCAGGAGCAGTCGCTGTGGTGGGACAGTGCCCAACAGCGGCATCACTGCTGTTTGCCTGGATGGGGTCAGGACAGAGCAGTATGAGCACCAGATTGGGTCTGGTGCGCCCATGCAGGCCTAACCTTGCTGCCATCCTGCCCTGGCCTGCCCAAGTAAGTGGCAGCAATGCCAGTATCCAAGGCGCCACCCGGCCACACCAGCTGCTCCTGCTCTAACAAATCGGAGGTGATGCCAGTAGCTCTTGTCTTGTCCACAGTTCTGCTCATCGCATGCCTAGGAAACACGGGTCCAAGCAGTTCTGCCTATGTCCTGCCGTTTTACTCCAGGAAACACACACTTTGGCACTCAATTGGAACAAGCGTCAATCTGGATAAAACCCAAGTGACGTTTGCTCCAATTCAGTGGCAAACATCAGGTTTCCCCGAGGGAAAGTGGCAGGGCAAGAGAAAGTGTGGATGAGCCCCTTGTCACTGAGGCCCACCTGAACACCAGAGCCCCTCCCAAAACTTCAGTTTCCTGTATTCTGTTATCCAATACTTTTACAGGTGATCTCACAGAACTTGCCTCTTGTTTATGGGAGGCTGTGAAGATACCTTTTAAAACAGCTGCACCTCCACCCACCTGGACTAAGGCTCAAACATACATAGCATTTCAAAAGCTTGCAAATATCTCAGTATGACGACGTCTCTTTGCAGATCACTCATGCCCCATGTATGTGGCATCACTTGTTCTCTCCCTTTGCTTTCTAATCAGATTAACATGTTCCTAATTTATATGCTCCAGATTGAGTTAGACAGTTGTTCTATCACTGAGGTAAAATAACAGAAGACAAAGATGACATTAAACTGTATTTTTAACCTATGCAATCTCTTCTTGACCCAGCTATCCTTGCGTCCTCCTTGCATCCCATCACAGCTTCAATTCCCAAGGCATCATTCATCTTACCTGGATATAAAGATCTACAAGCTCGTTCTGCCTCAATTTGTAATATATCTTTCCTGCCTGAAGCCAAGCCTGTGCCTCTCTCTCTTTTGCTTGAAGATCAATGAATATCCCAAGGCTTCTTTTAGTGTACTCCAGGGCAGATCTGTATGCCCTAAAAGAAATCACTCAGAGTAAGGAAAGGAAACACCTGCCCCCACTAACACTGTTTGCCACTTTGTTTTCAAGGAAGCTTCTTCCAGCTACCACATACTATTATTGTCAAAGTCACCGTGGACCATCATAATATATCCATTGGTTGCTTTAATACTGTCGGTTCGTGGTGCAAATAAAACAAAAACACCTTTCAACTAATAATTTACTTGAAGCTTAAGATGAAATATCAGGTAGCTATTTATCAGTCATTAGACTAGGACAGTGGCGGCTGTGTGTGTGTGCCATTTTCTCTTCCAAAACATCCTGGGCCAGCCCTGAGGATGGCTGTGTGCATGGAGGGAAGGCTAACCAACTGCGCAAGTTCCCCTTATGACTTCCTGTCTGTAGTGGTCAAGCCAGGAGCAGTGATGAATGGGGCTTGTCCTTGTGGCAATGTTGTGTCTGAGTGCATGTGGTCCCCCACGTGGCAGCCATTCACTTATTTAAGAGACAGACTGCAGACCTAAACATGCTCCCTACCCTGATTATTCCATTTTCTGGCATGAAAAACAGGATTTGCTTCTTATCAATGGCATACCATTTCCCAAAACAGAATAACAGAAAGAAATGGCGCTTGCTACACAAGTCATGGAAGCTATAGTTCAGCAACGCCTGGCATACTGGGAGTCAGCAATTGTTTTCTGACTCCAGTTTCTATCCAAGCGAGATTCAGGCACCTGGAGTGCTTGCCTCTCCTTTGAGTCTGACTTAACAGGGCACTGAAGTTCTTTTCCAATTGTGGCCCAGCGGCAGGGCCGCACCGCCATCTTTAGGTGCTGCCTCTCTGCACCTCAGTGCTGCTGCAGCTAAGAGCATCAAAATAATATGAAATAAAATGGGTAAGATACAAAAAACTAAGAGACAAAAAATAAAACATCCAAGCACTCTCTGCAACAGCTTTACAGGGCTAACAGACAGTCTGTTGCAGCTGTTACACATCCACTTGAGAAAGAGGCTGCACAAGCTCTAGGGCAGATCCACCTGGTGACCTCCAGAGGTTTGGAATTGCAACTCCTTTTAGCCCCTGCTAATTGTAGTCCAAAAACTGTTGTAGTCCAAAAGCTCTGGACAGTACCAGGCTGGCGAAGGCTGTTCTAGGCCAAACAGAAGCTCTTTGCATTAGTTTCAGTTTTCTTGCATAAAGCTCTAGCACGAGGTGTATGGAAGGTGGCTTTTGCATGCAGAAGGGCACCTTTGGGTCTGGCTCACTGACATAAAACTAGCAATGTAACTAAAAAGCTTTCAGTTTGAGACAAATCAGCTTCCCCAACTGCCTCTTCTTACCTTTCTGTGCCTAAAGATAGATACAGCTGACTGATCGTTTCCAATATCTGTCCCTCCATGACTTTGTCAGATATTTTCCTAACTAAGGAGAGTTGATACTCATTGTAGACGACACACAGAGCTTCATCTGGAAGAACTGTACTGTAGAACTGACACAGATGCTGAACGGCCTGGAGCTGCCCTATAAAGAAAAGGGAACAAAGGATTTAATGGAACATGCTGGTTCCAAGGGACCACGCTGCTTTTGTAAGGCCACTGCATAGAGATATGGCTTGGATTGCCCATGACTTCCTGAAGGCTCAGAGTAATTTCTAATAGGCTGAACTCATGCTTCATACAAAAGAACTCCCTGGCTTATTGAGACTGATGAATTAGACAAATAAAAAACTGCTGCATTTTTTATCCACTGATCTATAATTACTTTCATTCCAAGAATCTTGGTCATCCAGCTGAAGTGGCCAACACATACATGGGCAAGCTGTCATTCTGTCACTCCCAAAGGGAACTGTACAGAAAAAAATGGCCGCTTCCAGTGTTTATGGCAACAAAAAAACAAAACACACACACACAAACAAACACACACACACCTGCCCCACTCAAGGCTGTGGGTGGCTAGATAACCAAATTGTTAAAAAGGCAATACATTTTTTTTACCAGATGGAGGCAGTGCTGCAGCCCTCACATACCTTGTAAAGCAGATGGCCAAACTTGGCCCTCCAGCTGTTTTGGGACTACAACTCCCATCATCCCTAGCTAACAGGACCAGTGGTCAGGGATGATGGGAATTGTAGTCCCAAAACAGCTGGAGGGCCAAGTTTGGCCGTCACTGTCGTAAAGAGATCAACAGGACTGCAGATTCTGAAAAGGACTCATGATCTGATCCAGGTCACAATGCACCTTGACTGGACCAGGTGTTGGCTTAGGAATCCCAACTTCTGAAGGTTCTTCACCCATCCCTAATTATTGGTTTGATAGAAAGTGGCGGTTTTTATCACCTCACCCTAGTATTTACATCCATTGCTGGTTCCAGCTCATTATAACAAATGAAGAATTTGGAGGTAGCAATCTCTGTCCTGAGAAGCTTTTTCTAGTAGGATGAGGGAAGGGACACAGGGAAGTCCATTGATAATTATGACAAAGAATGAACACGCTAATTCAAGAGTAGCAAATGAGTTTACAAAGGAAATAAGGGAACCAACTTTTCTCATATTTCCCTGTGCAGAGATAACTTCTCATCTTAGCATCTGCAACGGTGGCCCTGAAATACAAGTTACCCCAGTTTTGAAAGCAAGATAATATACGTACCTTCCAAATGGTTTGCTTCCATTGCTACCAAAAATGCCCATTCAAAAAAACATCTCCCTTTATCTTTATAAATTCCACTGGCATAGTAGCATCCCAGCCTGAGAAGGATGTATATAAAATCTCTGCCACACTCAACACTTGGCAGTTCAGAAAACAGTGTTACTGCTTTAATTAAGAAACGCTCTCCAAGACTTCTGGCAGCTGAATGCAGGCAAAGAATCCCAAGGTTGGCCAAAGCCACAGCCTGATTATGTACTATTCCCATCTCTCTTGAAATGCTCAGGGCTTTATAGTAGCTTTCAGCTGCCTGCTTTGTATCATTCATTCTCTTTAAAACAATGGCAATCATGTTATAAACAATACCTAACTGCTGATGACTGCTCTGTGTAGACTCTACTACAGCATTTAAAATGTCCAGAGCCACCGTGTTTTGTTGGTGGAGAATATACAGCCAACTGAGGAAGACTAAATGACCAATAAGTTCTTCACTGCTTGAATGTGCATTTGTATCTAGTGCCTTCTCCATGTAGTCGATTGCTTTTCTGTACTGTTTGTGGCGGCTATATAGTAGAGATAGATAGCAACAAACCGTGCTGCACAACTTTGGGTGTTCTTTGCTGGTCTCTAGCAAGTGGAGTACTTGTCTGAGATAATATGCAGTCTGGGAGGGATGTCTTTGTCCCACAGTTTTCAAACAATGGACTTTGGGAGCATTTTTAAATACTAAGTCAATGCTTCTGAATAACTCCAACAAAGTACATGAGCTGCAAGAAGAGGCGACCTTAACACAGCTTAGCACAAGGTGGGGCAAACACTTCTCGCTGTAGAGTGGACCTAGCTTAAAATAGCAATCAACTGACAATGAGCCATTTTGTAAACCCAAGGCGTTACTCAGAAGCTGCAGCCTTTCTAGGAATGGGAGGGCTTCTTCGCCCTGGCGGAAGTTCAGATAGTGCTTTGCTAGCAGGAAGCATGCTCTAGCTTCTGCATACTTGCTTTGACTCAGCACTGCCCTTTTTAAAGCATACTTCAGAATATCTGATTCCATTCTGGTGCTGCTGATATAGCTGGGAATTCCCATAAGCAAAGAAGCAACCTTTTCAAAAAAGCAAGCACATTTTTCCTTGTTCTTTTGTTTCAGGTAGATACCAGTTAGATTTGTATAAAGAGAAGCTATAAGGAAGAGGTCACTAAAATCTCCCTGTGTTGTTGCCAAAGCTTCTTCAAAATAAACCCGAGCTTGAGAAAGCTTGAACTTCCGGACACTCATTCTTCCCAGGAGATAGCAGAGTCGCGCCAAAGCCCTTGGCAGACTTGCTCGTTTGGCTGCTTCCCTTGCCAGTACAAAATAATCAACCAGATCTTCCTCGCTGGCATAGCCATGGAATAGGGTGCTAAGAAAGGAAAATGAGAGGTCATATATGCTTTTGAAACTGCTCTCATATCCTTTGCAGTTCAGAAACAACAGTAAGGAATCAAGGATTTCTGGCCCACAAACTCCATCATCTGGGCATATGCAGAAGTGTGGATCCTGGGATTTAGAAGGCATCTCCTCATCTGAAGCAGAGAGTGGCCTTTTCTGATCCTTGACGTCTTCCCTGTGCAACTGTAAGCTTCTTGCTTTCATCAGGGAATGCACCATATTGTCTTTCATTGTGCCAGAATGCTTGTTAAGGAAGGAATGTGACATCTCTGAAATACAAAAGACAGAGAATCGCAGGAAGTAAGGGAAACAGAAGTCATAAGAACTCATTGTGATAAATGCCCAGGTCTAATTACCAGGTTAGAAGTCAGTTTATGAACCATGTATGAGAGAGGGGGGCTTCCATAGGCAAAGCAGAGCAAGGGTACATGTGGGCATGAGGTACTTCATATATATATATATATATATATATATATATATATATATATATATATTTCACAAGCAACATCCGATAACATTCTCAGAGCACTTACAGAAGACCTGCTTATGGGACATTTATCCTGATTTGTCTGCAGAGAGATTAGACAATGTTTGCTCTTTAATGAGGATTCATTCTGATTTGTTTGTGGGGAGACTAGAGGGTGTTGCATACAAGCAAGTGCTATCTCAAACGTCACACTGCATTTCTCTGTCACTTTCTTTTTTCCAAGAAGTCTGATATTTTGGGAAAGTGGCTTGTTGTGTAAGACATTGCAATCAACTGCAATGGCACAACCTGGAATTTGCCAGTATGGAACTGAATCCCACCTGAAAATAGCAACAGAAATAATAAGATCAGGTCTGGTCCAAAGCAGCCAGCATCTGCTCAACGAACAGCAAAATCTGCTTTTCAGAGGAAAAAGTAAACTGCATTACATTGTTGATATACATTGATCTCATTGCACAAGAAGAAATATCAAGAACTACAAGAAAAACATTGGACCAAAGTAGGGAAGACAGAGGAAAGAGCGGGACAGGATTTCAATCAGGGAAAAGGCATCAGGAAAGGACTGAACTGCTTCCTGCAGGGCCTTTTCCACAGTCCAATGCAGCTGTTTGCACTTTGAAAAGGTTGGGGTGCGGGGAGATGCACATATTGATTATCCCTCTGCTTTGCCCTTTTACCTCGCTCGGTAGATTTCTCCAATTCAAAATCTTCCTGGCCATCTGATAATAGAAGGAAAAACATTTAAGCCACTCCATCACTGTAGTTATTGCAGAGAATGGAACTACACAAAATATGCAATGTGAACACAATCCTTTTCATTAAATCCACCTGGTCATTTTCCGGTGTATTAAGTACAACCCTGGATCACAATAGCCCTATTGCATATATTTTGTAAATAAGAATCTGAAATTTCACAGAATGAAGCCAGCAGAAATTGTAATTCATTTGCGGTGTACTGAAGGAACAGGAGCAAGGCAGAATATGAATTCTGAACAACTTGCTCATGATTTCAAGTCTTAACAGCTGCTGTAATGAAAATGAAAACATTGAATTCTGCATGTTGTTTGATGTGATATTTTCGCAAATAGAAGCCACTAGGAAGGCTGAAAGGTCAAAGCCAGGAGACAGCAGTTTTTATATTTAATGAGGATTTTATCCTTATTGTATATTAATTGGCATATGGATGGTTTTTGTCTTTATACTTGGATATTTTGCGAAAAATGATTTTTTTGGGTTAACTGTAATAGACTTTAGCTTTCTCCAGAATAACTCAAGTTATTGAATCTGAAAGCTGATACAGTTAAGTTGTTCTGAGCTCAATGAGACTGAAACAATATTACTGGATATTCCACATTGGCATTTTATTGGATATTCCACAGCACAAAATGAAAGGTGTGGACATGCAGATAAGAACACAACACTGGAGTTGCTTACCTAATTGATATAAATTGCAAATGTTATAATGTGATGTTTGTGCCAAGAGATTCACCACATTTTCTTCCAAAAGGGCATTTTCTTCTGCAGAAATAGAATGCTCCTCTTCAAAGAAAGCCAGGAATGGAGGTCTGAAGGAAGCACACGATACAGAGGAGTTAGGACAGAGGTAGGCAACCTAGGGCCCAGGGGCCACAAGCGCCCAAGGGGGTCGTTTCAGCCGCTCCTGAGCCGCCCCCAAACTGAAAGGCAGGAAGTGAGCAAACACAATGATGAATTTAGGGTGTTTAAAATGTGAAATTGCACATGCTCAGAGTGTCTTATTTTTGCATGTCAAGGTTGGCAAAAAATAAAAATAAATGGGGGAGGGTTTGCTGGGACTTGTGAAACTGTGAAAGATACTACAATACTTATTTTGTGGTTGCTTGTTTCATGTGTTCCTGGTGGAGGCTATTTTGGGAAGGGTGCCTGAGCCCTCAACTACCTTAATCTGTCCTTGGCTTTGAACAAGAGGAGGAGTCAAACAAGGGGAACAAACTTATACATTTGGCCTTCAGAAAGTAGAGGCTGTCAGAAAGGAAGAAAGTGAATGGGGCAGAGAGTTGTGCTGGGTCTTGAAGATGCTGTTTCAGCTGTAGAAGCCCTAAGCATGCAACAAGAACACCAAAACCAAAACCAAACCCAGAGATAATGATCCTGCGTCTCGCATACTGCACTGCTTTCAGCTAACCTATCACAGTTCTTTGCTTGAAGGCTTCCAGTCTCAACTGCCACTTGGAAATAGCTATTATTCCAAAATTCTCTCTAGTTTTCCTCAAGTAAACATACCTAGTGGGCATAGCCGGGGGGGGCAGAGGGGCAGCTGCTCCCCCCAAATCAAGTAAATCAATAAAAATACTTAACTAACTGAGGTTCTGCCCCCCCCTAACATGAAGCCTGCTCCCCACTAACATAAATCCTGGCTACGCCCATGAATGGAAGTCACTTCTAGCCTTTGAGAGCAGTAAGTATAACTGGAGAATTGTGTCTATTACAATATAGTTAGCTAGAAAGCTTTTGAGTTCTATGTTCTAATGCTCAAACTTGGAGTAAAAGATGTGCATTCATGACCTCCGATGCACAGCAGTAGAAACATTCCTAAAAGTGGAATTTGTTGGTGGATAGAGTAACTGCCTGGCTTTATGGTTATCCATAGTACTTACTCTGCTGCAGTCGCCTCGAAGTCATCAGGTTTGACATGGCTACTCTGCACAAAACCAACCTGGCCAGTAGGCGCATGTCTTCCCACAAACCACTTCATGCATTTCATAAAGTAGCCAATAATTTCAATTCTGTCTCCTTTCTGGAAGCCAATTTCCTCAGGCACAGCACTTTCGTGGCTAACAATTGCTACAGAAAATCCTGTGGCTGAATAACAAAGAATTGGGAAATACAGTAACTTATTTAAAATAAGGAATCAAGGCAATATGTTGTCAACATCATTGCTTTCGGTATTACAAGTCACATGAGAAATAAGAGTAAATAGATTTTGATGTAACAAAGAGGCAAGAGGTGATTTAGTTGGGTTGAGTGGGACTTGCTGCATGCAATACTTTGATGCTACAGGCGACTAATAATAATAATAATAATAATAATAATAATAATAATAATAATAATAATTTGTTATTATTTATACCCTGCCCTCCTGGCTGGGTTTCCCCAGCCACTCTAGTATCAGCACAGCCATTCTCAGTTACAGCAAACAGTAGCATTTGCAGGTGGTGAGAAGGGACTCACAGTAATGATAAGTAGGGATCCCCCTGTCCCAATGTGGACTAAAGTAGTTACTCACACCAGCAACAACAGGCCATATATCAGAGATAAAAACACAGAGACCAGACCCTCCATCAAACCCAGAAGTCAACTTTGTTCCGGTATCTACTTAGGCAACACTATTAAAAGACCCCAAAATGTTGGCTAACACACCCAGGATTCATTCACCTGCTCATCTTCCTATATGATCTAAGTGATTTGATTCCCCTCCTCATTCTCAGCAGCACAATGTTCCTGAGCTGTTCTAAGTTAGGTGTTGTTTGGAGATGGCTGGGCGAGAGGAATTGTCTGATTTTACAGGACATTTGGCACATGCACGCACCCTATTCAGAGAACTAAGAAGCCTCAAATTGTTTTAATTCTTACAAATCCTGCAGAATTCTCTTAAATCCGAATTGTGCAAATATATTTTTTAAAAGCCAAGCAAGCTGCGGTTTAATGCTAGGAACTTAGAGCTTGTCCAGACTTCCTTCCATGCCATGTTTCTCGCTTTAAAGCTCCTTGTCTGAGCACTCGTGCCTCGCCCCCCCCCCCGTGCTTTCCCCGCGAAAACCCAAATGGCAACCTTCAGAAAATGTCAAATGGCAAACTGCAGAAAACCCAAATTGCCATTTGTTCTGATTCAGCATTAAAGAACAGATTTTCCTGAGGAGAGTGAGGGATGGGTGATTACAGGGAGGGACAAAATATAAATAAAACAAAAGACAGAGGATATTTTCTCCAGTGATGTGGATAGCAAGCAGGGGAATAACAATTAATATGGAGAGTGAAAAATGAGAGCGTGGGGACCCTCATGTATCAATCAGGCACCAATAATATTGGATCTGAATGACCCATTTGTGAGATTATGTCACCATCTGAATCAGGACACAGCCTAGGACTGGTTAGGGCCAGTTCAGCCTTGAAGCTCACTGTGCGACTTGGACAATAGTACCTCAAAACCTGAGGGTTGCTATGAGAAGAAGTGGAAGGGGGAGAACCAAGCAATGATAGATGACAGATGGACAACAAAACTATATAAATATGCAACACACCAACACAAAGTATGAAACCCCCAAGCCAGCTTTGCAGCGTTGACATAGGGCTTATTCACACTTCCACTTGCCATGCTACTTTCCCCGGGAAAAGCTGCAGTTTAGTGCTGAATTGGAACAAACACAACTGGGTTTTCTGTGATTGCTGTTTGTTCTGGTTAATTGCTAAAGAGTGGATTTCCTGGGGGAAAGCAGTGGGGCAAAGGCAAAACCGCCTGGACCAGGAGGGACCACACAGTGCCAGGAGGGACCAGAGTCTTTCCCCATATGGTTTGCCTGGCTGTGGGGAAGGGGCTTCCCAAACCAGGGAACCAATCAGAGACAGGGCTCTGGCTTCTCTGGGCAGCGCCTGGGAGTGGCGCTGATTGAGACTTCCTTGGTCAGTGTGCTCCCAGGGCGGAAAAGGAGGCCCACGCCTGCTCTCCCCATCCACCGCTTTCTTCTGTAGCATAGTCTCCTTTTACAGGGGAATCCCACCTCCAGCATTGCTATGGACACAGTTGGTTGCTGATTCTCAAGGCCTGAGAGAAATTTTTTTACCAGCAGACGGATTGGCTAGGGTTCTGTGGGGTTTTTGCCTACCTCATTAGGTCCAGTCATGGCCGACTCTGGGGTTGTGGCACTCATCTCGCTTTATTGGCCGAGGGAGCCGGTGTACAGCTTCCAGGTCATGTGGCCAGCATGACTAAGCCGCTTCTGGTGAACCAGAGCAGCGCACGGAAACGCCGTTTACCTTCCCGCCGGAGCGGGACCTATTTATCTACTTGCACTTTTATGTGCTTTCGAACTGCAACGCACAAAATGGAGTTTTCTCATTTCCGTTCTTGTCACAACTCATCAGAACTATTACAACTTCTGTCTTAATAGCAATTACTTACCTATTTGATCTGTGGCTACAGATTCATTTCTTACAGCAAAATCAGCAGAGTCTGTGTTTTCTTTCAGAAACCATCTAGCATGGGAAAGGTTCAAGGAAATTAGTTTGGCCTGCCATAACAGTAATAGCAATTTTAACATCAGGTCAATTTCAACGCTCATTTGGTTGTAAGAAAGGGAAACTGCACCAAAGGCAGAAATGTAGAGAAATGATGGAGCATATTAATACAGTTTCCTGGTGATGCAAAACACCACTGTTCAAGGCACACTTAACTCGGCTGGATTGTGGCTGCTTATATATATTATCTAACTGCTGTTGCTAAATTTAGATTTGCAAGAGAGCTATGTTAAAATATTCACTGTGAAATGTTACACTTAGTTTTTAGCATATAAAGCTGATAACCTAAAGCCCTACGCACTATTCTATATAGCAATGTTTATTCCAAATGGAAAATGGCAGAGCTTTCAAGACCGCCCATTTCATCATCGGAAGCCATCAATTAAAAAAGCAAAGCAACATCAGGGCTATGCAAAACAATTCCCTGTTGCATTCAGTGAATTCTTGAGATGGCATTTGGAACATGCCTGCGAGCCATGCTTGTCTGCAGTGAGTGACCACACATGGAAGGCTGTGCAATTCTGCCCTCTTCATGCTGGTGCTGCATGCATGGCCAACAGTCATGTGTCAACGTGGAAGGGCCCACGTGATCCTACTGCTGCCCTCAAACATTCATTGAACAAATCCAGGGCGTCTGTGTCTTCTGAACACCTCTGCTGTTGCACACTCTTTTCATATGTTTGTTTTGTATGGTAAGCTGGCCAATCTTTTTCTTTTTCTAGACAAATGGCTATATTTTGTGTGCAGGTTGGATATGGCATACGTTCAAGGAGATAACAATTCTTGCCATGCATAGAAAATGCTGTCACTTACACTAGACATCAAACATTTAAATATTAATCCTTCTCCATCTGCTGTAAAACTGGGGGAAATTATGAAGAAATGCGCATGTACTTTTATTAGGGAACAGTCATTTGGTGTATATTTGCAAATACATGTGCACACACAGGTGGAACCGAAAGTTAAGTTCAGAGACCTACTGATGGAAGGGGATCAGGGGCTCTGGCAAGCCCTTAGCCAGGCTTCCCCCCGTTTCTTCAGGAGCTTTCTCAGTAGCGGACCAATTCAGCTGGTGAATTCCGACTCCAGCGTCTGCAGCTCTTCTCTCACTTACGTTTTCATTATGATATACAAAGAAGGTACCTTAAGAAAAAAGCTGTATTTGAAAACATATCAAGTATTTTTGCAGTCATTTTAACATGAGCCACATAAAATGAACCCCAAATGAGCCAACCCAGACCCTGTGGGAGGGGCGTTTCTCTCTCTGAAACATGAAGTACACTCTTGACCATTGTCTTGTCTTTTATGTTTGATGCTGTTAAATCAAATAAGGGGTGGTGGTGAAGGTTTTATGGTCATATTTGCAGGGGGTTGGACTAGATGACCTTTGGTGGACCCCTTCCAACTCTACAATTCTATGATTCTGTGGTTCTATGGGTTGTTGGGTTTTTGGTGTGTGGGGTGTGTGATCCTGATGTATATTGTGCTCTAGAAGGCTTAGTTTGGTCAGAATCAAGTATATGCTTCCAGAGTTAATGCTAAATACATTAAAGGTAAAGGGACCCCTGACCGTTAGGTCCAGTCGTGGCCGACTCTGGGGTTGCGGCGCTCATCTTGCTCTATTGGCCAAGGGAGCCGGCGTACAGCTTCCGGGTCATGTGGCCAGCATGACTAAGCTGCTTCTGGCAAACCAGAGCAGCGCACGGAAACGCCGTTTACCTTCCCACCAGATTGGTACCTATTTATCTACTTGCACTTTGACGTGCTTTCGAACTGCTAGGTGGGCAGGAGCAGGGACCGAGCAACGGGAGCTCACCCCATTGCGGGTCGAACCGCCGACCTTCTGATTGGCAAGTCCTAGGCTCTGTGGTTTAACCCACAGCGCCACGTGCGTAAATGCATTACTTCTGGGTAAATGAGCCACCATAGCCACTAGAGGGCCGTGAAAATTTGTATCCCAGGCTCTTTAGATTCATCTGTTGTTGTTTAGTCGTGTCCGACTCTTCGTGAACCCATGGACCAGAGCACGCCAGGCACTCCTGTCTTCCACTACTCATGTACTATCTGAAACCAATGGGGTGCACTGGTTGCCGGATGTGAAATATATTGGCATTATTTTTAGCTCTCCCACCCAACTATCAAGTTCTGGGCAAACAGGGGTTTCAGGAAAACCAGGGAGGGAAATGTTTTCCCCCTTTTCCCAGTAACTCCCTTGCCCCGAAGACTTGGACCCCTGGCTGAAAGCTCCTCCTTCTGCTGAGAGGGGCCCCCACACCGGGACATTTTGTAATATGGAATAGTCACCATTTGTTCCCAAAGATCATCATGTAATTTAACTCCATGAATATTTAGTATTTCCGGACAATTACTAATACAAACTCAGTACCTTCTTGAATTAATAGGCCTCTGTATATCAGACCAAGACATTCCTCATCAAGACTAACATCAATTCCAACTGATTCCTCTGATGAAGAGAGCCAGAAATAATCATCTAGCAACAGATTCTCCATACAATGATTTAAAAAACCTGCCAAAGAAATTTTTCAGCGTAAGTGGGGTTTTTTTAAAGTCCCTTTTTCATAAAGCCAGCAATAGCAGAAACAAGGGCAGGTAACAAGGTGTAGCTGACCTGAGAGTAGTTCCAAGATCACTGTTTTAGATTGCTGTTTTTTTAATTGAAATGCATCTTATCATTTTGTAACAGTTTTATGTGAACTGTCCTGCGAGATCTTTGCCTTAAAAGGTGGCCTAGAAATAAAATATCCTGGCCAGGGCATGTTTTCGCTGGGAATAAGATTGATAATGCTTTTTTCTAATCTGCATAGTGTTTGTGTCTGCTATAACCTTTTGGAAGCAAAGACAGCAAAGGTTATTTGAACCCATTTCATCCATAAACTACTAATTCTGCCCACCCTCAATGATATGAACCCTTTAGGGGGCTGATTTTGAAAACTAGGGCAAGAGGGCTGTGCATGTAACCTACTTTTTATGCATTTCTGAATTCAGTTCATTTGTCGTAACAGAGATGAAACAAACTTTTTGCAACTAAAGAAAAAGGACTTGAAAGCAAGCGTGAAGAATAAAAACTCTATGCTCTATGCTCTGGTAACCTCAAAGTTAGATTACTGCAGCATGTTATACGTAGGGCTGCCTCTGAAGATGGTTCAGAAACTTCAGCTGGTGCAGAATTTGGCAGCCAGATTGATTACTGGGGCAAAATGGTTCAGGCACATTACACCGATCCTGGCTGGCTGGACTACAGTAGCTGACAATTAGTTTTCGGGCCCAATTCAAAGTGCTGGTTCTGACCTATAAAGGCTTAAAATGGCTCAGGACCACAATACCTCAAGGACTGCCTCTTTCCATATTAATCTACCCGGACCCTGAGATCATCATCTGAGACCCTCCTTCATGTGCTTCCTCCATGAAAGGTCCAGAGGGTGGCAACGTGAGAACAGGGCCTTCTCTGCAGTGACTCCCTGTCTGTGGAATGCTCTCCCGAGTGAAGTTCGCCTGGCGCCTTCATTATACACCTTTAGGCACCAGGCAATAATGTTCCTCTTCAATCAGGCCTTTGGCTTATTAACACCCGGTGCCCTATTAAATGTGTTGTTGGATGGGGGGGGCTGTTAGTTTGTTTTTTGTTCTTACTTTTATTATGTACTTTGTGCTTTTTATTTTGTAATTTTATGTTGTGAACCACCCTGAGATGTACAGATGAAGGGCAGGGTATAATAAAATAAAATAAAATAAATAAAATATCATTGTCATCGTCATCATAGTGCTCAATTATGTACTTTTAGTTTATGACACCCATCTTCAGCCAAACAGAAATGGAGAGTTTACAGCCCTCAGTTTTATCTAGTGGAAGCTATGCTGATAAATATTTCATCCTTACAAGTGTTTTCACTTTGAGTAATGAGTAAAGATGTTGAAAACCCTTCGATTTTCAAGCCCTTTGGTACCTGTAAAAATCCAACAGCATGTTTCCAAAAAAGAAAGCAGAAAAAATAGCAAGCATTGAAAAAAGCTGGTTTATATTTCTTACTATGAAGAAATGTACTGTGAGGACTTAATATTTACAATAGCAACAATCACAAAAAAATCTTAACTTTCCTATAGGCAGAAGTGCTTTACCAAGGGAATAATAAGTTACAAACTTCCAGATTTCTTCAAAGGTCCAAAATGTCACCACTATTAGTTGGTCTTCACTGTGAATGGACAGCAGCCTGGCAGACAACTCCTAAGAAAGGCAAAAACACCCATGTGTTGCTGATTGCTGCTTTTGACTAAATTTATATCCTGTCCTTCCTCCCAAGGGAGCCTAGGGCAGTGAACAAGTGATGAAACAATACAAATTCTGTGAAACATCTTTAAAATATAGATATATATTTAAAAACAGTTCCAGTACAGATGAAGACAATACATATATGTGAGTCCTATGGAAGGAACCAGTTAAATCATATTTGAGCTAAAAGAGAAAAAACCATGGTGGAAATAATTAAACCACAAGTTTGCCTCAAGAGAAACAGACCTACGGAAGCTACATTAGTGATTGGAGTGAGAAAGAGCAACCCAGCTGCACCAAGTAAAGCAAAAAAGCATACATGTATTTTGCAACTAGGGCTTTTTTCCTAGAAAGAGAGGTGCCAGAACTCGGTTCTGGTGAGTTCCAGCTGGAAAGAAAAGCCCTGCATGTGTTAATAGGAATGTAAGTTGAGTGGTCAATGTACACAACTGGCCATTGTGCAGAGTCACCAGGTTTCAGAGAAGGTGCACATAATCCTGCGAGTTTATTTTTGAGATCACCTTATGCCATCTCTGCCACCAGACCATTTCGATTTGCGGAACTGGCACTGCTACAGGTGCCACATAATAATTGTTCAGTGTTCGAAAGAAATCAATCTTTTAGCGTGGCAGCACTCACAATTTGAGACGCCCTGCCTACTGACATCAGGCGAGCACCTTCATTGTACTTTTCTCAGTGCCTGCTAAAAACATTTTTGTTTAGACAAAGCCGAACCAGATATGCAGAATGTTTACATATGTTTTAATCCATTTTTAGCTTATTGCCGTTTTAATTAATTTAATCTGAACATTTTAAATAATTTTTAACTGTTTTTTTACTGATCATTGTATTGTTTTGTAAATTGCTTTGAGATTTTTTTATTTTTTTATTTTATAATCAAGTGGTATATAAATTGTATGAAACAAACAAACCTTTCATGAAGAGAGAATTGTATATTCCCAGTCAATATACATAATTTCCAACAGGTCTTGGGAAATGAGCATATATTTACTGAGTTTTATACATTCTCCAGATATGATGCATAATCTCCAAAGGGAATAAAAATAAAAATAAATAAAATATTGACCGGTAGCCCCTTATAAATTAAGGTGCTGCTGGACCATTTTTTATTATTTTTATTTTTATTTCAACTGCGTCAGACCAACACGGCTACCCACCTGAATCTAGAATCTCCAAAGAGGTTTGGGCATGTGTCAATTGCATTTGGTACATTTGCTGGGTAATATGCACATTGTCTGGTTAGTATGTAGAGTCTCCAAGAAACATGCCATTTTCTATTTCTTGTTCAGAAGTGTGCAATCTGCACTCCCTGGGCTGCTTCAGTGCCAATCTATAATCTTACATGGGCCACAACATACCCAGCCAAGCTGCAGGAAAAAGAAGTGGGGGCCCTCTAGATAAATCCTAATTTTGTCTGCAGTCCAGGTCCCTTCTCACCAACCTGACCTGGATGCTCCACTCAGCTGAGCAGCAATGAAGGGGCAGTGAAGAGGAAGGAAAGTTTTAACCAGCAGAGGCAAACAAGACTGGACTTGGACTAATCTTTCAGCAGTGGACTGAGCCAGAAATGGCAGTGGGAAGGATTAGCGGTACTTTACACCCTTTCTCTCCCAGACCTCTTGCCTGGTTAAATATCCCTTCCCCTGCATTTCCCCATGATAATTGGGCCCCTTGCTACTATTAAACTTTTTTCTAAACTTAATAGCAGCAGTGGTGGGGATGCATCAGAATGATGGCAGGGGGAGGGAAGGTTTAAACTTTCCTTTCCCTGCAATTCCCCTTGTGTGGCTCAGCTGAGAGTGGGGGGGGGGAGAGAGAGCAGGATTGTGGTGGTGGGGTGGGGAGGAGCTAATCTTCATCCAGAGACGACCTTCCTGTTGCTCGTCTGATCAGACGGCACATCGCAATAATCCTTCTTGGGTTGAATTGTGAGGAAAGTGGGGTGGAAACGCCTCCTGGGAAGCAAAGTGGGCGGAAAGAGATTCCTATCTGTGCCAGGCGCCTGAAAGCAGCAAGTGATCCTGTGAATAACCCTCCTCTCAGGCCATTTAGGGCTTTCAAGATGAATACTATAACTGGCCTGAGAATACAGCAGGTGCTGTTATTTCAGCTTTATAGCATTCTAAGCATTGGCAGCCAAGTTGACAGCTTTGCTTTATCATAAAGCATCAAGAAATAAGGTTGACTTCAGCTACAGAGCTAAAATTATTGCCCCCTTAAGTTGTGTCCATTTTGTGCTTTGCAGGTAACAGAGACAGGGAAGCCCAGCCATATTTTCTACACGAAGGATAGCAGGCTGTGCAAAAACAATTCCCACGGCTTATTATAGATCCTGGAATCTTAATTTTGTGGCACTGAAGGCAATTGTGGATAATAACTGGTTGTAAATGACTTACACAGAAAACTGCCCTGGCTTTTTTGTCATCGTTTTCCAGAAGACGAAGTCGTCCTCTCAGATAACCCTGCAGCTGAGAGTCAGGAAGCCCAGTCTTGCATCTTACCATGGTTATCTTCAGGGGTAAATCTGAAAATATGTGTTTGGTAGACTGTGAATATGAACATATGATTAACCTACCTTATACTGAAGTCAGATTACTTCATCTAGCTTAGAACTGTCTACTTTGATTGGCAGTGGCTTGCAGATGCCTCTTCCTTTTGCAAAAGGATATGTGAATATTTGCAGTATTTCACTTTTTTATTATGAAAGACAAGGAATAAAGACTATACTATATATACTGAATATAAATAAATGTGGTAAAAATTAGAATACCAACAGTAGTTCTATGCATATTAACTCAGAAGTAAGTACCACTATGGAACTTACTTCCATGTAATTTTACCTATCTAAAACATCAGAAATGTCAAAAAGATATTTTCATCATGTATAGTAGAAATATTCCATTGTTAAAAATGTGTTGAATAATATTATGAGCAGAAACACTGGGAATTTAAGTAATGAAGTATGCTCTTCAGCAGAGTAATCTCCTGAACCACAGCCAGTTGAATGCAAGCTGAACGCATTCATGAATGCAAATTATCCCCTTACTTATAACAGAACTTCAATTGAGACACTCCTTTTTCTAAGAACAAAACCAAATAAATAATACGTTACCCCTGTGATTTTCCATTTTAGACTGCAATGCTACCATAATTGACATAGTTTCACTGGCAACATATGAGTATTGAAGCAGATTGAACTATTCTTCTTCTTCTTCAGGTATCTGAAGAAGTGTGCATGCACACAAAAGCTCATACCAGTAACAAACTTAGTTGGTCTCTAAGGTGCTACTGGAAAAATTGAGGGGAGGCGAAACAACTGGAGGACGTTAACAGGCCTTACCTTTTTGCTGCTGCTGCTGCAATGCAATTCTCTCATTCACATTGGACAAAGGCACAAGCTTGCAAGGAGAGGTGCTCTCTCCCAGTGGCTCGGCGTTCTCTTCCCAGCTGGTTTTCTGCTTGGGGTGCAGGTGTGAGGGAGAGATGCAAGGATTCTTTCCCTCTGGGACAGCATCATACTCAGAAACAGATGTGCCAAATTGTTCTTCTCCTGTTGCTACTGAGGACTCCATCTTTTTCAGGTACTACCAGCTCTATAAAAAGCAAATTACCACACAAACTCTGTTGGTGTCGCTGACGTGATATAGTATTGTGGCTATAAGACTGAGCTACCACTTCCACTAAAGAACTCAAGAAAATGTCTCTCATGAGAAAAAGAATTTGTTTCTAGATAACAGTCACAGCTGCAGAAGTCCAAGACTATAGTTTTTAAGCAGGCTATATTAAGGTGGATTGAGTGGCTAATAATAACAAGAACATTAAAAGCATCTAATATGGTGGTGGTACCTTTGGATCAATCAGTGACTGTTGGTATTGTTCAGCAATTGATGGCTGAACAATTAAAAATGATCTGATCAATGTTTGATGAAAATGAAGAAAATGAACCAGATGATAATGGAAAAAAGGAGTCAGAGGAATATGAGGCAGAAAATGGAAATGGGGAATACACAGAGGCCCCAGAGCAAACTGATGAAAAGTTGGCAGGACTAGATCAAGAAATGATCAAATGGAAGGAACCTGGTGGTCATGTGGAAAGGGAAAGGGAAATGGAGATGACCTCCATACAAGGATTTAGAGGAGAAGTAGAAGATAAAGTCACAAATGATTTGGATAACTATCTGGATATAGTGTTGATGAAGTGAAGAGCAGAAAAAAAAGCTTTCAGTCTTCATTCCTGGCCTTTTTTTAGTTTTAGCAGAGAGAAAGTACTTTGCATACAATCTGGAGTGAATTAAGAGAATGTTGCTATTAAAAAGACTGGGGAAAATAAAAATGGAAGGTCTAAGAGGTGGAGATTGGGATACCATCGTAAACACAACAGGACACGGAGCTGAACATATGGATCTGGATATGAACAAGCAGATATATAATGAGAAACAAAAATAGAATACTGGTCCAATGTGTGATCTTAGCGGAGGGACTATGGACATGGATAGAATAATTTAGTATTATTCAGTATGGAGTAATGATGTGGGGAATTAATAAAGGTAAAATTAAAATGGTTAAAATTCATTAATAATAATAATGGGTGGTGGTTCTTCTTTGGAGCAAAGCTGGTTTGGAGGAAAACACATCAAAATGCAGTATTTCATATGATACAGGATATGGGTTGCTGCTAACATTGTGGGTACACATCTTCCCAAAGTTGTGCTGGGATCACACTGGACCGGATGGGCGTATGGACACAGTCCTAGTTATAGTTGCCACCTGACCCCCAGGACCAAGGCAGGATCCAGGAGCACCCTTAAGCCGCTGATCTTTCAAGAAGCCCCGTATATTTTAAAGTAAGCAACCCCCATCCAGAACAGGCTGCACAGCTAATCCTGGATTAGTTCTCCTATTGCACCTCTCTGTCTTTACACGATTAAACCTCAGCTTGTTAATCCACATCCAATTAATCATTGCTCCCAGATAAAAAAAATAGACTTCTGCTGTCTCTCTGGAATCAAAAGAAAAGGAGAGAGACAGGCAAGGCTCATAACCATATTCCTATTTATGGCACCCCATCCTGCACCCAGAAGAGAACTGCTTTTCAGCAGCAAACACCAGAAACCCAACTAAATGTATGTCATCAATTGCCAAGGATTTGCTGGGGTGCATTTGGAGGGAAGAAGCAGGAGATGGGGGGGAGGGGCTGTTTCATCCTTTCCCGGCTGCCGTATTCCCTTTTTCCCCTTGTTAACCTACAACTGGGAGAAAGTGGCCAGGGAAATAAACTTTCAATAGTAAATTGCCCCCTCCCGCTGCTTCTCCTTAATTATAAAATGGCCCCCACTTTGCACACCCATGGTAGACACCAGCTGGGAAGCTCTTGTTTACAGTTGTCATTCAGCTTTCATTCTGTTAACCCCCAAACTACACCAGCTGTCATTTTGACCTACATGGATAGGGGGAAAGACAGTGTAAAGTGTGCATATGGAAGTGTGGGGGAATGACTTAGGACTTAAGGGTTCATTGGATTTCATATTCTAGGAAGAGAAAATAATCTATCCTGTGCAAATTCCTGAAAAGCTGAAAAGCTGAGTTTTACATCAGTTTGCCATTCCCGCCCCCCCCCCCAGGCACTGCAACTATTTTATTTTACAGACTAATCCCCTTCTCTTCTCTTCTCATGCATTCAGTCTTCCTGCAAAAATCTGTTTTAGTTGCCCAGTATCTGAAATAGCCGCAGAGAGGGCCAGCCCAAGACATTTTGCTAGTTGAAGCAGAACGCCAAATGGTGCCTCACCCCAACCCCACGTTAAGGTCAAAGGACCATAGTAGGGAAAGTTATGTTGGCACTTGAGGCAGAAAAATCTCACAAGTGCCTCTTCCCGACAGTCGAAATACAACAACAACAAAATTAGAATAGCTAACAATTTGTTGCCCTTGTTCTGAAGTAAACACCTCACTCTGCCTAATGATAGGGTCGGCCCCATGAGAGCCACAGAACTGAATCAAAACACACAAACAAAAAGTCTGAGAGAGAGTACACCTACCTCCCAGCCTTGCTGGTTCCTAATTTTCACTTCAGCAACATAAGGCACATTTTACCAGTTTTGTTGCAACCAATTCCCGATACATCCTTTCCTGTTTGAACCTCCCCCCACTTCTCTTTTCCTGTTGGCTCACATCTGATCTGGACAGTTTAGCTAACTCTGCAAGTTAGTTGACCATTAACAGACACTGTTAATCTTAGAGTCTCTTCTTTAAAACTGACTTGTTGCTCTTTGCCTGTTGAAATCCTGAACTCCAAGTTAGCAGATTATATCCTTTTAATTGCTTTCAGCTTTTAGAACCAGCGCATCACTCAAGGGGCAGACTTCAGCTTTGCTTTTGCCTCCTGCAATCAACAGCAGAATAAATGGAGGGGCTCAAGTCTTCTTGACCGACAGCTCAGGCTGGAAGCCCTTCCCCAGGCCCTGCCAAGGGGGGACTCCCATGTTTACTCATTGGTGAGAAAAATGCCAGTGTTCAGGGACCTGTCTTCTCACTTCATATATCCTAGGGTGGAAGCAGGCACTGTGCTGAGCCCTGGATCAAATTAAGCCCTAATAGGATCAATGATGGAACCACAATGGTTAAAAACATTTAACATATTGACCATAATCCAGCCAAATCACAACATAGTAAAGTAAAGGTGCAAGTCAGAGTGACACACAAGCAGCTCAGCAATGTTAGCACAGTTCCACTGGGTGTGCCAAAGGAACAATCACTGCATAAAAGGTCCTCTCTGACACATGGTCACCAACTTCATAGACCTAGGCAGCGGACACACCAAGATGGCCTCTGACTGAGACCTCAGTGTGCAGTCTGGATGGTATGGCTGCACATGGTCCATCACATAGCTCAGGCCCGTTTAGGGTTTTATAGCTTAAGCACTTTAAAATGGGCCAAGAAACATAGCAGAAGTCAGTGTGTAGCTGGTATAATACAGGAACTGGTGAAGCTGACTGTTGTGCACCCATTAGGACTGTGGCAGCCACAATCTGAAGCAGCTGAAGTTTCCAGACTGCCTCTAAAAGCAGCCGCACATAAAATGCATTACAGGAGTATGAACATGAGCAGAGCATGGATCCCTGTGGCTAGGTCTACCTTCTCTAGAAACGTCTGCAGTTGGGTGAAGCTAATAAAACAATCCTGGCTACCAGATTTAAATGTTTTTATGTTTAATGTTTAATTATGCTTTTATGTATATTAGAAGGCACCCAGAGGGGCTGGGGAAACCCAGTCAGATGGGTGGAGTGCAAATAAATAAATAAATAAATAAATAAAATAATAATAATAATAATAATAATAATAATAATAATAATAATAATTACCAACATTACCTGGGCTTCCCCAGTCAGGAGCACACAAACTTGTGACCCAGGGCTCTTACAATCAGTCTTCCTGACCAATGTAGTTTTTCTCAGTCTGGAACCATTCATGCTCACCTAGATTGAGTCCACACGGGTGGGTGTGGTTACTTACTACACATTTGAAAACCCTCCCCTTGATTAGGTTAAATCATTACTAACACAACAATGTAAGGTGATACCTAAACATCAGGCTCATGTGACCAACTCCTTGATGACCACGATAAAATTAATGTTGAAGACCAGATTCAATTCAACTCAGGGCTTATCTACCCGTAATCTTTTCCTGCTGCTTTCTTCTGGGGAAACAGCTCTTTAGCGCTCAGTCGGAGCAAACAGCAATTCAGGTTTTCTCCAGGTTGATGTTTGCTCTGGCTGAGCACAAAAGAGCAAGTTTTCCCTGGGAAAGGAGTGGGGCAAGGGGGAAACTGCTCAGAGTTGTGCTTTCTAGACACGGAACAAGCGGAAATGTGGATGAGCCCTCACTGGGGGTCTTCTTTAGCGGTCAATGAATATACAAGTCATAATGTTGTCACTGGAAGTAATTAATTTGACTGATCTATATATAGATCTATATAGATATGGTGATCTGACCTACAATAGAATGTATAATAGTTAATTGCAGCCCTAATTTATGTTAACTTTCTGACTCATAGGTCATATTTGGCCCAGCAGGGGTCCCAATTTCACCCACAAGGCCATTTTCCAAAAACTATTTGATTTTAAGTGAACTGCCATCTCATCCAAATTCCAGATTTTGGTCAGGTTATGCTGTTACTGAGAAGGGGGCAGAGGTCAAGCAAATTTAAATTAGACACGTTTTTGCCACATGTATGATTGATTTTGGCCTTTTCTGGCAACTATCACATCTTCTGCTTTCATAAATACTACTAGAAGGAATACAATTTTAAAAATCATAATTTGACTCCAGACTTAGGGCTTGTCTACATTCAAGCATTATTTAGCTGTTGACTGACTTTCCCCTTATCTGAGTTAGACAAGAGTGATCTACAGTCACATGTATTTCCGTTCATAACAGTAGGCTTCCCCTTCTAATGTGTTGGTTCTATTATGCCTAAAAAAATATCAAGAGGGCATGCAAAGAGGGCTTTTTTGTGTGTGTGTTAAACCCACTCAAAAGTGTGCAGAAGCACATAGGCAATTGTAAATTTTATTGGGTGGTTTTCTGAGAGATGAAATGAAAGGGGGAGTGAACTAGGACGAGTTACAAGCACCCCCAGAAAAGAAATAATTGAGCAAGTAGTGGGCATGGAAAGAGTAGCAGAAAGTGACGATTGATCCCCACCCCCCGCCACCAAAAAAACCCTCACCAAAAGAAATAGTATGAAGCAGTATGAAGCCCCATTTCCCCCAACTTATTGGATTAACCCTGCATTAGGTAAACCTACATTTTCAGGGGGAAAGCATAAAGATTTGCGTTTGAGGGTAACGTAAGATGGACTATGCAAATTAAATGCGAATACAAACCGTAAACTCCAGTGCAGCCAAACCCTAACAGTCCAAGTTAGCCCCATTGAGTTCAACTGTATTCAATTACAAGCATTTATTTACAGGATTGCAGTCTGTTTGTTGCCCTTAGGCCCAATGAAATCAATGTGAAAAGAATGTCAGGTCTATCCTTTTTCGTTGATTTCAGTGGGCATTGTGTGCAAAAAAGCATACACACACTATACCTTGAAATCTCATTTGTGCTACCCTTTTCCTCCTCACTGACCCCTCACAGAGATATAATTTCCATAAATCCTTTACAAACTAAAGCACCCAGAATTCTTTGAGGAAAATATGCTTCACATGTATAATAATAATAATAATAATAATAATAATAATATGCCACCCATCTGATTGGATTGCCCCAGCTACTCTGGGCATCTCCCAACAAAATATTAAAACACACACAAAAGACCTCAACAGAAAGCATAGTGTGTGCATAGTTTTTGACGACCTGGAAGCTGTCTGCGGACAAACGCCGGCTCCCTCGGCCAGTAAAGCAAGATGAGCGCCGCAACCCCAGAGTCGTCCGCAACTGGACTTAATGGTCAGGGGTCCCTTTACCATTACAAACCAGGGGTCAGCAACCTTTTTCAGCAGGGGGCCGGTCCACTGTCCCCCAGACCTTGTGGGGGGCTGGACTATATATAGAAGGGTGGGGGGGAATGAACGAATTTCTATGCCCCACAAATAACCCCGAGATGCATTTTAAATAAAAGGACACATTCTACTCATGTAAAGACACAGATTCCTGGACCGTCCACAGGCCGGATTTAGAAGGCAACTGAGCTGGATCCGGCCCCTGGGCCTTAGTTTGCCTACCCATGCTCTAAACCCATATTAGGAAGATGTAGATCCCCTTTATGTTTAAGATCACAAGCTGTATGTGATATTCCGTTCTCATTCTACTCAGGATCCAGGTCCAGCTATCACTTGGCTTTCTACATAAAACCAAAACTCAAAACATGTCCACCTACAATCCCTTTTGGATAGTTTGATGCATTTAGGTTTCTTCTGAAAGGAAGCTGAGATATGCATGACATATGAGTGGGGGAAAGAGAACATTTCCTTTTATTGTTTTCTTCAGGGCCAGCACAGCTTCCTGCTTCACTGAGTCTGCATGGTCAGCTGAATATGCAGCGGATTTTCAGATGCAGCCATCTGAAACACCCTCGTGGAGTGCAGTGGTTAGAGCAGGGGTAGGCAACCTAAGGCCCGGGGGCTGGATGTGGCCCAATCGCCTTCTCCATCCGGCCCATGGACAGTCCGGGAATCAGCCTGTTTTTACATGAGTACAATGTGTCCTTTTATTTAAAATGCATCTCTGAGTTATTTGTGGGGCATAGGAATTCGTTCATATATATTTTTTTCAAAATATCCTCACAGAACTCTAGCCCAATGGGTGCCATTAATTTGATTTTGAATTTATTTTAGAATTATTTTAGAACGCTGTGTTACTTTGATTGTTGTTAGCCACTCTGAGCCCGGCTTTGGCTGGGGAGGGCAGGATATAAATAAATTTTTGTTGCTGTTGTTGTTGTCCTCTGTTCATCTATTTACTGGTTGTCCTTTTAGTGAGAGTCATTATTTATGTATTTAATTTTATTGTTTTATTATGATATAACCCATCCTGGGACCTTGAGTGAAGAACAGGTAATAAACATTTCTTTTTTTAAAAATCTGCAAAGGTTCGAGATTCTGAATCTGCAAGGTGGGGACTGGGGGAGAATTAAGTGTGCCTGGAACCCATGACCCTCTGGCAGCCTCCAACACCTCACCTCCTGTACCACCAGTCCTCCGGTTCCTTCAGCAAACCTACTGGACCAAGATTTATGGGTCAAGGCTGCCCGCTATGCTTCGGCATCAATCTGAATGCTATCTGCTAAGCACAAAGGCTGATTCCGATTCACCATGCTCTGTAACAGGGGTGCCTAAACTTTCTATAACAGGGGTGCCAGATTTGATGAAGTGAACATGCTTGAGGGCCGACCAAAGTTGTTGAGCTTTTTTTTTGGATTGAAGTTGCTGAGCTTTTTTTTATGTTGCCACAGGGGATGGATTTAATCGAACGGCGGACCGGATTAGGCCCCCTAAACAGATTTTGGACATACCTGCTCCATAAACATCTGAGGAAGCCACTGTGAAAACTGAAGTAGGGCAGTCTTCCTTCTGGGTTAGTAAATGAGGAACACTTTTGTTTCTGACTCTGCAAACTGCTAGCATGCAACCCAAAAGATTTCCCCCCAAGGAAAATGCACCTAAAAATGTTTGCCCACCTTTGCCTTACTGTGTTCTGAAAAAAGAAAAATAGGTCTGACATAAGATGACACATCTACATGTTACAAGAAAAAACTCTCTCACTCAATATAGTGTAATTTAATTACTGGTGGGTAGGGAAATAATGTATGGCATAAAACATTTATTTCCCTTCTGTCTGAATCCATTTTTTAAATGAAAAGGGGAAGATGTACACCTTTCAGTACTAAAGCTGAAGGATGTGCAGTCAGATACAATAATGTTTATTGTGATGTTCCACAACAATGTGCATTCAAAGCATGTTAATAGAATGCATATTAAATCAGTACCAAACTATTTCTCCCCAGTCTAGATCTCCCTTCATACAAGCTGCATTTGCTCCATCTGGAAGGCCATGCAAGTATCTGTATGAAAAATAGAGATCACAGACACACCAACATCTTGTCTAGTCGTCCATTAAAACTGTGGGATTCATCCAGCCTCATATAACCAACATGTTTAACTCTGATTAATGCATGCAGGGGTTAAGACCATAGAGTAAGCTGTCCTGTCAGGCTTAGCTAGGTCACACCCCCTCACCTTGGGAGGACAGGTTACTTAACTCTTTGTTCTCTTCCATTTTCTCTCTTCAGCCATGTCACCCTACCCTGCTCTAAGATCAGACCACATGGCTTTAGCAAGTCATCTTAGTGTTTCTATACAAAATTTTTAGAAACTCTTACAACTTTTTAAAACAATGTTGTACTGCCTGCTTTTTTCTTGCTGCTGCATGGAAAAGCACATGAATCTGGCTTCAGAGAAGAAGGTTCCCTCTCTTTCTAGTGGGTGTTTTGTTCTCCAAATATCTATCAAGTCCATATTGTCAGTCATTTCGAAAAAGGTCTTTGGTAGTCTTCCATCTTTTGTTACTACCTGTCTTTGTGCTTTGTCCATATTTGTTGAAACTACTCCATTCATGTCTCCCATCATAATTAGATTATAATCCATATAGTCCATCAAAGTCTCATGCAACTTCTTGAAAAATTCAACTTTCCCTTCATTTGGCGCATAGACTCCCACTATCAGATACTTTTCTCCTTGAGATTGGATTTCAATTGCCAAATATCTTCCTTGGTCGTCTTTGAAGATTTGTTTCGGTTGCAGCTTTTCCTTTGCATAAATCACTACTCCTCTCTTTTTTACTCTGTCTGAAGATATAAATTCTTGTCCCAGTCTTTTATTTATTAATAATTTCCTATGTGCTCTTGTCACATGGGTCTCTTGTAGACAAATCAAGTCCAATTGGTCTTTCTTTAGAGCATGAAATATATTTTTCCTTTTTCTGGGAATATTTAAGCCGTTACAATTCCAAGTTAGAAGTTGCAGAGCCATGATGGGGTTATTTACTCTTTCCTCCTACAGCTCCCAATTTTTGTTCCTCGTTTGTCGGTGGTTCCGTGTCCGTATCTAGTGAAGGATGCCCTTGCCCTGGAAACGTCTCTTTCTGTAGGTCTTCTTCGTGTTCTCCTAAGAACTTGTCTTTATCACTCACTGTCTTTATTCTTCTTTTCTTCCCCTTGTATTTAAAAGATGACATGGACAAGGATCGACCAAATCTGGGTGACTAGCAGTATGGCGCAGAATATAAAGAGAGTGGAAATCTGCCCAAAAACTTTCTCCGACCACAATGCAGTAAAGATGGTGATGAGACAAACAACAACTGGTTCCTTTAGATGGAGAATGAATGACACTTTACTTAGAGATGAGGAGATTTGCAAGAAGGCCCAAAAGACTCTGAAAGATTATTTTGAAATCAATTTAAGGACTAAAGTAGAAAAAAGAATAGTATGGGACGCAAGCAAAGCCGTGATGAGAGGGTTTTTGATACAACAAAACACATTAAAGAAAAGAAAACAAAATGAGAGGAAGGAAAAAATTCTGGAAAAGATAAAAGAAGGGGAAAAGAAACTAAGATTGAAGCCAAAATCACAAGAGATTCTAAGAGAAATCAAATTTTATCAAACACAATATATGGAACTGACGAATCAAGAATTAGAGTGGAAAATTAAGCAAATGAGACAAAAGACCTTTGAATCTGCTGACAAATGTGGCAAGTTATTGGCTTGGCAAATAAAGAAGAGACAAAAACTCAACACGGTAACAAATATAGAAGTGGAAGGAAAGAATATAAGCAACCCAGCTGAAATTAGGAACTGTTTTCAGAACTACTTTAGACAACTTTACACACAAGGGCCGCAGAAGGAAATGGATATACAACAATTCCTCGAGGAAAATGGGCTGAAAAAGGTCTCGCAGGAAAGTAAGACCATTTTGAACCAGGAGATATCAGCACAAGAAATAGAAGATGCCATTCAAGGCATGGCGTTGGGCAAATCCCCAGGACCGGATGGACTGACTTCCAAATATTATAAAGTACTGAAGGAAGGGTTGATACAACCTTTGAAGGAAGTCTGTAACGAGATTATGGAGGGGAAAAGGGCACCCGATACGTGGAGAGAGGCCTACATTACACTTATACCAAAGACAGAGACTGAAAAGACCCAACTTAAAAACTACCGACCCATCTCGTTATTGAATGTGGATTACAAAATCTTTGCTGACATTTTAGCAAAGAGACTGAAAAGAGTTTTGATGGAGGAGATTCATGGGGACCAAGCAGGCTTTCTCCCGAAAAGGCATTTGTCGGATAATGTAAGGAATATAATTGACATTTTGGAAAAGTTGGAAGTGAACATAAACACTAAGGCTGTTTTGATATTTGTGGACGCCGAGAAAGCCTTTGACAACATTTCTTGGAGCTTTATGTTGAAGAACCTCCGGGGGATGGGGGTAGGCCAAGGGTTTGAGAATGGTATAGGTGCAATTTATTCTGAACAGAAAGCAAAATTAATTGTAAATAATGTGGTTACAGAAGAGTTCAAGATTGAAAAAGGGACACGACAGGGGTGCCCTATCTCCCCATTACTTTTTATATCGGTCCTGGAGGTTTTGCTTAATATGATCAGGAGGGACCAGTTGGTTAAAGGGATTCAGGTCGGAGCTAAACAATATAAACTGAGAGCATTTGCAGATGACCTAGTACTTACATTGCAAGAGCCAGAAGCTAGTACGAAAAGAGTTTTGGAAATAATCCAAGAGTTTGGTCAATTGGCAGGATTTAAATTGAATAAGTTAAAAACAAAGGTATTGGAGAAAAATCTAACACAGGTTGAAAAAGAAAGGTTTCAGAATGAGACAGGGTTGACTGTGGTTAAAAAAGTGAAATATTTGGGTATAAACATGACAGCTAAGAATGTGAATTTATTTAAAGATAATTATGAAAAAACTTGGACAGAAGTGAAAAAAGACTTGGAGATTTGGTCAAATTTAAAGCTTTCCTTGTTAGGTCGAATTGCAGTTATAAAGATGAATGTATTGCCAAGAATGCTGGTTTTGTTTCAAGCACTGCAAATAATGGACAAGATGGACTGTTTCAAGAGGTGGCAAAAAGACATATCTAAATTTGTCTGGCAGGGCAAAAAGCCCAGAATTAAATTTAAGATATTAACGGATTCAAAGGAAAGAGGGGGGTTTGCCCTGCCAGACTTCAAACTGTACTATGAAGCGGCAGCTTTCTGCTGGCTGAAAGAATGGCTGCTTCTTGAAAACACAGACATTTTGGACTTGGAAGGTTTTAACAATATTTTTGGGTGGCATGCATATCTGTGGTATGACAAGGTTAAAGCACATAAAAGTTTTAAAAACCATATTGTCAGAAAAGCATTATTAAATGTTTGGGTTAGATATAAAGATTTGCTGGAAAACAAAACTCCAAGGTGGTTGTCGCCAATGGAAGCTAAGGCAGTTAAAAAGTTAAATATGGAGTCTAAGTGGCCAAGATATTGGGAAATTTTGGAAAAGGAAGGGGACAAACTGAGATTGCAGAGTTTTGAGAAACTAAAAGGGAAGGTGAGAGATTGGTTGCATTATCACCAAATAAATGAAGTGTTTAAACTGGACAGTAAAGTTGGCTTCCAGGTGGAAAAATCTAAATTGGAGACTGAATTGTTAGAATCCAGTACTAAGAATTTGTCAAAAATGTATAATTTGCTGCTGAAATGGAATACACAAGATGAAACGGTTAAATCAGCTATGATTAAATGGGCTCAGGACATTGGTCATAATATTTTGTTTGCTGATTGGGAAAAGTTGTGGACCACCGGGATGAAATTTACGGCATGTAATGCCCTAAGAGAAAATATTATGAAAATGATCTATAGGTGGTACATAACCCCGGTCAAGCTTGCAAAGATTTACCATTTGCCTGACAATAAATGTTGGAAATGTAAAGAAAAGGAAGGTACATTTTTTCACCTTTGGTGGACGTGCCCGAAGATTAAGGCATTCTGGGAAATGATCTATAATGAACTCAAAAAGGTATTTAAATATACTTTCACCAAGAAACCAGAGGCCTTTCTCTTGGGTATTGTCGGCCAAGGGGTGTTAAAGACAGATATAACTTTTTTCATGTATGCTACAACAGCAGCTAGAATACTCATTGCGAAGTACTGGAAGACGCAAGATCTACCCACACTGGAAGAATGGCAGATGAAGGTGATAGACTACATGGGTTTGGCAGAAATGACGAGCAGAATCCGAAACCAGGGAAGAGAAACAGCGCAAGAAGAATGGAAAAAATTCAAGGACTATTTAAAGAAATATCACAAAGTTAATGAAAGTTAGAATGATGATGGACTGGAAAGTAAACGGTTACTATTAGTAATGGTTAAGACAAGGAGAATAAGGAAGATTAGTTTAAACTTAAATTAAAATAAGGGAAGATTTGCTGAGTAATTGATAAGAATTTGGAATACAGAAAAGGGAGGCATGAGGAAGTCGGGGAAGGAAGGTATAAGAAATCAGGACATGAAATGGTACATGTTTTTTGTTTTGTTTTTCTCTTTGTATGTTTATGTATGTTATGGAAAAATTCTGGAATAAAAATATTAAAAAAAAAAAAAAAAGAATAGGGCAGTTGGCAAAAATGCTGCCAGTATCCACAAAAAAAAAAAAAAAAAAAGGAAAAGCACATGAATCTGACCTCTGAAAAAATTGTCAGTAAACTATTTTTAACTTACTGAACCCGTGGTCTCTTTTTATATTAAGGGAAGTGAGAAACTTAGGAGAGGATATTTTAAAGGTCTAACAGAATATATTTCCAGTATTTTACTTTACTACATGTTTTGTGATTTTAAATATCTGCTACGGCTCTCTCACCACAGAAATCTTGCAGGCAATAACTCTGGCGTCATCTAGCAACTCACTTCTTTATGGTAGTTTTAAGGAACTGCTCCAAGTGGCTACCATTGCACCATAGATTCTTAAAGACTTCCCCAGGTAGCAGTTACAAACCAAGCAGCAGACTGGAAGCAAAATAATCTGAATCCATCTGCAATGCGCCCTACCACAAACCCTAAAAGCAGTGAATGACACCAGCCCTTATATTGATCCATACTATATTAATCCGTATTATATTAATCCAGTCATGCGGGTTCAAGCATATATCTGGAAATAAGTCCCATTCCAATCTTAAATTCAGATGCATTTTCATAATTCACATCCAAAATAAGATTAAAAAATTGGATCCATTTAAACCATATGTTTTGACGAAACTCACAAGTAGGACATGTAAACAATAGCTCTCCTGCTTCTTGTTCCCAGGTGCTAGTCAGAGAGAGGCAGCAATCTCAGGTGAGAGGTACTACAGAGCGGCAGCTAAAGAGTATTGGAGGAGGGAGCGCTATATGCCATGGGGCCTCCCTGCTATGCCAGTTTGCTGCCCTCAAGCGCAGTGCAAGATGCTATCCTATTTCCACTGTCATAGAAAGGCTGTGTACACACTATACTTTTAAAGCACAATATCCCCCTCTCCCCCCAAAAAAACACATCCTGGGCACTGTAGTATACCCCTGCGAGGTAAATTCTAAGCCAGGGGTCCCGAAACTAAGACCCGTGAGCCAGATAAGGCCCGAGGGACTCGTTTATCCGGCCTGCAGTGACCCCTGCCGCCCACTCGGTTTTACCAGTGCTGTGCTGCGCGGCTTCCCACTTCTGGGTCGGAGGAGCACCGTAAATAGCTTATGCGCAAGCGTTATTTGCGCATGCACGTTATTTCCAGTGCACATCCGAGTCGGAGGAGGCCCGTGCACATATGCACAAGCTATTTCTGGTGCTCCTCCAACCCGGATGTGTGGCAGAAATAGGGTGTGCGCAAGCATGTGGGCACGCGCTCCCCCACCCTCTGGCCCGCCGCGCAATTGGCGCTGGAGACACCGGCCCGAGGTGTGGTAAGTTTGCTGACCCCTGCTCTAAGCAACCCTTAACAAACTGGCTGCCATCTTGCCTGTTGTCTCAGCCAGCAAGATGTCTTGAGGCAGTTCTCCTCATCGTTTCAAAACTACTCGCCTCCTCCTGGCGTGCTCTGGTCCATGGGGTCACGAAGAGTCGGACACGACTAAACGACTAAACAACAACAACCAGCTGATTATTAGCAAGAGAATAAATGGTGTTCAAATCCAGAAAAAGCCAGCTAACGCTGGAGCAGCCCAACAGGAAGAAGCACCAAACACATCATATATGCCCCCGACTTGTTTCCTTGCCAGCTTTCTATCTTCACATCTTGTGTTAAGGGGTGGTTTTTTTGTTTATTTGTGGAAGGAGGAACACTTTAATCTAAAGGCTGAAAAGCAGTTGATGTGCAATTACCATATTTTACTCACTTGGCTTTTCCCTGCAGCTGACGCCTTAGAGCAATTATAACATCTTATAAAGAATATGAAATCAAACATTAATTATCAGCTGAAAGACAGTTAATTATCTCAGAAGAGAACCCAATGACCCTGACACAGACTGAACTTACTCCTCCAAAAAAATCTAAAAGTACAAAATAAAATTATTTAAAAACAAAAACATGAATATTTCCCTAGCAGAGAAAGAATAACGTGCACCTCAGTTTAAAACCAAACTAAAAGAGTAACTGCATGAAGTTAAATTATCAAACAATTACCAAACATACATACACACACAGAATAAGAAAACATTGCCTCTTGACTTCATAAATGTAGGGATAATTAAAAATAGCTAAATCATAGTCATAGAAATATTAGTTTAACTCCCACCCCAATGATGCCCTATTTTATTTCTTCATTTTTAGGGCCTTACAGGACAATCCTTGCTCAGAAGTAAACCCTAGTGAATTTGGTGGGGCTTATTCCCAGGTAAATGGGGTTAGGATTAAAGCCTTAGTTCCAAAGTAAAATATTAACTAAATGCTTTGTCCTTGTATATCTGGCACCTAATGCAGAGAACAGAATCCTGAAAGCTTGAGTCACAGAGAGAGATGGAGACACTCACCTGACAGGGGAGGCAAAGGAAAGCAATCCAGCTGTGAGAAGGCCAGTAATGGGAGGCTTCAGCCAGTAAATTGGGCAGGTGGGTGAATTTAAAGGGTAATGCAGACTCCATACGACAGTATTCCCTGTTCTGGCACCTTCAGTCTTTCCCTTGGCCCATCACTCATGTTCTTTCTATGCAGGAAAGATTGTACAGTATTCATCTCTGCTAACCATTGCTACGTTGAAAGGGAATCTACTGATTTCAAGCAAAGCTCTCTGAGGTACAAATCTTCATGTGGGAACATGAGGATGCTTTGTGGCCACTGTGGCTGGAGTCTTAAAGAAGCCCAGGAGAGGAAGCAAGACACAGACCCTCTTTCACATGGGAAATTCCAGATAACTAAATCAGCATAGGGGCCCCAAATGGAGTGGAGTTGCAGAAGGAAGTGGGAAACGGAGTAAGCAGTGGGTTGGAAAGCAGATATGTGAGAGGATCAAGGCAGAAACAGGCTAAACAGCTGGAGAAGGCCTCTAAGCATGTCCGTGGATGGTCACAGGAGCCGGGCCTCTGGGAGTGTGGGGGGCAGAAGGCAGAGGACCAAGAGCCAGAAGCGGACTGAATTCCAGTTATTGGCCTGAACTAATGAGCTAAATGTTAACTGCAGGTGTCTGGCAAAATGTTATTAGATGGAAGATATATGTGCCATTGTTGGTGTCCTATGTGCATTGTAGCTTTGGAGTGTACGAAGGCAGTCAAAGTAAATGTCCTTAAAAGAAAGCAAACAAAAAACCTGCAGTGGGTGGGGGGACTGGAATACGGCTACCAGCTTTTTGTTTTACTGGCCTGAACCGTATGTGTTTAATCACAATCTGAACACTAACTGAGCTGGTGAAAATCTGGCAACCTTAGGTTCACTTACTGCTTATGACCATAATCCAAGATGGGGAGAGAAAGACACCCATCTGCAGAAGTCAAGTGTCTCCACAAAGCTGTAGTCCAAACTGTATTTTACAGTCATAAAAATTAAGATGTCGTGGTGAGAACTTGGTCGGAGAATTTGAGGGAGGTAATAGCATGTCCACTGGATACACTTTCCCTTTAAGCAGCTGCTGTGGGCTGTTTGAAAGCTCCAGAAATATTTTGTTCCTGTTATTTTAAACATTTCTAAGCCATCTTTCAAGGCAAAAAGCTCTCCTAAGGCAGCTCACATAAAAATATAGACTTGCAATGCAAAACTTCAATAGAATACCATAATTTTAGAATAGAATACCAACCATTTTAAACACTATTTAAACCCAGCAGTAAGACAGCTACTAATAATCCAGAACTTGCAAGAATGAAACTAAAAAAAGGATGACCTCATACCTCTCTGAATTGTTATCACTGAATGCCTTAAAGCTGTCACTGGATGTCTCTTGGTGTTTTCCAGAACAAATAAATGTTATGGTGTTAATAGTCCCTCAGAGGATCATTATGAATAGCTCATGACAGTTATTTTCCAGATCTGGGAGGAGGAATGTTTTTTCATTGTCTTCAAAGACAGCTGGCTATTTCTGCCACATGGCATTCTTCAGGACCATAAATCAAAGTATAGCCACTCCTGTACACGGTTCGGAACAAATTTCTGATCACTAAGGATTTTAAAGTAATGGGATTATTATAAACTGGTTGACAAACATGGCCATAATAAAGCAATGTCTACAAAGGTCAAAGGAATATCTCAAGACTGCTCATTGCCAGCCCAATATTTGGTCCGTATTCACAATTCCAGCAAGGAAATAGAATCTAAATAATGCAGCTTGTGATGCAGATTTACATGTCAAACCTACACATTCCCTCGTTTACTCTATCACCAGCTTGACAGAAAGTGCAACAGTCACGTTTTAGTTTCCGATCCCAACGCAAAGCAACAAGCATTCAGACTAGATATAGGTATGTCTATCCAAGAGAACTCTATAGGATAATCCACATGGTCATTTCCTGTGCATTTAATTAATTGATTAAAATCCCACTTTTCCCCCTCAGGGAGCACCTGGTAGTGTAGACGCTTCTGCCCCTCCCCATTTCATCCCCACAACAGCCCTGTGAGGTAGGCTAGGTTTAGAGGCGATGTCTGACCCATGGTCACCCAGTGAGCTTCCTGGCAGAGTATGGGGACTAGAACCCTGGTCTCCCAAGCCCTAGTCCAACACTCTGCCAACTGCACCACACTACTACAAGGTGCAGAGCAGGGGGAGAAAACTTCAGGCTAGAGGAATCTGATTTGGCTTTCATGTCCATCAGCTAGAACCAGGTGCAAAATAGTCGTTGTAACAGGTAGACGGATGCAAGGGACAGGGTCCCGCTGAGCGCAGGAATTAGCGATCAGCCCAGAACCAAGTTCACAGGTCCTTTCACACAAAAGGCCACTATTATCTTCCCACCCCAGCGACTTAGCATAGGGAACAACAGAAAAGGTTTTGTTCCTTCTGAGTGAGATGATTCAGACACCAAGTTCTTAATAAAGCACCCAGAATCTTGCTTAAAATAGCCTTTCAGCATAGTCATTGTACAAATTTAGGAATATATATTACGCCTAAGAGCTCAAAATCTATTTAGAAATGGATTGGGTGGGTGAACATACTGAAACTTACTTCTGATGAGGCAGAGATGCTATCTATTAGCGGTTCTGACAATCTGGGTGAGGATATCGCTGTGCTCTGCGAACAGTTACACTTCTGATGAAGTGCCAGGTGTGCATCTACAGGTATGGCACCGGAGGGTCTTCCCTGGATGTGCTGGTGGAATTGGCAGAAACACAGAGTGCCTTTTGGAGGCTGTGGCCGGTTGCTGGTGGAAACCACAGGAGGGGGATGAGTGGCCTCGTGGTCGAATCCTGCTTGGTTTGCCACAGGCAACTGTTCAGTCACTGTGAGACAACTGTTCAGTCACATGGCTTGGGCCATGGGCCTGATCCAGCAGGCTCTCCTTATGTTCTTATGCAGCTTTTCCTATAGAAGTTGGGCCTCCGCCCTCCTCTGGACTAGATTCCCACAACGCTCTCTACATGGGAACACTTTTTGAAACAGTCTGGAAACTTCAACATGTGCAAAATGGGCCTGCTAGTCTGTTATCTGCCCTGGAATATAACAGCATATATAACATGGATCCTGTTCCATATGCACAGGATGTGCAGAAGCAAAGTTTGATAATTTTAGACTCTGGAGGTGTTAGAGGGTAATATGCAGGGCCTCCCCCTTCTACTTGTGGTCATGGGCCTATAAAGGTTCAAATATTCAAATATGTGAGGTAGTGGAGAATGCTGATCATATTTGAGGGAAAGGTGGAATAACAGCTAAACAGTGCTCAACTGTCGACAAGCCATTGTCCACCACAACAGGTATCAAGTCATCAAGATGTTAAATAGATAATATTCCCAGTGTTCTGCTCCACTCTGTCCCTACTGTCACACTTAAGTGTAACCAAAAGAAGCCAGGATGTGAGGGACAGAGGACTCAGCTACATTGGCAAAGAAAAGGTGCTTTATGCGTTCTTTATGCATTCTAACACTGTGACATCAGATGGCGCTGTGGAGTTCCATTTTTGCTAACCCGATTTCTCATACAAAGTTTGCAATGCGTTTAACCAAAACGCTTCTTTAATCCAGCCAGAGACTTGCTTTTGTCAACTTTTTTGATTGCAGTCTGCCTCATTCTGCAGATTTTAGTTGCCACGAAAGAGCAGCAAATTGTTAGTTATGTAATGCATCACTGCTATATTTCTTCTGCCAGAGAGCAAGAGGGATTTTCTGCCTCAGGTACCAAAATGAATCAACCAGCCCTGAGTGAGTAATGTGTACTTCGACATAGGGATGGAATATCCGCTGTTCCAGCTCAGGCAGCACAGCATATTGGACTGAACGTATTGGAGAAGGCTTAGTGAGGAATCAGCATGATATCCCCTTGCATGTCCAAAACGACACTTGATTTACCCAGATCATACGTTTCCATGACCTGGAGGCTCTTCCCTTTGAGACGCACAAGCATTCTCAACACCAGAGCTTCCCAAACTGTGTGTCACAACACGTACGTGTGTTGGCTGCTGCAGTGTGTAGGTGTGTCGTGCGAACGCTCCCTGCTCTCCTCTGGGTTCTGGAAAGTGCTTTGCCAGTAAAACCAAATTAATGTGTCACAAAATGATGCATGTCTAAAAAGTGTGTTGCCAACATGAAAAGTTTGGAAAGCAAAGGTGTTTATCAGTTACCCCAGGTCAACTAAGCTTTGTGCCATCCCAGATAAAGCCAGTGGACAGACTTCCCCCCACCATGGCATTATATCTGGCCTAGTGCTTCCTTTTTGGCAAAGATATTTCCCATTTCAGTAACTGTCCATATAAATGGTAGGCTCTTCCTCCTGTGCGTTTTTGAAGCTGAGGTTGGCTGGCCATCTATCATGGATGCTTTACAGTGGTACCTCAGGTTACATACGCTTCAGGTTACTGACGCCACTAACCCACAAATAGTACTTTCAGGTTAAGAACTTTGCTTCAGGATGAGAACAGAAATCGTGCAGCGGCGGTGGGAGGCCCCATTAGCTAAAGTGGCGCTTCAGGTTAAGAACAGTTTCAGGATAAGAACGGACCTCTGGAACGAATTAAGTTCTTAACCCGAGGTACCACTGTAGTTGAGATTCCTGCCTTGGAGGGGGTTTGGCTAGATGACCCTGGGGTCCCTTTCAACTCTACAATGTAGGAGTGAAGAAGGAACGGGGCTTGGCGCCCCAAAGCAACCGTCCAGGAAAGAGCGCCCGGCCCAAGGAAACTGTCCCGCGCTCCTACACGCGGCGGGGGGGGGGGCGCCCCAAATGCAGCGGCTTCAGGAATTCTTCGGCTGTCGCGTTTCGCGGCGTTGCGAGGTCTTCTCCGCGCCGCCAGAAGTGGGCGCCGGATCGACGACTGCCGCTTTCCCCGGCGACCTGTCGCCGCAGCAGCCCCGGGCGCTTGGCTCCTCCGGGCCCGGCGGGCTGTAGGCGCTCCGGAGGGCGGCGGGGGCGGCTGAGAGCGGCGCGCCCGTCCCGGAGCCTCCGCCCCGCACGCCCCGCCTTCCGCGCCGCGCCGGGCCTGCCCAGCCGCGGGAGGAGGCGGCGGAGGACGACGCAGGAGGCCGGCGCCTCGTCCCGCCGCAGGAGAGCCTCGGCCGGAGCCTGGCCAGCCGCGCCACAGGTGCCCGCCTGCCGGGGATGCCCGCGTCGCCAGCCCGGCGGCCACGGCAGCGACCCTGCGGGGCAGAGGCGCACCATGAGCACCGGCACAGGTAGGCGGAGGGCTCTGGAGCGGGGCGTCGGGAAGAGGGCAGCTTGGCTGGCTGGCCGCCGGAGGAAAGCGCCATCGCCGCGGCGCCCCAGTCACGTCAGAATGCGGCGGGCGGGCGGGCGGGCGGGCTGGAGGTGCGGCGGAGCATCCTCCGCGGGCGCCGGGCCAGGCGGGCAGGGTCGCTCCGGGGCTGCAGGCTCGGCGCGCCCGCTTGGCGCATTTCGGGGCCGCCGGGCGCCTTCGCTCTCCGCCTCGCCCTCCCGACCAGCCCCGGCCAGGCTCCCCGGCTTCAGGGCGGGGCCGCCGCGGTGGCTTTGCTGCAGAGCGAGCCGCTGGTGTGGCGCGGCGAAGGCGGAGGATGCGCCTGGTCTGCCCGGCCGCTCGTCGCTTTCAACATTTTTGCTGCATTTGGATGGCTGCTTCGGGGTGCCTCGGGGAGGAAAAGCGGATTATCGATTTTCATGGAAATGAGGGTATCTGCTCGCTAGCGTGAGCGGCGGAAGGCAGTGCTGGGAAGATGCTCGAGGCTGCTACCTGGGCCCCCCACAAAAAGGAGTCGTGCACTCTTAACTGCTTCCACCCTGCTCCATTTCTCTGGAATTGAGGTCAATTTCTTACAAATGACATTGCTGATAAAACATGGCATTTTGTGTCCTCCCATTTTGGGGGATTCCCCCGCCCCCGACTTTTGAGTCCAATTTTTAAAAATAATAATAAATTATTTCCATCTCACACATCTGACTGGGTTGCCCCAGACAGACTTCCAACAAATTATAAGACCACAGTAAAACATCACACATTAAAAACTATACAGGGCTGCCTTCAGTTGTCTATGGAAAGTCATCTGCAGTACAGTAATTGTTGATCTCCTTGATGGGAGGGTGTTCCACAGGGCAGGCGCCACCACCGAGAAGGCCCTCTGCCTGGTTCCTTTGGACCTCATTTCTTGCAGTGAGGGAACTGCCAGAAGGCCCTTAGAGATGGAGCTCAGTATCAGGGCTGAACAACGGGGGTGGAGATGCTCCTTCAGGTATACTGGGCCAAGGCCATTTAGGGCTTGAAAGGTCAGCCTTGTGTACAATGGCATAGTGTGGGTTGACAGCACCTGGGCTGGGGCAAGTTTTGTGCACGGCCGGGGCGAGGGCACATGCCGGTGGGGTGCGCAAATGGTGAACAGAGCCCTCTCCCAACCGGCTCCTTGCCCGCTGCCTCCTCCCACCTCCAACCCACCTGCCACCACATCTCAGCTGCCAGGGCTGCATGGTTGTCATGGGGGTGCCTGACTGCGCCCCCTCAAAAATGCGCGCTTAGAGCCGTGGGTCCCCCTTGCCTCCCCCACGCTACGCCTCTGCTTGTGTGAACTTGCCGTTGCTTTACCTGGCAGAGAAGTGAAGCAGGCGGCAAAATCCCACCTTTCTGAATGGTCTTGCCTGTCTGTCCTGGTTGTATTGTTGCGATTCCCTGATCTGCACCCATGGCGCCATTTCAAAAAGCTTTAAATTATGCAGATCAGATATTTGGGAGAAGAAGCAGTATAGTCTGCAGTCTTTCTCAACCTGTGGGTCCCCAGATGTTGTTGAATTACAACTCCCATCACCCTTAGCTAGCAAGGCCAGAGCTCAGGGATGATGGAAGTTGTAGTCCAACAGCATCAGGTTGACCCACAGGTTGAGAACCGCTGGAAGCAGGTAGGGTGTTGGACTTGGACCAGGGAGATGTAGGCCCAGATCCTTATCACCAAGTTTACTGGATAACTTCTGGCCAGTTTCTGGTTCTCAGTCTAAACAACTTGTGAGAGGGCTGCTCCGAGATCCTTAGAGGAAAGGGGGGACAACAATCTGATAGAGGGCTAAATTCAAATCTTAGCTTCCTCCTAGCTTCCATTACTTATCCGCTTGTATCTTGCTCCCGTAGCATCGTTCCTTCTTGCTGTTTCTTAAGTTTATTTAATTTTCTGCTTTATTTTTATGTTAAAGTGCATGTCTGCTAATAAAAAACAAATAAAAACAAAATAATAAGTGAGTATTCACATGTGTTGGCCTACTAGTGTGCCTTTCACTCTTCATTTGCAGTGGGAATGGGCATGGAGGAGCATAGTGGGGAAAGTAGTGTTTATGTTGCATGCCATGTGTGGAACATTTACTTCTTTCTTGCTGATTGCGGAAGATTCAACATCACTAAAAGACCCTCATGTGCCAAGAGCAGTGCTGACTACTTAAAATTAGGTGCTGATAGCAGTGATAGCACCAACACAGTTCAGTACCTTCATGGTTTATTTAACAAATGCCACATTTCACTGCTTGTTCACTTCTAAGGAAACACACTTAAGATCCAGCTGGCAGACTTTGAACTGGAATGCCACAATTATCTGTATCTGGTTTATAATATAGCACTAAAATAAGGGCGGTAAAATAAGAGAAAGTAGAAATTTACACATCAAGGGGTGTATTTGCGTCTCCCAATGCAAGCAGCCACATTTGACATCTGCATTAGCAGGAACAGAAGTTATGTTTATCTAGGAGTTTCCTATTGGTCAAGAGCATAACTTTGCATCACCGACCAAGTGTTTGTGGATGAATGAATTCCCTCAAATAGAGAACAGCCTGTATTTTTGAAATTGGAAACCTTGAATAAAATGTGGAACTATTTTCTAGGTCATTTATATGCTCGTCTCCTATCTTTTACCGTTTGGCTCTCAAGAGTTTGCTATTTGTGTTATACAATACTTGGATTTGAAATCCATTTATAAATAGTAAATACTGGAAATGATTGAGCCAAAATTTGGGCGTTAGATGTAATCCTGCATGGCTTTCATGCCGCGTGAGGCATTGGGGCTTGCTCAGCTGGAGGGTGGGAGCTCTTTAAAGAAGCCAAAGGTGCCACAAGCTGTATTGGCCTGGTGATGCAGCTTGCTGCTCTCTCTGTGATATGAGGGGCAGAGCACGATGCTGGCTTCACACAGCAGTATATTGGAGGTGGAACTGCTGCTGCTGTCCCTCTGCTTCCAGCAGCCCGATATTGAAAGTGGAGCTGGTAGCAGAGGGAAGCCGCCATCTTGGTCTACACCACCAGTCCTGGGTGGTGTATCAATACATCGCCCAGGCCTAATCTAAACCAACAAAAAGAGAACCAGAAGGTCAAAGGGAGTAATTTGCACTTCAAGGGGAAAACATATTTTTCTCAACCACCTAATAGATATTTCTGGAAAAAATGGATAGAGTGTAAGAGTTTAGATCTAAAGTGATTGGTTGCTCAAAGAGATCTTGATGTCTAAGTGTTGATCCTCTACTTCAGTGATTTATTGCTGCGGTCCGTGGTAAAGTGGCTTGCAAGCTTCATTCAGGTGAAAAATACAATTAAAAACCATACAGCATCTAGCAGAGCATTACAATTGTTACAGCAGGCAGAAAAATGCCCCCTATTGCATCTGAGATGTGATTTGTTGCAATGAGAGGATCCTCTACATTGCAGCACTTTGTGGAATTCCCTTCGCAAGAGGGCTTGCTTAGTTCAGCCAAAGTCTTCACTTCTCTTGGAGACAGGGGTGATGCCACTCCATTTATTTTTCATTCTGCCTGTTTCATTTTCTCACTGCTTGGAATGTTCAGGAGCGTTTTGTTACCTTGAGTTTTGATGTGAACAAAGTTTTCAAAAAGCATGCAGTCATTGTCCACAGAGTTAAGACACTGCAAATTGTTCACTGGACAAAACTGCAGTGATTCCAGGAGTCTTCCAGGGCACCAAGATGGAGGACACAGCCCACGTGTGAAGAACACTCTGGATGATATTCTTGGCCCTTGTAGCTAGCGTGGGTTGATCCAAAATTCTTATCCCGTGGTTATATCAAATGATTGATTTACTGCGCAACCACATTTAGATTTGCTCTCCTTCAAGCATAAACCAGAAGGGAAGTTTCACCTAGGGGTGTGTGATCACCCTCCAGCATATCCCCAGAGTTCAGCCATACTGGTCAGCCCTGGTCAGCCAAGCAGGCGCAAAAGGAGCCAGTCTCCTTAGGCAGATGGGGAGACCCACTCATGACATCTTTCCCCTTGACACACTGCACATGCTGTCATTGGTGGAAAGAGCTAGGAATACTTGCAAACAAAGTACTGTCCGTCAACACCAGGGGTCAGCTCAGCAAACTTTTTCAGCAGGGGGCCGGTCCACTTGTGGGGGCCGGATCATATTTTGAAAAAAGAAAATGATGCAAGTGCACCACGAGCCCCGGTGGCTGCTTACTTGTGTCTTGCGAGCAGCAGGGGCTGGTGGCGGTGGCAGTGAGATGATGAGTGGCGTGAGAAAGGGCTCCGGAGAGGGGCTGCTTAAAATGGCGGCTGCTCGAGCACTGCTGCTGCTGGCACCAACAAAGCCCAGCCCCTTTCCTCCTCTAGGCAGGGCGGGGAGAAGCCAGGAGGAGGGAGGGAGGAGGTGCTGCCGCCGCCATGTGAGGGAGACGGAAAGAACCCGCACGCTGGTGATCCACATAGTGATTCCTGGACCGTCTGTGGGCCAGATCCAGAAGGCAATTGGACCTGATCCGGCCCATGGGCCTTAGTTTGCCTACCCATGATCAACACCATAAGCATCCTTTGGGCTGTGCAACACAATAGGAAGGCATGATAAGTGACACAATGCAGCTCTGTTTCAGTGGCAGCATCAGAATTTTTTGGGGGGGTGGGGCGCAGAAGGGCCAAAGCATATTTCTAGGTGGGGGTGTTGTGTGCCACATATTAAGATCCCTGAAAGGAAAATAACACTATGTATTACTGACAGGAGTCCAGCAAATGAGGGGGTAAGTGGGGAGTGAGCTCCTTTTTTGGGGGGGGAGCACTTGCCTCCCCTGGCACCATCCATGCTCAGTTTGTGTTCATAAAGGTGGTGAAATCAACCAAGTACATAATCACTTCTAAATGAATAATATGGGACAGACTTAAATTAAGGTTAGAAGTATTCCCTTAATATCATTTAATAATGAAAAATAGTTTAGGAAATTGTCTGAATGTGGCCTGCAGTTCTGATAATCCTATTTTAGAAAATAATAAAGGTCAGGGTAAAGTCTTTCCTTCTTACTTTCAAAATAAACTTCCTTAAATAAAACAAGATACAGTGGTACCTCGCAAGACGAATGCCTTGTAAGACGAAAAACTCGCAAGACGAAAGAGTTTTTTGTTTTTTGAGTTGCTTCGCAAGACGAATTTCCCTATGGGCTTGCTTCGCAAGACGAAAACGTCTTGCAAGTTTGTTTCCTTTTTCTTAAAACCGTTAATACCCAGGGTATCCGTGCTTCGCAAGACGAAAAATTCGCAAGGCGAAAAAACTCGCAGAACGAATTAATTTAGTCTTGCGAGGTACCACTGTATCTATCATTACAAACAGCTAGAAAAAATTCCAGAACCACTTTCCATAATACTTCCATTGATCATAACTACACAGATTAATAAATTAATTAAAACAAAATTTAAAAATAGAATAAACATGAGGTTTGATCTGTTGCTGCACACAAATGTCTAATTCATTGTACTCATCAAATGGATCTGTACTCTGAAGAGTGTTGATCCCATATAAATGCAGACAATACTGGTATGTTGTTGGGATCTGATTTTGCTATATAAGCACTGAAGTCGCACCAAATGGTGTAAAATTGATCTTTTTTTATTTGCTTCCTAAATACTCACACTTGAAGTCATTAATTTCTCTGGTATTGTACTTGATTGTATGTGCTGATATTTAATCTAGGATCATGTTTGCATGCCGCAGTGACGTCACACCACTTTCACATTGGGGTGTGCTCGTTAAAGTTTGCATTGTCCTAATGGGCATACCCTTTCTTTCTTGCAGCTTCTCAGCCACAGGCTGTGCACAGCCACTTGGAAAAGCCTTCTGGTGCTGCAATCCTCTGCAATAATTGTGGAAATCCATGCAAAGGAGAGGTGCTAAGAGTACAAAAGAAGTATTTCCATATTAAATGTTTTGTTTGCAAAGGTAGGAATTTACTTTTCATATTGTCTGCTATGTATGGGCATGGAAACTTAAAGAGGTGTAAAAATCATTGAGATAGGCAGAGAAATGCACATGCAGTTCTCTTCTGGTATGCTGTAATCCTAGAATAACTTTGCTTGTCTAAAAAGGCACTTTCAGATATTAAGCAAAATGCAGTGCTTTTTCTGTGATGGGAGACATCAGTATGCAATACCAGCACCTCTTTTTGTTGTTGTCCATGGCAGCCATTTTGTGCTGGCACCCATGGCACTTTTATCAAGATTAGAGAACTGGCACTTCATTTTGTTTTATTTACAACGATGGCAACAAACTGCACACTGGACAAATGCATACACTAGAGCAAACAAAACAGAAGATAAAAAGAAGTGGAGCAGATTGAGAAGATCTGTGATGAAGGTCTACCACTTTTGTAAAAAAATCTAACATCTCAAGCTTTGAAGAGTAGGAAAGTGGTCCTCTAAGATAAATGTTTAACCTTTTCCTTACTTGTGCTTCCCCCTGTCTAAACTCCCTGCGCCTACAGAGTGGTACTTCTGCCTGATTGACTGCTGGGTCACAACTTAATGCTTCCAGCTATGGAATCTTTTCAGTCAAGGCCTTGATTCACTCACAGCCCCAGCTTGGCCTTGATACATGGTCCAGCTTATTTGTTGTAGCAAACAGCCATTTTCCTGTGCAGTTCCACGGCTGGTGTCTCTCCCAGACGGAGGTTTTCAGCTCCTGAATATCGCCACGTAGGGTCTCCTCTCATCATTGGCACCATTCCCTCACAACCCTTTGATCCAGTAGCCAGCAGCAGTAGGCACTGGTCATAGCACCACATCTTCCAGGTTGGAATGATATTACTACTGGCCCCTGCGCCCAACTTGGTAAGAGTGGGAGTTGGCCTTCCATATACAGAAGGACAAATCACAGTTGGCACATGGTAATAACAGCAGGGTTGGGCAACTTAGAACACACCAGATATTGCTGGAGTTTCAACTCCCGTCTGCTCTGGCCAGCTTGGCCAATGGTCAGGATTGATGGGAGTTGTAGTCCAACAGTATCTGGAGGGTCACAGGCTTCTGTCTTAACTTCTAATAAGTTAGTCTCCATGGAATTTGTATGCCGGCTCAATTTGTATTTTGGTGTGGAATGGGAAAGATGCTAATTTTAAGTAGTTTGCTTTAAAAAATGTCTATGGTACGTAGTAATGTTTTAAAATCCATATTGTTGGTCTGTTAGGTGTAATGTTCTGTTGAGACTGTGGCAGCTGAGGAGAGGGGAAGAATTTAATTCATGCCAACAGTTGCCATAAAGATACGCCCCCATTTAACAGTGGTGCCCATTTTTTTGCCAGTGGTGAACACCCCTGCTTCTGTTGCCCACAACCAGCATAAAAGTCTCCCTTATTGATGCTGTCGTACCAAAACTCCAAGTGAGGGAAAGAGGCCATTCTCCTCTCCTCCACTGAAACGAGGGGGGGAAGCTTCTCTCCTGTAAGATGGGGCAAGGATGGCCAGACACTGTCATGCACTTGCATGCTCTTGTCTTTCATCCTCTTCCATGTGATGTGGGTGCCAAGTCACATGCATTTGCACCGTTCTCTCACTCCTGCTGCCTGCAAAACAAAGGTGCCATTGGAGAGACCACTAGTGAATACTCTCTTCATTTCCAGGAAATGGGCATCTTCTTCACGTAAACGGAAGATGAAGGTGAATGAGGGCTGGCAGGAATTTATCCACTCAGTGCTTGTTGTTATTCTCTCTCCCCACCCTGGCATTCCTAAGCTCCACACGGCCCAATTGGGGGTAGAACCACCCCAACCAAAGTTGGAGTGCAGTAACAAGCTTTGGAAGCAGCAGTATTTTCCTTGTTGGTTGGGTTGTTTGGGGTTTGCTTGTCTAGTTCAGGTGGCTGCAAAACTTGAGCAGTTCAGAGCTGCTGGTGATCTGCTGAGTGAAGGTGGACATTATTTTCTCTCTCCCACCTGTTCATGAATTAGGAAAGAGGGATGGTGTGAACTTTCTGCAGCATTGCTGTATGAGAAATCAGGCTTTGAGCATTAAGCCATATTTCATTTTATTTCATTCAAGATATTTAGCATGGAATCACCATACACCATTCCCTCATGTTTCATGGAGACAGACATTGTAATCCTTCTGCATTTTCCCAGTGCTGCTTCTTTCTTCCCACAGAAAGCCCAACGTTTGGGGTTTTTTCTTTTCTTTTCGAAGGACTGAAGAATAGAGTCACTCCACAGGTTAGGAGTTAGGAGTAGACCATTAGGTCTACCCTTCCACCTTTTGTTTTGATAATGGGCAGGTGAACCTATCGCAGATCTCCCCACATTTGCAGCAAGCAACATTTTATAACATTTTATATGAGTTGTTTAGATGATCATAGTCATGAGAAGTACTAAATGGGGGAAAACACTAATGTAAACAATTATTTGCCCAGATCATGATTTTGAAATCATTCCTTTCTACAGAGCACATACAGAGTGCTTTCATCACTGCCAAGTAATTGCAAGAGATGGTAGCTCTGCATTCCCCCCCCTTCTTCTCTAACACTGCAATCCTATGCATGTTTATTCAGAAGAACATCCTATTGTGTGCAATCAGACTCACATTTTCCATAGGTCAGCAGCTGTTCTTGAGTATTTTGTGGTAGTATTGGACTTCACTGCTGCTATGCTAATATGGTTAGCTACCAAAACCAGGTGCAGTTTGTGCATCAGCAGGGTGACTTCAAAATTTTGCAGACTTTTTTGCTTTGTTTTTCTCAGCTTCAAATTAGTTGATGTGTTCCTTCTCATACAATACACATTGATTATTTCAGGAGCTAGCAGGGCACTAAAGTTTTCATATTCCTTATGCTTCTAGACAACAATTAGTCAACTAATGGCAAACAGGAGAATGTTGATGTGCAGCCTGACGGCAATCTGCAATCAATTCTTATTATTGACTTTTTATAGTAGGTTATTATAATAAATAGTAATTGAGAGGAAGAAGTAAATGGTGATTAACAGAGATTGCAGGGCAGGCACTTTGGTGTCTCAGGGATTTGGTTTGGCATTTTGCTCACAACAATCATAGCTTTGAATGGTACATCATGCTTACTGTTGTACACACTGAATACAGGCTGACCAGGCTTCTCTTAGAGCAAAATAGATACTCTGTCATCTCTTCAATGACAGGGATATGATAGAGTGAATTTCCTAGATTTTACTCATCTCTTCATGTGCCTGAATGAATTTGCCTTGCCTGAATCCCCCAAATGAATATTTTCCCATTAGTTTTTCTTTATTGCTGGTATATGCCAGGGTGTGTTTTTTTTTAAGGGCACCTCCAACCCCCTAAAACAGTCACTGGGTGGCTATGGAAAGAATGAAAAAAGAAAGCAATCTCGAAGGCCTCTGTAACTGGATAGTTAGAGCCACTGTGGTTGCTAGCTCATTGCTTCTGGGAGAATGGAAGCAGTATCTCACACTGGGCGACCCCAAATGTCAGCCTTGGGCCTCAGTGTACACATGGCAAAGGAGACCTGTGATCTTCTTCAATGCAGTTTTCTTCTTCAATGCAGCAGTGTTTGCCTGCTAATCTGATAATAGAGATGTTTAGCCCTTTTCTCTTGTGCTGTTTCCCCAGTCTAAATTGCTGCGTCCTCTGCTGAAGGTCCCATTAGTCTTGCCTGGTTTGGGGAAATGTTGGGTACAGTATTCCCCCACAATGAGAATGCTTATATGTAAAAAGCACACGTACTACTTGTATGAACACTGTAATGGAGCTGTCAAAAATGCAAGCAAGATCCCCCTCTTGCAGGGAAAGGAGCTGTGATCTTGTGTGAGCTCACAGCTCTCAGGCTATACTGCTCACATGAGTAGACCACATGCATGTGCAGACAAGTTGGCTGACAGCGTTATTATCAGAATCAACTGAGAAAATTCTAATACTGGAAACAAACTATTCCATAGTTAACGGAAAGAAAGAAGAAGGAATATGCTAAGCCATGTGTGAGTTAATAACAGGAGTTGGTATATACCAGATCAACTCCGCTTGCTAGTCTATAAATAAATTTGCTAAAAGCTACTGTGTGTAATCTGAGAGAGCCTGCATAAGAACATAGCGTAAAGTAAGGGTGTTTCAGATTACACAAGGAGGAGGTGCCATTTGCAGGGCACCAGCCAGAGGATGAGTTATTCAGTGATCTATAATCTGCTCTTTGTTTAAAACCAGTCTCAGAGTGAGCTACTGTATAGAAGTATATAATGCATTCAAAAAAATATTTTAAAAACCCAAACCACAGCAGCAGTAAATCGGATTATATCACAGTGCTGTGGGAGCAATAAAACAACTCCTCCACTCAACATCAAATGGCTCAGTAAATAAATAGGCATTTACACCCATCAGGGTTGGCGCCAGCCGAATCTGTGATGGGAGGGCATTCCACAATTGGAGTGCCACCACAGCAAACACCCCTTCATGAGATGAAGCAAAGATGAAACATTTTCCTGGCAGTTTACCTGCCTGAAAAGGCATAGAAGGAAAAGTCCTTTAAAAAAAATTTCAGAAACATGCCATGTGCTAAAATCCATAGCAGGGATTCAGTTCTTTATCATCTGTTTGAGTATATTGAGTCTTCAGTATATCCAAAATGGATAACCAGTATATGCCCTGTCATAGTTTATATTTCATTTATCACTATGTGCCAGAGTTTCTTTATTTTGGGACAAGTCCAGAAAATACCTTTTATATCAGCATTATTCATTCTACAATGAGTTACGCTGTATCTGTAAAAGGTATAAAGACCTTTAGGCATCTCGTGAGGAAAAAAAAGCCATGTACAGCTTAAAATAACTCAACAAGTGATGCTCTGCCTTCTTAGGGATGGAGTTTCTTTTGTCATATATTGTGTCCTGTTTTGCCCACAGCATGCGGATGTGACTTGGCTCAAGGAGGATTTTTTGTAAGACAAGGAGACTATATCTGTACTTTGGACTATCAGCGCCTCTATGGGACACGGTGCTTCAGCTGTGATCAGTTTATTGAGGGAGAAGTGGTTTCAGCACTGGGGAAAACCTATCATCCAAATTGTTTTGTGTGTGTAGCTTGCAGGTGAGTTTATTTCTCTGAAGCTTTAACGTCTACTTTTATTTTTTAAAAATGAGATGGTGAGAATTGACCTAGTTCAATTCCAGGAATGCTTCTGTTCACCAGATTTCCTCTTCTGACAGCGATTGGACTTTTTGCTCCAGGAACTGCTCCAGGTGCCCTTGGCCCCACTAAGAATCTGCCATTCTCCAGTGGGTCCTAGGATCTCTGGAGGCTTCCTTGACACTGCAGACCTTGCGGTGTGTGCTTAGGGGCCTTTATTATTATTATTATTCACCAAGACCATATAACACCGGTCCTGAAAATCCTACATTGGCTCCCAGTACGTTTCTGAGCACAATTCAAAGTGTTGGTGCTGACCTTTAAAGCCCTAAACGGCCTTGGCCCTGTATACCTGAAGGAGTGCCTCCACCCCCATCGTTCTGCCCAGACACTGAGGTCCAGCGCCGAGGGCCTTCTGGCGGTTCCCTCCCTGCGAGAAGCCAAGTTACAGGGAACCAGGCAGAGGGCCTTCTCGGTAGTGGCACCCGCCCTGTGGAACACCCTCCTATCAGATGTCAAGGAAATAAGCAATTATCTGACTTTTAAGAGACATCTGACAGCAGCCCTGTTTAGGGAGGTTTTTAATGTTAGATGTTTTATTATGTTTTTAATATTCTGTTGGGAAGAAGAAGAAGAAGAAGAAGAAGAAGAAGAAGTAGAAGAAGAAGGAGGAGGAGGAGGAGAAGCAGCAGCAGCAGCAGCAGCAGCTAGTGAAGAAGAAGCTAGTGTGGCTTCCCTGCCCAGGAGGCATCTCCATATGTCCATTAAGGTCTCTGGAGATACTGCAGGTGTCATGGGCAGTGATGGAGATACAGTGGTACTTTGGTTTGCAACCGCTTTGGATTACAACCACGTCAAACCTGGAAGTGCGTGTCCCTTTTTTTGGATTACAACCCATTTGGGGGGGGGGGAGGCCCCATTGGCAAAAGTGCGCCTTGGGTTACAACCTGTTTTGGTTTACAACCGGACCTCTGGAACAGATTATTGTTGTAAACCAAGGTACCACTGTACGTCGAGTGACAGCCTCAGACGACGCAGGAAGTTTCTGCTCATGCCTGCCTCCATGCTGTATCTTCAGGGATCATGACACTCACTCATGCACTTGTGAAATGTGCAAAGGTTTTCACCAGTTTTTATGTATTTAATGTATTTATAGCCAACCTTTTCTTCAAGTAGCTTAAGGTGGAATAAATAGGTCTCACCTTCTCCTCTAATCCCCACAACAGCCCTGTGAGGTAAATTAAGCTGAGAGGCAGTGAGCAGCCCAAGGTCACTCCATGAGCTTCATAGCCAGGTGGGGATTTAGAATCATAGAATCATAGAATCATAGAGTTGGAAGAGACCACAAGGGCCATCGAGTCCAACCCCCTGCCAAGCAGGAAACACCATCAGAGCACTCCTGACATATGGTTGTCAAGCCTCTGCTTAAAGACCTCCAAAGAAGGAGACTCCACCACACTCCTTGGCAGCAAAGTCCACTGTCAAACAGCTCTTACTGTCAGGAAGTTCTTCCTAATGTTTAGGTGGAATCTTCTTTCTTGTAGTTTGGATCCATTGCTCCGTGTCCGCTTCTCTGGAGCAGCAGAAAACAACCTTTCTCCCTCCTCTATGTGACATCCTTTTATATATTTGAACATGGCTATCATATCACCCCTATGATATGATACCCCTATGATATGATTTAAAGCCTCCTCTCCCAGATTTAAATCCAGGTTTAGTCTTGACACTAACCACAACACCACACTATTTTAAATGGCTTTATTGGGGTACCAAAGATACTTTGTCTGTTGGCCGTGAGCCTCCTTAAAGAAACATAATTTATCTTTCTGTGCTTCATTGCTCTCAACACTCACAATACAATGCTTTCTTGAGGGGAAATCTTGTATGAGCAATCTCTATTCGAAGTTTTCACATTGAGATAATCTGAGACACAAGAGACTATCTAGCAAATTTGTAAACCTGTTGGTTATACAGTAATGAGCAAAACCATCAGTTTGTATCAAATGGGACTATGATGTTGGAAACATGATTTGTCTGCTTGGTTCATTCAAAGTTGGCTTTGTCATTGGAATCCAAGATGGCTGCCATGAATTAATGTTTTGGTTAATACTGCATCCCCACTGGTTTTAGTCATATATTGGAATCAGAGTTTCTGTGTGCATTATTTGATTGCCTGCATTACTTTTCTGACATGGTTAGGCTCCCTCTAACTAAAAACCACATTTTTTCTGCCTGTGGCAATGAGATTTCTATAGGATCCTTTCACCATTCTTGATCACCCTGCTGTTATACTGAGAGGGATAAAACTTGGTTTTTGAGTTCTATGAAGCTGCTGGTCACTTCTAGAAAGTGAATATTGTAGAAAACACAATGGATACTTAAGTATGTCTGTGGAAGAACAATTAGATGACGGACTGAGCCATGAAAAGAGCAGAGAGAGCCACACTTCCCCTTAAGTCTGTACCTCTTTACCACATTTTTAGTTTGGTTTAGAGCTGGGTGTTCCCACTTGTGATCTTTGCCTCATATTTTACTTGGTGAAAGACCCCTTAGGTGAAAGACCTGTGTTTTCCCATTCATTCTTCCTATAATCAGTAGTCAACTTTTCGTATTGTCTCCAGCTCCACCCACCTGTGGAAAAGAGTCAGAGAATTGGAAGACCAGATAAACAGAAAACCACATGATCGGAAAAAACCAGAGAATCCGAAAACAATCATTTTGACGTATAGAAAATGAGTCATTACTTCCCCCAATACAGTTCCCAGGAAAACACATCAGGAGCTATTTTAGGACCAGTTCAGATGAGGAACAAATTTTCATTTTGGTTTTCCACAGTTAGATGTCTGTTCCAGTTCAGCAATAAGCAGCACTTTTCCTGGGGAAAGTGGTGGGACCCCAAGGGCGGGGGAAGGGAACCCTCTCAGACCCCTGATGCATAATACTAGAAATCATGTGACAAATGCAGATGTGGATGGGCCCTTAGATGAGGGAGAAGGAACAAACAGAATCCTTCCGTTGCAGGATGGTGAGTGAGGTAGGAGCATCTGTGGAGCGAGTGTTTGCTAGGGTGGAGATGCATTGGCAACAGAGGCTGAACTACAATGTGGCTCTTGTATATTTTGCTGGGATATGGCTCATGCAGCCAGTTCTAAATAGGTTCAACCCAGTGTGCCTTGGTTTGTATGTTCTGTTATCAGTCAATTTCTTGTTTCAGAAAAAAGCTCTGCAAAAGGATGATGTGTATTTTGAGAAGAATATTTTTTAAGCTGCTATGGTACCTCAGTTCTTTCCCAGAGGGAAGTAAGCATTCTTCTTCAATGACGCCTCTTAAATGCTGAGCTTTCAAGTCACTGGTCAGATTTGCCAGCTGGAAATGAATGATAAAAGAGCTGAAACTAAGTAAAGGAGTCCCTTTTATAAAAATAGAAATGCAGTTGAAACATTGCAAGATTCTTCATTTTCTAATGCATTTGATTTCTTTTTCTGCAGGCAACCTTTTCCTCCTGGGGACCGCGTAACTTTCAATGGCAAAGACTGTATCTGTCAGAAATGCTCTCTGCCACCTGCTGGAAGCAACAGCAATTTTCCAGTCCTCCGAAGTAAGAGCAGATTAAAAAAAGTATATGAATGAGCTTTTGAAAAATGGTTTTCCCCCAAATTTTGCTAATATTTATTTCTTCAGTCTCTAGTTTCATGTTAAATAGTTCCATGAATGTGCTCTGAATATTTTACTTACTTTACTTATTCAAACCTTTATTAGGCATTATATTTTAATATTAACTGACTATTCATCAAATATTTGATTTCTCTATTTCATATCCAGTGCTTTGATTTCAGTAGTTAATATTTGGTAGCTAGTATTTGATAATATGTTGCAGCTGGAATATTTAGCTTTTGACAGGATTTAACCATTGACATGCAATGATATCTGATAGCTTTTGATGCCATGCAACACTGTTTTGCAATCTATATGGTTTCATGCATGAGATGCCAAGATCAAAGCAATCAAGAGATGTCTCAAATCTTAACGGATAAAGTTAATAAATCTTCTGTGGCAAAATGTGAATTTCTGTTAAAGTTTGAATATTTGTGAATATTGATGTCAGCATTATTTGTATAAACAAAAAAATCAATGGTAAAATGAAACTGGGAGTCTTAGAACTTTCATCTTTTATCTAAACTATTCATTTATTTATTACTTTTCTTCCCCTACCGCCCCCCTTCTCTTTCTCCCTCAACACAGCAACCTTTAGCTGAGAGATAATGGCAGGGCCCATGTCAAGTTCTGCCAATAAGGAGTGATTTGAGTCTTAAGCCCAACAATTTGCTACACACACCCCCTCAGTTGTGTGTGTTTTATATTTCAAAAAAGGCACAACACATCGTATCAAGAATGGCCTTGGATCTGTATTAACACATTAACAAGACTGACTGCATCAGCATTATAGTATAAGTTTTTGAAATATAGGGGTACCTGGCTTCATCATAGATTTCATTGTATTTATCTGCCTTTCTGGGATATATGCTGGAGATGTTAGCGCATATTTGGTTCTGCCCTGTCATGCAGGATTTTGAAGAGAGCACTTTAGTTTAATTCATGAATGATGGGCATTTTATACCTTTTGAACCTACAAAGGTAACATTACTTTAAATATGATGTTGAAATAGCAGCCGTTTTTTGACAGCTGCAAAAACTTTTCATTGTGGCCCCTGTGCCCCAGCTGCAGCATCACTATTCTCTGATTAGTTTAGAATAAATGTAGAAGGTAGGCAAAATAGGCTTTTTTCTTTAAAAAATCTCTTTATGGATACATATGGATAAATTTGTTGAAAAATTAACTTGTTTTTAATGTGTTTTGGAAATTTCAGGATGTTGCAGTTCTTTGCATAGCTTTTATTTAATCCAGTGTTTTATTATTTGTATTGAAAATTAATTTTAAAATGTCAAACATAAATTAGATAATGCAAAGCATATTTGCTCAAGGCAGGCAATCTGCTGACGCAAGTAAGAAGTGGGCGGCAAAGCAAGTGCAGCCTCTGTTGGTTTTAGCTGGGCTGAGCACGTGAGTAAATGTCTTAGAAATAAATCTGCAAAAGACACAGCACAAATCCCTGTCTCCCAAATCCAGGCTGTTCAATAGAAGCATTAGAAAGATGGAAAGAATCAGTGAAGTCACGTCTTCATTTCTCTCTGGCAAAGAAATGCCCAAATAGTAAAACTAGACAAAATGCTTGCATCCTACGAGCAAAATACAACTATTTGAATGGGGGCAGAATTTAGAGATATAACGTGTTTGTATATTTTTCCTTAAATTTCCCAAATACCCTAGTATTTATCATTATTCTGAAACCTGGGCATGGCTGTGTATCCTGAGTACATGCCCAAAACCGAGGGGATGCATTTGTTTTTGTACAGCCTCTTAAATGACTCATAGAATATATTGCTTACATTTCAAAGTCATTTGTGCCTTCTTCTTTTTTTACAGATTGTGGGAATTGTGGCTCTGAAATAAAAAATGGACAGTCTTTGGTTGCTTTGGACAAACACTGGCACTTGTCCTGTTTTAAGTGCAAGATATGTGGCAAACTTCTGAATGCTGAATATATCAGCAAGTATGTTGGATAAAGTGGATCCATCTTCTCTTAAGACACTTTTCAGTGCTATATTGTCAAAATGTGTTTTGTTGGCATGTTGTGATGTGTGACTCTGTGGAATGTCAAACGCTTTTCACTAGGCAGGCCTAGTGAACAAAGGACACACTAAGTTTCATGGAACGCTTGCCTGATTTCCTCTGTCATTTCTTAACATGACTTGGACTTCCCATAATTTTGTGACTATTTGAATGTTTTTACCCTATTCCAGAGACTTACGTGGCTTTCACAGTGTACACATCCTTCCTGCTGGCTTGCCTACTCACAACTGAATGGGGAAGCTAGCTCCAGAATCTCTCAATGCCATGTTAACTCCCCACCCACCCTACCTACAGCTGCTGCTGCTAAATGCCAGGTCAGTTATTAATAAAACAGCTTTAATCCAGGACATGGTCCTGGATGAAGAGGTTGACCTAGTTTGTATCATCAAGACCTGACAGAACGAGGCATCCAATCCTGTCTTAGTACACCTTTTTCTAGCTAAGTGATCAGCACCAACCTGACAATTGCAGAATTGGAAGGGACCTTGTCAGGCATGTACCAACCCCTTAGTCAATGCAGGACGTACAATGCAGGACGCAACTACAGGTTACCTGACCGGTGGCTGACCAGCCTCTGTTTAAGCACCTCCAACAGAGGAGAGCCCACCATCTCCCAAGCAGTGTCTTCCCCACAATTTCCACTCATTAGGTCTAGTCCTGCCATCAGGAACAACAGAACAGACCTACCCTCTTTTCTGAATGACAGCCCTTCAGCTATCTGAAGACAGCTCTCATCTTTCTCCTTAATATTTCCTTCTCCAAGCTAAACACATCCAACTCTAATCATTCATCATAGACCCCTCATCTTCTTGGTTACTCTCCCCTAGACATCTTCCAGTTGATCAGTGCCCTTTTACAAATGTGGCATTTAGAATGGGAGGGTAAAATGGCAGCAATACATAGAATTGCTACCACCTTTGCCATGTATTCCATCCAGCAGCTGGAAAATGAATTCAGACTGGGGATTCCGGTGGAGTCTCACTTGCCCTAGATCAGGCATAGGCAAACTCGGCCCTCTAGATGTTTGGGGACTACAACTCCCATCATCCCTGACCACTGGTCCTGTTAGCTAGGGGTGATGGGAGTTGTAGTCCCAAAACATCTGGAGGACCAAGTTTGCCTATACCTGCCCTAGATCATGTATTACTTGCATGTAGGGCATTTATGTATTGACTTGAGTAGGGCTCAGCTTTTAGCCCTGTTGCTGACACAGCAGCTTTTTCCTTATTTGTCACTTTCATTACCTGGTGAAGTTGCGATCATCGGTCTTTGTAACTGCGTGAGAAACACATTAAGATGGTCTGGCCCAGGAGGCAGGAGATAAAATGACTACAGCTTTCTTCAAAAAGACTAGGATGCTATAAGCAGCAGTGTCACAAACTAGTGGTTGCATTGCTGCAGTTGTATTCAACCAAGTCTTACTCACCCATTGAACTTAAGGAACCTAAGTTAGGGCTCATCTACACTTTTAGAAATCTAGCAATGGGTCTGAAAGATTTTAGTTTTGTCCCATTGCTTCCCCCGGGAAACCTGCTGTTTGCTGCTAAATCACAGCTAACAATAATCTGCAAAAAAGTCTGGAGCTTTGTCATGATTCAGTTGTAAACAGCAGGTTTTCCCAGGGGAAGCGGCAGGACAAAAGAAGAAGAAGAAGAAGAAGAAGAAGAAGAAGAAGAAGAAGAAGAAGAAGGAAGAAAGAAAGAAAGAAAGAAATAAATAAATCATGGGGCAAAGGAAATGTGGGTGATATCTTATACTCCTGTCCATTAACTTGAATGGGTCTAATCTGTGAATAATTAGCATTGGATACCACCCAAAGTATTGAGCCAGTGCAGTGCATTAATGCATTTGAAGTATACGGTAAAAGGTTACTTTACAACCCTCACAGCTGAACAGTTAATCGCCAGTAGATTAATTGATTCATTATGCATAATAATGTGCCGCAGAAAAGTTGGGCAGTTTATTTCATGGCATGGTGTTATTAAATCAACCTGGGACACATAACTTTGCTTCTTATCAACTGAGCCACACCTAGGGAACTGCTAGGACTCCCTATATATACAATTATAAAATGTTCCAACTAAATCATCAGTTTTGACATTTGTAGTTGAAATGATCCATGAATATCGTCTTTCTTCTAGAGATGGTGTTCCATATTGTGAAATGGACTATCATGCTAAATTTGGAATAAGATGTGACAATTGTGAAAAGTACATCACAGGAAGAGTTCTGGAGGTAAGGCAACTCTTTGCCCTTTTTTTTATATAACCTTTTTATTGAAATCTTGAAAAATCTTGAAGAAACTATTTTTTTATTTTATTTCATCTGGGTCTTCTATTATCATATCTCCCGATTTTATTTTATTAATCACATTTTGCTTTTTGCTTTTTCTTAATTGCCACGCCAGTAATCTCCCCGTTTTATTTGCTGATTCGAAATATTTTTGCTTCATGGATTTAATTCTCCATTCTACTTCTTGATTTAGTAATGCTGAATATTGTGATTGTAACACTTTAGATATTTGTTTAGTCCTTTCGTCTCCCGAGTTTATTGTTAATTTTTTCTCACAGTCTCTCAGTTGAGTAATAATTTCTTCTTTCTTTTGTTCTCTTAATTTCCTTCTGTAATTGTTTTGTTGTATTAAAAAACCCCTTAACACTGCCTTGCTGGCATCCCAAACTATATTAATAGGGGTTTCTTTATTCAGATTTAAGTCAAAATAATTTTTCAGAGTATTTTTAGCCTTTTCGGTCACCTCATCAATTTCAAATAGATATTCGTTCATTCTCCACCTATACACTCCCAATGTTTCACATTTTATTTCCAAAACTATTGGGCAATGATCAGAAAGGGTTCTAGGCTGTATCTCACATTTCGTTATTCTTGTCGATAATGCACGTGACACCCAAATCTGATCAATTCTGCCCCAACTCTGGTGGGGTTCTGAGAAATGTGTGAACTGCTTCGTTATTGGGTTTTTATGCCTCCATATATCTATTAAATCTAAATTTCCCTCAAGATTACTAAATGATCTCGGGAGCTTCCCTTCATTCGATTTCCCCTTTTTTCCACTCCTGTCAAATTCTGGCATTGGTACACCGTTCATGTCTCCAAGCAGAATTAATTTGTAATTTTCTAAATCTAGTAATATTTGTTCCAATTTTTCAAAAAACTCTGCTTTGTTTGTATTTGGGGCATAAACTGTTACCACATTGATTTTTTCCCCTTGATGATTAAGTTGTATTCCCAGTATTCTTCCCTCATCGTCTTTACAAGTTAATACGGGGTCCCATTTTTCCTTAACGTAAACAACTACTACTCTTTTTTTATTTACATCTGAGTTAATAAACTCCACCCCCAACCTTTTATTTATCAAAATATGTTTGTGTTTTTTGGCTACATGTGTCTCTTGAAAACAGATCACATCATAGTTCTTGTTTTTCAAAGCCTTCTCAATTTTATTCCTTTTAAGTTTTTCATTTAGCCCATTCACATTCCAGGACAGAAATTTCAACGATGCTGTTATGTTTAACTTTTATTTACTCTAGTCGGGTTACCAAGCTTATGGTCTGGAACCCCTGTTCCCTAAGAGTTCCTCCTCTTCTGCCGCATCTTTTCCCACCTACTTCCTCATCAACTTCTTCTTCCTCTTCTTTCTCATCTTTCTCACTTCCTCTCTCCTTCTTTCTTCTTCTCTCGTCTTTACTTTCCCCCCTGTCTCTTAACCTGGTTTCAGCCTTGCCAAGCTCCTTCTCATACCTTCTTAGAAATTTCTCCACCTCTTGAGTGTCTGTCAACTTAAATTTTTTATCTTTATAGAAGAAGGCGACCCCTTCAGGGAACTCCCATCTATATTGTATGTCATTTCTTTTTAAAACGCCTACCACTTGTCTGTACCCTTCTCTTTTACGTAACAACCTAACTGGTATTTCTTTATAGATAATAATAGGTCTACCTTCGATTATAAGTTTTTTTTGGTAGCTCGTTTTCAGGATTAAATTTTTCATCTCAATAGAATTAAGGATCACTAAACAATCTCCAAGGAGTTTCCTTGACTTTGTTTGTTGCGGTCTCACCTTTATTCTAAATGCATTCTCTATAGAGAGGGCCACGTCTTCTTCTTTTATTCCCAGCCATTTAGATAGTTCCTTAGTCATTTTTTCTTTTATGTCTTCGTTCATTTCCTCACCTATTCCCCTAAATTTTAAATGGAGCTGTTTCTGACGCATTTCTGTCATAGCTAAATTATCCCAAATCCTTTCTTGTATTTTATTTACTTCTCTCATTTCTTCCTTTATTTTATCTGTCTCTTTTTTCTGTTCTCTCATCTCTTTCTGCATTTTTTTATTGGATTCTTCAATTATTTTAGATTTAGCTGACAACTCTTGAATCTTGATTGAAAGTTCTCCAACTGCCCCCTCTATCTTTTTATCAATCATCTCCTGCACTTCTCCTAATTTATTTTCCATGTATAATTCATTTTGTTTGAATTCCTCTTTTATTTTTAACCATAGGATGTCTAGGTCTTTAATTTCTTTAATTTCTTCTTGACGTGATGACTACCTTTCCCCTGGAGTCCCTCCCCCCTTTTTCCCATCTCTCCCCGCCATAATCAGGCAGATCTCTCCCTTAAAGGGCTCACAATCTTTTTGTTTTGTTTTTTTCTAGGATCTCCAAAAACAGAGAGACAAGCCTCTTTTGTAAACTTCAGGAGGTTCCTTTTACACAGCTTATTGGGTCCAGTTTCCAAACACACTTAGAGAAAACCAGAGGAGAGGCCCAAATTCTCCCGCTGTGTCAATATTTGTTGTATACCCAGTATTACCTCCCAACTTAATTCAATTACTCTACATATATACACATGAGAGGGAGAGAGTAGAGAAAAGAAAAAAAAGAAAATTCCATTAATTGGGCACTTTAAATCCTTCAAATCTCATGACCCCGATATTGAATTTTAGCTATTTCCACCAGTTGACGGCCTTGGATAACCCACTGTATTAAATCAAATGGTCGAATAAATCAAATAATCAAATATCTCTGCTATATCTAAATAGTTCCAAATATTATCTTAAGGAATGTGAAAGTGTTTTTATAATTATGCAAGTTTCCCCCCCAGAATTGTACCCAATTATAGCCAAACAAGCTATAACCAATTACAACTAAATTATAACCAAGATTGTAACCAAAAAGGAACTCAGTCTACTTCAAAAATAAGGCTCCACCAGGATTCTTCCATCCGGGCCTCAACGATTCTGTTCTCTTCAGCCGCTTGTCGGCCCAATCCAATATCGAAACTAGGGAAACATCCGGAATATGGTCCAAAAAAGGAAATCCCGACAGTTATCACTTCCAATGTACAGCGCGGGTCTCCTGCGTTCTTATTTATATATTTTGTGTGTGTGTGTGCAAGTTTCCCCCAATGGGCGAAGCTTATATCCAAAGGTTATATCGGGGATTTAATTAAAGTCATAAGAAGAAATGAAGAGAAAAAAGGGAAAAGTGGGACTTTCCTCTGTTCCTTACGTATATCCAGTTCAGGGGAACAGTGGGCGAGAGGCTTGAAGTAAGCGCTAGCAGCCCAAATTGGGGGGAGTTAATGAGCTTCAAAGTCCAGGTTAGGGCGAACTGAAGAAAGAAAAGAGAACCAATATACTACAGGAACAGATCTCCTTATGGGTCTGTACCCACCCTTCAGTCTGTTTCAGATTCTAAAACGTCTGTTCTAAAACGTCTGTTCTAAAGTTCCTTCCGTTTTTGTTTTTGTTTTTTTTATTTTAAGTTTCCGCCGTCAGCTCTTCCCAAACTGTTAACTTTTCTTAAGCAGAAGGAAAGGAGGTCAAGTTAAAAACAGGAAAATCAACATAAGCGAAGTTCATTACAAAAACAAACTTCAAATTGGCATCTTCTTTATTACTTGCGCTTTATAATATCGCAATAAAGTTGCCCTATGCACTGCTGCCGTGGGTTCTCGATATGTACTCACTCAGTCAGGCTGGCAGGAACTTCCTTCTTTATTCCTGCGACTTTGTATCCTGCGCCATTTTAAGCCCTCCGCTGGATGGACTCCAATATAGAAATCTGAAAGCATCCAGGGTTCACCCAGTTCAATTCCAAATCCTTCGCTTTAAAAAGGAACTAGACACACTGGGGAATCCATTCTTATCTTTATGGAAGTTCGTCGCCTTTTCCAGCTGAAGCTAGAGGCATCGCAACACGGAGTCGGTGCTCTCCCATTTGCGCTCGCAGTCTCGTCGTCCTCGAGTCTTCTCCCATAGAAAAAAAACCCGAAAGAACGGCGAAACCGCTCCCACGCTGCTGGGCGGCCTATCCCCCAAGGGTCTCCCCCTTGGGATTTTTGGGGGGTGCAGTGCCCTTGCGGCTCCCCCAAGCCTCCGCGTTGTTCAGAAAGCCCGAGCGGGGCTTTCTGCGCTTCCTCACTGTCCGCGACCCAAACCGGAAGTCCTCGATACTACGGTCTCAAAACATCTGGAGGGCCGAGGTTGAGGAAGCTTGAGTTATAAGAACTGAAACACTGATATTTTCTCAGTCTTTGACACTCGCTTTCCGGAAAGTGGTATTTCCTTACCCCTCAAGCATCAACTTGCTCAAATGCCTACTTTAAAATGACTTGCCTGAGAGAGCCAGTGTGGTGTAGTGGTTAAGAGCGGTGAACTTGTAATCTGGGGAACCGGGTTCGTGTCTCCGCTCCTCCACATGCAGCTGCTGGGTGACCTTGGGCCAGTCACACTTCTCTGAAGTCTCTCAGCCCCACTCACCTCACAGAGTGTTTGTTGTGGGGAAGGAAGGGAAAGGAGAATGTTAGCCGCTTTGAGACTCCTTCGGGTAGTGATAAAGTGGGATATCAAATCCAAACTCTTCTTCTAAAAAATTAAAATTAAAATAAAATTAAAATAAATGACTTGCATGCTTCACTGGGGATTACACATGACATACTCTTTCAGTTTCATAGGTTGAAGTGGAGGTGACTACAATAACTAGCACCCCCTCCTTTATCCTCGTCTCAACTACAGAGTGATCTGGATGTAGTAATTGCAAACACCTTCATCTTTATTCTCTTTTGTCTCCCAACAGGCTGGAGAAAAACACTATCACCCAACTTGTGCACTGTGTATCAAGTGCAACCAGATGTTTGCAGAAGGAGAAGAGATGTATCTTCAAGGTAAAGGAAAAACAGATTGGAATTACTGGCACTGCTGAGCTTTATTCATAGAGAAACAGCTAGCATTGTTGTAACTGGTTTTGTTTTTATTGTGGATTTGCTATGATAGGCAGAGCACTGTGGTCTTAGTTTAGAGGAGATGTAAATTTCCAAGATGCAGCATTTTTAAAGAAATGTTTGCAGTTGAAAATATGGTTGCTTATCTGTAGCTTTGTGATGTCTGTACACCTGTTTATGTATTGAGCTATGGGTAGTGTAAAATGATAGCTACGTTGTCTACACTTGGAATTGCTTAAAGAATTCAACTAGAGTAGGAGGAGTCACCACTAATTCTGCATCTAATTTAGTATACTGGTTAATCTGATCTTGATTCTAGCCATTTTTAAAGCATTGTGTCTTGAACATACCACATATGTTTTTTACCATACCTCCTCTAAACTAAAGCACTTCACATATAAAGCATGGCTTTGCACAATCTTTTTCTCTCAATCTGGACTCATCTAGACATGCATTTATCCCGTGGTGTCTAGACACAGTCCAAGAGGATTTTCTTTTGACCCACTGCTTTCCCTGGGAAAAAAAACCTTGTTTACTGCTGAATCGGAACAAACATCAATCAGGTTTTCTGTGGGTTGACATTTGTTGACATTCAGCGGGTTTTCATTGGGAAAGCAAGGGAACAAAACCTCCTGGACTTGTGACTTTAAACCGTGGGACAAATGGAAAAAAACCATGGAACAAACAGAAATGTGAATGAGCCCTTTCTCTCTCTCTCTCACCAGTAAATAGAGCATTTCGGGGGACACTGTTAGAAATATCAAGAATTAACTAGACTCTTTATTTTCAGGGGCTTCCATCTGGCATCCCGCCTGCAGACAGGCAGCCAAAGCTGAAGAAAAAGCCAAGGTAAAACCCTTCCCAGTTCAAATGTGCTCCATTGATTGTCATAAAGAACCAGGCTATTAGAGTTCTTTAGCCTCTGCAATTCTGTATGTCAGAAATCAACCTGTGAATTTTAGGGGGAAATGCAGGGGGGTGCAGTTGAGGGGTTTTTTCTGTTAAGTTTTCCATTAGAAAGAGATCACTTATTAAATATTTCAGAATGGTGAGGGAAATAATTTTTGAAATGTTTTAGAAATAAAATACTTGTATATCTGGAGCAGCGTCTCCACCTCCATCGCCTGGACACTGAGGTCTAGCTCTGAGGGCCTTCCCGGTGGTGGCACCCACACTGTGGAATGCCCTCCCATTAGATGTCAAGGAAATGAGTAGATAGACATCATTTAGAAGACATCTGAAGGCAGCCCTGTATCATGAAGTTTTCAATGTTGAATGTTTTATTATGCTTCTATACAGTCATACCTCGGGTTGAAGTAGCTTCGGGTTGAGCATTTTCAGGTTGCGCTCTGCAAGTAATGCATTACTTCCGGGTTTCGCCGCTCGCGCATGTGCAGACACTTAAAATGAAGTCATGTGCATGCATGGAAGCCACGAATCGCGACACGCGCAGGCGCAGGTTGCGTTCGCTTCAGGATGTGAACAGGGCTCCAGAACGGATCCCGTTTGCATCCAGAGGTACCACTGTATTTGTTGAAAGCCGCTGAGAGTGACTAGGGCAACCCAGTTAGATGGGTGGGATACTATTGCTATTATTATGATAACCACTTACACTATCAAAAACAACTTACAATTCTGAAGCAATTGAGTATTTACCTAATATTTTCAGGATAAAGCAAGAGGCCAGGTCTAACTCCTGTCAGGCTGCCAGTATTAAATTTTTCTGTTAAGAGTTCCCTTAACAAGTAAGAGGGAAAGCAGTCCTGCATAGACAGTAGGTTACCTCACTTCCAGGCAGACAGAACTGAACACAATATTGGAAAAAATCGGTAATTTTCATTTTCCAAAGCTAAGATCACATGTTTTCAGTAATGGATAAATATCCTAAATCAGCAAATGATTTCCCAAATTATCACACACCCACATGAAGAAAAGGAGGAGGAGAAAACATCTGCACAATTAAGCTGCTAGCATGGAAAGGAGGAGTTTGCAAAATGACCCAGTAACATGTATTACAGCAGTGCTGAACTAAGGAATTATGATAAGCAATAGCGCATGAATAACAAACCAGTAAAAGGGTTCTCCATCTAAATGGAAGGGTGGGTGTGTAGTGGGAGCAGGTGGTGCTGTGGTCTAAACCACTGAGCCCCTTGGGGTTGCCAATTGGAAGGTCAGCGGTTCAAACCCCTGTGATGGGGTTGCTCTGTCCCAGCTCCTGCCAACCTAGCAGTTCGAAAGCACGTCAGAGTGCAAGTAGATAAATAGGTACTGTTGCAGCGGGAAGGTAAATGGTGTTTCCATGTACTCTGGCTTCCATCATGGTGTTCCGTTGCACCAGAAGTGGTTCAGTCATGCTGGCCACATGACCCGGAAAGCTGTCTGTGGACCAACGCCGACTCCCTCGGCCTGAAAGCGAGATGAGCGCCGCACCCCATAGTTACCTTTGACTGGACTTAACTGTCCAGGGGTCATTTACACCCTTACCTATATGTATATACGTAATTGCTTTAAACCAGGGGTGGGAAAGCTGTGGCCCTCTAGATGTTGCTGGACTCAACTGCCCCATTCCTTGGCACGGCCAGTGCTGACTGGGGATAATGGGGGTTTGGGCCCACAACAATTGGGGGACCATATATTTCCCACAACAAAATTTCAGTTTAGCATTGCATTGCAGTTTTATTGAAACTCAGAACTGGGATGAAATGCTAAACTCAAATTCTAGGCTTGTGCAGATAAATAATTTTCAACAGGGCAGGGGTTTTCAAACTGTTACTTTTTGAATTGAGGTACAAAACATTTTATTTTATATTTTCCTTTAATAATTACTCAACAATACTCATCTTACATGTTTTCAGTTCCAGGAAACTAGAACATCATCTGAGAGTATAATTTCAGTACCTGCTTCAAATACTTCAGGTTCCCCAAGTCGAGTGATTTATGTAAGTACATTCATTACAGGGGGAAATTACTAAGAAAATCATTGATAGCAATGAAGAGCAGACAGGAGGGAATTAGTTTTGAAAGCAAATATTAAGAAACAATAATATGCAGATATTATTACTGTGTCTGTTTACAGAAATACAACCAAGCAGGTCTCTGTTTTTGTTATCATAGTTTCTGTTTTTGACTGTCATAATTGCTTGTTATTCCCATCTAGACAACATCAGTTTCTAGGCAATGTCTCAGTCTCTCAATAGTTATCCCGGATCAGTATAGAATCATAGAATCATAGAATCACTGAGTTGGAAGAGACCACAAGGGCCATCGAGTCCAACCCCCTGCCAAGCAGGAAACACCATCAGAGCACTCCTGACATATGGTTGTCAAACCTCTGCTTAAAGACCTCCAAAATAGAAAAGGAAAAACACAAAGTGGGTGCTATCGGTATACTGGTGACACCACACTATGTCTCTCTATGCTGTTCCTCAGTGGCTTTATAGAAACATTTCAAAGACAGAGACCAACAATTCAAGCGTAACTCTTTAGTTGTACCATAGCAACTGAAGAGAAAATAGATGAAATTGTGCCCTTTGGAGTATCTCATAAGTTTCCTTACGTTCTCAGTATCAAACGTGTTGTGATACTTGTTTTCTAAGCTGCCTCTTCACAGCTGTTTTCCCCTCTATTTCTTAGGCAAAACTTGGAGTTGAAATCCTTGATTACAGAGATTTGGCTGCTCTTCCTAAGGATAAAGCTATCTATAACATAGACCGTCCAGATATGATCTCCTATTCTCCATATATCAGCTATTTGACAGATGACAGACATAGTTACGGGGAGGTAATGTGTGTGTTGCTATATTTAAGCAAATATTGAGCCATTTTTGTGTGAAAGATTGTATACATGCATGTCATAGTTAAGATGTATCCCTTGCTAAATTCCACTTCAAAATCTGTTACCAAGCCAAAATAAATTCATGTTTTTGTTACACACGTGATATGATATTGGTGGCTGTATATAGGCAGCTCTTTTTGCTTTGTAGATTCTCTTCTGTCTTTCAGCATCTTTCATCTTCATGTCATCCATGTATATGTTGGAAAACTAGCCCCCTCAAGAGAGGCTGGCAACTCTCCCAGGCTCCCGGGGCTTGTTTGCCGGTGATCTCCTTGGCTGGCATCCCTGCAAGTCCAGGGTAGATCTTGATAGGCGACGTCTCCCAGCGAGGAAGATGCACACCCCCTCCCTCCTTGCATGCCAGCAAGAGAAAGGAGATAGTCAGAAATATATTTACATCTCGTTTATTTCTGACTGTTCAGCTGTACAGAAAACATGTCCGATCAGTTCAGACTTCTCCGAGCAAGTGACACAGACTTCCTTTACATACGCAACAGGAAGGTCTCATATTACACACAGAACAAAGCCTTGTAAATTCTGTGAACTTCCGGGAACATTCTTTCCCACAGTTAGACCCATCATGTGATGTCAACACCAAGCTGCCAGTTTGCAGCTGCGTTGTATTCATATCCTGACAGTATATTTGTCCCCCACATATAATAACCTCAAACAGTTGTCAGTATGTGAAATAACACTTTTATAAAATACAAAGTTTGTCTTAAAACACTCTTCATTTCATTCCATCATGCCTCATTCATTAGGAAAATAGAGTGGGTTGTTTTATAATCGTCACAAATTCCCAACACAAAGCCGCAGCAGACCTAGGATGTATGTTTATTCTGAGATACACACATCCCACATTTCCTCTAAGGAGCTTATGGTGACATGTGAGGTTGCACACCCGCATCTCCCATCTAGGAATTTCACCAGCTCTAGGCTAGTTTTATTACATAAGCAACATTGATTTGTGGGGTGGTGCCTTTGTTTGAAATTGAAAGGACTTAAAAGATCGATGCAATGCAACGTAATTAATGTTTGGTGCTTCTGTGGGAGATGGGTGAGATTGCTGAACATTGCTTCTTGTATAAATAAGGGAGAACAATAAAATATGGGAGGAGGGACATAGAAAGGGCTTCACAAAGTCAGCTGTTAAGTAAGAAAAACTCACACAAAATGAGGGGATCATGAGAAAGCATAGAAAACCTCTTGGATGCATCCCACAGGCCGTGTGTAGCCATCCCTGTTTATATCAGTGCAGTTACAATGTTTTGTGAATTTATTTAATCTACTGCATTTTTTTCATCTAGGTACCAGGGTAGTAGAGATTGTGTGACAATAAAGTCTAGGTGGTTTGTTGTTTTTTTAGCGTTGCTTTTGTGTCTTTGGAACTGAATAAGAAACATAATGGGACGCGGGTGGCGCTGTGGGTAAAACCTCAGCGCCTAGGACTTGCCGATCACATGGTCGGCGGTTCGAATCCCCGCGGCAGGGTGCACTCCCGTCGTTCGGTCCCAGCTCCTGCCCACCTAGCAGTTCGAAAGCACCCTTAAGTGCAAGTAGATAAATAGGTACCGCTTTATAGCGGGAAGGTAAACGGTGTTCCGTGTGCTGCTCTGGTGCCGGTTCGCCAGAGCAGCTTCGTCACGCTGGCCACGTGACCCGGAAGTGTCTTCGGACAGCGCTGGCTCCTGGCCTCTAGAGTGAGATGAGCGCACAACCCTAGAGTCTGTCAAGACTGGCCCGTACGGGCAGGGGTACCTTTACCTTTACCTTTAAGAAACATAATTGGGAAACCTGAAGTTTGGATGGCATGAGTGCAAAATGTGGTTGATTGTAAGCTTCTTGAATGTTCATGTTTTTCCTGCCCTGATGAGTTCCCTCTCTCATCCTTAGGGTGACCAAGATGACCGTTCTTTCAAGCAGTACAGGATATCCAGCCCTAGTTCTACTGGCTCACTTGGCTACGGCCGCAACACCCCAACCTCTCACTCTCCTCAGAATTACAGCCGACCAGGTAACTGACGAGCAGCTTTCCTTTACAGACGCTCATGGCTTTCCTGCTCACCTTTGACCTGTGGAAGAGGAGACAGTCTTCCTTTTTAGATGTACCTTGCACAGAAATAACTGCAATTTCAGGATCACTCTAAAATTTATTACAAGGTGTTTATATTTTGTCAAATACTGCCATCCTGAGAGCATTAAGCTCACACACTTCAAAATCCATGGGATGTAACCTTCATGCAGCCGTTGAAGAATGGCATCATTGGGCCTGCACACTCACGTGAGCAATGAGGGATTTATGGAAGTCTTCTAGAAGACTTCTAGAATATTGAGCAGCCCCCCTCCTTTGGTAGTGGCTCTCCCCAAAGAACATGTTCACTCCACCTCCTCCTCCTACACAAAGTCAGTCCTCACTGGATTAAACACTCTGATTCAGGGTTCCACTACAAGAACCTCCAGGTGCACTATTATCCTTTCAGGGAAGTGGGAGAAGCTTAATGTTTTCAGTAGGATTTATTTGTCATCCAGAAGACAAGAAAAATCCATCTCTAGCAATAATAATAAATATATTGATAATGTCACTTGAAAGGACCAGGTAAAATATGTTGGGTAAGCACCACCAAGACCCTCCTACAATATACCCAGTCCAGAAAAGATAATTTTTGAACTCTGATCTCCAGAAATGAACCTAATACAGTGGTACCTTGGGCTACATACGCTTCAGGTTACAGACTCCGCTAACCCACAAATAGTGCTTCAGGTTAAGAACTTTGCTTCAGGATGAGAACAGAAATTGTGCTCCGGCGGTGCAGCGGCAGCGGAAGGCCCCATTAGCTAAAGTGGTGCTTCAGGTTAAGAACAGTTTCAGGTTAAGTATGGACCTCTGGAATGAATTAAGTACTTAACCTGAGGTACCACTGTACTCCAAATACAGTTGTGCCATTGCTATAGGAAAGAGAATGGTATTTTCCCTTCTGAGGCTTGGAAGCAAACTCCTGTTGAGACAAATTAAAGGTTCTTCCAGACATGGATGATTTAGCAGCCCCCAGTAGTCGCTGTTCTGCTTTTATCTGGAAGTGAAATAACAACTGTGGTTCCAGACTGTAGGCAGGTGGGCAGTCCCCCTTTCCCCAGCCCTAAATAAAAAACTATGTGTTACAAGCAACACAAATTGTGTCATGTATAGATAGGTTTCAAAGTTACATACCTGGGTGTGGATGCTGAGTTGCCCATCTGGGAAATGGGAGATGCCTTGGCAGAGGAGTCAAAGTACCGCTTCAAGACTGTCCAAACCCACCCTCAACACCCCTCCCAAACGTAGGCAGAACAACAGCTTAGCAGGGTAGGGGTGATTTTCCTCACACAACCCCTGCTGTTACACAGTCTGAACTGTGGTACGCTCTAGGTTCATTGAAATGAATTCACTACTTCCAAGTCTTAGAATAGAGTTTCCTGCTTCTCAAGAGATGTTGCGCTTCTGGCTTCACTGCTATTCCTCCTCAACTCATCCCAATCCATCCTAGTGCAAACACACTTTTGCATTATTAGTATGACAGTTTTCCTAAATTGAAAAGGTGTCATTGCTGTGAGTGTTTTGTAGCTTTCAGTAAGCAAATGAAGGAGTTTATTTTCATTTAACTTTCTGTTGCCCCCTAGCTGGTACTCAGACTCTTGGTACCAGTAGCTGCATCTCCCTGCCCCAACACACAAGCCTTACATCTACATTCAGACATCATTACATCCCTTTCTTCAAAGGTAAGGCCCAGGAATGCCATTTGTGATGTGGTTGCTGTAGACATCTCCAAGTGTGTTTTGCTGTTGTGTTTGCATGTCTCTCTAATAGATAATTTTCTCTCTCTAACTTTTGTTGCTATTTCTTGCTATAAATCTTTTCTTCTGTGGGTACTGAATGATTACTGAGGGCAAAATTATTTAACTTCACAATATTACAGACATTTACAAACTTGTTTATTTTTATTTTTTTGTCAGATCAAATGTACAAAGCCCAAGGAAATATGAATGGCTAAATCAAATATCTACCCAAAATTATTTTTCCCTACCTTCCTTTTGGCCAGGTATCCAGTCTCCAACATTGCTGCCCTTCTTTCTAATTTCCAGTTCACTAGTTTATAACCTTAGGCCTTGCATCAGTTGGGTTTGATCTCCCGAGATGTGCGCTGTGTATAAAATTGGGAACATCTTGCAATATTTCACAAAAGCTTTGATTGATTCTGTGTGTATGTGAGTGTGTTTGTGTGTGTTTGTGTAGAGAGAGGGCAAGCAGGAAATATGTGCTGAGGAAATCTTTAGAATCCTTTTCTCCTGTGTATTACCTAAATAGTTAAAACATTGGAGGTGTTTAATAAAACATTATTTCTTCCACAAAATTGCTAATTTTATTGATAATATAAAATACAATGAGAAGCTTAAAAAGGCAACAATAAGTGAAACGGCATAAGAAACCGGAAAGAAAATAGCTGTTGTTAGGAAAAAATGTTTAATTCTTATCAATGTATGAAATTTGTACCATATTCCACTAATCGGTAGATAAAAGCAGCCTAACATGCTTGTCATATTCTGATACGCTGAATTTTTAAATCTTGAGTGAAGACGAGTTTCTTTGTTGTGCATTAGAGCAGTACTATTATCTTGTGAGATGAACCTAACCCTTCAGCTAAAAGTTGGTGAAGTTTCATTTTAAGGAATGTATTCCGTGGCCGCCTTGGCAACCTACCACAAATATTTGAGCCTCTTTCTTCTAGAAGCACACTCTTGTCAGTTTGGCACATTTTTCAGCGTAGACGACTTCATGAGACTTGAGGCTTTGTGCTGTTCTGCACGTCTGCACACAATGAATTTGTGGACGTTAACCTCTTACTGTCTTCAGGAAGTAGCAGTCCAAGTGGCAGACTCTAATTTCAAAGTAGTAATCCAAGCAAAACGAATAGGTTCGTTCAACTCAAGGATGAGGAGCCTCATGCAGGGGTGGATGTGGTCTCCAGGCCTCATCTGGAGTGGCTGGAGTGATGCCACGAAGCTGGCTTCCCAGCTGCTGCTTTCCGGAGCATGTGGCTCAGGGTGGTGGCAACACCCCACATGCCCAATGCCCTCGCCTGCTGTTGCCTGACTGGAATGTGTCCTTGAACTGTGATGATGATGCCTCTTGCTTGCCTGGATGGAGAGATGTGTGTGTTGTGGAGAAATGTGGAAACCTCTGACTTTGCATGGCTGGAATGTAGCCTACTGTACAAAGGTAAGAGTAACATACACTACCCGGCCCTCACACTGGTTTGAAGGCCTTGCAGCATTGCCCGCAAAGGGGTACAGTTCTTAGGCCCAGGAGGGTTCCCAGTTCAACTGTTAAGTAACGGGGAGGGGAGAGGGCAATTTTCCTGGGAACAAAATCACAAATACCCTCCAGCACTCAAAAGTTGCTGTATAGCAGGGGTCAGCAACCTAAGGCCCATGGGCCGGAAGCGGCCTGCCAAGGTTGTTTGCTAAACCGGCACAGTGTGGCAGAGACTCGCTTCTGCAGTGCTGAAAATCACGTCTACGCAGACGCCAAAAATTGCGGGCAAGCGCGCAATCCAGCCCACGGAGGGATCTCTGTGAGACCAATCTGGCCCAGGCAAGATAAACCTTGCTGACCCCTGCTGTATAGGAATGGACTAAGCAGATGCAGGAAGATTTCAGCAGGCACGTCCTACTCTAATTTTTAATTAAAGGCTTAGGGTCCAACAAATACCATCAGTCACAATTACCTGCTGCACTCTAGAAGCCCTAAGTTGTAGGTGACTGACAAGTACAAGATCAGATCCATCTCTGAGATGCTGCAGATCAGAGATCCTAAAATCTTCCCTCGAAATGATCCAAGACAGCTTCACAAAGACCTAGTCAAATAGTGCTGCTTTTCTCTAGTTTGCAACTAATTACTGACCGAGATATGGTGGCAAAGGCATGCTACCTCCACCCAAAGAGAAATATAGAAGTTTCTTGTTCATGGGCACAGAATCAGCACTACCATTACACCCAGATAGCAAAAGGAATAAAGACACCTGGTTTTGTGCTGTTGAAAGTATTTCTGGACTGCCCATCAGTATAATTCCCCAGGGCAGTTTCTGAAAACAGTTGTAGGTTTAAATGTGGTGCATTTCTGACACTCCAGCACCCAAAGGAAAGCTCCCCCCCCTTTAGTTTTTAGCAAATCCCTCTTGTGAGCTTGAGTGAGGACCAGGAATGCAAAAATAGGGTCACCCTTACCTCTCATTTGTCTGTGGGGGTACTCTTGTGGAAAGTCTGGCCTTTTCCTTTTTGCTCATTACATTAAGCTGAAGAGGGGGTGGGAATCTAATCTGAATGTAGTATAATTGATGTGATGAATATTCATACTTCATCTCATATACACAAATAGGAAACAAGGGGGAGTCAATGCTGCGGTTTATGCATGCCAGGGATTTGAGAAGAAGTTTGTGTTCATGCGCACACATGTGGTCATGCTTCAGTATCTCATTGTAGCATCACACCAAGAAACCGAATCAGGAGAAACAATGCAGACAGGATGCAAAGGTGAAGCTCTGTAGCTAAGGCCTGGCCCAAATTTGAGATCTGTGGGTCGCAGTAAATGGATGCCATTACATGCCACAGGAAAAGTGGGGCAATGTCTGACTTTCAAATGACACAAGTCACCAGAGGATGAAGGTGCTATATTCTCCTACCCAGAGCCACATCCTTCCCATTCATCACCATGGTAGGTCTTTGAAAGTGAGGCCATGCACATAGGGAACAAAGTGACCAGATTGGGACATTCATGTGAGAGTGAATGAACATGACCATCCCACCCAAGGGCACATTTAGTACCCACCTCACAGGTGCCCCTGAACTGCACTCTCACGTAAGACAGTGGCTACCACCCCCTACTGGCTGTAAAATTTCTGCCTTTGAAATTCCGTCCTGGTGGGTAAAGCTAAATCAGTAGAAAAGATAACACACACAAAATTGCAACTGAAACAGTTTATTGAAGCACAATCCACACAGCAACAGCAGAGAAATAGAAAACAAAGCAAATAGATCCCCAGAAGGTCAATGCAGATGTCCAGTGCTAGAACTGTGGGTAAAGAAATAACAAAAACAAATGAAGAAAATAAAGAATTGGATGGAAATATTACAGAAAATATGCCCCACAAAGAAATAAACACTAATAAAGCCTAGCCCTTTTGCATCTATCACCCTAAACGTCCCTCAGCACTCCTACTTAACTACAGGCCTATTCGCTCTTACCTTTTGCTCTGCTCTTGCCAGGCAGAGGTCTACCCTTTTAATGTTCCATGCCAAAGTGGTTTTGTTTTTGTTTTTGGCCTGAGCTTTCCCCACAAAAATCTGCTCTGTAAAGTTGAATCGGAGCAAACACCAATTTGAGTTTGCTGCAGACAGAACTTTAAAGAGCGTTTTTCCCCAGGGAGAACTCTGGATCAAAAAAGGGACCCTCGGACATAGAGCTTTAAATCACAGACCATGCCTAGAAAGAGTAGAGGAAAGGCAAATGTGAGTAAATGAGGGAGTAAACTGTGAATCATCCCAAACCATTCTGAGTTACATCATATTCAAGCATCCTAAGATGTTTATAGCTATCAGTGTCCATAGCAACCAGAAAAGGGAGTTAGGGAGGGAGGGCAAGGAGAGACATAAAGAAACAGAATGAAAGCTAATATAGAAGACTTTATCTCTACTTTCTCCTGGGCTTTTTATACTGATCCGAGGTGGGACCAGATCTTCCTACATTGCTTAGAGGTGGATGTAGAACTTTTAACTCTCTACATTTTAAGGAGAGTTAGTTAGTTATTCAGTTGCTCCAAAATTAAAGGAACACAGTAGGTACCTAAATTTATATATTTACTTGTGAACTGGTATGCAGAACCCTTTAAGAAACCCTTTGTATATCACCTGCATCTGCCTTGAAATACCTAACTCTTGACACACAATGAATTCCCTATGGGTAGACACAGAAGGGCTTCAGGAGTTTGTGTGAACTTAGAAAGTTTCCTAATGCATGCTCAACACTGCTGCAGCTGCACATTGCACAGTACTGGTGGCAGGTTCTCTGTCTCTTGCTTTTCCTAGTAAAGCATCCATTTATTTATAAAAGTGAGGTATTAGCGTATTACCATATGTTCCCTTGTGTTTTAAGTGGCATCAAATTGGCAAAAGGAAGAACTCCAAAATAAATGAAATGAAATCTCGTCCCTATGCAAAGGATGGAAAAAGCAGAAGCACATTTTACAAGCTTTCTCCCTACTCTTCCCTTCAGCCATAGAAGTAAAATTGACCCAAGGCTGATTTTCCTATCTTACAGATATAATTCATGTTCTTTGGAAGAGTGGCGGGTCCCCTGGCCAAAGCAGAAATTGGATAAATTTGATAGGCTGTATATCTAGAAAGAGGCGCATCTCTTTATAAACTCACTGACCTACACTGCAGCCTTTGCCAACTTGGTGCCCAGATGTTTTGGACCACAGCTCCCATTACCCTCCTCCCACATGGACATGCTGCTTGGGGCTGATGGGAATTGCACTCCGAAACATCTGGAGGGCACCGGGTTGTGGAAGACTGTCACAGTGGCTCTGAGCCAACAGAGAGTACGCACAGAGGCCAGTGCTCTGTGAATGCCCTCAATAAGGAACCTGAAAGCAGCTCCTTGATGGAGAATGGGTTGAAATGGGAACCAAATCCAACCCCTCAAAGAGCTGATGGGGGGGGGTTACAGGTTGAGAGGGGGAGCTATAAATGATTCAGCAACAGCTGGGGTTATGTCCTTCCAGACTGCCCACAAAACTTTGGCCAGTCCCGGGGTGCTACGTCCTCTCCCAAATAAATTTCATTATTAATTAGGGACAATAAATTTCCATAATTGTTCTCCCATTATTTCCATGCTAAAGCGGTTTCTCCAAATTAGCATCAGTTGCGTAGGATTTAGAATGTCCATTCAGCTTTCGGTTGTTTAATAATAGCTTAGGTTTCTCGCCCCCTTTTTTTGAACTTTTTTGTTTCCTCAGCTATTTTATAATGCCATAAAAAATGCCACTGATAATTGGTTCATGTTACAAGATGATTTGAAAGAAAAGAGGAAATGAATGTATACATAATAAATAATACATTTTACATCATAATACCTGGAATATGGCATTATATATCCGTGACTTGATAATACAACACACACACAAAATAGTATGGAGATCAGAGGGTCGAGAGGGGATTATAGGGGAGACAAAGTAGAATTTATGACCAGTTACATCAGCAAAGCTGTGTCCCCACACTCTGAAGATTTGCTTTAGCAAATCTAGCCTGTAGCTCTGTGTGTCATGAGACTTTCTGTGAACTGGATTTCCCATACTGAAAGCAGTTCCCCCAAAAGCTGTGACATAAGAAAATTCCAGTTTTGGAAATAAAGTTGTTGGGGTGTAGCTGTTCATTACATTGTTTCCAAAACTGTAATATTGTACTATTCTATGAAAAAGCAGTTAATTAACTGCAAGGAGATGGAGGGACAATATGTGGAAATGAGACAATTTTTGATATATTTACACGTGTCTGTTTACTTCAGGTTCAAAGAATTCAAAACAAATGTCACAAGAGAGGCCTTTCAATCTGAAGCGTTAAAAAGAGAAAAATATCATGACTGGTGCCAGGCATAAAGCAATATCAAAATGCAGACAAAATATTTTGCAGAGAATAAACTCACTGTTTCAGTTAAGACAGTGTTAATAAAATTTACTTTAAAAATGCATTCCTTTTTTACATAATAAACAGGAAGGAATTTGTAACAAACCTAAGAAGCGTACATGTCACAAATCTAAGGTGACTATGGCTAAAACTGAAAATAAAAAGTAAAGCGAAAACATAGGAGGGAAAGCGAAATCCATATAAAATAATCCTAGGCGAGAAGGCAAGTAGGAAGCCCCTATAAAACTACCTGTTGTACATAAAGGTGGGTGGGGCCAGGATTTAGGGGTGGGGGCTAGAAAAAAGAGAGGTAAGAGGGAAAAGCTGGGAGCTCATCGAAAAAGGTGAAGGCTTAATATAATGGGAGCTAATCATTCAGTATATAGTACTCTCAGGGTTTTACACGAAGGTTTAACCTTGTCCAGTTATTTCTTAATTTATCTTCCTTCTTATTCTAATAAGCACTGATAGCTTTGCCTCATGCATGCATTGCCTACCAGCTTCAGTAAATGCTTCACTGATGCTTTGTGAATTTGCTCTGCAGCTCAGTAAGGAATTTCTTCACTTCAGCAATTATGCTGCAGCTTTAACTGGATCAATTGGGCAGTGGGTTCAGAGCAGGGATAAGAAACTGATCTAGAATCCAGTGAAAACTCAGGTCAGATGAAAGTGTGGACAAGCCCTTACTTCCAAGATGTTTGACCCAGACTAGCTCCTTCTTTGAGAGTTTAGGGAGCCACCACTAGTTTGAATAGTTGTCACTCAGCTAGCTTCATACGTTCATGGGGGCTGATATGGTCCACCCCAGTACGTTTTGGGAGAGGATGCAACTCTGATGATAAGATCTGTATGTGGTGCAAATGATGTTGGGCTAAACTTTTAGTGAAGCCATTTCCTACCCTTCTGCATAGCATAGTTGTTAACAAGTACACAATCTTAAATACTTTCCTATATAGGTTTTAAGATTTGAGCCATAGTGCAGTATTGCAGATACTTACAGAATCAGAAGCTGCTGGGATGTTTGAAATAATTTGGGGCTTCCTAAGCCATTGTTAGTGGGATGCGGGTGGCGCTGTGGGTAAAACCTCAGCACCTAGGACTTGCTGATCGTAAGGTCGGCAGTTCGAATCCCCGCGGCGGGGTGCGCTCCCGTCGTTCGGTCCCAGCGCCTGCCAACCTAGCAGTTCGAAAGCACCTCCGGGTGCAAGTAGATAAATAGGGACCGCTTACCAGCGGGAAGGTAAACGGCGTTTCCGTGTGCGGCTCTGGCTCACCAGATGCAGCTTTGTCACGCTGGCCACGTGACCCGGAAGTGTCTGCGGACAGCGCTGGCTCCCAGCCTATAGAGTGAGATGAGCGCACAACCCTAGAGTCTGGCAAGACTGGCCCAAACGGGCAGGGGTACCTTTACCTTAAGCCATTGTTGGTTGCTGTTGTTTTTTTTAAAGAAAATGTTGGATTAAGAAGTCATTTGAAAAAGCTTTTCTTTTATGCTTGAATTTATCTCTATTTTGCTTGCCATTTTTTTGTTTTATATGCTTTTTGTTTTTGTTTTGCTCTTCCTCTTGGAGGCAGCGAAAGTGGTCGAAGCACTCCAAGCTTATCCATGTGCTCAGACAGCAAATCTTCATCATCGCTATATCAGCAAGCACCTAGACATTTCCATGTCCCAGGTAGGCATTCATTGCTTTGTCCTAATCTTTAATTGCCATCATCTGTAATGCTTGCGTGTATAAACAATAGACAAACAAATTTTATTTTTATATAAACCAAAAATATTTAATGCTACACTTAATTGCATTTTATGCCTAATATACAAATCTTAACTTCCATCTATTAACAACAATTTTCTAGGCCATCAAATTAAGAGCCAAACTGGAATATTTTCCTTTGCTATCCAAGCCATATTTTCCTTTGCTTGCAAGCATCTGGAATCCAATTGTTATTGGGGCAGCAGCACTGGGATACCTTTTCTTACCACGTAGCTTCCCTGATTTAAGTCACACTCGCTTTGCTTCCTACAAAGAACAAAGTGAAAAGAATTTTGGGAGATCTCTGGTTGGGAGAGCTCAAATAATCTCTAGTTTGGCCTTTAATACTTCAAACTGGGCCTGACATGGCAACCTTTAAACACAGAAAACAATCAGATCTCATGCATCACATCTAGTTTAGCCCCAAGCCCTGTTCAGGCCTTATACTTGTGTGTAAAACCATCGCATGAGCAGAGAGGGAGCTGTGTTGACTAATCCGTCTCATGCTATATGCAAAAGAGTAGCTTCTCCCTCTCACATCCTCACATATAGCATGAACATCAGCTGGGAGGCATCTGGAACCCTGAGTCACTTAGGACTCTGACAAACTTTTTTTTTAAGGACTTAAAGCTACTGCAAAAAAAAGTTTGGAAAAAATTGATCAGAGCTGGTAATATATATGTTAATGCTGGCTGGCTGAACTGGATACCATAAAGATAGCTAAATCTTTTAAATTCTCTTAAAGGAATGAGTAACTCTTACAAAAGTATATCAAATGACATGTCTCCCAGATATTTACATTGTATTGTGTATACTTTCCATACAATCTGGAAGACTGAACAATCCAGACAGAAGCTTTCGTGTGATACCTCCCTGCAGATATTCATGTTGTATGCACGGTCTGTATGACGTTGGGGGTGAGTCTCTTCACATCTTGGTTTTACATGTGAGTTTTAACAGCTGAACAAGGCTTTAGCCACATTAGGTATATGGGAACATTTCAGCCACATGGCCCATTTTTAAAAAATGCATTTTATCATTAAAAGAAATATGAAAGAATTGAGCATTCATTGCTCAGCCATCTTAAGTACACTGCAGAAAGGTCGCACGTATAAATAAATCTGTTCCTGAGTTGATTCCTAACTTTTTGCTCCATGGTCAGGAAATCTGTATACACAGGGAGTCCTTCGAGGAGTGCAAATCTCCTTCCATGAACACAGCAACAAGTTAGGAACCAAGCCAATGCTAATGTCTCATTTATTTATATGCTCAAAATTAAGCAATACATTACTCAATATCTGGGGTGGTGGTGGAGGTATTTGATAAAGAGGAAGCATATTTCAACCGCTTGCTTACTGTTTGGGTCTTCTTCTTTTTCTTTCCTTCTTCTCAGACACTGGAATAAAAGATAACATCTATAGGAAACCCCCTATCTACAGACAGCATGGTACAGTCTGCTTTTCTCTGCTGCGTGTGGTCTAGCCAGGTCCTTTTCCCTCCTTATGCATGTTTACCTCTGAGTGTGTTCCACCACTCTCTGCTCATTTGTTCCTATCACTATTCCGGTTGCATGATTGTATGTCCAGGCAGACGGGATCTTACTTCTTTGTTACTGGGCAATCTCGGACACTGCTGCTGGTCTCCCAAAGATCCACCACTATTGTGTCCTACGCCTCCAAGGGTGGTTTTGTTTGTTTGTTTGTGCTTTTTGCAAAACATACAGTACATTGTTAGTGGGATTCACCTGGATTGTTGGCTTATATTTCCCTCTTTTCTCTTAACAGTGCCTGCTGTAAAATATTTTACAGTCATGGCACCGTAAATTGCCTTTTAATTCCTGTATCCTGTTTCTGCTGCTAATTCTTAGCAATTCTCTGCTACAGAATGCAGTTTAGGGTTTGCCTGGAAACATCTTCAAACATCTTAATGGGGATTAAAGTGTAAAAAAATAAATAAATCATGTGGCACGCATGAGGAAGTGAAAAGAATTGGGGAAATGACTGTCAACAAATGCTGCTGTTGACAAAACCGCCAAGAGGCTGAAACAAGGTGACAAGGAAAGTGTCAGGGTCAGGCCAGGTCAGATCCACTTCAGTAGCTCTTTTGCAGATGCTAATGCTCAAAGAAATGAATGTGTGCTGGCAGGGAAGGTACATATATAGGTTTATTTCAGATACTGGGAGAAGTGAGCCAAAGGCAGAGCTGGACGCCATGGTGCTCAGCACTCCCCCTGCCTTTGCATCTGGAACAGGGTGATGTTGTTCTCCAGCTCTGGGTCCTGGAAGTCAGTTGTTAGAGGTAAGGCTGGGAGCTGAAATCGTGACAGGGCAGCATTATGGAGAGGTGCTAGCAAGCAACTTGCTCTGGCCGGGGTTGAAAGTGAATGGAGGCCTCTTAAGCATCTCTCCTCCAGTCTGCCTCTTCTAGGCTTTGCTGCCTTGTGGAGAACTAGGCCAGGCCTCTGGTCTAAAGATGGGCACTTCCCCTGTGTTCCATCTGCTTTCTTCCTGGTGCATTTCCTGTGCTCTTGGGTTGGTTTGGTAGCGTGGGAGGCACTTGGATCCTCTGGCCCATGAAAGCACCATGAGGGAACCTGAGACATAGCCGGTGAGACCATAGCCTCCAACTTAAGTATCCTGATCACTGCTGGAAGCTGGGTTCATTATATGGCCAATTCAGAGACAAATGCCACACCACTGGTCCCAGCAATGCGTAGAAAGAGATGGTGTCACAGGGGGTTTTGGATAACTTCCTCAGGCAGGCCTCTCAGTCAGGTCACAAAGTCCTTCTCCAAGCCCTGGAGCCCCTAATAGGAAGGTGATGAAAGGATGTTTTTGTTGTTCCTGTGCCTGAGGACAACCCGTTCTTTTTGTGGATCTCGTGAAGCTGTAACAGATCTTGTGGAGCTAACTGGTAACTTTGACCAGGAAAGATGCACATCAGATTATTCCAAAATCAATCATGCACATGAAGGGGGAGCATGTCTCAGGTACATATGAAGATACATATAGTGCAAAAGATAACAATGTATTATCTTTTAAGTTCAATGGATTAGTGGCTTGGAACCATCAGATTTGTAAAGACAGAGATGTCAGCAGCATTTCTAACTAATGTAGAAAAATACCGGTATTGGTGGAGCTCCAGTGAATATTTAGACTCTCTACCAAAATGCAAGTTCATTGTAGTTATGAGGCAAACATCAAAATGCATTAATCAGTTGTTGAATTCTGCAGTATTCGCCACCTTTTCTGCATGCTAGATTTTTGCCTTGTGTGACACAGATAAATCTTGCATATAAGCCACACATCCCAGTGAGGTCACTCACTGTTTGCTTCCTCCCCATTTTCTTCTTAGCCTGTCCTTACATAATAATGTGGTATTCTGAAGATTCACATTGGTGACCTATCTGTCAGGATTCGTACAGATACAAGGCAGGTGTATTGTGCTAAGAGAATAAAAGTCTGTGCTTCTGTTCAGTTATCTGAAAACTAATAAATACTAGAGAAGGCTAATTACATGTTATTTGCCCTGTGGTTTATGGAGCATTAGGGGATGGTTAGTCCCTCTGGTGTAGGGACATGTCATGCTCCACCTTTGGTCCCCACCCTGCACTCAGCTCTCACCTGAGGCTCCTAGGAGCTGTCAGCATGTGACAGCAGCTGCACCCTGAGAAACGGCTTCAACTGGTCAGCTAAACCAGATGGGGAAGCTGATGGGTCTCAAACCCTCGGTGAGTTAGGGAGTTCCCCTGCATGTGAAGACGGGCTCTAGCAGATAGAGCAGACAAGAGCAAGAGGGGGTCCATCAGTCAAGAAGGCGGTTTCTGCTCATACCGTAAAAGGAAGTGAGGGGCAGATGGGGCTTGTCAGCCTAGGAAGGTAGCCCATCTAGGAAAAGGAAAACTCTGCAAAAGCTCTGCTGCTTTGTGGGATATCTTCAGGAGGAGAAAAGGCTAAGGAGCAAACCCTACACAAATCTGAGTGGAGTCCCTAGGACAGTTGGATGGCACCTTGTATGCCTCCTTCCAGCAACTCCTGCAGCCAACCTGTTTCCAAACGCATTGCTTTCCTTTCCCCCCCTGCGAGGCAGAGAGGGGAGTCTTGTAATCTGGGCAGCCCAGGACTTCCATACACACTGCTCAGGCTTGTATGCTGGGGAGCTCACATCAATGGAGTGTTCTGACTTCACCCCCAGAGACGCACTTCATTGTCTCTCAAGACAGACGAATGCCAACAAGGCTTTATTGTTGGAGACATAAAAGTGTTTATATATTTTGCTATAGCACACAATAAATTATTGTAAGGAGGTTAGTGTGATCTAAATATTAATCCCAAGTGTAGGGCACACACATGGCTGAAAGACATAGGGAAGGATATAGGGCAGATTCAAAGCAATTGCTAAATCTCTGGAAAATGAAGACAGCTTTTAAAAATGAGGGAAGTGAAGACACATTATTTATGTTAGAGTTGGTGGCTTGGATCCAGGCTTAATCATGCTTCAAGTAAACCCCTTGAAATTAATGATTAGCTTAGATCCCATTGATTTCAGTGGGTTTACTCTAAGCATTATTAAGTCTGAAACCAACCCTGCATTTCTATAACACAGAACGAGCGGTTCAGCTCCCAATGCATCAAATGGTGACAGTTACCACAAGAAACAGTTAATCAGTTGTGGGAATTTGTTCTTTACTGTTAGCTGAATGAACTGGATGTACTCAAGATGGCTAAATCATGCATTGTCATAAAAGGATAAGAATCCATTGCAGTATGTTTATGAAACTGGATTAGATGACATGTTATGAGACATTTCCATCGCATCGCATCACATCTGCTTTTGAGTATTCCAGTTATTGTGAGCATAGTCTTCTAAAGTTGTGGTTATGACATGCTGTCAGTTTTGAATCAACCCAGATCATGTCAACAGAGAAGGATGTTCCTGGTGAATTAGAGCTCAGGTAAACATGGCATGATCAGTATCTCCTCCTGTTATTTCAAAGCAGCCATGGTGGAAATCGGGGAGTGGGACCTGCTAATTTACTTGGGAAAGTACAACTGGGGTAGGAACATTTAATCTTCCTATTCTGACCTTTTCCTGTCTAATTCCTTCCCATAGAGGATTTAGTGTCATTTCAGGGAGAGGGGAACACAGCAGGTACAGAATCACGTAGCAGCCAGAACTGAAGTCTTGAGGTCAGAGATGGAACAAGCAGCATGTTTCAGAGAAACCTCAACTACACTGCAGCAGTTCTACACAAACCAATAATTTATTGTAGCCCTGATGGACCTGATAGCAATTTCTAGCTGCCTCAGAATTGTGTTTTATTCCTTGACCATTGACTCTAGAGTAGTCTTTCTCAACCTTGGGTCCCCAGATGTTGTTTGGCTACAAGTCTCATCAGCCCTGACGGCTGGCCTTTCTCACAAGGGATGAAGGGTCATATATAAATTTAATAAATAATAGCAATAATGCTTCATATTTACATACATGAGTTAACCGCCATATTTACTAGAGAGAGAAAATTCATTCACAGGACCAGATATGCAGACCAGATGGCTGTCTCAAAGCACAAAAGGAACACTGAGTACATGGAGTTATTTGTATGTAAACAGAGAACTGATAAGCTAGCTCCATTAGACCTAAAATATGTCTTGTTGAAGAAAACAAAGTCCATTTTCTGTAAAGATCCATGGAAACAGTCATTTGTTCTGAATAAATCCCAAAACAAGTTGCACAAATCTTCTAAGAATCAAAGCTAGCAAATGCAGTGCCAACTTTAAAGACCTTGCAACAGAACTTGGGGGCAGGAGAATAGGACAGCAAAAAAAGATTCTTTCACTAACAGTGCAGCTACATTTTAAAACCAGAATGAGAAACTTCCGAAAGACTGGGTATTGATGTCTCCCTGGTCTGCTTTACGTAGCTAAGACTCTCCATCTTTTATTTTACATTAAGCAAGTTTTAGGATTGTGAAAATTAGTTTAGAATTCAGCATGTGAATGTACTTTGTCTTTCAAAACATTTACTATCTGTGGAGTTGGGAGGCACAGACTCTCTTTTCAAATGCCCTATAAAGCTTTTTGTTTTCTTCCTCTACTACAAAATCTGCCCTGGGAGTCCATAGGAGTTCATCTCCTGTCGCATTAAGAGTGGGGGCAGGAATGATTTCACCTTGAGATGAGAGTTCTGCTTAATTCTTTTGTGCTGAATTTAAGGCTTAAGATAAGCCATATGCTAGATTCTCAATTTGTTTTGGTTAGTTCCAGCTCCTGGTGTCACAAAAATAACCATTTGATCCAGTCATGTGGCATTTCCAGGAATTATTTCCTGCTAGGTTGAATTTTCCAAGCATTTCAGCTATGTATTGTACAAAGAGACTTGTCTGTGTTATTTAATGTGGAATTACTTCCACGGTAAAGCTGCAACATGGACTGGACAGTTATTCCATTAGATCTAATGCTGATTCAAGGAGGACTTTAAACTTACTGACATTTATTTGTGCGATAGATCGATAGACAGACAGTATTTGTGGGGATAAAACACTGCAAGACTTTCCTCACCATGTGCTCCGCAGTGTTATTTATGAGGTTAACTCTGATGAGATTATGAATACTGGTCCACCTAACAAAAAATAGAGTTTATGGCCATAGCAACAGATTTCCTATAGAATGACTAGAAAGATATGATAGAAAAAGATACCATGTTTCATGTGTCTTTTAGCATGGAGATGTGCAACTGTGCATATTTATTCACAAGTAGTCCCATGTGCTCCATTTAGGCTATGTATAAGCATACATCTCCTGGGAGATTTCCCTGCTTCCACATATATGCAATTTACACCTACAATATGCAGCTGAGAGCTGGAAATGCATGATTTTAAACCTTGACTGCCATTAGATACCACACTTACGGTAGGTTTGCCTTCTTCAGCTACGTCCTGGCTCCTGAAAAACAGCTGCTTTGTTTTTAATGGATAGGATTTGTCTGTTTTCTCTCCTCTTCCCCACCCCACCCTGCACAAACTGCACATTTCTAAATAATAGTTTATTCCAAAAGGTACCACAAGCCTCCAATAATCAACAGGGAAGCCACCTTGAGATTCCTGCCACTTGGTGGGAAAAGTGAAACAATCGTTTAATTTATGCTACACATACTTCATTTATTTCTAGATGTCACCCAGTGTAAGCCAACTGTCTAGCTTTGGCTGCAAATGGAAACAGATGAAGTGCATGGCGAGGGACTGGGTACATGGAAGAGAATTGGGGGATGCGGTGCTATGAAGGGTGAATTTGGTTATGACTCATGAATAAGCCAAGCTTCTTTCCAATAGGGGGGAAGTAGCTCAGATTATTTAGCCACGGATGTCTCCCTCATCTCTATAACACAAGGCCTGGATGCTTGCTAGTACACCAGCCCTTATATTAATTTCATAATTACTGACAAATGTAGCATTTCACAACCCTCTTTTTGCAGGTTTGTTTATATAAGCTGTTGTTGTTTGCAGAATACGCTTTAAAAAACAAACAAACCAAAATGCTATTTTTACTCTGGAAATTCTTTTTATTGTCTAGCGTCAAGAAAATCAGATGATGACAGCAGTAGTTGTGATCAAGACAGCAGGAAGGTAAATTTTGAAGGCATCAGAATGATAGTTTCCTACTGCATGGGGACAGTTTTTGAAATGGTTCTTAAAAAGCAATATACCCTCCTGATCTTTTTGTTTTATTGTTTGCTTTGAAGTGGCAAGAAATTTAATTAAATATCTGTGATCAATAGAATCACATCCAGCAGAATGGTCTAACTGAAATCAGCAGAACTGCTCCATTGAAGTGGTTCCAAAGATTTCTGACCAAAGCCCAAAATAACACCCAGTGTTAATGAATCTAGGCTATGAAAACTATTAGCAATGGAAAGAAATACAAATTATAATAATGAAGCCCTTGGTGAAGCTCTCCACATTTTTGCACTATAGCTTTTTTCAAGTCCAGATAAATTTTTGAGTGTCTGGTTCAAGAATTAAACAGACTCCTAGAAGTAAAGATCACATGGAACTTGTTCCACTTGCAGATCATCCACACAATTGTCCTATCAGCACATCACCCAGCCAAGAGTATGTTGCACGATCCAGAAGGTGGCATTTTATCCTGGCTGGTGTCAGTATAACAATGTGGCTGACCCAGTATTTCCTTTTGCATTTTGTGTCAGCCAAGGTGTCGGGGTGTAGATTCATATAGGTAGGCAGGCAGGCATAGAAAATGAAAAACTGGTAAGACACTTGGAGGAAAACTTTCGAAATGTATTAGGGATATTAGGTGGTAATGTCACCACACCCAGATACCTTATAAGTAGGGCTGCTTCATTAAACAAACCAGTTAATTAAAACTAATGTCCTAAATGAACCAGGCATTATCTTCGATGCAACAAGTCAAGCTCAGAGGCTCCCTTGCTCTGCTCTTCAGGCAGTTGCACCAGACTTCACAAACCAGGCACATTTATTCATGTCGTCAAGTTGGTATATGTTTTTTTTGGGGGGGGGGGAGACTCAAGACAAATGCTTACTGTTTTTGAGTTCTCCCTGGCACAGCACAAGATGAGCAAGCTATGCTGTGCTTCCTCTTGAGGGTAAAAGTCGGCCTCACACTGGGCTGGGCAGCACCCAGAAGCGCTGAGATTTTCTTTAGCCACTTCTGTGCATGTCCCAGCCTGACATGAGGAGAAAGGTTGGCTCCTCACCCCTCTTCAGAGTCGCCAGCACTTGCCAGAAGACAGGGATAGGGAGCAGGATCTCTTTCTCTTTCCTGGGTGAGCAGAAGGCGAGAAACTCATCCACCAGCTTCGTTATCTCACACAGATTGACACTCAGTTTACGCAAAACACTGCAGTGAGATTTCAGTTTGTTTTATTGCTCCGTATTCTTAAGAAGAACCCAGATAGGCACTTTGGCACTAAATGATTCCACACCACAGTAAGGAGAATCTCCGGCATCTTGCCGTTATACATCTTCAGGACTTGATTTTTTAGGCCACTGGTGTGGCTAGACCTTTGATGTAGCTACATAGGTACTTTATTAGCCTTCATATAACAGTGTAGTTGCCTGGGGTAACTTACAGGGGGTCAATGCATAATCTTTCATTTCATGCAAATATTAAAGGTGCCTGACCTCACAGTGCGGAGGGTGCCATGATACGAATAGTGCTTGCTCTGAATAATTCATTTTTCATCACCTGATTTTATGCATGCACAAAATAATTGAATAATCACTGAAACCTCTGATAATTGATTTTTTTAAACTGAATGACAGTGCTGCTTGTAAGACTGGTCAGGTTTTTTGAGCACTTGGACTGGGAGGGAGGAAGCATTTTATCTTCGCAAAAAACATTCAGAGTCGGCTGTGTAAATGGGCCTTGCCTGCTGCTGATGTTGGTTTAAGGCATGTTAAACCCTTCTGATGACACCCTGCCCCCCCCCCGACATGAAGGCAGCTTGTCAGATTTGCTACTCCTTACTTCCTCTTTTGGTAGGTTGCTCATATTCATATAGCCTGAAATCTTACTGAAATTGAAAAGTGGTAAGGGAGCAACAGGAAATCCATCCTTCTTAACATCTCAGTGGTGAAATACTTTCTTGCTGATACAAATGGTTTCAAAATAATGATAAAACTTGATTTTACTTTCATCTTTCACACGGTCAATTCCTCCCTACATGAATTTTCGGGAAAGCGTCTCATTTTAATGCTGGGATTTGTTCTTCTCAGCTAAAATCAAGTTGGCTGACTTTGAAAGGGGAGGTGGATGCCAGAACTAACTCTCCAGATCTGGATACTCAGTCACTCCCACAAAGTCCTGGAACCGACAGAGAGCTACAGCGTTTGCACAGTAATGCAAACAGTACCTACTTACGTAAGTACTGGAAGTTCCCACCCCCTTCGTATCTGGTAAAGTAAATTGATGGAGACCTGATTAACACAATCAAAAGAGTCATGTGGCACATTAACGACTGGCAGATTTATAATTGCTTGTTGCTCAAGCCCGCTTCATAAGATCCATGAAGTGAAATCGTAAGAAAATTGTAAGGTGGGAGTTGAATAGCAATGAGATACAAAAAATATATGATCAGTGGGCACATCTTTAACCTTTTACTGAAGCAGATTAGTGACAGTTACTGAGATTATTGCATTAACACAGCTGTAGTGGGGCGGGGAGTTTTTCACCAGAAACAGCTGTATTTAACCTACAAGTGATGGCATTGAACTTCAGCTGTTTCACCTGTATTCACAGTCGCTTCAAAAAGTGCAATGGAAAGCACATTGTGGGAGGTTTCAGATCTCCCATCAACATTCAGCCAAAGACATAGGGCGTGAGACTTAGGAGGGTCTGTATGGCAGCCCTCTGCAACCTGGTGCCTTCCTGCTATTGTTGGAGTACAACTCGCGTAATCACTGAGATTGATGGGGATTGGAGTCCAAAATATCTAGAAGGCACCTGGGTAGTCTGTAAGAAGACAGCTGAAAGCTATATATTTTATTGAGGCTCAAACTAATGCGTTGGCACTGGAACAGCCACCATATATTGCATTAATACTGGCAGAGAAGGTGCAGTGTTTGCACACCCTTAACCGCCCGTTTATCGATAGAGGGATCCATTTAATATGGAAGAATAATGACTAGTGATCCGTGAAAGCAAGTGTCCAAAAACTTCCGGCCACTTAACTAATAGCATTTTCAAGATTTGCCAACATTTCCTAAAATATTTCATTGCAAAGTGTCTTACTGGAAAGTAAAGATAGAATGAACACTTGTCCCTGTTATACATATTTGTAAATCTGTACTATCCATATTGCACCCCCACCCCAATATATAAAGCAGGCATAACTCCTATAGTTTGCCCGACTGATCATTCAAGCCATTGCATTTTCTACTAGGTGCAACTTCATGGCCAACCTCAGGGGCAGCCCCACATAGAGCATATTGCAGTAGTCCACCTGGGAGGTTGCTAGCACATGTGGCAACAGTAGTAAGGCTATCCTGGCCACAGTGTCTTCCCAGCCTAAACTAGGCACTTCTAAGCACAGAAGTCACCAGGGGCTCTAATGACAAAGATGGATCCAAAAGCACCCCAACACTATGAACTGCTCCTTCTGAGTTATTGGTAAAGCTTGCGGAAGACACCAAGGGTGCTGCAGGGTCTGTCCTGGGCCTCTTCTTCTTCATTGTCTTTATAAGTGACATGGATGAAGGAATTGAGGGGATGGTCATCCAATTTTCAGATGGCACCAAACTGGGCAGGGTAGCCAATGCTGCAGAAAACAGAATCAGGATTCAAAATGCCCCTAACAATTTGGAGAATTGGCCCTTAAATCAAGCCAGAACCATTCCAGCAGCCCTGTGACAAGAGCTATAGCAGGAACTATTCTGAATCCCATAATAGCATTATTTTGCCAATTTAGTCTTGTGGTCCAGTTGTTCAAAGTGTTTACCTAAAATGCAACTAAATTCTAGTTCCAATGAAAGTATTTTTCTGGGTGTTTAATTAAATAAATAAATGTTGTGTTTACATATTTTTGCAGCATGCCATCTAGCTCTCATAAAATCCCAAATGATCTGCAGAGAAGCTCTTGCCATCATAACATTCTGGGTACAACCCAGAGAGAATTAGTTAAGTCCCGCTGAAACTAATTTGGCAATCTGATTCTACCCTTGTTTATTCAGAAGTGATTCATACAGAATTAAAATGTGCACAGGATATCACAGCCCAACAAGACAACAGCAAGAACCCACCAACAGCATACAAATTAATATGGCTAACGTGACCCAACAACCCCCCTCCCCACATGCAAACCAACCATTACCTGGGCCCCCAGCAACCTCTCTCACTCCCTAGGAAATATAATAAAGGAATAGAAAAAGAACCTACCCAAGTGACGCTGACATAAAAACCCCACATACACACCAAGTATTACTATCCCTCTTCCCCCCCTTCTTCTTCCTCAACTTTATTCTGTATACAACACTAATGTTTCACTTCAAATGCAAAAAAGATTCTTAAACCTGAAAAAAGATACAAGGCATGTACTTTGGTAAACCAATAAAATCTTCAATAATTATTATTTTTTAATGTTCACAGGATCCTAGCTGTAAGGTCTTAGCACTAGGTACTTCTGGACCGAGAGGCCTCAATGCTCGCTGATGGCTGCTTTCTGTTTTCTGTTGCATCTGGAATTGTATCTATACCCACTGAAATTTGACATTTTCTTTAACACCCACGATGAGTTGCTTTTGATTCTGAACACTTCTCTGAATTGAAATACTGTTCAGTGTTTCCTTTAGCCTTAGAAATTGCATTCAGTTCTAAATCTTCACAGCTGAACCAGTTGTACCACTTGGCTTCTCTCAGCCACTCATACCTCCTTATTTTCTTGTGGAGGGAGGGATCTGTCTCATTTCACTGCCAGAGGCCAAAGCAGATTACAATATAAACACACCCACAAAATTTCCAAGCAAGAATTAGATTAAATTAATGCATGTGAAAGCTTCAAAGTGCATCAAAAATATATTTTGTTTAACTGACTGGCCATCAATCGCCAACCCAAATGGAAAGGTTTTTCTATACTTCTAAATGTGCCTAACCTAGAACATCAAAGGGAGTATCTGGAAAACGCCACATGACCCCAAAATGTTCTGTAGAAGTTGAGGCACTCTGCAGGGACTGGCGGTTTGCTTTTATCCCTGCTCCTTCCCTCATTTTTGAGTATAATACAGACATTTTATGGAAATTCAGCCCTCAATTTCAGACTGGAAGAAGTCTAATGGATATAATCCTTATATCTGCTCATCCTTCATGAAATATGTTAGCTTGTTGTCCTATAAAATAATGTATAACATAAAAGCAGCTGCATTTATACACAGAAACTCAAGAGTGGATGTGGCAGATTCTGCCTCCATTTTGATACATTTGAAGAGACCTGTCTATTTTCTACACTACAACTTAAAATTATTGAGGCAACCTCTTGCTTATTGAGCTATGCATATATCAGACAATGCATTTTAAAAAGATATCTCTTCTGTCTCTTTTGTAGGATTTCCATATTCCAAATCTGCTTCTCTTCCTGACTATGGAAAGAATGGGTTACACCATGTAGGTAGACATAAAAATGTCTTAAGTGCAAATACAATGACATACTTGATTAGGCTGATGAACCATCTAGCTCCCTGTGCTTGTGCCAGGTCAGGCTATTTGTTAGCCTGACCTGGCATAAGGGGTGAGTAATCTATGGCATGAGGGCAGATTCAGCCTTTTGCTGAATTTCATCTGGCCCCTTGAAGGCCTGGGTTGGGCCAACTGATGAGGGGCAGGGGGTCTAGACTTCTTTTTTAAATTGTGTATTCAGGATTCTTTGTGTTCCCGGCAGTGCTCAAATGTGCTCTAGCATTCAAGTTCATTTGTGACTCTAAAACTTTTAAGATGGTCACATGCTAAAAGTAGCAATGCCTCAAAAGTTCCACACTAGACATATTCCTGTTGTTGCTTTTCTACTGTCACCTTTGATGCCCTTTGCCACCACGGCAATGTGCCAAATTGAAATCAGTTCTTCAGTGCAGCCACTCACCGTACGCTTCGTGATGATGACATTTTTGTGAAACTGAGCACTATACAGAGAGTATAGTGCTGGCACGGTGGCACAGCGCAAACATTCTGTGCTTAAATAAAAAGTGTGGGGAAGGAGACAAAATTCCTGCAGGCCTGATCTTTTTTCCAGTTCCAGTGGCTTTGCTTGTGTGAGCTGGCAGTGGTGGGAACATGGAGGGAACGTAAACAGTGGCCTGGGAGGAGCATAGCTGTCAACGTTTCCCTTTTTTAAGGGAAATTCCCTTATTCTGAATAGGATTCCTCGCAAGAAAAGGGAAAAGTTGACAGCTATGGAGAGGAGTCAAAGGAGGACAGCACAGTTCAAAGTTGCAAGAGTATTGAAGAACATTTATGTATCAGGAGGGGAAATCAGTACAAATCTGCATTGAAAATGTTCGTTGTTGCAAATACCTGCAATAAGACATGTGTCTGGAGAGGCCCTGGATCTGCTTTTGCAGAAAGGGCCAGCTGTCAGGTGGCTTGATCACAACTTTAAGAGCTGTCCTCAGGTGGGAAATGTGATTTTTACTTCTATATGTTCTGATTTTTTTCTGTGGGTAAATATATTTGGCTACCAGCTCCATAGACTTCTGTGCCTCTTTAAGGCTATCTCCAAACAGATGTATTCTCCCACTACTCCTTTCTCTGTTTCTCTCTCAACTTGGGGGAAAGGGTTAAAAAGCCCTCCTCATTTGATGTGGTACCACCATGGCTGATTATTTTCTTTTTTAAGAACATAAAGGTAAAGGGACCCCTGACCATTAGGTCCAGTCGTGGTCGACTCTGGGGTTGCGGCGCTCATCTCGCTTTACTGGTCATGTGGCCAGCATGACTAAGTCGCTTCTGGCGAACCAGAGCAGCGCACGGAAACGCCGTTTACCTTCCCGCCAGAGTGGTACCTATTTATCTACTTGCACTTTGACGTGCTTTCGAACTGCTAGGTTGGCAGGAGCAGGGACCGAGCAACGGGAGCTCACCCCGTCCTGGGGATTCGAACCGCCAACCTTCTGATCAGCAAGTCCTAGGCTCAGTGGTTCAACCCACAGCGCCACCCACGTCCCTTTTAAGAACATAGAGACACTTTAAATCTGATGAATGCGTTTATCATGATGCATAATATGTAAATTTGACATTGTTTCTTTAAAGGAAGGGAAATAATCACCCCAATAAAATTCATAAGCAGAATTACAGGCAGCAACCGTTTGACGTTTGACTGCGTGACCGGAAAAGGGGGCGGGAGCATAACGGGGCAGCGCAAGCTTATGTGCGCTCCACCGTCACACACAGTGACCTGGAACGCAACCCCCTCGCAAATCAGAGGTTGCCTGTACTTATGAGGAAACATTAGAATAGGCTCTCCTTCAAGCTAAATGTAAAAATAAAATGAGAAAGTGAAATGAATTGCATTAGCTTAAATGTGAGCTTGACATTAATAAAAGTAAATAATGGAGTATTACTTCAGTAAGATGATTAACAGTGAAATCATATTTATGACTACTCAGAATTAAGCCCAAAAAAGCTCAGTGGGACTTATTCTTAGCAAGTGTGTATAAGATGCAACCTGATAGCATTGTTACTTCAGTGAAATAATTAATGACAGGCCCCTTTGGACAGAATTGCTAGAGATATTTCACACAACCATTGTCAGATACCTCAAGAAAAAACCGCACCTTGACATACAAGGTTTGAACCACACCTAGTTTCAGTAATAAAGCTACACGATAATTTGTATGCCTAAAGAATTCCAAACTAAAAATTGGCTTTAGTAAAATCGCTATTGTTTTTATGGTGGTTATAGATATTTATAGACCACTTCAAAAAGTTTCATCATATCCATATCCATATGCATGTTGCAGCTGATTTGTCACTTTCCCATCACAGGTAAAGTGTTATATTAAAGAGTGCATGCTATAGATGGCATTTTTCTGCATTATACTTTATTATTTATTGAATTAATTTACAAAACACCGTTTTTCTTTCTGTCCTAGGCTGCAGATATGGCCCAGTATGACACCGACCAGGATTCTACTTGGGGAAAGAGAGGTATACCCCAAAACTATCCCATTTCTGCCTTTCAAAGGAAGGGGGGTTTGGGAGGGAGGGATCCCAAACCGCTGTTCTCCGTATGAGTTGTGCTAAGACTGCATAACCTTCAGGCACTCACCAGAACTGAGCAATTGGCAACCTCAAAACTCTCTCTGCATACCACTAATAACAAACAAACTTCAGGCTGCTTTGCACAATGTAGAATGGATTTCATATTTAATGCATTTGCATCAGTGCAGGAGTTGCAAACTTAGCATCAGATTGCCAGCATAATTGCTTTTACGACGAATAATCTTAATGTTTCGGTCAGAGAGGTCAGCGGAGTGTGCAGCTATAGTGATTTCACAACCTCAGGGATGGTTGAGATTTCACTGGTTTTCAGCTGGTGGGTTGGGACCTGCTACTGAATTGAAGTCTGACCCAACGTGGGTCACACAGATGAAAGCTAAAAATGAGGAAGTGGGTCTCCAAATTACTTCTTCAGCTAAAACCCAGTCCCAGGTCTAAACGGTTGAAAAATACTGGATCAGGCATTAGGGCCATCATGAGAGCATCACACAAACCCCCTCTTCTATGTGGTAATACTGAATGTGTTTTAGCCCACCCTTTCCCATTTGTACAAAACATCCCAACATAACAGCCATTAAGGATATGTTAGTGTTATTATATGAAGTGCCTGCACTAAATATATATTACTTGTTGAAGCATATGATAAGGAGCGCTATATCATCATCATCATCATCATCATCATCATCTTAATTTATTACTTGCCTTTCACTCTAAGGTCCCAGGGTAGGTTACAACAACTAAAACAGAATTTTAAAATAAAACACGAAAACAGTTTAAAACGTAATCACAAAAATAAGGTGGGTCCTGAAAATGTACATCTCACGTGTCTTTCACATTCAATGAGTATTGCATAAAGAAGAGGAGGGAGTTCCACAGTTTAGGGACTGCCGCCACCACCTAAGCTTCTGAGCGTGGCAGATCACCCAAAGGCCCCCCTCTGCCAATCCTAACACTCAAGGGGTCCTTGGGAAGGACGCAATATTTCAGGTATTTGGGGCCTATGACATTCAGGGCCTTAAACACCAACATGAGCGTCTTGACCAATTCAACTGTTTCAAAACAGGGGTTGGGGTTATGTGTGATGTGAGGGGAACCCCAGCTGGTAACTTGGCCACTGTATTTTGGAGCTTGCAGCTTCTACATGGTCTGACTCCACACAGTAAACTTTTTTGATGGCAGTCGACAGGGAGAAGTTGATGGGTGTAGGGAAGAGGATATATTTAATACTCTGCAGACCCACATGTGTGGGTTAGCTAACAAAGGAAAAACAGCTAGTGCCTGCTTTTAAAAACAACGGGACTAGTACATAAAGAGCCGCGGTAGCAGAGTTTAAATCTTATCATTAGGCTGATTAATGAAACATAGGAATAGGCTATTCAACCTCTTCTACCCTCCTCCGTGAAACAGACCGTGAAACTCTGCGGTAGCAGAGTTTAAATCTTATCATTGGGCTGATTAATGAAACATAGGAATAGGCTATTCAACCTCTTCTACCCTCCTGCGTGAAACTCTGAAGTAAGTTTAAAAGTGCTTTACTTGCTTAATCCAAGGTCACAGGCACACACTTTTTCTTTATGCAACAGCAATAAAATACCGTAAAATGTTCTTGGGTAGAAAAATGCAGCAAAGCAGCCGCTGACACATGTCTGAGGCAGAGAGCTAACTTGAGGCGTGTCTGCCTCCATTGCTTGCAGTGTGAGAGGGATGGAGGGAGAGAAATAGGAACAGGAAACAAGCCTTCACTCTCAGGAGAAGGAGGGGGCGTGACATCATTGAGCCTACTCTAGGGATCTAGAACTCTGTGGTCCTTAACCCCTTCATATACTAACTAGCATATATGCATTGTTAGGTTTGACTGCTAAAATCTCCCACAGAAATAATACTTGAACCAGTTCTCAGAATGTAGTATATAAGCAACAGCCAGTTCTGCTCTAACCTGCCAGTTTTTTCCCCCCTGTCTCTTACAGAATACAAGGTAAGGGTTGCTGTTGACAACACTTAGAGAATGTTGAGAATCAGCCCTTCTTAACAAGGTTCAGTATATTCCTTTTTCTCCTTTAGTCCTTTTAAAATCAAATACATCAAATATAGATACAAATATGTTCCATTTGCATTTTTAAAAATTTCCACAAGGGATGCATCTTTCTAGTGTCACACTTTCTCTTTGCATTAGGTTTATCCATATGAAACACTTATTGTAACAAACAGAGTTCGAGTGAAGCTGCCAAAGGATGTAGACAGAACTAGGCTGGAGGTAAGGAATGCATTTACTTATTTATTTATTTTTGAATTGTATGTGTTGGAATTTCGTGAGCAGATGTGGCATTTGGAAGGTGAGTGGCACAGAAAGTAGCAAGTTAGTGATTGCCAGATCCAGAGTTGAAGGACTCTTCTAGTTGGGTTAGGGAAAGAGGTTCCTCCCCTTCTGGAGCAACCAAAGTTGTCCCTGCCTCTGGATTAAGGGAAGGGGTCTTCTCCTAAGGGGTCTAGAATATCCTCCATAAATCATGTGGAACAGGGACGCTTGGTATTTTCCTTTTCCAAATACCACGGGGTAATGGAGGCCATGGACAGGCTTTGAGCCTCCACACTTGGTGTTTTATTATTTTATTTTCTGATCCTGATTGGTATCTACCTGTCCTTCTGTTTACTTGCTTTGTCTTTTTATGGCTTACTGTATTTTCATTCTGATTGTTGGTTGCTTTGAGTGCTGCGGGCAGAAAGATGCAATACAAATTTAATAGAGAAGTATTTTCTTTGACATTTTAATGTATGATTTTGGGGCGAATGGTTTCCGAAATATGTTGTGAATTTGATTCAAAACTTCACATTTTTATTTCTAGCACAATACATGCATAAAAGTAAGGATTTTTTTTACTGCTTTTTCTTTCTTTTCTTCTTCAAGCGTCACCTGTCCCCTGAACAGTTCCAGGAAGTCTTCGAAATGAGCATTGAACAATTTGAACGACTTGCACTTTGGAAAAGAAATGAGCTAAAGAAAAAAGCTCTGCTTTTCTAGCCTCCCGTAGACAAACTGAAATGTGCTTAATGAAAACAAACTGCACTCTTGCCACAGCTTATCATCTGCACCTGCTGTTGACCCTTTGTCTAGCTTCATTGTGTTAGGGGTAGGGACAGAAAATTGGAGAGAGAGAAAACATGGCATTTGCATGACCCAGAGGAATATCTCAGTAGCTACTGGGTCTTCAAAAGTATATAACAAGCCTTGCTTTAAATTAATGATTGCTTTAGCTGTTGCCTGTTGCAAAAAAAAAAGTAATTTTAAATAAGAAGGAAATGTGTAGTTTTGACAAAAAAATCGGCTACTGTTTTGTTTCTACATTTTGCACTAGTGAGCAAAACCTGTACAAAATCAAAATATGCTGATGAAAAAAATCTTCCCCAAGAGGGTAAAAAATGTGCTACTTTGAAGCAAATGTGATAAAGGCCAAAGAAAAGCATGTCAGAAAGTCACTCTTGCCAATGTTTGTGTGTGACATCTTTTTAGGAATAAAAGCAAACCTATAATAAAGCACTTTAAGTCTCATTCTCTCACTTAAATACAATCTGCTGTTCCACATGTAAAGTAGCAAATGAAAAATAGCTATCCATCTTTTATTTTAGTAAAGATAGATTGTGATGTACATGTGTTCAGAGTACCATTCAGACAGTTCAACATGCAACCTATTTTAGATGAAGTACTTGATTTAAAATGCCTGAACCATTTATTTCAGTGGGACAAAGTTCTAACTACTTTGGGTTTACCCAGCTGGAGATCATGTAGTAATTCAACTTTCACATCACAAAAATGCGTAAATTCTTGTGTGTCATAAGGCTGTGCAATTCTGACTGTATTTCTATTTTTTCTACATTTCACATACAAAGAATGTGTAACTAATATTGATTCTATGCACACAGTGGTTGTCCATATTAAAAATATTGTTTTGTAACTCACATGTTATATGGTTTGTTACTCCACTGTTCACCTCTCTTAAGGAGGTGCTGCTATAGAGAAGTAAATAGAAAATTCAGTTCACATGTGGCGTCATTAAAAAAAAAATCTATCAATAATATAGAACCATTTGTCTGTGTTTGCATGCACCTGTGCAAAGAAACTTCTGCCATGATATCCTGGGTTAGTCAGCTTCCTCTTCTCTGTCTTAAGATTCTCACCAGATGCAGTCACATCTGGCTATACCTACCAGCAAATTCCTCACCTCTAGCTTTGCTTACTGCCCAACCCAGTGGTTTTCAACCAGTGTGCCGGGGCACCATGGGGTGCCTTGAGAAAGAATGATAGTTGGTCAAGGAAGCCATGGACTCAAAAAAGGTTGAAAACCTCTGGCCTAACCGGATGAAGCATTTTGGAGACGTTGGAAGCTTGCACAATATTTTGTGACATTTTCATTGGCTTCATAAAGGTTTTGGCCTAATATGATTTTTTAATAAATCAACTACAGTGGTACCTCAGGTTAAGTACTTAATTCGTTCCAGAGGTCCGTTCTTAACCTGAAACTGTTCTTAACCTGAAGCACCTGCTGTTCTTAACCTGAAACTGTTCTTAACCTGAATGGGGCCTCCTGCTACCACTGCGCCGCTGGAGCACAATTTCTGTTCTCATCCTGAAGCAAAGTTCTTAACCCGAGGTAATATTTCTGGGTTACCGGAGTCTTTAACCTGAAGTGCATGTAACCTGAAGCGTATGTAACCCGAGGTACCACTGTAATCCTATGGGTCATCAGGTTTTTTTACTATGTTTACAATGGGAGTTTTAGCCCCTTGTTAGCATGCCATTTGTATTTTGTTTCAACAGCGAATTGCCCTCATTCTGCTACAGATTACTTCTGGACCATACCTATTAATATTCAAGCCACTAATTGAAAAAACTTGATAGAAGTTTGCTCATCTCAGAGAGAAAAATAACTCTACATGAAATGGCTGCTGTTTTGCTTTTTAAACTTAAAATAGTTGGGAGCTTAGGCATCTGCAAGCTATCAGATGGGCAAACAGCATAGTAAGAAATACACTCCCTTTCCAGATCCTCTCCTACATGTACTGTACATATATGGTTTCTGACCTGGATGGAGATGATTGTTACTGGTAGTTTGGTAGTTTAATTTCTTTATATTCATTTTATACACCACAGGGGGAAATTTGTGGTATCCTCTCTCTTGTCAAGTGGCGTCCCAAAACATATCTAAGCTCTTGCTTTCTATCACTACAAACACACATTGAATAGGTAACATTTATCTCAGCCTTGCCTCCAAGGAATTCAGCAAGGCAGTCTACATCCTCACAGTCATGGTGACTGTGAGCAACATGCCTCTATCATGCTAGCCAGGACACCAACACTGGCTTTGCTCTGCTGAGGGCCACACAAGCAGGCTTGATTATGCAGAGACCCAGTCAGAGGCGGGGAAAGGAGGGTGTTCCTGTCCTGCTTGTAGAAATGTAGAGGTCTGTATGAGCTGCCAGGGACAGCAGGAAGAAAAATGCAGTAGGGAGGCATGGAAGGTCTGCAGAAATGATCGGTGCAAAGGAAGAGCTTTGATGTGGAGTGGAAGATCTGCAGGGTCTAAGTGATTTTGCAGGTTGCTGCATGGGAAGTCCAGGAATGATCTGCAGGGTTTGAATCTGCATGAAAAGGTTAACTGTTAGTAGAACTATATTGCTGTTTGTTGTCTCATGGGGAGAAATTACAAAGCTAGAAATTATACACACAGGTATGCAGTATTTCCACCGAAACCTTTTATTTTAAAAACATCCAACACATTCACAATAACAAAAATTATAAAACCCACTGGAAATATTCACAGTACAGAAAACAAAAAGGAACAAGTGAGTTACACAATTTCAACCCAAGGCATTGCACGAAGTGTGGAATGCAAGGTCAGGAATGCTTTTGCCACCCCATTTGGAAGAGATGCGGGGGGGACGGGACTGAAGGTCAAAAAATAAAAAAAGTGTGAACTCAAAAAAGAAAAAGAAAGCAGGATCCAAAAATGGGGAGTGGATGTGAGGGGATAGATATTTGGGTAAAGAAATTGTGGGTTTTTAAAAGAGTGTAACCACAATGCTTGACACTTGAAGCTGCCTCTCCTCTTCTGCTGCACAAAAAGAGGCTTCCATCCATCTTGGAAGCCCAAGGAGATTGTGTCAGAACAGGCTATTCATGCCTTTACTGGATGCCAAATGTTTCAAGCCATGAGGGAAGGTTTGGGACTGCCAGTCTCTCTCTTGCTTCAGGGTGATTGCAGGCATCCCACTGCAACCACCATCTCATTACCCTCAAGAGTTTTATGTAACAGGCTGAGCAGCAAAAAGAAGCAACATGAAGATAATTCGCAATAATCAATATAAAGGATGGTAACAATTTCCAGTGTTTATGACAATCTCTTTTCAGTTGTTCTGGAAGTGAGGCTCTTCCAAGCTATGAATGTAACAGGTACTCCCGAGACAGTAGACACTCACTTCCTTCAAAACCTCCCAACATTCAATGCCCCAAGGAAGACCACATCATACTAGGGATGATGTCACAAAGCAATAGTTCCCAGAGTTCCCCTGGAGAGGGGAGGGAGACATTATTTTTACTACTGGTTTAAGATTATGGGGTAGACATCTTCCCATGCAGTCACTGAGTATGGACATTGTCCCACTGGGTTAATGAGCATGAACAGGGAAGAGATCATGAATATATACTGGCTTCCTCTTCAAGTGGAATGAATTAAAACAAACATAATGCTAGCATATTGCACTACGTCATATATCTGTACCTGTAACAGAACATTCCCCGCAAGCCGAGAGTTAGCGAAATCTCAAGTAAAATAAGCCCTAGTTCTGGCTAACAAATATTTGAGATCTCAGGCTCTTCAGATAAATGGGGTTACAACTTTTTAGTATCCAGTTTTAGTAGCTTTAGTCTCTATTCCTACATTCTATCGTCTGCAGCCCAAAGCTATTTCTTGTCAATAAATTGCCACATACTTCATTTAATAATAAAATAATTAATTACAAAAATACATTTTGGAAAACTAGTTTCGTTTCAATTTCATAAATACCATCTGTTGTGTTACTCTTTTTAAAAAAAGAGACAGGGGGAGAGAGAGAACAAACCACTAAACTATCATGACTGCCACAAGACACAGTAGGTCAATGTCATCCTACTACTTCACAACGCCTTTAAGAGACACTGAATTCCAGGACCCTAATATGCTTGAAAATGTGATACAGAATTGTGTCTACTTCGAAAAGAAGAGGAATGCGGGGGAACCTACAGAGAGGCCTCCAGAGATGGCTGGAGATGGTTTTTCACTTCTCACTTGTGCAGAGTGTGAGGTGGATGCCCTCACAGAAAGGTTCAATTCTCATATTGCAAATGCAAATTAGGAGACCCTACAAATACTGATGTCCATAAAGACTGGATGGGTCTCGAAATAAGACATTTATGTCCCCCTTCCTGAATAATACGTTCACACATTAGCAGCCACAGGACATTCATTCATGTCTTAAAAAATCACTACAAGAAATGGCCTCCAGCCTATAAGCTGGAAATGGGATGACTGAATCCATCAAGTTGCAATGCCTTCTTTACTTTATCATTACAATGTTCAAGTAATACTTAACGACAGGTATTCAACACATTCACCAAATAGTCTGGCAAGCACAGAAGCGTCCATAGAACTACAGGCTTGTTCTCTCCAAGGCTCAGTTTTCCTAACGGCACAGTAGACCCTTAAAAAGTGATAAGCACAATCTCCGCAGGACCGTACACCACCTACAGAGTGACCTTTTCCTCTTTGGTATTTCACTGCCTACCACCAAAATGCTTTGACAGTCATAGTGATTCCCAGTCCACACGTCCTTCTATTTTACATAAAAATAAATATTTACAAGCAAAATGACACAGGAATAAATAAACTCTAGTAAACATTTTTTCTCGAATAGTACAAAAGGGGGCGGGACTTTTCTCTTTATCCCTATTTCCCGAAGATGAAGCAAACTCCCATTTGATGAAATAAATAGCTCTTTCCCATGCACACCCATGATTTAAATAATTCTGGGCAGCCATTCCCCACATCCACACTGTAGAAAACACTCTGGCAAGAGAAGGACCATAGGAGAAGCCATCAGTTCACTTACAGGAAAATAATTTACTTCAAAGCTGTAAATGACCAGAACCCCATTATACAGGGTTCGCCCCATGTAATGAAGCAAGGAGAATGTATTAAATAGAGGTGGAGGAGGGAGCCATTTCTTAGGTCTCTATGAATGAGTGACAGGGAAAGGAGCAATGTAGGGAGAATGATAAAGCCGTATTGCCTTCCAGCACTGTAAGCAAGGCAAGTTTCCCTGCATTTAACTTGTTTTAGCATGTGGCAAGAGCCTTGGCACACAAGGAAAGGCTGACGGGGAAATGAAGAAATAGCAGCAATTAAAAAAGTATCTCTGCTTCCCCCCTGTGAGGATTATCCTCAGAACCGAGAAAGTGTCAAGAACAGAACATTGCTAAATATTTGGTGCAACATCTTTAGTGGGCTGTATGCTAGTCAGTTCCACCATTGGCCCCTTTTCCATGGTTGCTGGAAGAATACCATCCTCTCTTCTCCTTTCAAAGCCACTGGAGATCTCTTCAAAAGTCCGGCCTTTTGTCTCAGGGACTTTAAAGAAGGTGAAGATGAAGAAGAAGATGAGGAAACCAACAAAGATGAGGAAAACATAATGTTTGAGGACATTCTGCGAGGGAGAAAAGAGAAAGAGTTATACCTCAGTAAGGTCACAGGCCTGAAATTAAAAACATAGCTATGGGGTCCATCATCAGAGTCCTCTGCGTGTAGCATATGCTTCTCACTAGCTCTCCTACATCATGCCCTGATGCGGCTGTTACATGCCCTGTGGCAGGAAGCCTTCCCATTGCCGCATTTTTCAGACCAGGAGGACTTGGCCACTTGAGGGCTCACAAGAAAAGCAAAGAGCTTTGGCCCAAGTTGACCTGTGTGTGTGGCTGCTAACTGAGCAACCAATAGGGAGAAGGGATGACAGGTCAGGGCATCCAGAAACCTCTTTCTCCACTCTCCCTCTCATTCCCATTCATGCAGTATGTCTAGGCCAAATTCCAGGCTCTGCATGGGGCTCCTGCACAACCGGACGTGTATCATGCCAATGCAAGCCTATTTTAATCCTTGCAAGTTGCAAAGAAAACACTTTCCCAAATGTTGTCACACCAGCAAACCACTCACTAAAGCTCCTCCGAACCACTATTCTCAAGTGTGACAAACTCTTGTTTGCTCATTTTCACCTCTCAGTGCCCTTGCTTGCCCTCTCACCTTTCTCATTCTATTCGATTTTAGACTGAGAACTCCTTGGGACAGGAGCCTGACATTGTGATTTGGCTATGCTGTTAACTACCCAATACACAGATCGTGATACATTGCTCAAAGCAACTCTCTTACCTTTAGGATCGGAAACAGCATGCCCACTAGAAAATTGGACGTCCAGTTGGAAAGGCCAGCTACAGCCACAGCTGCGGGACGAGGCCCCTGGCTGAATAGTTCAGAGACAATGAACCAGGGGATTGGGCCAGGGCCAATTTCGAAGAGAGCCACAAAGGCTAACGTGGCAACAACGCTGACGTAGCCAATCCAGGATACAATGCCCTGTTACAAAGAGAAAGAGAATTAACAGCAGTTAGCAATTTTGAGACAGAAGAGTGCAAACATGCCTGTGTCTTGCAAAGTATTTTAGAGTCTGTATCTGTATCTGCTTCATTTTCATTTATATTTTGCAGAAAGGGGCCTGAAGCTAAGAAAGAAAAACCCAGCCGCCAGATTTCCCAACTCAAGACTAGATCTGAATCCAGGTGCAAGCGAGCTGCAATTACTTTCTCCCTGCAAAAAACCTTTGAGCCAAGCCTGTGAGAAGCAACAGCATGAAGCAAATACCCAGCTAGCGCACCTATGAGAACCAGTAATGGTTAGAGGGTTGGACTAGGACCTGGGAGACCAGGGATTGAACCCCCACTCAGCCCTGAAGCTCAGTGGACAACCTTGGGCCAGTCACTGCCTCTCAGCCTCTGGGTTGTTGTGAGGACAACATGGGGAGGGGGGAAACCATGACCTCCAAAATAAGGGTGATCTGGTTGTGGCTGTCTTGCTTGCTGGTGGGCTAGTGTACATCCTGGCCTGTGAGAAATCAGCTGCAATAATATTATAATGATTCCAACCTGCAAGCCATTTCCTTTCTTTTCATTACACTTGCATGTATGCCTGATCTGTTTTGACCCCAAAGACACTGCGGACACACCAGGAAGCAGGGATGGTGACGGCTTACCTTCAGTGCCAAGGAAATAGTCATGACGACAGCACAGATGGCCATGCCTCCTAAGCCAATCAAATGGAGTGTTCTGCGGCCTGCACGCTCTACAAGGAAGAGCTGGAAAATGGGAAGAAAAATAAAATGTTGCTTTTGGTGGCAAGCGCTCTCCCCAAACTTAAGCGCCGCCTCCTCTTCAGAGTTTGTCTAAACTACAGAGCCTTGGGCTTGCCAATCAGAAGGTCAGCAGTTCGAATCCCTGCGACGGGGGGAGCTCCCGTTGCTCTGTCCCTGCTCCTGCCCACCTAGCAGTTCAAAAGCACGTCATGTGCAAGTAGATAAATAGGTACCGCTCTGGCGGGAAGGTAAACACCATTTCAGTGTGCTGCTCTGGTTCGCCAGAAGTGGCTTAGTCATGCTGGCCACATGACCTGGAAGCTGTCTGCGGACAAACGCCAGCTCCTTCGGCCTATAGAGCGAGGTGAGCGCACAACCCCAGAGTTGTCCGCGACTGGACCTACTACCTTTTGTAATTGAATGATGATCATAACCACCATCAGGCTGGTGAAGTGTCCTGTGAATTTGCATCCCAACTTAACTGAAATCTTTTCTCCATCCCCCAACCCTGAAACAGTACCCTAACACTTTAATAAGCAAAGACTACCAGTCATTTTTAATATATATAAAGATAGACCATTCAAATATATAAAAAACAACTACCCTTTTCATTTTCTACTCTGATAACCCATGAGAACAAAGGCCAACTGACGAACTGAATTAAAACTCATAGCTCAAGTAGTACTGCTATAATATCTGAAGTCACTTTGGTTAAGAGAAGAAACGCCACCTCCCAGTTTGCTGTTCTATAGCTGGGGAACATTTCCGTGCTTGTGGGGGTGGGGGGGAACGCAAACAGGGGCGACCCTGTGATTCCCCATGTAGCAGCAGCAGCAGCAGCAGCAGCAGCAGCAGCATTCCATCCTCTCTCACGACAGGGACAAACTAGGAAACTGCCTCCTGCCCACAGGCAGATCTGGCTTCAGGGCAACACAATCGGGAAAGGAAGGAAGGAGAAGGAAGCAACGCTCCCTGTTTCGAAAAGAAAATGTCGCCCAGTGGGGAGAACAATTAAGCACAGGGTCACAGGACTGAGTACCCACCCTGAATTCTAGCCATATATTTACCTCCCTCCCTATTGTTCTAGATATAAAGATAAATATAAAGGGAAGGAGAGGGGAGACTTTGACTCAGCTATAAAGTACATGAATGCCATGTTGCCAAAGACTACTTACCGATACAACTGTAAAGATGGTGTTGACCACACCGGCACCAATGGTAGCGTACACCGCCTGTTTCACTCCAGCATCTTCAAAAACCTCAGTAGAATAGTAAAAGACCTACAGGCAGATAAATATTTGTCACTCCTGGTGTCTGGAGCTCACCTCGTTCTTAATGCTAAGCAGGGAAATTCAACGTCTGTCTTATTATTATTCATTATTATTTATTCATTTTATATGCCACCCTATACCCAGAGGTCTCAGGGTGGTTCACAGAAAAGGTCAACATAAAAACCACTATATAATCAAAATATAACAACCCAATAACACCCCTCCCCAAAGAAACAGCCACATTTTAAAAGGGCATAGAATGTCAACCAAAGGCCTGGTTATAAAGGACCGTTTTTGCCTGGTGCCTATTGACTCAGAAGCAAATCTCACAGAGTATAATGGGAATTCTGACCAGGTAAGTGTGCGCAGAATTGACCACTGCATTGCTTAACTGTTGCTAAGATTGAGGGCAGGTAACAAAATCCCCTGCTATCTTTAAGCCTCATAACAGTCCTTCCATGTGGATTGGAGCTGTTCCTACTTTTATATCCAGGGACTGGGGCCTCAGTTACTGTGACTAAAGTTCTCCTACAAGCCCATAATCACTATTCTCTGCTTCAAAGATGAGCTCCAACAGGAACTGGCCCATACACACAGCCAGCAATTTAGAACATGGCCGCCTCCTTCCGCATGGCAAAAGTATTTGGCTGCAAGAGAAAAGCGCTCAGGGAATGGAAGAAGAAAGCAACATACTGCATTGATGCCGGACAGCTGCTGGGAGAGCTGAAGCACAATGGCAATGATGATGGCCTGGCGGTAGCTGGGGGAACGGAAGAGCTCAGGAATGGTCACTTTCTTCTCTTGAGACATCTTGGCGCTCTCTTCTTTCATCTCCTGAATATCACTCGACACGTCTTGGGTGCCACGGAGCTTCTGGAGAACTGGCAGGAGGAATCAAACATCTGAATTATGCACAACGCGACAGTGATAATGTCCTCCTACCCTGAGAGTTCACTTCTTCGTGACAATGAAGCCAGCTCCCTAGTCTATTCTTCTGCTCAACTCATGAGGTCAACTGGCCTTTGGTCTAACCCATTAATCCTCATCACCAACTTTAACAAAATCAAAGTATTTTTAACTGTATTTGCTCACAAATACAGATCTCTTGCTGCCTCTTGATTCTCTCTCCACTTTTCCTTCCTGCTTTCCCCATTGGCTAAATTCAAATTCTCGGTAGGGGACAGTTTCTCTTGCTTATGGCATTGTTCTCTCATGTACATTGAGAGAGATATAACACAGGCATGGCCAAACTTGGCCCTCCAGCTGTTTTGGGACTACAATTCCCATCATCCCTGACCACTGGTCATGTTAGCTAGGGATGATGGGAGTCCCAAAGCAGCTGGAGGGCCAAGTTTGGCCATGCCTGCTATAATATGTCAACGACTGTAATTAGGCTGAGATCTCCCATACCTGGAGATGCTTCCATTCATAGTTGAGGCAAGTTGATACCCTTACAGATCCAGGAAGGAATTCCCAAAGAAATCCTAGGGTAACACTCAAACTTTCCCCTTTCTACTCATGTTTCTGCATTTTCCCATTGCAGGCAGGTACTGGCACAGAAGCAAACCTTATGGCAAGACCCAGGAATATTCTGGGTTTCTTATGTCCCTCTGTGAAACAGAAACCATTCACACAACCCACAAAACAACTTGACTGAGTCCAGTTCAAGTTTTGGAGAAGAAAAGACAAAGAGGAATTGAAAGGGCCATCCAGGATTTCCATGCTTCTATGTTTTCGTTGTACTGTTTTCTCAGATTTTTCTCAGAAAATATGATAATTAGAGAAAAGAATCTAACAATACAGCAATCACAGCAGGTGTTGGCGGTTCTCGATGCTACCTTCTAGAGGTGTGGTTTTGATGTGGGTAGTGGCAGTTTGGCAGGTGAACCTATTATCTTTCCAATGGCTCCCATTTTAATGTTTTACTAATCTTTTTGGCTAATTCTTTTAAAAATTACAATTATTTATGCAGTAGCGCTTAGATGAAAAAGCATCATAGTGCTGATTTTGAAAATCAGTTTTAAAATCATGCTGCCTCAGTAACCAGCATTTAATCAATAAAATGCCATTTTTTAAAAATGGCTGCTCAAGTGGGCGGTACCTTCTTCTATACTTCGTAGCTATGTATGGCCAATAGTGCGGACAGAACATCATGGGACGTACACAAGAAAGGTGATGGGCGCGTGTGGTCTGTTAAGTTGCAATTCCGCTTATAGCTTCTGGAAGGGAGTAGATTGTCCTATGAGCTACCCATAAGGATAATGAAGAGGCTATGCTGCTGCAAGCCAAGGGATTGGATCACTTCATTACTCGGTGGTTACCTGCATGCGCTTTCTCTTCCTCCATCCTGTTGATCAGCAGGAATCGTGGGCTCTCAGGACAGAATGGCAGTGCTGCACACTGAAAGACGGCTGGGACAACGGTTAATCCGACCAGCAATGGCCAGAGAGTTTTAGTTCCCAGGATGACATCTAGGCCAAAGACCTGATTGTGGCAGTTGGTGGAGAGAAAGACAAGACAAAACGCTTATGAGCTATATTCCCATAAACTGAAAGTTACGTGCAGCATAACTAGACGTTTTATAACAATCTATGGCTTCCCATAAAGAAGCATGGATTCTTCCCACGAGGAATGGTAGTTTGTTGATGATCCCTCGCCCACCTCTACAGAACTCCACCCAGGTTTCAATGATAGGAAGGAATGATTCTTTGTAATGTAGCATCCCCTTTCCTGAATGAATCCTCTCTCATTTATTTTAAGCACATTCAGCTTTAATCTGAAAAAAGCTCCCAGAGTAACTTTAAAAAAGTGAAGGACCCCTGACAGTTAAGTCCAGTCGTGAACGGCTCTGGGGTTGCGACACTCACCTCGCTTTACTGGCCGAGGGAGCAGACATTTGTCTGCAGACAGTTTTTCTGGGTCATGTGGCCAGCATGACCACATGGCGAAACCAGAGCAGAGCACAAAAACACTGTTTACCTTCCCGCCTATTTATCTACTTGCACTTTGATGTGCTTCTACTAGGTTGGCAGGAGCAGGGACCGAGCAACGGGAGCTCACCCCGTCAAGGGGGTTCAAACCTCAGACCTTCCAATCGGCAAGCCCTAGGCTCTGTGGTTTAGACCACAGCACCACCCGAGTCCCCCCAGAGTAACTTACATGAGGTCAATAACAAAACAAGACAGTCCCTGCCAGCAGCCTTATCAACTAGCTTTACTATTTTCCAAGTAGCCAACTGAACCCATCTTGTGCATGTTTAATTTAGAATTAAGTCCACGGTCCTCAACAGGGATTACTCCCAGGTGCACAGAGTTGGGACCTGGTCATTAACTCCCTTCCAGCAATACCAATGAACCACTAAGCTGCGTGGCTTTGTAATCATTCTTACCTGTGCCACCAGGATACCCACGACAATACCCAGCTGATTCAGTGTGCCAAAAGCTCCTCGCAAGGCAGTGGGGGAGACCTCACTGATATACATGGGCACAAAGCCAGTGCAGAGGCCACAGTAGATACCAACAACAAGCCGGCCAGCAATAAACATTTCCAAAGCGTTTGCCATTCGGGAGAAGCCCATCAAAATGCCTCCTGAAATGGGCAAAATATTCACCAGCAACATAGAGTTTCGCCTGCATAGGAGGGGAAAAATCTTATTATTTCAAGTTATATACCGCTTTTCCATATAAATATGCCCAAAGTGGTGTTACTTATTTAAACAGAAAATCCAAGTGGCACCATGCACCCCTAATTAATATGGGTCATAATCCATCACTGGGACATTCTCATGTGGAAAGAAACCACACTGGAGAACAAAGCAGACTGGTTTCGAGGGGCTTGTGCAGAAGCTCTTCCTGGTGGATTGGGCTCCATTGTTCCCCTCTGCCTGTGCAATTTGTTGTCCTTAATGGCACCCAAAATATGCTTTCTGGTAGGGCAAGTTGCCTTCTTAGTACTTCCATACTAGGCATTCCCCCAAAGTGTGACACAATGATCATTATGGAATTGAATTCTCTGTCCATTCTGTAATGGAGCTAATTTCCTCTTATCCCTTCTTGTTTTTCAAAATGGAGGCGGAAACTGCTCTGCAGTCCAGAATATTCCCCCAACGTACCTGCCAAATCGGTTGACGAAAAGTCCAACAGAGAAAGAGCCAAGCATCCCTCCGACTGAGAAAATTGACACAGAGAGTGCCCATAGTGAGGTCAGCAGTGGTTCGGACATCGGGGAGCCTGACCGCTCCACCCATGATTCATTAAAAAATTCTTTGATAACCTGTGTGTGATAGAAGAAAAAACACTCCATAGGTATTGAGTTACAACCACATACCAGGGATATTGTGTTAAGAAAACTTTGGAATTGTACTAAAGGAATGAGGTGAGAACAGAAATCAAAAGAAAAGCTTATTGATATATAGAATAGAGTGGTATAAAAGTTAAATACTTTTCTAAAAATGTTTAAGTGAATCTGGTTCAAGACAGGAGAAATACTTTTACGGTTCCAGGGCAGTGGTTTTCCAACAGTAAGTGAGGAAGGAACCTTTGCTTTACTGGAAGTTTAAATCAGGAATTACTCCGCGAGAGCATACACAATGGCAGACAAGCTTTCCTGAAAGCCCCGTGCTCCTTGCCATAGGTCAGGCCAATACGGAGTGTGCATTCTAATGTCTGCAATGTACAGGAAATCTGTTGCAGGTAATTTTTTTAAAAAAATAATAATATTTATCTGTTTCAGGTAATTCAACGTGTAAAATGTCCCCTGGGGGTAGAAAGAGTGAAAACTATTCTAGAAAAGTTAAGAAATGGGGAGTGGAGACACTGCCTCCTTTTGAGGCATGGCAAATCTCAAGCAAGCGTTCTCAAATGCTTCTCAAAGGTAAGAGTGCATTGGCTTATAGCTTTAAACAGGTATATTTTATCACATAATATTGGACCTTATCTTTCAATCCACTGAATTAAACAGATGTTTAATTAATAAGAGTCATACAAATCTACATTCCAATACATGCACGGCTCCTGTAAAGAGAAGAGGTTTTTGGTTGATACAGTCAGACATGAAAGGAGGTAATAGCTGTGTCTGCTTAAATTCCATCTTCTGCACTCACAACTACTAAAGCCACATATTTGAAAAAGTGTTCAGGTGCAAATTGTTCCAGTCAACATGAGGAAAGAGAGCAGCAGGGTCAGTGGACAGGAGGCAGCCATCTTCTGCACTGCCACCAGATGGCAGCAGGACCTTAAGCATGAGCGCAAGAACAGATGCCTGTGGTTTCTGCATTTTCAGATCTCGGGTGCGCATGGTACAAGTGAGTCATTCATTTTGTAAAAACCCAAACCCACACACTTCCCCGGTTCTCCCTCTTAATCTAGTGGCGCAATTCTGAGGTGTCTTACTTGCTCTACTACTGCATGAAGATTGAAAATACGAAGATCGAGAAAAGATGGGTAAGAATTATAACTGTAAGGGGAAGGGGGGTGATAGATACAGGACTGGAGCCAGAGGTGGGGGCTGAAGTAGAAGAGAATCTTAAGGGAAACTAGAGCATCTCTCAGCCCTGCACTGTGGGCCAGGCCCTCCCTCCCTCCCTCCTTCCCCCTCCCTCCCTGCCTTTCTTCCTTCAAGCAGATGTGCCCTCACTGTGACTCAGCAGCTGGCGGCCCTCCATTTATTACAGCTACCTTCCTTCCCCCTCCAACCAGTGTCATGCTGAGGGTGTCGGGACTTGGACCTGGGAGACCCAGATTCAAATCACCTCTAGGCCATGACGCTCACTGAGTGACCTGGGATGCCAGCCCTGCCTCTGGCCGACCTCCCAGGGTTCTTGTGAGGGATAACGAGAGCGAGAGCCATTTCTGCCCCTTGAGCTCCTTGGAAGGAAAGGTGGGATATGATGGAATACTGTAAATAAAAACCCCCAAAGATGTGTGTCCCTGGGAGGTTAATCATTTAATCTTACCCAGTGGCGTAGCGTGGGGGGTGCAGGGGGGCCGGCCGCAACATCGGGGGGGGGGCGCGCTCGCAGCTCTCTGCCCCTACTAAAATCCACGGGTTAGGGGGCGCAAATTACTTGCCTTGCCCCGGGTGCTGACAACCCACGCTACGCCACTGATCTTACCCCAGTTCTAAGCATCAAATCTGCTCTTCTCCCACTGTCCCCACCTCAGTCATCCGACTGCAACAAAACTCTCTTTATAGCACTAACAATCCTGGTATGGCCGTTTTTATCTTTTGGCCATCCTAGAGCAGGGATGTTGCTGATTTTGCTGCACTTAGTATATTGTCTCTGTGTATTTTTGATAGTTTTGCCAATTTTCTTGGAAGCTGTCCTGGGAATCTGAAGGGCAGGGCAGAAATACCTAACGTGTGTGTGTGCGCGCATGTGTGCAATATCGGTTTGGGAGGGACCCTGAGGGTCATCTAGTCCAACCCCCTGAAATGCAGGAATCTTTTGCCCAACATGGGCCTGGAACCCACAACCCGGAGATTAAGAGTCTCCTGCTCCACCAACTGAGCTTACCCAGCTTTTACATTATGACGCCCCTTGTAAGTTGTGAATTTCCCCCTTCCTCAAGGCTGGGTCAGAAAACAGGCAATGAGTTGTAATCTGTAGTTTTTCCCACATTTTCTTCACAGTTCTTCCCCTCCTTACAGGATGAGCCGTGCTGATTCCATGGGCATGACTGGTACTTATGAGACCACTTTCAGGCAATGGTCAGCAATAATAGGTTGCTAGGAAAATTGATATCCCCCTAACAGAACTGCTTTCTTAAGGGGAAACCTTTGCATCCCATGCAACCAAAAAGAAGGGCCATTACATTTATCACACAACAAGTCCATTTTCTGGAAAGGTGTTAACAGCTACAGAGGAATTTGAACCGGAAATACCTCAAAATATGGGGTTTGGTTGCAGGTTTAGCGCTACCATCACTGTGACACCCATGTTTTACAATCTTTGTCTGTTTGGACTACCAGATATCAAGCCAGGAATCCCTGTGTGGCTGGTGGAATTTAGGCATGAGGATTCGGACCACTCTTCCTTCCCGGAGAGACTGTATCCTATTTTTATTTCTTCCTCATACGCACAATAGTTAAGGATACATCAGGTGTCAATTGTTCTTGAGTTTCATCTCCCCTGTCTCCATGACTACTACATTTCTGTGCCCCACGATTTGATTTATTTCCCCTCTGCTTCTTGTACCCTTCATGGCTTCCTCAACTTCCTGATCACCACTCGAGGAAAGGATAGCGATGGAGCCCCTAAAAGCCCACAGCACATGTGCCATTGTCTTACCGCTGCAGGAGCATTGATGACTCCCGTGTTGTACCCAAACTGGAGAGATCCAATGACAGCAACAAACACAGCAGTGACAAGCGGGCACGTTATCTTCTGCAATAGAAGGGAAGGAGAGAAAACAGTTAATTCACATTTTCCCAGTTGGCTTCCCATGCAAACAAGCAGCAATCTCAATCCAAGGTTTCTTAGAAATCAATGAGTAAAAATGAGAAATGCTTTCCAAGTTATCCATTCTGCTTGGGAAATAATGCAACTTGTAGACACTACAAAAAAAGTGCAGGAAATACAGAGAACCATTACCCCAACAGAAAAATTCTAATCCAAGAGCGTTTATATTTCTCATTCAGCTCTTCATTACACACTGCTAAGTCACCACAATTATTTTTTTTAAAAGGAAGAATAATAAAAAGACACTTGTGGGAAATTGTTGAATTGATGGCTGTCTGCAAATGTTAACTCCTCAAAATGGCTGACTCCCTCCCTAGGCAACAGCTGGTGAAGCTTGTGTCTGGGAGAAAACATTCAAGCACTTAAAGGGTAAAAATCAAATCAGACACACAACACACAAGTTCTTCCTTGAGGATTTCCTGAATATGCTTGTGCTGAAGGACAAAGGGAAGCAGGCTAATGGATTTGTTAGCCTTTCTTCCTTACCTTATCCAGGATTGGAAGAAAATTAAAACATTAATCTCCCACAGATCAGACAATTTAGCCCTTCCTCCAGCACATGCACTGGAATTGCCACAGGTAAGGCCCCAGGGAGTTTGGGGGGGGGTAGTTACTGGAAAAGATATAAAAAGGTGACCTCCCTGTCCCTCCCTGTTACTGTCAAGCTTCTACAACTTGCACAATCCCTCTGAGGGCTGTTTTAATTTGATGTGTGATTTGCTATTTGTGACTGTTTTATTACGGCATGGATTCTGATCCAGACCACATGACGAGAGCACTGGAGAATTCTCCCAGGCTTTCTGGGGCTGAAATCTGAGAAGATAGATTGGATGCTGTGGAGGGGCAGCAGTGATGCATGTCTGCACATCTGTATATGGGCACAGGCCTTTAAAGTGTGCCCATCTACTTACAGGTACTGCATGACCCCACTTTTGTGCCGCTAGGTGAGACACAGCACAGCAGAATGTGTGGGCCCAGTCCAGTGGGAGCCCCTGAAACCTGTAGATCCCACCCAAATGTACCTGCGTCCCAAATTGTAACAAACCTCAAGCGCACCTCATCACTTCATGTGCTCCCAAAACAGATTTCCTGAATCTGTCATGGGTCAGGCATCCCCATTTTGGAGAGAGGATTGCTCTGGAGAAAACAGTGAATGTGGCGAAGCGATTCAACGCCCTTGCCCCACTTCATCCCCCCCGCATCTCCACCAAAAAACAACAACCAAAAAACCACCCTGGCCCCACCTGTCTGCAGCTTCTGTGCTTTAAATTTCCCCACCCTGTTTTCCACAAATTTTGGTAGTGATGGGATCCTGGCACACAGATATCCTGCCTTTATGGCTAGGTAGCCTCTCTCTTTTAATGCAAAGGGAAACATGAGACACAAAAACATGTACAGTACGTAAATACCCCAAAGCTGGCTGTGAAGGGTTAAGATCTCCCAGCAAACAGTCAAATGATTATTGCAACTGATATGGCACTTTTTCCAGTGTTGAAAGCCCTTCCCATCTCTGTGACCATCACCATTAGAAATGTAAGCTGTGTCATTACCACATCTCTCTTGCAGATGGGAAGCCCCAGCTTGCCTAAGGCCAGCTCCCTGGTTTCATAGCTGACGTGAGATTTGAATCAAGGACTTCCTGTCTACCAGCCCACACTGAATCACAGGACTACATCAGCCTAGACTAGCCACAAGACAAAGTAATTGTCAGGGGCTGAGGCTTCTACTTCCAGTCCTCTGTTCAACCATGTACAGCATGCATGTATGTACGTGAGTGCGTGCACGTGCACCCCCACCCCTCCCTACAGGCCAGGCTCCCTTAGGCAGCCTGACTTTTCTCCTTCTACAGCTCTGCTTTCCTGTAGACTCCTCTGAATTGGCTGACATCTCAAGAGTGTCCTGTGGCAGCCCTTAAATGCAACAATCTGGATTACTTCACTGTGGGGTTTCTGCTGCTTCCTTATCTTTCTGCAAAGCCATAGGACAGCAGAGGCCTTGGCAATTCCATGAGAAACATTTGTCTAAAAACATCTCCTCTGCTGACAACCCAGCATAATTGTGTTGCTACTATCTAACAGTATTTGCCCTCTGCAATGTCTGTCCAGAAGGCAGCCCTGCACTTCAGGGTGGGGGTGGGGAGGCCTGGCAGCCTCACGGTGGAACCCACACCAACTCCAGGCGCGCTCCCTGGCACATGCATGCTCTCTCCCTTCCCCATGCTCTGGTCTTCCGCCTCCACATTTTACTCAAGGCGTTCAAGCTCCCCTCGGGCCATGAGCAGGATTCCAAGGGGCACCACTTGTTGCATCCAAGTGGGGCATGTCTTTGCCATCCTCTAAATGACCTTGGCAGAGACGCTCTCTAAGAGCACCCTCCTGGGTCAGGGCAGCAGGGAGCGGCCACCGCCTGCATCCCAAATGCTCTGGCGAAAGCACATCTCCGCCAGGTATCTTGACTGGACGCTGAAGGGAAGCGGCCAGTTGTGCTGCCGGGCGCGCGCCTGGAAGCCCGTCCTCACCCGGCGGGAAAGGGGCAAAGAAGGGCCACCCCAAATCTTGTGCGCCGAGCCCTCAGCACCGGGAGATAACGGAGAATGCCTCTTCTTTTTAGACTCAGAACAGGCCGAGGCTTGTTCATTCATTTGCACTGCGAGAGGGTGGAGGAGCGGGTCTTGGCGCGTCTTCCCAGGCCGCTCCATCCCAAGCCGGCCGAGCCCCAGCTCCCCTCTCGCCATTCCAGGGCCGTCCTCCTCTCCCGTTTCGAGGCTTTCCGGCCGGCCTGCAGCCCCGCTCGCCTCCTGCCCCCTTTCCGCTGCCAGTCTCCGAAGCCCCCACGCCGACCCCCGAGAGATGCGCCGAGGCATCGCGCTCACCTTCTTGCTCTCCATGCCCGCCACACGCCTCCGCTCCCGTCAGAGAAGAAAGTGCCGGCGCAGCGCCGCTGCTCCCGGGATGCGCAGCCGCCACGCGCCTCGCCCGCTGCTGATGCTGCTGATGCTGCTGCTGCGGCGCCGCCTCTGCTGCACGTCGCTTCCTGCTGCTGCGCGAACCCGCCCGCCTCGCTCGCTGCTCGCTCTGCTTCGGGGCCGGACGGGCGCGGGTCTATTTCAAGCTTCGGGCGGGCGGGCGGGGCGGGACAGCCCCCGCCCTGGTCCAGTCCCGCCGGAGCGACGTCGGGGCGCTGCTGACGCGCCCCTGCATCTCGGTGTGCGCGCACCGGGCGGAGGACTTTCCTTTCTCTGTTTCAGAGACGCCCCGAAGCCCAGAAATGTCGGCCAGGAGGGAGCATTTCAGGATTTCTCCCCCTCAGCCGCTTGTCTTTCTCAGGGAATGCGAAAACCCTCAAGAAAGAGTTAGGAGTTCTCATTCTGGGCTTCGGCAAGAAATAGGGGAGCGGGGAGAGGGAGAGAATCAGAGACGGAAGAGAAAAACCCGGGAAGAAATTAAAACGTTCCACAATTAGGCCGGGCCAGTGTTTCCACAGTTCCTGAGCACCAAGGAATTGCTGATACTATTAAAATGGTCCCAGCCTCAGATTTAGCCTGGATCCATTTTCATTAATATTTTTTTTATTTATTTTGCCCCTGGAAAACTCAAAAGGTTGCTCCCCGTTTTGTGCAATTTTAGTAGGCCTAATTTTGTCATTCCTTTGGCATTGGGGCCACCATAAAAGAGATAAAGGATGATTAATCAAAGATTGTTAAAACTAAGGGGAGATGAAACCAGCAAATTTGCAGCTGCTTTGATTCTGCAGTTTATATATCATATTCTCCTTTCTGGCACAGAGTCCTAGAATTGTAGAGTTGGAAGGAACCCCAAGGATCATCTAGTCCAGCCTCCTGCAATGCAGGAATATTTTGTTTGAGCTCATCTCTAGCAGGGGCAGGCTAGGGCATTTCGGCCTATGCAGCTCAGAATAAAATCCCCAGCCCCCCTATAAAAGTATCATAATACATTCAATAACTAAACTTATGGGCTTTAACTGGACCAGAAGCTGCTGCCTGAGGAAGCCTCCTTCATCTCCCTAATAGCTGATTGAGAGAAAGCATTCAATAATGTTCTAGATAAACTATAGAATTATTGTAGACTATGCAGACTGATTGCTTCTGAACACTCCAGCAACGTTCAGAAACTCAATTTCAAAAGTAAAAAAAAATGATTCCCCTCCCATTCAACAGCTTTCCAAATCACATTCCTGAGAACAGCTCTGACTTTGCTTCTAAGGCATGCAGTGGGAGGACAAAAAAATTTTTTGTTATGGATTGCGCCACAGTGATCCACTTCAAAGATCCACAAAACCTGAGGTAGTGTCAATTGTCCAATTTAGCATTTTTTTTTAACATTTACAATAGCTCCCTGCCTCAGTATTGATGTTGAGAGAACTGGAACCAATATTCCAGATCCTTAAAAAAAAAAAACACTCACATATTTTGCAGAACTTGTTATGTTGACAATTGCATAATTTTATCTTCATAGTTTTGAGTACTTAGGGTTGTATACATTTCTCCACATATGGGCAGGGTGCTCCTTCCTTTCAAGCTCTCAGGAAGCTGAAAGGAAACCACAGAGCAAAAGAGAGATGATGTTGTTGCAGCACTTCCTAAATGCGTCCAGAGAGGGGTGCTTACGAGGGAGACGTGACGTTATTGTCTCATTTTCTCAGTCCTTCAGGCCTCCTTGTTCACTCCAACTCAGAAGCTGCTCCAATTCAGCATCTTTGCCACAAGCTCCGTTTTTCCTGATCAATGTTGTCATGGAAACAGGGACAACTAGGGACAAAGCCAGAAAGGAATACCCTTAAGTCATGCCATAAGCTATACGCTTATCTCTTGTGGTGTATCTGACTTGGTCATCATTTCACACACATACTACGATGATGAAGAAATCTCTAGTGGCAAGCTACGACCTTTTCTTGATTGTACAGATCGCAGTTATCTAATTCTCTCCCTTCTACTTCTCAGATCACAGGGGCATGCGATCACATGACTGAATGCTTCAACTTGCACACAGAAATCCACACACACAGAAAACTAGCATGTCAGGAAGAAGGCTAGACACCTTTCTCTCTGACATCTAGTTTTCTATATGTAGGTACAGTGGTACCTTGGGTTACAGATGTTTCAGGTTACAGATGCTTCAGGTTACAGACTCCACTAACCCAGAAGAAAGAGTGCTTCGGGTTAAGAACTTTGCTTCAGAATGAGAACAGAAATTGCGCAGCAGCGGCGCAGCAGCAGCAGCAGCGGGAGGCCCCATTAGCTAACGTGGTGCTTCAGGTTAAGAACAGTTTCAGGTTAAGAACGGACCTCCGGAACGAATTAAGTTCTTAACCCGAGGTACCACTGTATTTCCTCCCAGCAAACCTACAGAGGAGTATTTAATCATTTTATCCCTTACTTGTAGTCAGTCTGAAGCTGTGCAAGTCCAGAAAGTGGTTTACTACCTCATCTGCTGGTTGCGTGAACTAGATCCACGTGTAACCCAGAACCTGGCTGGGCTTGTAGTACTGAAACCAGTCTTCTGGGAAATTTGCTGGGGCCAGAAACCAGGGTGTTCCTCAGCTGCGTCTCTTGTTGGGTAGGCCAGGGAAGGAGGACACAGCAAGCTTCAGGGAAATAAACACCCACAGGACTTTAATCTCTCAGGAATTCCCTAGGCAACCCTTTGAATCCAAACTATTCTGGGTATAGTTTAGTTACAATTTAAAATTGCAAACAACTCTTGGAAACTCAGGGTGGCATTTCTGCACAAGTTTGCTGGGCCCCTTGACACCGAGAGCCACACCAGCTGAGAGAGAGCAGAATCAAGGAGGCTGCTGGAAGGGTGCTAATAATGCAGCAGACAGAGAAAAAGGACAAAATAGTTGAATTTCTTTTACTCAAACTCGTCGAGATGAGAGTACTGGCAGGACATCCCTGTTCAGGGCTGAGGAAGACCAGCAGAGCTGCAGTTTCCAAAGGCAAAAATAGCAGAGAAGTCTGAGGGGAGGCCCAAAATTGCAGAAATCAGTTGAGAGAGGCACTGGCAGAAATCTCAAGGGGGGAGGAGCAGAAGCCTGGAGCAAGAGGGCCTACGCTGTAGTGGGATTGACAGGCGCTAGCAGCGTTGTGTACGTGGGTAGGCCAGGGCAGGAATGACAGGGTTATTTCAGGACAAGATGGAGAGGCTCATACACAGCTGGAAAGAGAGGGAAAGCCTGGAGAAGGAAGCGATTCCCGAAAGTTTACAAATGACTGGAATTACCCATGTGCGTTTTTGAAGAACAGGAGGGGCCTAGGAGGATGCTGCTGAAAGTGCAAGAGCTTCTGCCGGTGGGAAGAGACCATGGACAGTGGCATCTTGCTTTCTGTTTTTAAATGACTGCAAGAACTGAAAATATAGCTAGAAGGAGAAGGAAACGGTAGTGAATGATTTGGCAGATGTTAACAGGAAGCAAAGTCGTGGTGCAAAAGTGAGGTCTCTGCAAGGCCCACTAGGGTATAGTTCTACAATAACCCATTGGTTCTTTCCTTCCTATTCTCATCCTCTCAGACTCACTTGGCAACATGCAACATTTGTTCTTCACCCCCTCCCCAACCCCTTTCTGCATAATATTCCTTCTTTCGCTAACATCTGCTGCTATTCACAAATGAAGACATAGTGTAGAATCAGTGAATACAATTTTTTTTGTTGGGAAGTATTTGAGACCCCTGATCTTTCCAGCTGTGGTGCGTTATGCAGGCCCAACCAGAGAGCAGCATGAAGAGCACTCTTTGGTGATTTTAGCAACATTAATATGAAGCTTGACATACCAAGATTTCTGGTGCAAGGTGACTTTGTCCTCTCTCACATTTTCCTGATTGCATTCCCCTTAAAATAGGTTTCAACTGGGGGGGAAATGGGGTGTGATTTCTCTCACTTGCACCAGACTCCATTGTCACAAAGGTCTGGTGTGCGAAAAAGCACATTTCTTGTCACCCCACAACATTTCCCCAACTGTATCATTTTCCTGAATCAATCACCTACCCGAAACAGGAAAATAATGAGTTTGGGAGACACAATTGCCCCACTGCATGCAATAAGATGCACACAAAAGAGCAAAGCTTTCCTTTATGAACAGGTCCTAGTGGTGCTACATTAGATGCTGCCTTCCATAGCAAAAATTGGCTGTCTGTTCCAGCCTGCTACTTGCTAATGTTCAGCAAGGTAACCATTACATGCACATATCACGTGCACAAGGTCTAACACGAGATATAGTAATGACCGAGCAAGAGAGTGCAGAATGTTTGCGTATTTTTTCAGTCTGCTTGTGAGAATCATCAGAGATCACAAAGAAAGGAATATATGATAACAACAAGATGAGAAAGAAAGTAATAAAGGACTATCCGGATTGAACTGGATAGAACTGTCTAATTAAAGCAGTAAAATAAGTGAAGCCTGGAGTTATCTGGAATTTTGGACTCGTGCGGAGCTTGATGTATGGGTATCCTCAACAAAATTTAAAATTTGGCTGTATAATTTGGAACTAATGTGATTTGAATAATGTGATGTGATTGGCCTGTTAATAAAAATTAATTTTTTTAAAAAAAAGAGAATGTTTGCGTATAGGAGACAGTGCATATGTACATAGACTTAAAGGCTATAAAAGACATTCTCACACAGAGGGAACCCCCAGGACCAGACCTCAGGGCAGTTGCTGGCCTTCCATCCCTGTCCCCTTTCTGAGCCCTGCTATCAGATTATCTCCTGAGAAAATACTTCTTTTCCCTCTTTCTGCTGGAGGCTGTTTGCACACCAAAAGAAAAGGTGCTTGCCAGAGGGCTTTTTATTCTCACAGAGTTGGGCAAAGAGAGCAGATTTCTTTGTTTAAATAAACTATCAAAGCTGGGCGCCTTCCAGAGGCAAGCATAAAATTTATTGTTTAATTGTGTAGAGTTATTTGCAAGTCTGTTGATACATTTTCAAAGCACAATAATGGAGTAAAAGGCTCTGTCAGCTGATCTCTCCTAGTTTTTGTTTTAATATTTACAGCACAAACCTCACAATACTTGGCCAGAAAGAGAGATCTGGGCGGGAGGGGGGGACCCTACAGCTTTTATTCAACAGTAATGGTACCCAGAATGTTCCATGGGCAAAAGAATTCCTTGTTGCACAATTTAATGTTCTCTCTCTGGGAGGCCCATGTCTTAAATGCAAAATCTCCTCTTAGAAACAGTTCTGTGCATGTTTGGGGGTATTTTGCAACTTGATAAGGAGGGGGCACCATTCTGCCTCAGACAGCAAAATGCATACATACATGCACACATAAATTTATTTGTATGCTGCCTTTCCACTGTTAAAACCATGCTCAAGGCGGCTTACAACATGGAAGAAAACTCGTAACTACAACATAGCAAAAGTAAAAAAAAGGTAAAGGACCCCTGACAGGTTTTTTTTGTGTGTGTGTGTGTGTGTGTGTGTGTGTGTGTGTGTGTGTTTTGAGATGAAGAAAGTTTATTGGGAAAACCAGGAGTGGAGTTTTGTCTGGGACTGGACTGTAAGTTTAGATCTGGTGATAAAAACACACCCCTGAGCTGAGCAAATGCTAAGAAGCACCTTGTTCCTTTAACTCTAGGCACATGTTGCCCTTCCCCTGACACCGTTTCACACTCTGATTGCTGGACTTTGACATTCACTGGCATCCCAATTAACCAAGAGCAGGAGTAGGACCTATGAGCCTGAAGTTTGCTGCTCATCCCTGGTGCCTACAAGAATGGGCTGGAGGACGACTCTGGGGTTACGGTACTCATCTCGCTTTACTGGCTGAGGGAGCCGACGTTTGTCCACAGACAGTTTTTCCAGGTCATGTGGCCAGCATGACAAAGCTGCTTCTGGCAAAACCAGAGCAGCGTACAGAAACACCTTCCCACCAGAGCGGTACTTATTTATCTATTTGCACTTTGACGTCCTTTCAAACTGCTAGGTTGGCAGGAGCTGGGACCGAGCAACGGGAGCTCACCCTGTCAAGGGGATTCGAACCGCTGACCTTCTGATTGGCAAGCCCTAAGCTCAGTGGTTTAGACCACAGCGCCACCTGTATCCGTTATAGCAAAAGTAGTCATAAGCAATAAATCAAACATTAACACACAAGCAAACTGAACAATTTGCACATAAATCACAACAAGACCTAAAATAAATATTTTAAAAAACCAATAGCAACCACACCCTCCTCCAAAAAGAACAACCACTCCAGTGTAAGAGTCTTGGGCCACCTGTGAAAACCCAGCAACACAGACACCTTCTGTTCCTGGAGGAAAATTCAGTGTGGTTTGCAACAGCTGTGGAGCTGAGATTAAGGGAGGGCCACGCAGGATTTTCCATTAAACCGATGACATCAAGGAGAGTCATGGGAAAGAGGTAGTTTCTCCTTTCCCTCTAAATGCCACAGATGGAAATTGGATATGGATAAAGTTAATGGCACTTATCTATGCTGGCATTTGGGGGGAAATAACCTATAGATTGGTAAACATCAGGATTTTATATTGCCTGTCCCAAATGGTGTGTTTTGATTCAACCTACTCCCAATAGAAAAAAAGCTCCAGGAAGATAATCCGGAAGTAATGCAGAGAGAATTAAAACTAGGTCACCCTGGGGGAAATGTCCCAGCATTAATTGCCATCTTGAGAATGGATGAGGGAAAAGGTGGAAGGCTCATTTGCAAGTCCACAAATTTGCATACGCACAGTTCTTCTTTTTTTTTTATGGGCAGCTTCCATGAATGGAGGTCAAAGGATATTCCATGCCAACTGAAATGAAATGCATGATAAAGGCTTGGTACTTTGCATGTCTCAATAAATTAGCATATGGAGTAATAGTATAGTCCTGCTTTATTCTGCCTTGGTAAGGCACACTTGATGTTCTGGGCACCACAATTTAAAAAGGAATTTGACACGCTGGAACGTGTGCAGAGGAGGGTGACGAAGGGTCTGGAAAGGAAGCCTTATGAGGAACGGTTGAGGGAGCTGGGTATGTTTAGCATGGAGAAGGGGAGACAGAGAGGAGATATGATAGCCATCTTCAAATATATCAAGGACGGTCACATGGAAGATGAAGCAAGCTTGTTTTCTCCTGCTCTGGAAGGTTTGGCCCGAACCTATGGCTTCAAATTACAAGAAGGAAATTCCGACTAAACATCAGGAAGAACTTTCTGATGGTAAGAGCTGTTCAACAGTGGAACAAACTCATTGTGAGGTGGTGGGCTCTCCTTCCTTGGAGGTCTTTAAGCAGAGGTTGGGTGGCCAACTGTCATGGATGCTTCAGCTGAGATTCCTCCATTGCAGGGGGTTGGACTAGATGACCCTCAGGATCCCTTATATAGGCCTCCTTCTTGTCTCCCTTCCCACGCTTCTTACCCATGTGAAACCAAAACCAGACATCTGGAAAGTCCATTTTCACTTAGGGCACTATTAAATCTTTCTTGCACTACTTCTGCTACCTGTAAATGTTGTCATGAAGACAAACAGCATTGCCATTTGTACTGAGCAGTCTTGGCCAACCTCTGCGGATGTGTACATCTGGTAAAGTTGTCTCTCCAAGGGGTCTCTTTAATAAGGTGTTTTATAAACATGTGCACACTCTGCACATGCTCAGGGGGTACCTGTGACATGGTAAAGGCTGCTTACGAGCCTTGTCAGAACAGGGTTTGGCTCAAAATGATGACCCTCAACTGAATGGACTACTGGCCTGATCTGATTTACTGTAAGGTGCTCCTCTGATACCAGACCATTTCTCATTAGAAAGCAATAGCACATTAACCGATTAGTACAATAACCACATATTGAAAATCAATTTTAATTTGCATTCTCTGCTAGCAGTTGCTCAGTGCTGACTGAGAATTGCAGGTGGTCTTCTTCAAGCATCTCTTGATTCAGAAAGTGTGTTATGATTTTGTGGACAATAAATTACACTGTAGGTGCCTGCACTGGAGCTGAACCAAGAGTCTGTGCTGTGGAGTTGCATGATGCATGAGGGCTCGTTTGGTATATGTGCACTCACTTGGTCTGAATCTACAGCTGCTTCTTGTTTGGCATTAAGGCTGAGTTTTTCAAAATTGCCAGGAAAAAACTTCAAACAGAAAATATAATCAGAACAAAACATTTTGACATTATCAGGAAGGGTTGTTCTAAGAGATTGTGGAGTCTGATAGGAGGTGAGAAATCCAAACTGCACCCAATGCACTAATTTATAAGGGGCCCAATCCTTAGGGAGTCCCCTTGCATGCGGCTCTTTGAAAGGAACAGGAAGCGCAGAAGAGCACAATAGGTGACATTTGCACATAAACATTTCCCGGAGAAGTCTGATCACACTTGAGCAGCCTTAATGATGCCCTAAATATGCTGGCAGAGGCAGCTGGTGGCAGGATTGCCTCTCTTACATGGGAATTTTGCCTGCTGCTGGGTGAGAAGGGAATCTGGCTAGGGCGGGCCCTAGAATCTATTTTTTCTTTCTATCTCTTGGCTGCAGATGAGGGCTCCTCCTGTGCCTGTCAGCATCCTGAGATGGTTGGAGGGTGCGCATGGCATCAGTTTAGAGGGATACTCACGCTTCTCCCGGCACACCAAACCTGAGGCATGCCCACATTTCAATTGCCTTTCTTTTCTTGCAGATATAAACCAAACTGTTTAAGATGGCAGTTCCTGCTTTTTCCTGAATATGCATCTTTTCCCCTTCCAAAGCCACCATCCACTTCCCCTGCGGTGGCTTCTGCTCTGTTGTTAATCCTTCCTGGATCGCCCGCTTTCCCTTTAAATGTGTGGCTGTGTCATCTGACCCTGCCTGTACCCTTTTGCGGATGCCAGTGCAAAGACAGGCAGGCCAGGCCAAGTCACATGCATGCCTACGCTGCAAGAGTCACGGCAGAAGGTGCGCAGCTTGTGTCTTCTGACAAGCACACTGCAATCCATAATTTAAATATGCTATTTGCGATTGAGATTCTGTTTCGGAAACCTTGCCTGTGAAAACATACGAGGTGAAGCTCTCTGTCCATAGGAGAGCATGCCCATTTATGGACATATCTTTCAATGATTATTAAGTAAAGTATTATTATTATTATTTATTATATTCTTATTTATAACTGTTTCTCTCTTTATTACTGTACTTTTAATCATATATTTATTATATTATCTGCAATAAAAGTCAGCAAATTAGCCAGGTGGCAGGGAATGTTGTTCCACAATTTCCCCTTAAAAATGTCTCAATTTCTTTCTGCAGCTTCTCTTCCAACATTCTGGGTCAGCTCATTTACTGAAGCCACGGACTTGAAAACTTCAGAGACTGTTCTGACTCTTTGCACCAGACAGTCACCTAAGGCAGTGGCTCCCTTGCCTGCCCCCCCCAATTTTTTTATCATTTTTGCATGGTGATATCACAATTTTATGGTCTGTTTTAGCACTGTGCAATTTTTCAGTATACTGGCCAAAATCGGTTTTGAATCACAATGTGGTAACGATTTTGACACGGCAACATGCAGCAATACATGGCTCCTTGCATGAGGGAAAGCTGGGCAGCTGATTGTGAGGTGCTGCCTTCCCCTCACTCACACGGATGGATCACCCTCACTTCAGGGCGGAACAGCTCTTCTTAGTCAGCAGGAAAGCAGGAGCAGACACAGTGGATTGCATCTTCTCTGGCTGCCACCCCCCAATCCCCCTCCCCTCCCACTCAAACCACGAGGTGGAGGTGACTCCGCTTCCACTCCCCCCAATCTGATCTCCATGGCTGCTTCTTCCCTCATCTCCATGCCTGATCTCCAATTTCAGACATTGTGATATATCGGAATATCATGCTGTTTAGCTGCTGATTTATCAGGATGTTGAAAACCAGCCCTAGCCTGTTGTTGTTTTTTTAATTATACCTAAAATCCTTTGCTTATTAGGGGCTAACCCAACACTGCTTTGCAGAGGTAACTATCATAGTTATCAAAATTTTCAAAAGTGAGGGTCCATGGCTTGGCTTTTGAAAAATAGGGGGTCCTCAGTAATTAGATAATTAGCTAAGGAACTGCCTCACCCATATATCGCTGCCCAGCAACTGCCTTCCTCCATTGGGGCACTGCTGACCACATGCCATGACCCAGAGATGGGCTTAGTTTGGACTAGAAATCAGACATTGAGTGTTGCAGCTCCAACCCTCTGGAATCAGTTGCCAGCTGAAATTAGACAGGCACCCAGCATCATGATGTTCATGTGCTCACTGAAAATGCTTTTGTTCAAGAAGGCTTTCCCAGAGATGTAATATTTCAGGAATTATGAGCTATTAATTGTACAGCAGTAGAACATGGGGTGAAATAAGAGCCCCTCCTCCTCAGATTATGCCAATTTAATAAAATAAACATTTGGGTTGATTTATAAAACAACAGGAGTACAATCAAGGAATAAACACAGGAAATGCCCGGTAGTAGGATATATCTTACATGGCACCAGCAGAAGTCAAAGGCCCTTCTCCTTCCAGAAGATGCCGTATGGAATCTACGGTCTGTACGTCCACTGCTCACTCTCTCTCTAAAAAAATCTAACACAAGACTTGGCTGTATATTTATAGCCCCTTGCCTGTGAAATTGAGGCAGTGGCATATCCTGCTTTAGAATATAGGGCAAATATGAAACAAAGGTCAACTAATAGAAACAACATGTACTTTTGCCCAGGTGGGGTCTGAGTGTGGGGTAAAACAGATACAAACAAAAGGTCAGATTACGTTGTCAAGCGTGGCCCAGCCTCCTAGTGCCAAGAGGATTCAGGGTTGGTTTCCTTGGAATAATCACTGGAGACAGGTTTTGTTTATGTCATTTAAGATTTTGCTTCTACATATATACAGGTTCACAGCATTAACTTCAGCAGATACTGCTCCCATCAGATTGCTAAGGGAATCCCCAATGAATTAGCAAGAGCAAATCAGGCCTCTGGATCTTTTCCAGCACTGCTGTGGGGGGCGGGGAGGCAAAGTCCCAACTCTCAACTCTCTCTCTCCTTCCAAAATAGCCCATCCATTAAGAAATATCTCCTTAACAAAGGAGGGTACTTGACCACCATCAAGATGCCACAGCCATCAAGATAATCTCCAGATGAACTCCTGGTACCATTAACCTTCTCCTGACCAAACCTGTTTTACAACCAATAATTATGGGCCTTCCATCCAGATAAACCTCCCAAATTTACAACTACAGTGGTACCTCGGGTTACATATGCTTCACGTTACATACGCTTCAGGTTACAGACTCTGCTAACCCAGAAATAGTGCTTCAGGTTAAGAACTTTGCTTCAGGCTGAGAACAGGAATCGTGCTCTGGCGGCTCGGCAACAGCAGGAGGCCCCATTAGCTAAAGTGGTGCTTCAGGTTAAGTACAGTTTCAGGTTAAGAACGGACCTCCAGAACGAATTAAGTACTTAACCCGAGGTATCACTGTGTATGTAATTTTTACAGTTGCACCTGTTGCACCACTGAATTTCCGTAGTGGGTTCTGAGCACTGTTTATTTGCTGTTGGCATCCATCTGTCTTGAGAGACAACGGAGTGTGCCCATTTAACTTATTAGTTGCTTTTTGCCATGACAACGCAAAGCAACTTAACAATAGTTTAAGCAAAAAACAAATACATACATTAAAACCAGCATTAAAAATATAGAACCATGTAAAAGACAATTCTTTTTTTGTCAAAACTAGATTAAAACATCCCACCCACTCAAAAACACCACAGATATTTAAAAGCGAATGGCCAGGTGAAAAAGGAATGTTTTTGCCTGGCTCCTAGAAATATGTAATGGTGGCGCCAGGTGAGCCTCCATGGGGAAAGTATTCCACAATTGGGGAGCCACCACTGAAAAGGCCAGTTCTCGTGTTGCCACCTGCTTTGTTGTTGTTGTTTAGTTGTTTAGTCGTGTCCGACTCTTCGTGACCCCATGGACCAGAGCACGCCAGGCACTCCTGTCTTCCACTGCCTCCCGCAGTTTGTTCAGACTCATGTTTGTAGCTTCGAAGACACTATCCAACCATCTCGTCTTCTGTCGTCCCCTTCTCCTTGTGCCCTCCATCTTTCCCAACATCAGGGTCTTTTCCAGGGAGTCTTCTCTTCTCATGAGGTGGCCAAAGTATTGGAGCCTCAGCTTCAGGATCTGTCCTTCCAGTGAGCACTCAGGGCTGATTTCCTTCAGAATGGACAGGTTTGATCTTCTTGCAGTCCATGGGACTCTCAAGAGTCTCCTCCAGCACCATAATTCAAAAGCATCAATTCTTCGGCGATCAGCCTTCTTTATGGTCCAGCTCTCACTTCCATACATCACTACTGGGAAAACCATAGCTTTAACTATACGGACCTTTGTTGGCAAGGTGATGTCTCTACTTTTTAAGATGCTGTCTAGGTTGGTCATTGCTTTCCTCCCAAGAAGCAGGCGTCTCTTAATTTCGTGGCTGCTGTCACCATCTGCAGTGATCATGGAGCCCAAGAAAGTAAAATCTCTCATTGCCTCCATTTCTTCCCCTTCTATTTGCCAGGAGGTGATGGGACCAGTGGCCATGATGTTCGTTTTTTTGATGTTGAGCTTCAGACCATATTTTGCGCTCTCCTCTTTCACCCTCAATAAAAGGTTCTTTAATTCCTCCTCACTTTCTGCCATCAAGGTTGTGTCATCTGCATATCTGAGGTTGTTGATATTTCTTCCAGCAATCTTAATTCCGGCTAGGGATTCATTCAGCCCAGCCTTTCGCATGATGAATTCTGCATATAAGTTAAATAAGCAGGGAGACAATATACAGCCTTGTCGTACTCCTTTTCCAATTTTGAACCAATCAGTTATTCCATATCCAGTTCTAACTGTAGCTTCTTGTCCCACATAGAGATTTCTCAGGAGACAGATGAGGTGATCAGGCACTCCCATTTCTTTAAGAACTTGCCATAGTTTGCTGTGGTCAACACAGTCAAAGGCTTTTGCATAGTCAATGAAGCAGAAGTAGATGTCTTTCTGGAACTCTCTAGCTTTCTCCATAATCCAGCGCATGTTTGCAATTTGGTCTCTGGTTCCTCTGCCTCTTCTAAATCCAGCTTGCACTTCTGGGAGTTCTCGGTCCACATACTGCCACCTGCTAGATCCCCAAAAATCAAAATATCCGGATGTACATTCCATGTATTCTTGGCTGTGTGCTATCACTGTGCGGCTGTCTGCATGACATCTTCATTGTTATGTGGTAAGACATTTTGTGGTGGGGATGGTAGCAGTAAAACATCTGGCAGTGACTGGCCTATCTGAGCTAGCATCACAGGAGGCCTATCTATATGTGATACAGAATAATCTCTGGCTGCCATTGCCTGAACAGGTATCTAGTTGGCACCAACACATTCTGTTGCATTAATATTTTGCTATTTTTACTTGTGGATACACCATATTTACACATTTTATCTGGGCTAAGGATGTTTCCTTTTTCATTCTGTTCAGAATTCAGGTTGTGGTTTTTTAAATGAACAAACAAAACTACTGTATTTTCACCCTAAAGCAAGAGAAAACCAGGATGTTGCTTTAAAAGTTACACACACACACAGAGAGAGAGAGGTAGGTTCTTTTCTACAGCTGTTGGACAAGCAAAACTTGATATGGAGTGTGAAGAGTGACGGCAGTTTTTCAAAAGCTTGCTGCCTTTCCATCAACACCTGATGGAAAACTGTAATGCCAACCAGCGGAAAGAAATAGAAACACTATTTTGAGGAAGGTCAGAGCTCACCACCCCTGGCAGGGCACATCCCATCATTCATGTGACACGACTGTGTGCCATATCAGGTTTCATATCCAACATGGGGGCTGGCAAAGATTCTAGATACGAGTGTCAGGAGGGGAAGTTGTATTTTTTTTGTCTTCCATCATTCATTACGATATATTTTGAGATGTATTGAGGATTTCTGCCAATTAGCACTTCCATGCCACAGCTCCGTGAAGAGGCTGACACCATGGCCTTGGACCAGGGGTCGGCAACCTAAGGCCCAAGGGCCACGAGCGGCCCATGGGGCTCGTTTAACTGGCCCACGAGCTGCCCCTGAACTGAGCCGCCCGATGCGCTAAACCGGCACAGCATGGGAACTTGTTTCCACTGCGCCGGAAATCGGGTCTGCGGAGACGCAGGTGCTGGAAATCACGGACGGGCGCACTCACGCACACACGCCATCCGGCCCACGGAGGGATCTCCGCTGGAGTGAATCGGCCCAGGCGAGGTAAACCTTGCCAACCTCTGCCTTAGACAATGTCTAAGGGGTTCAAGAATTTTAGTTATTATTTTAAAATACCAGTTGTACTTGAACTGGTCATGCCTTGATTTTGACATTGTAGGGTTTGTTATTGATAATTGATAATGTTATTGATAATGAAGAGGACAATAGGAAGTTTTGGGGACTCTAACACAGTATGGATTTATTGCACAAGCGGAAAACCCTGCAGACTTGGGGCCAGGTCCACTTCATCCTCTCCCTCCAAACTCTTTGTCTCTCAAGGTACTGAACTGCATCGGAAGACCTTTAGATATTTGAAACTGGATGTGTTGCCATGTGCCCCAGTGGGCTTCCTATTCAGGATGCCAGGGCAGCAGTCAATGTCCCTGCAGTCTCTGCCTCCATCCTTGAGCTGCTGCATCACTCCCATGTCAACCCCCTTCACATGGCCTGGGGCACCTCCCTTTCTCACTCACCTGCTTCCTCCCTCTCCCTTCCACTATGCCCCCTATACCTATCACTGACTGACTCCACCCCTCATTCTGGCTTCTGTCTGCATTCAACACTTTCCTAACTCTTTCAGTAGCCTGTGGTTGGCTGCTGCTGACACAGCAGTTTGATTTCACAGCCCCCCCCCCCGCACACTCCATTGTTTCTCAAGACAGACAGATGCCAAAAACTACATTACTTCTCTTGATCAGGGCACTATGCTTCTGTTGATGCAGCCTAGAGTAGCATTAGCTTTTGTACAGGCAGGCTGGTAAGCAACCATGAAGCGCATCTTAGCAGCCAGCCAGTGAGGCTTTTCCTGTGTGTTTGCTCTGCCTTCCCATCCTCTCCATCCTTTTTCATTCCTCTCTACCCATTTGCCCCTTGTTATATCCCACCCACACCACTCCTGTTTCTTTCACCCAGTTTTCCACCCCCTAGGTTCACTCCATCAGTACCTCCTTTTCCATCATTGTCAGAGACCCCCTGGCTCTCCTCTTCCTTTTATAGCCCGGGGAACATGCAAAGATACAAAACAAAGGTCAGAGGTGAGAGGGTGAGATGCCAGCCCCTTTCAGCTCCAATGCATAAGAAAAGACGGCTGCTGGGGCCTTCCTTAGAAGATTCCAGAGACTATGTGCTGCCTCACACCTCCAGAGTAATGTGTGTATGCACACACACAGTCTGAGTTGGTGCTGCTGTTCAGCACTGCAGCCAGCAGGCAAATTTCTATAGGACAGGAGATATCATTTAGGTGGAGAGAAGAATGAGAATTTTTGGGGGGGAAATAAGCCTCCAAAATAGGGTAGAAGAAGCTAGTTGTAACATCTTAATAAGAGCATTAGGGTAAACTTACAATAGCAGTAAACAAAAACCTCAATGCCCTCTTCTCAATTTCTCTCAGACCACACGTTCAGCCCCTTTCCCATTCAAGACATGGAGTATGCCCCCCCCCGCAATCCAAAAACAAAACTTGGCCTCACCTTATCTATAATTCCTGCCCTCCACCTCCTATATCAGAGCCATATCTACATGGTCACCTCTTGCAATGCCATGTGAGAAAAAGTGGACCACAAAATCTGTTTCAAAGGGCTTGAGGGAACCTTCTTCAACCTCCTGTTAAGCCTAGGGGACCCCTGTTTGCTCTGCCCTACCCCCATTGATGAAAGCGCTATTTGAGATGTGCAATGAGGACCATAGAAGCCCCCTCCCTCCTCCAAAACACGTCGCAAATATTTCCGCCTCAATCAAGGAGTTTCTGCAGATATGGGACCACTTGCATGGTGAAGAATGGATAGGGGAAGGCAGAGGAAGTGATTCTGTAGCCACCAGATGCTGAGGAGATACACTGGGAAGAGAAAAGGATCTCTTCCTGTTATGTATTGAAGTTCTCACCCTGGCCACCAGGAGTATCGTGTATATAGTTTTCACTCAGGTCCACGTTGGTTACTTTAGGCAGGAAACCCTGGGTTGTTGTTGCTACAATGTTGACAGCCAACCTGCTTTTATAGGCAGCTGTTTGCTGTTCAGTTCTGTTCCAGCTTACAAATAAAGAGCTGCTTTGGAGAAATTGCTGCGTCGTCTGCTATGTCTACCCACTATTTAACACTTCCCATTAATGAATGTATGTGTGTGTGTGTGTGTTTTCTGGGAACAGATCATTACAAATTCAGTGTTATTTTAGAAAAGGAAAAAATACACAAAACCCCCTCAAGCTCACAAACGCAAGAGGAGAAAAGGGTCATTTGCACTGAGAAAGAGTGTGATCCGGGCCGACCAGACGCCCAGTGCATTATGGGACTGGCTGGCTGGGCTGGGGGGGGGGCGAGGAGGTGGGGGGAGGAGAAAAGAGCAGAGAGGTAAACTGAAAAGAAATTAAATGAAGTTGGACGCATGGACACGCTTACTTTCAACTTTAATCTTAGGAAATAATATCTGTGATGGAATGGGAAGACAAAGCAAAAGGGTGTTATTGGTTAGGAAGGACAGTTAGTGATGCAGAGGAGCTAGCAGCTACAAAGAAAAGTGTGTCTCAAGTGTCTCAAGACAGTTCTGGTAGCCTCACCTCAAAGAGGGTATTGCAGAGTTGGAAGAGGTTTAGGAAAGGGCCACCAAAATTACCAAGGCGATGGCGCAACTCCCCTATGAAGAAAGGTTGTTATGTCCGGGTCAGAAAAGTAAGCAAGAGGCGACATGATAGAAGTTTATAAGATTACTCATGGCATGGAGAAAGTGGGTAGAGAAAAGCTTCTTCTCCCTCTCTCACTACAACTCGTGGACATCAATGAATGTTGGAAGATAGGAGGCAGGGATGGACGCCATCTTGGATGCCTTTAAAAGCGGATTAGACAGATTCATGGAAAGGGCTACCAGCCATGATGGCTATGCTCCAGCTCCACAGCTGGAGGCAGCAATGCTTTGAAAAAAACAGCTGCTGGAAACCAGGGTTTCCCACAAACAACTGCTCACTGGTTTCCCACAAACATCTGGTTGGCCACTATGAGAAGAATATGCTGGACTAGATGAGCCATTGGCCTGATCCTGCAGGCTATGATATTCTTATGTTCTTAAGAGGAAAATGAGTTGCTCAAGAGTGTTTGCAGAAGTCTCCCCACTTTCAAAAAAGGAAATGTTAACTAACTACCGCAGGAAGCAGAGAGAATAGAGTGAACTTTCCCAGAACAAAAGGGAACAATGTGAACTGGGTTCTATGTGAACTAATAATCTGCAACACTTTCATTAAGTTCCAGCTCTAGATAACTCTTGGTGCCCACAAACAACTTTGGAAGTTGATGTCACACTGCATACTGTGGTCAGGTATCCTTTGCTCCTGTGCCCTTGAAAAATGAGAAGGTTTTTACCGGTACTTGTACAGACATAAGGTGAACATGGATATCATACAGCACTATTAAGGGTATCTCACCTGATGAACAAAGACTTGGCAGGGGTATAAACGGAAAGGCGGTCCTAACTATAACCAGGTCCCAAGTTCTTCAGGCTTCCTGGACTAAAAGTCAGACTGTCTTACCATACCGGCAGCCTGTGGTTCCTTCAGCAATGAACACTTGGCATTCCTTGCATCTTCTCAGTTCAGACCCCATCCAGATTCCATGGGAGTCACCCAAGCTCTCCAACTGCCAAGTTTGCATTGTGCCTTAGAGAAAAAGACAAGGGGTGTGGACGCTATCAACTTAAAAAACAGCCAGGTTGTTCTTTCTCTCAGTTTGAATTAAACCTGGTTAGGGGGGAAATGCATCAAAATGCTATATTTCATAAATGACAGGACAGACCCATGATTGTGGCTCATGTTGTGGGTGCAAGGCTTCTCAAACCACTGGAAGTGCACTAGATGCAGAAGGGAGGGGAGGGTGGAGACAGCCAAGGTGACACAAAGCCTCCACTCAGTTCAGCTGGCATTCACAGAGCAGTCACAAGTGCAAAAAGTGAATGATCTTAATATTAATTGTTGTGGAAAGGAAATATTCCCAGTCATAAAAATGATAGAGACTTCAGGACCAGTATCTGCAGCACAACTTCATCTGAGGTGCTCTCAACATGTTGCCTTGCCTGTTTAATGCATCCCTTCTCACTAGTGTGAGAATTTTGCCCCTCTTTCTTAGCTCCCCAGAAGCCCCTTTCTAGCATGTTATGACAACCATAGGAGAATGTTGTCTTTCTCCTCTGTGGAATTCTCATTTCATCTCTATTTTAATGCCTTATATTGACATTTATAATGCAGATACTATCCTCATTCCTTCTAAATACCCAATGCCTCACAAACATCTGGTCCAAATATTTTGGTGAGGGAGTATCCTAAATAACCACATCATCTCTTGAAGCAGTCTGAATTGTTTTCTTTACACATTACAAAATTAGTGGGTCCAATGTGTAGTAAGATAAATGCATTTTTTAACCTTGTGTATCAAAGCGAAGTATATTGTAGCTCAATCATACTGGGATATTCAATGGACACATTATTTTCACTTTCCCCTCTAATTCAGCTTCTTGAATGATTCCTTCTTCCACACGTATTTTCTTCTCTTCAGCTTTTTTCCTCTGGTAGCTCGTAGTGACTCCACAAAGCCTGGCTGAACTTTCCTGGGGCACATGTCCTCAGCTGCCTCCTGCTCAGTGTCTAACCTCGTGCTTCAGCTATCTGCATGCCCTCACCCAGGAAATCTGGAAATAAAACATCAATCATATCAGTAAGTCTATACAAGTGGTGCCAGTTGTAGGACTGCTTAGAGCTTTCTTTTGAATGTGTGTGCACGCACACATGCATGTTTCAAGCCAGTCTCTTAGGCCTTTCTGGTATAACTTTGAAGGCAAAGGCATTCTCCATGAAATATTAGAGATGGAATTAATTGGCTCCTGAAAAGCTGAATCAAAATTCTCTTCTGAGGATATTCACTGATTATTTGACATCCTAATGCATTTGAGTTTACTATCTCATCTTTGACTAGTTGAGGCTATATTTGACAGTATTTGTTAGTGGACACGCAATGACATTTTATACTTCGTGGTGTTTGAGTGTGTCCATTCCTTCCTGCTGTGGTTCTCCTTGAGATCTCTCACCACAGCAGGTAAGGGAGAAAGGCAGGTGACAAAAGAACTGTGAAAGGAATGGAGGGGGAGAGACAGAGTCCTGTGTTTGCCTTTTCTCTTCTTTCAGATGGAACAGGCAACATGTCACTGTACTTGGCAGCTCACATCGCATTCGCCATTTGAATTTTGAACTCACATTCAAAATTTCACATTAAAAATGTTAATAGTAGAGTTGGGAGTTTATGCAAATTCAGAATACTTGAGAAGATTTTGGGCCCCCAACAGGAGGACAGCCTGGCATTTTATATCCAAAGAAGCTTTGAGAGATGCCATTTTGACAGGCTATGAAGCAGACCCTGAAGTTCAGGGCTGCAGGCGGCAAGGAGCACTGAAATGCCCCCCGTCCGCCTTGCTTGTGTTCTCATTCCCTCCTTGCTTGTGTTCCCATAAGGGTGTTCTCAGCTGATGGGTTGTCATGGAGACAGTGCTGTCATAGCAATTGGACTAATGGGGAACACTTAGGAACTTGGGAGACAGAGACGACCTTCTCCTTTGAGACTATGTTGCAGAATTGCCAGATAACCAGCGTGGCATCCTCAACCCAGAGCCTCATGACTGAGGAGGGGAGCACTTGAATTGCAGCCTCCTCCCGCACCAGAATGCCAGCACATTCCTCAGGGGTGTCCCCTCTACCTCCAGGCATTCCCACCCACCCACCTACTCAACTCAAAGAGATAAAGGGTCCTCCCCCACTTGCTCTCGCTAAGAAAAGCTGCGTCCTCCCCACTGCAGACTGCAATTTCTCTAGATGCCCTGAGAAGAGAGAGAGATCCCCTCCTTATCCACTCTGCTCTTGCAGGGAGAGGCAGAAATGGTGGGTATTCCCTGTTTGCACAGCAACACGCTCCCTCCATCCAGGAGTACAGAAAACCTAGTCTCTTTCCAGCTGCTGAACCTCTCACAATTGGCCTTCCCTCTATAGACCAAGTGGATCCTTGAGAAGATCTTCAGAGGAAGCCTTGCTGTGGAATGGCACCTGGCAGCAAAACCAAACCAGGCCTTCTCCATGGTGGGGCCGACCTTCTGGAACACCCTCCCTCCTGTGATTCGGACATTATTTTTATTTCTTTGCAGCGGTAAGTGGTATAAACATGTAATTAAATTGTAAATAAATAAATGAAAATCATCTTGCTTAAGATTTTCCAGCCACGGTAGAAATAACTGTGATCCCCTTTCAAAATCAGTTTGCTATCAAAGTCAATGATTGAGGCTGCATTCTCAAATATTCATTCCCAAGACTAAAAATTATTTCTTCCTCTGCCCCAGTTTTTCTCTCTGCCCCTTATCAACACACATGCATTTTGGCGGGTGGTATTCAGTACCCATGCTACTCTGAGTAGACCCACTGAAGTTAATATACATGATTCACTTAGGTCCATTAAGTTCAGTGGGTTTTCTCTGGAAAGGACTTAGCTGAATACTAAATTAAATAATCCAAACATAAATTAAAAGTTGCAAAACAAACAGTATAGGACAGCTTTCAGTTTTAACAGAAGCCTCTAGAATTTTCTGGCCCCCAATGGCCCATCAATGGCCCATGAGTTTGACTAAACTGCGGGAGGCAGTGGAAGACAGGAGTGCCTGGCGTGCTCTGGTCCAGGGGGTCATGAAGAGTCGGACACGACTAAACAACTAAACAACAACAACAATGGCCCATCAGAAAAATAAGTTCCCTATGCAAGTAAATGCCCACTTTTTCTCACAACCATTTTAGCAAAGGAGGAAAGCTGAGTTCTTGCATGAATTTCTTTCACACAAGTTTTACAATAAAAGAAAAAAAATGCAGGTACACACAAAGAATAAAACCGCACATACACTCAAAGGAGCATGTGGCTTGATTTGTAGAATGAAGGGAAGGATACTCACAAAAATTCTCACCACATAAAAAATAAGAGGCTGGTGAGCTCAACAAAAACCCTTCTCCCTGCCCAAGAGAATTTCACCAACATTTCCCCTGCCTTTGATGATTTTAGAATGCATTGTCTTTTCTCTTTAATTGATAGAGAGTAGTCGGTGGGGGTTGCTCACAGAATAAATTTTCAGCACAGCACTCTTCCGAACCCAACATCTGGGCTTGGGCAGCATCAGACATGTTTCTGTCTCCACACAGATAAAATAATGACATTTTAAACAGTTCCCTTTTGCTTTCTGGGTGAAATCCAGTTACACACCCAGCGTTGCAAACTGCTATGACGTTAGTTGATTCCTTGTTTTGTTACCCAATTTTATTTAGCAACCAGACAGGAAGTGACTCAAATGGTGTCCAGAAACTTTACTGTAACTTTTCCAATTATATTTATTATTATACCCTCACTTCTTTTGAAATTTGAAATGACACCAATCCATAATTACACCAATAGTGGATAAAAACACATATTGACTGACTGACTGATGGATTGATTATGTTTACTGCCCATAGATCTCAGGGTGGTTCACAACATAAAAATACAAAATAAAAAACACAAAATACATGTTGTTGTTGTTTAGTCATTCAGTCGTGTCCGACTCTTCGTGAGCCCCTGGACCAGAGCACGCCAGGCACTCCTGTCTTCTACTGCCTCCCGCAGTTTGGTCAGACTCATGTTTGTATCTTCAAGAACACTATCCAACCATCATGTCCTCTGTCGTCCCCTTCTCCTTGTGCCCTCCATCTTTCCCAGCATCAGGGTCTTTTCCAGGGAGTCGTCTCTTCTCATGAGGTGGCCAAAGTCTTGGAGCCTCAGCTTCAGGATCTGTCCTTCCAGTGAGCACTCAGGGCTGATTTCCTTCAGAATGGAGAGGTTTGATCTTCTTGCAGTCCATGGGACTCTCAAGAGTCTTCTCCAGCACCATAATTCAAAAGCATCCAGCTCTCACTTCCATACATCACTACTGGGAAAATACATAATAAAAACCGTATCTAATACAACAATATTTCCCCTCCCCATTTAAAATGGTATCAGATACTGATCAGCCAAAGTCCTGGTTGAAGAAGACCATTTTTGCAGCATTTAGTTACCTTGACTGGATTGTACACACATAAAAAGGCAAGTGAGAAAGGGAGGGGAAGTAAGCAGAAGTCCTGAAGTGAGTGGGACCCAAGTCAGGGATGAAGGGCTGTGCCTTTTGTTTGAGAGTTGTGCTCTCCTCACCTCTTACCTGCACTAGCAAGGTTGCAGCATCTCTCTCCTCCATTCTTTGACCTGTGGGCCAATGAAGCACGAAGGTGCTCCTTGAGAGGAGGGACAGCCCATCCATGAGGCAAGGCAAGGTGACCACCTCAGGTGGCAGGACTCACCGGGGCAGCAGATCCCAGTGTCAATCTCTCCTCCTTGTTTCTGCTGCAGGTCGTCATCAAGTGTCAAAAGGTTGGGTTGGCCTGCTTGAGAGCACAGAGTGAAAAGGGGGTCCTGTTAGAGCTCTGAACTACCCAGCCATAGAAAATATGAGGTTTAAGTACCACTTTGACCCAGTGAATCCTTATGAAGGAGGGAGTGGTCTTTGGGGATGTGTGAGTGCTACAACATCTTTATTTATTGGTTCCACAAGTTCCTCTCTGCTTATTTTATTTCTCTTGTCCGGTTTGCAGTTGAAAGGACATGACTGTAGTGAGAAATGACTAACTGGTTATGCATATGTCTATAGGGAACTCAGTTCTTTCTACAGGAAGTGATCATTAATATTTGTTGGTAACAAAGGATTAGTGTGCTGATCTCTACATTAGGTATTAGGATGTCAGTATATTTACTCATGTCATCCAGGTCATCGTTTAAGATGAAGACTAGTACCAAGGGATAAAATAGGTCAAACTGGGAGCCTCTTTTAATATCAAGTTATGCCAACTTCACTGAGGTCATGATATACAGAAATAAACCAGATTGGCACACTCCATAACAATCCTTTGACTGGGCCTGTTTCGCACTATCTATAACACCTTGCCAATTCTTAGGAAATGAACTCAGGATGCTGGCTTTCATGACCTTCGCTTTAAAGTTGGCCTCATTGTAGAAGGTTCCTGAGAGCAAGATGGACAATTATGCAGCCAGAATGCCAAAGTTCATGTACAAAGCTCCGGTGAGCCTGGCTTGGATGGAGTACATTCCTGTGAGCAGAGCTGAAAATGAACAAGGAGCAGACAGTCTGTTCATTGGTTGAATAATCAAATGACCTGATAAGAAGACTGGCTCCAAGAAAGAAAGCTCTAGACCTTTGGAACACATTCCTGGAGTACCTTTGTCATGAAAATGGGCATATGTTAGCAGCTGTTGCAGGTGTTTTGTGGGACTCCCTGCATGTTCCTCAATAAGGCAGACATTAGTTACCCCCCCAAAAAAGATGCATTTTTTTGTTTTCTGTTTTGTTTACAATAAAGTTGATCATACCGGGCACATTCCATGCCTCAGTTACAATGCTTGCAGGTACTTAATCAGTTTAATGGATTCAGGTCAACTGTCTGGCAGAATACTTCTGAGAGAAAATTATAGTAGGATCCTGCTCCATAGAGATTGTTATTGTCAAATAATGTAACATATTGTTGTGAGTTGGGGGGGGCGGATTAGGCTGTATGTCTGAGCCCCCTTCTAATTCCTGGACCCAGCAAGTATTCAGTTGCTGGAATAGCCAGGCCAAATCACACCAGAAGGTTGTTAGGAGGTAAAAAGGTAAAGATAAAGGACCCCTGACAGATAAGTCCAGTCGCGAACGACTCTGGGGTTGTGGCGCTCATCTCGCTTTACTGGCCGAGGGAGCCGGCGTTTGTCCGCAGACAGTTTTTCTGGGTCATGTGGCCAGCTTCTGGCAAAACCAGAGCAGCACACGGAAATGCCGTTTACCTTCCCACTGGAGAGGTACCTATTTATCTGCTTGAACTTTTTTGGCGAGCTTTTGAACTCATCTCTAATGCACACAGATAAAGAGCAGATGGTTCCATGTTGCAAAAAAGGGCTATTGGACAGTAATGATAAGCTCAGGGGACAAAGGATGTATTTTGCCATCAGGTGATTGGCATTCCATTATGTGGCTCAGGGCCATTGTTTCATAAATGTGGTACTAAAGCATGCACAAAGGTTTCTGGCACTGTGGCTACTGTTACACACAAAAAAGCCTGCAGGCAGGCATAGCCCCCAAGCTACAAGAGGGCCTTAAAGATTCTAGGAGCCAACAGAGTGGAACAAAAAGACTTTTCTTTCACTCAGGATAGCCCTGATCCTGTGCAAACAAAGATCACGAACTACTTGCATGCAAAGACTGTTTGAAGAAACATGCCCAGTAGGCCAATTACAAGGTTGCGATAAGGAAAAGTTGACTCAGTTAGGAATGAGGGGAAACAGGACATGGAAATGCTCTTAGCAATATGTTGGACCAAAGGACAGCTGCTGTGCCAGTTTCTTGAGATGTATCCCTCAGGCGTGTCTGTATAATGCTGCTGCCTCCACCATCCTCTACCACCAGCTGCCCTGAGGGGAGAATTCCAGGGAGAAGAGATAGAGGGAGAGGGAGGCAAAGGAGGACTCAAAACTGAGCGGACCGCCCTGTTTCCCTGCATACCACCCACAAGGGCCACCTGCCTTGGGGGAAGATACCAAGCACTTTTTGGTGTAGATTTTTAGAAAACATATTTATTAAATTTGTATACTGCCCTATGCATTTTTGCCTTAAAACATTTGCAGTCATTATTTGACTGCACATTCACAGATGAGCTGGCATGTGCAGACCACAGCTTCATGAATAGGAATTCAGTGGAAGGGTTGAAAGCAGGGAAACATTTATTTTAATGAGCATCAGATGAAGACATCCCTGCCCCCTCTCTGATGGGAACAACACTGTGCAAATGCAGCTTGAAATGCAGCCGGGATAAACCCACTCTGTTACAAACTGCTCATGTGAACATACCTATAGTGTACTATCAATATGCTTTTTCCTCCTCTCCTGTTCAGTTTAGATTGTAATTTCATTTGCTTCTAATAACAGACTGATCACTGTGGTTATTTCTTTAAAAAAAAAATATTTATTAATTCAGGTAGGTAGCCGTGTTGGTCTGACACAGTTGAAATATATATAAAAAATAAAAAGTTGTCCAGTAGCACCTTAGAGACCACTCAGAGTATGCCCACTAATTAAATCCAAATTTTCATCTTAAAAAAATTGGAGTTCGTTCTCTCATGGAGGCGACTTTGGAGAGCTGTCAAAGAGACACACGGTGCTTTCCACCCAGCCCCCCAGCCCCCTCATTCATTTCTGGATTGGGGGCTGGTGTTGGGCAATCTGTGGGTGAAGCTGCTCCCCTGGCCCTGGGGGGTTGGTTGGGATAATGATTACTCCCATCTCATGCTCAAAACATTCTGTGCAAAACGGCTCCGATGTTATAATCAGCCCCCGCCATGGCGAGCCAAACCGAAAGTTCCACAGTGGTTATTTCTAATTAATTTTCCTACTCATTCATTTTACAGTGGTACCTCAGGTTAAGTACTTAATTCGTTCCAGAGGTCTGTTCTTAACCTGAAACTGTTCTTAACCTGAAGCACCACTTTAGCTAATGGGGCCTCCTGCTGCCGCCGCGCCGCCGGAGCACAATTTCTGTTCTTATCCTGAAGCAAAGTTCTTAACCTGAAGCACTATTTCTGAGTTAGCAGAGTCTGTAACCTGAAGCGTATGTAACCTGAGGTACCACTGTATTTCTCCTTTTGTGGAGTATTTTCAGGAACAGTCTTCTGAAAAGTCTAAGTATCTGTTTTGGGGGAGTGCCATATTTTTTTACTTTTTCATTTTATTTGGCCCATACGACATTTATGTCAAGAGTGGGGATAGGGGACAAATCTGATTCACTTCCTATTTAAAGGCTGAGTATCAGGAGCGGGAGTCAGTCGTAGGTCAGCAATAAAACTGAAGTGGACATCAGTAGATGTCAGTTCCAAACCTGTAAAGGTTATTGAACGCTGTTTGCAACAGCAACGATAATGTTATTATTCATATCCCGCCCATCTGGCTGGGTTTCCCCAACCAGTCTCTGGGCAGCTTCCAGTGGCTTCCAGTGCAGGATTAGGTGAAGAATGACAAACAAAATAAAAACCAAACAACCTTAACCAGCAGCTCTAACTGGGAATTCCTATTTTATACTCAAGTGAGGAAGGAGGTTTTTTACAAGGAAAAAGGAGGGGTTAATAGCACAAGGGAACTTTTGTTTTGTCACCCTGGGTGACGAGCTGAAAGTTGTGTGGGATGTGAAGGGTTTTTCCTAGCTGGGTGGCAGTAACTCCCCTTAATGGATGCTGAGTAGTATTCCCGCATGGTGCTTTCCCTCTCCAGAGCTCTGGAATGCTGATCCGTAAGTGTGACGCAAGGCAAAACTGCATGAGGAACTGACATGGGCACATTCTGGAGGCACCAGGCTTGCTGCATAGAGGACAGAACACACCCCTGGTCTGTCTTCATGGATGCCAACTAGGGCACGCTGCTTTCTTTTCTGCCCTCAGCTAAATATTCCATCACCAGCGGTAAACAGGTGCTCAGAGAAATGCCTAAAATAGTGATGGGATTCCTTTCTTGGTAATATGCTGCTGGTGGTGGACGCAGAACAGGGGCTGCTCTCGCCCTTGGGCTCTGTGTGTGGCTGGGATGCTGATGCAAATAAAATGCTGGCTGAGCCAGAAGAAGACAAAGCAGAGGTCAGATCCAAGTTCTTCAGTATATTTTCTGGTCCAATCTACTTCTTTTCATATCCTCCCTGCCATTAATTTCTCTCTAGCCTAACTACATTTATCTCCCTCATTTTCAGTTCCAGTTTATTTCCATCGTTTTTTCCTCTTTCCCGTTCATTTTAATTTCCCCTTGACAAATGTATTTCTTTTGGCATCCAGCACCTTTCCTACATTTTCTTGTAATTTTTGTTTTTGTTTTTGCCAGTAACACATTATTTAAACGGTAGCTCTGAACTGCTGCTGTTGTGCTGAAATAAATGTATTTCAGTGCTGGTGTCTCAACAACCTTGTGGCCTAGCAGAGATTAATCAGGTGGATTGTTGTTTAAATGTAACTGACGTGTAGAAAGGCTCTATGACTTGATAACAGAGATGTTGTATGTACCTTTGCTATCCATGAAAATCTTTCAGTAAAAAATATATATAAACAAACATAGTTTAGAAAGACGACGAGAAAAAAAAGATGTTTGCTTTTGACTTACCTCATGATACAGCAAGTGATGACTGAAAGGCTCTCAAGTGACAAACAAATGAGGTGCCACTCACAAGCCACAGAGGTGAACAGGGTGTGTAGACATAAAAACTATATTCGGCTGCACTTAACCGCCCAGGGGTCCTTTACCTTTACCGCTAAAACAATAAAAATAATAATAAACCCAAGCAGAAACCCAAACACTGCTTTAAAGTGCCGCCTGCTGGAATAAAGAAGTCTGCCATCTATGCTAGCATTCAATTGATGTTGGAGAGAGATTGATTTGAGAAATAAAACCAAGGGTACATATTGATATAGGAATGTATTAGATAAAATGTAAAGAAATATACAACAATAAGAGTACATTCATTTGTAAAAAAGGAATATACAACGGGATAGACAGGAAGTCCAAAGTGTTGGTACATATATGATTTTGGAACAGTTTTTTGTCCTTGTTTTTTGTCCTTTATGTATATAAACTTGGTATATAAACTTTGTATACATGATGAAAATTATATTATAATAAGCCTTGTGATGTAATATGATAATGTTTACCGATGTAACATAAGAATGTTAATAAATAAATAAAACTCAAAAAAGAAACAAAGAAAGAAAGTCTGCCATGCCTTTCATGACATTCAGCCAGGAAGGTGCCTCCAGGCCCTCCAAATGTTCCTATTTTCCAGGGACAGTCCCGGATTTTTAGAAGCCGTCCCAGTTTCTGATTTGGTCTCGGAACGTCCCGCTTTTCCTTAGGGCGTCTCTGTTTTCCTAGGAGAAATGCTGGCGGGTATGGAGTTATGTGACCCCCAAGCCAAGGAGAGAAGTACAGGTGTACCTCCGTTTACGTAACCCTTCGGGATGCGCGTGCAGCAAACCTGGAAGTATTTTACTGGGTTTCGCCCCACGCGCATGCGCAGAAGCAATCCTCAGGTTGAGGAAACCTTGGGATCCAACTGGACCTCCAGAACGGATCCGTCCGCAACCGGAGGTACCATTGTACTTATACAACCTTTTTTAAAAATATATATATATATTTATACCCTGCCCTCCCCTGCCAGAGCCGGGCTCATGGCGGCTAACACCAATAAAATTACAGTAAAAACATAATAGGAAAAAAACTAATTTAAAATGCAGATTAAAATGCAGTTTAAAATGCAGCCTCAGCACATTGTAGAAACTACTTATACAACCATTTAGAATACATCTGAAGGCAGCCCTGTTTGGGAAGTTTGGTTTTTTTTAATGTTTTATTATGTTTTTATATATGTTGGAAATCTCCCAAAGTGGCTGGGGCAACCCAGTCAGATGAGCAGGGTAGAAATATTATTATTATTACTATTACTATTATTGAATAGGACACCTCTATTTTCATCGGATAAATGTATGTGCCTGTACAAAATCACAGAAGAGTTGGAAAGGACCACGAGGATGTTCTCGTCCCCCCTGCAATGCAGGAATTTTCACCCAAGGTGGAGCTCAAAGCCACAGCCCTGAGATTAAGATTCTCATGTTCAACCAAATGAGCTATCCCTCAGGTTTGAGCCCGCAGCACTAAATGCACAACTTATTTTTGTTTGAATGCTATTTATCAGTAATTCCATAGGCAAAGGTAAAGGTAAAGGTAAAGGGACCCCTGACCATTAGGTCCAGTCGTGGCCGATTCTGGGGTTGTGGCGCTCATCTCGCTTTATTGGCCGAGGGAGCCGGCGTACAGCTTCCGGGTCATGTGGCCTGCATGACGAACCAGAGCAGCACACGGAAACGCCGTTTACCTTCCCACCAGAGTGGTACCTATTTATCTACTTGCACATTACGTGCTTTCGAACTGCTGGGTGGGCAGGAGCAGGGACCGAGCAACAGGAGCTCACCCCGTCGCGGGGATTCGAACCGCTGACCTTCTGATCGGCAAGTCCTAGGCTCTGTGGTTTAACCCACAGCGCCACCCGCGTCCCTAATTCATAAGTAGGCATGTGCAAAATAGCCCAGTCTCCCCCAAGCCTGCTAAAGCCTGTGTATTTTAAAAAATGTTTTGAAATCATTGTAAGAAGTAGGAATGTTGTGAAGCGGTTGAACAATGAGGAGCCGCACCCCCATTTCTGCTTGACAGCACACGCAAGCTTTATCCTATGTTGCGGTTTTGCTGTGAGATTAACAGTCAGGCGTGAAGCTTCAACTTCACTTTTGGTTGCAAAAGCCAACCCCACATTTTCCTATAACGCAGGATAGAGAAAGGGCCTCTGGAAAACTGTTACAGTCGCAGCAGTGAGTTCGATGGAGAGGTGGTCTGTCTCCGTATAGGGCAGTTTGATTTGTCTACTATGGGGAGAGGTTGTTTGAAATTTATTATTTATTTACCATGTTTTTACCGGTCTTTCCTCTAAGAGGCTTGTGGCCATACATTCTTCTCCCCTCCCTTTATCTTCAAAACAATCATGCGAAGTAGCTTAGGCATGTTTAATTAAAAAGGATTAACAGACCTGACAGTTCCAAGTAACATGCGACTTCCTGGCTGCTTCTATTCAGAGTAAATACTAGGCTAGATGGATCAGGAATTGAATACAGTCTAAGATAGCATCTTTGCTATCAGATTGCTGAACCTGGCAGGAGCTTTCCGTAGTTTACAGAGCTTTGCTCACTCTATCGTAGTAAAATTTATTACGAACCCCACAAACTGAGCAACAAAGACAGGGTTTGTATTTAATATTAACTACGAACCCCAACATTTGGGATTCCCCTGCGTTGAAGTAGCAATTGCTCAGTTTGTTGGGCGCGGCAAAACGCAGGGTTTCCGCTGCAAAATGCTGCAAAACAACTGCAAAACTTTGGCACCAGTTTGGAGAGGACCCCAAATTTGGGGGTTTGTAGTTAATGGGGCCCTCAGTCACTTGAATTAGGCCTCTGGCACATATGAATGTGCTTTTTACTAAATCTGGCCATTGGCCCAAGTAGCCCAGTGCTATCTATTTTTGATCCAGTAGAAGAGAACCCTCTCCAGACCAGATGCCTGAAAGCCTTTTAATGGAGATGGCATTGGGTTCAACTGGGGACCCTCCTGCCACTGAAGGGATTGGACTAGATGACCTTTGGATTCCATTAAATAGGCAAAGCATGTACTTTGGAAACGCTATTGCTGAATCGCAGGGATCGTTTGAAGGCCATTTTTCTCCCAAGTATCTCCTCCCCTATTTTTGTGTACACTACATTTAAAGTATGATATAAATAATATACTTTATTATTATTATTATTGTAGTTCTTTTGGCTTATTTATTATTATTGGAGATCATGTGGCTGGTGCCACATGATCCAGCCATCTCCCACGGTGCCTCCATACCACACTGATTTTGGGATCATCTAAATGTCAGCAAAATTTCCTTCAATTAACCTTGATTCAGATAGCTGTTTCTCTTTTTTCAAAGTAGTGTATGCAACATACTCCAAGTGGGTCAAATGCTGTCAATAAATTCAGCCTGCAGCAATCGGGCCCTTTATATGCCTCACCGTGTAAGAAATAAAAAGAAATAAAAACAAACAAAAATGAAATAATTAAAGAAAGGAAAGAAAAAACCAACAAATGCAACTCCTAAGATGCTAAGTGGGTTCAAGTTCAAAGTTCAAATCATAAAGTAAATATCTATGCATTGTCAATTTCTAATTTTGTTCATGATACTTGTTTTATGTGTATGTGTGCATTAAGGTGGATTACTAATTAAGGAACTAAGCAACTAGTCCTAAGTCTGCTGGTTTTGAAAACCTAAAAAAATTTTTTTTTAAAACCTATATAAAGTAAAGGTTTCTTGTATGTTAACCTTATTTTTTATTTAACTGATCTCTGATCCTTTGCCTTTGCCTTTCCTTTGACAGCCTTCCTAGAAACTCCATCCTTTGATCCTATCCTATCTATCTATGCCAGTCATAAATGAATAAATGCCAGGGGTGGGAATTTGGCAACTTGTTGATTTGTATGAACCATAAAATCATACCAAATTGGGGTAAAAGTGTCCATTGTCTTTTGATCTGTTTCCAATTTTGCTCCTCCATCAATTTTGACAACAAGGCCACCTGCCAAATTTGGATATACTATATATCTTTACTAAGCCCCTCCATGTTATTCCATGTCCAGAGGCATAGCTGGGGGGGGTGCACTGGGCATCACACCACGGGGGCAGCATCTACCGTGGGGCATGCAGTGTGCCCGAGCCATGTGTCTCTCCTGGGTGTGACGCAGTGGCTAGGGCGCCTGCAGGCCCTGTGCTGTCTAAAATGGCAGTGTGGGGCTTGCGTCTGCCTGCCGCTCCCCCCTCAGCTGCCCTACAAGGCCAAGCGGCTAGCTACACCGCTGTCCATGTCCACAATATCACTGCCCTTGCAGCAGTTAACAGGTTCCCCAATAAATAAATTAAGGAGAGTGAACTGTAGATTAGGTAGAATTATTTGATATACTATTCATTGTAACTTTTTGAACACCATTGTCCAAAATTCCTGTATTTTTGGACATGTCTGCCACATGTGCCACATATACCTGTGGCACCACAGCCTCTTCCGCACAAATTAGCGTGAGAAATTGCAGTCGAATATAACTAGCAAGTGTAATGCATGATCATAGAATTGTATTCCTAGACTCAGCTAGGTCGTGCCCCTCATGTGAAAGGAAGTTAAGTTTCCTCCTTTCTTCATTCTCTTTCACCATGTGAACTCACCAAGATAAGGTGTCCCTGAAGTTGTTCGCTACAAGCTTGAACTGCATGCTTAGAGCTATTTCAATCTATTTTGTATCCCAATATTTCTGCCTATGTTTACTTGCTGTTGCATAGATAAATGTATGAACCTGACCTTTAGAACTTTGTAAGTAAAGCATTTTAAAACTTACTACAGTGTGTAGTCTGTTCAGTGCTAAGATGGGTAGAAATAGGGAAGCTCTGGTAGCAGACTAAATGGGATATCAAAGGTTTAAAAGCCTCAACCCCACACTAAACTGCTGCTTGCTTTTGTGACTTTTAAAACTCTGCTTGCTGAGGAGTGGGTTTATCCCTGTGCTTTGGATCTGGGGGTCCATCCAGTTCTTTTATCAATTACTCCACATGGGTAGTTGACACCCCACAATTAGAGCCTTTATTCTTATCATAGGAGAGTTTTTGAGGGGTCATGTACCAGCTGTGTTTCAGTATTATATTTTGGAAGATAATCTCTCCAACTATCTAAAAAGAAGCTGTCCGCCTTAAGTTTGCCCAGCTATCTGAAAAATATAGATTTCCCACTGAGGAAGACATGCTACCTGCAAACCAGCTTTATGATTGTGCAGTCAGCCTTGTCCTTGGAACTCTTCATCCAGTAGGTTGTGTCTACTCAGTGTAAGTAGATCAGTATCAGAGCCAAGATTACTTATCCTATGTATCTTCTTTGACATAAAAATAAGCTGGGTCTGAAAACATACTGGTATTGTTAATGAATAACAAATAATGAACACTGGGTCTTCCATAAATATACGGTTGGGAACTGCTGTCCACTGTCATTGACACCAGAATGCTTCTTATGATTATAGACTTCCTAAGTTTTACACAAAATCTAACTGGGTAGGGAGCTGATAATTTGTTTGTAACATCTGACATCTTACTTTTAGCCTGTGTTGAGTTCTATTCCATGTGATGTTCACACCCACCCACCCCATTCCCATGGGACAAGAAAAAAGAATTATTTCTCTATACACTTTCATAGTAGTCTGCTGGATTTTCAGCCATTTTCTGAACGAAAAATTCTAGTTTGGTTGTATAGTTTCCCCAGAGCTTCTTTCAAGCATGACTGATTTCTGCCATTTCTCCTCCTCCTCTGAACACTGTAAAATTCTGCTGAATTTTAGTAGTACTTTGGCAGGAAGTCGACTGAACCACGGAGGTCATTTCAAGGCCTCCTTTCCAAGGATCTCCTCCCTTCTGTTTATTTACATATCTGGAATGTATTGATATGCAGACTTAATAATAATGTTTCTAACATTCTTATGGCTCTTGACATGCTTTTATCATGCCATTAATCCTTACTATAACAATGGCACAATAGTTGTCAGGTGAAACACCAGCTCCATTTGTAGGACAAAATGTCCTTTTATTATTTTCTTGGTGTGTGCGGCAGCTTTGCACAAGTCCCGAATCTGGAGCTGGACGCTTTGGAGATATACTAGATTTCTCCAAGACAAAGCAGGCGTTGAAGTGAGAGCCCCTTGAAGTGCCTTGTGGCCCCTCAAGTGCTGAAACAACAACAGCAAAGCTACAAACAAGTGTCTCCAACAAGGGGGAAATGTCTCTGGACATTTGGGAAGAAAGATAAGCCTATGTGGAAAATGATGACTCACCAGCATCGGTCATTCACTAGGCACCGCTGAAAAGCCATATTGCAGAAAAATCAACCACAGAGCAACCACCTCAGATCAATTATGTTAGATATACCCTTTGGGAAAAGATATTCACAAATTGAGGCCGGTATTTAATCTTAACAAGGACACCCATCAAATTTAAGCAAATTGATCCACAGCATGCATTTAAAGCACACCCAACAAACATTTAAAGCACCCGACTTTCCCCAAAGCATCCTGGGAACTGTAGTTTCCCCCTCACCAAGCCACAATTGTTAACATCTGTACCAAATTACAGTTCCCAGCATTCTCTGGGGGAAGTCACGTGCTTCAAATGTATGGAGTGCATCTGCCCTTTTGTTTGCCATGTTGTTCTTTGAAAAGAACAAAGTGACTTCAACTGATGTGAGCTCAGATAAGTTATGATTATTAGAGGTAATGTTCTTCTTCCATAACAAAGGTTATTATTAGCTACTGTTTCCTAAGACGAGATTGACCTTCCAGCCCTGTAATTAGATCTTTTATTATTTCCCTCTTCCCCGTTGACACCACCAAATGCTTCATGGAAGCTTATGTATCCTCATTCTATTCCAAAACATTGTTTGCATTACAACTTGTCTTGTTGTAGTCATTTAGTCGTGTCCGCCTCTTCGTGACCCCATGGACCAGAGCACGCCAGGCGCTCCTGTCTTCCACTGCCTCCCGCTGCCTCCCGCAGTTTGGTCAAACTCATGTTAGCAGCTTCGAGAACACTGTCCAACCATCTCATCCTCTTCTCCTTGTGCCCTCAATCTATCCCAACATATGTGTTTTACTCCTGCCTGTGATGACACCTGAAACCTATTTTGCATTTACCAGGACTTCCTGGGTAGCAGTTCTCTGAATGGGAAGGCAGAAAGAGCGCAGCACTTTTTTATGTATGAGTCTGCCTTGTGTGTGTGGGTATCTACCCACTCACCTCCTTATGCATAGTTTCATTTATTCCTGTGCCAGTTCCCATCCAGGAATGACTGGCTTTCTTCCAGGCCCTTCTCTCCTGTGCTCTACAGCCCATACTTCCAAGTCTGGCGGTGTTTCCAGTCTCTTAGGTGTGGTGGCTAGCCTGTTTGAGGGACCTGCCCCTCCAGGAAGCTGGGCCCTTATGCAAATAAGCAGGTGTCCCATTCCCAACTTCCACACCAGAAAAAGAAAAGAGGTGAACCTCACAAGGTCTTGAAGGAAATAGCACAATTTACCATATTAACAACACAACCACCACTGCCCCACTTCAGACTATTTGCTGCTGTGCCTAACCTGGTGCAGGAGAGCAGAGGCCATAGGTACTTCCTACCCCCTGAATGATACATTTGCAAGTGCTCTGAAGAGCTTATCCCCAAAGACAAAACACTTCATTCAAAAGACAGTAGTGATAATTGCCTCTGATGGAATTGTCCTACCTGAAGTGTCTTAGGCACACACACACACACACACACACACACACACACACACACAGGGAATGCTTTTGTAAACACACCATACTGTTTTCCATCAGCACTTGTGAGATTCACCTCCTTCCTTTTCTGCCTTTATGCGCATAAGCCTTTCCCCTGCTGAGGCTGCCTAGAGGAGCAGGAGATTGACTTCTGCCACCTCACCCATGGCACAGGATAGTCACTTTGTCTCAGGGGTTCTTTCTCTTAATTCCACCTGATCCCAAAGGCAAACATTTGCTTCTTTCCACTTCTGTGCAGTTCTATTGTGTGCATGATGTATGTTAAGGCCAGCTTGTTTTTCATTCCCACCAGTTTATCAAGACTACTTCAAAGTCAAAGATAAGCATACAGAAAATGGAAGAACAAGAACCTTTTTACATAAACCCGGATGAGAGTGATCCCTAAATCCGGGAGTCGAATTTTGGCCAATGCCAAGAATAACAGGAAGCAAGAACGTCAGCTGGGGCAAATGCAAAAGGTTCTGGGTAGGAGGGTTTTCCCCTATGCTGAATGAAATTGGAAGAGACAAAGCTAGCAAAACAGCTACTAACTTGGGCAAGGGCTGCAGTCAGTGGTAGAGAATTTCTCGAATACCCATCCATGTATAGTAGAGGAATGTCCCCACTGCAAAAATCTTGAGAATTATTTAGACAATACTGAGCTAGATGCATCAATGCCCTGACTCGGTATTTATGTTCCCTAAGGAACCTTTGATCAATACCATGTAATAAAGCACGACGACTTGAGAAATCTACACCACCACCCAAAAACCACATCATATTGTTGCAGGCCACCTCACTCTCCGATTGGTGCAAGATTTAAGGGGTCCAGGCGCTTACCCAGGGCCCCGCAAAACCCCACCAAAAAACCCCATAACACTATTTTTGAAAAATCTAAGCACACTTATCACCTCAGCAAATATTCATGATGAAAAAAATAAACATTTGTTAGCTCAGGCTTGCACAACTTGTCACCCACCAAGTGATAATATAAGATGGGGGACACCTGGATTGCCAGTAGTACATGTGAAGAGTGGGACGCGGGTGGTGCTGTGGGTAAAAGCCTCAGCGCCTAGGGCTTGCCGATCGAAAGGTCGGCGGTTCGAATTCCCGCGGTGGGGTGCGCTCCCGTTGCTCGGTCCCAGCGCCTGCCAACCTAGCAGTTCGAAAGCACCCCCAGGTGCAAGTAGATAAATAGGGACCGCTTACTGGCGGGAAGGTAAACGGCGTTTCCGTGTGCTGCGCTGGCTCGACAGATGCAGCTTTGTCACGCTGGCCACGTGACCCGGAAGTGTCTCCGGACAGCGCTGGCCCCCGGCCTCTTGAGTGAGATGGGCGCACAACCCCAGAGTCTGTCAAGACTGGCCCGTACGGGCAGGTGTACCTTTACCTTTACCTTATCATGAGTTGTGACGCAGCAGCAAAAAAAGCTAATGCTCTTCTAGGCTGTATCAAGAGAAGTTCAGATCATGGGTAGGCAAACTAAGGCCCGGGGGCCGGATCCGGCCCAATTGCCTCCTCAAACCGGCCCACAGATGGTCCGGGAATCAGCGTGTTTTTACATGAGTAGAATGTGTCCTTTTATTTAAAATGCATCTCTGTGTTATTTATGGGGCATAGGAATTCATTCATTTCCCCCCCCCCCAAATATAGTCCAGCCCTCTGCAAGGTCTGAGGGACAGTAGACTAGCCCCCTGCTGAAAAAGTTTGCTGACCCCTGGTTCAGATCAAGGAAAATAATAGTACCACTCTTGGTGAGACCCCACGTGGAGTCCTGTGTCCAGTTCCGGGTGCCACAATTTAAGGAGGATATTGACAAGCTGGCATGTGTGCAGAGGAGGGCAATCAAGATGATGGAGGGTCTGGAAACCAAGCCTTATGAGCTGTCTATCTAAAGGGCTGTCACATGGAAGGTGGAGCATGCTTGTTTTCTCCTGCTCCGGAGGGGAGGACCTGAACCAATAGCTTCAAGTTACAAGAAAAGAGATTCCGACCAAACGTCAGGAAGAATTTTCTGACGGTAAGAGCTGTTTGAAAGAGGAATAGGTTCCCTTGAAAGGTGGTGGGTTCTCCTTCATTGGAGGTTGTTAGATAGCCATTTGTCTTGAATGCTGAGGTTCCTGCTTTGCAGGGGTTGGACTAGATGATCCTTGGGGTCCCTTCCAATTCTACAATTCTATGAAGTCAAATGTAGCCCACCAGGCATATCCAAAGGGCCCGGTGAGCTGCCCATGAGACTGCTTGGGAGGATAGGAAGTGCACAGAAACATCTGTGTGGATCAGGGCATGGCTGAGATGCTGGAAGGAGAGAGGCCTCCAGTCCCTTGCAGAGATTCACTTCCCAGCCCCAAGTCCCTAGCGGGAGCAACATCTCTTCCTATCAAAGACACCCTGAAACAGACAGAAGGGAGACAAATGGGTGGAACCGAGATCACAAATCAAGATAGCGGAGTTCCCACAGGAGATGCTTGGGCTGTGAACGCATTACACCCTTGAAGCAAATTCTTTCCCTAATTTGTTAAGCGTTGCTGGGAATTGTAACTCTGTGAGGCCTTAACTACTTTGCCCAGAACTCTTTGAGGGAAGTAATGTGCTTAAAGGTATAGCGTGTGTACACAGTTTCAGGGGAACAACACGGCCCGCTGCTCCCTCTAGTGGTTAATGAGAGGCTGTGTCATTAAGGAGGCAACCCATCCCAGCCTCTGTGACAACGCTGGACTTTTGGCACCTGATGTTTTAAGCAGGCATTTTAAATAGGCATTTTAAGTAAGCATTCCAATTTTTGTGCTTTAAATGATTTTATCTTTATTTTAACCTTACTATAACATCTGTTGTCGTGCCAGAGACATTGTTGAAATAAATTAATGTTTATTTAACATATGAGTTTATGATCTTTGCACATTGGTACAGTGGTACTTCAGTTCCCAAACATCTGTGTTGACAAATGCTTCAGAACTTGAAGACTGAAAACCCGGAAGTGAATGCTTCCGTTTTTGGACGCGCCTCAGAAGTTGAACTGTTTCCACTGCGTGTTTTTCAATTTTCTCAATGGAATTTGCTGACTGCCCTTTGTGCCTCAGTTTTCGAACGTTTCAGAAGGGCAATGAAAGGGTGGGCAGGCTGCACATTCCCAACAAGTTGTCATCCCTGCCCTGCTCCAACTCTTGCCTGAAGCTCTTGTGACATCCCCTCCAACATTTCTCCATTGAAAATAGGGACGTCCCATTCCATAATGATAATTTTATACCCCACACATCTTACTGAGTTGCCCCAGCCACTCTGGGCAGCTTCCAACATATATAAAAACATAATAAAACATTGAACATTTAAAAAAACCTTCCCGTTACAGGATTGCCTTTGGACGACTCAGAGGTCGGATATCTCTATACCCTCCAACATTTCTCCAGTTAAAATAGGGACACTCTCAGCAGGCAGAAACATCATAACCAGACACTGGAGAGACCTGTCAGGAGTAAGCATGGACCAATGGTACCAAATAGTACGGGAAACAGCCATACTAGAAAAATTAACCAATAAACTGCAACTGACACGGGGACAAATAGAAGAAGATGCCTTCCCCCTGGTCTGGCTCCCCTTTATCACATACACAGCCCAACAGGACAATGACAATAATCCACCAACAGCATACAAATCAATATGGCTAACCTGATTGAAAAACACCCCCACCCCCACGAAAACAAAATTCACCACAGCCAATCACAAACAAGCAAGCACACCCATGACCAACCCCTAAGCAAAATAGAAACATCGCCACCCGACCCCACCCACCACGGCCCCCTCCATCTCCCCCCCTTTTCTTCCTAATGTAACACTAATGTCTCAACAAATGAAACCGACCTGTAGAAAATGTAACTTGAAAAAAGAGACATTGCACATACTTTTGTAAAAGAAGAAATCTTTAATAAAAAATACATTAAAAGAAAAATTAAAATAGGGGCATCCTAAGGAAAAGTGGGACATTCCAGGATCAAATCAGAAACTGGGACGGTTTCTCTAAATCAGAGACATCCCTGGGAAATAGGGACACTTGGAAGGTCTGTTGTGATCACCTTCATACTTAAGAGTTAGGGTAGAATTGGGCAGTGGTGGCACCTGGAGTTGCTTGTGGCCCAACAGGAGCTGGTCTTCTCCACAGTGACTTTTGATCAACAAGGCCCTTTTAGTTCCAGCAACCCCTCTCAGATTTCAATGGTCTGAGTCGCTACAGGCAGAGCTTTGTATCTAAGGGAACCCTGCGTGCACCTGATGCGCTGGGGCCGGCTGCCACTGCAGTGCTGCTCCAACTGGGGGTGGGGGAAGGGATAGACACCACAGCCTAGTCAGGGCCAACCTTGACATTTGCCCCCCACCCCCAAGGAAATAAGAAAGGGATTCCTGCTCTCTTGCAAACAATTTCTGTGCATCATGCTTCAGACATCATCATCATCATCATCATTAATAATAATAATAATAATAATAATAATAATAATAATAATAATAATAAATAATATTTATACCCTGCCCATCTGGCTGGGTTTCCCCAGCCACTCTGGGTGGCTTCCAATCAAGTGTTAAAAACAATACAGCATTAAATATTAAAAACTTCCCTGAACAGGGCTGCCTTCAGATGTCTTTTAAAGAGAAGATAGCTGCTTATTTCCTTCACATCTGAAGGGAGGGCGTTCCATAGGGCGGGCACCACTACCGAGAAGGCCCTCTGCCTGGTTCCCTGTAACCTCACTTCTCGCAATGAGGGAACCACCAGAAGGCCCTCGGTGCTGGACCCCAGTGTCTGGGCTGAATGATGGGGGTGGAGACGCTCCTTCAGGAATACTGGACCGAGGCCATTTAGGGCTTTAAAGGTCAGCACCAACACTTTGAATTGTGCTCGGAAACATACTGGGAGCCAATGCAGATCTCTCAGGACCGGTGTTATGTGGTCCCGGCAGCCACTCCCAGTCCCCAGTCTAGCTGCCGCATTCTGGATTAGTTGTAGTTTCCGGGTCACCTTCAAAGGTAGCCCCACATAGAGCGCATGGCAGTAGTCCAAGCTTCAGCTGACCATGCTTTGCAAACCTCTGACTCAAGCTGCTGACTATTCCCTACAAGTAGAGAGGGCCTCTTGGTCTCCTCCTGGTACCTCCTTCAAGGAGCAACCATTGATCCTGTGCTTTTGTGGTGAATTTTCTTTCTTTAAAACTACTTTCCTATTTTATTTCCCCTGAGCTCCCTAGAACTTCCTCCTGCCTCTCTCCCAGTCTTCCTGGAGCTTAGCCAGGTATAACAGAATGGGTCTGTTATAGCATTTGGAATACCTCAGGTGTGGGATTGCTTAGAGAGGGGTAACTGAGGAGAGGTGCCCCTTGCTCACGAGTCAAAGGATTAAGCTGTGAAGGAAGCTGGATGGTGTGGAAAGTATTTAACTGTAATATATAAATAACAGGAACTGAGTTCTTACCATCTTACCATCTATTCTAGAAACCTGAACGTCTACCACCTGAAGTATAACACCTGATTTTTAGTAACTGAAGTTTAAGAAGAGCTGTGCCTATAGCATTGTGTTTAAGCCTGAGACATCTTGGAGTTAGTTAAATTAAACAAGTTAACTTCTACCAGGAAGTTTGTTCAACAAAATTTTCTTGTTTGTTTGTTCAACTCCTGCCTGATATTTTCAATCATTAGGTTTTCCCTCACACAAGACCCGCGCAAGATAATCTGTGGTAAATTGTAGAAATTTGTGTAATTGGTGTACCGTGATTTGGGTGCACTATATTTAATAGGGGGCAGGTAGCGGGAGTCGATCCACTGTGCTATTAATTGGTGGTGTTAATCGGGTGGGTCCGCTAAAAGGGGCAACAAAGTTTAGTGAGCAGGAAGAGTCTGTGGCAGAGTGCAGTTCAGACTCTGAGGCTAAAGCAGAGGCCGGGGGGACGGGACGGGACAATAGGCTGCAGAAGAATCCAGGGAGTTTCTACCTCCTACTGCAACTAACTCCCCTCCCTGCTGGTCTCCAAGAACATGCAGAGAAATGAAAAGAGCAGAGCAGAGGTTAGTTGTGTGCAGCCACCGTTTGAGACTGCCTGGGGAAAAGCCTGGGGAGGAGCCGCCTTAGAGAGGGGTGGGGAGGTGGGGACCATCAGTTCTCACAACTGTGACATCAGGGCAAGACCTATTAGGAAGGGTTGCTGAGACCACTAGGCCTGAACTGTATTTTGCTTTACTTGAGTCAACTTCACTGACATGGGTGACATTATTTTAATCCTGACCTGTGTTTGACTCCAGTTGCTGGGAACTTAAGCCCTACTGGAGATATGGGATTTATTTCCAAGTAGAAATGCATAGGATTGTGCTTTTAAATGTTTCTCAACAAGCTGTTCAGGATAATTTTTCTCTGTCTCTCCCATCCGCCCACCCCAAAGTTCAGCCTCCCACCACCCCCTCAATATTTGCATTGTAACATAACTTCCTAGAATCATAGAATCATAGAGTTGGAAGAGACCACAAGGGCCATCGAGTCCAACCCCCTGCCTCTGGTTTAGGTTTTGATTCCTCCCCCTTCCCTTCTGTCACGACTCAATGCAGCTGCAATTTCTGGCTGCCCCAGTGCCCTTGGCAAGCACATCCATCGCCTACATGCAAACTCACTTCACCTCATGTTGGAGGCTGTCACAGAGCCACCGTTTGACAATACCACATTGTTGCACTGAATTCATCTCAAATGGCCATCAGCAGAGAACAATGTGGAATGGTAAGGGACAACATTTCCTACCTACACTTCCTTTTTTCTCCTTTTTCATGTTATAAGAATTAAAAGGTCTCAAATATAGAATAAATGTTCATAAATGCACAAGGTAAACACACATCTAGAATATATAACCCACATGTCTGAAATAGCACAGGAGAGCAATCCTGAAGCCATCTTGACTCTTAAATAGCCCCAAATATTTCCTCTGCAGAAGGAAATGTCTTGGAGGAACCTTTCCCAGTATATCTTTTCACCCAGAAATCCTGTCTTGAGGGCATATTTGTGTATGAATAGGGTGGGCCTGTGACCTGGATTCAAGAACTAAAGTATTTACCATTTCAAAAGAATGGTCAAACTGCCCAGGTAATGCAATCCATAAAACATTATAAGATATCCTGGCAGACAGGAGAAAAACAACACTCTCAAATTTCTGTGTGACCACCTCTTTCTGTGATGTTTGTATGATGCTTTTAGGGTGGTCTTTGGCTAAGAGGTTGGGCAATGTCTAAAGTCTTTAAAGGTTCCTGCATACTTTCTTCTTGGTCTCTCACCTCCTTCCAAAGAGTGGAGGGTGGGGGGCTCTTTTGCAACAGAAAAATAAAGATCTGCCTTGCTTTCACTGGAACCTTCATCCATTCTTCTCTGATCGATCATGGACTTAGGGGACTCAGAACCCTTTGGGGAGTTGGGCAGCGAAAGCCAACCACCAATTTTTCTACAAAACTCACTTCCCACATTTTATGACTCTCCATATCCTTAAATATTACATAGAATGTCTGGAGATTGAGCACCCCAATAAAAGAGAGCAAGTTCTCTCTGAATTGGACTGTTTGATGGTTCACATAGCCCTGCCAAAAGAAGCTTGATTCTAAGCAAAGGATAAAGATTCTGCAAAGAGAGTAGGGGAAGCTCATCTGAGTGCTGCTTCAAACAATCCAAAAACACTAGCCACAATAATCCACAAAAGATCTGTGCTTGATCTTGTTGATGAAGAGAACTGCGTTATCATTCTACTCACTGAAAATGCCCCAACAACTCTAGCACTGGTAAATATTTTTGGCCCAAATGTTCACTCTCCTGCCTATCTTGCCTAGGACCTCCTGAACAAGGGAGGTGACTTTTGAAACCTGGCTTTGAAATCAAAGCATAGTAGGTAAGGTGAACCAATAAAAATAACCACAAAGCTCTATCCAGGCATTAAAAAAGGGGTTCTAATGACCTGAGGGAGGGAAGTGGACTCACCGTCATCCCCATTACTCCCCGCCCCCCGGTGCCCCACAAGGGCAGGGAATAAAGAAATAGTAAAGCAAATAAAGACAATACAGAAATGGCCAGAAATATATAATGCAGCAAATAAGGACCAAGGAAATCAAGGAAATGAAGTCAAGCCTCTCCCTTCATACTATCTTCAACTACAGTGGTACCTCCGGTTACGAACTTAATTTGTTCCGGAGGTCCGTTCTTAACCCAAAACCATTCTTAACCTGAGGCGTGCTTTCACTAATGGGGCCTCCCGCTGCCGGCATGTAATTTCTGTTCTCCTCCTTGGGCAAAGTTCTCAACCCGAGGTACTACTCCCAGGTTAGCAGAGTTTGTAACCCGAAGCGTTTGTAACCTGAGGTACCACTGTACTGTCCTAAACCAGGGGTCAGCAAACTTTTTCAGCAGGGGGCTGGTCCACTGTGCCTCAGACCTTGGGGGGGGCTGACTATATTTTTTTGGGGGGGGGAATGAATTCATTCCTATGCCCCACAAATAACCCAGAGATGCATTTTAAATAAAAGCACACATTCTGCTCATGTAAAAACATGCTGATTCCTGGACCGTCTGCAGGCCGGATTGAGAAGGTGATTGGGCCAGATCCGGCCCCCAGGCCTTAGTTTGCCTACCCATGTCCTAAACTTTCTCCATCACCCATACCTAAGAGCTAAAACATCCATTCTGAGTTACCAAAATACATAGCTAATACCAGAAAAGAGGGAAAGGAAGTAAAAGGGGGGGCAGGAGTGGAGTGGAAGAGGCACCCTGGAGGTTTCATATTAGTTACTGGCATATGCAGACTTTTCAGGTCAGCTGCAAGAGCAAAAAGAACTTGTCACTGTTTCTACTTTCCTGAATTTTATCGGGGGAAACGTCACCAGTGTCCCTGTAAATTCTTCAAATGTTATATGAGCACATTCCATTTCAGCATCATCCCATAAACAAATGCCATCACTGCCAGTCCAGTTAGGACATTACCAACTGTTCTGTCCTCAGAGTTGGTTTTTCTAATGCTCTTGATCAGTTAAGAGGTTTCTTGTTCTTTTTACCAGACAGTTTACCCAGGGCTTTTGCATTCTCACATCAGTCCAGGTAAACAAGGCCTTGTACACAAGCATCCTCTTTGCACATCAAAGGTTTCATTAGCCAGGATCTTTCCACATGATTCCTTTGTCTCATCAAAAGTCAGCCTCACCCACAGGCAGCTCCTAAGCCTCAGCAAATCTGACACACAGCTGGGTTTCCCCCAGCGCTATCATTCACACTGGTCCCTTGTGACTGCAGTAGGATTTGCTGAATCTCCAGATTAACAACTTGAAAATACTTGACCAAGGGCTAGAAAACAACTCTGCCTCACCACAAACTTCAATATCCAGTGTTGTTATTGGCATCTGTCTGTCTCTCAGCTCCATGGCGTTGACTGGTCTCTATTCTGAACTTAAAAATGGAAAGCATAATGCTGGTGGTCAGAAAAGAGGTTTAATTTGTTCTCAAGGAAAACCTAAAAAATATAGTACAGTGGAACCTTGGGTTGCGAACGTGATCCGTGCAGGAGGCACATTCGCAACCCGCATCGCCGCATCTGCGCACACGCAGGTTGCGATTCAGCGCTTCTGCACATGCGCAAAATGTGATTTAGCATTTCTGTGCATGCATGAGCACCGAAACCCAGAAGTAACCCGTTCCGGTACTTCCGGATTCAGCACGGTGCGCAACCCGAAATTGCGTAACCTGAAGCGTCTGTAACCCGAGGTACCACTGTATAAACACTGACAATTGGGAAACTCTGGCCTGCGAGTGCTCCAATTGGAGAACAGCCTTTGCCAAAGGTGTCATGGACTTTGAAGACACTCAAACTCAGGGGGAAAGGGAGAAACGTGCTAAGAGGAAGGCATGTTTGGCAAACCCTCACCATGATCAGCTCCCGCCCGGAAACTTATGTCCCCACTGTGGAAGGACGTGTGGATCCAGAATTAGCCTTCACAGTCACTTACGGACTCACTGTTAAGACCATGTTCATGGGAGACAATCTTACTTGGTTACCAGTGATTGCCAAAGAAGAAGAAGTTGGCATCTGTCTTTCTTGCAGCTCCGTGAGGTTGACTGGTCTCAGAAATAGTGACTGGTCCAGGGCTACTCTGAATTCTTAAATCTAAAAAGGGACTGGAATCCAACTCTCCCCAAGCCCAAGTTACTAGGCATGTGCTTGCCTCCCCCCCCCCCCAAAAAAAAATCAATGATGGCTGGCTGCAAAAGTATGCATTTGTCTGCTTGGGGGTATTTTTAGGACCCACCTTATTTCTGTGATAGTAAGTCATTTTAAATTGCTTTTTTATTTTTAATTTATTTAACATAATTGTTTCAAAATATAAGCAAAATATTGCAAATACACACATATATATTTCAAATAAGCACATATATATGAAAAAAAGGAATAACAGAGAAAAAAAGAAAAGAAAAAAGAAGAAAAAATAAAGAAAAAAGAAGAAGAAAAGTTGGAAGAATTTCTTCCAAGTTTATTCTACAAATATCTCAACATGAAAATAATAATAAAATTTCATTGATTGACTTCCATCACTTACACTGCACTTCCTATATACATTTTAAGCAAGATTGTATCTGTTATTCTGTATTTTTCCCATACAATCTCACACAAATATTCTAATCAATAAGTTTTCTAAATCTTTCATAAATTTATTCTAAACACAACCAATACCTTACATTTAATCCTTGTCTACATAAATAATGATTTAGACATTTCCATTGTTTCTGGATTATATTTTTTGGTTTTTGTCTTTTCAAATCAGCCAACTTTGCTAATTCCAAGTATTCGCATAATTTATTCAACCATTCTTCTTTGGTTGGAACATAATTTCCTTTCCAATTATTGGCTATCAACATTCTTGCTGCTGTTGTCACCAAGAAAATATTATGTCAAAATTTAAATTGCTTTTAAATATTGTGTTTCAGTTGGGTCTTGGGGTAAAGGGCAGAACAACAACAACAGTTGGGGCAGTGGCATAGGGAGCCCCAGTGGCGCCCGAGCAGCTGAGTCCCTCCCAGGCCCCCCCCAGGTGGAAGGCAGCTGAGGGGGAGGCGGTGGGGGGACGCCAGCCCTGTGCTGCTTTAGGGGGCAGCATGGGGCCTGCAGGGCACTTGAGTCGGCACATCGCTCCCAGGCAGGTGCCCTCCAGCTGGAGGGTGCTCAGAAGAGACTTGGTGGCTCAGGTGCACTGCAGGGCCAGTGCCACTCACAGGGCCAGCGTGTGCCGGTGTGTGTCCTTCTTGGCTGACCTCTGGCAGCTGGGGGGAAGCAGCAGCTTGCTGCACGGTGAGCCTAGCCCTGGGCCACGTTGCCTTGGGATCCGCCGTGCCACCGCCAAAGGTAAGTGCCGCCGGGGGCACTCCACCCCCTCCAGTTACACTGTTTAGGTGGGGAGCTTTATCCTCCAAGTCATCTTAATTAGGCACTCCTAGTTTAATTTTTATAAATGATAAGCCGCCAGGAGTGGCGTCCTCTCTTGTCCTGGCAGAGCTCCGTGAACCTGCCCTGTGGAGCAAGCAGCCAGTTAGCATTCTCTTTCTGTCTCTTTCTCTCTGTCTCCCACCCCCCACCCAAAAAACCAGGCTTCAGTCACAAGGATCATTAGAAATGATGTCAGAAGTTTTTGCCCAATCCCAGTTCTCTTGCCATCCAGAAGCATTTTTACAATTTCGTTTAAAGGGCTTGTTGGGAAACAAAGTTCAAACATGGAAAAGAAAGAAAGGCAGCAATGCCCCTCAAATATTTTATTGGCGGGGCAAAATGACCTGGGCTCCTAGGAGTTGGCACTTATGCTTCTGGGGGTGAAGCAGCATTAAAGTGAGCTCCCCAGGACACATGCCTTGGCAATGTGTCTGGAGGTCCTGGGCTGCCCAGATGACACGACCCCCATCCTGGCCTCACTGTTGTGGTCCAAAGGAAAGCAGAGCAATGCATTTGGCACCAGCTTGGCTACAGGTGTTGCTGGAAGGAGTCGTACAAGCAGTGGCAGAGGAAGTCTCTCCAGCACCCAGTGCAGGGTGTCAAGGGGCGGGGCAAACCATCCACAAGGGCGGGGCAAACTGTCTGGTGGTGCACATGCAGCACCCATATGGACGGTATGCACACGCCCTTGGCCACCCTACAGCTGGGGGGGGGGAGGCAGCAGGCGGACAGCGTGGAGCCTGCAGGAGCCTGAAACATGTGGCTAGGGCGTGCTGCAGGCCCCGCAGTGAGGGCTGCCCGCCATTTTGTCACCCCCCCCAAGGTGACACTTGGGGCAGGCCACACCCCCCATCCTACACCCCTGCATACAAGGCACCACCCAACCGTCTTAGGGACTCCAGTCCAGATTTGCATAGGGCTTACTCCTTAGCCTTTTCTTCTCCTGAAGAAGCCTCTGCGAGGCAGTGGAGCTTTGATATCAGTTTTCCTTTTGCTAGTTGGCTACCTTCCCAGGTTGACGAGCCCCATCTGCCCTCCCCTCCCCTCTACAGCACATGCAGAAACCACCTTCTTGACCAATGGACCCACTCTTGGTCTCCTCCGCTCAATCCACTGGAGCCTGTCTGCACATGCAGGGGAAGTCCGTAACTCAGAGTTTGAGACCCACCAGCTCCCCTCACCTGGTTTAGCCAGCCAGTCGAAGCCGTTCCTGGGGTATGGCTACTGTCACCTGCGGACAGGTTCTAGGAGCCACAGGTGAGAGCTGAGTGCAGGATGGGGACCAAAAGTGGACAAACTACCCTAGAAGACAGATTGTATGACCATGTATAAGACAGCATAGTAGGAACCTACTTTGCATTTCTGCTTTGGCTCTTGTGGTGCCTCTTGGGCCTCATTCTGAAACCACGGTTTCCTTCTCTTTTTTTCTAACTTATTCTGCCTCAGGGCTTGGTAGTATTTCTAGCTCCTTTGCAATCTCAGCAGCATCTATCAAAACTTGTTGAAAATCCACATCACACCTGCAGGCCAGAAAGTAATTATTGGGTTGCAATTGGCTTGTAACTGAATTTAAAGGCCCAATGTGAGCAGCCCTATGGCAAACCAGCCCAGATAACAAACTCACACCTTTGCTCACGCACCTTACAGATCCATGTCTTTTTGCCAGGGCAGTGCTGGAAAGTACTGGATTCATAAGCATCTGCAATTCAGTTAATGGAGACAGATGTAATCTGTGATTTTTGAGGGCGCAGCCCATGGGAAAGAGAGTTTCAAGATGGTATGCTTTCCTCATCCAAGATGCTCACCTGCATGTATCCTTTCTCAGGCACTCCATTCTCTCTCTCTTTTTGTCACTCTCTTCTCTCTCCTTTCCTCCCAGACATTCAGCTTCCTTCCCAGTCTCCCGGATTGTTCCTCTTTCCCTTCCACCCACTCTTCTCTCTGCTCAGCTGCCTGGGAGTTGATCTGAGCCTTGAAAAGCACATAGAGCTGAAAGAGGGAGTGAGAAAGTGTGTTGCTTGGTTCCCCCTTTTTCTCATTCATTCTCACCACCTCAAAATGAAGGGGGTGGGGCGGGGGCTCTCAGACGCTTCATGGGCACCAATGGAAGTCCTTAAGGGTGAGTGTGCACCTGCAGACCCCAGGTTGAGGATCTCAGACGTGCTGCCCTCCAAGCTCAACCAGCCCTCTAACTGCAGTCCACGGGAGGCTGGTTTGTGTATCACTTAAGAACTTGCACCATGAAAAAGTGATGTCCTTGGGCAGCGAGTGGACTTCCGCTCGGCGCCGGCGATTAATGCCAGACCTGAAACTTTATTATGAATCAGCAGCATTTTGCTGGTTGAAAGACTGGCTGCTTCTTGAGAACAAAGACATTCTGGATCTTGAAGGTTTCAACAATGTTTTTGGGTGGCATGCATATTTGTGGTACGACAAGGTGAAAGCACACAAAGCTTTTAAAAATCATATTGTCAGGAGAGCACTGTTTAATGTTTGGACTAGATATAAAGATTTATTGGAAAATAAAACTCCAAGGTGGTTGTCACCAATGGAGGCTAAGGCTCAGAGAAAACTTAACATGGAGGCTAAATGGCCAAAATATTGGGAAATCTTGGAACTAGAAGGGGACAGATTGAAATTGCAGAGTTTTGAGAAATTGAAAGATAAAGTGCGAGATTGGCTTCATTATTACCAAATAATGGAGGTTTATAATTTGGACAAGAAAGTTGGTTTCCAGGTGGAAAAATCTAAATTGGAAACAGAATTGCTAGAATCCAAAACTAAGACCTTGTCAAAAATGTATAACTTGCTGCTGAAATGGAATACTCAGGATGAAACGGTTAAATCTGTAATGATTAAATGGGCACAAGACGTTGGACATAATATTATGTTTGCTGACTGGGAACAGTTGTGGACCACCGGGATTAAATTCACGGCATGCAATGCCTTAAGAGAGAATATTATGAAAATGATATATAGGTGGTACATGACCCCAGTCAAGCTTGCAAAAATCTATCATTTGCCCGATAATAAATGTTGGAAATGTAAAGAGACTGAAGGTACATTCTTTCACCTTTGGTGGACGTGCCCAAAGATTAAGGCTTTCTGGGAAATGATATATAATGAACTGAAAAAGGTATTTAAATATACCTTCTTGAAGAAACCAGAGGCCTTTCTCTTGGGCATGGTCGGCCAAGTGGTGCCAAAGAAGGACAGAACTTTTTTTATGTATGCTACAACAGCAGCAAGGATACTCATCGCAAAGTATTGGAAGACGCAAGATCTACCCACTCTGGAAGAATGGCAGATGAAAATGATCGACTGTATGGGATTGGCAGAATTGACGAGCAGAATCCGTGACCAGGGAGAAGAGTCGGCTGAAGAAGATTGGAAAAAATTTAAGGACTATTTACAGAAACATTGTAAAATTTAAAAAAGCTAGATGGTGTTGGATTGAAACTGAGAGGTTTCTAGCTGCAATAATATATAAGAACATAGATGGGGAAAAGAAAGGGTTTGAAAAATAAGGTAATGTTATAAGCTGTAATGCTTTAAATGAAGGATTTGCTGAACAAATAATCTTAATTGGGATACAAGAAGGAGAAGTATGAGGAGGTCTGAGAAATTTGTTATTTAAAAGTATGGTTTATGAATTTTATGTCTGTGTTTAATGTTTCTGTTTGTTTTGTTTGTTTGTTTGTTTAAAAAATTGGAAAATTTAATAAATATTCTTTAAAAAAAAAAAGTGATGTCCTTGAGGTGAATTAACATGGAAGTTCCATTTATGGTCTCTGACGCTTGTTGGCTGATTCACATAATGAGTCTTCACCCGATTTTGCAGCCATCAAGTGACGAATATGAATTAGGGGTGTTAACTTACCAGAAAAAAGGCACCTCTAACAGCTGTTGCACAGAGACTGTTTGAAAAGTCAGCAGCCCTAACATGAATGTATAATCCAGCCCCAGCTGTCCCTAATTCTGTGCAATCCTAATTATAAATGCATTGTAGTAAGCTGCTCTGAGCGAGGTGAAATCGAGGACTGGGTCCAGTTAAAGAGACATAAAGGAGAAGCAGGGAAGGCCAAACTGGGATGGAGCTTAGACATGCAGCACGACAGTGGGTGGCTAGAGAAGAACATGACAGGCCATTGAAGATCCAGGAAAAAGGTTGTCTAGTTTCCATAGCAACTGCTGTATCGCATCATTTTATTCAGTTCAAAATAACAAGATGGTTCTAGATGAGACAATAATTAGGAAGGAATTTTTTAAAAATACCAACAAAAGAAACAATACTAACAAAATTCAGCTGAGATTCCATTATTGTGGAGCAATACCATTTATGTTTCTAATACTGTACCTAGACTTCAATTACATTGCTTCTCTCTTACATCATTTCATGTGTTTAAAGCACATCCAGATATTGTGATATTGTTCTTGTACCTTTCTATGTCTATATGCTCCCCCCCCCCCTTTTTAACACAGCAAAGTTTTAAGCCTAAAGGGGCGGGAGAGTAATGGTAAGTCGTTTTGAGAATTTCATATGGAATTCTGCTGCCACCTGGTGCTTAGCTGAGCCACAGACATTATTTATGCTACTAAGTCTTTTCAAGACGCTGTCTCTTCCAGAAAGACTGCTTAAACCAAGAATCCAGGACCTGCATGTGACTGTACTCCACAGAAGTTATAAATTTGTGACAAAGGCATCACCCTGGTTTGTAAGCAGGTCTAATGCTGTACACGGTTGCTTGTGTGCATGATCTGTTCCTTGTGATGCTTTTCCACATCTGGATCTGCTGCTGTGCAACAATGCAGTTGTTAGGAGTTACTCATTCAGAGCAAGAATAATATTACCTCTTCAAAGTGGTACACTTCAAAGTGTGAGTTAGTTCAGTTATACTTACAACCCTTCAAGAGAAACCAGAATTATTATCTGCACATTGCATGTGTGGGCTGAGGTTCCCAGTAGTTTCTTAGATGATGCGAGACATGAACCGGGGAGTTCCCAGCTCTCACTTTTAACCACTACTATGAAGGTCACTTAACTAGATTAATACCAACATATATGGGAGTAAAACAAGGTTGTGTTCTTGCCCCCACTCTGCTAAACATTCATATTAACTCCTTGGTTAAGATACTTTCTGAAACAATCTCATCCACCTAAATTGTCAGGGAGATCCCTATCTATTCTACTTTACGCAGATGATGCAGGACTCCTGTCACTGTCGTGTGTAGGTCTGAGACAGCTATTAAGAGCTCTGATGCCTATTGTAATACTGAACAGCTGACAATTAATTATGATAAATCTAAAGTTTTAGTTTTTACTTGGAAACGGTGCAAACATCGCTGGCAAATCAATGGACATCTAACTGAACAGGTCAAAATTTTAAAATGTCTGGGAATAATTTTCCAAGCTACCAGCTCCTGGAAAACTGAAGTGCAATAGCAAATGCACAACAGAGCCATAACTCACTAATTTCTTTCTTCTATGTCAATGGAGGCCAGCATGTTCCCTCAGCAATTCAGGTGTTCAATATTAAGATCTTACCACAAATGCTGTACGGAACACAAGCAGGCACATTTAACCACTTTGAGGCTCTAGAATCTGTCCGAAGAAAATTTTGGAGAAGTGTTCTTGGCCTTCCAAGATGTGTGCCCAATGTACTTCTACGATTAGAGACTGGACAAATTTATACTGAATCTCAAATCTGAAGATAAAATATCTCGGTAGTGGCGCCTGCCCTGTGGAACACCCTCCCATCAGATGTCAAGGCAATAAGCAACAACCTCCTTTTAAAAGATATCTGAAGGTAGCCCTGTTTAGGGAAGTTTTTAATGTTTAATGCTGTATTGTGTTTTTAATATTTGATTGTGAGCCGCCCAGAGTGGCAGGGGAAACCCAGCCAGATGGGCAGGCTATAATTATATTATTTAAAACTGTTATTCATGTCTAAAGGCCTAGCCCTCTTGACCCTTACTGGCACATTCCAGTCAAGGTGGGAAAAGATAGTAAATGAGAAAGTACTAAATTTAGGATTCTCACAAAATGCTATTCTTGCCATGGGTTATGCAAAGAAAATATATGTCAATGCATTTGGGATATTGTGTTGCAAAATTGCATAAATGCAGCTTCTGTTTTTCTAACTTTTAGAAACAGAGGGCGGGCTCTTCCTGCTGACTATCTGACCAATTTGACTATCCCAAAATTTAGGAAACCATTTACCCAGGCTAAGTTTAATGTGCTCCCATCTTCTCTTTTTATCATTTTAATATAATCATTTTATATTTCTCATTGTTTTTAAATATTCTATATTTTTTTAACTCTACATTTAATTGTATACTTAAAATATTTTATTGTGTTTCATGTGCTCTGTTTCTTATCTCTACTGGTTATTGACCAAAATAAAAAGATAGAACTTCTGAGGGGTCTTTAAGCACTCAACTCTGGTTGGAGGTGACAAGGATGAGTCACTGAGCCTTGTGTTCAGGCAGGGAATTATGAAACTTGGCAGCATTCACTAATGACACCATGTTATCCATTAAGTCCTACCACTCCCCAGACCCCCTGCTAGCAGAGTCTTTCCCCACTTAGGAGAAACCAGCAACTGCAGGTAACTTGCTTACTCCACTCCCTTGGAATCAGGAATGGGGAACCTGTGGCATCCAGATGTTGCTGGACTCCGACTCCCATCAGTCCCAAGCCTGCCTGGCTAATACTCAGAGATGATGAGAGCAGTGATCCAACAGTGTTCAGAGGGCCAGAGGTTACTTATCCCAACCCTTGGAGCTGCTCTGGGAACTCAGTGGTTGCCCGGCCAACATTTATTTTTCCAGAGTACAAATTGGGTGGGAGGGAAGTGGGTCAGATGGGAGGCTGGGAGAGAAATGGCTTATATAAATACCCTTTGGTTTTTGCTGTATGGTGTTGTAATGCCTTGTTTACCCCCCCCCCCCATTTCTCTCTCGAATAGAAACTAAGGGTAATTCAGCTATCTATACCTGACATTTACATAGCCAATATGCATTTAGTCTTTTTGGGGGGAAACTAAGTTTTTTTTTTACAAATAGTTGTATGGCTTGTAGTTTTCCCTTCCCTTGTTTAGAATGAATATAATGATTTTTTTAATATATAAAAAAGGAAGAGTGATTGGCTCCCCTGTGTGACTAGGAGTTTCAAGAAAAACTACGGTAACAACCATACTTTAAAACTTACAGATGTTAAAATTATCCGAGTTTTCTAAACATCTGGGTGGGCTTCTATGAACGAAAATGTTTTTAGTAGGTGCTGAAGAAAGTATTGTGAAGGCACCTACTTGATCTCAACAGACTCAACAGACTCCAAAGTGTAGGTGCTGCCACACTAAACGATCAAATTATTACAAATGCGCGACAGGTATTATGTGGCACCTGTAGCGGTACCAATTCCGCTGACCGAAGCAGTTGAGTGGGTAAGGTGATCTTGTAGGGATGCTGGTCCCAAGTTGTTAAGGGCCTCCTTATACCTTGACCCTGGCCCAGTAGCAAATCGACAACTGGTGCAGATCTCTGGGCACAGGTGTCACATGCCGACAAGGCCTCACTCCTGTCAGCAATTGTGCTGCAGCATCCTGCACTAACTGCAGCTTCTGGATCAGGCAACAAGGAAAGCCCCCCACATAGAGCAGATGTACACGAATACAGCAAAGACAATTATACTTTCAAACCCAGGTTGAGACACCTCTGGTGCACAACTAAAGTCGTGCCCTGGGCAACCCACTGAAGTGCATCTTTCTTGTAAAGGGGTGCCTAAACGGCCTCAAAATTCTGCTTGCAGGTGTCTGCACCAGACCCACAAGAAATCGAGACGGGCCAGGGCCAGGCCAAGGCTTTTGATGGTGCCCCCCTCGGCCACGGGGAAGCAGGGCGCAATAAAGCGCGACACGGGGATGCTGCTGCTGCTGCCGCCGCCTGAGGCGCTGGCCTCCGGGACTGGCTCCGTGCAAGGGGCGTTGCGCGCCCAACGCGGCTCCCGCCCCGCCAGCTGAGGGGCAGACCCGGCTTTGCCGGGCTGTCCGCGGCGGCGCTTCCCGAGGGTCGCCCCCCCCGCCCTTCCGCCGGCCCCCTCCTCCCCGAGGCGCCCGGGGAAGGGGAGGCGAGCCATTTCCGCTCCTGCAGACGCCTCCCCCTCCCTCCCCGCGGGTTCCTCGGCGTTCCCCTCGCCCCCCCCCCCCGCCCCGGGGCGCGCGGAGGGCGGCTTCCCCGCCGGCCATTTGGCGAGGGCGCAGCGGGCAGGCGGGCGGGCAGGCGCGCGTCTCCCCCGCGGCCGAGCCGGGACACGTTCCTCGGCTGCCTCCGACACGGGGCTGGGAGGAGCCGCCTGCGCGCCGCCGCGCCGACTCCGCCGTCCTCTTAAGGTGGCCTCGCGCGCCCGCCGCCCTGCTCGGAGCACCCGGCCCTCCGCCATTCGGGGGCGGCGTCAGTGCTTGGGCAAAGCGGCAGAGTGTTCCGTGGCGTCTCCAAAAGGGCGCGCCTAGTCCTCATGGTTCCGGAAAAAATAAATACTGGCCGGCCTGCGGATCGCAAC